>NC_086099.1:33212798-34529048 GCF_963921235.1 Mobula hypostoma | reverse complement strand
TTAGAGGATTGTGAAGCTTTTAAGTACCAACAGCAGGCAACTAAAAAGTCATTGAGATGGAATACAAAATTAAGTTAGCCAATAATATTAAAGAGGATACCAAAAGTTTCTTCAGTTTAAAAGAGAGGAAAGAGTGGATATCAGACTGCTGGAGAGTTGGTAATGGGAGATAAGGAAATGGTAGATGAACTGAATAAGTATTTTGCATCAGTCTTCACTGTTGAAGACACTTGCAGTATGGTGGAAGTTCCAGGTGTCAGAGGTCATGAAGTATGTGAAGTTACCATTACTAGGAAGAACAACCTTGGGAAACTGAAAGGTCTGAAGGTAGATAAGTTACCTGGACCAGATGGTGTACACCCCAGGGTTCTGAAAGAGGTGGCTAAACAGATTGTAGAGGCATTAGTAATGATCTTTTGAGAATCACTTGGTTCTGGAATGGTCTAGAAGACTGGAAAATTGCAAATGTCACTCCACTCTTCAAGAAAGGAGAGAGGCAGAAGAAAGGGACCTATAGGCCAGTTAGTCTGACCTCAGTGTTTGGGAAGATGATGGAGTTGATTATTGAAGATGAGATCTTGGGATACTTGGAGGTACATGATAAGATAGGCCATAGTCAGCATAGTTTCCTCAAGGGTAAACCTTGCCTGACAAATTTGTTGGAAGTATTTGAAGAAGTAGCAAGCAGGATAGACAAAGGAAAATCAGTTGATGTAGGGGACTGGATTTTCAGAAGGTCTTTGACAAGGTGCCACACATGAGGCTGCTTAACAGGTTGTGAGCCCATGGTATTACAGGAAAGTTTCTAGCATGGATAAAGCAGTGGCTGATTGGCAGGAGACAAAGAGTGGGAATAAAGGGAGCCTATTCTGGTTGGCTTCTAGTGACTAGTGATGTTCCATAGGTGTCTGTGTTGTGACCAATTCTGTTTACGTTATATGTCACTGTTTTGGATGATGGATTGATGGCTTTGTTGCAAGTTTTTAGACAATACGAAGATAGGTGGAGGGGAAAGTAGTTTTGAGGAAATAAGGAGGAAATACAGAAGGACTTGGACAAATTAGGAGAATGGGCAAAGAAGTGGCAAATGGAATACAGTGTCAGGAAGTGTATGGTCTTGCACTTTGGTAGAAGAAATGAAAGAGTAGACTATTTTCTGAATGGAGAGAAATTACAAAAATCTGAAGTGCAAAGGGACTTATGCATGATTCTCTAAAGGTAAATTTGCAAGTTGAGTCTGTGGTGAGGAAGGGAAATGTGAAGTTAACATTCATTTCAAGAGGACTAGAATACAAAAGCAAGGATGTAAAGTTGAGACCTTATAGAGCACTGTTGAGGCTTCACTTTGAGTTTTGTGAGCAGTTTTGGGTCTCTTAGAAAGGCTGTGGTGAAACTGGAAAGGGTTCAAAGGAGGTTCACAGAAATGATTCCAGGATTGATTGGCTTGTCATATGAGAGCATTTGATGGCTCTGAGCCTGTATTCACTGGAATTCAGAAGAATGAGGAGTGACCTGATTGAAACTAATCATATGGTGAAAGGCCTTGATAGAGTGGATGTGGAGAGGATTTTCCCTATGGTGGGAGAGTCTAAGACCAGAGGACACAGTCTCAAAATAGAAGGGTGCTCTTTTAGAATGGAGATGAGGAGGAATTTCTTTAGCCAGAGTTGGTGATTCTGTGGAATACGATGCCACAGGCAGCTGTGGAGGCCAAGTCTTTATATATATTTAAGGCAGGGGTTGATAGATTCTTGACTGGTCAGGCCATGAAGGGATACAGGCAGAAGGCAGGAGATTGGGACTGAGAAGAAAATTGGATTAGCCATGATGAAATGGTGGAGCAGACTCGTTGGGCCAAATGGCTTCTATATCCAATGCTCCTATATCTTATGGTCTTATGGTCTTACAGATTCCGTGTTAATTGTGTTATCTAAGTAGATGCCCAATTAATGCTAACCAGAGGGTCTTAGTTTTGAGAATGTTACTTCTTGTGGTGTTGCTTGGCTGAGCCACCCATGTTATTATGACTAAACTCTTGTTGCTGTCTCTACAGCAGACTTCTCTCTTTCCTTTGCACTTGGGTTCTGATGTTGCCAGGGCACATCGTGACACATTGGCCAGAGGGAGGTGAGTTTTGGCACTTTACCACTTGAACTTTAACTGTGTTAAATTCTGATCTGCTGCCCAGCTCATTGCTGCCGCCATCCTGACTGCATCCAAGACTGTACTCTCAGAATTTGGTGGAGGAGTGTTAGCCTCTGGGACTTTCCATCTGTCACATGGGCATATCTGCTCACTGAATCTGCACCAGATTGGACCTGACGTAGGTTCAGCGACTGTATTTGTTTCAGTGGAGAAAACCACTGAAGGGGAAAAGAACATTTCTGATTTGGAGGCTGACAACTACTGTATGCATTTCCGTTGCTAAATTGTCTAGGACCAGGTTCTCTGTGGAAGTTTTGTATTGGGGTAACAAATTAAAGTAATAACAAATGTAGGGGATGGATGACTGGTGTGAAAAGGGAACAGTTATCTGTAGAAATTTTAATTCAGTATTTCCAGGTCAAGAAGAATAATTTTGCAGATTGGATCAAAAAGATAAGTGGGTATTTCATTTAAACTCATACAATAGCTGTCTCTCTGAAATAAATTAAGCAACTATTTCAAATTTATGAAAAATGGTGCAAGTCTACAAGTTATAGATTGCAATGATTTTAACTCAAGTCATATATTACTATTGCCCTTATGTAGAACGTCTGTTGTTTATCGTATCTATCGATAATATTGTTAAAAAACAAGGATTTGCTCATGTTATTAAAAGTGTTTTAGCAGTCTTCTTGATGTGAAACTTTGACCCTTTTCACTCCAAAATGATACTCAAAAATTTTACGACCTTTTTTTGCAAGTAGGTGACCAAAATATTCCCATACCTTTGAGCTAATTCCTTTCCTGAGATCGAAATTGACTCCACTCTGAATAATTGCTGCTTTATCCAGCGTGACCTCTGTTTCCTGACAATCCATTTTTGGAGTTGTTTCCTGATGAAATTTAATTCAAATTTGAAGTTTGTAAATATGGGAAAACATATACAGTGCCTATAAAAAGTATTCACCCCCGCTTGGAAGACTTCATGTTTAATCGTTTCACAATATCGAATCAGAGTGCATTTAATTTGATTTTTTTTGACACTGATCAACAGAAAAAGACCTTTGCATGTCAAAGTGAAAACAGATCTCTACAAAGTGAGCTAAATTACTTACAAATATAAAACACAAAATAATTGATTGCATAAACCTTTGCCCCCTTCAAGTCAGTATTTGGTAGATGCACCCTGGGTCTGTGTAGATAGGTCTGTATCAGCTTTGCACATCTGGACAATGCAACTTTTCTGTATTCATCTTTAAAAACTGCTCAAGCTCTGTCAGATTGCATGGGGATTGTAAGTGAACAGCCCTTTTCAAATCCAGCCACAAATTCTCAATTGGATTGAGATCTGGATTCTGATTTGTCCATTCCAAATCATTAACTTTGTTGTTTTTAAGCCATTCCTGTATAGCTTTGGCTTTGGCATTTTCAACCTCTCACTGCTACGGGTGGAGGTTCCCACTTGCTTCATAATTGCAACAATTATACCAATGCCTAAGAAGAATAATGTGGGCTGCCTTAATGACTATCACCCAGTAACACTCACATTGACAGTGATGAAATGCTTTGAGAGTTTGGTCATGACAAGACTGAACTCCTGCCTCAGCAAGGACCTGAACTCATTGCAATTTGTCTATTGCCGCAATAGGTTGATGGCAGATGCAATCTCAATGGCTCAACACTCGGCTTTAGACCACCTATGTCACCTATGTCAGGATGCTGTTCATCGACTATCACTCAGCATTTAATACCATCATTCCTACAGTCCTGATTGTGAAATTGCAGAACCTGGGCCTCTGTACCTCCCTCTGCAATTGAATCCTCAGCTTCCTAACCAGAAGACCACAATCTGTGCAGATTGGTGATAACATATACTTTTCGCTGACAATCAACACTAGCGCACCTCGGGTGTGTGCTGAGCCCACTGCTCTACTCTCTGAGGATCTAACCTGGTCCCAACATATCAAATGTAGTTATAAAGAAGGCAAGATAGCAGCTATATTTCATTAGAAGTTTGAAGAGATTTGGTATGTCAACAAATACACTCAAAAACTTCTATAGATGTACCATGGAGAGCATTCTGACAGGCTGCATCACTGTCTGGTATGGGGAGGCTACAGCACAGGACCAAAAGAAGCTGCAGAGGGTTGTAAATCTAGTCAGCTCCATCTTGGGTACTAGCCTAAAAAGGACCCAGGACATCTTCAGGGAGCAGTGTCTCAGAAAGGCAGCGTCCCAGAAAGGCAGCGTCCATTATTAAGGACCTTCAGCACCCAGGGCATGCCCTTTTCTCACTGTTACCATGAGGTAGGAGGTACAGAAACCTGAAGGCATACACCCAGCTTCAGGAACAGCTTCTTCCCTTCTGCCATCCAATTCCTAAATGGACATTGAACCCTTGGACACTACCACACTTTTTTAATATACAGTATTTCTGTCTTGTTGCAAATTTTAAAAATCTATTGAACATACGTATACTGTAATTGATTTATTTATTACTATTATTTTTATTTCATTTATTATAATTTTTTTCTATATTATGTATTCCATTAAACTGCTGCTGCTAAGTTAACAAATTTCACGTCACATGCCGTTGATAATAAACCTGATTCTGATTCTGATTCTGATTCTGCTTGGAGTAATTTTCTTGCTGGAAAACAAATCTTCTCCCAAGTTGCTGTTCTCTTGCAGACTGCATCAGGCTTTCCTCCAGGGTTTCCCTGCATTTTATTGCATTCATTTTACCCTCCACCTTCACAAGCCTTCCAGCGTCTGCTGCAGTGAAGCATCCCCACAGCATGATGCAGCCACCACCATGCTTCACGGTAAGAATGGTGTGTTTTTGACGATGTGCAATGTTTAGCTTACACCAAACATAGTGTATAGTCTAATGGCCAAAAAGCTCAATTTTGGTTTCATCAGAGCATAGAACGTTCTTGCATCTGACTTCAGAGTCTCCCACATGCCTTCTGGCAAACTCCAGCTGAGATTTCATGTGAGTTTTTTTTCCCCCAGCAGTGGCTTTTTCTTTACTACTCTCCCATAAAGCTGTGACTGGTGAAGCACCTGGGCAACAGTTGTTGTATATGTAGTCTCTCCCATCTCAGCAAAGCACCTGGGCAACAGTTGTTGTCTATGTAGACTCTCCCATCTCGGCAATTGAAGCTTTTAACTCCTCCAGGGTTGTCATAGGTCTCTTGGTGGCCTCCCTCGCTAGTTCCCCTCTTGCACAGTCACTCAGTTTTTGAGGATGGCCTGCTGTAGGCAGATTTACAGCTGTGTCATATACCTTCCATTTCTTGATGATTGACTTAACTTGAAGGGAAGTTCAGCAACTTAGAAATTTTCTTGTATCCTTCTCCTGACTTGTGCTTTTCAATAACCTTTTCGCAGAATTGTTTGGAATGTTCTCTTCTGTTCATGGTGTAGTTTTTGCCAGGGTACTGACTCACCAGCAGTTGGACCTTCCAGATACAGGTGTATTTTACTACAATCAATTGAAACACCTTGACTTCACACAGGTCTCCAAAAACAAATCTCTATTTAACTAATTTTGTGATTTCTAAAACCAATTGGCTGCACCAGTGATGATTTGTGGTGTCATATTAAAGGATGTGAATAGTTATGCAATCAATTATTTTGTGTTTCATATTCCTAATTAATGTAGATCACTTTGTAGAGATCTGTTTTCACTTTGACATAAGAGTCTTTTTCTGTTGAGCGGCATCAAAAAAGTCAAATTAAATCCATTGTGATTCAATGTTGTAAAACAATAAAACATGAACACTTCAGGGGGTGGGGGGGTGAATACTTTTTATCAGCACTGTACAAAATGTTTTATATCTCTATATAGATGTATCACAAATTATTTAAAATAATTTCGCTGAATTTTGAAAACTAAAGACATAGACCTAATATAAAATTTGTCAGAAATGTATCTGGACCATTTCTGAAGACTTTGTCTTCCTGCTTGGTCAAAGGAAACTATTCAGAATGAATGAACATTTCTAAATTTACATTGTAAAAATGCACGTGTGAACTACTAAGGTTCCAATCAAGACCCATAGGCATGTCAGCATGTTTTAATAAATGTCCCTAATGAGTTTTCTCCTAGACCTCTTATAATGTGTGATGCATTTAAGGAAATAATTCACCATTTTATCAATCAATAACTTACTTATAGAACATAGTACATTGCTGCGTACTACAGGGTCTTTGTCCCACAATATGAATTTGGCTTTTTAACCTACTCTAACAACAAACTCTCCCTTCTCTCCCTCCTTCACAACTCTCTTTTTTTCTCTCATCCATGTGCCAATCTAAGAGTTTCTTAAATGACCATAATGTATCTGCTTCTACCACAGCCCTGGCAGGTCATTCCTTACACCTACCACTCATTGTCTGTATAAAGTTACAAAGTAAATGCTATTATCAAGCTATACATGGGATTCATTTTCCTGTGAGCAAGCTCAACAAATCTAGAAAAAAGTAACTATAAAAGGGTCAATGAAAGATCAACCAGAAGACAACAAACTGTGCAAATGCAAATATAAATAAATAGCAATAAATTATGAGAACATGAATAAAAGAGTCCTTAAAGTGAGAACATTGGTTGTGGGAACATCTCAATGGATAGGCAAGTGAGTGCCGATACTCCCTTTTGTTCAAGAGCCTGTTGGTTGAGAGGTAGTGACTGTTCCTAAATCTGGCGGTGCGAGTCCCAAGCCTCTTGCACCTTCTACCTGATGGCAGGTGTGAGAAAAGAGCATGGCCTGGATGGTGGTGATCTCTGATGATGGATACTACCTTTCTATGACAGCCTTTCATGGAGATGTGCTCAATGGTTTGGAGGGCTTTACCCGTGATGCACTGGGCTGAATTCACTACTTTTTGTAGGATTTTCAATTCAACGACTTTGGTGTTTCCATACCATGCCATGATGCAGCCAGTCAATACCACTCTCCACTACATATCTACAGAAGTTTGTCAAAGTTTTAGATGTCATGCTGAATCTCCGCAGACTCCTAAAGAAGTAAAGGCGCTGCCATGCTTTCTTTGAAATTGCACTTACATGCTGGGTGCAGGACAGATCCTCCAAAATAGTAACACCCATGAATTTAAGAACTTATCTGACATTCTCCCATACTTGCCTCCAATCACCTTAAAATTCTGCCCCCTTGTATTAGCCATTTCCATTCTGGCAAAAAAATCTCTAGTTATCCACTTGATCTATGCCTGGTATCAAGTCAGTTCTCATCCTGTTTCGCATCAAAGAGGAAAACCTTTGCTCGCTCAACCTACCTTTATAAGACATGCCCCCTTCTCCTGGCAGCATCTCCTTTGCACCCTCTCTAACAACTCCACATCTTTTCTATAATGAGGTGACCAAAATTGAACACAATATTCTATGTAGGGTGTAACAAAGATTTTATAGAGCCTCAAAATTACCTTACAGCTCTTGAACTAAATGCACCAACTAATGAAGGCCAACTCACCATACACTTTCTTAACAACTCTATTAACTTGTGTGTCAGCTTTGAAGGAGCTGTGTATGTGGACTCCAAGATTCCTCTGTTCTTCCACATTGCTGTTAAGCTTGCATTCTGCCTTCAAATTCGACCTTCCAAAGTTAATTACTTCATAATTTCCGGGTTGAACTCCATCTGCCACTTCTTATCTCAGCTCTGCATCCTGTCAATGTTCCACTGCGAACAGCCCTCTGCACTATCTCCAACTCTACAAAACTTTGTGTCATCTGCAAATTTACTAATCCACTCTTTCACTTCCACAACCAAAATTGCAAAGAGCAGGGGTCCTAGAAGTGAACCCCGTGGAACACCACTGGTCACCGAGCTCCAGGCTGAATACTCTACGACAGGCTAGTGTTCCTGGATCCTATGCCTTCTGAGTCTACCATAGCAAAACTTATCACACGCTTTACTAAAATCCATATACACCACATCCACTCTTCTAACCTTTAACAATGTGTTTTGTCAGATCCTCAAAATATTCAATCAGGGTCATGAGGTATGAATCAGAATCAGGTTTATTATCACCA
Organism: Mobula hypostoma; assembly: GCF_963921235.1. NCBI lineage: Eukaryota > Metazoa > Chordata > Chondrichthyes > Myliobatiformes > Myliobatidae > Mobula > Mobula hypostoma. The sequence goes on along the minus strand of NC_086099.1, from coordinate 34,520,845 downwards.
GCATGTGTCGTGAAATTTATTAACTTAGCAGCAGCAGTTCAATACAATACATAATGTAGAAGAGGAAAAAAATAATAAAATAATAATAATAAGTAATTAGGTCAATTACAGTATATGCATATTGTATATATTAAAAATCATGCAAAAAAAACCCAGAAATAATATATATTAAAGAAGTCAGGGTTCAATGTCCATTTAGGAATCGGATGGCAGAGGGGAAGGAGCTATTCCTGAATTGCTCAGTGTGTGCTTTCAGGCTTCTGTATCTCCTGCCTGATGGTAACACTGAGAAAAGGGCATGGCCTGGGTGCTGAAGGTCCTTAATAATGGACACTGTCTTTCTGAGACACCACTCCTTGAAGATGTCCAAGGTACTTTGTAGACTAGTACCCAAAATGGAGCTGACTAAATTTACAAACCTCTGCAGCTTCTTCTGGTCCTGTGCCATAGCCTGCCACCCCACCCATGCCGGACAGTGATGCAGCTTGTCATAATGCTTTTCATGGTACATCTATAGAAGTTTTAGAGTGTATTTATTGACATGCCAAATCTCTTCACACTCCTAATGAAGTATAGTCGTTGTCTTGCCTTCTTTATAACTGCATCGATATGTTGGGACCAGGTTAGGTCCTCAGAGATCTTGACACCCAGGGACTTCAAACTGTTCACTCTCTCCACTTCTGATCCCTCTATGAGGATTGGCATGTGTTAAAAACATAGAAAACCTCCAGCACAATACAAGACCTTCGGCCCACAATGCTGTGCCGAACATGTACTAATTTAGAAATTACCTAGGGTTACCCATATCCCTCTATTTTGCTAAGCTCCATGTACCTATCCAGGAATCTCTTAAAAGACCCTGTTGTTTATCTGCCTCCACCACTATGGCTGGCAGTCAATTCCACACACTCACCACACTTCGTGTAAAAAAAATTTACCCCGACATCACCTCTGTACCTACTTCTAAGCACCTTAAAACTGTGCCCTCCATTGTTAGCCATTTCACCCTGGGAGAAAGTCTCTGACTATCTACACGATGAATGCCTCTCATTATCTTATACATCTCTAAGAGGTCACCTCTCATCCTTCGTCACTCCAAGGAGAAAAGGGCGAGTTCACTCAACCTATTCTCATAAGGCATGCTCCCCAATCCAGGCAACATCCTTGTAAATCTCCTCTGCACCCTTTCTATTGTTTCCACGTCCTTCATGCAGTGAGGTGACCAGAACTGAGCACAGTACTCCAAGTGGGGTCTGACCAGGGTCCTATATAGCTGCAACATTACCTCTTGGCTCTTAAACTCAATCCCACGGTTGATGAATGCCAATGCACCATATGCCTTCTTAACCACAGAGTCAACATGCGCAGCAGCCTTGAGTGTCCTATAGACTTGGACCCCAAGATCCCTCTGATCCTCCACACTGCCAAGAGTCTTACCATTAATACTATATTCTGTCATCATATTTGACCTACCAAAATGAGCCACCTCAAACTTATTTGGGTTGAACTCCATCTGCCACTTCTCAGCCCAGTTTTGCATCCAATCGATGTCCCACTGTAACCTCTGACAGCCCTCCACACTATCCACAACACCTCCAACCTTCGTGTCATCATCAGATTTACTAACCCATCCCTCCACTTCCTCATCCAGGTCATTCATAAAAATCACGAAGAGTAGGGGTCCCAGAACAGATCCCTGAGACACATCACTGGTCACTCCATGCAGAATATGACCCATCTACAACCACTCTTTGCCTTCTCTGGGCAAGCCAGTTCTGGATTGACAAAGCAATGTCCCCTTGGATCCTATGCCTCCTTACTCTCTCAATAAGCCTTGCATGGGGTACCTTATTGAATGCCTTGCTGAAATCCACATACACTACATCTACTGCTCTACCTTCATCAATGTGTTTAGTCACATCCTCAAAAAATTCAATCACGCTCGTAAAACATGACCTGCCTTTGACAAAGCCATGCTGACTATTCCTAATCATATTATACATCTCCAGATATTCATAAATCCTGCCTCTCTGGATCTTCTCCATCAACTTACCAACCACTGAAGTAAGACTCACTGGTCTATAATTTCCTGGGCTATCTCTACTCCCTTCCTTGAATAATGAAGAACATCCGCAACTCTCCAATCCTCCGGAAGCTCTCCAGTTCCATTGAGGATGCAAAGATCATCGCCAGAGGCTCAGCAATCTCCTCCCTCGCTTCCCACAGTAGCCTGGGGTACAACTTGTCTGGTCCCAGTGACTTATCCAACTTGATGCTTTCCAAAAGCTCCAGCACATCCTCTTTCTGAATATCTACATCTACTGTCTGCTGCAAGTCATCCCTACAATCACCAAGATCCTTTTCTGTAGTGAATACTGAAGCAAAGTACTCATTAAGTACCTCTGCTATCTCCTCTGGTTCCATACACACTTTTCCATTGTCACACTTGATTGGTCCTATTCTCTCACGTCTTACCCTCTTGCTCTTCATGTAGAATGCCTTGGGGTTTTCCTTCATACTGCTCGCCAAGGCCTTCTCATGGCCTCTTCTGGCTCTCCTAATTTCATTCCTGCAAGCCTTATAATTTTCTAGATCTCTATCATTACCTAGTCTTTTGAACCTATCGTAAGCTTTTCTCTTCTTTTTGACTAGATTTTCAACAGCCTTTGTACTCCATAGTTGCTGTACCCTACCATCCTTTCCCTGTCTCATTGGAACGTACCTATGCAGAACGCCATGCAAATATCCCCTGAACATTTGCCACATTTCTGCTGTACATTTCCCTAAGAACATCTGTTCCCAGTCTATGCTTCCAAGTTCCTACCTGATAGCTTCATATTTCCCCTTATTCCAATTAAACGCTTTCCTAACTTGTCTGTTCTTAACCCTCTCCAATGCTGTGGTAAAGGAGATAGAATTGTGATCGGTATCTCCAAAATGCTCTCCCACTGAGAGACCTGACACCTGACCAAGTTCATTTCCCAATACCAGATCAAGTACAGCTCCTCCTCTTGTAGGCTTATCTACATATTGTGTCAGGAAATCTTCCTGAACACACCTGATGAACTCCACCCTATCTAAATCCTTTGTTCTTGGAAGATGCCAATCAATATTGGGGAAATTAAAGTCCCCCATCATGCCAACCCTGTTATTATTGCACCGTTCCTGAATCTGTCTCCCTATCTGCTCCTCGATATCCCTGTTACTATTGGGTGGTCTATAAAAAACACCCCGAAGTGTTATTGACCCCTTCCTATTCCTAACTTCCACCCACAGACACTCAGTAACCAATCCCTCCGTGACTTCCTCCTTTTCTGCAGCCATGACACTATCTCTAATCAGCAGTGCCACGCCCCTCCACCTCTTTTGCCTCCCTCCTGGTCCTTTCTGAAATATCTAAAGCCTAGCACTCTAAGTAACCACTCCTGTCCCTGCACCATCCAAGTCTCTGTAATGGCCACAACATCATAGGTCAAAGTTCTGATCCACGCTCTAAGCTCACCTGCTTTGTTCATGATACTCCTTGCATTAAAATAGACACATCTCAAAACCATCAGTCTGAGCGCGTCCCTTCTCTATCACCTGCCTATCCTCCCTCTCGTACTGTCTATAAGCTTTCTCTATTTGTGAGCCAACCGCCACTTCCTCCGTCTCTTCAGTTTGGTTCCCACCTCCCAGCAATTCTAGCTTAAACTCTCCCCAATAGCCTGAGCAAACCACTCTGCCAGGATATTGGTCCCCCTGGGATTCAAGTGCAACCTGTCCTTTTTGTACAGGTCACACCTGCCCCAAAAGTGGTCCCAATGATCCAGAAATCAGAATCCCTGCCCCCTGCTCCAATCCCTCAGCCACACATTTATCCTCCATCTCATTCTATTTCTATACTCACTGTCATGTGGCACAGGCAGTAATCCCGAGATTACTACCTTTGAGGTCCTGATTTTCAACTTTCTTCCTAAGTCCCTGTAGTCTGTTTTCAGGACCTCCTCCCTTTTCCTACCTATGTTGTTGGTACCAATGTGTACCATGACCTCTGACTGTTCACCTTCCCACTTCAGGATATCGTGGATGCGATCAAAAACATCCCGGACCCTGGCACCTGGGAGGCAAACTACTATCTGTGCCTCTTTCCTGCATCCACAGAATCTCCTGTCTGACCCCCTAACTATAGAGTTCCCTATTACTGCTGCCTTCTTCCTTTCCCTACCCTTCTGAGCCACAGGGCCAGGCTCTGTGCCAGCGGCATGGCCACTGTTGCTTCCCGCAGGTAGGTTGTCCCCACCAACAGTAATCAAGCAGGTGTACTTATTGTTAAAGGGAACAATAAGTACGATGTGTTCCTTTGTCTTACCCTTTCTGAAGTCCACAATCAGCTCTTTCATCTTACTGATGTTGAATGCAAGGGTGTTGCTGCGACACCACTCCACTATCTCGCTTCTGTACACCCTCTCATCTCCATGTGAGAGTCTACCAACAATGGTTGTATCATTAACAAATTTATAGATGGTATTTGAGCCGTACCAAGCCACACAATCATGGGTATAGAGAGAGTAGAGCAGTGGGCTGAGCACACACCCCTGAGGTGCACCAGTGTTGATCGTCAGCGATGAAGGGATATTATCTCCAATCCACACAGATTGTGGTCTTCCGGTTGGAAAGTCGAGGATCCAATTGCAGGGGGAGGTACTGATCTCCTCTGACCTGCCCCTCTCAAAGCCATGCTGACTATCCCTAATCAGCTTTCCCAAATAATCATCAACTCTGTCTCTAAGAATCTTCTGCAATAATTTGTCAACTACTGAAGTAAGACTCGCTAGTCTGTAATTCCCAGAGTTATTCCTCCTTCATTCCTGAACAAAGGAATAACACTTGCCACCCTCCAATCATCTGGCACTACTCTGGTCATCCTCCTGTTCTTCACATACTGTACGTGTGGAATGTCTTGGGTTTTCCTTAATCCTACTCGCCAAGGCCTTCTCATGCTCTCTTCCAGCTCTTCTAATTGTATTACAGAAACATAGAAAACCTACAGCACAATACAGGCCCTTCAGCCCACAAAGCTGTGCCGAACATTTCCTTACCTGAGAAATTACCTAGGGTTACCCATAGCCCTCTATTTTTCTGAGCTCCATATACCTGTCCAGGAGTCTCTTAAAAGCCCCTATTGTATCCGCCTCCACCACCATCATCAGCAGCCCATCCCACGCGCTCACCAATCTCTGCATAAAAAACTTAACCCTGACATCACCTCTGTACCTACTTCCAAGCACCTTAAAACTGTGCCCTCTCATGCTAGCCGTTTCAGCCCTGGGAAAAAGCCTCTGACTATCTATACTATCAACGCCTCTCATTATCTTATACACCTCTATCAGGTCACCTATCATCCTCCGTCACTCCAAGGAGAAAAGGTTGGGTTCACCCAACCTATTCCCATAAGGCATGCTCCCCAATCCAGGCAACATCCTTGTAAATCTCCTCTGCATCCTTTCTATGGTTTCCACATCATTCCTGCAGTGAGGCGACCAGAACTGAGCACAGTTCTCCAAGAGGGGTCTGACCAGGGTCCTATTTAGCTGCAACATTACCTCTCGGCTCCTAAACTTGATCCCATGATTGATGAAGGTGATTGCACCGTATGCTTTCTTAACCACGGAGTCAACCTGCGCAGCAGCCTTGAGTGTCCTTTGGACTTGGACCCTAAGATCCCTCTGATCCTCCACACTGCCAAGAGTCTTACCATTAATACTATATTCTGTCATCATATTTGACCTACCAAAATGAACCATCTCACACTTATCTGGGTTGAACTCCATCTGCCACTTCTCAGCCCAGTTTTGCGTCCTATGGATGTCCCACTGTAACCTCTGACAGCCCTCCGCACTATCCACAACACCTCCAACCTTTGTGTCATCAGCAAAATTACCAATCCATCCCTCCACTTCTTCATCTAGGTCATTTATAAAAATCACGAAGAGTAGGGGTCCCAGAACAGATCCCTGAGGCACACCACTGGTGACCAACCTCTATGCAGAATATGACCCGTCTACAATCACTATTTGCCTTCTGTGGGCAAGCCAGTTCTGGATCCACAAAGCAATTTCCCCTTGGATCCCATGCCTCCTTACTTTCTTAATAAGCCTTGTATGGGGTACCTTGTCAAATGCCTTGCTGAAATCCATATATACTACATCTACTGCTCTAGCATCACATCCTCAAAAAATTAATTCAGGCTCGTAAGGCATGACCTTTCACAAAGCCATGCTGACTATTCCAAACCATATTATGCCTCTTCAACTTCTTTCTGGCTACCTTGTAACTCTCTAGAGCCCAGTCTGATCCTTGCTTCCTAAACCTTAGGTGAGCTTCTTTCTTTCTTTTGACTAAATGTTCCACATCCCTTGTCAACGATGGTTCCTTCACTCTGCCATCCTTTCCTTGCCTCAATCGGACAAAACTATCCAGAATCCTATGCAAGTGTTCCCTTTCATTGTGCATTTCCCTGATTACATCTGTTCTCTATTTATGCTCTGCAGTTCCTGCCAATTAGTATTATAATTCTCCCTCCACTCAAATACTTCCTCATACTACCTGCTCCTATCCCTCTCCAAGGCTATATAGTAAAGGTCAAGGAGTTATCACAGTCTCCAAAATGTTCTTCTGTTGAGAGATCTGACACCTGACCTGTCTTGTTGTCTAGCATCAAATCCAATCTGGCCTTCCCTCTAGTCAGCCTGTCTACAAAATGAGTCAAGAATACTTCCTGGACATGCATAATGAATTCTGCCCCATTCAAACCTTTTGTACTAATTTATATTGGAGGAGTTAAAGTCCCCATTACCACAACCCTGTTATTTTTGCACTTTTCCGAAATCTGACTCCTGATCTGTTCCTCAGTGTCTCTGTTGCTGTTCGGGGGGTGGGGGTGGACTATAGAATACTTGCAATAGAGTGATTACTCCCTTCCTGTTTCTGACTTCCACCCGCACTGACTCAGCAGATAATCCCTCCATGGCATCCTCCCTCTTAGCAGCTGTGATACTACTTTTGTTTTTGCTTTACTTATGAAAGTTTGACTTGAACAACTGATTCCCTACAGTAAAAAAAAATTGGACTCTCCTGTTCCCAGAATTTAACTGTTTGCTGAATTGATTTCACATACAGAGTGACAAAGTAAAGCAGAGTTTGGGATGGCATTGGGGGAATAGGATATTGGCATTCAATGTAGTGGAACCCACACTCACTGTTGCAGATGTTAGACAGTTGTCCAGAGAGAGGGCCCATGGGAAGCATCGGCTTGAATGGTGTCCCCCGGCTCTGTGTCCATAATTCCTGCACAGCCCAGCTGGCATGGTTATTTGCAGATATTTTTAACCTTTCCTTATGTCAATCTGTGGTCGCCTCCTGCTTTGAGAAGGTTTCTATCATTTTGGTGCCTCAGAAAAACAAGGTAAATGTGCCTTAATGATTACCACCTGCTGGCTCTGACATCCGATGTCATGAAGTGCATTGAGAGGCTGATCAAGGCAAGCATTAATTCCCGCCTTCCAAACAAGCTTGACCCACTGCAGTTTGCCTTCTCCCAAAAGAGGAACATGGCAGACGGCTTCTTCTTGGAGCATCTGGCATCTATGTTTGACTATTGTTTATTGATTATAGCTTGGCCTTCAATACTATAATTCCAAGCAAACTCATCTTCAAACTCCGAGACTTTGGACTCAGCACCTCCCTTTGCAGCTGGATCATTGACTTCCTGACCAACAGACTGCAATGACTATGGACAGGCAGAAACACCTCAGCCATGATTATCCTCAGCCCCCTTCATTACTCCCTAAACACCGATGAATGTGTGGCCAGATTCTGCTCTAACTCCTTCCATAAGTTTGCACATGATACAATTGTAATGGGCTGAATATCAAATCATGAATTGGAGTACAGGAAGGAGATAATGGGCTTAGTAAGATGATGTTAGGACACCCCTCTTTCCCTCAATGTCAGCAAAATGAAAGATGTGATCATTGTCTTCATGAAAGGGGTTGGTGCATATACTCCTGTCTGCAGTTAGGCGCTGAGGTTGAGAACTTCAAATTCCTTGTAATTAACATCACTAATAGCCTGCCCTGGTCCAATCATGCCAATTTCACAGCCAAGAAAACTCACCGGTTCCCCTACTTCCTCAGGACATTTGGCGTGTCCCCTTCGACTCTCACTATTCTTATTAATACACCTATAGAAAGCATCCTATCGGATGTAACATGACTTGGTATGGCAACTGCTCTGCATGAGACCACAAGAAACTAAGGAGAGTTGTGGACACAGGGAAGCATATCACCAGCTTTCCCTCCATGAACTTCTTGCTGCCTCAGTAAAACAGCTAACATAATCAAAGGACCCCATTCATCTCTTGTCTCCCCTTTAAAGCGTTAAACAGTCCTCTAGTAGGGTAAGGGGGACTCTTGACCTTACAATCGGCCATCTTATGGTTTTGCCTGCGCTACCCTTTTTCTGAACTGTAAAACTTTATTCTGCATACTATAATTGGTCACCCTTGTACTACCTCAATCCATTATTGTAATGACATGATTGGTATGGATGTAATGCAAAACAATTTTTTTCACTGTATCTCAGTATATGTGACAATAATAAACCAATTTATCAATTTACCTGTGGTAGGAGTTGGGCAGTGTAATTACTGTTTTGAAACAAAGATATAATTGTTAGAATGTACTGTCAACTTCCAAAAATAACCTCATGATTATCAGTAATAATCAAAAATGCCTTTAGGTAAAAATAATCAAACAGAACAATAGAGGTGCTTGTTTTGCAATATCCCTGACATATTCTAGTTTGTTAAGGAAAATTTATTGTTTTTTTGAAAGGCTGAAATGCTTATGAATTAAATTGTATATAAAATGTAATCTAGGGTTTATTTGAATTTGCTCTTGTTTTTTCAAATTTTTTCAGAAGTAATGGAGATATATATTTGCATCTTTGAGTGCAGGTATAACTGTAGCAGCAGAGAGAGAGGGAGGGAGAGGGAGGGAGAGAGAGGAAGGGAGGAAAGGAGAGAGAGAGAGAGAGAGAGAGATTTCAAAGTATGTACATTTATTATCCAAGTGTGTATACTATATACAACCTTGAGATTCATCTTCTTGCAGGCAGCAATTATTGCGTCATACGGAATATATGACTCAAGTACAGACAATTCATAATCTTGAACAAGGCTGGAAATTGGAAGAAAAGTCTTTTTCTTTCAAATAAAAGAAAAGTAAACAGAAACTTTATATAAAAACAAGCACCAGGTTGATATTTCTGAAGAGCTGGGCTTGAAAATTAGAGATAAATAATGTCTGATAAAATATGGAAGGGAATTATAATTTTCTGAGTTAGGGCTCATGAGGTGTAGGTGGGTGGAAAGTCTATAATATTTGTCAGCATTACTTTGAGAATAAATGTACTTTGAAGTTTGAACTGTAACTTCATGATTGCATGGTCAATATTTTGGAAGCTGCTATTAATCATCACTGCAAAAATATCTTCATCATCAGACAACACTCCACAATTTTTTGAGAGCAGTTAGGAACAGAAAGAAATACGGACCTTGCCAATAATTTTGCACAATAGACACTTCTTTAAATCGCTGAGATCAGAGCAGAAGTATTGTTATCTCTTTATACACTCAGGATATTCTAAAGTGCTTCACAGCCAACAAAAAGATTTTAAGGTATGGTCCTTGTAATGTAGCGGCCAGTATTTGCATAGCAATGTTCTACAATGATAATAAAATTCAACTATATTTTTCATTCCTGAAGGCTAAAAATTCTTGGGAGAGTAAGGAATTTTCAGTGGGAAAGGAGGTGTTCTGGTCAAGCATAAATTTTGAATGGCAAATGAGAAAGAGATAACCGTCAGATCAAGTGAAGGACACCAATACTATACACACTGCCACTTATAGGATTGAAGGATAACCTCATGTTTTTGTATTTAATTCCACTAGCAGAACACTTTGTATCAGCTATTCTAATTACTTGCAGTACCTGAATATTAGCTTTTGCAAATCATGTAATAAATCCAAATCCCTATGTATTTCAAGATGCTAGCTTACAGCATTTAATTAAAACAACAGGAATTCTGCAGATGCTGGAAATTCAAGCAACACACATCAAAGTTGCTGGTGAACGCAGCAGGCCAAGCAGCATCTGTAGGAAGAGGTGCAGTCGACGTTTCAGGCCGAGACCATTTAATTAATATGCTTTTTCATAAAAGTATTGTCAAAATGGACGATATCACATTTTTCCACCTACTACCTTTACCATTTCACTAATCCATAATGCTTTTATGGCTTCCTTGTGTTCTCCACAAAATTTACTCTCCTGTCTAGTTTTGTGACATGGTTAAAATTACCCATAAATGACTTGGGAATCTTTATCTAAATAATCTACTTAAATTGCAAAAGTGTGAGGCCCAGCACTGATCCCAGCAGTACATCGATCATTACCTCTTTCCAATTATAATAGACCCATTTATGCCTATTTCCCATTCTATCCACACCAATATGTTACCTCCTAAAGCTTTTAGGTTTTAGTGAAGCAAAACAGAGTTAATTTTCTGATGCAGCTAATAGTTGGACTGATTTGAAAAAGTAAGTACTCAAAAAGTTAACAGTTAAAAGAAGTCAATATTTAGAACTACAGAAATAAGAATACAAGGAATAGAAGCAACGAAGGCCATTTGACCCCATATGCTTGTGCACTTTTAATGAAATCATGGTTAATAATTTAGTGATCTTCAGTGTCACTTTTCTGCACCAACCCTACAACCCTCGACTCACTTAATCTTTAAACAACACATCAGTCTTTATTTTGAATGCAAAGAGCAACTAAGCCTCCACAGTCACAACTGACTGGGTGAAGAGATGTCTTCTCAGCTCTGCCCTGAATAGCCCTTATCTAAGACCATGAGCTCTGTATCTAGACATCACATCCCGAGGAGCATGAAATCTGTATTTTACTATAAAGGCTTGTCATAATTTTGAGTTTCTCAATGAGACCAGCTCTCATTATTTTAAATTTAAGAGATTATAGAGATTATAGGCTTAATCTATGATCATGGGATGGCACAATAACAGAGTGTTAACCTCACTGTCTGTACGGAGTTCGTACATTCTTCAAATCACTATGTGGTTTCCTTCCACATCCCAAGGACATAGGAATTTGGGTTAATAAATTGCGGGCATGCTATGTTGGTGCTGGAAGCATGGCGACACTTGTGGGCTGCTCCCAGCACATCCTCCGATGCAAGCGAGGCATTTCATTGTATCGATGTCTCAATGTACTGTGAGAAATAAAGCTGATCTTTAACCTCTCATAGTAAAACAAACCGAGGAATCTTTGTTGAAGTCTCTCTTTTTAAATTACTCCTTTGTTCAGAAAGACCAGACTCTACACAATATTCTAAATGTGTTCTGGTTGGAGAATTATATAATGGGAGTAAGAAGTATGTAGTTGTTTACTCAAAGCTCCCGCAATAAGTGCCATCATATGATTTGTCACCTTAGCTGCTTTTCGTACCTATGTATTAACATTCAGTGATAGCGTTAAAGTCCTCAGATCTATTTTTAAACAGCAAAGTGAAGGTGACAAAGAATTGATTTCACATTTGGCTGTTTCTCAGTGTTTAGCAGTAAGGAGAAAGTAATACAGAAACAGGGCAAGATATTTTTTGCTATTGTTCTGAGAAGGCCAAAAGAACAAGATAATTTGCAAAGGGAAGAGAATTCAAAATAAGCATTTAATATAATGGTCTTGAATCATGATGTGAGGTAGTTAATATTGACATTGTGATAATGTAAAATGTGAGATAGCTAAATTGACTTTAATGGAAATAAAAAGCGGAGGAGGTGAAAAACAAACAAATTTGTTTTCAGTAATTTGTCCAATATCACACAAAGTCAAATTCCGAATTTGAGTTGCAATGCCAACATATGTCAGTCAGAACACAAATGCACGGTCTACTGCTCTGGCGAGATAGGTACAGAAAGACTTTCTTGATCCTTTCCACAAATAATAAGCACCTGCCTGGCCATTATCTCAGGCTGTACTGTAATGTTCATATTATTAGTGTATTAGAGTGAAAGACTTATACAGCACAGAAACACCATGTATTTGCTGGTCATCAAGTACTTTTTCAAACTAATCCCATTTAGCACCACTTGGTCCATATCTTACTCTACCATGAGGACTTAAGTGCTTCTTAAGTGCTTGTTCCAGATTACAACCACTCTCCACATGGAAAAAGTTATTAGATCCCCTGTCATACCTAAACCTATGCTCTCTGGTCTTAGAAATCTCTGCCAGAGGACTAAGTTTCTTTTTCTCTACCTATTTAAGCTTCATTATTAAACTTTGAACTATACTTATGACATTATGTCACCTTCACTGCGATAGCAATTTACTCATGACATTGCTAACCTATGTCATTCCCCTATTGCTGTACTGGAGACACTAAGGCTATCTGAATTTGAATGTTAGGAGAAATATTAAGAGGAATCCTCACACTGCAAGAAGCAATTGGGAAGCTTGAGAGAATATTTGCAGGAAGCAGACCTAAAGCTGGGTATAACGTCACCTATATCCTGGGACAATCAGTTTATCCTTTCAGTGTTGTGAAGGAGAACCAAGTTTGAGTTTGAGTAACTTTTCAAGCCTTTTCAAAACTGCAAAGAGCCATTTAATTGAGGATCAAATGATATGCCTTCCTCTATGAATTACTGAACAACATAATTTTGTTTTCAGTACAGGCCTAGTGCCAAAATAGAGTATTTGCAAATTAAATCAAAAGCTAAAAAGACGAGGAGGAAATTCTTTAGCCAGGGGTGGCGAATCTGTGGAATTCTTTGCAACAGATGGCTGTGGAGATCGAGTCATTGGGTAAAGTGGTGGTTGATAATTTCCTGATTAGTAAGGGTAGCAAAGGTTACAGGGAGGAGTAAAGAGAATGGGGCTGAGAGAGAAAATAAATCAGCCATGATTGAATGGGAGAACAGATTCGATGGGCCAAATGGCCTGATTCTATCTTATGTCTTATGGTTGAAACAGAATTCAGATGGAGATTTAAAAGTTGATTTATTAAACTTAGAACACAATAAATTGTTGCCTGAGATGTTAAAAACAGGAAACATAAATCTTAAAAATAAAGGTACTTAAACTCTTAACAATAAAAAATACTTTAACAGAATCAGACAATTAGTATATTTGCGTGAATGCTTGACTAACTTAGAAATATTCAAATAGTTAAATTCACAAATACAATGTAGTCTACTCTAGTGTGACATCAGTAGGTTGTAAAACTTGCTTCCATACTTCACCTTAATGTTGCATTGCTGGATGTCGTTCATACAGTGATCGGTGTGAAAACTCATCTTTAATTGCGGCCTGTGAATTCTTGATAATGTGTTTGTCAGAAGCTATTTATCTAGGATTATTGACTATTCATTGTTTTATATTAAATTATCATCTGGCCGAATACAATTCTTCCCATCTAGTAGATCCGAAGTCCACTTGCCATTTACTAATAAACCCCCTAGGTTTGTCCAATTACGGTGAACTGCTATTTGTTTCTATAACCAATAGGAACAGTGAAATGTGGGAAAGCTGGCAAATGCTTTCAATCATGTTCACTAGTGTTAGTGCATTGAAACTGAAATGCATTCTGGCTTAGAAACCTCTGCCAAGATTGGCAAGTTGAAGACTGTATTTCATGCTTAAAACTTTCCATTAGTTTTGATTTTAAAATATAGGTCAACAGGGAGAATGGAAATTTTCATCAAAATGTACGCTGGAATTTTAGATGCTACAGTCATCTAAAATAACTGTTGGAAATTGATCCACTTGATCAAGTTGATTTTTAATTCACAGGAGATAAAACTTAAAATTCTAAAAACCAAAAAGCTGAAATGCAAACTCAACAGCCCTACAAAACCTTCAATTTCCTCCTCAGCCTACACACCCGCTTGAAATTCTAATGAAGGCGAGATGAGAGGCGGGCAGGAGAGGGGTTAATAGCTGCACATTTTCATTTTGCTGCTTCCAGTGTGCTGGATTTGTGGATTTGTTAGTATGGAAATGAAACCAATGGGAAATATTGGAGCAACACCACACAGAATGCGGGAGGAATTCAGCAGGCCAGGCAGCATCTGTGGAAAAAAGTAAGCGGTCGACATTCTGGGCTGAGACCCTTCATCAGGACTGCTGAAATATTGGACCTTTGTTATAGACTGGTACTTTATAAATTTAACATTCAAATTAAATGCTAAATACAATGGCAGGATGGGAGTAGAGTGCAAGTAGAAAATAAAAACATATTTTCTTGTCACTAGTAAATCAGAGATAACATGGACATTGTGAATAATGTTGAGATCTGATGGTAAATCTTCCTGTGGAAACATTGGGTAGAAGCTTGTTGGTAAATACCTGTGGCAACATAGTGAAATATCTGCAATTACCTCTACAAATGCAAGCAAGTTTTGGATTTTGAGATGTGCAAGTAAAGCAAGACAGTCAAATAACTTTATGCTTTTGAAGGGCATTTGTTTTCTGCCATATTATATTTCTCCAATATTCTAATGTTCCAACGCATGCAGTATATTTCAACTGAGATGAAAGGTTAAATCAGCTCCAAAGCTATTAATATTATCTCTCCACAACCTCAGTCTACAAAAGCACGATCAAAATATTATCACCACAATTGTACAGGGCATTCACAGACCTTTTTTTGCTCTTCCTGTCTGGAGCTGACTTCAGGTGGGTGAATCCACAGAAAGCATCCAGATCAGAAGGGATTCCTGGCCACGTACTAAAGACCTGTGCTGACTAACTGGCTGGTATGATCACAGATATCTTCACCCTCTCGTCTCAGCGGTGTGTGGTACCCACCTGCTTCAAGCAGAGTTCAATTATGCCGGCGCCCAAGAAGAGTGTGATGACCTACCTGAATGACTATCACCCAGTTGCACTTACATCGACGGAGATGAGCTGTTTTGAGAGGCTGGTGATGAAATATATCTGCCCTTGAAATATTGCAGAATATTGGTAGCTCAGTATGGCTATGTGGAGGTTTGGTTGATTGCCGAGCTTGGCAAAATGTTTGCAGACATTTCAGTCGAGAAGTCATCATCAGTGTGTAGCTGAATGCTGGCTTATATACAAACACTTTCAACGGACCTCCCTTGAAGCTAGCCACTCAGAATCTTCTGCTGCTAAACTGTTCACAGTGTTTTAAACCAGCCAACCAGATCATGGTGGCTAATCAATATCTACTCGGACCCCGGCGGAGTATGTAAGCTAGCGTTCTGAGGAGACAGCATCCTTAACTGCACGGTGATGGTGGCTTTTCAATCAGAGCTGAATATCTGCCAACATTTTGCCAATCTCAGCAATCAACCAAACTTCCAAGTATCAGCTCCTGCCTGAAAGGTGACTTGGAGCTGCTCCAGTTCGCCTACCAGAGTAACAGGCCCACTGCAGATGCCATCTCATTGACTCTTCACTCAACCCTGGAACATCTGGACAGCAAAGATGCATACATCATAAAATGCTCTTTATTAACTACAGCTCTAATTGTTTTACACCTATGACTGTGTGGCTAAGCACAGCTCCAAGGCCATATTCAAGTTTGATGATGACATCAGTGTTGTAGGCCAAATCAAAGGAAGTGATGAATCAGCATTCAGGAGGGAAACTGAAAGTTTGTCATAACAACAACCTCTCAATCAATGTCAACAAGACCAAGGAACTGATTGTAGATTTCATGAGAGAGAAACCAGAGGTCCATGAGCCAGTCCTCATTGGAGGCTCAGAGGTGGAGGGGATCGGCAACTTTAAATTCCTGGATGTTATTATTCCAGAGGACCCAGCGGGTAAGTGCAATTGCAAAGAAGGCATACCAGTGCCCCTACTTCCATAGGAGTTTGTGGAGATTTCCCACGACATCTAAAACTTAAACAAACTTCTATAGGTGTATAGAGGAGAGTGAATTGGCTGGCTGCATTATGGCCTGGTATGGAAACTCCAATGCTTTTGAGTGGAAAATCCTACAAAAGGTAGTGGATTCAGCCTAGTACATCACGGGTAAAACCTTCCCAAATATTGAGCACATCTACATGAAATGCTGTTGTAGAAAAGCTGCATCAATCATCAGAGATCATCACCACCCAGGCCATGCTCTTTTCTTGCTGCTGCCATCAAGTAGAAGGTATAAGAGCCTCAGGACTTGCACCACCAGATTCAAGAACAGTTACTACCTCTCAACCATTAGGCTCTTGAACAAAAGGGGATAACTACACTCACTTGCCCATCCATTGAGATGCTCCCTCAACCAATGATCTTACTTTAAGAACTTCTGAACTCTGATTGATCTTTCATTGATCCTATAGAAAGAACAGTTACTATTCTCAGATTTGCTGAGTATGCCCACAGAAAAATGAATCTCAGGGTTGTATACGGTAACGTGTTTATACTCCGAAAAAAATTTACTTTGTGACTTTGAAACCTTGGGGATATCCAGAACCTCCAGAAATTCCCTCCTGCAATGGTCTTACCACCTTAGGGGAAAGACGGAAAGATTCGCCTAGCACAATTTACACCCTCAAGTTATCCCAGATTCGCTAGAGTCAAAATGGAAGTAGCAGTAATTTCAGGTGATAAAGACCAGGGGAAAGCCACAGAAGGAGAAGGAGAATGACAAACCTAACACTCTCCTTGTGTCCATTTGGTTTGCCTCAAATTTACCCATTGCCTATTCACATTGTTAGACTTGATATACAAATCCCTTAATCCTGGATGAAAGGAGATTCAGCCCTTTTGTAGAATTAAAATTGAAAATGCTGGAAACGCACAGCAGGTTAGGTAGGAAGAGGAACAGTTAATATTTTAGATGTAAGACTCTTGATCAGAATGGTGAAATGTAAAATATTGAAAGTTATATAATTTATTCATGAACATGTATTACCTAATGTCAGGATTTTAAAGTGATTTTAACCCAAGATAGAAAATTGATGCTTTCTTGTCCATGGTGTAGATCACCTCTAACTAACTTAAACCTGATGAAAATGTTTGATTTCCAGAATGTTTTATTTTCTTGTATTCCATCTTAACCCATATAACTCCTCAAACCCAGTTCTCGGCCTGCTCCCTGTAGCCTTTGATGCAATGTCCAATTAAAAACCTATCAATTTCTGCCTTAACTACATCCAATGACCTAGCCTCCACAGCTGCATGTGGCAACAAATTCCATAAATTCACCACCCTTTGGCTAAAGAAATTTCTCCGGATCTCTGTTTTGAAAGGGCACCCCTGTATCCCGAGGTTGTGCCCTCTTGTCCTAGATTCTCCCACTATGGGAAACATCCTTTCCACATCTACTCTGTCTAGGCGTTTCAACATTCGAAAGGTTTCAATGAGGTCCCCTCCCATCCTTCTGAATTCCAGCGAGTACAGACCCAAAGCTATCAAACATTCCTCGTATAGTAACCCTTTCATTCCTGGAATCATCCTGTCAACCTCCCCTGGACTCTCTCCAATGCCAGCACATCTTTTCTAAGATGAGGGGCCCAAAACTGTTCACAATATTCAAGGTGAAGCCTCACCAGTGCCTTATAAAGCCTCAGCATCACGTCCTTGCTCTTGTATTCTAGACCTCTTGAAAAAAATGCTAAAATGGCAATTGCTTTCCTCACCACCGACTCAACCTGCAAGCTAACCTTCAGGGTGTTTTGCTCAAGGACTCCCAAGTCCTTCTGCATCTCAGATTCCTGGATTTTCTCCCTGTTTAGAAAATAGTCCACACATTTATTTCTACTACCAAAGTGTATGACCATGCATTTTCTGGCATTGTATTTCATTTGCCACTTTCTTACCCATTCTCCTAATCTGTCTAAGTCCTTCTGCATCCTACCTGTTTCCTCAACACTACCCGCCCCAGCACCAATCTTCGTATCATCTGCAAACCTGGCACCAAAGCCATCTATTCCATCACCTAAATCATTATATACAGCATAAAAAGAAGTGGTCCCAACACCGACCCCTACAGAACACCACTAGTCACTGGCAGCCAACCGGAAAAGGATCCTTTTATTCCCACTTGCTGCCTCCTACTAATCAGCCAATGCTCTAAGCAGGTTAGTAACTTTCCTGTAATACCATGGCTCTTAACTTGATAAGCAGCCTCATGTGTGGCTCCTTGTCAAGGCCTTCTGAAAGTCTAAATATACAACATCCATTGCATCCCCTTTATCTATCCTACTTGTAATCTCCTCAAAGAATTCCAACAGGTTCATCAGGCAGGATTTTCCCTGAAGGAAAGCATGCTGACTTTATCCTATCTTGTCCTGTATCACCAAGTACTCCATCACCTCATCCTTAACAATTGACTCCAACATCTTCCCAACCACTGAGGTCAGACTAATTGGTCTATAACTTCCTTCCTGCTGCCTTCCTCCGTTCTTAAAGAGTGGAGTAACATTTGCAATTTTCTAGTCCTCTGGCACCATGCCAGAGTCCAATGATTTTTGAAAGATCATTTCTAATGCCACCACAATCTCTAACTCTACATCTTTCAAAAATCTAGGGTGCAGTTCCTCTGGTCCGGGTGACTTATGTACCTTTAGGTCTTTCAGCTTTTTGAGCACCTTCTCTCTTGTAACAGTAACTGCACCCACTTCTCTTCCTTCACACATTACAACATCAGGCATACTGCTAATGTCTTAGTGTCTTCCACAGTGAAGGCTGATGCAAAATACTCATTTAGTTCATCAGCCATCTCCTTGTTCCCCATTATTATTTCTCCTGCCTCATTTCTAGCGGTCCTATACCGACTGTCATTACTCTTTTATTTTTAACGTACTTGAAAAAACTTTTAGTATCCACTTTGATATTATTTGCTAGCTTGCTTTCATATTTCATCTTTGTCCCTTCTAATCAAATTTTTAGTTGCTCTCTGTCATCATCATCATCATCAGGTGCCATGCCCAGATTGAGCTTTGACTGCCATGGCCCACACACTTCTGTTTTGGGTCAAGTGGATCAATTCATTGGTATTCATTTCCAGTTCTCTGGCTGCTGTCTCCATTATCATTTGCCTTTGCCTTCCTCTTGCTTTCTTCCCTTCTACCTTTCCATAAATTACCTTGCATTCTAACTCCTCTTTCCTAATCACATGTCCAATGAAGTCACATTGCCTTTTCATGATCTCATATATTATTTCTTTTTTTCTGCTTACTCTGTTCATGACATCCTCATTAGATATTTGTTTCATCCATAATATTCTTTGCATCCTCCTCAAAAACCACATCTTTGCTGCTTCAATTCATTTCCTGATGTTACTGGATATTGTCCAACATTCTGAGCCATATAACATAACTGGATAAACGTAACATTTCAGTACTCTGAGGTGGGTTGTCATGCCAAGTTTAGTGTTGGTCAGTATATTCTTCATTCTCGTAAAGGTGTCTTTTGCCATCTCTATTCTTCTTTTGATGTCCATGTTGCACCTGCCATCTGATGTCACCCAGCTTCCTAAGTACCAAAAGTTCTGTACTTGTTTCATGTCTTCCCTGTTTAGTCTCAGACTGCAGATAGGATTCTTCTTTTTGGATATCACCATACATATTATCATGGAAAAAGATGAGATTATGAACAGATGGATTGAATATATTCAGGAATTGTTTGCAAACGATCGAGACAAAAAACCAGAAATTAAGTAGAACATTGAAGGTCCAAGTATTTTAAAATCTGAAGTTTGTAATGCAATAAATAAGATGAAGAAAGGAATGGCAGCAGGTCCTGATGAGTTAGTAATAGAACAAATTACCACCCTTGAAGATTATGGAATTGAAAAACTTACTGATTGAATCAATGACATTTGTGAGACTGGAATAATACCAGAAGAGATGAAGAAATCAGTATTTATCACTCTTCCTAAGAAAGCTGGAGCAATAGAATGTGAATTACATAGGACCATAAGTTTAATGAGTCGTATCACCAAGATACTTCTAAGAATTTTGATGACAAGAACTAAAAGTAAGATACAAGCTGAAATAGGCAAAGAACAATGTGGTTTTGTGAAAGACAAAGGTACAAGAAACGCAATATTGATGTTAAGGATACCATCAGAACGAGCTATTCAAGTACAAAAAGATTTGTTTATTTTATCGACTACACAAAAGCATTTGATAAAGTGAAGCACAATAAGTTGTTCGAAATATTACAGGACACTCTAGATTTGAAAGACCTCTGCCTAGTCAGAAATCTGTACTGGGAACAAACTGCCGCTGTAAGAGTAGATGGAGAAGAGAGTCAGTTTACGAAAATCAAGAGAGGCGTTAGACAAGGGTGTGTTTTCTCCCCTGATTTATTTAATGTGTACAGTGAAACAATATTACAAAAAATAAGAGACATCTTAGGAATCAAAGTTGGCGGTGAAAACATCAATAATTTTAGATATGTGGATTACACTGTGTTAATTGAGGAAGAACTACAAAACTTAATTGATATAGTTGTTGAAGAAAGTGCAAAAATGGGTCTATCTAACAATTGCTCTCTGTAGGTCTTTAAAAACTTCCTAATCCTCTATCTTCCCACTAATTTTTGTTTTGTTGTATGCCCTGTCTTTCGCTTTTACAGTAGCTTTGACTTCCCTTGTCAGCCATGGTTGTACTATTTTACGTTTGAGTACTTCTTCATTTTTGGAATACATACATCCTGCACCTTCCTCATTGTTCCCAGAAACGCACACTGTTGTCGTTCAGCTGCCATCCCTGCCAGCAGCTCCTTCCAATCCACTTTGGCCAACTCCTCTCTCATACTACTGTAATTTCCCTTACTCCACTGAAATACTGCTACATCAGACTTTACTTTCTCCCTATCAAATTTCAAGTTGATCTCAATCATATTGTGATCACTGGTTCCTAAGGGTTCTTTTACCTTCAGCCTCCAGTTCATTACATAACGCCCAATCCATTATAGCTGATCCCCTAGTAGGCTCAATAACAAACTGCTCTAAAAAGCTATCTCCTCGGCATTGAACATGAGATCCATTACCAACCTGATTTTCCCAATCGACCTGCATGTGAAAATCTCCCATGACTACCAGAGCATTGCCCTTTTGACTCGCCTTTTCTATTTCCTGTTGTAACCTGTGGTCCACCTCCCAGCCATTGTTGGGAGGCCTGTATATAACTGCCATCAACGTCCTTTTACCCTTGCAGTTTCTTAACTCAACCCACAAGGATTCAACATCTTCCGATCCTATGTCACATCTACTGATTTGATGTCATTCTTTACCAGTAGAGCCACACCACCCCCTCTGCCTACTTTCCTATCCCTCCAATATAACATGTAACCTTGGACATTCGGTTCCCAAATACAACCATCCTTCAGCCATGATTCAGTGATGGGCACAACATCATACCTGCATCAGAAACCATGTTATTTTGTGGAGGCCCTTGCTCCCACTGTGATATGAAAATTCAAATTAGAGATGAGGCTAAAATATCGTAGAGGTCCTTCCCTGAGTGAATGAAATTCATAAACCCATCCACAGAGTGGACTTTATTTTAAATGCATTATTTTCAGCTAAAGGAAGAAAACCCAAAGGGGAAAAGTGCTCACAGTGTTGGCACAGAAATATTCCGGAGAAATATCTCCAAGGAGTTCATTGCCTGAATGTACTCTAAATGAAATACTTTGTCAAATCATCGAAGTCAGCAGTTCCTAAGGTGTCCAAGTGCTTGGATTAATAAAACTAATCCTGTGCACCCAGTTGGAGATAAATGGCTAAAATATGAAGCACGATTTTCTGATGCATGTTGTTGGCATTGTGTACTTTTATTCCAGAGAATGGAATTAATTCTATGATTTTTAACTTGAAAATTTCACAGAAGTATTTTGGCACATGAAAATGTTCCCAGGGCTAAGTAACCCACAAAGAAGTTGAATCTTAACCATTTGACTGCAAGACACATGTGAACTTCTTAACAACATGGAAAAAGGTAAAATTTTGGTCTACTTATGTTTTATCATTCAAAGTGGTTTTAGTATTCTGTCTGTTAACTCATGGATGGTTCATAGGCTGAAATACTTTCTGCAGTCAACGCACACAAAATGCTGGAGGAACTCAGCAGGCCAGGCAGCATCTATGGAAAAGAGTATAGCTGACATTTCAGGCCGAGACCCTTCATCAGGACTTTCTGCAGTCCGTTTTTATGTTCTGGTAGCAGCTTCCCTCTGCTGAAAATAGTACTTCAATTAATGATAGGATCAATGACCAGTGACATTAATTTATTCTTCAGTTAGAGGTGTAACAGTAAAAGTTGATTGTGGTATCAAATGGCAGTTAACTGGGAATAAACTGCTCACTGGTGCCCAATATGGGTTTCACCAGGACTACTCAACTCCAGACCTCAACACTGCCTTAGTCCAAAAGTGGATCAAAGAGCTGGATTCCAGAGATGAGATGTCTGTCACCAAGGGCCCATTTGACTGAATATGGCTTCAAGGAACCCTGATTAAAAAAAAGAAACAGATTCAATGGGCATCGACAGTTGAAGTCCTATCTTGGACAGATAAAGATAATTATAATTGCTGAAGATTAATTATTCCAGCCCAGTGCCTTGCCACAAAAATTCCTTAGGGTAATGCGTCATCTGTGACTGTCCTTCTATCACAGAGCTGGAAGTGGGGAGGTTTCGCTGACAATTGCATACAGCAAATGAAACAGTTCACATCTGCATGAAGCAAGACCTAGAATAACATCTGGGTATTGGCTGATAAGTGGCAATAGTAACATTCCTGCCACCTTCACTCAGTGGCCACTTTATGAGGTACCTCCTGTATTCAATAAAGTGGCCACGAGATGTGTACCACAGCTATTTTAGCTGTTAATTCTGGTAATATATTTCACAAGACACAACCCATTATTTAAGAAAAAAAAATTGTTCTCTGCTTTTAAAAGCTTACATCTTTCTCCCAATTCATTCTGGGCCATTGGGATATCCTGAAATTTTAAACACCTTTATCAAATCATAGTCATATAGTCATAGTCATAGTCATACTTTATTGATCCCGGGAGAAATTGGTTTTCGTTACAGTTGCACCATAAATAATAAATAGTAATAGTAATATTACTATTAGTAAATAGTAAATAGTAATAGTCATAGAAATAATAAATAGTAATAGAATAGTAGTAGAAAATAGTAATAAATGGTTAAATAGTAATATGTAAATTATGACAGTAAATTATGAATTAAGTCCAGGACCAGCCTATCGGCACAGGGTGTCTGACCCTCCAAGGGAGGAGTTGTAAAGTTTGATGGCCACAGGCAGGAATGACTTCCTATGACGCTCTGTGCTGCATCTTGGAGGAATGAGTCTCTGGCTGAATGTACTGCTGTGCCCACCCAATACATTATGTAGTGGATGGGAGACATTGACCAAGATGGTATGCAACTTAGACAGCATCCTCTTTTCAGACACCACCGTGAGAGAGTCCAGTTCCATCCCTACAACATCACTGGCCTTACAAATGAGTTTGTTGATTCTGTTGGTGTCTGCTACCCTCAGCCTGCTGCCCCAGCACACAACAGCAAACATGATAGCACTGGCCACCACAGACTCGTAGAACATCCTCAGCATCGTCCGGCAGATGTTAAAGGACCTCAGTCTCCTCAGGAAATAATATTCAAAATCAGCATATCATATCTTTTTCTATTGAAAATTTGCAATTAGCCATCCTTATATTTAAGTCCATGCCTTATTTTTTCTGTAGTTCTTCTAAAGTTTACAGCCTTTTGACTTCACCAATATGTAAGAAGCTAATATGAATTAGCTAATACCTAATCATGGAAGTAACTCTGGACCCACAGCAATACAGTTGTTGATGAACCACTACTGAAGTGGCCTTACAGAGGTCAGAAATAAATGATAGCCCTGCCAGAGATACTTACATACTCCAAATGAACTAGAAAGGCCTTTATTGGAAATCCAGATTAAAATGTTATTTCCTTTAGTTTAGCTTTCATCCAAAACTGACACCATTAACATATCAGCATTCTGTTAGTATCGCACATGTAGTGTCCTTGGAATGGGACCTGAACCCATAACTAAACCTGCAATGTTACAAATGAGTCATAATTAATATCTCGTGCTGTAGGTTCCTTTCCATGCAAGGTAATTTCATATTCAAAAGGTTTTCTCAGAAGAAAACTATGTTGTATTAAATAACTTTCAAAGGCAAACATTGCCCTCTAAGGGAAATCATTGATTCTCTTTGCAAATAATTCAAATTCTAATTTAAAACCAGCCAGACAAAAAAAAACTATTATGTTCAAAGGCTTGGAAATCTGACCACGAGTGACTCAAGCATCAGAAAAAAAATGCCAGGTACCAATGTACCAGGTTTTTGAAGTTTTAGAAAAGATAGAGGAGAGGTAAAAGAGGGTGGGGGAGGGAGTTGCACTACTACTCAGGGAAATCATAACGGAGGGGGTCAGACACTCAGTCCATTTGAGTGGAACTCAGGTGTAGGAAGGGAGCGATCACATTGGTGGGATTGAACTACAGACCCTCTAATAGACACCAGAACATGGAGGAACAGATATTCAAAGTACATTTATTATCAAAGTATATATAAATTATACAACCTTGAGATTTGTTTGCTTACAGGCAGATGTGAAGCAAGTGTAATCAGATTAAGGAAATGTGTAAAAGTAATAGGGTTGTTGACATGGCGTTTTCAACTTCCTTTATATAAACTGGACCATCTTAATGTAAGAGGTTTAGATGGGGCGGAATTTGTTAAGTGTGTCCAAGAAAGTTTCCTAAATCAATATGTGGAAGTTCCACCGAGAGAAGGGGCCATGCTGGATATGGTGTTGGGTAATGAGCCTGCCCAGGTGACTGACCTTTCAGTTGATGAACAGTTAGGGAACAGTGACCACAATTCCTTTGCTATAGATAAGGATAGGTATGGTCCTTGTGGAAGAGCTTTAAATTGGAGTAGGGCAAATTATGTGGACATTAGGCAGGAACTAAGAAGCATTAATTAAGAACACCTTTTCTCAGGCAAGTCTTCATCAGACATGTGGAGAGTGTTTAAAGATCAATTGCACAGAATACAGGAAAGGAAGGACAAGAATGCAAAGAAGTAGAAGGGTGGGTTAGTAAGTTTGCTGATGACACAAAGGTTGGAGGTGTTGTGGATAGTCTGGAGGGTTGTTAGGAGTTACAGTGGTACATCAATAGGATGTAGAACTGGGCTGAGAAGTGAAAGATGGAGTTCAACACAGGTAAGTGTGAAGTTGTTCATTTTGGTAGGTCAAATTTGAAGGCAGAATATAATATCAATGGTAAGACTGTTGGCAGTATGGAGGATCAGAGAGATCTTGGGGTCCGTGTCCATAGGACACTCAAAGCTACTGTGCAGGTTGACAGTGTTTTTAAGAAGGCATATGGTGTGTTGGCATTCATCAACCATGGGATCTGTGCTGGGACCTCTGCTGTTTGTGATATATATAAATGATCTGGGTGAAAATGTAGATGGATATACATTTTACTCCTTACATCAGTAGGTTTGCAGATGATACCAAGATTGATGGAGTTTTGCATAGTGTAGAAGACTGGCAAAGAACATAGCACGATATAGATCAGTTGCAGATATTGGCAGAGAAATGGCAGATGGAGTTTAACCCAGATAACTGTGAGGTATTGCACCTTGGTAGGGCAAATGCTAGGAGACAGTACTCTGTTAAGGGCAAATCCTTAACAGTGTTGCTGAGCAGAGAGATCTTGGGATCCAAGTTTATAGCTCCTTGAAAGTGGCTACACAGGTCGATAAGGTGGTTAGAAAACTAATGGAATACTTGCTTTTATTAGTCAAGGTATTGAGTTCAAAAGTCAAGAGGTTATGTTGCAACGTTATAAAGCTCTGCTTAGGCCATATCTGGAGTATTGCATACAGATCTGATCGTCCCACTAAAGGAAGGATTTTAAGGCTTTGGAGAAGTGCAGTAGAGCTTTACCAGGATGCTGCCTGCTTGAGAATGCATGCTGTATCGTGAAAGGCTGGATATATTTGGGTTCTTTTCCCTGGAGCTCCAGAGGCTGAGGGGAGATCTGATAGAGGTTTACAAGATTATGAGAGGCAGAGATAGAGTGGACAGAGAGTATCTGTTTCCCAGGGTTGAACTGTTGAAAGGTCCAATACCAGAGGGCATGCATTGAAGGTGAGTTGGGGTAAGATCAAGGGGGATGTGAGGGGTAAGTTTTTTCTCAGAGACTCTTGGGTGTCCGGAATGTGCTGCCTGGTATGATGGTAGAGGCAAATACATTAGAGGCTTTTAAGAGATGTTTGGATAGGCACATGAATGTAAGGAAGATGGAGGGATATGGACATGGTGTAGGTAGTAGAGCTTAGTGTTTGGCTGTTTTGATTTGCCCTTTAGCCGGTTTGCCTCAACATTTTGGGCCAAATGATCTGTTGCTGTACTGTACTGTTCTATGTTCCAAGTATTTTTGCATGGGATCTGGAATGGTTTCTTTATGTATTTAGGATATAATGTGGTTCATACGCTTCTTCGATGACTAGACTCAAATGGTCAGTGACAGGAGGAAGTAAAGTGCAAAGCTATGAATGGGTGGAAAGTTGGGCTGCTGGTGATTGTACTGGAATCATACCTGTAGCAAGTAAAAAGGCAGTGTGTACCTCATCTCTTCCCCTCCTCTTCAAACCTTCTCTGACTCTCCAGCTTCTGTTTTTTTAGCTTCTTTCAGTATAGCTGGTAGCATAGTCAATTCATCATACTGTATAATATTGCAGGAAGTTTGTTCCCTGAAGTTCTCCCTGTCTCTCTTCTCTCTTCCAGCAGCTTGTCCACCTTTGGATATTTCTCAATTGAATTGAATTGACTTTATTTCTTACATCCTTCACATATATGAGGAGTAAAAATCTTTACGTTACGTCTCTGTCTGAATGTGCAATGTGCAAATTATAACAATTTGTAATAAATAGTATGTACAATAAGATATACAAAAGAACAGTCAAAATAGCTTAGAAATACAATTGTGTCAGTGTGAATTAATCAGTCTGATGTCCTGGTGGAAGAAGCTGTCCCGGACCCTGTTGGTTCTGGCTTTAATGCTGCTGTACCATTTCCCAGATGGTAGCAGCTGGAACAGTTTGTGGTTGGGGTGACTCGAGTACCCAATAATCCTTCAAGCCCTTTTTACGCTCCTGTTGCTGTAAATGTTTTGAATAGTGGGAAGTTCACATCCACAGATGAGCTGGGCTGTCTGCACCACTCTCTGCAGCGTGCTATGATTGAGGGGAGTATAGTTCCCATACCAGGCAGTGATACAGCCAGTCAGGATGCTCTCAATTGCGCCCCTGTGGAAAATCCTTAGGATCTGGGGACTCATGTCGAACTTCTTCAACGGTCTGAAGTGAAAGAGGTGGTGATGTGCTTTTTTCACCACACAGCCGGTATGTACAGATCAAGTGAGTTCCTTGGTGATGTGTATACTGAGGAACTTAAAGCTGTTCACCCTCTCAACCCCAGATCCATTGAGGTCAATGGGGGGTCTCCATTCCTCCTGTAGTCCACAACCAGCTCCTTCGTTTTTGCGACGTTGTGGGAGAGGTTGTTTTCTTGACACCACTGTGTCAGGGTGATGACTTCTTCTCTGTAGGCTGCTTCATCATTATTTGAGATAAGGCCAATCAATGTAGTATCATCTGCAAATTCAATTAGCAGATTGGAGCTGTGGGTGGTGACACAGTCATGGGTGTACAGAGAGTAAAGGAGGGGCTTAGGACACAGTCCTGGGGGGGCTTCTGTGTTGAGGGTCAGAGGGGCAGAGGTAGGGGAGCCCACTCTTACCACCTGCCTGTGATCTGACTGGAAGTCCAGGATCCAGCTACACAAGGAAGGGTGAAGGCCGAGGTCTCCGAACTTCTTGTTGAGCCTGGAGGGAATGATGGTGTTGAATGTTGAACTGTAGTCCAAGAACAGCATTCTCACATAAGCATCCCTCTTCTCCAAATGTGTAAGGATGGTGTGTAAAGCTGTAGTTATTGCATCATCTGTCATCTGGATTTTGTCCCTGTAATGTTTTGCGGTCTTGATGACTGCGCATAGATTGTAGCTGCATTTCTTTAGTTCCTGGTGGTTACCAGTGGTGAAAGCTCTGTCTCCTGTGATGAGTGCAGTGTGCAAGGAATGGTTGATCCAGGATTTCTGGTTTGGATAGACCCTGAACGATTTTTGGGGGACTATGTCCTTGATGCACTTCTGGATGAAGCTTGTAACCCCTTCCATGAACTCGGAGACATCCTCATCGCGAAAGACATTCTAGTTGATGTTGTCAAAGCAATCTTGTAACATGGAGACTGATTGATCAGACAAGCTGTGGACCGTTTTAACTCTGGTCGCCTCCTGTTTCAGCTTCTGCCTGTACATGGGCAGAAGCAGGATGGAGGAGTGGTCAGACTTCCCAAATGGTTCATTTCCCAAGATACAAGATTTAAGATTCATTTATTATCAAAGAATCTATGAATTATACAACCTTGAGATCTGTTTACTCACAGGCAGCCACAAAGCAAGAAACCCGAAAAAAAATTAAAGATTAAGAAAGAATAAAAATAAAAATAAAAGACTAACACTCGATGCACAAGAGAAGAATAAATCATGCAAACAATTGAAGAGAATAACAGCATTCCGAACCAAAATTCAGACCTCAGCTCCAAACCCCGGAGGTGCCCAGAGCAGGCCCAAAGCCTCGCTTATTAGATCTTCATGTTAGCGAGCATGGAGCAGTGCAGCCGGGGCAGTCTTCACAGCCTCAGCGCCATGGAGATGACCATTGTGGGAGTGAGCAAAATCAGCTCTTGTCTCCTGGCACCCTGTCTTTTCAGTCTATCTGGGCTGGCATTTAAATTGACCAAACAATAGAACAGCAAAAGGCTTCGCGCCCTGGAGGGAGGAGTGAAGATCGCGGAGAGCGAGCAAAATCGGCTCTCACCTCCAATCTGGACCAGCGTTTAAATTATCTAAACAGCGTATTGTAACTTGTACTAGGCCCCAGGCACTGCTGCTATGAAAGGCTCTGGGCCTAGACCATGCCACCCAGCGGCTTGATCCAGGTCCAGATTTTGTTGCCCAGCCTGAAGCTGCCCTCAAGCTCTCTCATTCTGTCAGTTATGTTGCATTGCAAGGTAAATACCTACTAACACATCCATGACTAAAAAGAAAAGATTGGTGGAGAAGTTGAATATCATATTAAATAAAGTTCTGGAGCATCTGCGGCAAAGCAACTTGGATCAGCTTTTAGTGAGTATCAAGTGCTTACAGAATTACAATGGCAAGAACCCAACCAGCAACTAAGCTATTAATGATTCCTTAAAAATCATTGGCATTCTCCTTTCTGCTGATGAATGTATGGTCAGAAAAGCAAATTTACAGCAGCATTTAGTTTAGACATGTATTGGATCAGATTGAGACCTACCCTTTCCAACAGACTCCTGATACAAGCCTGTAGAAACATTATAAACACTATTTTGGATCTCCTAATAATTGTTGAAGTGCCTGAGAAATAAGGACCAACAAATCAAATTTCAGGCCCTAAGTCTATACATTTCCACCATTGTTATTGGATGGATGGTTGTATGTATTGTGCATGTAGACCAGGAGATCAGCAGTTTCTCAGATAATCCAACCACCCCATCTGGAACCAACAATCATTCTACTGTCAAAGTCACTTAGATCATATTTCTTCCCCACTTTGATGTTTGGTCTGGACAACAACTGAACCTTTTGAACTTGTCTGCATGCTCTAGGCATGGAGTTGCTGCCACATGATTGGCTGATTAGATATTTGCATTAACGGGCAGGTGCACAGGTGTACCTAATAAAGTAGCCACTGAGGATAGATCATTTCCGCATTTTAAGAGTAGGTTTAATGAAAATGAAATGAATGGAAACAGGATTGGGATGAAAGCATGAGATTAGGATTAATATACAGAAACAAAAATGTGGAATTATTGATGAAATTGTCTGAAATTCCATTAAAATGTTTCTTGAAAGGCTTTAGAACATAGAACATAGAAATCTACAGCATATTACAGGCCCTTCAACCCACAATGTTGTGCTGACCATGTAACCTACTCTAGAAACTGCCTAGAATTTCCCTACCGCATAGCCCTCTAATTTTCTATGCTCCATGTACCTGTCTAAGAGTCTCTTAACAGTCGCTGGCAGTGTATTCCACACACCCACCACTCTCCACTTTGTATGGAGTTTGCCTGCCATTTGCATTATAACAGTTCTTTGGATCTCCTGAAAACACTCTTCTCAATGGAACTTGATGGTTAACACTTTCCGTTGCAAAGTTATCAGCTCCTCACACCCGCTGCTTCACTAACTATGCAAAGAAATGCAGTATCCATCATCAAGGACCCCCATCACCCCACATGTTCTCTTCCCACCGCTGCCCATTGGGAAGGAGGTACAGGAGACATAGGCTCCACATCACCAGCTTCAGGAACAGTTCTTCCCCTTCAACCATCAGGTTTCTGAACCTTAGTGGATAATTTTACCCTCCTCAGCTCTGAATGAATTCCACAACCTCTTGCCTCCGATCTGGGCTGGCGTTTAAATTGTCCAAAACAGCGCATCACAGCCTGGTGTGGAGCATCCAAAGCACAGGATTGTGAGAGGCTGTAGAAGGCTGAAGACTCAGCCAGTTCCATCACAGGCACAACGCCCCCACCTCCACCACTGAGGATATCTCAAGAAAGCAGCATTCATCATTAAACACTCTCACTCTGCTGGGTTGAGCTTCGAGCTAGCCACTCGGCCTCGTAAAAAAAAGGATCACATCAGGAACATTCATGTTGTGACCCGAGTTAATCTGAAAGGAGACCAATCCTGACACTGCACGCCAGACAAGAATGGCTGACTGGTGCGACACGCTAGGAAGGAAGGACCATCTGGGACATGCCCTCTTCACATTACTAGCATACTCCATGTATGGAGACCCTTACTCAATGTTTCAAGAACAGCTTCTTCCTCTTTGCCATTAGATTTCTGAATAGTCCAGGAACCCATGAACACGACCTTGTTATTCAGCTTTTGCACTTTTTATTTATTTTTGTAACTCATAGTCATTTTTATGTCTTGCACCGTAACTGAAATTTAACTCTCTGAAGGATGCCTTGGTAGAATCAGCAAAATTAGTGATTCCTAAAAAAGAAAAAAGCACAAAGAATAAATGGATGACAGATGAAATCTAAAATCTAATGGAAGAAAAGGAGAAGGAAGAAAGCAAATCCTATAGAATATAAGTCTTTAGATAAAAAAGTTAAAAGCTTATGTCAAGAAACCAAAGAAGAATGGTTAAACCAGAAATGTGAGCAAATAGAAAGAATCCCTATTACTGATCCAAAAAAGTTACATCAACAAATGAAAAATATCACTGGTAAAAAGCTCCTCTGTTCTTCAGGTGGATGTTTGAAAGCAAAGGATGGTACCATTATCATGGAAAAAGATGAGATTATGAACAGATGGACAGAGTATATTCAGGAATTGTTTGAAGACGATTGAGGCGAAAAACCAGAAATTAAAAAAAAACATTGAAGGTCCAGGCCCAAGTATTTAAAATCTGAAGTTCGTAATGCAATAGATAAGATGAAGAAAGGAAAGGCAGCAGGTCCTGATGAATTAGTAATAGAACCAATCATCGCCCTTGAAAATTATGGAATTGAAAAACTTACTGAATGAATCAATGACATTTATGAGACTGGAATAATCCCAGAAGAGATGAAGAAATCAGTATTTATCACTCTTCTTAAGATAGCTGGAGCAATAGAATGTGAATTACATAGGACCATAAGTTTAATGAGTCATATCACCAAGATACTTCTAAGAATTTTGATGACAAGAGCTAAAAGTAAGATACAAGCTGAAATAGGCAAAGAACAATGTGGTTTTGTGAAAGACAAAGGTACAAGAAATGCAATATTGATGTTAAGGATGCCATCAGAATGAGCTATTCAAGTGCAAAAAGATTTGTTTGTTTGTTTTATCGACTATATAAAAGCATTTGATAAAGTGAAGCACAATAAGTTGTTCGAAATATTACAGGAAACTCTAGATCTAGATTCGAAAGACATCCGCCTAATTAGAAATCTGTACTGGGAACAAACTGCCGCTGTAAGAATAGATGGAGAAGTGAGTCAGTTTATAAAAATCAAGAGAGGCGTAAGACAAGGGTGTGTTTTCTCCCCTGATTTATTTAATGTGTACAGTGAAACAATATTACAAAAAATAACAGACATCTTAGGAATCAAAGTTGGCAGTGAAAACATCAATAATTTCAGATATGCAGATGACACTGTGTTAATTGCAAGTACGGAGGAAGAACTACAAAACTTAATTGATATAATTGTTGAAGAAAGTGCAAAAATGGGTCTTTCTATGAATTGCGAAAAGACAGAATGTATGGTGATATCCAAAAAGAAGGAGAATCCTATCTGCAGGCTGAGAATAAATGGGGAAGACATAAAACAAGTACAGAACTTTTGCTACTTAGGAAGCTGGGTGACACCAGATGGCAGGTGCGACTTGGACATCAAAAGAAGAATATTAATGGCAAAAGACACCTTTACGAGAAAGAAGAGAATACTGACCAATACTAAACTAGGCATGACAACCCGCCTCAGAGTACTGAAATGTTATGTTTATCCAGTTATGTTATATGGCTCAGAATGTTGGACAATATCTAGTAACATGAGGAAACGAATTGTTTTTGAGGAGGATGCAAAGAATATCATGGACAAAATGAATATCTAACGAGGATGTCATGAACAGAGCAAGCACAAAAAGAGAAATAATCTATGAGATCATGAAAAGGCAACGTAACTTCATTGGAAATGTGATTAGGAAAGAGGAGTTAGAATGTACGGTAATTATGGGAAAGATTGAAAGCAAGAGGAAGACAAAGACAAATAATGATGGATACAGCAGCCGGAGAACTGCAGATGAATACCAATGAATTGACCCACTTGACCCGAAACAGGAGTGTGTGGGCCATGACAGTCAAAGCTCAAAATGGGCGTGGCACCTGATGATGATGATGATGACTGTAACTGCTGCCACAAAACAATAAATTTCACAACATATATCAGTGTTAATAACCCCGATTCTGAATAGAATTGGCAAGTTAGCAAGTTCAGTGCATAAGGCTAGCAATTAGTCCCTTTACATACATGCCCAGTCTGAACTTGTAGGAGATACAGATAGTAATAACCCACCAGATCTTTTGGCAGTTATTTGAACCCAGAGAAATCCCATATGATTACAGGAAAAAGGTGCAGACTTCTTACAGGCAGTGCCAGAGGTGAGGACTGAAGCCGGGTTGCTGAAGCTTTAAGGCAGCAGCTCTAGCGGCTGTGCCTGTGAATCATCCTGTCAAAGGCTTTCAAAGCCTTCCTGAAGTGTGGTCTCCATAACTGTATGAGGGGTGATTGATAAGTCCGTGGCCTAAGGTAGAAGGAATCAATTTTAAAAAACCTAGCACATTTATTTTTCAACATAGTCCCCTCCTACATGTACACACTTAGTCATAGTCATAGTCATACTTTATTGATTCCGGGAGAAATTGGTTTTCGTTACAGTTGCACCATAAATAATAAATAGTAATAGAACCATAAATAGTTAAATAGTAATATGTAAATTATGCTAGTAAATTATGAAATAAGTCCAGGACCAACCTATCGGTTCAGGGTGTCTGACCCTCCAAGGGAGGAGTTGTAAAGTTTGATGGCCACAAGCAGGAATGACTTCCTATGACACTCTGTGCTACATCTCGGAGGAATGAGTCTCTGGCTGAATGTACTCCTGTACCCACCCAGTACATTATGTAGTGGATGGGAGACATTGACCAAGATGGCATGCAACTTAGACAGCATCCTCTTTTCAGACACCATCGTGAGAGAGTCCAGTTCCATCCCCACAACATCACTGGCCTTACGAATGAGTTTGTTGATTCTATTGGTGTCTGCTACCCCAGCACACAACAGCAAACATGATAGCACTGGCCACCACAGACTCGTAGAACATACTCAGCATCATCCGGCAGATGTTAAAGGACCTCAGTCTCCTCAGGAAATAGAGACGGCTCTGACCCTTCTTGTAGACAGCCTCAGTGTTCTTAGACCAGTCCAGTTTATTGTCAATTCGTATCCCCAGGTATTTGTAATCCTCCACCATATCCACACTGACCCCCTGGAT
The DNA here is from genome assembly GCF_963921235.1 of Mobula hypostoma. Lineage (NCBI taxonomy): Eukaryota > Metazoa > Chordata > Chondrichthyes > Myliobatiformes > Myliobatidae > Mobula > Mobula hypostoma. The sequence goes on along the minus strand of NC_086099.1, from coordinate 34,486,512 downwards.
GGAAACAGGGGTCACCGGTACCTTAGACCTCCTCAGGTCTACCACCAGCTCCTTAGTCTTTTTCACATTAAGCTGCAGGTAATTCTGCTCACACCATGTGACAAAGTTTCCTACCATAGACCTGTACTCAACCTCATCTCCCTTGCTGATGCATCCAACTATGGCAGAGTCATCCGAAAACTTCTGAAGATGACGAGACTCTGTGCAGTAGTTGAAGTCCGAGGTCGTGGAGCATACGGATCCCTTCTTTGTAGAAGTGGTCCACAGCATGGGTCATTGATAAGTTCGTAGCCTAGGAGATGAGTTATTAACTTCAAACTTCCTGCATTATCACTCAAAGAGTTGAACTGCACGTGCATGTAACGAGAGTGTCCTGGACCTCCAGGTTGTCCACAGCAGAGGTGATTGATAAAAATTCGTGGCCTAAGGTAGAAGGAGATGGGTTATACAGCTCTCGTTACATGCACGTGCAGTTCAACTCTTTGAGTGAAAATGCAGAAAGTTTGAAGTTAATAAACTCATCTCCTTCTACCTTAGGCCACGAACATATCAATCACTCATGCTGTAGACCACTTCTGGAGTTCCAAGACACCGACTTCTACAAAGAAGGGATCCGTATGCTCCACGACCGCTGGACTAAGTGTGTAAATGTAGGAAAAATAAATGTGCCTAGGTTTTCTAAAATTGACTCCTTCTAACTTAGGGCACAAACTTATCAATCACCCCTCGTTCACTGTAGTCTAGAGTATCTTCTCCAAGTGAGAATTTATTTTGTTCCTGACTATAGTCTCTAGTATTTTTCTTACCACAAGCATTAGACTTATGGGTTGAAAATTTGTCTTCAGTTGATTGTGGTAGGTATGCATGGGTGATGACTCTGTATCATATTCTGTTTCTGACCTTCTGTTCCATTGTTTCCAATGGAGCCACATTTTGAAAGCTGTATAGAATTGCTGATACTACTCTGTGTCTATTTAGTACAAATCGCTTGATGATGCAGCTCCATTTCAATGACTTGTATTTACAATGTTTAATCAATTGAAATACCTTCAATCCTTCAAGGATGTTATCCTGGAATTTCAATATAGTCAGGGGTTCCAGACCCTTAGCACTGTTCGGATGAAAATAAGATATGATCACCTCTCCATTAATCTTATTGTTTATTATTTTAAATTTCACCCCCCAGCTTTTGATCTCTCAACTAGGGGGAAATAAATCCTTTCCATTTGCTCCATATAGCCTACCCACAATTTTAGACATCTCATTTCAGTCTCAGCAGCCTTCTTTATTCTAATCTTCTGTTATACCTAAAATTTTCCAAAATTTGGCAAAATCTTTCCTACACTCACTCAAATACTCTCAAAGCTTTTCTGTAAAGTACTGAACAAACCATTAACAAACCTCAAGCTGCGACTTAACAACCATTTCTTCCATAAGTTATTGTGTGCATTTCTGGTTGCCCAGTGCAAAAAAGATGTGGAGCCTTTGGAAAGAATGCAGAAGCTGTTTACCAGGATGTTGCCGAATTAGAGGGTATGAGCTACTGTATAGGGATAGGTGGGACAAACTTGTGTTGATTTTCTTTGGAGCGTCAGAGGCTAATGGAAGTCTTGATTGAAGTTTATAAAATTATGAGAGGAATAGATGGGATAGACTGTTAGTATTTTTCTCAAGTTAAAATAACATGTACCAGAGGCCCACATTTAAGATGAGAGGAGGAAAGTTAAGGAGATGTGTATTATACAGAGACTGGTTGGTACCTGTAAAGGGCTGCCGGGGTTGTGGTGGAGGCAGATATGATGGTGGCATTTGAAAGGCTATTAGATAGAACATGGATTGGAAAATTTAGAGAGATATGGACCAAACAAGGACAAAAGCTTAGATATGAATCTTGGTCAGTAGGGAACAGCTGAGCTTAAGGGCTTTTTTCTGTGCAATATGACTCTATAACTCCATGATACCTGACTATAATATGTGTGTGGGGGGGGGAGGGGAAGCTATAGATTATGTGAGAGAATTAGTTTAATTTGGCATCACGTTCTGAACAGACGTTGTAGGCCAAAGGGCCTGTTTCTATGTTCTAAGTTACTGTGCCTTGATTAATAAAGAGAAGTAACCTGTATGCCTTTTTAACCATTTTATTCCTACTAGTTATATTACCTTTTCGGGTAACTGACACTCTGTACATCAATATCCCTTTCTTTAAAAGACCATTGTGCCTTGTTGTGTCATTGCAGGTGTCACACTTCCCTGTGCCATATTATCATTTTCCACTTTGCTCCCCTTTCTTTCATTTGTCCTGAATTAAACACAGCCTTCCCTTAATTATCATTTACTTTTACATTTTGACAAGCAATTTTAGAAACTCTTTCTTTTTAAATATTTTTATTAATTTTTCAAAATTATAAACTCAATAACAAAGTTGGTACAAAGAGATTGGAAAAATGTTCATCAGCATATATAAAATGAATTATAAGTAACATAGATATAAAAGACTTCCAAACTCATAATGAGATTAAACATTAAAAAAGAAATAAAAAGAAAAAAAATATATAAACAAAAAAAACCCCAAAAGAAAAAGAAAAAGAAAAAAAAATCCAAGAAAACAAAACAAAACAGGGCTAGACCAACAGCTTGTATCAGACACGTTCAATAATGTCAATAACTCCGCTTCTCTCATCATATAATTTAAGTTTAGAAAAAAGATTCAGAAAGGTCAGATTACATCATATGAAAATGTTGCATAAAAGGTTTCCAAGTTTCTTCAAATTTAACCGAAGGGTCAAGAAATAGAAACTCTTTCATGTAACTCACTAATCGTTTCTCACACACATTTTTCCCTTTTGAATCACTCTTCAATTTTCCGAGCACAGCTTGTGTCCTGTCTGGTGTAGGTAATATTTGCCATAAAACTTGCTTGTTTTTTTATTATCATTTTTATTTATTTTTCATCCACCTTTCCTTTACTCCTTTTAAAAGTGTGTTTGGATTGTAGCCAGGGGTAAAATTAACAAGTTTCTCAATTGTAATAATCACGTTTGTAACATTGACAATTTAACCCATTTATACTGATTGCTTCAACTACTTTCTTACCAGTGCATATATTGACCTGTAGCTGACTTACTTTTGCCACTGTCCGTACATGAAGTACGCTTGTATTTCTGCACCAAGTTCTGCCTTTGTTCAGTTTTTGTTTTTCTGACTAGTCTTTGTTTCTATTTCGCTGAAAGAGGTCCTTTTATGTTGCAAATTTGATTTCTTTTTTCCCTAATAACTTTAATAATTATAAAATTATCACTATTGCCTGGCTATCTTTCCATTGAAATGTTCTACTTATTGCTCCAGAAATGGTTTCAGTGCTTCTTCCTTTCTTATTCATTTACAAAATGCGTACATTTCTGGATTACAAAATCTGCAGGAAATGCCACACCTGGTTAAACACTGGTTTAACCACAACAGAATATAATTCTGAGCGCTACACTGCAGAATGGACGTGCAAACACAGACAGGATGAGGAAATATTTCCTACAATGATTCCAGGAATATTGACCTGAAGTTATGCGGACAGTCTGGAGAAGCTAGGGTTGCTTTCCTTTGATCTGGGAAGCTGAAAAATGGTTTGACATAAGTACTGAGAATCTAAACAAAGTAAATAAAAGGGAAATTGTTTCTAATACACAACTGCAGGAAAGATTTAAAGTGGATGCCAAAAAGACAAGGAGTGACATGAGAAAAAGCATTTTCATTCAATGAGTGATCAAAATCTGGAGTTTTTTTGTTTAATATGGTGTTGATGCTAAATTCAATTGGTTAGGTGGATAGGTGTACTTGGTAGATGGAAGCACACTCTGCATGGAAATATGGAGTGAAATGGGTTGGGGGATGTGCAGCATGGTAGCATAGTAGTTAGCGCAATGCTTTACAGTACAGGTGACCTGGGTTCAATTCCTGTAACACATACAAATGCTGGTGAACACAGCAGGCCAGGCAGCATCTATAGGAAGAAGTATATTTGACATTTCAGGCCAAGACCCTTCGTCAGAACTAACTGAAAGAAGAGATAGTAAGAGATTTGAAAGTAGGAGGTGGAGGGGGAGATCTGAAATGATAGGAGAAGACAGGAGGGGGAGGGATGAAGCTAAGAGCTGGAAAGTTGATTGGCAAAAGAGATACAAGGCTGGAGAAGGGAGAGGATCATGGAACGGGAGGATCATGGGATGGGAGGCCTAGGGAGAAAGAAAGGGGGAGGAGAGCACCAGAGGAGGATGGAGAGCAGGCAAGGAGTTACTGTGAGAGGGACAGAGAGAGAAAAAAGAGAGAGAAGAAAAAAGGAAAAAACAGTAAATAAATAAGGGATGGGGTAAGAAGGGGAGGAGGGGCATTAACGGAAGTTGGAGAAGTCAATGTTCATGCCATCAGGTTGGAGGCTACCCAGACGGAATATAAGGTGTTTTTCCTCCAACCTGAGCCCAGACGGCATCCAGGATAAGGTGTTGTTCCTCCAATTCCTGTTGCTGCCTTTAAGGAGTTAGTACGTTCTCCCTGTGACCACATGAGTTTCCTCCAGGTGCTCCAGTTTCTTCCCACGGTCCAAAGATGTATCATTTGGTAGGCTAATTGGTCATTGTAAATAGTCCTGTGATTAGCATACAAAATTCTCATGGGTCTTGAGTAGTCAAAAGTGTAGTTGATGTTTCCCCTGACTGGGGTGTTTAGAACCAGGATTTATCAATTGAAAATAGAGATGAGAAGAAATTACTTCACTAAAAGTATAGCGAATCTTTGGAACTCCCAAATGCTGAGGGTGCTGGAAATTGAAAGCCGGTTAAATATGAAGCAATCAGGTGATACAGAGTTTGTGCTGGGAAGTGGCATGTAGATAAATAATCAGCTGTGACCCCTGTCGATTGATGGAGCAGCTATTAGGGCCTGATTGGGCTATTCCTGAATCGGTTTCTTATGCTCTTAGAGTACTTTTAAAGCCAGCCCATCAAAATCCTCCTTTGAGACCTCTGAAGCTTTTCCAGCCTTTAGCAGAAGGCCGTTCATGCTCAGCGAGTCACCTGATGTAGGGCCTGCCTCTGCACTAAATATTCTGCAGTCTGTCAGCACCTGAACTGGTGTTTGTGAATGTCAAATCACATGATGGGGGGGGGAGGTGAATAGTGAGGGCAGTGGGTATATGCAACGAACTGCTAGAGGAAGTGTAGCAGTGGGTACAATTGCAAAGGTGAGTAGGGATTTAGACAGGTACATGGGTGAGAAGGGTTGAGAGTTACATTGGCTGAATGCAGTCATTATGGACCTAGCTGATATTTGCAGCTTGGTTGGTATGGAGGAATCGGTCAAAGGACCATTATCCATGTTATGTATCATTCTGACTATGAACCTATGACTGGGGATTGTAGAAAGTTGTCATCCTCAGTAGTTTCAGCCTCCCTGTTAACTACATCTGTTGACTATCAAATACCTTTTTCAACATTTGGACTAAGATGTACATGGGAAAAGTACATCAAAATGTTTGCCACTAGTTCTTGCAAAAAAATACAATTCCTTCATCATCAGTTCACTGTGGCTGCAGTTAAATCATAGGCTAAAGTTTCCTCAAAGCTCCTCTAAATCAGTTATCTATATCATCTGGAAGGAAGAGCAGAGAGCTCATGGGAATATTACTTTCTCTCCAACTGACACACCAGTCATTTAGAAACTTCTCCCTCATTGCTGCAGAATCAAAATCCCAGTTTTCCCTAAGTTACCGGCAGTAATTTAATTGGGCCTGTCCAACCTTCACCAGGCAGTTTGGGATCACCAATAACCGTTTTCATTTCATGAATGAATTGAAACTAATCCTTTTGGGTATGTACATTAAAAACACAAAATTTTCATCAACATTACCCCAAAATCAGCAACTCTTCTGCCCATTCTTAAAGCTCATGAATGCCAAAAGAACTTGTTCTAACCAAATTGCATTTGTATACAGTATCCTGTTCTGTGGAGTTTCTAGCTGATGGTAACACCTAGAGTGTTGTGCTATGAGCAACGTGAAAGGTAGTTTGTTCAATTGCCCCTTTATTGGAGTCCAAATGTTCATTGCCAGAGACTTCAATGACATAAGTGCCAATTGCCATTTATCAGCCTGTGCCTGAATGTTGTCCAGATCATACTGCATTCTTTACGTCTGAGGAGTTGGAAATAGAATTGAGTATTCAATGAGCATATTCACTTCTGGCCATGTTTTATTTTGTATTTATTTAGAGATATAGCATTGTAATAAAACCTTCCGACCCTACACCCATGTGACCATTTAACCTACTAACCCGTACACCTTTGGAATGTGGGAGGTGCTATGTTTTGTAACTCCAAAATATAAAACTAATTGAAAGAAAAACACATGGGAGACTGGGAGAATGTGTATGCTTCATTTCTTTATTTTAGTGAAACGTGTATAAGATGTGGTGGTGTAATGATGTATGCCATTCACATACTTTTACATATAACCTGTAGCAAATTATGTAAAAAAACAAAGAATGCTAAATCAAACAATCCTGCGTGCGAGATGGCATCTGTGTAAAATGCTCCCATAGTCGACATTTTCTGGATAGACCATGAAATCCTACATTTCATTTTTTTAATGTTTTTTGTGTTTGTTTTACATCTTGAATGTGATTCTGGAACTGTTGGAGCCTATGATTTGCAGCTTGGAGATCGTTTATGTGTTTCAACACTCTGCAGTCTTTGAGAGGATTCTGGGAGGCAGAGGCAGTGTACACGAACCTCGTGGTGAGAAGGCTACGGGACGAGGCGCGAGCTGATGTTCGATTCCATTTCATTGATTAGAGCTTCCATTGTTCACCGATTAAATCGATTGAAACATCGAGGCAAATGCGGAAGGTGAGTGCTGGCTGCCTGCCTTTTGATCGCTCTGCTGTGGAGAGGGAAAGCTGCCTACTGATTGCCAGTGGAATCGCTCTGCTGCCGGAGTGAGAAGCTGCCTCTGTGCCTGGAGAACGTTACCCAGGTTTTCTGCGTTTTGGATATGGAGATTTTTCAGTCTTAATTATATTCTGAGTTTTTCGCCAGATCTTTCTTATTTTTGTTGTGCAGGGGAGGGGCATTTGGGGGTTAATGTGCCTGCTCTGTTTTTGTTTGTTTCTCTGTGCGCAGAGGGGGCATTTGGGGGTTGATGATTGTGCTGCCGTTTTTTTCTTCCTTGGTTTCATTGCTATCTGGAGAAGAAGAATTGCTGAATTGAATACTTATATGATAAATGAACCTTTGATCCTTTGAAATTTACAATATTATTCAAATGTTAAATTCCTCCCTACTTAGCTATAAACTCAACCTCAATATAGGATGCATCACAACTTTTATCTACATATACACACATACATACACACAGTAGATTATAGCAAACAACTCCTATATAGACATCCACAGCATAGTTAATTTTAAGCTGTCCCTATTCAGGCCGAAAGATTTAATCGCTGGTTTTCTTACTTTTGTGAGATACCATCCTTCCTGACAGGAGGGATCACTCTGCTTGGCAGATGAGACTTGTGGCTGTGAAACAATCTCATAGTTCTGGAGCATCCTTTGTGTTGGTTGTAGGGGTTGACTCTGGGACCGCAGGAAGTGGTTCTGACAGCTCTGGACACCTTTCTTCTGGACATGTTGGTATCCAGAACAGAGCATGGAAAGATGATTGTTCTGCTGATCCATCCCAGGCACCAGACAAATCTTCAAGCCAATGCTTTCATTTCGACCATGCCCAGATGACAGGTGTGTAGCTCCTTCAACAATGTAGCTCTTAGCTTGGATGATACAACTACTCTCAATCCCCAGAAAAAAAACCTCCATTAAGGGCACGTTCATTTTGGCGCTGGCAAAATGGGGGAACTAGAATTTCTGCTGCACATCCCAGCCATGTAGACCTGAGACACTGAGGGATCTTTTCTGTTTTCCCCTTGGATTATCTTTGCTGTAATAAGGAGACATTTGGTTTGCAAGAGGAGAGTCCTCTTTTCATTTTTCAAATACTTCCTTTCATACAGATTGTAAACGGAACAATCTATTAGCATTTTCATGAATAGTCATCCTCTTGAACTTGTAATTGTGTCCTCCAAGAAACAAAGACCATCTCTGCATTTGTACTGCTGTTGTAAGTGGAAACCCCTTCTGCGGATTGAAAATGGACTCCAGTGGTTGATGATCAGTAATGAGGGTAATATCTCTCCCTTACAAATACTAGTTGAAGCGTTTTAAACCCCAAACTAGACTCAAGGCCCTCTGTCAATCTGTGCATAATTTTTCTCTGCAGTGGTAAGAGAATGTGATGCAAAGGCTATGGGGTATTTCATTTCATCACTCATAACACATGATATGTCTGCACCTACAGCATAAGATCTGATCTTCTAATCTTTTGAACGCTGTCTTGAGATTTTGGAGATGTTCCTTGTCATCCTCACTGGTAACAATGATGTCATCCAGGTAACACTGAGTGCCTGGGCAACCTTGCAGTACCTGGTCCACAGCAGGTGCCAGAATGTAGGTGCGAATCTACTCCAAACGTGAGCCTATTATAGCAAGTAAATCCTATGCGAGTGTTTTTGTGAGAAGTACTTTGAGCTCTTCTTCCATCCCCATCTGTAGATAGGCTTCAGCTAAGTCCATTTTGCTGAAGTGTTTCCCTCCTGAAAGGTTTGCAAAATGTCCTCTACTTTGGGCAGAAGGTATCCGTTTACTTTCAGTATTAGGTTAAAGTCAACACAGATCTTGATAACCCAATATTCTTGGCTACTGGGACCATTGACATTGCCCATGGGTCCCAGTCAAACTTTGAAGGAATTCCTTCAGCCTCCATTCGATCCAGCTCACTGGCTACTTTATCATGGACAGAATATGGAACTGAACAGGCATTGTTAAACTTGGTGTGGCATTTTCATTCAACCCTTGATATGTTTGAGTTTTCCAGTGCTATCCTTGCACACTGCTGTGGCATCATCCAGTACCTTTCTTAATTTGCTTTCATTTGACTCTATTGCAGGAGGTGTGGCATTCAAATCATGGATGAATCTTCAATTAAGTTGTAGTTGTCTCAGCCTGTCATGATCCCACTATGGTGGCCCTTCTGTTTTTACCACATACAAGCCCAATGTGGATTGTTGGTTGTTGTATTTCACTGTTATGCATGTCATTCCCACAGGCTTTATCTTTTCTCCGGTGTAAGTTCTTACTTGGTTATCTGCAGGCTTTAATCCAGCATCTTTGAAATGCCATTCAAACTCATGTTGTGGAATGACTGAAACAGCTGAGCCAGTGTCTAATTCTATTTTCAAGAGAAAATCTGCAGTTGCTGGAAATTCAGCAACACACACAAAATGCTGGAGGAACTCAGCAGGCCGGGTTGCATCTATAGACAAAAAGTAAACAGTCTTCGTTTCAGGCCAAGGCCCTGCACCAGGACTGGAAAAAGGATGAAAGTCAGAGCAAGAAGGTTGTGGGGGGGGGGGGGGGAGGAAAGGAAGAAGAAGTACAAGTAGGTAGGTGATAGGTGAAACGGGGAGCGGTGAAATAAAGAGCTGGCATGTTGATTGATGGAAGAGATAAAGGGCTGGAGAAGGGGGAATTTGAGAGGAGGGGACAGAAGATCATGGAAGAAAAGGAAGAGCACCAGAGGTAGATGAAGGGCAGGTAAGGAGATAAGATGAGAGAGGGAAATGCGGATGCGGGAAAGGTGAGGGGGGGCAATTACTGGAAGTTCAAGAGATCAATGTTCACACCGTCAGGTCGGAGGCTCCCCAGACATAATATACGGCGTTGCTCCTCCAACCTGAGTGTGGCCTCATCATGGCAGTAGAGGAGGCCATGGACTGACATGTCAGAATGGGAATAGGAATGGGAAGTAGAATTGAAATGGGTAGCCACTGGGAGAACCCATTTTTTTCTGGTGGATGGAGCGTAGGTGCTCGGTAAAGCAGTCTCCCAATCTACGTCGGGTCTCATTGATGTACAGGAGGCCACTCCGGGAGTACCGGTTTTGGTAGATGAGCCCAACGGACTCACAGGTGAAGTGTTGTTTCACTTGAAAGGACTGATTGGGGCCGTGGATGGTAGTGAGGGAGGAGGTGTAGGGGCAGGTGTAGCAATTGTTCCGCTTGTGAGGGTAAGTATCAGAAGGGAGACAAGTGGGGAGGGACGAATGGACAAGGGAGTTGCATAGGGAACGATCCCTGCAGAAAGCAGGGGGATGGCAAGATGAGCTTTGTGGTGGGATCCCGTTGGAGATGGCGGAAGTCATAGAGAATTATGTGCTGGCTGCAGAGGCTCATGGGGTGGTGGGTGAGGACAAGAGGAACCCTATTCCTGGTGGAGTGGTGGGAGGGTAGTGTGAGGGTAGACGTATGTGAAATGGAAGAGATGTGGGTGAGGGCGGTGTTGGTGGTGGAGAAAGGGAAGTCCTTTTCTGTGATGAAGGAGGACATCTTATTAGTTCTGGAAAAGCCTCATGCTGAGAGCAGATGTGGTGAAAGTGGAGGAACTGAGAAAAGGGGATGACATTTTTACAAATGACAGGGAGGGAAGAGGTATAGTCCAGGTAGCTGTAGGAATCAGTGGGTTTATAAAAGATATCAGTAGATAAACAGTCTCCAGGGAGAGAAACAGAAATCAAGAGGAAGGAAGTTGTCGAAAATGGCCCAGGTGAATTTGAGGGCAGGGTGGAAGTTGGAGGCAAAGTTGATGAAGTTGACGAGCTCAGCATGGGTGCAGGAAGTAGCACCAATGCAATGGTCAATGTAGTGTAGGAAAAGTTCGGGAGTGATACCGGTGTAGGTTTGTTCCACGTAGCCTGTTCCACATAACCGTCAAAAAGGCAGGCATAACTGGGACCCATGCAAGTGGCCATGGCTACACCTCCTCCCTCACTACTTTTCAAGGCCACAAACAGTCCTTCCAGATGAGGTGACACTTCTCCTGTGAGACTGCTGTTGTCATCTACTGTATCAAGTGCTCTTGGTGGGGGCTTCAGTATACCGATGAGACCCGACGTAGTTTGGGGGACTGCTTCGCCAAGCACCTACGTCGAGGCAACCAGACAAAGTGGGATCTCCCAGGTGGCCACCCATTTCAATTCTACTTCTAATTCCTATTTCGGCATGTCAGTCCATGGCCTCCTTTACTACTGTGGTGATGAGGCCACTCTCAGGTTGGAGCGACCACATCTTGTATTCCATCTGGGTAGCCTCCAACCTGATGGCATGAACATCTATTTCTGGAACTTCCTGCAATTGCCCCCCCCCCCTTCACCATTTTCCATTCCTGTTTCCCTCTCTCCCCCTTTCTCCTTACCTGTCCATCATCTCCCTCTGGTGCTCCTCCCCCTTTCTCCTTACCTCCCTCTGGTGCTCCTCCCCCTTTCTCCTTACCTGTCCATCATCTCCCTCTGGGGGTCCTCCACCTTCCCTTTGTTCCATGGTCTTCTGTACTTTCCTATCAGATCCCCCTTTTCCATCCTTTAGCTCTTTCATCAATCAATCTCCCAGATCTTTATCCCCACCCCCAGTGTTTCACCTATCCTCTACCTTGTACTTCTTCCTTCTCTCCCCCCACCTTCTTGGTCTGACTTCTCATCTTTTTTTCCAGTCCTGATGAAGGGTCTTGGCCCGAAACTTCAGCTATTTACTCTTTTCCATAGATGCTGCCTGGCCTGCTGAGTTCCTCCAGCATTTTGTGTGTTGTTTAATTAATTGCTGTTCACTTCTGGTGTAAGTCATATTGCTTGTCTGCAGTTAGTTTTCATATTGTACATCTCAAGGCGAGTGCTGTGTCACTCTCATCATTATCAAATTTTTCATCAACAGCTTAGTGCAGATTAGCGCTCTTTTTGAAACTGCAATGTGACTTTTTTTCTTTTTCTCTTGCCTAAGCAGTTCATTTATTTTTGTCTGCCCAACATGCTGTTTGTATCTGTCCTACTTTGTTGCATTTTCTGCAGGTTTCACCATTAAGTTTGCATTGGTCTGTTGAAGGTGAGACCCTGCCGTCATGGTAACACAATTTGTTCAGCCAGGCCTGTTTCTCTTCTGCTGTTGCAATTTTGTTCATGCTCACTTTTTTTCTTGACTACAACTCAATTAATATGTCTGCTGTTTCCATTAATACAGCTATTTCAACTGTTCTTTTAAATGTAAGTTATGCTTCAGTTAGGAGCCATTTTTGAATGTTTTCTGGTAAGATTCTACAGACTAAACAACCTCTCAGTGCCTCATTACTGAACTGACAATGCTCAGTCAGCTTCTTCAGTTCAGCCACACTTACTGACATGGGCTCCCCTTCCTTTGAATTCCGCATATGAAAACTAAATGGTTTTGATTCTAAATGTTCCTGTATTACTTCCACGATATCATCAAAGCTAATTTTGGCTGGTTTAGTTGGAGCAGTTAAACTCATAATAAACTATATGCCTTTAAACCTAATGCACTTAGCAAAGCTGGTACTCACTTTTCATTTAAAATTTGCTGGTGAACGCAGCAGTCCAGGCAGCATCTCTAGGAAGAGGTACAGTATACGTTTTGGGCTGAGACCCTTTGTCAGGACTAACTGAAAGAAGAGCTAGTAAGAGATTTGAAAGTTGGAGGGGGAGAAAAGAGAGTGAGAAAAAGAATGTGTGTATTGTGGCGACCCACTTTCTGGCACCCACGAACCGGCTCACGAAACAGCGCGCGCAGGCAGAGGGCCGGCAGCAAAAAGGGCGCCAGGCCATCTTCACCAGCAGGGGGAAAATCCCGCGCGCAGAAAGGGTCTGGGAATATGCATTCCCCACAGTAGTCCCGCCCAGGGAGGGCGGGAACGGGAAGGCTTTAAAGCGGGCCGCGAAGTTTGAATAAATCTCTTTCATCGCAACTCTAACTCACCGACTCCGTGTGGTTATTCTAGCGCTGTGTGTAGCACATCGCTACAATTGGTGACCCCGACAGCCCAAACGATATTTGGACCAGAGATGACCGACGCTGCATCTGTTCACGCAGTTTCGTTAAAACTGCCAAGCTTCTGGACGCTGCGACCCCATTTATGGTTCGAACAAGCAGAAGCACAATTCCACATTCGGCAGATAACCTCGGAGTCCACTCGCTACTACTACGTGCTGAGCTCCCTCGACCAGGAGACTGCTGCACAAGTTGAGGAATTTATACAGTCGCCCCAGGAGGACGGCAGATACACAGCATTCAAAGCCCTGCTCATAAGGACTTTCGGACTCTCATGGCGCAAACGAGCACGCCGCTTAATGCACCTGGATGGTTTGGGAGACAGGCTGCCGTCAGCATTAATGAACGAGATGCTGGCCCTGGCTGAAGGACACAAGCCCTGCCTCATGTTTGAGCAGGCGTTCCTAGAGCAACTGCCCGAGGACATATGCCTGCTGCTGTCCGACGCAGATTTCAGCAACCCCCGGGAGGTGGCGGCCCGAGCAGATGTGCTGTGGAATGCCAGGAAAGAGAGAGGGGCATCCGTCGCACAGATCACCAAGCCGTGTGCCCAACGACAGACCAGACCAGGCCCGGCAGCAGAGCCTACAAAACCCGGCGACGGTAGTGAGGAGCCCAACGAACAATGGTGTTTCTACCACCAGCGGTGGGGCACGGAGGCCCGCCGCTGCAGACCGCCCTACAAATTCCCGGGAAACGCCAGGGCCAGCCGCAGCTGATGGCTACGGCGGCTGGCCATCAGGACAGCCTCCTGTACGTCTGGGACAAGCAGTCGGGACGCCGCTTTTTGGTCGACACCGGAGCGGAGATCAGCGTCTTACCTCCAACGAGTTACGACACCCGCAACAGAGAACCGGGACCCACCCTGAGGGCCGCTAATGGCAGCACAATACGAACCTACGGCACCCGCACGGTGCGGCTACAGTTCAGCTCCAGCCGGTTCACGTGGGACTTCACACTGGCCGCCGTGGCCCAACCACTGCTGGGGGCAGATTTTCTACGAGCCCACAGCCTGCTGGTGGACTTGCAAGGGAAGCGATTAGTCCACGCCAAGACTTTTCAAACGTTCTCCCTGGGTGAAGCACAGTTGCCAGCCCCACACCTGGACTCCATCGCGCTGTCCGACAATGAATTCACCAGGGTCCTGGCGGATTTCCCATCAGTACTGACACCGCAGTTCACGGCAGCCATGCCCAGACACGGAGTACAGCACCACATCCCGACCCAGGGACCACCCCTCCACGCCCGTGCTCGAAGGCTTCCCCCGGACAAGCTCTGACTGGCGAAGGAGGAGTTCAAGAAGATGGAGGAATTAGGGATCATACGACGGTCCGACAGCCCATGGGCCTCCCCCCTTCACATGGTGCCCAAGGCAACAGGGGGCTGGAGACCATGCGGTGACTATGGCAGACTGAACGAGGCTACAACGCCAGACCGCTACCCTGTGCCGCACATTCAAGACTTCGCAGCAAACCTACACGGCGCAAGGATCTTTTCCAAGGTAGACCTCGTCCGGGGATACCATCAAATCCCTGTACATCTGGACGACATCCCCAAAACAGCAGTTATCACCCCGTTTGGACTTTTCGAATTCCTCCGAATGCCGTTTGGTCTAAAGAATGCCGCACAGACTTTCCAGCGGCTAATGGACGCGGTGGGACGTGACCTGGACTTTGCATTCATCTATTTGGACGACATCCTCATAGCCAGCAGTAGTCGGCAGGAGCATCTGTCCCACCTCCGCCAGCTCTACTCCCGCCTGAGTGAATTCGGCCTTACAATCAATCCAGCCAAATGCCAGTTCGGACTCGACACCATCGACTTCCTGGGCCACAGGATTACTAAAGACGGGGCAACCCCGCTGCCCGCCAAGGTAGACGCGGTCCGCCACTTCCCCCGACCCAACACAATCAAAGGCTTGCAGGAATTCGTGGGTATGGTGAATTTCTACTACCGTTTCCTCCCCTCAGCAGCCCGAACCATGCGCCCCTTGTTCACTCTAATGTCGGGTAAGGGCAAGGACATTACCTGGAACGAAGAGGCCGCAACCGCTTTCGTTAAAACCAAAGAAGCCTTGGCAAACGCCGCGATGCTAGTGCACCCCAGAATGGACGTTCCTACTGCCCTCATGGTGGACGCATCCAACACAGCAGTCGGTGGAGTGCTGGAACAACTCATCGAGGGTCGCTGGCAACCCCTGGCGTTCTTCAGCAAACACCTACGACCACCTGAACTCAAATACAGTGCTTTCGACCGGGAGCTATTGGCACTATACCTGGCAATCCGACATTTCAGGTACTTCTTAGAAGGTAGGCCCTTCACCGCGTTCACAGACCACAAACCGCTTACCTTTGCGTTCACTAAGGTGTCCGACCCCTGGTCGTCCCGCCAGCAGCGACATCTGTCCTACATCTCCGAGTACACGTCGGACATCCGGCATGTCTCTGGAAAGAACAATGTCGTGGCAGACGCACTTTCCAGACCTACCATACAGGCCCTGTCCCAGGGGGGTGGACTATGCAGCGCTGGCAGAGGCACAGCAGGCAGACGCTGAGATCCCCAGTTACAGGACTGCAGTCTCCGGTTTGCAGCTCCAAGACCTCCCCGTAGGCCCAGGTGAGAGGACCCTACTATGTGACGTAGCTACTGGCCAACCCCGCCCCGTCATCCCAGCAGCCTGGCGCCGGCGGGTGTTCGAATCCATTCACAACTTAGCGCACCCCTCCATCAGGACAACTGTCCGGCTGGTCTCCAACAGGTTCGTGTGGCATGGACTTCGTAAACAGGTCAGTGAATGGGCCAAAACGTGTATGCAGTGCCAAACGGCCAAGGTGCAGCGGCACACCAAGGCTCCACCGCAGCGGTGGCCCCTGCCAGTGTCACAAGGAGCGCGGTACCTCCTAACTATGATAGACCGGTTCACCAGATGGCCAGAGGCAGTCCCGCTCAGCGACACCACCTCCGAATCCTGCGCCCGAGCACTGATCGCAACCTGGGTAGCACGCTTTGGGGTACCGGCCCACATTACCTCTGACAGGGGCGCTCAGTTCACCTCCAGCCTGTGGTTGGCTATGGCCAGACTTTTAGGAACACAGCTACACCACACAACTGCCTACCACCCACAGTCGAACGGACTATTGGAGCACTTCCACCGTCACCTGAAATCGGCTCTCATGGCCCGCCTGGAGGGGCCTAACTGGGTGGACGAACTTCCCTGGGTCCTGCTCGGAATCCGCACGGCGCCCAAAGAGGATCTACACACCTTGTCGGCCGAGTTGGTGTACGGCGCGCCCCTGGTCGTCCCAGGAGAGTTCATACCAGCCCCAAGGGGGCAAGAGGAAGAACCCACAGCAGTCCTGGACAGACTACGGGAGAGGCTCGGTAACCTGGCCCCCATACCCACTTCACAGCACGGACAGAGCCCGACCTGAGTACCCAAAGACCTGCAGAACTGTAAGTTTCTTTTTGTACGACGGGGCGGACACCGGGCACCGCTACAGCGGCCCTACGAGGGGCCGTTTAAGGTGATCAGGAACAACGGGTCCACGTTCGTGCTGGACATTGGGGGGAGAGAGGAGGTTTTCACGGTGGACCGACTCAAACCGGCCCATGTGGACTTGGCGCAACCGGTCCAGGCTCAGGCACCGCGGCGCAGGAACAGAGGCCGATCCAGACTGTGGACATTGGGGGAGGTATCGCCGGTTCTGGGGGGGGGGGGTTATGTGGCGACCCACTTTCTGGCACCCATGAACCGGCTCACGAAACAGCGCGCGCAGGCAGAGGGCCGGCAGCAAAAAGGGCGCCAGGCCATCTTCACCAGCAGGGGGAAAATCCCGCGCGCAGAAAGGGTCTGGGAACATGCATTCCCCACAGTAGTCCCGCCCAGGGAGGGCGGGAATGGAAAGGCTTTAAAGCGGGCCGCGAAGTTTGAATAAATCTCTTTCATCGCAACTCTAACTCACCGACTCCGTGTGGTTATTCTAGCGCTGTGTGTAGCACATCGCTACAGTATATAAATAAATAACGGATGGGGTACGAGGGGGAGGTGGGACATTAGCGGAAGTTAGAGAAACTAACTTCTATTTCATTGCAATAAACTCAATTTTTATTGAAATAAGATGGTGCCGGTAACTGGCGACTCTGCGCGTGCTCTCCCGAGCAAACTGCCCTCTCCACTTTTCATTGCATACTTCCTTTGCTTCAAAGTAATGTTCCGTTTGCTCAGTGTGTAAACAACAAAGAATGCTTTATCAAACAATATATTTACACTATTACTCAAATATTACTGAAATATTAAATATACAACAGGGGTAAAATGGAGCACTTAGAGGAAACCCGTGTGGTCACAGGGAGAACTTATTGATTCCGACGGATAATGGCGGATTTGAATCTGGGTTGCTGGCACTGTACTAATGTTGCACTAACCGCTACACCACATTGCCACCCATATGATGCAAAGGAAGTCAATCTGGAGAATCTGAAGAAGGTTATGAGATGAGGAAGTTCTACAGTGACAACCAAATACTGAAATGATTGGCCTCCAACAGGCACATCCACCTTCCATGTTCCCAACAAAGAAATGGTTTCCTTTTGAGTCCCATCATTTGAAGCCACACTCTGTTAATTGCTGCTTTGACGTCAAGGACAGTCACTTTCACTTTCCTTTTGGAGCTTCGCTCTTTGTTCTACACTTGATCCAAGACTGCGATGAGGTCTGGAATCAAGTGATTCTGGTAAAATCCAAATTGGACTTTGCTGAGCACATTACTCAGTGGATATTGAACAGCTCACAGAAGATCAATTTTCTGTATACTTGGGCCAGTTATATGTTAAATGTTAGGCAGTACAAAATCCATCAGTCATTTCTTTCCCTGGGAGAGCATGCAAGGAAACACCCGCATATATGGTTCTATCCAATAAAAGTACTTCAGGGTATTCAGGGTCCATGAAATCTGCTATATTAGATTTGATCACCTCGGGGCCTGAGAATGTAAGTTCTCAAATTTAAAAAAAAATGAAATGAGTGCTTAATTGTTTATTTATCACATAGGCTGGGTTGGGATAAGTTTTGCAAATGTTGCGATAAAATGGTATAATTATGAGGGATAAGTTAAATGGACAGAGGATCTCTATCAGTCCTTTGTTGTTGATAGGTTTTCATAAAATGTAAGCACTTTATATCATCTTTAGAATTGAACTGTGCATTCAACTTAAAAGTGCTAGTATGGACACACATTTATGAAAAAGAAATATTTTCTGTCAAGAGCCAGTATAAGTGCATTGTGGTGGTGCTATCATGCTTATTTGGCACATAATGACCTTCCTTTTATATTGCTAATCAGAACCTTCGAACTTATTGTTGTGAGTTACCTCCACATTTTGGCTTCAGTGAATGTTAATCTGGTTGTATGCTACAGCTGATAAATCAGGGTGACTCATTTGAATGTATAATGTTATCTCATTCTGCAGGAACTGTGGAAAATGAACATCATTCTAATTACATTTCCTTATCACCCAGAAAGTACAATTTTATATTGTTTCCAAAGATGGTATACATAGATATACTTTGTTTTGTGTTACAACAGCAAAACTCTTTGCAGCTAAATACATTATAAAATAAGTCTTGAAGTCCGGAAATATTGACCTGTCATTCATTTCCATAGATGCTGCAGATGCTGCTTCACCTATTGAGTTCCTTCAGCAATTGTGTGTGTGTGTGTGTGTGTGTGTGTGTGTGTGTGTGTGTTTTGCTTTGGATTTCCAGTATCAATAGTATTTCTCGTATTATAACGCGTTCATAAATACAGATATATCTTAATTACAACATGACATTTCACAATTTCAATGTACCATCCAATCATTTGAAATCATAGTGATAAGTGTATGTAAAAATGTTAAATTAATATATAAATCTGTAAAAGGGAATTTCAACTAATCTAGCTATATAAGAGATGCTCAAATTAGTGCCACTTATTTCAACATATATATTCTGGTTTTGTTATTGTTGTTCACTACCACTTGTACCAGGATAAACTTGGGCACTGACATCACTGAAGGAGACAAAGAGAGTATTATGTGCAAGAATCTTTGCGTTGATGGCATGATAATAAACCTTCAATATCATTATGCTGTCTCCTCCTGATTTACATGATGGAAGTAGAGCTACTAAGTAGAATTAAAGTAGAATTAATAAGTAGAATTGTATTTCAATTCAAAGAAAAGTGAGCAATTCTGTTTATTTAAACTATAATCTGGAATCAATTTTTTTATGGATTAGAGGGGGGAAGAAATTTGACCCCTTAACACCTGTTTTGGGGACTCTACAAATGGTGGCGTGCTTCCAATTTGCAGTGTGAAGTACTGGCATAGATGCAGAACAATTTAAGCGTATTCTCATAATGAGAATGTCTAATACTTGAACAGTCTTCAGAGTGTTTGAGTCATGCATCAATCAATATTCATTTTACACCAAAATGGTGATTGATTTACAGTATTCCAATAGGAGTATTTCAATAAGCCTTCTTTTCATAATCAATGCAGTTCCGTTATCGCTGGTCAATGTTTTGCAGAAGAAAGTGAGCATGTATTGATCTTAAGCATTGACATAATATTGCTGCATACAGACATGAGCACCCTAATGAAGTCTCCTAGGTGTGTAGCATGTGAGAGAATGAGGAGGGGGAAGGCAAAGCAGAGAAATCTGATGAAAGATGGAGGCAAATGGGAAATGGTGTGACCAGTCAAGAGGTCCAGTCCAACAAGTGGTAGTATATGGAATACATATCCTAAGTTCAGCTTGATGAAAAACAATACTCTTGGAGACTAGAGTTTCTCAAGAATGACCTTGAAACCCCTAAATATAGTTGACCCTTAACTGCCTTCTGTAGTAGTCTAGTGTGTGCGGTCATTGAACTCATTGCAGAGCTGCATTCATGTCCATGGGGCTGCTCTGCTTTACCTGTCTCCCACTGTCACTTTGCTTGCACCCCAACTTCTTTATAGATCCTAGCATGTGAAGTACGCAGCCCCTTAGCACTGCATTGTAATGTTGCCTGCGCTGTTGTCTACACATGCACATTGTTCTGTCTCTCCCTCTCTCTCACTGCAATGCGAATACACCAGTTAAAGTCATCTCCTGCGTGTGTGCTTTTATTTAATTGATATGTAGTTGTGCACAGACACAACAAATTGGTGACAAGGATGAACTTAAATGTCAGAAAATATCACAAACTGCACCGACAGTTATGGGAGGAAACAGCAAGAGTTAAACAGCAGGAGAAGGCAATCACAGACGCTAACAAAGGAGGAGGAGAAGATGGCGGCACGACAGCAGTGCGCATGGCAACTTTGGTGGTGATGTCTGTTATCTGTCAAGTAGGGGACCATGCACAATTCTGATTTGATGGAGACAGACGTGAGAGCACGGAAGAACATCTGGAAAACTTCTGAAATGCCTGCTTCGCTGCTGCTGCTACTGTGTGGTAACCAGAATCTCCGGAGCAGAAGGCCCCGAAATCCTTGGCTTTGCGTGTTTCAGCGGCCGGAACGAGGTCGAAGGCGCTCGGCAGAGGATGGCACTCAGGAGGCTGTATTGGAGAGGCTGGTCGGAAGCTTGAAGCTTTCGGACGGATGGACTCAGTGTTGGCTGTGGTCAGCTGCTTCCAAGGCATTGGCAAGTTGGCGGTGCCTGGAGGTTTATGGCAGGGAGGTTCTCCTTTTTGCCGCCTGCTATCGGGGACTCGGAAGTCGATCGACTCAGGGACTTTTGAGACTTTATTTAAAGTGCCCATGGTTTGTCTTTCATCAAATTATGGTATTGCTTTGCACTGCTGCAACTATATGTTATAATTATGTGGTTCTGTCAGTGTTAGTCTTTGGTTTGTCCCATTTTCTGTGATATCACTCCAGAGAAATATTGTATCATTTCTTAATGCATTTATGCATTTCTAAATGACAATAAAAAGAGGACTGAGTGTTCTCATAATCTAATCTAAATGTGTGAGTATAGTGCATAGTAACAGAAAAAGAGGCACTGACTTTTAAGTGAAAATAATCGGACGATGGCTTCAGTTGGAAAATTTGACAAATTTGATAGTGCTAATGAAGGCTGGGAGTTGTATAT
Source organism: Mobula hypostoma (assembly GCF_963921235.1). Lineage (NCBI taxonomy): Eukaryota > Metazoa > Chordata > Chondrichthyes > Myliobatiformes > Myliobatidae > Mobula > Mobula hypostoma. The sequence goes on along the minus strand of NC_086099.1, from coordinate 34,465,407 downwards.
CGAGAGGGTGGAACTGTATTGTAATGCAAACAACGTGGAGGAGCAAAGGAAAACCCCTACACTTCTTTGCCTAATGGGCCAAAGAACGTACAGAATCTTATGCAACCTAGAAATCCCAGCAAAGCCAGCAAGCAAGACGTTTGTTGAAGATGTTACAATTTTACAAAATCACTTGAGCCCTAAACCACTGGTAATAGCTGAAAGGTTTAGATTTTGCACAAGAAACCAGTCAAAAGATGAAAGCCTTTCTGAATACATTGGAGAACTGCACAATCTTTCCCTGTGCTGTGACTTTAGAGATGGACTTTCTGATGCATTAAGGGATAGGCTTTTATGTGGCATGCATTGTCAAAGCACTCAAATGAGGCTACTGGCAGAAAGAGACCTAACCTTAGAATGGGCATTGACAATTGCAATATCCTTAAAGACTGCAGCAAAGGATGCAACAGAACTACAGAAAAGGAGGTTAGAATGTGAAATGCACAAAATTTTCCTGAATGGTGAAAAAAGCCAAAAAATGTTGTCGTTGTCGCAAATCCTCCCATGATGCAAATGACTGTTGGCTCAAAGAAAAAGTCTGCAGAAGTGTCACAGACAAGGTCACATAGAGAGAGTGTGCAAGACAGACAAAAAGCACAACTGAGTGAAAAGGTTCAAACACAAAACTAAGCAAATGCATAAAGTTACTGGATGTAAAACAAAATCAGACAACATAGAGTCTGACATAGGTGAGCTGTCATGCCTAGAACTGCATAGTATACCTAAAGCATATCGCAATATAATATGGATCACAAAAGTTGTGTCTGGTGTAAAACTGAAATTGGAGCTCAATTCAGGGTCAGCTTTGTCTATAATTTCGGAGGCTGATTACAACGGACTGTTTTCTAAGATACCATTAGAGAAGACCTCAGTGATGCTAAAGACTTATATAGGTGGAAAATTGTCTCCCAAAAGCAAACTCAAAGCAAATGTGATGTATGAAGGTCAAAAAAATACAGTTACAGCTTTATGTATTGAAAAGTGGAGGACCAGTTCATTTTTGATGAGAATAGTTGAAAAAAATCCAACTAGTCTGGTGCACAACCAAAGCTCTCAGTGTGACATCAACAGGCAATGGCGGCCCAAATGGTAGCACTAACCAGAGACTGGCACAGCTGCTTAAGGCTAATAAGAAGGTGTTTGAGAAGGGGATTGGTAAACTCAAAGGCATGAAGGCCAGAATTGAACTGGATGAAGCAGCAACACCAAGATTCCATATAGCGTGTCCAGTGCTTTATGTGCTATGTCCTGAAGTAGATGCTGAACTTCAGAGCTGGGAGGCATCTGGAATTCTCTCCAAGGTTGAGTGGAATGATTGGGCCACACCCATTGTCCTGATGTTCAAGAAAGGGAAGGTCAGAGCTGTTCACTTATATGGAGATTTCAAGATGAGCATCAACCCTGTGCTGTGTACTGTACAGTATCCCCTGCCACAAATAGAAGATATTTTTTCATCTTTGGCAGGCAGAGAGTGATTTCCAAGATTGACTTGTCACAAACCTATCTACAAATGGAGATTGAGAAGTCAAGCAGGAAGTTCCTCACAGTCAAAACTCACAAGGGACTGTTCCAGTATAATTGTCTCGTCTTTGGCATCGCATCAACCCCAACAATTTGGCAAAGAGTAATGGACTAAGTGCTCCAAGATATCCCAGGAACACAATGTTACCTTGATGACATCATCATGACTGGCAAAATTGATGAAGAGCACCTCCAGAACCTTGGTAAAACGTTTATCAGCCTGAGTGAGTATGGTCTGCGTGCAAAGAGAGAGAAATGTGAGTTTTTTCATGAATGAAATCTCATATTATGGACATTTCATTGACAAGCATGGTGTACGTAAGTCACAAGAGAAGATTGAAGCAGTGCTACAGGCTCCCAATCTGGAAAATGTGTCACAACTCAGGTCATACCTGGGCCTTGTAAAATAAATGTATAACAAATATCTTAGGTGACTGATATTGATCTAGTTGTTAAGGCAAAACCTCTGTTCAGCTTGCTGCTCCATGAGGTTTTTATCATTTCCATGCTGAACATGGGTTGTGAGCTGCTCACCCATTATGACCCATACCTACCCATCAGAATGGCATTGGAGCTATTTTGTCACACATTATGAAAGATGGATCTGAATGCCTGATTGCATTTGCTTCAAGTTTACTGATGAGCCAGAGTACAACTAAACACATTGATGAAGATAGAGCCGTAGATGTAGTGTATATGGATTTTAGCAAGACATTTGATAAGGTACCCCATGCAAGGCTTATTGAGAAAGTAAGGAGGCATGGGATCCAAGGGGACATTGCTTTGTGGATCCAGAACTGGCTTGCCCGTAGAAGGCAAAGAGTGGTTGTAGACGGGTCATATTCTGCATGGAGGTTGATCACCAGTGGTGTGCCTCAGGGATCTGTTCTGGGACCTCTACTCTTCGTGATTTTTATAAATGACCTGGATGAGGAAGTGGAGGGATGGGTTAGTAAATTTTCTGATGACACAAAGATTGGAGGTGTTGTGGATAATGTGGACGGCTGTCAGAAGTTACAGCGGTACATTGATAGGATGCAAAACTGGGCTGAGAAATGGCAGATGGAGTTCAACCCAGATAAGTGTGAGGTGGTTCATTTTGGTATAGTCAAATACAATACAGAATACCGTATTAATGGTAAGACTCTTGGCAGTGTGGAGGATCAGAGGGATCTTGGGGTCCGAGTCAATTGGACACTCAAAGCTGCTACGCAGGTTGACTCTGTGGTTAAGAAGGCATATGGTGCAATGGCCTTCATCAATCACAGGATTGAGTTTAAGAGCTGAGAGGTAATTTTGCAGCTATATAAGACCCTGGTCAGACCCCACTTGGAGTACTGTGCTCAGTTCTGGTCACCTCACTACAGGAAGGACGTGGAAACCATAGAAAGGGTGCAGAGGAGATTTACAAGGATGTTGCCTGGATTGGGGAGCATGCCTTATGAGAATAGGTTGAATGAACTTGGCCTTTTCTCCTTGGAGTGACGGAGGATGAGAGGTGACCTGATAGAGGAATACAACATAATGAGAGGCATTGATCATGTGGATAGTCAGAGACTTTTCCCTAGGGCTGAAATGGCTAGCACAAGTGAGCACAGTTTTGAGGTGCTTGGATGTATGTACAGGGGAGATGTCAGGGGTAAGTTTTTTACGCAGAGAGTGGTGAGTGTGTGGAATGAGCTGCTGGCAGTGGCAGTGGAGGCGGAAATGATAAGGTCTTTTAAGAGACCCCTGGATGTGTTCCACACAGCAAACATCTATGAAATTACCATGCAAGGATGGCCAGCTCATGATAACCCTATGTTTCTAGTGTTCTCAGTGAGGTGTGACCAGTATGTCAAAGAACGCTGATGTGTTGATCTCATGTTGTGGTTCCTTCTAAACTGTGCACCAGAGTGTTAGAAAATCTGCATGAAGGACACATGGGTACGGTCAAGATGAAGAGTCTTACTCGGAGCTACAAGTGGTGGCTGGGAGTAGGTAGACAGATTGAAGACTTGGCCAAAAGCTGTTGTGGATACCATAAAGTTCAAATTGCAGTCCCACAAGCACTGTTACATCCATGCTAGAGAATGTCATCACCACGGTAAAGAGTACAGATTGACTTTGCTGGGCCATTCATGGACTCCATGTTTCTGATTGCTGTGGATGTTCATTTGAAGTGGCCGGAGGTTATACCAATGAAGTCAACCACCTCAGCAAAGTCTGTCTCTACACTGAAGACTATCTTTGCCAAAAGTGGCTTGCCAGAACAAAGTGTGAGTGAGAACGGATCAGAATACACGTCACAAGAATTCTGACTGTCCATGAAGAAAAATGGCATCAGACATTTCAAGTCAGCTCCTCACCACTCAGCAATGAATGGGTTAGCTGAAAAGTTTATCCAAACCTTCGAGGTCCATTAAAGCACTGCACTAGAGGAGGACATTTCTCTACAGCGCAAGGTGGACAACTTCCTTTTTTGTGTATTGGAACTCTGTTCATGTGCAATGCTGTCCAACCATGTGCAAACATCTGCGATGCTGTTCATGAGCAGAAATCTGAGAACTCACATAGACTTCCTGAAACCAGACCTCCGGAGTGAAGTACAGAATAAACAGTTCAGCCAGTTGCCAAGAAAAGCAGCAAGGAGCTTCAAGATTGGACAGGAAGTCCTGGCACTGAGAAGACAAGTAGACACCTGGTAGGATAGCTACAAGAACTGGATATACACAGTGGATGTTGGAGATCAGACATGGAGGCATCATGTGGACCAGATACTGGATGCTCAATCGAAGAACACAGGAGTCAAATGCATCCAACAAGATGGACACATTATAGTCACTGGACTTACCTCTCAGTGATGATGTCACAGTCAGCAACGTGACACTGGAATTGTGACAACGTTGTCTTAGACAAGACACCTGCCAAACCTGACGCAACTCCACAGGTCCAGAGGCGTGATGAGAACATTATCCTTGAGAAGGCACCTGCCAAACCAACCTGATGCCACTCCATAGGACCAGAGGTGCTATCCTGAAAGAAACAGAGCGCCACCCAAAAGACTGAACCTTTAGAACTGTGAAGTTAGTTATGGACTGTTATTGTGAAAGCAAGTTTATTTGAAACATGAGAATTAGAACCAAGAATAGGCCATTCAGCCCCCGATACCTGCTCTGCCATTTAATAACATGATATTCGATCCTTTATCACAGTGACTCTTTCCTTCACCAACCCTATATTCCTACATACCTTCTTACAAACAACCATTGAGTATATAAACTGGCCTGCACAACCCCGGCTCTACCTCAGCAGCAGAACACTGTAGAATGAAATATGTTTTTGTGAAAGGGAAGTTGAATGTTTTGTACCTATACAGTTTTATGTTGCATTAATCTAAATGGGGGAGGAAGTGTAATGTATGGATCTATTTCTTTTAGAGCAATCACACCTCCCCTTAGCACTGCCTATTGATCTGTTGTCTACACTTGCGCATTGTTCTCTCTCTCTCTCTCATTGCAATGTGAGTGAATACACCAGTTAAAGCCATCTCCAACCTGTGTGCTTTTATTTAATTGACATGCAGTTGTGTACAGATAAACAGACTCCTTGCAGATGACATTGAAATTGAACTCTGAACTCTGATGTTCCGAGCAGTAACAGCATGGCGCTGGCCACTACGCAATGCGACACTGATTTATGATTGTATTAGAGTTCCAGTTGAATGCTAACTTTAAAAGTCATTCCTAAGTGCAATTTAGTATTTATCTGGTAAGCAAGTTTTGATATTAAGCATCACTATCATTAATGATATGGAATCAAGATGGAGCCAATCATCATTGGCATAGCCAAATTAAATAATATGGAGCATCCAACTTACTTTTTAACCCAAACTTTGATGCTTTTGAAAATTAAATTGCTGGAAGAAAATATGCAATGATCCAAATATATAACAAATATCTTAGGTGAATGATATTGACCTATTTGTTACAGCAAAATCTCTGTTCAGCTCATTGCTCTAAGAGGTTTTTATCGTCTCTGTGCTGAACTTGGGTTGTGGATTGCAACTAATAGGCTCCTAGACCAGCTGCACCAATGATCTGGCTTCATGGCTGTGGACTCACTTTTGTGATCTTCAATTCTGAGTGTTATTTGTTTACTTTTTATTGTTTGCATGATTTGTTCTTTTTTTCACACATTTGGTGTTTGATGGTCTCTTTTAATTAGTTCTATTAGGTTTCTTTGCTTTTGTGGCTGCCTGTAAGAGGATGAATTTCAAGGTTGTACATAGTATATGTACTTTGATAATAAAGACCATAAGATCTAGGAGCAGAAGTAGGCCATTTGGCCCACTGAGACTGCTCGGCCATTCAATCATGGGCTGATCCAATTCTTCCAGTCATCACCACTCCTCTGCCTTCTCCCCATACCCTTTGATGCCCTGGCTAATCAAGAACCTGTCTATCTCTACCTCAAATGCACCCAATGACTTGGCCTCCACAGCCACTCATGGCAACAAATTCCATAGATTTACCACCCTCTGACTAAAGTAATTTCTCCGCATCTCAGTTCTAAATGGACGTCCTTCAATCCTGAAGTCGTGCCCTCTCGTCCTAGACTCCCCTAACATGGGAAACAACTTTGCCAAATCTAATCTGTTCAGGCCTTTTAACATTTGGAATGTTTCTATGAGATCCCCCCTCATTCTCCAGATCTCCAGGGAATGTAGTTCAAGAGCTGCCAGACGTTCCTTATACAGTAACCCTTTCATTCCACGAATCATTCTCGAGAATCTTCTCTGAACTCTCTCCAATGTCAGTATATCCTTTCTAAAATAAGGATGCCAAAACTGCACACAATACTCCAAGTGTGGTCTCACGAGTGCCTTATAGAGCCTCAACATCACATCCCTGCTGTTATATTCTACACCTCTAGAAATGAATGCCAACATTGCATTTGCCTTCTTCACCACCGGCTCAACCTGAAGGTTAACCTTTAGGGTATCCTGCACAAGGACTCCCAAGTCCCTTTGCATCTCTGCATTTTGAGCTCTCTCCCCATCTAAATAATAGTCTGCCTGTTTATTTCTTCCACCAAAGTGCATGATCATACACTTTCCAACATTGTATTTCATTTGCCACTTCTTTGCCTATTCCCCTAAACCATCTAAGTCTCTCTGTTTCCTCAACACTACACACTCCTCCACCTACCTTTGTATCATCAGCAAATTTACCCACAAATCCATTAATCCCATAGTCCAAATCATTGACATACATCGTAAAAATCAGTAGTCCCAACACCGACCCCTGTGGAACTCCACTGGTAACCAGCAGCCAGCCAGAATAGGATCCCTTTCTTCTCGCTCTCTGTTTTCTGCCAATCAGCCAATGCTCCAGCCATGCTAGTAAATCCTCTGTAATTCCATGGGCTCTTATCTTTCTAAGCAGCCTCATGTGCGGCACTTTGCCAAAGGCCTTCTGAAAATCCAAGTACAACACATCTATTGCATCTCCTTTGTCTACCCTGCTTGTAATTTCCTCAAAAAATTGCAGTAGGTTTGTCAAGCAGGAATTTCCTTTTAGGAAACCATGCTGGCTTTGGCCTATCTTGTTATGTGCCTCCAGGTTTTCCGTAATCTCATCCCTAACAATCGATTCCAACAACTTCCCAACCACTGATGTCAGGCTAACAGATCTATAGTTTCCTTTCTGCTGCCTCCCACCCTTCTTAAATAGCGGAGTAACATTTTCAATTTTCCAGTCAAGTGGTACAATGCCAGAATCTATCGATTCTTGAAAGATCATTGTTAATGCCTCTGCAATCTTTCCAACTACTTCCTTCAGAACTCGAGGCTGCATTCTATCAAGTCCAGGAGATTTCTCCATCCTCAGAAGAGTAAGCTTCCTGAGCACCTTCTCCGTCATAATTTTCACTGCACATACTTCACTTCCCTGACACTCTTGAATGTCCAGTATTCTGCAGATGTCTTCCACCATGAAGACTGATGCAAAATATGCATTCAGTTCCTCTTCCATCTCTGCATCTCTCATTACAATATCTCCAGTGTCATCTTCTATTGGTCCTATACCTACCCTCAACTCTCTTTTACCCTTTATATACTTAAAAAAGCTTTTAGTATCTTCTTTGATATTAGTCGCCAGCTTCCTTTCATAATTCATCGCTTCCTTCCCAATGACCTTCTTAGTTTCCTTCTGCAAGTTTTTAAAAGCTTCCCAATCCTCTATCTTCCCACTAGCTTTGGCTTCCTTGCATGCCCTCTCTTTTGCTTTTACTTTGGCTCTGACTTTACTTGTCAGCCACTGTCGTGTCCTTCTTCCATTTGAAAATTTATTCTTATTTGGAACATATCTGTCTTGCACTTGGAATTTAGTTTCTCCTTCTCAAATTTCAAAGTGAACTCGATCATATTGTGATCACTGTTCCCTAAGGGCTCCTTAACCTTGAGCTCTCTTATCACCTTTGGATCATTGCACAACACGCAATCTAGCACAGCCGATCCCTTAGCAGCCTCAACAACAAGCTGTTCTGAAAAGCCATCCTTTAGACATTCTACAAATTCTCTCTCCTGAGGTCCAGTACTGGCCTGGTTTTCCCAATCCACTTTCTTGTTAAAATCCCCAACAATTATCATGACATTGCCCTTCTGACAGGCCTTTTCTATTTCCTGCTGTAATTTGTAATCCACAACCCGGCTGCTGTTTGGAGGCCTGTATATAACTGCCATTAGTGTCCTTTTACCCTTGCCATTTCTTAACTCTACCCATAGGGACTCTACACCTTCCGATCCTATGTCATCCCTTTCTAATGATTTAATATTATTTCTTATACACAGGCCACACCACCCCCTCTGCCTACTAACCTTTCTTTCCTTAGACATACAACTCCCAATGGCAGCCAAGTTTCAGAGATGGCCACAACACCATACTTGTCAATCTGTAGCTGAATTTCAAGATCATCCATTTTATTTCTTATGCTGCGTGCATTCAAATACAACACTTTCTGTTTTAACTGCATCATGCCTCTATTGCCCTGTAACTCATCCCAGTGGCTGTGATTAAGCCTCATCTCCTGCCTGTCCTTTCTATCATCTCTGTTGCATGCTATCTTTGATTTATTTCTGTTTTCCCCTTCTTCAGCCCTGTCACTCCAGTTCCCATCCCCCTGCCAAATTAGTTTAAACCTTCCCTAACAGCTCTATTAAACCTGCCTGCTAGGATATTGGACCACTTTGGGTTCAGGTGTAACCTGTCCTTTCTCTACAGGTCATACCTCCCCCAGAAGATCCCCCAGTGATCCAGGAGCCTGAAACCCAGCCCCCTACACAAGTCTCTCAGCCACGCATTGATATGCCTCATCATGCTATTCTTGTACTCGTTAGCACGTGTACTTTGAACTTTGAGATGTATAGTACTGTGCAAAAGTCTCAGGCACATATATAGCTAAGGAGCCTCAACCTTTGCTCAGTACTTCAGTAATTTTATGTATTGCACTGCACTGTTGCTGCTATTGCAAAAAACAAATTTCATGACATCCATTGAGTGATGATAAACCTGATTCTGATATGGGTCTCTATAGTGAGTGGGAAGGGAGCAGGGAGAGGGGAATCATGGTTGGGAAAAGGGGAAGGGAGTGGGAAGCGCCAGAGAGACAATCTGTAATGGCCAATAAACCAATTGTTTGTAATCAATTGACCTCACCTGGTGTCTCAGGGCTGGGTGCGTCTGCCACCCTCCACCGCTGGCTCTCCTTGTCTGCCACCTATCCCACACTCCTCCCACTGTGCCCCACCCTTGCCATTCCCAAAATCCTTTGCTCCCCCCAGATTTACAAACTCGCTCTTCGCTCCACGTTGACAAATACAGTACTGTGCTATATATATATATATATACACACACACATATATAACTCTCAGGCTCACCCAGCTCGTGTTCGTCTAGGGGCTTTGGCCTCACTAAACTGGGAAATCACGTTTGTGTGGATGCTGTGTAATGTACCACTCAGTTACAAACCCACAATACAAAATATCAGACAGTACACCATATGCAATTAAATGATTGAACTTTATGAATCTTAATCTCAATATAGGGTTAGTAATGAAAATTTCAAAAGAAGGCCCAATTCAAGGAAACGTCAGAAGTTCACGTTGGAGCTCACTCAGCAGTCATTCTTCCACCATTAGTCTCCTCTGAACGTCGCCGACCTTCGGACCCTCAGATCCCAGTCCACTCCGTCCGGCGGTCTACCAGCTCTCTTCACACACATCTTCCCTCTTCATCTCTCCTCGACAAAAGACCCCGAAAAAACATCCTTCTAGATTCACAAGACAGAGAAACAATCTCTGATTGGCTAACATGCATACACTACAGTCCTGTTATCTCCAGCCATAACCCAAACAATGCTGCTACAGAGAAACCATTACCTCAGCAGTGAACGTTACAGAGAAGCCATTACATTAGCAGTGAATCCTTACAGCGCGTTACATATATATACGTATATGCGCCTAAGACAGTAAGTGGATCGTGTTAACATTTTTTTCTTCGTTTGGTGGAATCTAACAATGGATTTAATCTTTAATAAAATGTCCCAGCAATAATGCCGGAGTAAAATTGTTCCAATTGGGAAATTATCAGAGTGTATCCAATTATAGAACATAGAACACAGCACATTACAGGCCCTTCGGCCCACAATGTTGTGCCGACCCTCAAACCCTGCCTCCCATATAACCACCCAACTTAAATTCCTCCATATACCTGTCTAGTAGTCTCTTAAACTTCACTAGTGTATCTGCCTCCACCACTGACTCAGGCAGTGCATTCCAGGTACCAACCACTCTCTGAGTAAAAAACCTTCCTCTAATATCCCCCTTGAACTTCCCACCCCTTACGTTAAAGCCATGTCCTCTTGTATTGAGCAGTGGTGCCCTGGGGAAGAGGCGCTGGCTATCCACTCTATCTATTTCTCTTATTATCTTGTACACCTTTATCATGTCTCCTCTCATCCTCCTTCTCTCCAAAGAGTAAAGCCCTAGCTCCCTCAATCTCTGATCATAATGCATACTCTCTAAACCAGGCAGCATCCTGGTAAATCTCCTCTGTACCCTTTCCAATGCTTCCACATCCTTCCTATAGTGAGGCGACCAGAACTGGACACGGTACTCCAAGTGTGGCCTAACCAGAGTTTTATAGAGCTACATCATTACATCGCGACTCTTAAACTCTATCCCTCGACTTATGAAAGCTAACACCCCATAAGCTTTCTTAACTACCCTATCTACCTGTGAGGCAACTTGCAGGGATCTGTGGACATGTACCCCCAGATCCCTCTGCTCCTCTACACTACCAAGTATCCTGCCATTTACTTTGTACTCTGCTTTGGAGTTTGTCCTTCTATAGTGTACCACCTCACACTTCTCTGAGTTGAACTCCATCTGCCACTCTCAGCCCACTTCTGCATCTTATCAATGTCTCTTTGCAAACTTTGACAATCCTCTACACTATCTACAACACCACCAGCCTTTGTGTCATCTGCAAACTTGCCAACCCACCCCTCTACCCTCACATCCAGGTCGTTAATAAAAATCACGAAAAGTAGAGGTCCCAGAACAGATCTTTGTGGGACACCACTAGTCACAATCCTTCTGACTTTCTGAATAAGCCAACCGTGTGGTACCTTGTCAAATCCATGTAGATCACATCCACTGCACTACCCTCATCTAATGCCTGGTCACCTCCTCAAAGAACTCTATCAGGCTTGTTAGACATGATCTGCCCTTCACAAACCCATGCTGACTGTCTCTGATCAGACCATGATTCTCTAAATGCCCAGAGATCCTATCTCTAAGAATCTTTTCCAACAGCTTTCCCACCACAGACGTAAGGCTCACTGGTCTATAATTACCCAGACTATCCCTACTACCTTTTTTGAACAAGGGGACAACATTAGCCTCCCTCCAGTCCTCCGGTACCATTCCCGTGGACAACGAGGACATAAAGATCCTAGCTAGAGGCTCAGCAATCTCTTCCCTCGCCTCATGGAGCAATCTGGGGAATATTCTGTCAGGCCTCAGGGACTTATCCGTCCTAATGTATTTTAACAACTCTAACACCTCCTCTCCCTTAATATCAACATGCTCCAGAACATCAACCTCACTCATATTGTCCTCACCATCATCAAGTTCCCTCTCATTGGTGAATACCGAAGAGAAGTATTTATTGAGGACCTCGCTCACTTCTACAGCTTCCAGGCACATCTTCCCACCTTTATCTCTAATTGGTCCTACCTTCATTCCTGTCATCCTTTTGTTCTTCACATAATTGAAGAATGCCTTGGGGTTTTCCTTTACCCTACTCGCCAAGGCCTTCTCATGCCCCCTTCTTGCTCTTCTCAGCCCCTTCTTAAGCTCCTTTCTTGCTTCCCTATATTCCTCAATAGACCCATCTGATCCTTGCTTCCTAAACCTCATGTATGTTGCCTTCTTCCGCCTGACTAGATTTCCTACCTCACTTGTCACCCGTGGTTTCTTCACCCTACCATTCTTTATCTTCCTCACCGGGACAAATTTATCCTTAACATCCTGCAAGAGATCTCTAAACATCGACCACATGCCCATAGTACATTTCCCTGCAAAAACATCATCCCAATTCACACCCGCAAGTTCTAGCCTTATAGCCTCATAATTTTCCCTTCCCCAATTAAAAATTTTCCTGTCCTTTCTGATTCTATCCTTTTCCATGATAATGCTAAAGGCCAGGGAGCCTTTAGCATTATGATCCATGTTAACAAACTTCTCAATTTCCTAGTGACGGGTCTACACCTAATGAAATCAGTTATCATTCAAAGGAAGTCTTTGTCCATACCACCATAAATTGGAACTTGAATCTCCACACATTGATCATTGCAGGACAGTCTCAAGAGAACAGAAACACAGCAAACTATATTCTTGAATATCTTAGAGATTGCAGATACTGGAATCTGGATCAACCACCAAGATGCTGGAGGGACTCGTTGGGTCAGCCAGCAAGACTAACAAATGATCTTGACCTGAAATGTCAGCTGTCCATTTCGATGCCTGACCTGTTGAGTTCTTCCAGCATCTCATTTGATTTGAAGAGATACCATGCTGACATCAGAACTCTCCTTTGGATAACTTCAGAATTGACTGCAGACTGGCCAAGCACACCCCAAAGGTGCTAAAGTTAATAGAAAATGTTTTTAACAGTGGCTGAGCTACTCATGAGTAAACGCATCAGTGATGATACTGCTGACAGTGTTGCACAACAGGAAGTTTCTGCTGATAGTCTTCCACGAAAGGAAGTTTCTGCTGACAGAGCTCCACAACAGGAAGTTTGGGAGAGGCAGTGCTAGCAATTTCAGGAGGATGATTTACTGTTGTGGCAGGAAGACATGTCCATCTGCTAAGACCCTATTTCCCAAGGGGGCTTCAACATTTCTACATTCTGCCTGGACCAAACTATCTGCATTATATTTGCAGATTCATGTCTCTAAGTGTAGTCTGCAACCACAAAGGCATGTGGAAATTAGCAGGAACAGCATCAGTCTTGATCTCCAGCCAAGAATGTTCCCTATATGGAGGTCAAATTCTTAGCCATTCCAGGCAGATGAAGGGGAGCTGGACAACTTGCAGCTAGCTGCAGTATCGGCACAAGACCAGAGCTTTCTACTCGTATGGAATAGATCATTTTTTAGATGTAACAAGGAGAAATTGGTGTTTCGGGTACTGGGCTTTGCACACATTGGTGACTTCCCATCAGTATGGGTATATCCATAGACTGCATTCTTGTGGCTATAAAGTCTTTGATTAACTACCCAGATAATTTCATGAACAGGAAGAGTTTCTACTCTCTGTGTGTCAGCTACTTCTGGGTCATAAGAATAATGTTTTAACATGTTTCCTGATAATTTCCATGCCTTCTTTACCCTGAAGGAGTCCACACCAGCAGAAACTTAGAGAGGTTCACTCTGCCTTGACATATGGATCCTGAGGTCTTTGAGGACAAATGCTACATTCTATTTTCATGGCTTCTCACACCAGTTTGTACTACACCCACTAGCTGAGCTGAGATACAATGAGAAGTCTTCTTTATTCAGTATGGATAAACGGTGAAAGCTTTGGACTCTTTTTTGAAATTGAGCATGCCCAATGTACAAACTTGTAGCTGGTTGCGTGATTGAATCACATGAGAGACTGCAGTGGGAAGCAAGTTGGAGTCGGTCCCTTTGTGAGGGGGAAGACATCAATAACCCGCACCTATACAGCAGCTGACTTCTCAGCGAACTGGAGTGACAAGTCTGTAACACACTACTCTGCAGCCTGCAGAAACAAAACTGAGACTGGTGAAAGATCCAAATCACAAATGCCTGATTACAGGTTTTGACGTTATGCTGCCAACATCACAATCTTTTCCCCCTTTTTCTCCACTCTTCCCTCCTGCTCCTATATCCATTACAACCCTGTCTGCTCCTCTATCCCCTTCGTTACGTGTTGTTTTGGTGAGAGAGGATGGTGCACCTCTCCCTATATCTGAGAGATAAACTAAAGATAAGATGGTTGTGCTTATGGCCAAAACACAGAATGATGAGGACGTACTGTATATTGAAATACTTTCATAGAGGATGTACTAATGGCAATAAAACATGAATTTTCCTTGCAGGTTTAGTGTAGCTCTGGCTTGAGCGGTAGTTTGCAGCTTGGTACCCCTTTGTCCATGAGAAGAACTTTATTTTATTGAGATACAGCATGGAATTGGCCCTTCCAGCCCTTCGAGCTGCACCACGCAGCAATCCCCGATTTATTCCTAGCCTAGTCACGGGACAATTTACAATGACCAATTAACCCATCAATGGGCATGTCTTTGGACTGTGGGAGGAAACCAGAACTGGAGAAATCCCACATGATCACGGGGAAACAAACAGGCAGTGGCGGGAATTGAACCCCGGGTGGCCTGAACTGTAAAGCATTGTACTACAACTACGCTACTGTGTCGCGCCAAGAGACCAAGAATGATCTTGTCTGGCCCAGTGCGACATTGCACATGAGTGGGGCCGACAATTCAGGCGGCTTCTTTCCAATTCATTGCTGTGTATCATAAATATGCTCTTGAATGACTGTTTCATTGCCCTGGAGAAGGTGTGGGTGTGGAAGAGTCAAATGGCAATGATGTTTCAGGATGGGAGTTTTGTAGGAGAAGGAGGAATTCGAAGGTTGAGAATGGAGTAAGAACTTGTGCAGCTGAACTTGTATGTGTGTATATATGTGCTTTTTCTGTATGTATTTATGCTTTCACCATAGAACCATAGAACCATAGAAACTACAGCACAGAAACAGGCCCTTTGGCCCTTCTTGGCTGTGCCGAACCATTTTCTGCCTAGTCCCACTGACCTGCACACGGACCATATCCCTCCATACACCTCCCATCCATGTATCTGTCCAATTAATTCTTAAGTGTTAAAAAAGAACCCGCATTTACCACCTCGTCTGGCAGCTCATTCCATACTCCCACCACTCTCTGTGTGAAGAAGCCCCCCCCTAATGTTCCCTTTAAACTTTTCCCCCCTCACCCTTAACCCATGTCCTCTGGTTTTTTTCTCCCCTTGCCTCAGTGGAAAAAGCCTGCTTGCATTCACTCTATCTATACCCATCATAATTTTATATACCTCTATCAAATCTCCCCTCATTCTTCTACGCTCCAGGGAGTAAAGTCCTAACCTATTCAACCTTTCTCTGTAACTGAGTTTCTCAAGTCCCGGCAACATCCTTGTAAACCTTCTCTGCACTCTTTCAACCTTATTTATATCCTTCCTGTAATTTGGTGACCAAAACTGAACACAATACTCCAGATTCGGCCTCACCAATGCCTTATACAACGTCATCATAACGTTCCAGCTCTTATACTCAATACTTCGATTAATAAAGGCCAATGTACCAAAAGCTCTCTTTACGACCCTATCTACCTGTGACGACACTTTTAGGGAATTTTGTATCTGTATTCCCAGATCCCTCTGTTCCACTGCACTCCTCAGTGCCTTACCATTAACCCTGTATGTTCTACGTTGGTTTGTCCTTCCAACGTGCAATACCTCACACTTGTCAGTATTAAACTCCATCTGCCATTTTTTAGCCCATTTTTCCAGCTGGTCCAAGTCCCTCTGCAGGCTCTGAAAACCTTCCTCACTGTCTACTACACCTCCAATCTTTGTATCATCAGCAAACTTGCTGATCCAATTTACCACATTATCATCCAGATCATTGATATAGATGACAAATAACAATGGACCCAGCACTGATCCCTGTGGCACACCACTAGTCACAGCCCTCCACTCAGAGAAGCAATTCTCTACCACCACTCTCTGGCTTCTTCCATCGAGCCAATGTCTAATCCAATTTACCACCTCTCCATGTATACCTAGCGACTGAATTTTCCTAACTAACCTCCCATGTGGGACCTTGTCAAAGGCCTTACTGAAGTCCATGTAGACAATATCCACTGCCTTCCCTTCATCCACTTTCCTGGTAACCTCCTCGAAAAACTCCAACAGATTGGTCAAACATGACCTACCATGCACAAAGCCATGTTGACTCTCCCTAATAAGCCCCTGTCTATCCAAATGCTTGTAGATTCTGTCTCTTAGTACTCCTTCCAATAACTTACCTACTACTGACGTTAAACTCACCGGCCTATAATTTCCCGGATTACTTTTCGATCCTTTTTTAAACAACGGAACAACATGAGCCACTCTCCAATCCTCTGGCACTTCACCCATAGACAGCGACATTTAAAATATTTCTGCCAGGGCCCCCGCTATTTCAACACTAGTCTCCTTCAAGGTCCGAGGGAACACTCTGTTAGGTCCCGGGGATTTATCCACTGTAATTTTCCTCAAGACAGCAAGCACCTCCTCCTTTTCAATCTGTACAGTTTCCATGGTCTCACTACTTGATTCCCTCAATTCCATAGATTTCATGCCAGCTTCCTTAGTAAATACAGACGCAAAAAACCTATTTAAGATCTCCCCCATTTCCTTTGGTTCCACACAAAGCCGACCACTCTGATCTTCAAGAGGACCAATTTTATCCCTTACAATCCTTTTGCTCTTAATATACTTATAAAAGCTCTTTGGATTATCCTTCACTTTGACTGCCAAGGCAACCTCATGTCTTCTTTTAGCCCTCCTGATTTCTTTCTTAAGTATTTTCTTGCACTTCTTATACTCCTCAAGCACCTGATTTACCCCCTGTTTCCTATACATTTCATACAACTCTCTCTTCTTCTTTATCAGAGTTGCAATATCCCTTGAGAACCAAGGTTCCTTATTCTTATTCAATTTGCCTTTAATCCTGACAGGAACATACAAACTCTGCACTCTCAAAATTTCCCCTTTGAAGGCTTCCCACCTACCAATCACATCTTTGCCAGAGAACAACCTGTCCCAATCCACGCTTTTTAGATCCTTTCTCATTTCTTCAAATTTGGCCTTCTTCCAGTTCAGAACCTCAACCCTAGGACCAGATCTATACTTGTCCATGATCAAATTGAAACTAATAGTGTTATGATCACTGGAACCAAAGTGCTCCCCTACACAGACTTCTGTCACTTGCCCTAATTCGTTTCCTAACAGGAGGTCCAATATTGCATCCCCTCTAGTTGGTCCGTCTATATATTGATTTAGAAAACTTTCCTGAACACATTTTACAAACTCTAAACCATCTAGACCCCTAACAGTATGGGAGTCCCAATCAATGTATGGAAAATTAAAATCCCCTACCACCACAACTTTATGCTTCCTGCAGTTGCCTGCTACCTCTCTGCAGATTTGCTCTTCCAAGTCTCGTTGACTATTGGGTGGTCTGTAATACAATCCCACTAATGTGGCCATACCTTTCCTGTTTCTCAGCTCCACCCATAAGGACTCGGTAGACAAGCCCTCTAATCTGTCCTGCCTGAGCACTGCTGTAATATTTTCCCTAACAAGCAATGCTACTCCCCCACCTTTCATTCCTCTGCCTCGATCACATCTGAAACATCGGAACCCTGGAATATTAAGCTGCCAGTCCTGCCCCTCCTGTAGCCAAGTTTCACTAATTGCTACAACATCATAATTCCACGTGTCAGTCCACGCCCTCAACTCATCTGCCTTCCCCGCAATACTCCTAGCATTGAAATATATACACCTCAGAAGATTTTTACCACCACTCACAACCTTTCTATCAGTGGATTTGCTTAAACTTTCAACATCATTTATTTTCACCCCAGCCACACTGTCAGCTCTGGCACTCTGGTTCCCATCCCCCTGCAAATCTAGTTTAAAGCCTCCCCAATAGCACTAACAAACCTCTCTGAAAGGATATTGGTCCCCCTGTGGTTCAAGTGTAACCCGTCTCTCTTGTACAGGTCCCACCTGCCCCAGAAGAGGTCCCAATGATCCTGAAATCTGAAACCCTGCCCCCTACACCAGTTCCTCAGCCACTTGTTCCTCCTCCAGAGCATCCTATTCCTACCCTCACTGGCACCTAGCACAGATAGCAATCCTGAGATTACCACCCTTGAGGTCCTGCTTTTCAACTTCCTACCAAGCTCTGGTAGGTCTGGGAAGCATCTGGCTGGTCACCCTCCCACTTCAGAATGTCATGCAATCGATCAGAGACATCCTTGACCCTGGCACCTAGGAGGCAACAAACCATCCTGGATTCTCTGTCACGACCACAGAACCTTCTATCTGCACCTCTAACTATCGAGTCCCCTATCACTACCGCTCTCCTCTTTTCCCCCCTCCCTTTTGCACTGTAGAGCCAGACTCAGTGCCAGAGATCCGGCTACTGCAGCTAGTCCCAGGTAAGTCATCCCCCCAACAGTATCCAATGCGGTATACTTGTTGTTGAGGGGAATGGCCACAGGGGAACCCTGCTCTGCCTGCCCTTTCCTCTTCACTCGCCTGACAGTGACCCAATTTCCTGTCCTCTGCTCCTTTGGCGTAACTACCTCCCTGTAGCTACGATCTATAATCTCCTCATTCTCCCGAATGATCCGCAGGTCATCCAGCTCCTGCTCCAGTTCCCTAACACGATGAATGTGTCAGCATTAGACAGCAATGCTTTGAGTGGTGTGGAGAACATTATGTCGTATTAAATGAGGTTATTCCAACATTGCTCCTGTATGTATTCCGAGAGGGGAAATGACCACCCTCGGTCATGGTCAAGTTAACCTAACCCGGATGAGTTTCCGGAACCTTAGTGCACCGGCATGGGTCTTGTTCATTGGACACTTTAGTTTTGCTTTCTGTGAATTGTGGAATTTTCTGCTTCTTCCCTGCAGCATGCATCTTCTATGCAGCATTTATTATGCATGCTGCTGTTGTTTGGCTGCCATGGGGAATGGTGCCCTTTTGACACCATTCTCGCATCTTTTTAATTTAAAAATATACTTTATTTGTAACCAGGAACGCAGGAAGTACAGCGGGAACATGGCATTCTCTACTTTCATTGCACTATCAAACCAAAACATTCCCTTACATTTTGTCAATGCCACTCATGTTTTCTCCTTAAGAAGTACTCCCATGAAGGAGTTGACAAGTTGTTACACAGAAACCAGCCCTGCGGTGTCCAGTGACAAGAACACTTTCCTTACACTGGAAGATCTGAGGCAGATCGAAGTGCATCTTTCACTGCATGAATCCCTGAGAAGACCATAAAACCATAGGACTATAAGATATAGGATCAGAATTAGGCCATTCGGCTCATGGGGTCTGCTCCCCCATTTCATCATGGCTGATCCATTTCCTTCTCAGCCCCATTCTCCTGCCTTCTCCCTGTAATCTTTCCCGCCCTGACTGATCAGGAACATATCAACCTCTGACCTAAGTATACCCAATGACCTGGCTTCCACAACCATATGTGGCAGCAAATTCCACAGATCCACCATACTCTGGCTAAAGAAATTCATCCTAATCTCTATTCTAAATGGACGGCCCTCTATTCTGAGTCTATGCCCTCTGGTCCTAGACTAGGAAACATTCTCTCCACATCCACTCTATCAAAGCCTTTCAACATTCGGTAATTTTCAGATATCCCCCCCACCACCACCTCATTTGTCTAAATTGCGGTGAGTACAAGCCCAGAGCCATCAGTCGCTCCTCATATGATAAGCCTTTCCTTCCCAGAATCATTATCATGAACCTCTTCTGCACCCTCTCCAAGGTCAGCACACCTTTTCGTAAATAAGGGGCACAAAACTGCTCACAATACTCTAAGTGAAGCCTCACCAGTATCTTATAAAGCCTCAGAATTACATCTTTGCTTTTATATTCTTGTCCTCTTGAAATGAATGCTAACATTGCATTTGCCTTCCTCTCCACTGACTCAACCTACAAATTAAACTTCATGGAATCCTGCATGACAGCTCCGAAGTCCCTTTGCAACTCAGACTATATTTTAAATGGGGGAAAAATTCAAAAATCTATGCTTTTATTTCTTCTACCAAAGTGCATAACCATACACGTCCTGGCACTGTATTCCATTTACCACTTTTTTGCCCATTCTCCTGATCTGTCCTTAGAAACATAGAAAACCTACAGTACTTTAGAAATTACCGAGGGTTACCCATAGCCCTCTATTTTCCTAAGCTCCATGTACCTATCCAGGAGTCTCTTAAAAGACCCTATCCTTCTGTAGCTTCTCTACTTCCTCAACACTACTTGTACCCCCTACCTTGGTATCAGCTGCAAACTTGGCCACAAAGCCATTAATTCCATCATACAAATCATTGACATACAACATAAAAAGAAATGGTTCCAAAACTGACCCCTGTGGAACACCACTAGTCACTGGCAGTCAGCGAGAAAAAGCTTTGTTTATTCCCACTCATTGCCTCCTCCCAATCAGCTAATGCTCTATCCATGCTAGTACATTTCATGTAATACCATGGGCTCTTATCTTGTTAAGCCGCCTCATGTGTGTTATCTTGTCAAATGCCTTCTGAAATTCCAAGTACATAACATCCACTAATTCTCCTTTGTCTATTTCGCTTGTTATTTCCTCAAAGAATTCCAACAGATTTGTCAGGCAAGATTTTCCCTTGAGGAAACTATGCTGACTACAGCCGATTTTATCATGTGCCTCCAAGTACCCTGAAACCTCATCCTTAGCAATCAACTCCAACATCTTCCCAACCACTGAGGTCAGACTAATTTCCTTTCTTCTGTCTCTTTCCCTCCTTAAAGAGTGTAGTGACATTTACAATTTTCCAGTCCTCTGGAACCCTTCCAGAATCTAGTGGTGATTCTTGAAAGATAATTACTAATGCCTCCACAATCCGTTCAGCCACCTCTTTCAGAATTATTGGGTGTAGACCATCTGGTTCAGGTGACTTACTCTACCTTCAGACCTTCAGTTTTACAAGCAGCTTTGACCTTGTTATAGCAATTGCACTTGCTTCGGTTCCCTGACACTCTCGAAAATACAGCATAATGCTCGTATCTTCAATGGTGAAGACTGAAGCAAAATACTTACTCAGTTCACCTGCCATTTCCTTATCCACCATTGCTTCTTCTCTCTAGTGTGATTTTCCAGCAGTCCAATATCTACTCATCTCAAGAAAAGGCTCAGCACATTTTAAGAACTGGTAACAGGGCAACTGTGTGTGTGTTAGGATTGAGAACATCCAATGGACGACAATCCTCTGTTGTGCAGCTGCTCGGGGGAACCTTGCTGGCACCCTTTTCTGATTTCTATGGAGCAAAGTGTTGGCAATTTTCTGCAATCCCATTGAAAACTCTGCACACCATGTTTCAGCACTTCTTGATGAGTGTAAACCATCCAAAGATTTCTGCATATTTGATATTGACCAGTGACATGATGTTTTAAGGGGGACCCAATTTGGTTCTGGAGCCGAGCAAGTACAATCCAACTTCAAGGCAAATGCCTCAAAGCAATAAAAAATTCAAAATTACCTAAATGTGTAAAAATCATTTTATAGACAAATGAAGAGAGAATCAGGACTAACTATACAAAAATATGCAGTTATAGACGTATAATCTCAATGACATGGATTATTACTGTTCTATTTCCATGTTGAATCACTCGTGGGTGGCCACCTACATTCCAAATTCATCTCATGAACACCCCCAGCGAATTTTAAGAACCAATAACAGAGCAACTGTAGGTTTGAGTTGCCCGATATTTTAAGGAAGCACAAATATATGACTAAGTGCAAAACATTAAATTGAAATGCCTTGTATCACTCCATAGCAGAGTCTGGATTTTCATCACTATTTTAAAAATCAACATATAATTTATGCTTCTTCCTTTTTATCTTTTTCCTCTCTCAAAGTCATTAAATCATCTTATAGGTGGGCTCCACACCTTTACCACAGCTCTCTTATGTTTCATTCAGTTGCCCTTCCTCATGTGTAAGCACCAGAATGAATATTGGCAAACTATCCAAGCAAGGAGAGCAACATGACCTAGCCCAAGCCTCAACTCCCAGATATCTACAAAAGAAAAACAAGAGAAGTGCAGTTGTGGTCACGAGATAGAAGTTAGCTACGGGTGTAATTCCTGGTTACTTTTCATGTCTTTACCTTGAAGCACTCTGAGCCAGCTTTCTCATGTTAACCACTGTATGAGATGAATCATGTAGAAAAGAAATTGAACCTACAAGTCACTGGATCTGTAAGCCTCACTGCCATCCACAGTATTGATGAGGAAGCTGTCATAACATGGTTTCAAAAAAATCTGACAGTATGCACCTTTGATAAAAAAATATAGAATGGATATTGTCCATTTCATTTTTATTCTAATCTATCGCTGGAGAATCTCTCAAGCCTACTGAATCATAGTTATGTCTATAAAAATAATTGTGGATGTTGGAAATGCAAAATAAAAACAGAAAATTCTGGAAATGCTCAGCAGGTCAGGTAGCATCTGTTGAGAGAAACAGTTGATGTTTCAGGATTAGTATCATTCATCAGAACTGGGAAGGAAAGAAGAAATGCGTGCAACAAAGAGAACGTGATAAGTTTTAATCTACAATTTGAGAGGGAGAAGGGAAATTCGGAAGTGTCAGTATTACAGTTGAACAAAGGGAACTATGGTGCTATGAGAGAGGAGCTGGCCAAAGTTCAATGGAACAATACCCTAGCAGGGATGACAGTGGAACAGCAATGGCAAGTGTTTCTGGGAATAATGCGGAAGGTGCAGGATCAGTTCGTTCCAAAGAGGAAGAAAGATCCTAAGGGGAGTAAGGGGAGGCCGTGGCTGACAAGGGAAGTAATAGACAGTATAAAAATAAAAGAGAAGAAGTATAACATAGCAAGGATGAGTGGAAAGCTGGAGGATTGGGAAACTTTTAACAAGCAACAGAAGGTAACTAAAAAGGCAATGCATGGAGAAAAAATGAGGTACGAAGGTAAACTAGCTAAGAATATAAAGGAGGATAGTAAAAGCTTCTTTAGGTATGTGAAAAGGAAAAAAATAGTTAAGACCAAAATTGTGCCCTTGAAGACAGAAGCGGGTGAATTTATTATGGGGAACAAGGAAATGGCAGATGAGTTGAACAGGTACTTTGGATCTGTCTTCACTAGGGAAGACACAAGCAATCTCCCAGATGTAATAGTGGCCAAAGGACCTAGGGTAATGGATGAATTGAAGGAAATTTATATTAGGCAGGAAATGGTGTTGGATAGACTGTTGGGTCTGAAGGCTGATAAGTCCCTGGGACCTGATGGTCTGCATCCCAGGGTACTTAAGGAGGTGGCTTTAGAAATTGTGTACACATTGGTAATCATTTTCCAGTGTTCTATAGATTCAGGATCAGTTCCTGTGGATTGAAGGGTGGCTAATGTTGTCCCTCTCTTCAAGAAAGGAGGAAGAGAGAAAACAGGGAATTATAGACCAGTTAGCCTGACATCAGTGGTGGGAAAGATGCTGGAGTCAATTATAAAAGATGAAATTAGGACACATCTGGATAGTAATAACAGGATTGGTCCGAGTCAGCATAGATTTACGAAGGGGAAATTGTGCTTGACTAATCTTCTGGAATTTTTTGAGGGTGTAACTATGAAAATGAACAAGGGAGAGCCAGTGGATGTACCTGGACTTTCAGAAAGCCTTTGATAAAGTCCCACATAGGAGATTAGTGGGCAAAATTAGGGCACATGGTATTGGGGGCAGAGTACTGACATGGATTGAATTTTAAGTCCACAACATAGGAACAGGCTCTTTGATTATTTGCATCTAAGTCAACCATTATGTCGACCTATACTAATCCCACTTGCCTGCATTAACTCCCTATCCCTCTAGGCCTTGCTCATTCATGTACCTGTCTGGGTGGCTTATTAATGTTACTATTCCTGCTTCTACCACCTGTTCTGGTGTCTCTCATTGTGTGAGATAATTACTGCTCAGATTTCCTTCATACCTGTCCCTCTCATCTTAAACTAATATCCTCTAATTTTCGACACCCTTACCATGGGAAACAGACACTGGCTATCCACCCTATCTATACTTCTCATAATCTTATATATCCTTGTCACATCACGTTTAATTTTCCGTCATTTTTAATGTGTGAAAATTTATTTCTGCAATTGCAACAGTTTTAATACCAAAATATTTTGAATTACTATACAGGCTGAAGCGGGATTTCAGGGTTGGGACCTTAATGACGTTAAGCTTGTCATTGATGAAGTTCTGAGATACCTCATGGGATGTCTCCTGACCGTAGAGGTGATATTGATGAACTATATTAGAAAGAGGTAAGGACACATTTGTTGGAGCCACAGGCAGCAAGTTTCAGCATATTCATATTTTAACTTAATTGGTATAATTTAATTGGAATAAACGAGACAGCCAGACAGAATTGAAAATTAGGACTTATGTTTGTCAGTAGTTAAAGAGTTAATACTGTAAGTCTACTCTGAAAAACTGGCACCACAATCACACAACACACATCAAAGTTGCTGGTAAACGCAGCAGGCCAGGCAGCATCTGTTGGAAGAGTTTCAGTTGTTGTTACCACAATCACAAATCACCTTTTGTATACTTTGAAAAAACAAGCAAGATAAAGTGTATGTATATACAAACGTTTGTATGAACAGTTGGCACATTACAAAATATTCCTTATTCACTTATGGAATGTAAGAACATTAACAACATCATGCTCTAAGTCTCTGATAAAGGTTTCAATCATTTAAGTACATAATATTAACTGACCTGTAGATAATGTGGGGGAAAAAAACACTGTTCTAATCACAGATCATTATCCTTCAGAAAGAGCAATTTGGTTGTTGCTGGTGGTATTAACACAATGAAGTCAATAACCTTCACAGTTCTCGTTTTGTATTGATGAAGATAGTGGACTTCCTCTGTTGCAAACTGACAAATGTACTTCAAATCACATTTCTAAACATTCTATAATTCTAACAATAAATCATAGCTTGGTAATATATGGATAATATTAGTAGTTATCCAGAGCATTTAACAGTGCAGAATATAATTATTTTGATGGTGGAATTTACTCAGAATCGTGGAGTTGTAGGAATGTGTTTACGTTCACCTATGGGATGTAGAATCATTGGCCAGGCTGGCATTTATTCCTGTCATTTACTGGCTATGAGAAAGTCGTCTTGAGCTGTCCTGAGCTGCCATAAAGTCTCTCCTTAAGATTCACACTCTGTAGAACCCCTGGTTAACATATTGTAACAGTGTTTTATTATCTCGTCATCATCCCCATACAATACTGTAGAAACTCTATCAACAGATTGACCCTTTGTCTTAGAACCTCTGATCATTCGAACTCACACAAAACTGAGGTGGGTCTGACTATATTCATGAAAAACTTGAAATGAAAAAGTGTCAAGGTGATTGATTTCTGGATTACTAATTTTGAGACCGAGTACAACAGTGCAACTTGGTGGCTCTTGGGGAAATTACAAACGTTTGTTTAAAAAATGACCTGAGATATAAAATCTTAAAAATGTTAGATTGAGGTTACTAATGTGCTTTGATACAGAAAATCCGCTGTACAGTGTGGCTCTGGGTGCTTTTCCCTAACCTCAATGTAACAGTCATCCAGGCTTGGTGATACACCATGTGCAAATCTGCATCTGAACTCAGAGTCCAAGATATGAGGTGGATGGAAATAACAGGTACCTGATGCAGAGTTTTCTTTCCTGGAATGAGATAGCTCTGTTGCTTAGACGAAGACAGCTGCTTTGTTGCTGTTTCCATAGACTTTGACTACTTGTACGATGCTATTAAATTTGCTGTTGCATTGGACAGGTTTTTATAGGATATCGCCACTTTAGCTCTCTTGGTTACTCCTCAAGTTGGCTCAGGGAGGCTTCCTGCATGCGTCCAGCTCTTTTACCAAGAATTCAATGGTGATTTGCAGCAAACGTTCAACTTTCTCGTCAACTCACGGGCATGATGCCAGTCAACAGTGGTTAGTTTCAGCAAGCATAAAGAACTCCTGAAATTACTTGGACTTAACATGCGTGACTGGTGCCTACAAAGTGTGCAAGATCTGTGTGTGAAAATCATTCACTGTAGATGCCATGTCAAACTGCCCTGAATAACATGTTTCTATAAGCTAATGAATTTCTCATCTTCTAATGTACTGTGTTAAAAGACATAGAGCATAGAACAGTACAGCACAGTACAGGCCCTTTGGCCTATGATAGGCTGCCTACACTTCAACATATTCCAGATCAGTCTAATGCTTTCCTCTCACAGAGCCCTCCATTTTTCTTTCATTCATGTGCCTATCCAAGGGTCTCTTAAATGTCTCTAATGCATCCGCCTCGACCACCACCCCGGCAGTGCATTCCATAGTCTTACCACTCACTGTGTAAAACACCGACCTCTGACATCTTCCCAATACTTTCCTCCAATCACCTTGTATTTGCCATTGCTGTGCTAGGAATAAGGCACTGGTTGTCCACTCAGTATATGCCTCATATAATCTTATACATCACTAGCAAGTCATCTCTCCTTGCTTGATCCAGAGAAGATATCCTTAGCCCGCTCAACCTTTCCTCTTAGGACATACTTCCTAATTAAGACAGCACCCTGGTAAATCTCCTCTGCGCCCTTTCTAAAGCGTCCACATCCTTCCTATAATGAAGCTACCAGAACTGAACACAATACTCCAGGTGTGGTTTAACCAGAGTTTTATAGGTCTGCAACTTTACCTTATAGCTCTTGAGCTCAATGCCTCAACTAATGAAGGCCAACACATCGTACACCTTCTTAACTACCCTGTCATCTTGCATGGGAACTTTGAGGGATTTATGGACTTGGACTCCAAGATCCCTCTGTCCTTCCACACTTCTAAGAATCCTGCCATTAAGATTTTATTCTACCTTCAAGATCAACTTTCTAAAATTGAACTCCATCTGCCACTTCTCAGCCCAGTTCTGCATCCTATCAGTGTCCTTTTATAACCTATGACCACCTGCTACACTATTCATAACATCACATCCTTCATTTTATCTGCAAACTTGCTATCCCACCTTTCTACATTCTCATGTAAGTCATTTATAAAAATCACAGAGCAGTGTTCCAGAGCAGATCCCTGGGGAACACTACAGGTCACCATCTTCCAGACAGAATACACTTCATCTACAACCACCCTCTGTCTTCTGTGAGCAAGCCAATCCATGCATCCAAGTTTCCATGGATTCCCGGCCTCCTGACTTTCTGAATGAGCTTACCATGGGGAACCATGTTGAATGTTTTACTAAAATCCATATACAGTGCATCCACCGATCTGCCTTCATCAGCTTGTTTTGTCATTCCCTCAAATAAGTCAATCAGGCTTGTGAGATATTACCTGCCCCTCACCATGCCATGGGGACTATCCCTAATCAGACAACGTTCCTCCAAATTCTCATAAATCCCACCTCTAAGAATCCTCTCCAACAGCTTGCCTACCACTGATATAAGACTCACTGTTCTTTAATTCCCAGGATTAACCCCATTACCTTTCTTGAACAAAAGAATAAGATTTGGCACCCTTCAATTTTAGAGAATGTATATCTTGTTAATTAAATTTTCCGACATATGAAATTTTGACGATGTAACCATGAAACTGGTAGATGGAACAAAGGCCAGTGAAGACACAAACGTCATTACCAAAGGCTCATCAATATTTTCTCTCACTTCCCATATAACCTGGGGTATATCTCACCTATCCCGGGGACTTATCTACCCTAATGCATTTTTTTAAGGTTCAAAGTACACCTATTCTAAAGTTTTGCTAAAGTTCCAGTTCATCCTCTTTCCTAACCATAACATACTGTTAACTGTTAGAGCAGGCATTCTGTATATGATTATAATTGCTGATAGCTGCCCATAGAGTCATAGAGAAGTACAACACAGAAACAGGCCCTTCAGCCCATCTAACCAAACATTGAAATTGAGCTTGCATGCACCACTTAGGCTGGCAGCTTGTTCCTCTGAGTGAAGAAGTTTCCCCTTATGTTCCACTTAAACTTTTCATCTTAAGTCATGACTTCTGGTTGTAGTCCCACCCAACCTCAGTGGAAAAAGCCTGCTTACATTTACTCTATCTATATTCCTCATAGTTCTGTATATCCCTATCAAATCTCCTCTCTATCTTCCATGTTCTAAATAATAGTCTTAACCTATTCAATCTTTCCTTATAACTCTCTACTTGTAAATTTTCTCTGTACTCTTTCAACCTTTTTTACAACTTTCCTGCAGGATGCTGACCAAAACTACTCCAGATTAGGCCTCACCAACATCTTATACAACTTCAACATATCATCCCATCTCCTATACCCAATTCATTGATTTATTCACGCCAATGTGGCAGAAGCTTTCTTTATGACCTTATTTACATGTGATACCACTTTCAATGGCTTATGAACCTGTATTCACAGATCCCTAGCGCATGGCCAAGTGGTTAAGGTGTTCGTCTAGTGATTTGAAGGTCGCTAGTTCGAGCCCTTGACTGAGGCAGCGTGTGTGTCCTTGAGCAAGGTACTTAACCACACATTGCTCTGCAACGACGCCAGTGCCAAGCTGTATGGGTCCTAATGCCCTTCCCTTGGACAACATTGGTGTCGTGTGCAACATGGACAACTGCCGATCTTCCATACAACCTTGCCCAGGAAACTTTCCAAGGCACAAATCCATGGTGTCATGAGACTAACGGATGCCCAACTCACTACTTCATCTTGAAATGCTGAGTGACAAAACATTCTTGACCAACCTCCCATGTGTGACTTTTTCAAATGCCTTGCTAAAGTACGTGTAGATGACATTCACTGCCTTGCACTTATCCACTTTCCGAGTAACTTCCTCGAAAACTTCTATAAGATTGGTTAAGCATGATCTACCATGCATGAAACCATGCTGACTATCCTTTATCAGCCCATGTTTATCCAAATACTTATATGTCCAGTCCCTTAGAATACCTTCCAATAACTAGCCCATAATTGATGTCAGACTCACCAGCCTATAATTTCCTGGTTTATGTTTAGAGTCTTTTTTGAACAGCGGAACAATATTGGCTATCCTCCGATCCTCTGGTACCTCTCCTGTCACTAAGGATTTAAATATCTTCGCTCGGGGCCCTGGGAATTTCTGCACCTGCCTCCCGTAGAGTCTGAGGGAACACCTTGTCAGGCCCTGGGGATTTATCCACTCTGATTTGCTTCTGGACAGCAGCCTCTTCCTCCTCTGTAATCTGTACAGGGTCCATGAAATTAATGCCTTTTTGCCTCATTTCTATTGACTCTGTGTCCATCTCCTGAATAAATACAGATGCAGAATAATTACTTAAGATCTACCTCATCTGTTTTGGCTCCACACATTTATTACCATTCTGGTCTTCCAGAGACAAACAAGAGAAAATCTGCGGATGCTGGAAATCTGAGCAACACACACAAAATGCTGGAGGAACTCAGCAGGCCAGGCAGCATCTAGGAAAAGAGTACAGTCGACATTTCGGGCCAAAACCCTTTGGCAGGACCTTTTGTGTGTGCTGGTCTTCCAGAGGAACAATTTTGTCCCTTGCAATCCTTTTGCTCTTAATGTATCTGTAGAATCCCTTGGGATCTTCCTCTGCCTCATCTGCTTGAGCAACTTCATGCCTTCCTTTAGCCCTCCTGATTTCTTTCTTAAGTGCTTTCTTGCATTTCTTATACTCCATAAACACCTCATTTGTTCCTACCTACTGATATCTGCTTTACACCTCCTTTTTTCTCTTTACCAGGGTCTCAATATCTCTAGAAAGCCAAGGTCCCCTACCCTTCTTATCTTTACCTTTTATTCCGACAGGCACGTACAAGCTTTATTCCCTCTCAAAATTTCACTTTTGAAGACCTTACCAAGTTCACCTTTGCCAGAAAACAGCCTGTCCCAATCCACACTTGCCAGTCCCCATGTTAAGATTGGTAATTAGATCACTCGATATTAAGAGCCATGAGATATGATGCTTACATCACATATTTTCAGGATTCAGTTAAAAATAAACTGTGCTCTGTGGTGAAACATTTATGGAATAAGTGTTATGTATTTATTCTGGCTTTTGCTGGGATTTTTATACTGTATAATATGTGATCAATAGATATACTCCATAATTTATGATACTGAGCTACCGGTGAAATCAGGAATAGCAATGCCTACTCATAAATGTTTCACATAACCCAGAAAATAAAAGATGTCATTTACTGAAGATACCCTGTATTAATTGCAGGATTTACAGTGTGCTTTTATTGAGGATATAGCTGTCCTTACAGTGAAAGTGCTGTGATATTTATGATGAGCAGTTTTGGATACTTGAGGGACATTTTCTGAGATTATTTATTGGATTTAACTGTACTATAATGGAGAGTGATACTCGGGTTTTTATGACAGGCTTATTGATGACTTCTGCAGGAAGGGCTATCGTGATATAAGGTAGTATTTATGGGGGTGTAGAATATTATTGAAGGAGGTGGCTGTTTGAGTGACATTTATTTGAAATCTGTGCTTTGCATTGGATTAATGGGCTTTGCGTTGAATTTATGGGACTCTGCCTGTGGAATACATTTCGGGTATATGCTGAGATTTTTATAGGGAGTTTTTTAAAGATATTTATAGAACTTAGTGCTATTTTGAACTTCTGTTGGTTTACAATATTAGTTCCTCATGAATCTGGGCTTTTCATGGCATTATTTCTGGATCAGATACAGTGATATTTATCAATGATTTACTGGATCATAATTGGGAAATGCTCTATGATATTTATAGGGATCTAATAGCTTCCTGTAGAGCATTATCATAATATTGCAGGGTATTTCCAAGGTTAATGGGGTTCTGTTTTCGTATTAATGGAGATGTGCTGTAGTAAAAGGACCTAGTGCTTTCCCAGCATATATGACAAACAAACTTTTCTTGGGCTTCCAGCCAGATACAGATATTGATTATAATCGATGTTTCGATGACAAACTCTGCCATCTTCATTAGGCATGTGCTGTGATACTTATTTGTTTGTTTTAGAATGCTTATTGAAAAAAATGCAGAGAATTTCAATGTGTTTGTGTTTGTGAAAATTATGTAGGTTACATTCTGAATCTTTTATGATAGATATCAAGATAATAAATGACCTTTATTTTGGTTAGGTTGTGATATTTACTGCTTATATAATGGGAGGATATAAGACTTAATGACAGAACTATCTCCTTCTTTCTATTCCACTTCCTTCTACTTTTAAAATTGGCATCCATTTTCCTTTGAATCTTTGTACAAAAATGCTGTCCACCAACAACAGTGAAATTTCAAGACACAAATGATAAGTTTCTTTGAACTGACATCTCAATTTGTTTATTGCCATATTAATTTGGTTATTTACTGATTGTACCATGCTAAGTACCGTGTATTCTTGAATATAAACCTCAAAAGCAGCAGAGATGAGGAAGCAAACATGAGGAAATCTGCAGATGCTGGAATTTCAAGCAACACGCATAAAAGTTGCTGGTGAACGCAGCAGGCCAGGCAGCATCTCTAGGAAGAGGTACAGTTGGCGTTTCAGGCCGAGACCCTTCGTCAGGACTAACTGAGAGAAGAGCTAGTAAGAGATTTGAAAGTGGGAGGGGAAAGGAGAGATCTGAAATCATAGGAGAAGACAGGAGGGGGAGGGATGGAGCCAAGAGCTGGACAGTTGATTGGCAAAAGGGATATGAGAGGATCATGGGACAGGAGGCCTAGGGAGAAAGAAAAGGGGGAGGGGGGAAGCCCAGAGGATGGGCAAGGAGTATAGTGAGAGGGACACAGGGAGAAAAAGGAGAGAGAGAAAAAAAGAATGTGTGTATATAAATAAATAAATACTGGATGGGGTACGAGGGGGAGGTGGGGCATTAGCAGAAGTTTGAGAAGTCAGTGTTCATGCCATCAGGTTGGAGGCTACCCAGACGGAATATAAGGTGTTGTTCCTCCAAAGCGGAAGTTTGAGAAGTCAATGTTCATGCCATCAGGTTGGAGGTTCACCTACGCTCTGTCCGCCAGAGAAAGCAGGATCTCCCAGTGGCCACACATTTTAATTCCACATCCCATTCCCATTCTGATATGTCTATCCATGGCCTCCTCTACTGTCAAGATGAAGCCATACTCAGGTTGGAGGAACAATACCTTATATTCCGTCTGGGTAGCCTCCAACCTGCTGGCACTTCCGCTAATGCCCCACCTCCCCCTCGTACCCCATCTGTTATTTATTTATATACACACATTCTTTTTCTCTCTCTCCTTTTTCTCCATCTGTCCCCCTCACTATATCCCTTGCCCATCCTCTGGGCTTTTCCCCCCCTCTCCCTTTTCCTTCTCCCTGGACCTCCTGTCCCATGATCCTCTCATATCCCTTTTGGCAATCACCTGTCTAGCTCTTGGCTCCATCCCTCCCCCTCCTGTCTTCTCCTATCATTTTGGATTTCCCCCTTCCCCTCCCACTTTCAAATCTCTTACTAGCTCTTCTTTCAGTTAGTCCTGACGAAGGCTCTCGGCCCGAAACGTCGACTGTACCTCCTCCCAGAGATGCTGCCTGGCCCGCTGCATTCACCAGCAACTTTCTTAGAGATGAGGAAGGCTGGTTAACTATGTCAATCCATGGGCTCAATCCAATCCCATCAAAACATGCATGTATCTCTGGAATCAATTCAAACCATATGCTCCATTTTCACATCCAATGACATCCATGTTGGTAGAATAGTAAACATTTCTTCATGTAAAGATGTGTTTTCTGATAAAGTTGCTTTTTATTATTTCAAATTTAGTATCTTTGATATATAGTTGACTGTTAACTTGAAAAGCAACTACTAAATTATGATATTTTCATTGAATTTTTGATACTCAAAATAAAAAAGGCTTTTAACTTTTGCTATTCAAATATCAAATATCACTGGAAGTTAAGGTAAACAATATTATATGCACAGGCACAAAACATAGATAATCCACTGAGATTTTTAAAACTATGCATCAATTCATTTATGTAGTTCATGGTCGCGCACTTCCTTGTAATATTTTCTGTTCTCCTCAGGGCTGGTGACTCTAATGAGTGGCAATTTGTAAATCGCTTTGTTGTTACTGGTCATCAAAAGGAAAAGGATAGTGGAAAGGCAGAATGGCCAAGTGCATCCAGGTAGTCCAACCTGTAAAATGACACAACATAGCTGTGAAGTAACAATTGGTTGCAGACCAGACATATGCATTGTAGATTCAGTCAGCTCATCATGGGCTCTAGCCTCTCCAGCAGCCAGGACATCTTCAAGGAGTGATGCCTCAAAAAGGAGGTTTCCATTATTAAGTACCCCCATCACCCAGGACATGCCCTCTTCTCATTGCTACCTTCAGGGAGGAGGAACAGGAGCCTGAAGACACACACTCAACAGTTCAGGAACAGCTTTTTCCCCTCTGCCATCAGATTTCTGAATGGACATTGAACCCATGAACACTACCTCACTACCTTTTTTCCTCTTTTTGCACTATTAGCTTTGAATTTAATATAACTTAATATAATTTTGAAAAAAAAAGTAATCTATATACATACTTCCTACTGTAATTTATTTTTTATTATTCTGTATTGCAATGTATTGCTGCTGCATAACAACACATTTCATGACATATGTCAGTGATATTAAACCTGATTCTGATTCCAATACACAAACTGAAGGAATAGAAATGAGTCAAATAAAAGAATCTTTGACAGTTACATGGATGGGAAAGGTTGGAGCAGGGGACTTCTTTATGCTATCGACCAATACCATTAAGCAAGGGGGTCCATGGACTCCAGGTTAGGAACCCCTGATTTAGAGGGAAATGAACCAAACATTGGCAAATGGGACTGACCAGATGAGAAGGGAATCTTGCCTGTCAGCAAGGCTGATTCCCTGATATGCTTCTTTGGAAAAATGTCACATGAAATTTTCCCAGTGTGGCAATGAGAGGGCATAATTTTAAGGTGATTGGAGGGAATTATAGGGAGAATGTCAGATATAGGTCTTTTTTGCACAGAGAGTGGCAAATGCCTGGAATACACCACCTGGGGTGGTGGTAGAGGCAGATCCATTAGAGCCATTTAAGAGACTTTTAGATAGGCACATGGATGAGAAATAATGGAAGGCTATGCATGAGGGAAACATTAGATTTATAAACTCATCTCAGGCTTCCAGCCGGGTCCAAGTATTGATTTTAACAGATGTTTTGATGATAAACTCTGCCATCTTCATCAGGGATGATGCATGATCATCTCTAGTCTAGTGGTATTTATACTCCCATCATCCTTCCCTCCTGATTCTCATCCAGTAAGGTTTCTGCACTCCCACCTTATTTACAATCGAATTCCAGTTCTTACTTAGAACGAGACTTTCGTCTTGGTTCAAATTCTTTTCCTCTAGTTTTACTTCAATGGCTTCTTTCACTAGGTGGTCCCAAAAGCCATTGGTGTGGCACAGCAGTTTTGTGCTTTCGAAGTCAATCCTATGGCCATTCGGCCCATCGAGTCTGCTCCGCCATTTTATCATGAGCTGATCCATCTTCCCATTTAGTCCCACTCCCCCGCCTTCTCACCATAACCTTTGATGCCCTGGCTACTCAGATACCTATCAATCTCTGCCTTAAATACATACAATGACTTGGCCTCCACTGCCGCCCATGGCAACAAATTCCGTAGATTCACCCCCCTCTGGCTAAAAAAATTTCTTCGCATCTCTGGTCTGAAGGGCGCCCTTCAATCCTTAAGCTATGCCCTCTCGTACTAGACTCCCCCATTATGGGGAACAACTTTGCCACATCCACTCTGTCCATGCCTTTCAACATTCGAAATGTTTCTATGACATATTTGAGGTCCCCCCTCAGTCTTCTAAACTTCAAGGAACACAGTCCAAGAGTGGTTCTACTACTGCCGATTTCTCTGGGTAACCCAAATCGATACACCTCCTGTGCTCTTTGATGCGGGTTTCCACCGTGCGTCCCATCTGGCCAATGTACACTGCTCCTCATTCACAGGGAATCCTGTAGATGTCAGCTGTCCTGAGTTCCAGGTCATCTTTGACCCGCATAAGCATGAGCTTCCTTGTGGGATGGTATTAACCTGGTATTTCTTCAGGATCCTGGCAATCCTTCCAGAAACTATGGAAGTATAGGGAAGACAGGTGGTGGCAATGGGTTCCTCCTCGTTGTTAGGCTCCCTGGTTTTTCTGTCAGCCCTTTTAAGGGCCTGATTGACTTCCTTCACCTTGTAGCCATTCTGTAGGAATGTTGTCCGTGATGTCTTATTTTCACGTGAACACTCTCCAAGTCTGAAAAATTTTTTACGCCGTTAATCAAAGTATAAAGAACTGCTCTACCATAAGGAAGCTCAAATCACAGCTTATGTGGGTCAAAGATGACCTGGGACTCAAGACAACTGGCGTATACAGGTCTCCCTGTGAATGTGAAGGAGAACAGGAGGTGTATCCGTTTGGGAGAGAACTTGGCAGAAGCAAAACAATGCATCCACATTCGCCTTAGGATTGACTTCAGTGGCACAGAACTACTGTGCCATACTAATGGCTTTTGGGACCACCTGGTGAAGGAGGCCATTCAAATAAAACTGGAGGAAAAGTATTTTAACAAAGATGAGGTCTCGCTCTAAGTAAGAACTGGAATTCGATTATAAACAAGGTGGGACTGCAGAAACCTGATTGGATGAGGACTAACCAATCAGGAGGGAGGGATGACAGGGTTATAATACCACGGGACTAGATATGCCCAGGCATCATCCCTGGTGAAGGTGGCAGAGTTTGTCTGATGAAGATGGCAAAGTTGATGCCTGTACCTGGCTGGAAGCCCAAGAAGAGATTATTCATCATACACACTGGGAAAACACTAGATCATTTTTCAGCATTAGATTTATCTTGGGTATAGGTTAAAAGGTAAGCACAACATTGTGCGCTGAATAGCCTGGACTATGCTGTACTGTTCTATGTTCAATGATCTCAAACAAATCTTTGTTCAGCACCTGATCATAATGGCAGAATTTACGATCATGTAACTCTCTGTCACTTAGCATGCTTTTTGGAAGCTGGAAGCTATTAAATGCCCTGTGCTTATTGTACTTACATCCTCTTTTCTCAAAGAAGGTGATGCTCTTTTAAAACATTTGGGTGTTTTGCATAATGTCACCATTGCATGTAAGCATTCTTGTGTGTAAACTTTTAATTTCTGGCTATGGTCTGAAGATTGGACTTGAAGGTGTTCTTTGGCAAGCATTGGCTCATTTTCAAGGTTCAAGAATCAAATTTCAAAACTTTTTAATGTTGTTTCCAGTACCCAACCATAAGTGAGAATGAAATAATTGCTACTTTAGATCCAATGCAGCACAAAAAATGCAGTGATAATTAAAAAACACAATAAATATAAATACAAGAGACGGCTTATATACATAGACTGGTTGCATGTCCATAAAGTATTTGTACATAGGATGATTCTGACAGGAAATGATAAAGCAGTGGTGGTATGGGGAATTAATTTTGAAACTGAACTAATACAATTGGTCTCTGGCTGGCTGCCTGTTTCATAAATTGAGGAGGGACAGGCTGTATAAGAATGAAAAAACTTTTACAAATCTAGGTATACAATTATAAGCCCTAAATGTTTCCCCATCTAGTCATTTCAAGATTTGCTGAAAGTGAAATTATTTTAGTGAGCAAGATAACTGTAAGAAATTGATCTGGAAGTAAAAACTATGATGTAGGATGGAAATACACACTTGAAGAGTACAAGCACGGATGAACTTTAAATTGGGGTCCGTTTTGTTGAACACCTCTGCTTCATCTGCCAAAAACGGAACTTCCCGATGGCTAAACATTTTAATTCCCATTCCCATTCCCGTTTGGGCATGTTGATCTATGGCCTCCTCTTGTGCCAATACGAGGCCATCCTTAGGGTGGAGGAGCAACATCTTGTATTCTGTCTGGGTAGCCTCCAGCCTGATAGTATGAATGTCGACTTCTCCTTCCAAGAAGATTTTTCCCTCCTCCTATTCCCCACTTTGGTTTCTTACCTCTTCTCACCTGCCTATCACCTCCCCCTGGATCTCCTCCTCCTTCTCTCTCTCCCATGGTCCACTCTCCCGTCCTATCAGATTCTTGCCTCTCCAGCCCTTAACCTTTCCCACCCACCTGGCTTCCCCTATCACCTTCCTCCCTCCGCTCCCCCCACCCTTTTTATTCCGTAGTCTTCCCCCTTCCCTTCCAGTCCTGAAGAAGGGTCCAAGCCCGAAACATCAACAGTTTATTCATCTCCATAGATGCTGCCTGACCTGCTGAGCTCCTCCCGCATTGCTCCAGATTTCCGGCACCTGCAGAATTTCTCGTGTTTATGATTTGTCACTATTTTAATATTAACTTCTTGATGTTTAATGATAGCAGCTTACCTGAGACATCGTATTCATCAGTGCTTCTCCAAAATATGCACAGAAAATTGCTGTTGGAGGAAAAGATTATCTTGTAGATATTAAACATAATGGTTAATTTTGCAAACAGATATTTTTCATAGTATATCAATGTATTGCTATAATACTACAACTTCTATTTTCACAGCAGTCTATCTAACTGGAATGTCATAAGGCCTCTTGCAGATCTGATACGAAACCAAATCTGGATCATGCATTTAAAGGCCTTAGTAAAATTGTTTTTAGAGCACTTGAAAGTGATGTGAAGAAAATAAGTAATTTAAAGAAAAAAGATTTAAAAACAATAAAAGTGATGCATTCATTAAGTGAAGCATTATATTGCTGTTAATTCAAACTATAAATGTCCAGAAAAATCTCTGATTTACTAAATCCTTAGCTTCAGGAAGCCTATGGAATGCTCATGGACTTTATAGAGAATGAAATGAGATTAATGAGACTTTGCATGCTCACACAGCAGGCATCAATGCATCCCAGGACTGTACTCCCCTGTGCTTAGTCATGGAAGTCCCTACTGTACTGAAA
The DNA here is from genome assembly GCF_963921235.1 of Mobula hypostoma. NCBI lineage: Eukaryota > Metazoa > Chordata > Chondrichthyes > Myliobatiformes > Myliobatidae > Mobula > Mobula hypostoma. The sequence continues at coordinate 34,427,362 of NC_086099.1, read as the reverse complement.
TCAGCCCTGCAGCTAGCCAATAGTTCTCCACAAACCTGGTAGTTAATTGTCAGTGTGTTATAGAGCCATAGAACACCACTGCACAGATGCAAGCCCTTTGGGCCACCAAGTTTGTGCTGAACCATTATTCTGTGTAGACCCATTGGGCTGCACCTGGAGTGTTTAGCCTCACGAGATGGGGGAGATCTTAAACAATTTTTTTGCATTGGTAGTTACTCAGGAAACTGGCATAGCGTATAGGGAAGGAAGGGAAATGAGCTGTAGTGTCATGGAACATATAGAGATTAAAGAAGAGGAGGTGCTTGCTGCCTTACAGCGAATAAAGGTCAATAAATCCCCCGGGCCTGAAGTGATATTTCCTCAGACCTTGAGAGAGACTAGTGCAGAAATTGCAGGGGCCCTGGCAGAAATATTTAAAATGTCCTTAGCCACAGGTATGGTGCCGGAGGATCGGAGGGTAGCTCATGTTGTTCCGTTGTTTAAAAAAGGCTCCAAAAGTAAACCAGGTAATTACAGGCCGGTGAGCTTGACATCAATAGTAGGTAAATTATTGGAAGGTGTTCTGAGAGATCGGATATACAAGTATTTGGAAAGCCAAGGGCTTATTAAGGATAGTCAGCATAGTTTTGTGCGTGGTAGATCGTGTTTAAGTGCGGAGGAACAAAGATCTGGGAGCTCAGGTACATAATTCCCTGAAAGTGGCGTCACAGGTAGACAGGGTTGAAAAGAAGCTTTTGGCATCCTGGCATTCATAAATCAAAGTATTGAGAATAGGAGTTGGGATGTAATGGGGAGGTTGTATAAAACATTGGTGAGACCAAATTTGGAGTATTGTGTACAGTTCTGGTCACCTAACTATAGGAAGGATATCAATAAGATTGAAAGAGTGCAGAGAAGATTTACTAGGATGTTGCCGGGTCTTCAGGAGTTGAGTTACAGGGAAAGATTGAACAGGTTAAGACTTTATTCCTTGGAGCGTAGAAGAATGAGGGGAGATTTGATAGAGGTTTACAAAATTATGAGGGGTATAGACAGAGTAAATGTGAATATGCTCTTTCCACTCAGATTAGCAGAGATTAATAAGAGAGGACATGGCTTTAGGGTGAAAGGGGAAAAGTTTAGGGGGAACTTCTTCACTCAGACAGTGGTGGGAGTGTGGAACGAGCTGCCATCTGACGTGGTAAATGCAGGCTCACTCTTAATTTTTAAGAATAAATTGGATAGGTGGGAGAGGTCTGGAGGTTTATGGACTGGATGCAGGTCAATGGGATTAGCGGAATAATGTTTTGGCACATAGAAGGGCCAAATGGCCTGTTTCTGTGCTGTAGTGTTCTATGGTTCTATTGTTCTATCCATACCCCTTCTGTCTATGTACTTATCCAAACTTCTCTGAAACGTTGAAATTGAACCTGCATCCATCAGTTCCTTTGGCAGATCATTCCATATCTGACTGAGGAAGTACCCCCTCAGTTTCCCCATAAATATTTTACCTTTCACTCTTAGTGTATGGCCTCCAGTTCTAGTTTCACCCAACCTCCATGGGAAAAGCCTGTTTGCATTAACCCTGTCTATACTAGTCATTATGTTGTATTTGTGTTCTGACCAAATCAGGTAGAAGACTAGAAGATTGGTTCTAAGAGACATCACAAAGAAGAACAGTAGGTAGGGAGGCATGGAGGTTCATGAAGGATTTTCACAACTTGGGATCAAGGAAGATGAAGTTACAGCTGCCAACTGAATTTGGCAATGATTGAGAGGTCAGCATTACAGCTTACCTGGAAGATTGTAGGGCTGGAGGAAAGACTGGCCTGGAATTGTTTAAATAACGAAGACTGGATATATCAAGGTTACATTGGTGAGGGTTTCAGTGAAAAGACAATAAGACCATAAGAAATAGGAGCAGAATTAGGCCATTTGGCCACCAAGTCCGCTCACCATTTCATCATGGCTGATCCAATTTTCTACTCAGTCCCAATCTTCTGTCTTCTCCCCATATCCCTTAATGCACTGACCAATCAACAATCTATCAGCCTCAGCCTTAAATATACATGAAGACTTGTCCTCCACAGCTGCCTGTGGCGAAGAGTTCCATGGATTCACCACTGTCCGGCTAAAGAAATTCCTCCTCACCTCGGTTCTAAAATGACGTCCCTCTATTCTGAGGCTGTGTCCTCTAGTCATAGACCTTCCCACCATAGGAAACATCCTCTCCAAATCCGCTCTATCAAGGCCTTTCACCATTCGATAGATTTCAATGAGGTCATCCCTCATTCTTCTGAATTCCAGTGAATGTAGGCGCACAGCTATCAAATACTCTTCATATGACAAGACATTAACCCTGGAATTATTTTATGAACCTCCTTTGAACCCTCTCCAGTTTTGAAGATAAGGGGCCCAACCCTGCTCATAATACTCCAATAGAGGCCTCAGCAGTTTCTTAATAAAGTTTCAACATTACATCCTTGCTTTTATATCCTAGTCCTCTTGAAATGAATGCTAACAATGCATTTACCTTCCTCACCCCAGACCCAACCTGCAAATTAACCTTTAGCTGGCTTGAGGTAGGGGCTTCTATACGTCAAAGAGTCAATCTTAGCGTTGGCTTAGCAGTGTGGTCAAAAGCTCATGGAGGAGTCATGAACAGACTGGTTCAGGTTTAGCTGGAGGGAGAAGGAAGGAGTTAGTGGCCAGTGGAGTTTGTGGTGGAAAGATGGTTGTTTTGATTTTTTCCACATTGAATAAGGCAAAACTTCTACTCTACCAAGAGTGGACTGCAGGCAAGTAGTTGACAATTTAAAAGCAGTGGCAGCTAATAACATTTACTTTGAAACAAAGTACTATGTAGCCAGTATATTGAAAGTACAGTGTGGGAGGGACAGAGGCACTACATGGAATTGAGCGGTCTCACAAGATCAAAAAGTAGATTTATTATCAAGGTACATATACTTCACACAGTCTTGAGATTTGCCTCCTTACAGGCAGCTACAAAACAAAGACACTCAGTAGAACCGACTGAAACAAAAGATGACTGGTCAAACACCGAACGTGCAGAGAAAAAAAAAGAGAGAAAAAAAACCTGTGCAAAGAATGAAAGTAAGCAAGCAGCTTTCAGAAGGGAAGTTCACAAAAGTGAATTCTCACTGTGATAGTTGCAGACCACAGCCACAGTTCAGTGCAGAGGTGAGTAAACCTTGCAGAGCTGCGATTTGAACTGATCTCTGGAGCGGCTGAAGTTGAGTTTGCATATTTTATTGTGACTTTTGTTTCTTCTGGGCCACTTGGTTTACTTCCACTTCCCAAAGACACGCTGCTTTTTTCAGATTAATGGGCTATTGTAATTTCCCCTTATTGGAGAGTACTGATTTGGGGAAGGGCCATCTCAGAAAGAACACTGAGGGAAAAATGAAGGATTGGAATGACTCTGAGAGCTGACACAGAATTGAAAGGTTGTTTGATCTCCTTTTATGCTGTATGGCAAGTGAACAAAGGTAAGGGGGATTGTGGAGAGCATTTAATGATTCTATTCTCACCAGCACTTACAAAGTTCAATTATTTAAACATTTTATGACAGTAATAAAATGTATTAATTATATTCCGGGTACAACTTGACCATGACCATTTATGGTAATCAAAATGCCAACATGTTTTGATCTCGTTCACTTGGTAAAACACTTTCTGTTGTATAGTATCATTCTTTAGGTCCATTACATTGTTGATTAGCGACATGAAATTAGCTGGGAGATAAATTGTTCTCTTTACTAAATAGTTCTATAAACTGCTCAAGCTTTTTTATATCGCAACTCTTATGAATCAATATTTTAACTGTCTCCAGTAACTTCAAGGCCAGCAATTCATTCAAGGAAATTTTGAAAAGTGAAAATTAAGAACTAAAAAGAACGGCTTTCTTATCTTAACCCACTTCTGAACTATTTAATTAGAGACAGTATAAGGGACAGGCTGCCAATCTGTTTCAAAGAGGGGCATTTCTGGCTTTTTCATTCATGTTTTGAGAATAGGAATCTCATTTTTAAAGTTCCTTTCCAGGTTTAATAATGACTATTTAAACCTTTCAGGCCAGGGAAATCCATGTTGAAGGGATCTGGCAGTTGAGGGCTAGGTAGGCTGTTTCCCAGCAAAGAGATGCTTGTCAAGTGGGGCCCTCAAAAGTGAAATACTGAGAAGCATATTATAATAAAAGGCAAGACTAACAGGCTTAGGGAACCTTGTTATTGAGGATTTATTGAGACGCTGGTAAAGAGGAAGAAGAAGGTGCATGTCAAGTTGCAGGCAGTTGCAGTTAGGATCCTAAGAGGCACACGAGTATAAGAAATGCAAGAGAAAACGTATGAGCATAATCAGGAGGGTTAAAAGAAGCTATGAGGTTGCTCTGGCAGACACGGTGAAAGAAAGTCCCAAGGGCTTCATAGCTATAGTAAGATCAAAGGCTTAGGAGACTAGGAGACAATGGCGCCTATCGGCGACTCCTTCGCTTGCATCTTCGGAAACAGCTCTATTTCCATCTTTAATATCTCTGTTTTTCCCTCTCAGGGTTCATTTGAAGACCCTTGACTTGGAGTTACACGCTGACTTCGGTTCTTTGCCAGAAGGGGACCTGCTCTTGGGGTCTCAGGACTGGCCATTATTTGATACACCAAGGATGCGGCCTAAAAGATTAGAGCGTCTTCAGAGTTTCGGGATCTCGTGGCTCTAGAGGCGGGCGGACTCGAGGTAGGTGCCTCTGTGGGAAATCGGTGTGTCGTGGGAGACAGAAGATCTCTGGCTGTGTACCCAGAGACCCGAGTTCTTTGGGCACAGAGCTCGGAAAAAGTGACGCAATGGACTTTTAACATCGTAAATCAGTGAGTTGTTTGTTATGTCTCCCCTCTCGCTTTGAAACAGAGACACTTCTTTTTCCCTTATTAGGGAGAGAGAGGGCCTGTGGTATGTCAAATTACCGGGTAAGTGAGTAGTCTTTGGGGTACTGCAGATCTGTGTCTTTATTAATGCTTTGCTGCATGCTTGAGTACCTGGTGGGGGGTGCTGATGCTGTTTTTTGCTGGTAGCGGAGGGGGATTGTTGCGTTGCTGCTGCTTACGCATGGAGGGGGGAGCTGGGGAGGAGGCTTTGGAATTCTAACATTTAACTGTCACTCATTCTTTGGGGCATTCCTCTGTTTTCGTGGATGTTTGCGAAGAGAAAGAATTTCAGGATGTATAGTATATACATTTCTCTGACATTAAATGTACCTTTGAAAATTTTGAAAAAGATAGGAATGGACAAAATTGGTCTTCTTGAAGATCAGTATGGTCATCTACACATGGAGTCAAAAGAGATGGGGGATATATTAAATGAATTTTTCCATCTATATTTACTCAGGAGACAGACACAGAGTCTATAGAACTGAGGAAAAAGAATATCTGGATTATGAAAGAGGAGTTGCTTGCTGTCTTGAGGCAAATTAGTGTAGTATACTATAGTAATACTTCATTGATCCCGGGGGAAATTATTGGCAGGTGGAATTTAATGCAGACAAGTGTGATGTGTTGCACTTTGGGGCGACAAACCAAGGTAGGGTGAATAAATCCCCAGGGCCTGACGAGGAGTCCCTTCAGACATTGTGGGTAGCTAGTGCAAAAATTGCAGGGACCCTGGCAGAGATATCTATAATATCCTTAGCCATGGGTAAAGTACCAGAGGACTGGATGTTGTTCTGTTTTTAAGAAAGGCTGTAAGAATAAGCTCGGAAATTATAGGCCAGTGAGCCTGATATCAGTCTGGGTAAATCATTGAAAGGTATTCTAAGCAAGAGGATCTATAAGTTAAATGCACAAAATGCTGGAGGAACTCAGCAGATCAGGCAGCATCTATGGAAATGAACAAATAGTCGATGTTTTGGGCTAAGACCAAGGATATGTAAGTATTTGGGTAGACAGTGTCTGATTAGGGCTAGTCAATATCGCTTTATGTATGGTAGTTATGAGGAAAATTGATGAAGGAAAGACAGTGGACATTGTCTACACGTAGGTTAGCAAGGCTTTTGACAACATTTTGCATGGGATGCTGGTCCAGAAGGTTCAATTGCTTGGCATTCAGAATGCAGTGGCAAATTAGATTCAGCATTGCCTTCGCAGGAAAAGCCAGAGATTGGTTGTAGATATTTTTCACTCTGACTAGGGGCATGTGACTGGTGGTGTGCCACAGGGATCGGTGCTGAGTCCATTGTTGTTTGTCATCTATATGAATGGTTTGGATGATAATGTGGTGAACTGGTTCAGATTGCAAGGAAGGCAATCAAATCTTGCAGCAGGATCTGACCAGCTGGAAAAATGGGCTGAAAATTGGCAGGTGGAATTTAATGGAGACAAGTGTGATGTGTTGCACTTTGGGGCGACAAACCAAGGTAGGGCTTACATGGTGGAATGGTAGGGCACTGCAGTAGAACAGAAGGATCTGGAAATATAGATGCATAATTCTTAGAAACTGGCATCGCATATATGTTGTAAAGGAAGCTTTTGGAACATTGGCCTTCATAAATGAACGTATCGAGTACAGGAGTTGGCATGTTATGTTGAAGTTGTATAAGTCATTAGTGAGACCAAATTGTGTGCAATTCTGGTCACCCACCTACAGGAAAGACATCAATAACCTGGAAAGAGTGCAGAGAAAATCTACAGAGCTGCCGCCGAGACCTGAGAGCCAGAGTTACAGAGGTGAATAGGTGAGGATTTTATTCCTTTAAGCACAGGTGAATGAGGGAATATCTTACAGAGATACACGAGATTATTTTATTTGTTATTTAGGGATACAGCGGAGAACAGGCCCTCCTGGCTCAAGGAACCATGCCACCCAGCAACCTACCTACTGAACACTAGCCTAATCACAGGGCAACTAACAATGACCAGTTAACCTACTCACCAAAATCTTTGGATTTTGGGAAGAAACCAGAGCACACAGTTGAAAGCCACACAGTCAAATTCCTTACGGATGGTGCTGGAGTTGAACACCAAACTCCAACACCCCAAGCTGTAAAGGCATCGTGCTCATGGCTACGCTACTGTGGAACCTCCATGGTAACATACTATGAGGGATATGGATAGGGTGAATACATGCAGGTTTTTTCCTTTCAGGTTGGGTGAGACTAGCACTAGAGATTGTAGGGTTTTTGTTTGAAAAAGCATTGTGAGAATTTGATTAGTTTATCAAAAGATTATGATAACAAAGATTTTGTTTATTGTGTTCTAAATGCTGATAGAATTACAGGGTGTGATATCCTCAGACTAGAATTGTAGATATTATATAAAATTTTACATGATCTATCAATATGTACCGCAGAGTATTGCCAAAAGATGGGTCTGCCATGTCAGGGCATAAAACATCCCACCGACTGCAATGCAAGCCAGAGCACTGTTGTAACTCCACAATCCATCATAGATTTTACGAAATGGTGAAGCCAGAGATAATCCTAAAAGACAAATTAGATACCAAAACAAAAAAAATGTAACTATTCATCTCTACTTGTGAAGTAATTTTCACTTTATCTATGTACAATTACATCAGTTACATAATTACTATAGTAAAATAACACGGTAAAGTGCTGAATTTAAAAGTTTTAAGCATTTGACAGGAACTTAAGTAAATAGTTGATCTTTCAACAAATGGAGTTCAAATCAGCCTCTGTTACTTTATAATAAATACTTGGTAATGTATCTATTACGTCACATGTACTGAGATATAGTGAAAAGTTTGCTGAGCCAAGAGAACATGTTACATTTAATTCCTGAAGATATTTCCACTTTACTATGAAAACCAAGAACTTGGATTCCAGAATCTCATAGATAAAAAAAAGATTATTAACCTACCTGCCAATATACCAAGACAGGATCCAATTGTAGCATGCAGACAGATAATGGGAGATGAGATCAACAATGCAAAAAGCAAAATGCCACCAGTCCAAGGATTGTTGCAGCCATAGACCTGTCCAACTCCTACTGGAATAGCTCTCAAAAGCTGAATTAAAAAAAGATTAAAGTTCATAATTTAATGTATATATGTAAGTATAAAAGAGCTAAAGTCACGGGAGATGTTGACATAAAATCATGTCATTGTTTTTAAGTTTCATTCTTTTTGCCATAACAAATTAATTCCTCCTTATTCCTGCCAGAGACCAATATCCTGGCGGGAAAGCTTAATAGAGCTGTTAGGGAGGGTTTAAACTAATTTGGCAGGGGGATGGGAACTGGAATGATAGAGCAGAGGAAGGGGAAAACAGAAATAAATTTAAGATAGTGAGCAGTAAAGATGTCAGGAAAGACAGGCAGGTGATGGGGCAAATGTGTAGCCATTGGGATGAGTTGCAGTGCAATAAAGTTGCAGTGAAATCAAAGCAAAAAGTATCAAATACTGGTCTTAAGATGTTGTACTTAAATGCACGCAGCATAAGGAATAAGGTGGATGATCTTGTTGTACAGCTACAGATTGGCAGGTATGATATTGTGGCCATCACTGAGACCTGGCTAAAGGATGCATGTCTCTGGGAGCTGAACGTCCAAGGATACACGGTGTATCGGAAGGATAGGAAGGTAGGCAGAGGGGGAGGCATGACTTTATTGGTAAGAAATGATGTTAAATCATTAGAAAGAGTTGATATAGGATCGGAAGGTGCAGAATCTTTATGGGTTGAGCTAAGGAGTTGCAGGGGTAAAAGGACCCTGATGGCAGTTATTTATAGGCCTCCAAACAGCTGCAGGGATGTGGACTATAAATTACAACTGGAAATAGAAAAGGCTTGTCAGAAGGGCAGTGTTATGATAATTGTGGGGGATTTTAACATGCGAGTAGATTGGAAAAATCAGGTCGGCACTGGATCTCAAGAGAGAGAATTTGTAGAATGTCTGCGAGATGGCTTTTTAGAACAGCTTGTTGTTGAGCCCAATGGGGGATCGGCTGTACTGGATTGGGTATTGTGTAATGAACCGGAGGTGATTGGAGAGATTGAGGTGAAGGAACCCTTAGGAGGCAGTGATCATAACATGATTGAGTTCATTGTGAAATTAGAAAAAGAGAAGCCGAAATCTGATGTGTCGGTATTTCAGTGGAGTAAAGGAAATTACAGTGGCATGAGAGAGGAACTGGCCAAAGTTGACTGGAAAGAGACACTGGCGGGAAAGGCGGCAGAGCAGCAGTGGCTGGAGTTTATGCGAGAAATGAGGAATGTGCAAGACAGGTATATTCCAAAAAAGAAGAAATTTTCGAGTGGAAAAAGGATGCAACTGTGGTTGACAAGAGAAGTCAAAGCCAAAGTTAAAGCAAAGGAGAGGGCATACAAGGAAGCAAAAATTAGTGGGAAGACAGAGGATTGGGAAGTTTTTAAAACCTTACAAAAGGAAACCAAGAAGGTCATTAAGAGAGAAAAGATTAACTATGAAAGGAAACTAGCAAATAATATCAAAGAGGATACTAAAAGCTTTTTCAAGTATATAAAGAGTAAAAGACAGGTGAGAGTAGATATAGGACCGATAGAAAATGATACTGGAGAAATTGTAATGGGAGATGAGGAGATGGCAGAGGAACTGAACAAGTATTTTGCATCAGTCTTCACTGAGGAAGACAGCAGGATACCGGACACTCAAGGGTGGCAGGGAAGAGAAGTGTGCGCAGTCACAATTACGACAGAGAAAGTACTCAGGAAGCTGAATAGTCTAAAGGTCGATAAATCTCCTGGACCAGATGGAATGTACCCTCATGTTCTGAAGGGAGTAGCTGTGGAGATTGCGGAGGCATTAGCGATGATCTTTCAAAAGTCGATAGATTCTGGCATGGTTCCGAAAGACTGGAAGATTGCAAATATCACTCCGCTATTTAAGAAGGGGGCAAGGAAGCAAAAAGGAAATTATAGACCTGTTAGCTTGATGTCGGTGGTTGGGAAGTTGTTGGAGTCGATTGTCAAGGATGAGGTTACAGAGAACCTGGAGGCATATGACAAGATAGGCAGAACTCAGCATGGATTCCTTAAAGGAAAATCCTGCCTGACAAACCTATTACAATTTTTTGAGGAAATTACCAGTAGGCTAGACAAGGGAGATGCAGTAGATGTTGTATATTTGGATTTTCAGAAGGCGTTTGACAAGGTGCCACACATGAGGCTACTTAACAAGATAAGAGCCCATGGAATTACGGGAAAGTTACATACGTGGATAGAGCATTGGCTGATTGGCAGGAGACAGACAGTGGGAATAAATGGATCCTATTCTGGTTGGCTGCCGGTTACCAGTGGTGTTCCACAGGGATCAGTGTTGGGGCCGCTTCTTTTTACATTGTACATCAATGATTTGGATTATGGAATAGATAGCTTTGTGGCTAAGTTTGCTGATGATATGAAGATAGGTGGAGGGGCCGGTAGTGCTGAGGAAACGGAGAGTCTGCAGAGAGACTTGGATAGATTGGAAGAATGGGCAGAGAAGTGGCAAATGAAGTACAATGTTGGAAAGTGTATGGTTATGCACTTTGGCAGAAAAAATAAACGGGCAGACTATTATTTAAATGGGGAAAGAATTCAAAGTTCTGAGATGCAACGGGACTTGGGAGTCCTCGTACAGGATTCCCTTAAAGTTAACCTCCAGGTTGAGTCAGTAGTGAAGAAGGCGAATGCAATGTTGGCATTCATTTCTAGAGGAATAGAGTATAGGAGCAGGGATGTGATGTTGAGGCTCTATAAGGCGCTGGTGAGACCTCACTTGGAGCACTGTGGGCAGTTTTGGTCTCCTTATTTAAGAAAGGATGTGCTGACGTTGGAGAGGGTACAGAGAAGATTCACTGGAATGATTCCGGGAATGAGAGGGTTAACATATGAGGAACGTTTGTATGCTCTTGGACTGTATTCCTTGGAGTTTAGAAGAATGAGGGGAGAGCTTATAGAAACATTTCGAATGTTAAAAGGCATGGACAGAGTGGATGTGGCAAAGTTGTTTCCCATGATGGGGGAGTCTAGTACGAGAGGGCATGACTTCAGGATTGAAGGGCGCCCTTTCAGAACAGAAATGCGAAGAAATTTTTTTAGTCAGAGGGTGGTGAATCTATGGAATTTGTTGCCACGGGCAGCAGTGGAGGCCAAGTCATTGGGTGTATTTAAGGCAGAGATTGATAGGTATCTGAGTAGCCAGGGCATCAAAGGTTATGGTGAGAAGGCAGGGCAGTGGGACTAAATAGGATAAAATGGATCAGCTCATGATAAGATGGCGGAGCAGACTCGATGGGCCGAATGCCCTACTTCTGCTCCTTTGTCTTATGGTCTTATGGTCTATTGTGTTATTTTAGTGTGAGGTCGCTGCACAGCTTCTTTCTCTATACAGTTTATTTCCTTCCTTCATTGTTTACTGTCATTTCTATGACTTGACAATGCATCTCTTAAATAATAGGAGAGGGCACTCTTCAGCATGCAGAAAAGATTGAGCTGGAAGGTCTCAGCTATTTAAACAGACCAGGGGAGCTGTATGATTGGTTTCCTTGGTGCAATGAGGAATGAGAAGTGGATGGATGGATGTGTTTATTAACGGCAAGGATCTATACAAAACAAATAAAGAAACGTGTAACTTTTGCTGAAAGAGTCTTTAACTAAAGGAAATTATTTAAAGTGATTGATTGAGTAGCCATATGTGATATGAGGAAACACCCTTTGCCATAATGTGCAGGCATTGTGTGGAATTTCCTGTTTGAAGGATGGTAGATGTGGATTCAATTGCAGCCTTCAAATGGAATTTGCTTTGGTACTTGAGAGAAAAAGTATCAGGTCCATTTGAAAAATATAAGCATAATAGCTCAACAGCTGATAATTTTCAAATGATACCAAATAAACAGAGAAAGTTTTTAAGTTACTTAGTTGTACAACATGGAAGGAAGCTGTTCAGCCTAATGAGTCCATTCTGGCTCTAAGAACAATCACGTTCATCTTACTCCTCTGTCTACTTCCCATTGCTCTGAAAATTCCCTTCAGCTCATCAGCTGTGTTTTGGAAGCAGTGAGTGAATCTGCCTCCACTACTACTCCATAGTGCCCCTGACTATTTGCTTAGTAAAATTGTTTCCCCAATGTCACTTTCAGTTCTTTTGCTCTTTGCCTTCATTCTCTGTTCTTTGGTTCTTGACCCTTCCAGCAAAAGGAACAATTTCTTGCTTTCTTCTATACCTAGGGTGTACACTTCCGTTATCTTTTCATGATTTTATTCCATCAAATCACAGGAATCTGAGAAACAAGAGGCCTTGCACATTATCATCTGCCTGCAGTGCTCTTTCTCTGTTAGTGTAACTATGACACTTTATTCTGCATTCTATTATTGTTTTCTCTTTTATTATCTCAATGGCTTGTTATAATGAAATGATCTGCATAGATGGCATGAAAAACAAAGATTTCCACTACCTCGGTAAACGTGACAATAGTAAAACAATTTACTGATTTAGCAGGGTCAGTCAACTGATCTCTGTTCCGCTGTTCGGCATGATCTTAGCTTCAATACCACTTTCCTTCTCTTCCCATACTCCCTAAATCCTCATTCCCTTCAACCAAGTCATTGAAAGAAAATTACCCCAAGACTGATCCCTGTGACATCCCTCTAGTTACTGATCTCCTCACAATCTCTCCAGTTCCTTGGAGAGAAATTCCAGTTTCTCCACTCTATCTAGATGATTAAAGTCCCTCATCAGAAGAGGCAGTTTAGTAATTCTCCTTCTCATCTAAAGTCTTTGCTTCTTTCCTGAAGTGTGGTCACCAGAGTTTACAATTCTTTCCTGGCTTGCATGCTAATAGAATTCAGTATTATATTTCTTGCCAGTGTTTCCTGGTACTCTCTTTTGACATCTTTTGTTTTCTTTTTAACCCCCCTCTAAACCTGTTGTCTCTCACAGGCTCTTTACTTGGCCCCCCATCTTTTCAGTCATTCAGGGAGCTCTAGTATTTATTTCCCTCATGAGAATATACCTCCACAATAGTTGAGACACCTCCAGCTTAACAACAGACCTCCCATTGTTCAGTTGCAGTTTTATCTGCCAAGCTTCGATGTGCTGCTCCATTTGACTGGCTTAACTTAGAATGGTCCACAGCTTTTTTGTGTGTGTGTGACTGTTCTAAGCCTTATAGCTGTTTCTAAGATGTTCACCAATGGTATTTTCTCTATTTGTTTTGGCTCATTTCCTAGGATCAAGGCCAGGCATTCATGGGTTCCTCGATGGGCTTGAAACAGACTCATCCTATTTAAGAAACTCCTCCCCCCTTTGCCCTATATGCTATTGCTTTCCCACACTATATTTGGATAACTGAAGTTCCTCATTATCACAGTACTATTGTTACTGCAAGTCTCTGTAATTTTTAGGCAACTCTGCTTCTCTAATGCTTTCCATTAGTTGGCATCCTATAGAATAATGCAAGTCGTATCTCACTTGTTTGTTACAGTAGATTTTCATTTCAGGACATCTCTCTGGAGCAACAATGTAGTTAATTAAAGCTCAATCCTTTCCTCTTTTTTTCTGTCTTTCTTGAATACCTTACATCCCTTTTTTGCCTTTTGTTTTAGCCATCACTCTGTGAATTACCCATAATTACCCATAATTTCAAGTGTTAATTTGCTGGCAGCTCACTAACTTTATTTAATGGTTTGATAACAACATCGTAAAATTCTGTGGTAGCATTTTGCTTACCATTGGAATACTGAGTTCTGACCACGTGGTATTTACTGGTGTGTTTATGGGTTGAATAAGGACCTGGGGAAAATAATTGTTGTTATGTCCCGTTGCAGCCAAATATATCCAAATGGCAATATTAAATGGCAGAGTGAAAATAGGCAGGTCCCATCTTTCCATCACAGAGGTCAAGGCACTTGAAAGCACAGGACTGCAAAAAGAAATAGTTTTCAGTGCAAATACGTGCTGCTAACCAGATTAATTTTTGATATGAATGGCATGCCTTTTTAAAGGCTAAGTACAGAAATTCTGAGCAACCTCTTCTGCATGACAATTAAACATTTCTAACAAAATTTTTTACATAATAGATATAAGGATCAAAATGCTGGATGATAATGTTTTGAAAGAATCATCTTAAAAAAGCAAAAAGTGATGAAATTTCTATTTAAGAAATAGTTTAGGATCAGATGGATGTTTGTCATCTAGAGTGGAATAGTGGAAATAGGATGTATCATGGGCAGAAGTGATCTGACAGTAGGTATCTCAGAGCACTGGAGGACTGGAGGAGGTTATTGACATCGCGTCGTCCATTTGAATGCAAGGATTGAAATTTAAAATTGAAGTTTTGGTGAATGGAGAACTAATTAGGTCACCGAATGGGAATGGGTGCAACATTGAAATGAACAGCAGAATTTTCGATAATGTACTGTTTATGAAGGGTGGAATATGGGAGCCTAGCCAAGGGTTGTTGCTGCAATCGAGTCTGAGATTGGTAAAGGCATGGATGAGTCATAGTCTTTCAGCACTTTGGCCCATCTAGTCCATGCTGAACTCTTTTACTCTGCTCAGCCGCACTGACCCACACCCAGACCAAAGTCCCTCCTTATCCCAGTCATTTATTACTATGCAAGCGTCCCTTAAAAGTTGCAGTCAAGCCCACATCTACCACTTGATGAGTAGTAGCATGCAGACGAGGGATAGGACAGGGCCAAAGATAGATGCTTCATAGATTTCAAAAATGGCAGAAAGCTTTCAAAGTAATTCTATAGCTGTAACTGAATTGTATTTAAATATAAATGCTATGGGTAACAATAATTAGGACATTGCCAACCTTGGGTGATAAATCTCTCCTGTCCTCTACCCACTCATTATCTCTCTCCACCTGTTTGCCACTGCTCTACCACTCACACCCTCACCCATTGAACAAAACCATTCAACCAAAGGTCTTTTAACCAGGCTTACACCTGTTTACATTTGACAATGGGTCCTGTCACATATGTATTTACATTCATCATAAAGCTGAAAGGTCAAGTTAGCTATAATAGGTAAGCCCGATGAATGCTGCAAATCATTACACTGATGATACTTTATAAACATAAAGTTAATAACATACTATATTGTTTTGGCCCAAAGAAAAATGTTTAAAGAACACATGTAATATGAGCCTTCTGAGATATTTAAAGTGGTGGGGAAAATTAGAGACAAGGTGATTTTTACGGGAATTCTCTAGATGAATTCTGCAAGACATTACTTCCTACAAAGTGAAACCCAATAGTATGAATGGCAGTGATGCTTCACTACCAGATGAACTCAACGCCTTCTATGCACGCTTTGAAAGGGAGAACACAACTACAGCTGTGAAGATCCCTGCTGCACCTGATGACCCTGTGATCTCTGTCTCAGAGGTCGATGTTAGGCTGTCTTTAAAGAGAGTGAACCCTCGCAAGGCAGAACGTTCTGATGGAGCACCTGGTAAGGCTCTGAAAACCTGTGCCAACCAACTAGCGGGAGTATTCAAGGACATTTTCAACCCCTCACTGCTACGGGTGGAATTTCCCACTTGCTTCAAAAAGGCAACAATTATACCAGTGCCTAAGAAGAATAATGTGGGCTGCCTTAACGACTACTGCCCGGTAGCACTTACATCACAGTGATGAAATGCTTTGAGAGGTTGATCATGACTAGACTGAACTCCTGCCTCAGCAAGGACCTGGACCCATTGCAATTTGCCAATTGCCACAATAGGTCAATGGCAGACACAATCTCAATGGCTCTCCATACGGTTTTAGACCACCTGGACAATATAAACACCTACGTCAGGATGCTGTTCTTCGACTATAGCTCAGCATTTAATATCATCATTCCCACAATCCTGATTGAGAAGTTACAGAACCTGGGTCTCTGTACCTCCCTCTGCAATTGGATCCTTGTCTTCCTAACTGGAAGACCACAATCTGTGCGGATTGGTGATAACATATCCTCCTCGCTGACGATCAATACTGGCGCACCTCAGGAGTGTGTGCTTAGCCCACTGCTCTACTCTATATACACATGACTGTGTGGCTAGGCATAGCTCAAATACCATCGATAAATTTGCTGATGATACAACCATAGTTGGTAGAATCTCAGGGGGCAACGAGAGGGCATACAGGAGTGAGATATGCCAACTAGTGGAGTGATGCCGCAATAACAACCTGGCACTCAACGTCAGTAAGATGAAAGAGCTGATTGTGGACTTCAGGAAGGGTAAGATGAAGGAACACATACCAATCCTCATAGAGGGATCAGAAGTGGAGGGAGTGAGCAGCTTCAAGTTCCTGGGTGTCAAGATCTCTGAGGATCTAACCTGGTCCCAGCATATCGATGTGGTTATAAAGAAGGCAAGACAGTGGCTATACTTAATTAGGAGTTTGAAGAGATTTGGCACGTCAACAAATACACTCAAAAGCTTCTATAGTTGTACCGTGGAGAGCATTCTGACAGGCTGCATCACTGTCTGGTATGGAGGGGCCACTGCACAGGACTAAAAGAAGCATCAGAAGGTTTGTAAATCTAGTCAGCTCCATCTTGGGTACGAGCCTACAAAGTATCCAGGACATCTTTAGGGAGCAATGTCTCGGAAAGGCAGCGTCCATTATTAAGGAACTCCAGCACCCAGGCCATGCCCTTTTCTCACTGTTACCATCAGGTAGGAGGTACAGAAGCCTGAAGGCACACACTTAGTGATTCAGGAACAGGTTCTTCCCCTCTGCCATCTGATTCCAAAATGGAAATTGAATTTTTGGACACTATCTCACTTTTTTAAAATATACAGTATTTCTGTTTTTGCACGTTTTTGAAGAGTCTATTCAATATACGTAATTGATTTACTTGTTTATTTAATATTATTATTTTTATTTTATTTATTATTATTTTTTTCTCTCTGCTTATTATGTACTGCGTTGAAATGCTGCCGCCAAGTTAACAAATTTCACGTCATATGCCAGTGATAATAAATCTGATTCTGATTCTGACTGGAATTTGGGGCAGAAACTATGAAGACATGATATGAGTAATTGATTATTCAGCTGATCTGGGCTTCTGCAAATGTTTCGAGTATCTACTGTAGTTTCCAATTCCATGTTCGAAAGGATGGGTTGTGGACTCATTGCCTTTTTGTATCCTGGCTCACCAAACATATCCACAATTACTTACAGGTCAAGTTTTGGCTGATTTGATTTGGGAATTGAAACAAATTGGTATTTTTTAGAGTTGTTTCAAATAAAGAAAGTCACCAGGTAAGGGATATTTGTGCAAGCCAATTGTTGCTATTGATGGAATCATTAATATCAATTTCCCTTGCAATACAGCATAATTGACACAATCAATAGAGCCTATGCAGAACATAACAAGCTTCAGGATGAAACTGGGGCAGATAATTTTCTTTCCAGCAGATCTTGTCTACTCAAGGCGTTCTTGAAGTTATTCAATTTGTTGAATCTCAGCAAGAAACTTCAAAGATGATTTTCTCAATCCTTCACTTGTTGCAGCCACCAGGATAGCCTGGGAGAGCTTGAGGAATCTATATTTGCAGCCTCTCGTAGAATGTCCCTATGAAATGGCATTCACCAATAACCTGCTCTCCAAAGTTCAGGCTGATTTCTATCAATGCCATTCAGCTCCAGGCGCATTACAACCCTGATCCAATATGGTCAGAAGAGCTACATTGCAACTTAGTTCACAGGTTTGATATTAATGGGAACCAGGGTGGAATTAAATTGGGTGGCCACTGGGAGAACCTGCTTTTTCTGTCAGATGGAGCGTAGGTGCCACTCAGGGCTCGAAACAGTCCTTCCAGGTGAGGCGACACTTCACCTGTGAGCCTGCTGGGGTCATCAATTGTATCTAGTGCTCCCGGTGTGGCCACTCATATATTGGTGAGACCGCTTCGCAGAGCACCTATGCTCCGTCCGCCAGAAAAAGCAGTATCTTCCAGTGGCCACACATTTTAATACCACTTCCCATTCCCATTCTGACATGTTGTGACGAGGCCACACTCAGGTTGGAGGAGCATCACCTTGTATTCAGTCTGGGTAGCCTCCAAGTTGATGGCATGAACATTGATTTCCTGAACTTCCAGTAATGCCCCCTTTCCTTCTCTATTCCCCATCCCCTTTTCTCTCTCTCACCTTATCTGCTTGTCTGCCCATCACCTCCCTCATTTGCTCTAACCCCTTTTCTTTCTTTCATGGCCTCCTGTCCTCTCCTATTAAATTCCCCTTTCTTCAGCTCTGCATCTCTTTCACCAATCAACTTCCCTGATCTTTACTTGTGTTTCTCCCTCTCCTCCCCTCACCTCAGCTTTTTTTCTCCAGTCCTGCTGAAGGGTCTTGGCCTGAAATGGTGACTGTACTCTTGTCCATTGATGCTGCCTGGCCTGCTGAGATCCTCCAGCAGAGGGAATTGAACCCCACTGATAATCGTTGGTGCTGCAAAATGATTGTGCTAACTGCTACACTACCATGTCACCTTCATGGTCAATCTCATGGAAAATGTACAGACTGTCACTCTCCTACCTCTAGCACTCTGAAGAAGCTATTCAGAGGTTAAAGCTTTTAACGTCACATGAGGAGGTCTGTTATCTTTTACAGACAGAACTACAGTCACATCTGATGCTTTGATTGTCAGGGTCAATATCATCTTGACTTAACATAGAACATAGAATAGTACAGCACAGTACAGGCTCTTCGGCCCACAATGTTGTGCCGACCCTCAAACCCTGCCTCCCATATAATCCCCCACCTTAAATTCCAACATATACCTGTCTAGTAGTCTCTTAAACTTCACTAGTGTATCTGCCACCACTGACTCAGGCAGTGCATTCCACGCACCAACCACTCTCTGAGTAAAAAACCTTCCTCCAATATCTCCCTTGAACTTCCCACCCCTTACCTTAAAGCCATGTCCTCTTGTATTGAGCAGTGGTGCCCTGGGGAAGAGGCACTGCCTATCCACTCTATCTATTCCTCTTATTATCTTGTACACCTCTATCATGTCTCCTCTCATCCTCCTTCTCTCCAAAGAGTAAAGCCCTAGCTCCCTTAATCTCTGATCATAATACATACTTTCTAAACCAGGCAGCCCTTTCCAATGCTTCCACATCCTTCCTATAGTGAGGTGACCAGAACTGGACACAGTACTCCAAGTGAGGCCTAACCAGAGTTTTATAGAGCTGTATCATTACATCGCGACTCTTAAACTCTGTTCCTCGACTTATGAAAGCTAAAACCCCATACGCTTTCTTAATTACCCTATCCACCTGTGAGGCAACTTTCAGGGATCTGTGGACATGTACCCTAAGATCCCTCTGCTCCTCCACACTACCAAGTATCCTGCCATTTACTTTGTACTCTGCCTTGGAGTTTGTCCTTCCAAAGTGTACCACCTCACACTTCTCTGGGTTGAACTCCATCTGCCACTTCTCAGCCCACTTCTGCATCCTATCAATGTCTCTCTGCAATCTTCGACAATCCTCTACACTATCTACAACACCACCAACCTTTGTATCGTCTGCAAACTTGCCAACCCACCCTTCTACCCCCACATCCAGGTCATTAATAAAAATCACGAAAAGTAGAGGTCCCAGAACAGATCCTTGTGGGACACCAGTAGTCACAATCCTCCAATCTGAATGTACTCCCTCCAGCACCACCCTCTGCCTTCTGCAGGCAAGCCAATTCTGAATCCACCTGGCCAAACTTCCCTGGATCCCATGCCTTCTAACTTTCTGAATAAGCCTAACGTGTGGATTCTTGTCAAATGCCTTACTAAAATCCATATAGATCACATCCACTGCACTACCCTCATCTATATACCTGGTCACCTCCTCAAAGAACTCTATCAGGCTCGTTAGACACGATCTGCCCTTCACAAAGCCACGCTGACTGTCCCTGATCAGACCATGATTCTCTAAATGCCCAGAGATCCTATCTCTGAGAATCTTTTCCAACAGCTTTCCCACCACAGACGTAAGGCTCACTGGTCTATAATTACCCAGACTATCCCTACTACCTTTTTTGAACAAGGGGACAACATTCGCCTCCCTCCAATCCTCCGGTACCATTCCCGTGGACAATGAGGACATAAAGATCCTAGCCAGAGGCTCAGCAATCTCTTCTCTCAACTCGTGGAGCAGCCTGGGGAATATTCTGTCAGGCCCCGGGCACTTATCTGTCCTAATGTATTTTAACAACTCCAACACCACCTCTCCCTTAATATAACATGCTCCAGAACATCAACCTCACTCATATTGTCCTCACCATCATCAAGTTCCCTCTCATTGGTGAATACCGAAGAGAAGTATTCACTGAGGACCTTGCTCACTTCCACAGCCTCCAGGCACATCTTCCCACCTTTATCTCTAATCGGTCCTACCTTCACTCCTGTCTTCCTTTTTTTCTTCACATAATTGAAGAATGCCTTGGGGTTTTCCTTTACCCTACTCGCCAAGGCCTTCTCATGCCCCCTTCTTGCTCTTCTCAGCCCCTTCTTAAGCTCCTTTCTTGCTTCCCTATAATCCTCAATAGACCCATCTGATCCTTGCTTCCTAAACCTCATGTATGCTGCCTTCTTCCACCTGACTAGATTTTCTACCTCACTTGTCACCCATGGTTCCTTCACCCTACCATTCTTTATCTTCCTCACTGGGACAAATTTATCCCTAACATCCTGCAAGAGATCTCTAAACATCGACCACATGTCCATAGTACATTTCCCTACAAAAACATCATCCCAATTCACACCGGCAAGTTCTAGCCTTATAGCCTCATAATTTGCCCTTCCCCAGTTAAAAATTTTTCTGTCCTCTCTGATTCTATCCTTTTCCATGATAATGCTAAAGGCCAGGGAGTGCTGGCGGTGGTCACTGTCCCCCAGATGCTCACCCACTGAGAGATCTGTGACCTGACCCGGTTCATTACCTAGTACTAGATCTAGTATGGCATTCCATTGCTTAGCCTTTGGATCAAATCACACATTTGACTGGATATCCACCTGTTTACTATTCTTCTGCACATTTCATTACTGAGGAGGTAACAGAGAACCTCCATGACGAAACAAGATGTTGTTTCCGATTTCATGAGCGTGACCTGATCAGGCACAAGGTTCAGGATCTGACACTGTATTGACTTCAGTGGGAATGGTAAGGCACAAAGGAAAAACACATTTCTTTTTTGAGAATAGTTTCTGTTAAGATTACACCTCAGGTCAAATTGAAGTGTTTTGAAAAGAATATTCTGACATGACTTTTTTTAAATTCAAAGGACAGCAGATGTTTTTTGCATGCTTGTAGCAAGTCAACTATTATGGATTTCAACCCCAAAAATACAATAGAATTCTCTTATACTTGCCATGTTAGCATTGCATCTCAAGTCATGAAGTAAATTGGGATTAGTTGAAAATATGAAAAAAACCGAGTGATTAACTTTTAATAAACCGATTGGGGCAGATGGAGTACATCGAAGAATGACCAATAAAAGGAAGGCTGTGGAAGGGTGAACTGTTGCTCTAAATAAGCTATGACTAACTAAGGACAAGGAAACCAGCAGGCGGTTAGAAAATAATGTATTCCAGTTTGATTAAAACTTGTGTGCATTATTAGTCAACTGGAGTGCCTGTAAAGTTCACTGAGAAAGGAAGCACTTCGAGCATATTTAACAAGAATAAAAGGAGTAACCTCAAGTCAACATTGGGATTATGATATACTGGTCATGCCTAACAAACTTATTGCTCAAGCATTCATTCTTCTGAAACATCTAGTTTGGCACTACACTATAAAGCATACAACTGCTATCTTGCTAATCTTAAGAAACACAATTCAGACAGTGGAAATATATTTTTAATATTCCAGATTTCTGTTGTAAGCTTTGTGATTTATTAACCTCGCTCTGGCTATCTTTGCAGGACTTTGTGGGCTGTGCAAGTGATCTATTCACAATGACATAATCATGCACTCCAAGAATTCATCCTTGCGAGCTGCCATATCTCTTGACCACAGACACAAGAGGTACTGCAGATGCTGGAAATGTAGAGCAATACACAAAATGTTTTGGAGGAGCTCAGCAGGTCAGGCAAGCATCTATGGATGGGAATAAACAGTTGATGTTTCGGACTGAGACCCTTCAGCTTGAACATTCTGGGCAGAATGAAAAAGAAAAGAGTGATGGAGTTTTGTACTGGCCCAGGCTGTGTGATTATGATATCATAAATGCCCCACATTCAGTCTGGAACTGACAGTATGTAGGTTGATTTCTCTATCTTCCAATAATTTCTCCGCCCTCCTCATTCTCTCCTGTCCATTCCCCACTCTGGCTCCCCTCTTACCCCTTCTCTTCTCCTCACCTGCCTATCACCCTCTGGTGCCTCTCCTGCTTCCCTTTCTTCTATGGTTCGCTCTCCTCTCCTATCAGATTCCTCCTTCTTCAGCCCTTTACCTTTTCCACCTATCACCTCCCAGTTTTCACTTCATTCTCCCTAGCCATACACCTACCTTCCCCCACACCTTCCAGCTTGTAATCCTTTTCCTCCCCGATCTTCTTATTCTGAATTCTTCCCCTTCCAGTCCTGATGAAGGGTCCTGACCTGAAACGTGGACTGTTTATTCCTCTCTGTAGATGCTGCCTGACCTGCTGAGTTCCTCCGGCATTTTGTTTATGTTACACTGGGTTATGATATTCTGTTCATTAGAGACCAGCTGCATGTTTATGCTTGCTTAAGTAATAATAGATCTCTAACAATTTATCTTGCAATGATAGAAACATTGCTTGTGCCATTAAAAGCTTAAAATAAGTTAATCTATAATTATTTATAGATAAATATAAAATATATTTATGTTTTCTTTCTATTTATGTTAGTTAATAATGTGTATATCTAACGTCTTAGTGTTTATAATTGTCTATGTCAGTAACCAAATTTATTTCACAATCTATAATGATAATATAATCAATTGCATATAAATCTGCTTTGTTTGAAATAAAATTATCATCATCAGACGAGCAGAGAATATAGTTGTCCTACTCACTTTATCAAAACCCTTCATAATTTTAGAACACTTTGCAAGATGCCTTTATTCTCTCTGTTCCAATAGAACAGGGGTCCCCAACCTTTTTTGCACTGCGGACCGGTTTAATATTGACAATATTCTTGCGGACCGGCCGACCGGGGGGGGTGCTGGTAGGGTTGCCGGTAGGGTTGCCAACGAACAAGAGTAGCAGTCAAATGCATTGTTTACCCAAAAGACTACAATGACCATGAAGCCTTGCGCGGGCACCAATGCGCATGCGCGTCGTGACCAGCTGATTCCTCCCCTCCCCCCTCTGCCAAGCAAATCCTTTTTGGTGATTCCATTCGTGGGGGTGGGTGTTAATCACTACCGGAATGTAGGTGATAAGTGGGTAATACACTCAATTTTGTTTCTAAAAGGGTTTATCTAACGAATTTAATATTAAACACAGCGCATATTTTCCTCGCGTGGATATAATGATAAGTCAATTATCAGGGGAGCTTGAAGTGTTGAACGAACTTCCAGTAGAAGTGACAGAAACAGGTTCGATATGATCATTTAAAGAAAAATTGGATAGGTATATGGACAGGAAAGGAATGGAGGGTTATGGGCTGAGTGCAGGTCGGCGGGACTAGGTGAGAGTAGCGTTCAGCACGGACTAGAAGGGGAGAGATGGCCTGTTTCCGTGCTGTAATTGTTATATGGTTATATAGGTCACATAAGTCAATAGCATCATAACATTTCAAGTAATATTTGGATATTAAACGCACAGCACATATTTTCCCCGTATGAATATATAAAATCATTGCCAATATCGCTGAATCAGTGGGAGCCCTGGGCTTGTTTCCCTGCAACAACACGGTCCTATCGAGGGGTGATGGGAGACAGCGATACTCAAAGGGGGTTCCTGATGTCCAGTCTATTCCGCAGTTTAGTATTCATTGCAGAAAACTCGCTATGCAGAAAAATGTTGGAAATGAAAGCAACGTTTTCAGTGCTTTCGTAGCTATCTCAGGATATTTAGCCTTGACTTTGATCCAAAATGCCGACAGAGATGTTATGTCAAACATACTTTTCAGCCCGTCGTCATTTGCAAGCTCGAGGAGTTGATCGCGTTCCCGCCCTGACACGGATGACGCGCGGGTCATGACCTCGCATGCATAATGGCTGATCAGTGCCCGTGACAGGGAATGAGGAAAGGTGCAGCTGACCAAATCATATCGCTTCCTCGCGGCCCGGTGGTTGGGGACCGCTGCTCACAACATGCTCTTCAGTTTCCTCTTAAGACTATAGTTTTTTCAAGTTAATGAGGTAACTAATAAATAGATATTAAATACCTAGGTATAGATGTAGAGAAGAACAATTGTCAACAGGGCAGATATGGCTTTTGGATGTTTGCCAGAAAATTACATCCTGCAGTAGAATACAATTCACCAGAAATCATGATTGTTCCCTTATGCCTGTCTCTACAGTTTCCAGGGCCTTGAAAAGGGTAAAGTTTCTAAGGTGAATGACACTCTAGTCAGGAGTGAGATTTCAGTCAAAGAAGTGAAGAAAAGGCAATTAATTTCTATACTTAAAAAACAAATTGTTAGATTGATAGATTTTTAGATATGGAAGGAATATAGGGTTTTGGGACGAGTGCGAGCAAGTGGTGCTGAAGTAAAAGATTAGTCATTATTGAAAGATAGAGTAGGTGCAAGAGCACAAATGGCCTGCACCTGCTTCTATTTCTTATATAAACTGAATGCAGACTCCCATCATTTAAAGTAGCAAGGCAGGTTGACAAGGACAGAAATTGAAAATCAAGCACTGATGTTAATTCCAGAGGAGCAAAAATTCAAAAGCAGAGCATTTGTATTATTCAAATGTTGCTTTGTTCTTACAGCGTACTGCATGGATCTTTGGTTCCCATATTACAAAATGAAAGAGGGGCATTGGGGAAGGTGCAAAAACATTTATAATAGCCAGAAAACTGAATGATTATGTATGCCTGGAAAACCAAAACCAGCTGAAACACAAAGTCCAAAGGCAGTCTTTAAAATTATGAAAGAATCTGAGAGGGAAGCTATTTCCATATATGGGTGAGATCAAATCCAAATATCAGAATTATGAGTTAAGGTATGGGGAGGGGGCACTGCATGGGATCAAAATAAGCTGCAGAAAGTTGTAAACTCAGTCAGCTCCATCATCCTTCCCCAGCTTCCAGGACATCTTCAAGGAGCGATGCCTCAAAGAAGTGCCACCCATCTTTAAGGACCCATCACCCAGGTCATGCCCCCTTCTCATTGCTACCATCAGGGAGGAGGTACAGGAGCCTGAAGGCACATAATGATTCAGGAACAGCTTCTTCCTCTCCACTGTCAAATTTCTAAATGTACATAGAACTTCTTACTATAATTTACAGTTTTTATTATTCTGTATTGCAATGTACTGCTGTTGCATAACATCAAATTTTACAACGTATTCAATAATATTAAACCTGATTCTGATTCTGATAACTGTTAGAATATTCATCAAGTACAGGCAAAGTATTTTTACCATAAAAATGTGAAACACATGCCACATGGAGTAGTCAAGGCAAACAGCAAAATGCACTTGCAAAGAGGTGAGTGGGAAAGGAGTACAATGAAATGCTGACTGGAGTGAGGGAGACAGATAGGAGATTATGTGGCTGCCGAAGGAATGCCAGGATGGTGTGTTGCTTCCCGGATTCCAGGATTAAGGATGTCTCTAAGTGGCTGCAGAAATTTCTTGAGGGGGAGGTTGAACAGCGAGAGGTTGTTGTACATGTTGATACAAACAGTATAGGTAGAAGAAGGGATTAGGTCATAGATTTATAGAGACATAGAAAAGTACATCACAGAAACAGGCCCTACACAGGTGTGTGGCTAAAGAGATGGTATAGAGGGTAGGAGTTCAGGCCTCAGATCATTGGGATCTTTTCTGGGATTAAAAATAACCTGTACTAGAGGAATAAGTCACACTTGAACTAGAGAGGGACTGATTTCTTTGCAAGGAAATTTGCTATTGGCACCGGGGAGGGCTTAAATTGGATTGGCAAGGGGAAGGACTCAAGAGGGTGAAGTCAGTGATGGTATATGTAGTATCAGAGTAGCCATATTTACAGTAAATGGGCAGAGTGGATCACTGTTTTAAACTGCACCTGTTTCAATGCATGTAGCTTAACAGGTGAAGCAGATGAGCTGAGGATGTGGATTGCCTCTGGGGACTTGGATATTGTGGCTATAGCAGAAACATGGTCCAGAAAAGGGAGAGACTGGCAGCTGAATGCTCTTGCTGATGCCTTAAGCGTAAAGGAGGAACAAGTAAGAGAGGAGGGGTCATTGTCTTTTTGATAAGGGAGCACATAACAGCAATACTTGGACAGGATATGCTTGAAAGATCATCTAACAATGCCATTTAGGTAGAACTTGGAAATAAGAAGGGAATGATCACCCTGGTAGGACTATATTATAGACACCTCTCCCGAATAGTTGGTGGGAACTTGGGGAGCAGATGTGTTGACTGAATGAGCATATTTGTGAGAATAGCAGAGTACTGCTAGTGGGAAATTTCAGTTTTCCCAATATTGACTGGGCTTCCCAGAGTGCAAAGGGCCTGGATGGGGTAGGATTTGTGTGATGTGTGTTCACACGTTATACAGAAAATCCTACTCAAGATGGAGTGATACTGGACCTCCACATAAGGACTGAGGTGGCAGTGGGGAACATTTTTGGATCCAGTGACCATATTTATATTACTTTTAAAACAGTTATAGGAAATGATAGAATGGCTCCAGAGATTAAAATCTTAAAGTTGACCAACTTTAAGGTCACTAGGCAGGATCTACCTGGGTTCACCTGGCTTAACCTGGCTTACTCTATTTAAAGGCAAAGGAACAGCTGGATGAGAGGAGATCTTATTGAAACCTTTCAAATGTTGAAAGGCCTAGACAGAGTAGATGTGGAAAGGGTATTTTCCATGGTGGGAGAGCCTAGGACAAGAGAGCACAGCCTCAGAATAGAGGGGTGTTCATTTAAAACAGAGATGCTGATAAATTTCTTTACCTGAAGGGTGGTGAATTTGTGGAATTTGTTACTATAGGCATCTGTGGAGACCAGGTCGTTGAGTGCATTTAAGGTGGAGA
The DNA here is from genome assembly GCF_963921235.1 of Mobula hypostoma. Taxonomy (NCBI): domain Eukaryota; kingdom Metazoa; phylum Chordata; class Chondrichthyes; order Myliobatiformes; family Myliobatidae; genus Mobula; species Mobula hypostoma. The sequence continues at coordinate 34,400,226 of NC_086099.1, read as the reverse complement.
TTGATAGGTTCTTGATTGAACACAGCTTCAAAGGTTATGGGGAGAAGGCCAGAGAGTGGGGCTGAGGAGAGGAGAAAAAGGGATCAGCCATGATTGACTGGTGGAGCGGACTCGATGGTCCAAATAGCCGAATTCTCCTCCTGTGTCTCATGGTCTTAAGAAGGGTAATAGAACAGGCCAGGGAACTAACAGGCTAACAGGCTGCTGAGTTTGACTTTGGTTGTAGGTAAGTTACTGGCTGGAATAATAAGGAACAAGATGTACCATCACTTGGATAGTCAAGGCTTGATCAGGAGATGTCAGCATTGTTTTATATGTGAGTGTGGGGGGGGGGTGTAGGTAGGATAGGGTCATGTCTGATAAATCTTTTGGAATTTCTCAAAGAGGTAACTAAGGTGATAGATGAATGTAAGGCATTTAATGTTTTCTATATGGACTTTAGTAAGGCTTTTGACAAGGTTCTGCATGGTAGGCTGATCTGGAAGGTTGGCTCATTTGGAATCCAGGAGAAGGTGACAAGGTGGATTCATAATTGACTTTATGGTAGGAAGCAGAGGGTGATGGATGAAGGTTGATTCTCTAACAGGAGGCCTGTAACCAGTGGGGGTATCCCAGTGGTCAGTGTTAGTCACATGGGATCTTTATTCCCTGGAGCACAGAAGAATGAGGTGTGACCTCATAGAAGTTTATAAAATCACGAGGGGTGTGGATAAGGTAGATGGTTGTAGTCTTTTCCCCAGGGCTGAGAATCCAGAACTAGAGACCACAGATACAAGATAAAAGGGGAGGGAATTAAAAGAAACCCTAGAGGTAACCTAACACAGCACATGGAATGGGTTGCCAGAGGAAGTGGTCGAGGTAGATACAATTGCAACATTTAAGAAGTATTTGGATGGGTACCTGGAGGAGAGGAGTTTGGACTGAATTATAGGCAACTGGGACTAGCAGGTGAATGATACGGTCATTGGGCTAAAGGTCCTATTTCCGTGCTGTATCCTATACAGTATTACTTTGATGAGATTGGCTGAAAATGTGTTGGACAACATAAACAGCACCTGTTCTGAGTTTGACGTAGTTCTGTGTAAAATTGATGGAGACATGGAGAATGGGGGTAAAGCAAAGACAAACTCCTACTCCCCAGTCACTAACCAATGAAAATTAGGCAATGGATTTTCAAATAAGCACTGGGAAACCGATGCTGGAAGTGCCAGAGGTAGTATATGCTTCATGCAAAATAAATGTCTTCCCATTGGCTCTGCCCATCTTCTTGGCTGTCTTAAAATTTTGTAATATAATAGTCTTGAGCACAACCCTTGCTTTTGTGATGCTGCTTCCTCACGTGAGTGGACATACTGTATACCAATTTCCAAAAAACTGGGTAAGGGGCTCACCTAGGAGCTCCAACTGAACCATGCCTTTTGAAGACACGATAGACTGCAGATGTGGGAGCCACAGTCCGCTGGTGGGGCTCAGCAGGTCAGACTCATGCAGAGTATCTTCCCTCTTTATGCAAACCCGATGCCAGATTTTGACCTGAAACGTTGACAATTCAGTTGTTGCTCATAATGATGAGTTCCCCAGCAAATTCTTTATTGAACCATGGTTTATGCTGCCTGATCAGCTGTAGGAAATATTGTAGGGTTGAAGGCACTTGGCTGGTTTGGCAAATGACAGAGCTATTGATATGAGACAGATCAGTCCCTGAGAGATCCAAAAATGTCACTTAATTCCAGTTATTCCGTGCTGTAAAGGAATCTTCCAAGCAATTTCTCCATTTTCTGGGACCACCACTGGACAGTATTCGATGCAACTTCTGGGATGATATCCCATAAATTTTCAGTATGATGGTTTTTCTTGGAAAGTTTTAGCCACTGTTAAAAAGGGTTATTACATTAAAAAGTTAAAGGACTGACATATTTTTGTTGTTAGGAACCCTTAAAACATTATGATTTAATCTGAGTGTTTATTCTTATTCCTTTGTTTGTCCTTTGGCTCTCACTTATCTATCAAGTGAGACATTGCAGTCATTTATTCATGTGGCAAAGTAGTCCTGTCACGTCAAATAATAGTAAAGCCCTCTTGAATCATCACGTACCATTAATGGATTAAGCTAGAGTCAGAAAAGGAAAACAGAAGGCCAGAAACGGAAAAATAAGTTTGATAAGGAAGAGGTGGCTTCAGTGTATGGACCTCTCACAAATCACTGAGCACACTAGGTCTCATACTGTTATTTATCTGAAAACATATCTCTCATCAATCTTGAATATTTTGGCATCAAATAAATCTCCTTCTGCATTGCTCATTAGTCTATGTATATTTTAAAATCATATGGGGTACCCAAGTGGAGAAATATGAAATTTAAATAATAAACGGAAAGAGTTTTTGAACATAGAGTCTTATAATGTCCTTTAGTCATTTTCAACTTCATTCACATACTCTTACCTTCTTCTAAGTAGCAGGGCCTGTTTGTCTTAATGATATGTTTCATAGCTTAACCATATCACTCTTAGCTTTGACTCAGGAGGTGATGGCTTTGAGTTCAGTCCAGAGCCTTGAGCATAAGATGTAGGTTAATATTTCAGCGTTGTACAGGTAGTATGTTGAAGGTTTTGGATTTCAATTTACATTTTCAACCAACAACTTGTCTGTTCTCTTTGGTAGATATAAAGTATCCTATTGCACTCCCAAGACATTCAATGATATTTTCCTGAGGCAGTTGTTACCTTATTTGATTCAGCTAAAAAAAGAAATGATCATCTTGGGTAGAAAGAGGTTTTAACAGGTTTCTGATGCTTCCAGCTCCCTCCTGTTTGACAGACAGCTAGAGTATGCCCCCAGGGTGCTGAGAACATTCAGCCTTTTCTCATTGTTTAAGTTTTGCATTCATGTTTCTTTAAAGGCACACACTCAGTGGCCACTTTATTAGGTATACCTGCTCTTAATGCAAATATCTGATCAATCAATCATATGCCAGCAACTCAATGCATAACAGCATGCAGACGTAGTCAAGAGGTACAGTTGTTGTTCAGACCAAACATCAGAATGGGGAAAAAATGCAATCTAAGTGATTTTGACCATGGAATGATTGTTGGTGCCAGATAGGGTGGTTTGAGTATCTCAGAAACTGGTGATCTTCTGGGATTTTCATGTGCACCGGTCTCTAGAATTTACAGAGAATGGTGTGAAAGACAAAGAAAACTGCACTATGCAGTGAGCGGCAGTTCTGTGGGTGAAAACGCCTTGTAATGAGAGAGGACAGAGGAGAATGGCCAGACTCGTTCAAGTTGACAAGAAGGCGACAGTAACTCAAATAACCATGCATTACAACAGTTGATGTGCAGAAGAGCATCTTGGAACGCATAACACACCAAACTTTGAAGTGGCCGGCTTACAGCAGCAGAAGACCATGAGCAGACACTCAGTGACCACTTTATTAGGTACAGGAGGTGGCAATTAAAGTGGCCACTGTATGTACAGTATGTACAGTACTTCATATTAATGGATGATATGCAAATTAAATTATTATATTTTCAAAAACCAGAGGTTTGAGTGTAGAATATGTGCATCAATGGTACTAAATTTTTTTAAAAATACTTCACATACCACATAATTGACATGAGAATCACAGGTAGAAGCAACCACCAGTACCAATCTCCTTTGTTGGAAAATACAGCCATCAGAATGCCAACCAGGTTTCCATTGTATCCATAAAGACCCGCTTCAACTGCAGATCTGAAACACAAACAACACAATGTATGTTCATAACCCCAAATTAACAATTTAGAAGAGAATGGTTTTGTTCAGTTTAGATGAAAGGCTTTTGGTCTGAACTGAAGGGCAGTTCAAGGGCAGAGGTAGAGCTACTGCTCAGAGTGCCAAAGACTTGGGTTCAATCCCGACCTTGGATGCCAGCTATGTAGAGTTTGCACATTCCCCTTATGACATGTGGGTTTCTCCTGGTTGGTCTGCTTTCCTCCCACATGCCAAAGATCTGTGGACTGGTAAATTAGAAAGGCCATAATAAATAGCCTTTAATGTGCAGCTAACTCTTAGGATCTACGGGAAATGAATAAGAATGTTGGGGGAATACAAATTGGCATTAGTATATGACACAAATACAAGAGAATCTGCAGATGCTGGAAATCAACACATAAAATGCCGGAGAAACTCAGCAAGTCAGGCAACTTCTATGGAAAGGAATAAACAGTTGATGTTTCAGACCAAGACTCTTCATCAGGCTTAATATAAGATTAGTGTAAATAGGTGCTGATGGTTGACACAGACTTGGTGGGTTGAAGGGTTTGTTTCTGTGTTGTATCCCTATGTATTTCACCTTGCACAGTGTTCTAATTCTTTTGAACTGCGCGGTTCCTTCTGAGGGTGAGGTGGCAGCCTTGGGGATGGATGTTAAGAGTGTATGAACGCACCATTAGGTGTATATTAAGCTTGCTTCTACTGTACTCTCTTTATTGTTTTATTATTCAGTGGACTATTTGCATGTTTTATTGCATTTATGAGACTGCAGGCAACAACTTTGCAGTACATTAATGATTTGTTTTACTGGAAGAATATAATCTTTAACCTAAGACGTTCAGAAAATTTGTAAAACATTTTTTCCAAAATCTGTCTTTGCTTCAATATTCCCTTTTTTCTCCATTCTTCCTACTTTCTAATTTAAATCATTTCAAGTAAAAAAAATGGATAGTCAGAGGCTTTTTCCTAGGGCTGAAATGGCTAGCACCAGAGAGCATAGTTTTAAGGTGCTTGGAAGAGGGTACAGAGGAGATGTCAGGGGTAAGTTTTTTACACAGAGAGTGGTGAGTGCATGGAATGGGCTGCTGGCGGCGGTGGTGGAGGCGGAACGTATGAGAAAAATGAGGAAGATAGTAGAAATTCCAGGCAAGTGCTTCGAGAGGTCTGTTGGTAGAATAGATGGTAAAAGAAATTCAATACATCAATTTGTAAGGCAAATGTGAAGTAAAAAATAATTGCAATATGTTGTTCATGAACTTCCTCAATAAAGGTCAAGGGAGTGAAAGAAATTAGTTGATGGAAATATTTAAGCCATCTGTTAAGGCTTTGTGGTCAAATGTATCATCTAACAAATCTATAAACTATAATTTCAGAAATCAGGATAGATTTTCCAATGAAGGCATGTGTTCATGCTAATAACTGTCTCACACTTTAAACCTCCCATACATAAATATAGATCACAAGCATTAAAACACTTCAAAGTCTTAAAATTAAGGAGCAAACGTATATTAGCACAATACATTTACCTGTTCTGACTGAGCAAAACCGCTGCCAGAGTTGAGAACACAGTGCCCACAATGCTATTCAGTGCCCACCACGGATTATGCAAAATTAAAGCGGCCAAGATAATAATCCCACTTAATGAATTGTTGACAAACATCACCTGAGCAATTCCACGCAAGTTCCAGTCAATGAAACGAAGCAGAATGTTTTGTTCTGTAATGTTTTTAGAAAAATATTTTAGAACATCCATTTTGTGCACATGACATTCACTTAATGCATCCAAGTTACTTCCAGAGTAAAGTTAAACTGCAAGTTGAAATGAACATGCTTGATAATGTTTGAATCTTAAACTACTGGTCTGCACAAAGTATAACTTCATTGCCCAAAATGCTTTGAATGAGCCGTGCAATACTTAGCAGAATATGGACAGAATCAGAATCAGAATCAGGTTTATTATCACTGGCATGTGTCATGAAATTTGTTAACTTAGTAACGGCAGTACAATTCAATACATGATAACATAGAAAGAAAACAAATGAACAAGTAGATTAATTACAGTAAGTATATATATCACTGAGTTGGTGCCGTCAGGGTTCTGTATCTCCTCTCTGACGGTAACAGTGAGAAGAGGGCATGTCCTGAGTGATGGGGGTCCTTAATAATGGACGCCGCCTTTCTGAGGCACCGCTTCAACTGAGATTGAAGTGTCACAGTTTTTCCTACATTACACAGTCGCAGGATCACAAGGACTCGGCCCTTGCTAGTACCCTCCAGGGGATCAGCTGCAGAACAAGAGGAGGCCAAGAGGAGAAAGGAGCAATATGGCCCCAGAGCTCTCCGTATTAGTAATGAACGTAGCACTAAACCATCATTCAGCAAATCTATTCTGTTCATAAATCTATAGTTGCTATTTGATCCTTTCTCTGTTGCTGACCATCACAGTTCCCAAAATTCCAAAATAAATAAATTCAAAACAAGTGTATACATTAAGCCATCAGATGCAGACATCAACCAGTTACCACCGAGCATTCTCCTGATGTGTTTGGGCCTTTGCATGTCCTGGAACTCTAGATTCCCGATGAAGGGTCTTGGCCCGAAACATTGACTGTATATTCCCATCCATTGATGCTGCCTGACCTGCTGAGCTCCTCCAGCACATTGTGTGTATTGCTCTAGATTTCCAGCATCTGCAGTACCTCTTGTGTCCTGGAACACCAATATATAACTGCAGCATGGCTTTCAGGTGAGATGGCCAACAGTAAGGGTCATGGCATTGGCAATGATTGTGATGCTACTTTAAAAGTACAAAATGCACATTGGTCCCTACAATGCCCGATAGTTATATTTTCTATCTTTACAGCCAACTAAGTTTGAGGAGGCAGTGAGGAAATAACATTTGGCTATCTCAGTTTTTTTTTGTGTGGGTGGGACTTCATTCTGATTCATTCTTTCTAACGGCTCCTGGAATTTCTTGCTGGGATGATCAGTTCAAGGCAAGTTTAAGTTTAAGGTGGAGGTCAGACTGAGCAGATGGTGCATCTGAGCTCTGCACCAGGGAAGCCAAATGGATTGGATGCCGACTTTGTGCAAAACCTCCATTCAGATTGCATACATGACCCGGGGCTTCCACTGTCCCAGCTGTTTTAATTCACTCACCCATTCATTCAGCTCGCCCTCTCCTTGGCTTCCTTTGCTTTCCGCAGCAAGTTCAACAGCTTGTGAAAAAGCAGCTTATTTCTCAACTTGACACATGACCGCCCCAAGTCAGCACAAAACTTGACAATGTCATGTAATGATTCAGCCACTTCCAGTTATACCTCCTCTGAAGTCACCTTTTGTTTCTTTATTTCCACCATTACACCCACTTTTGGCTTGCAACACCATCCTTATTGTCATCTAATCTTACCCGCATTCCTTAATTTTACAGACTCTCCTTTTGTTCTTTCTCCATTCAGTCTTTCTCTGCATTTGAAAGTACTTCACCTACTTATTTAAAACACAGGAGATTCTGCAGATGCTGGAGATCCAGAGCCACACACACAAAATGCTGGAGGAACTCAGCAGCTCAGACAGCATCTATGGAATTTAATGCGGAAACATCGACTCTTTATTTCTTTCATGAGCTGCTGAGTTTCTGCAGCATTTTGTGTGCGTTATTTATTTACTTATCTATTATTTGTTCCTGTTCTGCTGAAAAGCTATGGACCTAAAGTGTTTACTTTCCTTGTGTACAAATTCTGCTTATCAGCTGAGCAATGTGAGCATTTTCTGTTTTGTGTCAAATCTGCAACATTTGAAACATTTTGCAACATCTGCAACTTTTTTAGTTCGCCGTGTATAACGTTTTTACTGTGCATTCTGGGTTTTGCTCATTAATTGGTGTGTAAGATGACCCAGGTTTATTTTCCCCCCTTAACAGTGTTCTTTAGATGGCTTTCCCTGAAGGCACGAAATTGAGTATAGTGAACAAAGGTTTCCTGATGAACAGTCATTGATCTGAAACATTCGCTCTGTTGCTCTATCCATGCATGCTGTCTGATTGGTTGTGCATTTCTCTGCTATGGTTCTTGTGTCTTCCTATTGTTAAAGGAAATCTGGAGCAGTAAAACTACATGGACATTATAATACAGAAGAGGGCCATTTTTCACATTTGTCTTGATTATTATCTTTCAAACAAATATGAATCTAATCCAATATGCCCTGAACATTTCAATAATCCTGCAAATATTTTCTTAGAATGCATCTATGGACTTGGGTTCTTATTTAGCTATTGTCTTTTGGGAGAAATCGTGCAGCAACCTAACAGTCCACAATTAAAATAGATGTGCAAAAAATTAATCTCTCATTTGCCCTGATGCTTTACAAACTTTTATTTCACTGGTAGATTTGGCTTTGAACCCATGTTAAAGCATGATGTTAATGTATCTCAATAATTACCCATGGAGTATGTTGAAAAAGAATTAGGGATCATGTATTTTTCATACATACATAGAACACCGAATAATAGAGGGTGAAAAGTTGAACTATTTAAGGGGAGTCTGAAGGAGAACTTCTTCCTTCAGAGGGTGGTGTGAGTGTGAAACGAGCAGAGTGAGTGGTAGATGTCAATTAAATTGCAACATTTAAGAAAAGTTTGAATAGGCACATGGATGGAAGGGATATGAAGGGCTATGGTCCAGGTGCAGGTAGATGGGACTAGGCAGAAAAGTGGGTCAGCATGGACTAAATGGGCCAAATGGCTTCTTTATGTGCTGTACTGCTCTATTACTCTACAGCAGAGGTCGGCAACCTTTTTAAGCCCAAGATCTCCTACCTTGGCCTTAGTGAAAGGCAAGATCTACCTACTAAATCGTTTAGAGAAAAAACAACCCAGATTGTACTTCCAACTTGAGGCCTTTTATTTGGGCTAATTGTTTTTGAATTACATAAAAGGCTTTTGTCAAACTTTCAAATTAATTCAACCAAGAAAACACTGTAACTAGAATATCAAACAGGCCGTAGCTGTTTTTCTTTAAGAATATTACAATACTTCATACCTTTTGTAGTAACTTCTACTTTGAAAAAGGACCACCCGACAACTTCATAAAGAAACAACTTTATCTGGGACGGCAAAACCAATGCGGCAGAGGGGCTTATACACATGCACAGAGAAGACCGGACGTAAAACCCCACAACCCCGGAAACAACCTCTGTTTACAAACAGCTTTCCGTAGTGGGAGTATTGCTATATTATCATTATCCTAATTGCTATTAACTTATCTTTATAATGCTTACATTACAACACTTCTCCCTCTTCAAATTCCAACATTCCCCAAATGTAAAAGAACTGGGAAACAAAAAACAGTGGTGTCATTAGCTTGCGTACCCCTGAAACTTATACAAGTGTCTCAGTAACAGTTTACCAATACAAAACACCTGAAAAACGTGGCAGATTCAACATTCAGTCTAACAAAGGAAACTGTCCATTCAAATATTCAATCTGTCAGGAGGTTTGCGAGGGCGCTGTGTTGCAGTGGTTTGTTGACTTGCTGCCTGAGATAAAGAAACGAGGAGCACGAGGAACTGTCAGATGATGCGTGGCTACTGGATTTAGGGTTTCTGACAGACCTAATGGCTAAATTAATTGCACTTAACAACGAGCTCATGGGAAAAGACCGACACCTGCCCCACATGATAAGCGCAGTAAATGCGCTTAAGGCCAAGCTCGGTGTTTGGATTTCAAATTTAAAGAACGGGCGGCTGATACACTTTCCCAACTTGGAGAAACTGTTATAGGCCATCAAGAAAAAGAAAATGCTTTTCGCCCTGAGCAGTACTGTGCTTACCTAGACAAACTGGCAATAGAGTTCAATTGGCATTTTGGGGAGTTAAACGTCATGAAAGATATTGCTACATTTATTTCAAACCCATTTCTGCTGATCGATATTGAACAGATACCAGCCAAATTCCAGCAAGTATTTGGTGTGCCAAGTGATATTGAAATGGAAATAATTGATTTGCAAAATGACATCGAGCTTAAAGCAAGATCAGGGGACGGTGACTTTTGGGGGCTACTTCGGGTCAACTTATCTGTGTGAAATTGTATTTTCACAGATGAAAATTATTAAATCTAAGTACAGGAGCTGTCTTACTGACAGACACCTCATTGACTGTCTCAGACTGGCTATCTGTACTTATGAGACAAATTTCAGGGAACAAGCAGAAAGTATTCAGCCCCAGTCATCACACTGAGTGCAACAGTCAGTTTTTATTCATTTATTTTTCGTGTTGAAATGAAATGAAATAATGAAACTTAGAATTAAAGGTGTTGTAATGTGAGCATTATAAAGATAAGTTAATAGCAATTAGGATAATGGTAATATAGCAATAGTCCCGCTACAGAAAGCTGTTTGTAAACAGAGGTTGTTTCCGGGGTTGCAGGGTTTTACTTCCGGTCTTTTCTGCGCATGTGTGTATAAGCCCCTCCACCACATTGGTTTTGCCGTCCCAGGTAAAGTTGTTCCTTTGGACATGAAGTTGTCGAGTGGTCCTCTTTTGAAGTAGAAGTTACTACATATGACTAACATATGCGCCCTAGGAGTAAAATTTGCTTTTGCGTCAAAAGGTTTATCAGGCATAATGTATTTGTGTATTTATTTTTCATTTTTTTCAGGATCTACTGGGAAAGTCTCAAAGATCGACCGGTCGATAGCAATCGACCGGTTGGGGACCACTACTCTACAGCATAAGGACAGGCCCTACAGTCCATGACATCCGTGCTGATTCGGATGCCAGTTTAAGCTGCACATCTGCCTGTACATGTTCCAACTCCCTCTATTTGCTATCTGTTCGTGTGTCAGTCTAATTTTGCTATTGCATATCTCACTATCACCACCCCCCCCACCCCCCGGCAGTGCACCTACCAATATCTGTGTAAAAAATCTTGCCTTGTAAATCTCCTTAAACTTTCCTCTTACCTCTCGTATTTGGCATTGCCACTCAGTGAAAAATTTAATCCAAGTAAATTTCTGATTTAAGCAAAATACAGTAAACCTTAATTTCCGAGCAACCACTGAAAATTCTATTTTTATTTGTGGAGTCTTTGTTGTTTGTAATCTAATTATTGTTGAAAACTGAAAAAAAAAATTCCTTTCTGTATTTTTCTGTATTCCCTTTCTGTATTTCTCTTTCAATCCTATATTGCTTCTTATTGAATTTTGCTTCCTTTTGACAATTTTACAATTAATTAAATATTCTAATTTATATTTCCTGGTTTAGAATCTTCATGGCTAATTGGTTTAAATGCCTTTACCATTGTTTACTTGTTCCTACACACCACAAATACCCTGTGGAGCATGGCAGACTAAATATTATCTGCAGGAATGATAAAAAGCCATTCAAATGCCTGCCAAAGGTTAGCAGGCAGCACTAAATGTACTGGACTGCAAGTCCCATGATCTCGCACCTGACTGCTTGAAGCACCAGTATCTTCCAAAGCTATTTAACAATGATAATTTTATAGTCTGCTCTAAATCTTTGATACTTAAGCTTAAATCCATGGCCTCTGACTTTGGGAATTTTAATTTGTGAGCTATCTCTAACCATTTTTCCCCTTGTCCTTCTAATTTTAAATATCTCCATGAGGTGTACTCTTTATTTTGCCTCAAAACCCTCCTTGGACAGCATTCACTATCTACCAGGTACTGTTTAACTAATGTTTTATAATGCTACTATAAATGTGCTGTATTTTATATTTACTGATGTTAGAATCCTCCCGCCACTTTTTTTGCCCTGTTCACCTTCTTCTCAATTCCCACTTGAAATTTCTCAGAATTATTTATTTTGTTCGGCTGAAGGGTCTCGGCCTGAAACGTCGACTGTACTTTTTCCCATAGATGCTGCCTGGCCTGCTGAGTTTCTCCAGCATTTTGTGTGTGTTGCTTGGATTTCCAGCATCTGTAGATTTTCTCTTTTTTGCTAGTTTTGCTACAGTTTACAAAGAAATGGAATCAGGGTTGCAAAAGACTTTGGCTAATAGGAGCGACTAGTGTTACAAAGTGCAAGATAGGATTAGTGTAAATATAAGCTATATGTGGTCAGATATGAAGATGAGCAGTGATCAGTGTGTGAAGAATAATGATGGCTTATTTGTTTAGGATTTTATCTGCATATTGCATGCATTTTTAGTGTAGCATAATGCCATGTTCAATATTCAATAAACTGGTTAAACATATTGGAAAGTACAGATTTACCATTTTGTGAGTTTAAAGTAAGATTGACTCACAGTGACCTGGCATTATGCCTGTACTTAGGGAACACTGTTTAGCAGCAGGAAGAAATCTCACCCACCACTTGCGTTACTTAAGAAGATTATCAATTATCTGTAAGCATGTTGGTGACTCATTTGAAAATAAACTGTGGAAGTTTACCAGGTATTGATATTTGATTAGCATGGGAGCGTTGGCGGCCATTCGTGTGACTAACGAAGCTCACAGGTTAATCAAATTGAGAACATTGCGAACAAAGAAAGTGAACAAAGGCAGCTTTCTTAAAGGAGCAGGAGGAGGGGAAGTGGTTTTCTTAGCAAGAGATCTTATCCTTGAAGAGCCTTTGGCCTGCAGTTTAGCTATGTCCACCTGACGAGGGGATAATGCATAAGGAGATTATTTCTAGAAGTGCCAAGCACAGTGATCTGTCAACTTTGCCGTTCAACCACAACTATTCCTACAGTAACATTTTGCAGTTTCACCTACATTGATGTATATGGGAGATGGAGTAATAGTGTCTTAGCCTGTCCTTACTATTTCCTATTTGCCTGCATTTGACTCATATCCTTAGTTTAAACATTTCCTGTCCAAATAACTTTAAAATATTGTTATTGTACCTGCCTCAGCTACTTTCTCCGGCAGCTAGACCCACATATTCACCACTCTCTGCATGAAAAAGTTAACTCTCAGATCTCTTTTAAATTTTTACCATCTCACATTAAATTTATGCCCTCTACTTTTTGATTTCTTATCCCTAGGGTAAAGACAGTGTGCATTCACCCTACCTACAGTATCGTCCTCATGATTTTATGCACTGCTAGAAGATCACTCTTTAATCTCCTACCCTCCAAGGAATAAAGTCCTAATCTCTCCCTACAACTTAGGCCCTCGAGTCTTGGCATCGTTCTCGTAAATCTTCTTTGTACTCTTTCCAGCTTAATGATATATTTCCTATAACTGTAGACGATATTCCAGGTGCAGCCTCACCAACATCTTACACAAGATAATAGAAGCCTGATATTTAAGGAGAGCTGAATTCCTCTCTCCAGTTGGAGAATGTGTACACGTGGATACTCAGGGGTTCTGGGTTTACCAATGGCGCGAAGGGCCATTCATTGTATCCAAGTTACCTTGATATTGTACCTTCCTCAACCACTTACTCTGGCAGCTAGTTTCACATTTTCACCACCCTCTGCATGGAAAGGAAATCATAACCAGAAACGTTGACTGTACCTCTTCCTATAGATGCTGCCTGGCCTGCTGCGTTCACCAGCAATTTTTACGTGTGTTGCTTGAAATTCCAGCATCTGCAGATTTCCTCGTGTCAGAGATTCCTGCTGGTTTACAGAATTTGCCTGATAACAAGGAAATCAGCATTTCCTTGGTATCAGGTAAATTCTGTAAACTAGCAGGGAATACTTGATACTAAGGAAATCAGCATGCATTCATTCTGCAACAATCTCTTCTTTCACAAGACTTTTGTACCAGACTAAAAGGTGGTGAATTTGGGATCAGGGTCATTCCACCAAACACTTTGTTCCTGACATCATTTTCAAAGAGCATGTGCAAATGGAGAGCACAATTTAACAGAAACATTCTGTCCACATGAACATCATAGCCTGGAACACTGTGGTATATATTGCTTCATAATTCAGATAGGATATAAACATTTGTCATTATCTCATACATAATATACAACTTGGCAAACAATGTAGGTACACACAGAAATTATGAGCTTTTTTAAATAGCAAAGGATTGGGAAATGTTGGTATAATGTTTTATTTTTAAAGGGACCTGCATGTCCTTGTTCAGATGTCACTGGAAACTATTACATAGGTGCAGTTGACAATTAGAGAATCAAATGGAACAGTAGCCCTTTTTTACTGGAGAATTTGAGTATAAGTATAAAAATGTTTTACTACAACTGTATTGGTCTGTGGTTAGACTATATCTGGATTAGGGGACACAATCTTGGACCCAAATAAGTATGTACTTACCATGCAAGGAGTGCCGTGAAGATTCACCAGACTGCAATAGTTTGATCGGTCTGCTATATCTAGAAAGACTGTGCAGGGTAGGCCTCTGTTCTAGAAGACTGAATTAGATCAAATTGAAATCTATTGGGTAGATATGGGAAGGAAGCTCACCATTGCTAAGGAACTAGAACCAGTGAGCACAATCTTAACTTACAGTAAGTGGTGGGTCATTATAATTGAAATGAAGACATTTTTTCCACTCAGGAGGAGGTGAATCTTTGGGATTCTCTATTCCAAAGGACTGGGGAGTTTTGGCATTTATTGCATTCAAAACTGGTATCAATAGATTTCTGGATACTAGAGGAATTGAGGACTACGGCAACAGTGCAGGAGAAAGGAGTAGATATAGAAGATAAGCCAATTTTGTTGAATGGCAGAGCAGGTTCTGTTAGTATTCAGTCTCTCAACTTATATATGTATGCATTTTGCATACTTCCTTATTTTTACTCAAATTAATAAAGATAAAAGATCAACAAAACAGCTTCTTACCTTTAAGCCAATTGCCAAAATTGTTAATCTTATTAGGGAGGTCTACAAAATCTTCACAATTGCATTTGAAAGACTCAACCTCTTTGATAGCTGTATTCTGTTCTTTAGATTCTGGTTGAATTTGGTGCAGGAATGTATTTGACTCCACCTAAAATTCACGATCATTCACAGAATTTCCATAAAAAAAGCTCTTTAAAGTTAAGGACAGACTTAACAAAGTTAAGTTAAGAACAAATGGCAATAACAATATAGCATTTACTGCAAAGCTTAGAAACTTAAGATGTGCCTCGTAAATAACACCGTACCAAAAGAGCCTAGAACCCATTTATAACATAGGTAAGAACTTCAATAACAGCTTGTAACCAAGAGTACTACTTCACATAGGTACATTTATTTTCATAAGGCATATTTACTTTTAATAGATTCAGTTTCAAGATTTTATTGTTGCTTTGTGATCACATCCCTCAATTCAGTTCATATAAACCAAAACCCCCTACTGAGAAAATCAAATATTTGCATGGAAGTGCACTGAAACATGAACTTAATATAACTGAAGCTGCAGTTTGATATTTCAACTGTTGAATAAATTTAAGTGAAAATGAAACATTAGAGATCAAGTAATTTATAATACACAATAAATAGCAGCGGCTCTGATGTTCAGAGGGATCTTGTGGCTTCATGAAATTGGCAACTCAATTGACTAGGGTAATTTTAACGCAAAGGGTAATTATCAAGGTGCATAGCATACTTGGCTACATTGTTTAGGACACTGAGTATAACTATGTGGAAGTTCATGTTGCATCTGCATAAAACTTTGGTTAAGCTGCATTTGAGGGACTGTGTGCAGTTCTGGTTTCCACACTGCAGGAAGATTGTGGAGAAGCTGCAGCAGAGGTTCACCGGTTTACTTCCTAGAATAGAGGTAATGATCTCTAAGGAGAGGTTTGACAAAATTGGATTGTTTTGCTTGGAGTGGCAGAAGCTGAAGGTCAAGTTGACAGCAGCATATAAAATTATGAGCAGTGTAGATAGGGTACATACAGAATATTTCTGGTGGTCGATCACAACAGGGCATAGATTTAGGGAGGGAGAAGGAAAGTTTAAAGGGGATTGGCAAGCAAGTTTGTTTTACAGAGACTGACAGGTGCCAAGAAAGCTCTGCCAAGGGAGGTAGTAGAAGCAGATACAAGAGCAATGTTTAAAAGGCATTTAGTCAGACACTTGAAGCGGCAGGGTATAGAGAGATACATGGCATGGGTAGCCAGATGGGATTAGTTTAACCTGGCATCATGGTTGGCACAGATATCCAGAACCTTAGGGCCTAATCTCATGTCGTACTGTTATATGCTCTGTGTAAAGTTCAGAATTTAGAGATGTTATAACATAAAATAAGATGATATAGAATTTATTTTCAAAGGAAGTGTTGGGGATATAGGATTTGAAAATTTTAATTTTTGGCTTTATTGCACAGCTTTGATGCCACTCCTGGTGCTTTGTGCTCTTTCACTATGTTTTTTTTTATCTTTATTAACATTTTCTTCACCCAGCTGTTCAAATTGATCCAAATTGTGGATCTTTGCCACTTTTTATGTAAGTCTATAGACCTATTATTTACATTTGGGCAATTGTGTGGGATGCAGACCAGTCACATGACAAATTCCATCCAACCTAAGTGTTGATGTTGAGACAAGCATTTTAATATGCTGTGATGTGCTAAGACCATACACCATAAGTCATAGGAGCAGAATTAGGCCATTTGGCCCATTGAGTCTGCCCCACCATTCAATCATGGCCGATCCTTTTTTTCTCCTCAACCCCATTTCGCAGCCTTCTCCCCGTAACCTTTGATGCAATGTCCAATCAAGAACCTATCAATCTCTGCCTTAAATACACCCAATGACCTGGCGTCCACAGCTGCATGTGGCAACAAATTCCACAAATTCACCACCCTCTGGCGAAAGAAATTTCATCGCATCTCTGTTTTGAATGGACATCCCTCTATCCTGAGGCTGTGTCCTCTTGTCCTAGACTCCCCCACCATGGGAAATATCCTTTCCCCATCTACTCTGTCTAGGCCTTTCAATATTCGAAAGGTTTCAATGAGATCCACCCTCATCCTTCTAAATAACAATGAGTACAGACCCAGAGCCATCAAATGTTCCACATTTCCTGGAAATCTGATGCTGAATTAAAATTTAGCTAATTTGAGTCATTCACTCTTCGAAATCAGACTATTTTTAATTTTAGTGTGAATTATTCAAACTTTAACTTAATACTTTTCCCCAAACTTCATATTTTTCTTTAAATGAATGGTGTGTTTGTCAATTTGTCCTATAATTCTTTTTTTTAACAATGAATACATAAAACGACTGAATAGTTTTTGGTGAGATATTTCTGTTAGTGCAGTGTATGCTGGTAATGTAAATACAACCACAGAAAAATTAGGATGGATGTTTTCATAGTTTATTGTTAAATTGACACTATTGCAATGACACGTATAATGAATTTAAAAGGCAAGGTATTTGTTTAGAAATTAAAGGAAAACTGAAATATGTACATAAACAGTATACAGCCTTTGGAATATCTTCCTTTATGAGTAGAGGAAGTTTGAAAAATACCCTCTTGTAAAAGTTTGAAAGTACAGATAGGGCATTGTCCTTCTCAGACAAATGAATCAAGCTTCAGAAACAGGTGTCTTGGCAATGTACCATGAACACACATCGCATTTTGGGCGGTACAGTAGCGTAGCGGTTAGCGTAACGTTATGCCAGTAGTAGTGGTGCATGCGAGCTCGATTTCAAAGTTGATAGGTACATAGATAGTAGGGGTATGGGGGGTTTTGGTCCCGGTGCAGGTCGATGGGAGCAGCCAGTTTAAATAGTTCGGCATGGACTAGATGAGCCGAAGGTCCTGTTTCTGTGCTGTACTTTTCAATGCCTCGAGGAGTCCGTGATAGTGGTTCAGTCGCCGCCGCTGTGGGTGATGAATTTGTCCGTTCTCCCTGAGACCGGTGCTCCGGTTTCCTCCCGCATTCCAGAGATGTACGGGTGAGGGGTAGTACACTGGGGGCATGCGACACCTGCGGACTGCGCCCCCCAGCACATGTTACATGTGGAGAGTGTTGCTCGCAAACGCCGCATGTTATTGTGTGTTCCGATGTTTGAACGTACATGTGACAAATAGAGCAAATCTTTATATCTTTAATCGATAAACTCATGTAAACCGTTTATAAACTGCCACAATCACATCTCTTATTTGGCAACAGGATAAGTGAACAAGAGAATGGTCACCGCATATTACCAAAGCATTGCAGCTGAACCTGACTGTCTTACAGAATACTCCGTTTCAGCTGGCATATGCACGGTAATTTTCAGCTTTCTATTTGGATACCTCTGGCCTCATAATCACCCCAGATTTCCACTTGCCCCTCACTGACAACTTAGTATTCAGCTGCCTTGTTGAGTTCTGAAATTCTCTGTCTTCTGCTCTACTCCGTGCTAATCCTTTGGGCGCTATAAAGCTCTTTGACAAGGCGTTCGGTCACTTCTCCCAATGCTGTACTTCTCTTCCATGCCGCGATCTGAAATTGCTGTATGATATAACTCTTTTGTGAAGTTGTTCTAATCGATGTTAAAGATGCCGAATGCATTGAAGTCGCATTTGGTTGCTACATTCCCCCCTCCCCCCATGGCACATAGCTGCACAATGATCCAGCACTTGCTCCCAGTGTGGATCGGTCGGACAGTGAGTGAAATCAAATCAGGAAACCCAATAGCTGTAGCTGTCAAGAGAAAGCATAGTAAATCTGGCAGGTATCACAGTGCGAAGCAACTTCCTGAACCCCATCTATCTCTGACCTACTAACACCTGGCTCCCATGTCTGTGTCACAACTTCACAAGGCAAATCTACTTTTACTTGCGCCCTAGTGCCTCCATGCCCCCTATCCTGACTAACTCTTGTTTCCTTTTTCTCCTCGGTCACAATGATAGTCCACTATTCCTTGAATCCCATGAGCACCATGCAAGGTAAGCAATATATCTGAGCAATTCATTTTTTTAAATCCAACTGGACATCATAGATCGTATTCTTCTTTCTTTATTGCTTCGTGGTGTGCATTGAGGAATTGCAGGCTGGGTGCACACTCACTCCGCACATTCGCTGTCCCTTTAGATCTGGCGCCGCTGCACAGAAGCCGCTCATTTGCATCCTGACAGAGTGGGAGACAGTCACACACGGACAGTCACACGCAGGCAGCGAAAAGGGAAGCGTCATTGTGGTCAATTGAGTTCTTAATTCAAAACAGACCAGAAACATAACCTAAATACAGCGCATTTACATCATAAAATTTACAGAATGCAGACATTAAGCGCCAAATACCTGGACCAGCCCGGCGATGTCCCGCCTGATCATGCTGGAAGCGTACTGATGGAGTTGCTACTATGACAGCTGGGTGTGAAATTTGTCACTAGCCGGAGCTAAATGCTAAAGTTTTGCTGGAGCATTCCCATTTGATTAACGTGAAACGGCGACAGCCCACATGACTGCATAAAGCCAATTGTGAAACAGTTTAAACTCGGACAGCGAAAGGGAACAAAGCTGAGAGGTGGCGGAAATTTTCAATTGGTGTTCGTGTAAGAGAGCGATATCTGCACTCAGCAGGTGTGCTATTGTGACATTTTGGAAATGCAGACGAAGGGGGTATGGTGAAATCACACGGAAAGGTTGCTTCCCCTACCTGAAAAATCGACGTGGAATTGATAGTGGAAAATAAAACTTAATTTAAAAATTTAGACAATGTATTATTGTAATTAGCATGTCGGGCTTGTACAGTTATCGTGGTAAACATTTAACCTCCAACCAACAGTCGGGCTTAATTTATGAAAGCCACCTCTTATAAAACTAAAGTTGGTACTTAGCTGTTAAAGACCTCAGTGCTGCACACAAAGGGGGCAAAGCGTGCACTTTTAGTCAGATTCATATTTTAATTACTTCACACAATTTTTGCCTCTCCCTGGACTTTATCTCAGTTTTACACATAGACCCGAATCCATGTGTTTGAGGAATCAATTGGACTTCCTCTTTTCTTTTTCATATTCTTCTCCTGTCTGTCTCTCAATCTGATCCCAATAAAATAATGTATGGCCAGTTTCTGTAAGGTTGATGGGTACAAATGCTTGTATAGTAGAACTCAATGAAAACGTTCAAAATAAATTTATTATAGTCATAGTCATACTTTATTGATCCCGAGGGAAATTGGTTTTCGTCACAGTTGCACCATAAATAATTAAATAGTAATTAAATTATTAAACAGGAAATAAGTCCAGCGTCTATGTTACTGTATACTACCTTGACTCATTTTTGCAGGCATTTCAAGAAAAGAAAACAATAAAATTTACAAAAAAAAAAGAAATATACATAAACAGTCAAAGACTGGCAAACAACTAATGTGCAAAAGAAGATAAAAGGCAACAAAATGTGTTCTTGACTGTATAGACACACACACAGTGATTTATGAATTCAGATTCAGGGATAACAACAAAACACCCTGAGATTCATGGTCTCGACATATTAAAATGTGATGCATACAATGGTTTAAGTAATCGCAAACACGAGGAAATCTGCAGATGCTGGAAGTTCAAGCAACACACATAGAAGCTGCTGGTGAACGCAGCAGGCCAGGCAGCATCTTTAGGAAGAGGTACAGTCGACGTTTCAGACTGAGATCGTTTGTCAGGACTAACTGAAAGAAGAGCTAGTAAGAGATTTGAAAGTGGGAGGGGGAAGGGGAGATCCAAAATGATCAGAGAAGACAGGAGGGGGAGGGATGGAGCCAAGAGCTGGACAGGTGATTGGCAAAGGGGAAATGAGAGGATCATGGAATGGGAGGCCAAGGGAGAAAGAAAGGGGGTGGGGGGAAGCCCAGAGAATGGGCAAACGGTATAGTGAGAGGGACAGAGGGAGGAAAAGGAGAGAGAAAGAGAAAGAATGTGTGTATATAAATAAATAATGGATGGGGAATGAGGGGGAGGTGGGGCATTAACGGAAGTTAGAGAAGTCAATGTTCATGCTATCAGGTTGGAGGCTACCCAGACGAAATATAAGGTGTTGTTCCTCCAGCCTAAGTGTGGCTTCATCTTGATGGTAGAGGAGGCTGTGGATAGACATATCAGAATGGGAATGGGACGTGGAATTGAAATGTGTGGCCACTGGGAGATCCTGCTTCCTCTGGTGGACACAGCGTAGGTGTTCAGCTGAATGGTCTCCCTGTCCACATTGGGTCTCGCCAATATATAGAAGGCCACATTGGGAGCACCGGATGCAATATATCACCCCAGCCGACTCACAGGTGAAGTGTCGCCTCACCTGGAAGGACTGTCTGGGGCCCTGAATGCTGGTGAGGGAGGAAGTGTAAGGGCATGTGTAGCACTTGTTCCGCTTACAAGGATAAGTGCCAGGAGGGAGATCGGTGGGGAGGGTTGGCGGGGGGGACGAATGGACAAGGGAGTCGCATAGGTACTGCTGCGTTCACCAGCAGCTTTTATGTGTGTTGCTATCGTTTAAGTAATGATCCAGCTCCCACCTAAAAAAACACAAGTTGACTCTGGCAAAATAATTCAAATAGGTATTTCATTTTTCATTATTCTGAAAGTGAAATGAAATTGCTAAAAGGAATGGTGGAGATAGAGTCAATGGTTCTGAATGTGTGTTCTCAAAACTTCCATCCATGGGAGCAGTCACCTTTCAATTTTTTCCAAGTCCTTCCTTGTCTTGAAGATCTCTAAAATGTCTTGTAACACTCTTACTTTAAGGACAATTTAAACTGCCCCCTCTCTGATATCCTTGCTAAACTGCAGTGATCAGAATTAAGCTTAGAGCTTCAACTGTGGGCAAAGCCGTGGCATATGGAGACCCCTTCTTTTAGTCCCTTTCCTCTTACTTATGATGTGCTGGATCTTGTATGCCATTGCAGTTACTTCCTAAATCTTTCCTGTTCCTTCAGAGAGTTATATACAGTTTTGTGTTCATGCAAAGGGTTTGGAATTGAACATTTTGTGTTTCTCTTCATTGTTCTCTCAGAATTCATCACTTTACACGTTTCTGCATTGCTTCCTTTGGCTCCAAGCCCACAGCATTATTTGAGTCCAACTGCAATCTGGAGGTCCTCCTGCAGGTAATCAGATCTCCCCCCCAGCTACTCCCCCACCACCACTACATACACATCACCGAGCTACCATCCTTCTTTTGAAAAACAAGCATTGGTGAGACCCATTGTAAATTGGCGGAACACTTTATTGAGCACTTCTGCACCATCCACCGCAAGCGGGACCTCTTGGTGGCCAAACATTTTAATTTCAATTCTGATTCCCATTGCAATGTGTTGGTCCATGGCCTCCTCTTGTGCCAAAATGAGGCCAACTTCAGGGTGGTTGAGGTTCCATCTGGGGAGTAGCTTCCAACCTGATGGCATGAATATTGATCTCTCCTTCCCTCCTAATTCTATTCCCCACTTTGGCCTTTTACCTCTTCTCACTTGCTTATTACTTCCGCCTGGATCCCCTGCTCTTTACCTTTCTCCTATTGTCCACTCTCCTCTCTTATCAGATTCCTTCTCCTCCAGCCCTTGACCTTTCCCACCCACCTGGCTTCACCTATCACCTTCTAGCCTCCTTTCCCTCCCCTCCACCTTTTTATTCTGACATCTTCCCCCTTCCTTCTCAGTCCTGAAGAAGGGTCTCAGCCTGAAACATTGACTATCTATTCACTTCCACTGGTGCTACCTGACCTGTTGAGTTCTTCCAGCATTTTGTGTGTGTTGCTTTGGAATTTCCAGCATCTGCAGCCTTTCTCATGTTTATTCTTCACAATTCTCTGTTTCCTGTTATTACTGTCACGTGACCAGCAACAATGCATATAGAATTGAGCCAGTTTTAAGAAAACAAACATAAACATTTCTTAAACTCTGCTCAACAATAGCAAAAAGAATTCAAACAACTAACTTAACTGGAAGTTAACTGCTATATGGCAACTCTGGACCAGTTCTTAAAGTGGTAAATTCAAACACAGTTCTTAAAATGGTAAATTCGAAAGTCCAAGTGATTTACACAGTCAATAAGGAGAGACTTCTCTGGAAACGGATTTCTTGGAAGACATGACGTGACTGCTGATTCTGTCCAAAGGATTCACGAGGAAGGAAATAAAACGGCTTAAAGGAACTGACATTTTCCTGGTGAATGAACACTGCAAAAAACCCTCCTGTTCTTAAAGCGGTTATCCCAGACGCAGGTCACTATTTACCATAGAAACCATAGAAACTACAGCACAGAAACAGGCCTTTTGGCCCTTCTTGGCTGTGCTGAACCATTTTCTGCCTAGTCCCACTGACCTGCACACGGACCATATCCCTCCATACACCTCCCATCCATGCATCTGTCCAATTTATTCTTAAATGTTAATAAAGAACCCACATTTACCACCTCATCTGGCAGCTCATTCCATATTCCCACCACTCTCTGTGTGAAGAAGCCCCCCCTAATGTTCCCTTTAAACTTTTCCCCCCTCACCCTAAACCCATGTCCTCTGGTTTTTTTTTCTCCCCTTGCCTCAGTGGAAAAAGCCTGCTTGCATTCACTCTATCTATACCCATTATAATTTTATATACCTCTATCAAATCTCCCCTCATTCTTCTACGCTCCAGGGAGTAAAGTCCTAACCTATTCAACCTTTCTCTGTAACTGAGTTTCTCAAGTCCCGGCATCCTTGTAAACCTTCTCTGCACTCTTTCAACCTCATTTATATTTCTGAATGAAGATTCAATAAGGTTGATCATTTATGAAAATGCCAGACGACACCAACTTTACTCAATCCCTCAGGTTCCCGTTCTTCAGTAAGGTCTTCACTCTCCAATGCTAGACTTACAATAGAAAGTAAAACTCCACCTTTAAATGAAACTGTGTCATGAGACGAATACGCAGCATAACGGAGTAATTGATGAATTAAACAACGAACTAAACTGTGTAACAACAGGGGTTTCCCGTTATATACCTGTTGAGAACACATCATCACGTGACCTCACACTGGCGGGAAAATTACACAAGATACTCAATTACATCACGATCATAATACAGTCACAAGATACCCACGAGGTATGTAACATACGCAGTTTTTTTTACCCCTGCTGCCATTGCTCCTCCTATTCCATATTTTTTGTTAGTAAGGCTGAACATATGGAATTAGATAAGCAATGGAAAGGTATCTGTCAAGCACTTTTTGAAAGCCCATTTAAACCACATGTACTGGATTGGGGCTTTATCAAAACTCTGTGTTACTTCACAAAGAAACACTCACATGACTTGGGTTTATTTAATTCATATCCAATCAGCTGTTAAGTTTGTCACAGGTTATTTCTCTTCAAGCTTCCCCAGCACCGAGGTTCAAGTGACACATTTGTGGTAACTATGGTTATCCTTTCCAGTTGGTTTGAATAGAGGTACAAGTAACTTTGCCTCCCTGACTAGTCTTCAATTCAGTTCCTAATTACCCCCATCTATCTCAAGAACTTAAAATTAGGAGCCACAATCGGCCACCTGACCCTTTGAACCAGCACCACGATTCATCAAATTCAATGCTGACCTTTCACCTTTACTTCTTTTCCCGCTATATTCCTGTCTTCATTTTTTTTGATACCCAGAAATCTATTAATCTCTTTCTACTCACTGAACCTTCACATTCTTTGAGCATAAAGAATTCCAAGATTCAAGGGGAGTTTATGAGCATTGATCCATGGTGCACGATTGATTCATTTGCACAGTTTGTCTTCTTTGGGACATTGGCTGCACATTTGTCAGTCTTTATGTATAATTCTTCAAAAAATTCTGTAAGTTCTGTAGTATTTCATTAAGTTCTTGTTAATACCTGCAGGAAAATTAATCTTGAGGTAGTAGATGGTAACATATGTGTACTTTGACAATATATTTACTTTGACTACCTCAATAGTTGCAGCTCTTATGTCTGAACTTATGGAAACTGCTGATATACTTTCATATTATTTCAATGCTGTTCTCAATTTTTCCCTCATTTTCCTGCTGAGCATTCTTTGGTTTAGCCTAGTACTCAGTTTGGCGTTTATCATGCATCCTCCTTTTCCACTTCATCTTGTTCTCTAACCTACATTACTTAGTCAAAATAAGCCTTACCATATTATGATCATCATTCTCTAAATGTTACCCCCGTGATGCTTGACCAATTACCCAGCCTTATTCCAGAATGAGGCGCAATGATGCTTGTTCTCGCTGGGGCAGGTTAATGCAGATGGGGGCATCACAGTTCAGGGTTCAATTCCAGCACACTCTGTGAGGAGTTTGTATGTTCTCCCTGTGACCGTGTGGGTTTCCTCCAGGTGCTCTGGTTTCTATCCACGATCCAAAGACAAACCAGTTAGTAGATGAATTGGTCATTTTAAATTCTCCTGTGATTAGGTTAGGGTTGTTAGGCATTGTGGCTCATTGCTCCAGAAGCTCTTGTTGTATGTTGCATCTATAAATAAATAAACAAGTACATAAACAAGCAAACAAACAAATAAATAAATGAATTTCAATTTAGTCCGTGTTGGAGAAATTCCACAGTATCACTATTGTATCATTTTTACAGGTAATTTTCCTGAAAATGTACTCATCCTTATATTTTGCATTGGTAACCTACACAATACTCCCATACTGTTTCTTCATTGTAAGCAAAATAGTGTGTGGAATGGGCTGCCAGCGATGGTGGTGGAGGTGGATACGATAGGGTCTTTTAAGAGACTCCTGGATAGGTACATGGAGCTCAGAAAAATAGAGGGCTATAAGTAACCCCAGGTAATTTCTAAGGTAAGGACATGTTCGGCACAGCTTTGTGGGCCAAAGGACCTGTATTGTGCTGTAGGTTTTCTATGTTTCTAGCATAATCAGATCCACAACAGCCCTGGCAGGTTTTGCACACCATTACCTGCTATAAAGTGAAACAACAGCATAAATAGCAGAGATGCTTCACTTCTTGACGAGCTCAACTCCTTTTCTGTATGCTCTGCAAGGAAATATAACACTAAGCCTGTGCGAATCCCCACAGCACCTAGTGACTCTGTGATCTCTCTGAGGAAGGCTTTACCTATGATGGACTGGACTGTATCCATCACCTTTTGCAGGCTTTTCTGTTTAAAGGCATGGGTGTTTCCATACCAGGCTTTGATGTAATCAGTGAACATACTCTCCACCGCACATCTATAGAAGTATGTCAAAGTTTTAGATGGTATGCTGAATTTTCGCAAAGTTCTAAGAAAGTAGAGGCGCTGCCGTGTTTTCTTTGTAATGGCTCTGATGTGTGGGACCCAGGACAGACCCTCTGAAATGATAACACCGAGGAAGTTAAAGTTTCAGACCCTCTCCACCTCTGCTCCCCTGATGATGGCCTCCAGTTTCCTCCTCCTAAAGTCAATAATCAGCTCCTTGGTCTTGCTGACATTGAGCGAGAGGTTGTTGTGGCACCACTCAGCCAGATTTTCAATTTCCCTCCTGTATGCTGTTCCGTCACCACATTTGATTTGGCCAATAACAGTGGTGTCATCAGCAAACATAAATATGGCATTGGAGTTGTGCTTATCCCCACAGTAGAGAGTATAAAGCAAGTAGAGCAGGGGGCTCAGTACACTGCCTTGTGATGTACCTGTGCTGATAGTAATTTTGGAAATGTTGTTGCCATTCCAAATTGACTGGAGTCTGCAAATGAGGAAGTCAAGGATCCAGTTGCACAAGGAAGTACTGATGCCTAGGTTTGAAGCTTATTGATTAGTTTGGAGGAGGTGACAGTATTGAATACAAGCTGTAGTCAGTGAAGAGCATCCTGATGTATGCATCTTCACTGTCCAGATGTTCCAGGGTTGAATGAAGAGCCAATGAAATGGCATCTCCTATTGACTGTTTGCAACAGTAGGCAAATTGGAGAGGATCCAAGTTGCTTCTCAGGCAGGAGTAGATATATTTCATCACCGACCTCTCAACGCACTTCATCACAGGGGATGTTAAGTGCTACTGGACTATAGTCATTGAGGCAAGTTACCATGTTCTTCTTAGGCACCGATATAATTGAAGCCTGCTTGAAGCACATAGGTACTTCAGACTGCTGAAGAGAGAGTTTAAAGATATTGGTGAACACTCCAGCCTATTGATCAGCTCAGGATTTTAGTACTCAGCCAGGTAACCCGTCTGGGCCAGATGCTTTCCTTTGGTTCACCTTCCTGAAGGATGCCCTCATGTAGGCCTCAGAGACTGAAATTACAGGGTCATTATGGGCTGTGGGAGTTTATGAAAGTGCCTCCAGGTTTTAATGGTCAAAGCGAGCATAAAAGGCACTGAGCTCATCTGGGAGAGAAAACGTCACCTATGTCACTTGGTTTCAATTTGTAGGAGATAATAGCATTGTCCATGTATTGATCAATGCTCTGAGTTCATCACCTTTGTTCTGATACTGTACATCTCACATTAAAGTAGACACATTTCAACCCATCCATCTCAGCACATTTATGCCCTATCCACTGCCTATCCCCCTCACAGTCTATCCACAAGCTGCATCTACTTTTATGCCATCTTTGCCATTCTCTGACCAATCACTCTGGTTCCCATCCCCCTGCCAACCTAGTTTAAACCCTCCCCACTAGCTCTGGCAAATCTGCCTGCAAGACTGTTGGTCCTCCTCAAGGAGTAACTTATCTTTTTTGTACAGGTTATATCTTCCCCAGAAGAGATCCCAATAATCCTCAAATCTGAAACCCTGCTCCCTGCACCAGTTCTTCAGCCATGCATTCATTTGCCAAATCATCCTATTCTTACTCTCACTGGCGTGTGACACAGGAGGCAATCTAAAGGTTACTACCCTTGTTGTCCTGCTTTTTGACTTCAGTCCTATCTTCCTATATTCACTTTTCAGGACCTCATCTCTTTTCGTACCTTTGTTGTTGTTGTCAATATGTACCACAGCTTCTGGCCGCTCACTCCTTCAAGAATGCTATGGGTCCAATCTATGGTGTCCTTGACCTTGGCGCCTGGGAGGCAGAATGCCATCTGCAGGTCTGTCTTGTCCATGGAATTTCCTGTCTGTTTTTCTAACTTCTCAGCACTTTTCTCCTCTTTTTTCCCCACTTCCTTTCTGAGACACAGAGTCAGACTCAGTGCCAGAGACCTGGTTGCTGCAACATTCCCTGACAGTCTCCTCACCACCCCTGCCTCAACAACATGCAGAACAGCATACCTGTTATTGAGAGAAATAGCTACAGAAGTACTCCATACTGTCTGCCTTTTCCCTTTCCCTCTTCTGACAGACACATGGCTGCCTGCCTCCTGTAGTTTACGTGTGACTGCTTCCCTATAGCCCTGTAGCTCCTGTCTGTTCACCACCCCCACCAATCTCATTCTCCTGAATGATACATCGGTCATCCAGCTCCGGTTCCCGAAAGCAGTCTGAGGAGCAGCAGTCAGATGCAGTTCTCGCGGCTGCAGCCTTCAGGTACACTGGAGGTCTTCCAGTTTTCCAGCATCGTGCAAGAGGAGCACATCACTGCTCTGGGATCCATTCTCTCTGCTCGATGTGTACAATAGTAAAGAAAGAGAAATTTGACAGAAACCTCAGGCTAGTCTCTGCCTTTTCTTGGCGAAGCCTCAGTTCCCCCAGTCTAACCCCGTCCACTCACACTGTGACTGCTCTCACAATATCCACGTCACCTCTCTTATTTATTTATTTATTTATTTAGGGCCGAATGGCCTACTCCTGCACCTATTTTCTATGTTTCTATGTTTATCTTTTGGCCCTTGTTTAATCAGATGATCAATATAAAACTGAACAGAAAAGTCAGAAAAACAGAAAGAACAGAGTTGGAAAGGGTGATGAATCCGTGGAATTCATTGCCATAGACGGCTGTGCAGGTCAAGTCAATGGGTATATTTAAAGTGGAGGTAGATGGGTTCTTGATCAGTGAGGGCATCAAAGGTTCAGGGAGAAAACAGGATAATGAGGTTGAGAGGGATAATAAATCATGATGGAATGGCAGAGTAGAACTGATGTGTTGATGGGCCTAATTCTGCTCCTATGTCTTATGGTCTTATGATTTTAAGTCTCAACAGGTTCCACTTTTTAAATCTCCCGCTTGTCATGACAAGGGCTCCTGAACTGGAATAATAGAATAATATAGAATATCTTACTAATAGAAATTTCAGAGCTAGTGTTATGATCAAAAGTAAAGAGTATTTAAATAACCAAGGGTAAAGAGATAGCGATTACAGGCTGGACTGCAAAAGTATGGGATTAGAGTGAGGGAGAGGGGGAGGAAGGAAGAGTGTGATGGAGCGAGGGAGAGAGAGTGGGACAGTGGGAAACAGGGAGGAGAAATGATGAGGATACAGGGAGGAAAAGAGAAGGAGGGAGAGATGGAAAGAGAGAGGGTGGGACAGAGAGGGTGAGAGAGAGAAAGAGAGGGAGAAGGGGGGAGGGAGGAAGAGGGAGAGAGGAAGAGAGAGGGAGAGGGAGGGAAGGGGAAAGAGGAAAAGAGGGAGGGGGAGAGGAAGATAGATAGATAGTGAGAGAAAGAGAAAAAGTAACATTCTACAATCAAGAATCAATTTTATTCACTATATACCTGTAGATATATTTATATGTACAGCGGATTCCAGTTAATTGGACCATCAGTTAATCAGGACAGCAGCTTAGTTGGGACAACTCCTAGAGAACAAAAACAAATCTAGAAAATAGCTGGGAATCCCTTTGTTTATTTGGGACAGTATGGCCCTTAACTGGGACAGGAGATGTTGCTGTACAGTTTCTAACCAGCGTGAGTCACGTGTATGTCATGTAGCTGTTAGATACTACACCATGCTTAGAACACACACTATTTTATAAATGCCATTTGTGTGTTTTTGTGTTTAAAAAGCGGTGATTTTTCTCACTGATAGTTGGCGAGTAATGAGCAGTAAGATAATTCAGAAACTGCTTTTCTCACCGCGGTTTCAAGCATTCAGGCTTGGAGATGCCAGAAAGAGCCGAGAGTGAAAACGAAATGACTTTACTCCTTCAGCAAGTTTGGAACTACGAAGAATTTGAAAGTATTAGCAATCATCTTGAACATTACAATGGACATGAATATTTGGAGGATGCAATTGTCGTAAATCATTGTTTGAAGGCAGTTCATTGTCTGCACTGATTGTTAATTTACTGTCAATTAAAAGAACATGGCAGCGTACACTGGATTAATTTCTACATAAATAACTATTAGGGACTAATACATACATAGAACATAGAACATAGAATAGTACAGCACAGTACAGGCCCTTTGGCCCACAATGTTGTGCCGACCTTCAAACCCTGCCTCCCATATAATCCCCCAATTTAAATTCCTCCATATACCTGTCTAGTAGTCTCTTAAACTTCACCAGTGTATCTGCCTCCACCACTGACTCAGGCAGTGCATTCCATGCACCAACCACACTCTGAGTAAAAAACCTTCCTCTAATATCCCCCTTGAACTTCCCACCCCTTACCTTAAAGCCATGTCCTCTTGTATTGAGCAGTGGTGCCCTGGGGAAGAGGAGCTGGCTATCCACTCTATCTTTTCCTCTTATTATTTTGTACACCTCTATCATGTCTCCTCTCATCCTCATTCTCTCCAAAGAGTAAATCCCTAGCTCCCTTAATCTGTGATCATGATGCATACTCTCTAAACCAGGCAGCATCCTGGTGAATCTCCTCTGTACCCTTTCCAATGCTTCCACATCCTTCCTATAGTGAGGCGACCAGAACTGGACACAATACTCCAAGTGTGGCCTAACCAGAGTTTTATAGAGCTGCATCATTACATCGCGACTCTTAAACTCTATCCCTCGACTTATGAAAGCTAACACCCCATAAGCTTTCTTAACTACCCTATCCACCTGTGAGGCAACTTTCAGGGATCTGTGGACGTGTACCCTGAGATCCCTCTGCTCCTCCACACTACCAAGTATCCTGCCATTTACTTTGTACTCTGCCTTGGAGTTTGTCCTTCCAAAGTGTACCACCTCACACTTCTCTGGATTGAACTCCACCTGCCACTTCTCAGCCCACTTCTGCATCCTATCGATGTCTCTCTGCAATCTTTGACAATCCTCTACACTATTTACAACACCACCAACCTTTGTGTCATCTGCAAACTTGCCAACCCACCCTTCTACCCCCACATCCAGGTCGTTAATAAAAATCACGAAAAGTAGAGGTCCCAAAACAGACCCTTGTGGGACACCACTAGTCACAACCCTCCAATCTGAATGTACTCCCTCCACCATGGCCTTCTGCCTTCTGCAGACAAGCCAATTCTGAATCCACCTGGCCAAACTTCCCTGGATCCCATGCCTTCTGACTTTCTGAATAAGCCTACCGTGTGGAACCTTGTCAAATGCCTTAATAAAATCCATATAGATCACATCCACTGCACTACCCTCATCTATATGCCTGGTCATCTCCTCAAAGAACTCTATCAGGCTTGTTAGACATGATCTACCCTTCACAAAGCCATGCTGACTGTCCCTGATCAGACCATGATTCTCTAAATGCCCAGAGATCCTATCTCTAAGAATCTTTTCCAACATCTTTCCCACCACAGACACAGACATAAGGCTCACTGTCTATAATTACCCGGACTATCCCTACTACCTTTTTTGAACAGGGGGACAACATTCGCCTCCCTCCAATCCTCCGGAACCATTCCCATGGATAACGAGGACATAAAGATCCTAGCCAGAGGTTCAGCAATCTCTTCCCTTGCCTCGTGGAGCAACCTGGGGAATATTCTGTCAGGCCCCGGGGACTTATCCATCCTAATGTATTTTAACAACTCCAACACCTCCTCTCCCTTAATATCAACATGTTCCAGAACATCAATACTCACAACTCGCTGGAGGAACTCAGCAGGTCGGGCAGCATCCGTGGAACCGATTAGTCGAAGTTTTGGGCTGGAACCTTCTGACGAAGGGTTCTGGCCCGAAACGTTGACTGATCGTTTCCACAGATGCTGCCCGACCTGCTGAGTTCCTCCAGCGTGTTGTGAGTGTTGCTTTGACCCCAGCATCTGCAGAGTATTTTGTGTTCCAGAACATCAACCTCACTCATATTGTCCTCACCTTCATCAAGTTCCATCTCATTGGTGAATACCAAAGAGAAGTATTCATTGAGGACCTCGCTCACTTCCACAGCCTCCAGGCACACCTTCCCACCTTTATTTCTAATCGGTCCTACCTTCACTCCTGTCATCCTTTTTTTCTTTACATAATTGAAGAATACCTTGGGGTTTTCCTTTACCCTATCCGCCAAGGCCTTCTCATGCCCCTTTCTTGCTCTTCTCAGCCCCTTCTTAAGCTCCTTTCTTGTTTCCCTATATTCCTCAATAGACCCATCTGATCCTTGCTTCCTAAATCTCATGTATGCTGCCTTCTTCCACCTGTCTAGATTTTCCACCTCACTTGTCACCCATGGTTCCTTCACCCTACCATTCTTTATCTTCCTCACTGGGACAAATTTATCCCTTACATCCTGCAAGAGATCTCTAAACATTGACCACATGTCCATAGTACATTTCCCTGCAAAAACATCATCCCAATTCACACCCGCAAGTTCTAGCTTTATAGCCTCATAATTTGCCCTTCCCCAATTAATAATTTTTCTGTCCTCTCTGATTCTATCCTTTTCCATGATAATGCTAAAGGCCAGTGAGCAGTAGTCACTGTCTCCCAGATACTCACCCACTGAGAGATCTGTGACCGGACCCGGTTCATTACCTAGTACTAGATCTAGTATGGCATTCCCTCTGGTCGGCCTGTCCACATACTGTGACAGGAATCCGTCCTGGACACATTTAACAAACTCTGGCCCATCTAAACCCTTGGAACTAATCAGCTGCCAATCAATATTAGGGAAGTTAAAGTCACCCATGATAACAACCCTGTTATTCTTGCACCTTTTCCAATATCTGCCTCCCAATCTGCTCCTCTGTATCTCTGCTGCCACCAGGGGGCCTATAGAATACCCCCAATAGATTAACTGTTCCCTTCCTGTTCCTGACTTCCACCCATACTGACTCAAAAGAGGATCCTGCTACATTACGCACCCTTTCTATAGCTGTAATAGTATCCATGACCAGTAATGCCACCCCTCCTCCCCTTTTTCCACCCTCTCTATCCCTTTTAAAGCACTGAAATCCAGGTATATTCAGAATCCATTCCTGCCCTGGTGCCAGCCAAGCCTCTGTAATGGCCACTACATCATAATTCCATGTATGTATCCAAGCTCTCAGTTCATCACCTTTGTTCCTGATGCTTCTTGCATTGAAGTACACACATTTCAGCCCTTCTACCTTACTGTCTTTGCACCGTTTATTCTGCTTCTCTTTCCTCAAAGCCTCTCTGTATGTTAGATCTGGCTTTACTCCATGCACTTCTTTCACTGCTCTATCGCTTTGGGTCCTATCCCCCTTGCAAATTAGTTTAAACCCTCCCGAACCATGCTAGCAAATCTACCTGCAAGGATATTGTTCCCCCTCGAGTTCAGGTGCAACCCATCCAATCTGTACAGGTCCCACCTTCCCCAGAAGAGATCCCAATGATCCAAAAATCTAAAACCCTGCTCCCTGCACCAACTCCTCAGCCACGCATTCAACTGCCATCTCCTCCAATTCTTACCATCACTGTCATGTAGCACTGGCAGCAATCCTGAGAACGTCACCCTTGAGGTCCTGTTCTTCAGCCTTCTGCCTAGTTCCCGAAACTCACACTTCAGGACTTCATCCCTCTTCCTGCCTATGTCGTTGGTCCCAACATGTATCACGACTTCTGGTTGCTTTCCCTCTCGTACCATGATGTCGTGCACCCGGTCAGAGACATCCCGGACCCTGGCACCCGGGAGGCAACAAACCATGCGGGTGTCCTTCTCACGTCCACAAAATCTCCTGTCTGCTCCCCTGACTATAGAGTCTCCAATGACGACAGCTCTCCTCTTCTCCGTCTCACCCTTCTGCACCACCGGGTCAGACTCAGTGCCGGAGGCCCTGCCACCGTGGCTCACACCTGGTCGGTCGTCCCTGCCAACAGTATCCAGGACGGTAAACTTATTATTCAGGGGAATGGCTACAGGGGTGCTCTGCACTAGCTGTCTGCTCACCTTCGCTTTCCCCCCTCTGACTGTTACCCAATGACCTGCTTCCGACAGCCTAGGTGTGACTACCTCCCTGTAGCTCTCATCTATGACTGCCTCATTCTTCCTTATGAGTCGAAGGTCATCCAGGTGCTGCTCCAGATTCCTTACACGGTCTTCCAGATCGCCCAGCCGTATGCACTTCTGTCAGATGTGACTCTGCGGGAGAGGGGCTTTCCCCCAAGACTGCCACATCTCACATGAGAGGCACATCACCATCTCAGGAAGCATTGTAAAGACTAACTGTGAGCAAGCTTGTCCTCCGGCTCGTCTCGTCGAAGTCTCTCGAGTCAAAGCCTCAAAACTCCACTCCTTCCCTGGCCCACTCACTCACTAGCCGCTTTCCACAGGCCGCTTTGCTTGAGCTATCCCTCTATTTATCTGTTTGAGCTTTTCAAAATGCTTGGTCACCTGACCTCGATTGCCCAATCAGCTGCTTTCTGCTGAGTCTGAGATATTCAAATCTTGATTGTCTAATCAACGGCTTTCTGCTGATCTATTCAAATCTTGATTGACTTGATTGCACAGACCAACTGCCAAAGCTGCCAGAATCTCTCAAGTCAAAGCCTCAAAGCTCCACTCCTTCACTGGCCCACTCACTCACTGGCCGCTTTCAACAGTTAAAACACAGTTTTATAGTATAGTAGTTTTGGTAGCATTCCAAGTTGTTCTGTATTGCATTAAAATACATAATTTGCCTTTTTTTATACCACTTTCATTTTGTCTATTGGGCACCTGCTTAATTGGGCCAAAATGGACAGGTCTCGATGTGCCCCAATTAACCAGAATCCACT
Source organism: Mobula hypostoma (assembly GCF_963921235.1). Classification (NCBI taxonomy): domain Eukaryota; kingdom Metazoa; phylum Chordata; class Chondrichthyes; order Myliobatiformes; family Myliobatidae; genus Mobula; species Mobula hypostoma. The sequence goes on along the minus strand of NC_086099.1, from coordinate 34,365,668 downwards.
GTATTAGGAAATTGCTGTGAAGAGCTGGCACTACATTTAACAAAAAAATATAATATTCAATAACATATCAATGGCAACATATGAAGAGGATATAGCAAACTTGGTGGTGGGTTCCCAGGTTACAAGGAACAGACTTTGACCACCTTATTGTTAATTATAAGTAGTTTGAAAAGGATAAAAAATACCATTCAAACTAATTCAGACTAGTTATAAAGCTGTTGTGTTCATCATCAATACACCTAGTTAGTTTAAAATAAAATTTTAAGTCAAGACTATAAATTAGGAAGTCTTACAGTGGTGACCCTTCTGGGATATTTGACCAACATCTGAGACCAAGCACTATTGTGTATTAGACCACAGGGAAAACTACCATGGATCAATCATGCATAGATCTTTGTAGAGTGACTGATAACTTCTCTTTCAAGGACCTCAAGACACATACCATTGATCTTTGGAAAGATTTATTGGCTAGAGTACGCAAGAAGGGTGTAAACATGCATGTACAGACTCTGAGGAAACATCCAAGAGTACCTTCACAGGACACAGATCTGTTCATTAGGAAACATTGTTAGGTGTATTTTGGAGTTAGATATTTCACAAATATTAATTTCAACAGCAACCAGTCTTCAGATTTGAATGTGGATTCAGATTGAATTTAAAACACAGCTCAGAACAATGGTCTTGGAACAGCAGTCAGAGATTGATTGCAAACCAGGAAAACACTCATTTACCTGAGATGCCTGCATATGTATGAATGCAACTAGAGAGACAGTGGAGATTAACATTCAATCTAAGGCTATGTCCACACTAGACTGGAAAATTTTGAAAATGCTGGTTTCGCGTAAAAATGATAGGCGTCCACACCAAGTGATTTTGAAAATACCTCCGTCCACATTAAAACGGGTATTTGGGCAAATATCCTCCTACTGGGCATGCGCAGGACGCATCTACAGAAAACAAGCGACATGTTTGGTGTTGAATCTCGCTGTGAAAGTGCGTGTTTGAGCAGTTACAGACCAGAAAAACTTAAAAGGAAATTGCCAAATGACGGACAGCTGTTTTGTTACATACCTCATGGATATCTTGTGACTGTCTTATGACCATGATGTAATTGAGTATCTTATGAGCATGAGTAATGGTCATTTGATGGTGGGGTGATGTAATTTTCCTGCCAGTGTGAGGTCATGTGAAAACATGTTCACGACGGGTATAAAAGGGAGACCCCTGGGGTGACGCAGTTACTTTTATGTTTAGTTTGTTATTTAATTCGTCAGATACTCTGTTATGCTGCGTATTCGTCTTACAACACAGTTTTGTTTTAAAGTGGAGTTCTACTTTCTATTGTAAGTAGTATTGGAAAGTGAAGACCTTACCAAAGTACAGGAATTCGCCGAGTCGAGTAAAGCTGATATCATTCGGTGGTTTTGGAGAGGATTAACCTTTATTGAATCTTCATTCAAGAAACAGTGACCTGCATGAGATAACCTCTGCTAAAGCAGGAAGGGTTGTGCAGTGTCTATTTTCCAGAGGAAAAGGTCAGTTTCTTTAAACTGTTTTACTTCTGTCGTCGTGAATCCTGCGGACAAGGCAGGTTTCGGCTGGGATCAGCAGTAACATCACATCTTCGAGGAATTCTTTACTTCAGGAAAGTCTCTCCTAATTGACAGTATAAATCTCTTGGACTTTCGAATTTACCTTTCTAAGAACTGTGTTCGAATTTACCACTTTAAGAACTGTTTTTACATTTACGCTTTTAAGAACTGTTCCAGAGTTGCCATATAGCAGTTAACTTCCAATTAAGTTAGTCGTTTAAATACATTTCGCTATTTTTGAGCAGGGTTTAATAAATGTTTGTTTGTTTTATGAAACCTGACTTAATTCTATATTCATTTTTGCCGGTCATGTGACAGTTGGTTCTCGCGCAGGAGGACTTTAAACTAAAAAAAAACAAATATGGAGGCTGACAATGAACATTGAAAAACTGACTAACTCTGTTGCATTAATAAAGCAGCTTGTTAAATGTATAAAACGTCTGCATATGTGTGAATGCAACTAGAGAGGCAATGGAGATTAACATTCACTTATTTCAGCCCAAATACCCGTCTCCCTTGTATTTCCATACAACGTTACATTAGGCTGTTACACATCTATTGTCAGAGAAGTACTTGCATCAATAGGTAAACCACCTTCATACAAGCTAGGACAGAAAACAGGGCAAAGTGAGTATCCTTATTTATTCAGTAAGTTAAGGGTCAAAGTATTTGGTGAATACATTTCTAACTCTTCTGGCTTCAGTCTCGTTGCTATCTGTTCTGAAATTGTTAGGTTGTGTGGGGGGGGGCGCGGTTGCGTTCAATAAAACAATGAAATGCTGCACTGCTGCCACCATCTGTTCCGGCACGTCGTGACAGCGTTTTTAGAAATCTCTTGTTACTCCATCCACACTGCTCTGCCCAATCGGCGTTTTCAAATTGACACACTCTGGAGGGCGTTTTAGAAAAGCTCTGTTTTCGGGGGAGGAAAACGCCGTTTCAGTGTGGACGGAGGGTCAAAACAGAGAGTAAGAGCTTCGGTTACGGATTTATCCAGTCTAGTGTGGACGCAGCCTAAGGTGTCTGGCGTATTGGTGTGATGATTTAAGTGTTTGAAAATTATATCTAACTTAAATGAAGCTTTGTCAACCCAAGGTATTGAAGTAAACAATATCACTGTAATCATTGAAAGTATTAAATTGCCATTGATCTTAAGGGTATAAAAATGTGATGTACTTTTGGGAGTTTAGGAGACATCTTCTTCTGAGAATGCCTCAGTATGACGGCTGCTTGTGCACTAAATCAATACTTCTGTATCAGAGAGCTTCAGTGTCTCCGTGACTTCGTTCACAGCCACAACATTTGGGGGCTCATTCAGGATATGTTCATGAACCATCTTTTGGCCAGCGATCTCAGCAGTCTAACTGGATGAGTATTTTTAAGATTAACACTCACACTTCAATTTGTTCAGGTCGGTGACCATGGGATCATGAAGTATCATGAACGTGGCAGAGAGCTGAACTGGTCGACATTAGTGTGGTATGTGTGCATGCACATATGTTTACATAAGGGACTAGACATATGTGTGGGGCAGAACTAGAGAGGTGCTCGACAGTGACTCCTTTGAGATCATCTGTGAAAACAGCTTAATTTCTACCTTTAACGTCTCTCGTTTTCCTTTTCAAGGTGGATGGGGTTCTGTCGAAGCACCCTGACTGAGAGCTATACTCAGACTTTGGTTCTTTGTGGTGGTGGAACCCACTTCTGAGGCTTGTTGACCAGCCGTTTTTTGATATCCCAAGGACGTGGCCTCGGAGATGAGCATGCCTAGAGTGTTCTGAGGATTTGTGACCCTGGGGATGAGCCTATTCTCTGCCAGTGCTGCTGACTCTTCCATTCCCTGGATCATTCTCCTGAACCTCTACTGGACTGTCTCCAATCTTTTCTTTCCATAGAAAAGGGGCCCAAAATTTCTCACTATACTCCAAGTGTAGTCTAACCAATGCCTTATAAAGCCTCTGCATTACGGCATTATATTCTAGTTCTCGTGAAATGAATGCTAACATTGCATTTACCTTCCTTGAAACCAACTAAACCTGCAAGTTAACTTTCAGCGAATTCTGCATGAGGATTCCTAAATCTCTTTACACCTCTGAGTTTTGAATTTTCGCCCCACTTGGAAAATAGTGCTAACTCTTTAAGTTCACCTTTTTTCCCTCTTTTTCGAGGTACTCGACAAGGTTGTCCTCTTAGTCCCTTATTATTTGATATTGCATTAGAACCTCTTGCAATTGCCATTCGAGAATCTCCAAATATTACTGGGATAACTCGGGGCTTAAAGTCCCATAAATTATCACTCTATGCTGATGATTTACTTTTATATATTTCTAATCCTCAAAAATCCATCCCGGCTGTTTTAGAGTTATTAGCACAATTTGGTCTTTTTTCAGGTTATAAATTAAATCTTAGTAAGAGTGAACTCTTTCCGATTAATAAACAACTTCCCTTATATTATAAATTTCCATTTAAATTGATTAATAATTATTTTTCATATCTTGGGATTAAAATTACTTGTAAATACAAAGATTTATTTAAGACTAACTTTTTACCATTAATAGACCATATTACTCAACTTTCATCTAAATGGCTTCCTTTATATTTAACTTTGATTGGTCGTATTAACGCAGTTAAGATGTTTTTTTTGCCAAAATTTTTATATATATTTCAGGCGTTACCAATCTTTGTTCCAAAATCTTTTCTTGACAAAGTTGACTCTAAAATTTCTTCATTTATTTGGCAGAACAAAAACCCGAGACTGGGTAAAATACATTTACAGAAAGCTAAGAGAGATGGAGGCTTAGCATTACCTAACTTTAGATTTTATTATTGGGCAATTAATATTCGACATATGAAATTCTGGTTACTGGACCAGGATATACTATCCATTCCTAAATGGGTAGTATTGGAATTACAATCTGTTCAGGGTTTTACACTTGGCTCCATTTTAGGTTCCTCTCTTCCTTTTGATTGGAAACGCCTTAAACAGGTGTCTAACCCGATAGTTAAATATACCTTGCGTATTTGGTTTCAATTCAGAAAATTTTTTGATCTTAATCAATTTGGGTTAGCAATTCCTACTTTAGGTAACATATTTTTTCCTCCCTCTTTTACGGATCGTGCTTTTCAAATTTGGAAGACTAAGGGTATTTCACGGTTTTTGGATTTACTTTTAGATGGTTCCCTTATGTCTTTTGAACAATTATCTAATAAATATAACTTATCAAGAATACATTTTTTTAGATATTTACAAGTTAGAAATTTTCTAAGTACTATACTTTCTTCCTTTCCAATGCTCCCTCCTACATACATTTTAGATACTATAATCAACCTTAATCCATGTCAGAAAGGTGCATCGGCTATGATTTATAATATTGTTATGAAACTTAGGAAAGCTCCATTTGATAAGATTAGGGTAGATTGGGAACAGGAATTGGGGTTTACCATTTCTGTGGATGACAGGGGGCAGATTTTACAATTAGTCAATACTTCCTCTATCTGTGCTAAACATTCCCTAATTCAATTTAAAGTTGTTCATAGAGCACATATGTCCAAAGATAAGTTAGCGCGCTTTTATTCTCATATTAATCCTTTTTGTGATAGATGTCCAGGGCAGATAGCCTCTTTAACTCATATGTTTTGATCTTGCCCTACTTTGGAAACGTTTTGGAGAGACATTTTTAATATTATCTCCAAGGTATTGAATATAGATATCTCTCCTCACCCTATTACTGCTATCTTTGGACTACCTAAAATTTCCAGTAATCTCTCCCCTTCAGCCCGTAGAATGATTGCATTTCTTACTTTAATGGCGAAAAGATGTATCTTACAACATTGGAAAGAGCTTAATGCTCCAACTACCTTTTTTTGGTTTTCTCAGACGATATTATGCTTGAACTTGGAGAAAATTAGAAGCAATCTTTATGACTCCTCTTTTAAATTTGAACAGACTTGGAGATCTTTTATTCAATATTTTCATTTAATGTAATATATACCCTTCTTGTTTTTTTCACTGTTTTTAATGGAGGTCGGGATTGAGGACGTGATTTTAAGTTCAACTCTGTTTGGTTTCAAGTTAGCCCATTGCTTTGCGTTGCTTTTAGTTAGTTGCACAGTGGGTTTTTTTTTGGGGGTTTTTTTTTTCTTTTTCTCTATTGATATATATATAAAATTAGTATACTATTATGTTACCTTGGTATATTATGTTTAAATTACATTGTTTGTAGTATTTTTTTTGTATTAATATCTTCTGTAATTTTATTATATTCTAACAATGTATTAGTGTCTATATGGCTTACCTTTTTGTATACTTACTTAATAAAAAGATTTAAAAAGAAAATAGTGTACACTTTTATTTTTTCTGTCAAAGTGCATGACCAAACACTTCCCTACACTATATTCCATCTGCCATTTCTTTGCTCAATCTCCCAATCTCCTTGCTTCCTGAACAGAACCTGCACCTCCACCTATTTCGTATCGTCTGCAAACTTGGCCACAAAGCCATCAATTCCATCATCCAAATCATTGACATATAATGTGCAAAGATACTGTCCCAACACTTATCCCCGAAGAATTCCACTAGTCACTGGCAGTCAGTCAGAGAAGGCCTCATTTATTCCCACCTTTGCCTCCTACCAGTCAGTGTCAGGCAAGATTTCCCATTAAGGAAACCATGCTGACTTTGGCATATTTTATCATGTGCCTCCAAATGCCCTGAGACCTCGTCCTTAACAGTTGATTCCAACATCTTCCCATCCACAGAGGTCAGGCTAACTGGCCTATGATCTCCTTTTTTCTGCCTCCCTCTTTGTTTGAGGAGTGGAGTGACATTTGTAATCTTCAGTTCTCCAGAGCCAATCCAGAATGTAGTGATTCTTGTCAAGGTAATGAATAATGCCTCCATAATCTCTTTAGCTACCTCTTTGAGAACCCTGGGGTGTAGTCCATCTGGTCCAGGTGACTCATCTACCTTTAGACCTTTCAGCTTCCCAAACACCTTCCTCTTGGTAATAGCAATGGCACTCACTTCTATCCACTGACCCTTTTAAATTTCTGGTATACTGCTAGTCCTCCACAGTGAAGGTGGACTGAATAAGTTTGACTGCCATTTCTTTGTCCTTCATTTCTACTCTCCAGCATCACTTTCCAGTCTGATATCCACCTTTGCTTCTCTTTTTATATATCTGAAAATAAATTTTGATATTGTAGTCGCGCTGATATGCAACGAGTGAAAGCAATATACTGAGTCAAGCAGGGTCTGATTGAACTGTTTACTGTTTCAATCCGTGCACACTTAAGTGCCTGCTCCCAGCATCCCCCGCTCTTTGTGGGGCGGAAGTGACATCGGCTTCCAGGCCGAGGTCTGCCCCGCACTCAGAGCCCTCTTGGTTGCCGCTGGCTGCAGACTCACCTACGACTGCTGGAGCCGGTTCGCTTGCCACGTGGGCGAGCCGCCATAATATCATCCTTTTTTTTTGCTTGCTTACCTTCATATTTCATCGTTTCACTCTTTGTGGCTTTTTAGATGCCTTCTGTTGGCTTTTAAAAGCTTCCCAACCTTTAACTTCCCAATAATTTTTGCTCTATAATGTGCCCTGTCTTTTGCTTTTAGCTGTCTTTGACTTCCCTTGTCAGCCATGGTTGCTTCATCCTGCCTTTAGAATACTTACTCACCTTTGGGGTATATCCATCCTGCGCCTTCTGAATTGACTCCAGAAACTCCAGTCATTGTTGTCCTGCCATCATCCCTGCTAGTTACCTCTTCCAATCAACTTTGGCCAGCTCTTCTCTCATACCTCTGTAATTTCCTTTACTCCATTGTAATACTGATACATTTGATTTTAGATTATGAAGACACACAGTCCTCTTTTATTGTCATTTAGTAATGCATGCATTAACTAGCTCCTTCCTCTTAAACTGCAGACTGAATTCTATCATATTATCATCATGCTCCTAAGGGTCCCCTTACCTTAATCTCTCTAGTCAAATCTGGTTCATCACTTAACACCCAATCCAGAATTGTCTTTCCCTCTAGTGGGCTCAACCACAAGCTGCTCATTAAAAACATCTTGTAGGCATTTTATAAATTCCTCCTCTTGGGATCCAGCATCAACCTGATTTTCCTAATCTACCTACATATTGAAATTTCCTAATGACGATCATAACATTGCCCTTTTTACGTGCTTTTTCTATCTCCCATTGTAATTTGTATCCCTCATCCTGGCCACTGTTTGGTGGCTTGCATATAACTCCCATTAGGGTTCTTTTACCCTTGCAATTCCTTAACTCTGCCCATAAAGATACTACATCTTCTGATCCTATCTCGCCTCTTTCTTAGGATTTAATTTGATTTTTTGCCAACAGAACCACCCTATCCCCCTGGCTGCCCACCTGTCCTTTCAATACTATGCCAATCCTTGGATGTTAAGCTCCCAACTATGATCTTCTTTCAGCCACAATTCAGTGACGCCCACAATCAATCTCCAACTGTGCTACAAGATCATCTACTTCATTCTGTATATTGCGTCATTCAGATATAACACCTTCAGTCTTGTATTCTTCACTCTTTTCAATTTTGCACGTCAACTCATCGCAGTGACTGCAACTTTGTCCCATCATCTACCTGTCTTTCCTCACAGTCTCACTACACATTGCTTTACTTGTATACCAACTGCCCCATCACTCTGGTCCCCATCCACTTGCCAAATTACTTTAACCCTCCCCAGCAGCTCTAGCAAACCTGCCCACAGGATCTGATTCACCAAAGCAAGTCCCAAGACAGGGCTCATCAGAACCCTTGTGAAGAGGTCTGGTATCACTGTGATGGAAGATGCTGCTAATTTGTTAATGGCATTATGTAGAATTAGTAAAGAAAAATAACATGTGCAACAGGTGTCTCAGAGAGACAGCATTAAACATAAGAGGTTGTGTAGTATTGCACAAGCACAGATTGAGAAAGAATTCGATATAGGTGTAAGATATTCCAATTCATGACTTTTACTTTCAAGATTTAATTTAAAAGAAATCAAAATACCTGCAACAAAATATTGCAGTCATTTCAAAGATCTGTTGAAGGTTTTGTTCATTGCTAGCTCTTACCCTTCTACAAATTGAATGTTTCTTCATTGCACTTATTTACTTTCTTGCGGATTGAGCTACTTCTTGAATTGGATCCTCAAGCTCGTTGTCGAGCATTCTGTATCAAACGCCATTGACGTCACTAACAGAGCCTATTGGGTATTTCAGCTGTTTGGTTGTTCTATCTCTTCATTGGTATTCTGCCCCTAATGTACTAGTTCCAAGTTCCATGCTGCAATTGTGTGTTCCTGATAGATTGAGCATTTTTCTTCTGCCCCTGGCTATTGGTCTGCTTCCAGCATTGTATCACAATCTAATTTATTGCACTGACATCCATGGTAAGTGTTAAGCACGGTTCACTTTCGGCACATTATTTGAAGTTAGCACTGTTTTCATTTCAGTGACAATCATACTCTATCTTAGATCATGAAAACAAATGTATTTGTTTTAAAAAGTTTAACAACACAGGTTCATTGCAGCAAAGAATTTAAAACACTGAAAAATATTTTAAAATAGGCCTTATACATTTAAAACATTTTACTATTTGTTTAAGGTGCCTCTTTCACATCTTGATAAAGAAGTATTTTCAAGACAGCCCCACAGACTGTATCCTGAACGCCGCCTCTTCCCATGGTTGTCCCTTACCCAGAAATTCGTGCTGCAATTCCACTTGTGATCTTGTTTGGTGCATCGTATGCTGCAAAGGGTTGTGATCATTAAATGGCATATTATTCTAATCCATAGAGGACATTAAATATTTGAGTATGTGTTGAAGCTTGGAGAAGTTTATGAATGTTTTTTCATTCAGAACACTTTTGAGAACTTCTCATGTAGACGAGAAGTAAATTCATCATTGGTTTTTGAGAATAAGTGTAAAAATTACCAGTTGTTATCCAGAAGCTCTATAAAAACTTTATTGTCCTACGCAGTATTTCAGAATGTGGAACATAACAGCATTGTACAGGCGCTTTGGCCCACAAGGCTGCCGACTTTTTAACCTATTCTAAGATCAACCTAACCCTTCCCTCCAACATAGCGCTCAAATTTTCTGTCATCTATGTGCCAATCTAAGAGTCTTTTAAATGTCACTACCATTCCTGTCTGTACCACCTGTCCTGGAAGTGCGTTCCACCTGCTTCCATTCTCTGTGTAAAAGACCTACCTCTGACATCACCCCTATATTTTCATCCAATCATCTTAAAATTATACACCTTCGTATTTCTGTGAAAATTTTAAAAATACGTATTTAACGAAATTATCTTTGATTTTTTAAAAATCCTAGATGTGTTCCAATGCTTCCTTATACTGTGTACAGTATTATTTAGTTATTTATTTAGAGATATAGAGTGGAATAGGCCCTTCGAGCCACACCGCCCGCAACCCACCAATTTAACCCTAGCCTAATCACAGGACAATTTATAATGACCAATTAACCGACTAACTGGTACATCTTTGGACTATGGGAGGAAAGCTGAGCACCTGGAGGAATTCCATACATTCTTTGGGGAGGACGTGCAAACTCCTTATAGAGGATGCTGGGATGGAACTCTGAACTCCGACGCCCTGAGCTGTAATAGTGTTATTCTAGCTGCTATACTACTGCGGTGCTACCCTTTGTCATTTTAGTTAATTATTTAAGATAACTTGTTATGGAGTTGACAAGTTTCATTAAATTCCCTATTTCAGTCCGAATTATATTTTTATACTTTAATAGGTACCTAAACTTATTTTAACTGCAATCAAAATTTGGTTATTCTCTGAAATTTCAGGAAAATCCCTGTGCATTTTGTTTTGTAAAGTAATGAATAACCCCAAGAGTGTTATGTCCAAATCTCTGAGTGATTACGAGTGAATTCCAAACTACTAAACAATGCTAAGCGTGATGTTTGCAGACAAGTTCTTAAACTCTTTATTTGTTGGATCTCATTTAGTTCCAAAAGCTTTTCACTGCTTAAAAAGAAACAGAATAATGTACTGTCACTCTGCTTTATATCCCAAGGGAGTTAACTTCTTTATTTTCCGAATGATGTCCATTTAAAGTTAAACAAATTGGTGATTGATGAATGGAACGACAGTAATATTTAGACTTTGCATGTAACTCTACAAGCAAAAATACTAAAATGTATTGCCTCTGATGAATTTAAATCAATTTATTAGTTACACTGCCATAAATATATCTGTGGGACAATTGCACAGTTATGATTATGACTGTATGAGTAATAAATTACTCCATGGGTATGCTCTGTCCACAAAAAGCAGGAAACCTCATCTACGAACCATCTACCAGGCACGTCAAGAGCAAGAATTAGGACTATCTGAGTGCCGAGGTGAGTACCAATTTCAAAAGACTGGGAAGAGGTTTTGTAAAAGTGGACTACAAACAGCAAATTGAAGGACTAAGTGAATGGGACATTTCAAAAGGAGTTTTAAGAGATGATAGCATGTTACCCTGATTCCAGATCTCCAGAATGACAAGCTGCTTCGACAGCAAGATAAGGTATAAAGAAAAGCTTTTGTAATGTACAGAAATCTTAACATTGTTAATGTTAATGTTAACAATGTTAATCTTAACATTGCAGAAAAGCCTAAACTTTCATTTTAGGTGTGTAACTAAAAGGTAACCTGGGACAACAAGACAATAGGAACAAAATTCTCTATGCTACAATGAGTGGAAAGGATATTTTTTCTCATTGTGAACATATGTTTCACTAACCCTGTATTCATATGGACCTGGATTTAGTAATGACTTAGTGTTGATTGGGTAAAGTGCAGATTTGTGATTAAGAGGCATGGAAAGAGAGAGCTGAGAACTATCTGGGCTTTCTTTCCCTGCCTACTTTATGTTTTGCCCTTTTTGTCTGTTAGATAGTTGTGGGTAGTATTCAGCCACTCATTCTTAGTGAACTCTATCTGGTCCTGTGTGAAATGGGAGGAGAAAAATTCCTGGATCTGTACTGAAAATGTGCGTTATCTCTTCTTTCAGACCTTTGTTGTCATTGCTCAGGTCAACGAAATAGCAGTGCTACTCCATTCAGTACAAAATAACACAGTGACAATTCAATTACTAAAAACACAATGACTACATTTAAAATAATGTCCGAGTTATTTAGAATGACATCTAAGTCATATCTGAATTAAAAACAAATGACATTACAATTGAAAGAAACAGTGGCTGCTCTGTTCAAGTACATCAAAGGAAGAAAACTCAGATATTGCACATGCCCAGTTTGAGATTGTCCACAGTGCCTATGGACTATGGGTGGATAGAGACGGGGGGCATTGCTCAGTTGCATAACAGCCCCGGGGAAAAAGCCAGTTTTCAGTCTGGACGTCAGTGCAGAGATGTTTTTGTATCTCCTGCCGGGTGATAGGATATTGATCGGGTAATTACTGGGGTGGGGGATGAATTCATCACGATGTTGCAAGCCCACCGTAGACAGTGTGAGTTGTGGATGATTTCCCTATCTGATAGTTGTGTCCTGAGGATGTTCTGTGCAGTCCTGCTCACTCGTTGAAGTGCTTTCTGTTTGCACCACACTGTCATGCAGTCAGTCAGTCAATATGCTCTCAATGGCATATCAGTAAAAGTTTATCAGCAACTTCCAGTCTGGTAAAAAGCTTACCAGTCATCCTCAACTCCCATTCATTAATTCCCTTGTTGGATCTTCACATGGCCTTGGATCACCTGGACAATGCTAATACTTACATCAGGCTGCTGCTTATTAATGACACCTCAGTATTTAACACAACCATTCCTATATTTCTGATCAAAAATCTCCATAACCAGGGCCTCTGTAGCTCCTGCTCCAACTGAATCCTCTGCTTCCTCAGCCGAAGGCCACACTGTGCAGATGGGAAATAACATTTCCACTTTGCTGATAATCAGCACTGGCGCACCTCAAGGATATGTGCTTAGCCCACTGCCCTACGCTTTCTACACCAATGACTGCATAGCTAGGCGCAGCTCAAATGCCATCAATATATGCGCAGCCCTCTGGTGAAAAATGATATTGTATCCGTTAAATAGGGGCCGTGGACAATTCTGATTTGATGGAGATGGACGTGAAAGCACAGAGGAAAATCTGGAAAAATTTCTGAAACACCAGTTCGCTGCTGTGGTTACTGCATAATCGGGAATCTTTCGGAGGGAAGGCCTCAAAATCTTCGGCTTTGCCTGCTGTTGGCGACCGAGATGGAGGTTGAATCATTCAGATAGAGATGGCGCTCAGTACCTGGTGTCGGACAGCTGATCAGAGCTCGAAGTTTTCGGATGACTCAGAGTCAGACCGTGGTCGGGTATGGCAGGGAGAGTTTTTCTTCCTTCTCCCGTCTGCGTGAGATGTGGGACATTTGAGAGACCTTGAACTTTTTACTGTGCTCACGGATTTCTTCATCAAGTTATGGTATTGTTGCACTGTTGTAACTATATGTTATAATTATCTGGTTTTGTTAGTTTTTTTCAGTCTTGGTCTGTCCTGTGTTTTGTGATATCACACCGGAGGAAATATTGTATTATTCCTTAATGCATACATTACTAAATGACAATAAAAGAGGACTGCGTGTCTTCATAATCTAATCTAATATATTTGCTGACAACATAACTATTGTTGGCAGAATTTCAGATGGTGACTAGAAGGCGTATAGGAGCAAAATAGATCAGTTAGTTGAGTGGTGCCACAGTAACAGCCTTGCACTCAACATCAGTAAGGTGGGGTGCATATGGTCTGGTTAAGGTGGCGGCTGCGTACAACACTCATTCTGTCAACATCTTTTGGATAGATCATGAAACCATATAGTTCACTTCTTTTATGTCTTTTATATTTGTTTTTCGTCTTAAATGTGATTCTGGTATGGTTGGAGCTGGTGATTTGCAGTTTGGAGATCATTTGGGTGTTCCAGTGCTCTGCAGTCTCTAACAGGATTCCTGGAGACAGAGGCAGCAGGGGTGCATGCCCACGTTTGACTCTACTCTGCCGACTAAAGCTTCCATTGTGCTCCAATTAAAGCGAGGAGGGATATTGTAACGTCGGGGTGAGTGTGGAGGGTGAGTGCTGGCTGCCTGTCTTTTGATCATTCTGCTACGGAGAGGGGAGAACCTGCCACTGTACACGGAGAACGTTGCCTAGGTCTTCTGCGTTTTGGATGGGGACTTGGACTATAGACTTTTTATCAGTCTTATAGTTTTTTTTGTATGTTCTGTGTTTTTCACTCGATCTTTCTCATTTTTTTGTGTGGGGAGGAAGAATTTGGGGGTTGAAATGCCTGTTCTGTTTTTGTTCATTTTTATGTGTGCGAGGAGGGATTTGGGGTTGATATGCCTGTTCTGTTTTTGTTCATTTTTATGTGTGCGAGGAGGGATTTGGGGTTGATATGCCTGTTCTGTTTTTGTTCATTTATTTTTGTGCAGGGAGGTGGCACTTGTGGGTTGATGATGGTGCTGCCTTTCTTTTCTTTCTTGGTTTCTTGGCTATCCTGAGAAGAAGAATTTCAGAATGGTATACTTTGATAATAAATAAATGAACTTTATGAGAGTAGATTGTGGTCTTCAGAAGGAGTAAGATGAGGGAACACACACCATTCTTCATAGAGGGCTCAGAAGTGGGAAGGGTGAGCAATTTCAGGTTACAGGTTGTCAAAATAGCTGAGGATCAGTATAACATACTGATGGAATTACAAAGAAGGCATAACAGAGGCTATATTTAATTGGGAGTTTGAGAAATTGAGGAGAATTGGAATGTTACCAAACACATTCGCAAATTTCTACAAGTGTACCGTGGGGAGCATTCTAACTGGTCATATCACCACTTGGTACGGAGAGGCACAGGATCAGAAAAAATAACCTGAAAGTTGTAAACTCAGCCAGCTCCATCACGGGTGTGAGCCTCCCCATCACCTGACCAACTAACTTTCCCTTTAAATATACCCGCAGACTTGGCCTCCACAGCTATCTTCGGCAGAGCATTCCGCAGATTCACTACTCTCTGGCTAAAAAAAACTTTTCTGTACCTCTGTTCTAAAAGATTGTCACCTCATTCTAGACCTCCCCACCATAGGAAACATCCTCTCCACATCCACCTTATCTAGTCCTTTCAATTCAGTAGGTTTCAATGAGATCCCCCCCCCCCCGCTTTCTTCTAAATTCCAGTGAGTACAGGCCCAAAGCTGCCAAATGCTCTTCGTATGTTAACCCATTCATTCCCGGAATCATCCTTGTGAACCTCCTCTGGACTCTCTCCAACGACAACACATCCTTTATGAAAACTGTTGACAATTCTCCAAGTGCGGCCTGACTGGTGTCTCAGCGTTATCTCCTGTTTTCATATTCCATTCCCCTTAATATTAAACCTGATTCTGATGGAAATTCCTCTGTGTTGAAGGCTTTCAATGATGGGATCTCCACAGTGCTCTTGGATGGAGAGTTCCAAAGATTCACAATTCTATGGGTAAAAATATACTGTCTTGTCTTTTTTCAGAAAAGCCATCACCTTTATTTTGATACTCTAGCCAGGGAATACATCAGCTCTGTATCTATCTGTCAGGTTCCTTAAGTCTGTTCTGTTATGTTTTGTGACTCCAGGCACAGGAGCCCAGGATAACTTTGTCTACTTAGTTTATCTTTTAGTAAGGTGCTCACATCTAACACGGTGGCGTAACGATGTACGCCATTCACGTACTTCTTTATTTATTTATCAATACAACAAGGGTTAGGCTCTTCTATCCCTTTGAACCATGACACCTCAGCAACCCCACAACCCCAATTAACCATAACCTAATCACAGATCAATTTACAATGTCGAATTAGCTTACCTGATATGACCTTGGGAGGCAACCAAAGCACCCAGCGAAAACCCGCACATTCCACAGGGAGGATGTACAGAGACTCATTACGGAATGAAACTGGAATTGAACTCTGAACTCTGGAACATCCCCAGCTGTAATAGTGTTGCACTACCTGCTACATCACCCCTGTAACCCAAAATGAAATATGTAAACAAAGAATGCTTAAAAAATATACTTGCACTATTGCTGGAATATTAATACACTACACTCCTCTCTGCTTAGCTATAAACTTCAAGTTAATATGGAATGAGTCTCAATTCTCTAGTCATCCTGAATCTATAATTGTACTGTATACATTCACAGTATACTATATGATACGCCTGTAATATAGACATCACAGCATAGTAAATGTAAAATTGTCCCATTCAGGCCCAAAGATTTAATTGCTGTGGAGGATTTTTTACTTTTGTGAGAAAGCATCTTTCCTGACAAGGTGAGGGGGAGGTTCACTCTGCTTGGCAGGTGAGACTTGTGGCTGTGAAACAGTCTCAGGTTCTGCAGCCTCCTCCATGGTGGTTGTAGGAGTTGACTCTGGGACTGCAGGGAGTGGTGCTGAGAGCTCTGGCCACCTTTCTTCTCCAACAATTTACTCTGCTCTCCTCAACTGATAGATATGTCATCTCCAGTTGACATCAGACTCGATCTCCCCTGTGTAGAAGAGTGGTCTAGTTTGTCTTTAATCTCTTCAAACACCCATTTTGACCATCTCTGTAGTCCCTTTCCAGGACTGCTTGTCCAGGAGTGAAAGAGATCCAAGCGTAAGTGCAAGGGACGAACCAGGAACAGCACACAATGAGAATCAGAAACAGAATCAGGTTTATTATCACTGGCACGAGTCATGAAGTTTGTTAACTTAGCAGCAGCAGTTCAATGCGCTACAGGATAATATAGAAAGAAAAATAAAGGAATAAGTAAATCAGTTACAATAAGTATATATATGTATATTGAATAGATTACAAGTAGTGTAAAATTAGAAATGATATATTCAAAAAATGCGGTAGTGTTCATGGGTTCAATGTCCATTTAGGAATTGGATGGCAGAGGGGAAGAAGCTGTTTCTGAATTGCTGACTGTGTGCATTCAGGCTCTGTACCTCCTACCTGATGGTAAGAATGAGAAGAGGGCATGCCCTGGGTGATGGGGGTCCTTAATAATGGACGCCGCCTTTCTGAGGCGCCACTCCTTGAAGATGTCTTGGGTACTATGGAGGCTAAGATGGAGCTGACTAATTTTATGACTTCTGTTGCCTCTCTGTACCAGACAGTGATGCAGCCTGTCAGAATGCTCTCCATGGAACGTCTATAGATGTTTTAGAGTGTTTTAGTTGATAAACCAAATCTCTTCAAACATCTAATGAAATATAGGTGCTCTTGCTTTCTTTATAGCTGCATTGATATGTTGGGACCAGATTAGATCCTCAGAGATCTTGGCTCCCAGGAACTTAAATTTGCTCACTGTCTCCACTTCTGATCCCTCTGTGAGGATTGGTTCATGTTCCCTTGTCTTGCCCTTCCTGAAGTCCACAATCATAGCTGGTGAGCTGTTGGTTGTGGAGTGTGCTGAATTGCAATATGCAAGGAGGAAATTGGTGAGCTTCGTATTCATTGCCAGTGTAATGTGTTCTGAAAAAATTGCTCACAGTGCATTCTTTCGACTCTGGACAAGCCTTTCCAGCAAGCCATTTGTAGCTTGGTGGTGCGGTGCAAATGTGATATATCTTACTGTATTAGTTTTCAGGAGTGACTGAAACAGTTCCTCAACAAATGTAGTCCATTGTTCTGCAAAACAACTCCTTGAGAAGAGACTTCTCAACACATCAACAGCCTTAAGGACACTTTCACCACTTAACACGTAAGGCCACTTTGTAGCTGCATCCACTATTAGTAAGCAACATGCGCCCATGAATGGTCTGGCAATGTCCACATGAACTGTCTGCCAAGGCAATGCATGCCTTTCCCAGGGATAGAGAGTCACTGCTCTTGAATTCAATCTTGTAATTGTGTCCTCCAAGAAAGAAAGTCCATCTCTGCATTCGTATTGGGTTGATGGTGACCTTAAAATCACCACAGATCCTAAGAGACACATTATTCTTGGCTACTGCATTCACCGGCAAAGCCCAGACTACCACCCAGCCTTAGAAAGAATTCCTTCAGCCTCCATGTGTTCTAGCTCACTGGCTACTTTATCACAGATGGTATAAGAACCAGATGGGCTTTGTAAAACTTGGGTGTGGCATTTTTATTCAACACTATTTTACCCTTGAGTTGTTTGAGTTTTCCAGTGCCATTCTTGAACACTGCTGTGGCATTATCCAGTACCTTTCTTAATTGGCTTTGAGCTGACTGTTGCAGGGGATGTAGCATTCAAATGGTGGATGGATCTCCTATCAAGTTGTGGTTGTCTCAGCCAATGTCGACCCCACAATGCAGGTCCTCCTGTTTTTACCAGATACAAACCCAACGTGGCTTGTTGGTTGTTGTATTTCACTTTTACAAATGTCATTACCTCAGGAGGTATCTTTTCTCTAGTATAAGTTCTTAGTTAGATATCTACAGGTTTCAGTTCAATACCTTAGAAATGCTGTACAAACTCATATTGTGGTATAACTGAAACAGCTGAGCCAGTGTCTAATTCCATTTTAATTAATTTGCAGTTCACTTCTGGTGTAGTCATATTGTTTGTCTCTTGTTAGTTTTCACATTGTAAATTATAACATTACTCAGTCCTGTGTCATTCTCATTACTATCAGATTTTTTATCAGCTGCATGCAGATTAGTGCTTTTTTTTAAACTGCAACTTGACTTTTTATCTTTTCTCTTCCCTGCACAGTCCATTTAATTTTGTCTGTATGACGTGCTCTTTGCTTGTGCCTTTCTTTGTTGCATTTTCTGCAAATTTTGCCTTTAAGCCTGCATTGGTCTGGTGTATGTGAGCTCCTGACACAATGGTAACTCAATTTGTTCAGCCAGGCAGGTTTCGATTTAGATGTTTCATTTTTCTCACGCCGACTTTCATTCCTGACTGTAACACAATTGCATCTCTGGCTGCTGTTTCTATTGATACAATGATTTCAACTGCTCTTTTAAATGTGAGTTGTGCTTCAGTATGAGCTGTTTTGTGAATGCTTTCTTGGAAGATTCCACAAGCTAAATATCTCTCAGTACATCATTAAGCCCATCACTGAAATGACAATGTTCAAACAACTTTTTTATTTTAGTCACGTAAGCTGAAATGAACTTCCCATTCTTTTGATTCTGCTTATGAAACCTAAAACATTCTGCAATCAACAATGGTCTTGTTCCTGCAATATAATCACAATATCAGCAAAGCTCATTTTGGTTGGTTTGGTTGGAGCAGTTAAACTTCTAAGTAAACAGCCATTTAAAAAAAAACTCAACCATCTCTTTCCCCTCCAAAGAAACATGTACTGTGCATTTTCAAAACTCAAATGTCTCTCTCCCCTTCCAAAGAAAAAAACGTACTGCACTTCAACGGGTAGGTAGTCATCTCAGGTTTACTTTAAAACTTTCTCATCCCCACTGTTATGTTTTGTAACTCCAGAAACTAATTGAAAGAAAACACAGGAGACAGGATAACTTGCTTACATAGATTTTCTTCTAGTGTAGCGCTCACATATATTGTGGTGGCGTAATGACGTATGCCATTCATGTACTTCTTACATATAAACCCATAATGAATTACGTAAACAAAGAATACAAATCAAGCAATATATTTACAGTATTAAATATTACTGAAAGATTAAATACACCAGTTTCAACTGCATTACTTTTCATTCTTGTAAAACTAAGAGAATACTTATGTCTTCTCTTATGAGTATGGTGAAATTCTGCTCCAAATTTGATGGCATGAACATCGATATTTCTAACTTCTGATAATTTCACCACTTCCCCTTTTCTCCTTTTCCATTCCCCATTCTGGATCCCCTCTCTCCCCTTCTCCTCACCTGCCCATCATCTCCCCTCTCGTGCCTCTCCTCCCCCCATTTCTCCGATGGTCCACTGTCCTGTCCTATCAGATTCCTTCTACTATGTCCTCACACATCATGAAGACCTGAGAGAGGCTGGTCCTGACTCACCTCTGACCCTGGTCACATCAGCCCTCGATCCCCTACCAGAAGCACATAGGAGCTACCTGCAGACTAAGCCTGCACTGCTCCCTGTTACTATTGATAGTGAGGACATCGATGTGATGAGGACCTACAAGTACCTGGAGGTGCACCTGGATGACAAACTTGAGTGGAGCACCGATACAGAGGCTGTGTACAAGAAGGACCAGAATTATCCCTACTTCCTGAGGAGACTGGGGTCCTTTGGAGTATGCAGGCCTCTCCTTCACTTGTTCTACCAGTCTGTTGTCACCAGTACAATCTTCTATGCAGTGATGTGCTGGGGCAATGGCATTAACATGAGTGATGTCAACAGACTCAGTAAACTGATTAGAAAGGCTGTCTCTGTGATAGGAGTCAAACTGGACACACTGGAGGCTGTGGTAGAACAAAGCACCCCACAGAAAATTCTGGTAATTCTGGACAATGTTTCCCATCTTCTGCGTGCCATTTGGGTGAACAGAGGAGCATATTTAGTAATAGACTATGCTGCCCCAAAGAGCGCTATATGTGGTCATTCTTACCCTCAGCGATTAGGCTCTATAATGAGTCAACCTATAGCTAGGGAAGTGATGACACCCTCCTGTTAGACTGTTTATGGTAACTTAGTTTTTTTTATTCTTTCTACTTCTCTTCTAATATGTATATCTCTGCGCTTGTAATACTACTGTGACACTGTAATTTCCTTTGCGATCAGTAAAGTATCGACCTATCATCTATCTATCTTTACCTCTTCCACCTATCACCTCCCAGCTTCTCAATTCACCCCCTCCCCCATTCACCTGTCTTCCCCCTCACCTGGTTTCACCTATCCCTGGCCCGCTTGTACTCCTCCCCCTCCCCCCACTTTCTTACTCTGACCTCTTCCCCCTTCCTTTCCAGTGCTGATGAAGGGTCTTGGTCTGAAATGTTGACTGTTTATTCCACTTCATAGATGCTGCCTGACCTGCTAAGTTCCTCCAGCATTTCCGGAGCGTTGCCCAAGATCTTGCACTGGGTTAGGAACTTGTAGTTCTTTTCCTTGTGTCAGCTCTGAGGAACATAACCATCATGCAGCCTCTGGTTCAGATGTCTCATGCTCCACTGTATCCTGTGCAGAAGTGATGTAACGTTATAATGCAGCAATGGAAGATCAGACTGCTGTCATCATGAATCAAGCGCCTGTTCTGTATAGGGGTGTTGATCTTGTCAGATCTTTCCTGTAATGTAGTTCCCAATGAATACTAGGATTATTGATGTCAAGGCAAAGGCTGGTGGGGAATAGGGAGAGGTAGTGAGAGTTGGTGTTGAGGCACTGGACCTGCTCAGTGACCATAAGGCCATAAGACATTTGAGCAGAATTAGGCTTTTTAGTCAATCGAGCCTGCTCCACCATTCCACCATGGCTGGTTTATTGTCCCTCACTGACTAGTTGATGCATATAGTGTTGCAAGTTATACTCTTGATGGATAGAAGAACGACGGTGACCTGGAAATCGATGTGACTCCACATTTTTGGTCGAAGAGGCCGCTGATGGAGGACAGTAGAAGAGCAAAGGGGCCCATCAGTTGATAGAGCAGTTTAACCGGACCCTGACAACACATCAGAAAGTTCTGTTCCCATAGTGATCAATCCTTCATTACAACTTCTTGAACCACGCTCCTCAGAGGAGAACTGCTCTCAATTTTTCCCGTGCAGAAAGTGACTCCTATTCAGGGATATTCTTCGTCTTCCCCAGCCTCAAGCGCCCACCTCTCCCCTCCTGAGCAGTTGCCCTATTTTCGTAAATTTTTGTCTCATTTTCCCAATCATGAGCAACTCTAGGTCATAAGGGGTCTACATCTGTTTTGCTACATGATGTCCGACGTCTGCAATAAAAATAAACTTGTACCAGTTATAGCAACAACATGCAGAAGGAACTCAGTAGGAACAAAAACTCTTCATCAGGGCTTTGTATAGTTGCCCGTCAACATGTACATCTTTCAAAACTTGGAAACTTCCACTTTAATCCCTATATTCATTGGCAATGTCATTAAATAGTGCAGGTTCCTTAAATAATGCCAGGTTTTACATGCTTGTGTTAAGTTTATTGATTTGCCCAATTTGGAGGGGTGTGGTCAAGTCAGTCGATTCATGTTGTTAACATCCTTTGTTCACCACTTCCTGTGGGCACACACACCACCTGAACAACACGGTGAGCCATCCTAAAATCATGCGCATGCAGTCTGAACTACAAACTACTGCTGTCAACAGAAAAGTAAGGGGTAGGAATGAGCCCAATTTTGCCACTTCACATACCTTCATGTTAACTGATGATCATTGACCTGAAATGTTCTTTTTCTGTCCACTAATGCTGTTGGGCTTTCTGAGTGTTTCAAGCCTTTCTGTTTGAGTTAACTGATTGTGTAGCGTTTCGGTGATTAGTATCCTGGAAGTGAACCTAGAAGTGTTGGTTGTTCTTTGTTTCTGATGATGACATTTGTCTCTTGGGTAAAAACCTGTGCGGGAGGTGTTTAATCGTAAAAAAGCCATCGGAATGGGGAAGTTCCCCTCTCTCGGCCTCAAAAAATTTGGTCCAATGGTACAAAAAGTCATCATGGCTGGAGACTTCCTTGGTTGCAGCGGATAGCCATGTCGCCTTCTGTGCCTTTGCATGTCCTTTGCTCTCCATGGAGCGTTGAGCACTGCCTTCTTGGCTGTTGGATCTTGTAGCTGATCTCATCCACCCAGTCCGCCGGAACTGGCTTCACATGCTGTGATAGACATACTCTATCTCACTGGGGTTGGAGATTCCCAGGTAGCCTCACCTGGTTTAGCCCGCTTGTTGAAGCAATGTACCTCGGTGTGGCCACTGTTGAATGCAAACAGTTACTTGGAGCCAGGGGTGAGAGCTGGGAGGTAAGTGGGGACCAAAGGTGGACAAGCTACCCCTGGGCAGAGCATGACAAGCCCACCACCAGAGGTGCTACCCCTCCTTGGAACCTAGAAGTACAAAATACCTCTGAGCCTTAGGTGATTGGTTTCTGTTTCCAAGTGAGAAATGATTTTGAACACTTTTGATGTGGATTTTTATGATTGTGTAACTAAGTGGCAGATTTGCAAGTTTCTACTACATATGAACATATGATTCAAAAAATGTGGTGCTTTCGGAAAGACATCAGCTAAGATTCATTTAATAGCATATTTGCATTAATCTGCAAACATCCTTGCTGCTTAATTGGTATAACTAAATACTAGTTACGGAGCTATGAAGTAATTGAAATGAACAAAACTGAATTGTTTATAATTGGCAAAATAATGTCATCTGTTGCCCAATTATTAAGGGTCTCATGATGGTGATGTGGAGATGCATACTAACATAGAAGAATGAATCACGGGTGACAGCTGACTTTTTTTCTTTACATGAGGATGAATAACTTCCCAAGGAAAACATCTCAGAGTTTGTTATTGGGCTTGAATCCTGTACTTAATTTGGCAAAGAACTTGTTTTCACAGCTTAAAACAACAATCATCCATCAGGCCACATTGACTAACTAAATCAGCAACTGGTTAAACTAAATGGTTAAACTTCAACTTCTGATATTGTGTCCTGATGTGCTTTATATGAGCTATCTCACAACAGTCAAGCAGCATTTGCTCATTTTGATTTCTTTCATCATATTCATTAGTTGCAGTCACATTTCATGAGGGCTAAGTGTTTGTCTTGAATAGTTGTAGTCTTGAGGACACGGAGAAAATTCAAAAGAACTGTAGAACATGCCATGCACATTTTACTTATTCAGAGAATTTGCTATTCAAACATCAATTTAGAAAACCTGAGCAACATGCACAAGATGTATGGAACCGGAGGAGATAGCAGAGGTACTTAATGAGTGCTTTGCTTCAGTATTCACTACGGAAAAGGATCTTGGCAATTGTAGGGAGGACTTACAGCAGACTGAAAAGCTTGAGCATGTAGATATTAAGAAAAAGGATGTGCTGGAGCTTTTGGAAAGCATCAAGTTGGATAAGTCTCCAGGACTGAATGAGATTTACCTCAGGCTACTGTGGGAGGCGAGGGAGGGGATTGCTAAGCCTCTGGTGATGGTCTTTGGGGACGGGAGGTTCCGAAGGATTGGAGGGTTGCAGATGTTGTTCCCTTATTCAAGAAAGAGAGTAGAGATAGCCCAGGAAATTATAGACCAGTGAGTCTTACTTTAGTGGTTGGTAAGTTGATGGAAAAGATCCTGAGACGCAGGATATATGAACATTTGGAGAGACATAATATGATCAGGAATAGTCAGCATGGCGTTGTCAAGGGCAGGTCATGCCTTACGAGCCTGATTGAATTTTTTGAGGATGTGACTAAACACATTGATGAAGGTAGAGCAGTAGATGTAGTGTATATGGATTTCAGCAAGGCATTTGACAAGGTACCCCATGCAAGGCTTATTGAGAAAGTAAGGAGGCATGGAATTCAAGGGAACATTGCTTTATCAATCCAGAACTGGCTTGCCCACAGAAGACAAAGAGTGGTTGTAGACGAGTCATATTCTGCATGGAGGTCGGACACCAGTGGTGTGCCTCAGGGATCTGTTCTGGGACCCCTACTCTTTGTGATTTTTATAAATGACCTGGATGAAGAAGTGGAAGGATGGGTTCGTAAATTTGCTGATGACACAAAGGTTGGAGGTGTTGTGGACAGTGTGGAGGGCTGTCAGAGTTTACAGCAGGACATTGATAGGATGAAAAACTGAGCTGAGAAATGCCACATGGAGTTCAACCCAGATAAGCATGAGGTGGTTCATTTTGGTAGGTCAAATATGATGGCAGAATATAGTATTAATGGCGCTCTTGGCAGTGTGGAGGATCAGAGGGATCTTGGGGTCTGAGCCCATAGGGCACTCAAAGCTGCTGCGCAGGTTGACTCTGTGGTTAAGGAGGCATATGGTGTATTGGCGTTCATCAATCACGGGATTGAGTTTAAGAGCTGAGAGGTAATGTTGCAGTTATATAGGAGCCTAGTCAGACCCCACTGGGAGTACTGTGCTCAATTCTGGTCGCCTCACTACAAGAAGGACGTGGAAACCATAGAAATGGTGCAGAGGAGATTTACAAGGATGTTGCCTGGATTGGGGAGCATGCCTTATGAGAACAGGTTGAGTGAACTCGGCCTTTTCTCCTTGGAGCAATGGAGGATGAGAGGTGACCTGATAGAGGTGTATAAGATCATGAGAGGCATTGATTGTGTGGATAGTCAGAGGCTTTTTCCCAGGGCTGAAATGGCTAGCACGAGAGGGCACAGTTTTAAGGTGCTTGGAAGAAGGAGGAGATTTACCAGGATGCTGCCTGGTTTAGAAAGTATGCATTATGATCAGAGATTAAGGGAGCTAGGGCTTTACTATTTGGAGAGAAGGAGGATGAGAGGAGACATGATAGAGGTGTACAAGGTAATAAGAGGAATAGATAGAATGGATAGCCAGCGCCTCTTCCCCAGGGCACCACTGCTCAATACAAGAGGACATGGCTTTAAGGTAAGGGGTGGGAAGTTCAAGGGGGATATTAGAGGAAGGTTTTTTACTCAGAGAGTGGTTGGTGCGTGGAATGCACTGCCTGAGTCAGTGGTGGAGGCAGATACACTAGTGAAGTTTAAGAGACTACTAGACAGGTATATGGAGGAATCTAAGGTGGGGCTTATATGGGAGGCAGGGTTTGAGGGTCGGCACAACATTGTGGGCTGAAGGGCCTGTACTGTGCTGTACTATTCTATGTTCTATGTTCTATGTACAGAGGAGACGTCAGGGGTAGGTTTTTTATGCAGAGAGTGGTGAGTGCTTGGAATGGGCTACTGGCAACGGTGGTGGAGGCAGATACGATAGGGTCTTTTAAGAGACTCCTGGATGGATACATGAGCTCAGAAAAATAGAAGGCTATGGGTACCCTAGGTAATTTCTAAGGTAAGGACATGTTTGGCACAGCTTTGTGGGCTGAAGGACCTATATTGTGCTGTAGGTTTTCTATGTGTAACACTTGGCTCGATCGACTCACATTCGTCTAGGGGAAGCTGCTGTCTGCCCGCCAAACTGTGTCTCACATTTGTGTAGATGCTGTGTAATGCACCCTGGTACAAACCCACAATGCAAAACGTCAGACAGTACACAATATGTGATTAAATGATTACACTTTATAACTCTTATTTTGTGTTGTGGTTAGTAGAAAAGCAAAATAGTAAAGAAAAAGACGCCACTGTAGTGATTTGAATCAGTCTGTGCACAAGTAAGTTCGTTGGAGCTCACAGAACCAGGTCTCCTTTCCACCAATCGATCTTCTCCGAACTCCATCGACCCTCGGCTGGGACCACCCCTGTTGGTCTGCCAGAGTGCTCCACATGTGTCCTTCCTCTTCTCTTCTCCTCGCCAAAAAGCCCGCGCACTAACTCTGGTTACCACAGATACAAGATAGAATAACATGACTTCTGAAGGTCGTGAGTTCGAGCCCCAGCTGAGGCAACATGTGTCCTTGAGCAAGGCACTTAATCACATATTGCTCTGCAGTGACATTAGTGCCAAGCTGTATGGGTCCTAATGCTCTTCGCTTGGACAACATTGGTGTCATGGAGAGGGGAGACTTGCAGCATGGGCAACTGCTGGTCTTCCATACAACCTTGCCCAGGCCTGCGCCCTGGAGAGTGAACACTTTCCAGGCGCAGATCCGTGGTCTCACAAGACTAACGGATGCCTTTAATTTAATTAACATGACTTCCATTGGTTAGTTCCCCGTTATCTGTAGTTATAACCCAAACATCGCAGCTAAAGAGAAACATTACCTCATCAGTTAACATTACAGAGAAGCCATTTCATTATAACACTACAGAGAAGCCATTTTGTTATTAGCAGTTAACATCACTGAGAACCCCCCTACATTCTTCCCCCACCAAATTTAGTCATGCCCTCATGACGCACAGATAACTTGCCAACCCTTACTGCAAAACACAAAGCCCAATCCAAGTGCAAAAAGCAGTGACGTAGCTCCCCAAAACAGTAGAGATCACACCCTGCTCCCCAGGCGCTACATAGGCCAACCTATCCGGGGGGGGGGTAGGGGGGGGGTTCCTAATTCTCTGAGACCTCCGTACCTCCTCTTCTAACTCTTCCGGCTCAGACACAACTGAAGATACTTTGGGGCTACCTGGCGAAGCCTCCCGCGATCTGTCCCTCAATCCCCTCTGCAACTCGGAGCCCCCTGTCTCGTGTTCAGGCCCCACTTCCTCTCCTTCAGAGTCCTGCTGTACTCCTGGCTGCCCACCAATAGCTCCCCTCGCCTCACTTGAGCAGTGGGAGAAAGGCCTGGAGTCTCTTCCTTCGTCACGGGGGAGTAAGCGAATGGCAGCATGTACCACACATCCGAATCTATATCCCTTTCAGGGGCTGGGCCCAGCCCAGGCTCTTCTGCAGTGGGCTTTTCCATCGCCCTCCCCGGCTTCCGCAGAGTCCTCGTATTGTAGGGTCCATCTCTAGGTCTACCTGCACCTCTTGTCCCAGGGACAACAGGCGGTTCCGATGAAGAATCTTAACAGGCCCATTCCCCTCCTCTGGCCTCACCCCAAAAACTGGTAGGTTTGGCATCTGACTCTCCAGTACATAGGGTGTGGCCGCCCAGCGGTCAGCCAACTTGTGCTTTCCAGGTAATCCCAATTTCCTTGCGAGGACTCGGTCTCCCGGCAGGAGTTGGGAGAACTTCACTTTCTGGTCATACCTCCTCTTATTTCCCCGATTCTGCCTGGCAGCCGCCACACCAGCCAACTCGTAAGCACTTTTCAGCTCTCTCCTCATATCAGACACATACTTCATACTTTGGCTGTACGTCACCCGCATCAGTCCTGAAACAGAGGTCAATGGGCAACCTCGCCTTGCATCTGAACATCAGATAATAGGGCGAGTACCCAGTAGCTTCATTGTGTGTACAGTTGTAATAGTGAACCAGATGCCCAATATGTTGACTCCATCTGCTCTTTTTGCTGATCTCCAGGGTCCCGAGCGTGTCTAACAAGGTCCAATTAAACCTCTCAGGCTGGGGATCGCCCTGCAGGTGATAGGGCATGGTCCTCAACTTCTCAACTCCAAGCATGCCCAGTAACTCATAGTCTGCTCTCGAAGTCCCGTCCCTGATCCCTATGTATCCACCTGGGAAGGCCATAATAAACAAAATACTTCTCCCATAACACTTTTGCCACCATAGTCGCCCTCTGGTCCTTGGTAGGAAAAACCTGAGCATATCTGGTGTAGTGGTCTGTGATGACTAAGACATTCGCCATGTTGCTGGCATTGGGTTCTATGGACAGGAAATCCATTCACACCAGGTCCAGGGGCCCTGCACTCTGCAAGTGGAACAAAGGAGCTGCCCGCGTAGGCCGTGTCTTCTGTCGTATGCAACGAATACACGACTTGCAGTACTCTTCAACCTCCGACTTCATTCTGGGCCAGTAAAACCGGTCTTTGAGCAATCCATAGGTCTTTTCCACCCCCAAATATCCAGAATCATCATGCAGTGACTGCAACGCAATCTTCCGATACTTCTCAGGCAGGACCAACTACCAATGCCGAGGTCGGTCCGAGACGTTACCCGGTATAAAATTTGGTTCTTCAACTTCAACCTAGGCCATTCTCTCAGTAATGGAGGCACCAAAACGTATTTCGTTTTCTCCACCCGCTCCATATCCCCCTTTTCAACCGCGTACCAAATAGTGCCAATGCCCAGGTCATCGCACTGAGCAGCTGACACTTCCCCAGGACTTAATTCCGGCAGCTGCTTGGTCTTCAGAGCAGTCAGGTTACAGTAAACTGGGGGCAGGGCATCATCAGAAGCCCCCAATGGGTCCACTGCGCGATCTGGCCTTCTCGGTGATAGCAAACTGACACATGGCCTTCACCCCAGGGGCAGGAATGCTCTCCCACTCCTCGTCCCTCTCCAGTTCCTCATGCATCCATCGGGACAAAGCATCGACATTCCGGCTCCCCAGGCGGTACTTCAGGCTGAAATCATATACCGACAATGCCGCCAACCACCGGTGACCTGTGGTATCCAGTTTTGCCGAGGTCAAGATGTAAGTGAGCGGGTTGTTGTCCGTCCTCACCTCAAACTTGGCCCCATAGAGATATTCACTCAGCTCATCCACCACCGCCCATTTCTACGCCAGGAACTCCAACTTGTGGGTGGGATAGTTTCTCTCGGAGGACGACAAACTCTGGCTGACAAACGCTACAGGCCTCACCCCGGTGCCCTGATCCTGATACAGGATGGCCCCTAATCCCTCTCAGCTGGCATCGGTATGTTGTACATTGAGTAATCGGGGGTTCGCAAAAGCCAGCACCGGCGCCTGGGTCAGCAACTCCTTCAGCGACTGAAAAACCTCCTCACATTTTGCACCCCACCTCTGTCCGAAGGGTTCGGATGGGTTTAGTTATTCTCCAACCTCCCGTCCCCTTTTCCCTTTCCCTTTCTTCCCCAAGGGAGGGAAACCACATTGAAGCTAGTTCAAGAGGTGACTCACTTTGGCTTAACCCTTCACGAATCTCCGATAATAATCACAGAACCCCAAGAATGAGCGCAGAGCGCTCACAGTCTGGTGCTTTGGCCACGTGGTCCCTGCTTCTATCTTAGCCAGGTCCGTGACTGCTCCATCTCACGAGATTATGTGCCCGACATAGCTAAGCGACGTCTTGCAGAACTGGCACTTGCCCAAGGAAAGTTTTAACCCTTCCTTCTTCAGTCGGCTTAGCATCTTCAGCAGCCTCGCTTTGTGTTCCTGACAATCACAGCCATCCTGCATGCCTGTACTACCGAGGGCCTCTGCAATTCAGGCCCCACCAGCACCCAAGCCGGAAATTGCGACTCCCCTTCGAGGTCTTCTGGGAAGTCCTCTAAAAGGGCCTCGGCATCGGGTACTCTGAGAAATCTGGGGGTTCCCATCACTCTCGCCTTAATAGAAAGCTTAAGTGGAGCATGGTCCGAAATGGTTCTGAAGTCATATTCACATTTAACTATCTGATCCTGAATGCATCATTTCCCTAGATGCTGAAAAAGCCTTTGACAGGGTCGAATGGCCCTACTTATTTAAGGTGCTTGAAATGTTTAACTTCAGCCCGAAATTTATATCCTGGATCAAATTGTTATACCATTCTCCTATGGCCTCAGTTCGTACTAACGCTCTAAACCCACCTTTTTTTCCTCTTTTTCGAGGTACCAGACAAGGTTGTCCTCTTATCCCTTTATTATTCGATACAGCATTAGAACCTCTTGCAACTGCTATTCGAGAATCTCCTAACATTATTGGTATAACTCGTGGGTTAAAGTCTCATAAAGTATCACTTTATGCTGATGACTTACTTTTATTTATTTCTAATCCACAAAAATCTATTCCAGCAGCTTTAGCTTTATTAGCACAATTTAGTCTTTTTTCAGGATACAAATTAAATCTCAATAAGAGCGAACTTTTCCCTATTAATAAGCAAGTTCCCTTATATCAGAACCTGCCGTTTAGATTGGTTAATAATCATTTTTCATATCTTGGGATTAAAATTACCTGTAAACATAAGGATTTATTTAAGACTAATTTCTTACCCTTAATTGACCACATTACACAACTTTCCTTTAAATGGTCTCCACTTTATTTAACTTTGACTGGTCGTATTAATGCTGTTAAGATGTTTATTCTGCCAAAATTTTTATATATATTTCAGGCATTACCAATTTTTGTTCCAAAATCCTTTTTTGATAAAGTAAACTCTAAAATCTCTTCATTTATTTGGCAAAAATAAAAACCCAAGATTGGGTAGAATACATGTACAGAAAGCCAAGAGAGATGGAGGCTTGGCATTACCTAACTTTAGATTTTATTATTGGATAATTAATATTTGACACATGAAATTTTGGTTACTTGACCAAGATATACTATCCATTCCTAAATGGGTAGTATTGGAATTACATTCTGTTCAAGGCTATGCACTTGGCTCTATATTAGGTTCTTCTCTTCCTTCTGATTTGAGACGCTATAAACAGGTTTGCAACCCGATAGTTAAACATACCTTACGCATTTGGTTTCAATTCTGAAAATTTTTTGATCTTAATCAATTTGTGCTAGCGATTCCTATTATTGGCAATATGTTTTTTCTCTCCTCCTCTATGGACCGTGTCTTTTAAATTTGGAAGACTAATGGTATATCACGGTTTTTGGACTTATTTTCAGATGGCTCCCTTATGTCTTTTGAACAGTTATCTAACAAATACAATTTACCAAGAACACGTTTTTTTAGATATTTGCAAGTTAGAAATTTCCTGAATACCATACTCCCTTCCTTTCCGGCGTTACCCCCTACATATATTTTAGATACTATCATTAACATCAACCCGTGTCAGAAAGGTGTAGCAGCTATTATTTATAATACTATCATGAAACTTAGGAAAGCTCCATTCGATAAGATTAGGACTGACTGGGAAAAGGAATTGGGCCTTACTATCCCGGCGGATGACTGGGCTCATATTTTACAACTAGTCAATACTTTCTCTATCTGTTCCAAACACTCCTTAATTCAATTTAAAGTTGTCCATAGAGCACATATGTCTAAAGATAAATTAGCTCGTTTTTACTCTCATATTAACCCTGTTTGTGATAGGTGTCACGGGGAGATAGCTTCCTTGACCCACATGTTTTGGTCTTGCCCTACTCTGGAAACTTTTTGGAAAGACATTTTTAATATTATCTCAAATGTTTTGAATAGTGATATTTCTCCCCATCCTGTTACTGCTATCTTTGGATTACCTAAAACTTCCAGTAATTTATCCCCCCCAGTGTGTAGAATGATTGCATTTCTTACTTTAATGGCGAAAAGATGTATTCTACAACTTTGGAAGAAGATTAATGCCCCAACTACGTGTTTTTTGGATCTCTCAAACAATACTGTGTCTAAATTTGGAAAAGATCAGAAGTAATCTTTATGATACTTCAGTTAAATTTGAACAGACCTGGAGATCTTTTATTCAATATTTTCATTTAATGTAACTTTTTTTTCTCTCTGATCATATATACATTCCCTTCATGGATTTTATCTGTTATTAGTGGAGGTCAGGTTTGAGGACGTGATTGTTTAAGCTGTTTAATTCTACTATGTACCTAGTTAGCTCATTGTGTTGCTTTGCTTTGTAGGTTAGTTGAACAGTAGGTTTTTTTGGGGTTTTTTTCTCTGTTTTTTTTCCCTCCTTTATCGATATATATGGAAAATTAGTATACAACTATATTACCTTGTTATTTTATAACTAACTTACGTTATTTGCATTGTTTTTTTTGTATTAATATTACTTGTTTATTTATATCGTGACAATGTATTGGTTGCTGTATGTTTTACCTTTTGTGTACTAATTCAATAAAAAGGTTTAAAAAGAAAAGAAAGGTTACTGGAGAGCGCTTGCGCCGTGTTTTTGCTGATGGCGCTTGCGTGAGATTTTCTGCTACGGAGAACAGTTCAGGCAATGATTGTGGAAAAGTATTTCTACTTTATATAAGCTGGGTATTTATCATTTCATTCCTGCTTTTACTATATGTTATTGTTATTTTAGGTTTTATGTGTTATTTGGCATGATTTGGTAGGTTATTTTTTGAGTCTGTGAAATATTTATATTTTAACCATATAAATAAATGGTAATTGCTTCTTCACTTTACGACATTCCGGCTTACGAACTGTCGCATAGGAACGTTCTACCTTTGGATGGCGGGGGAAACCTGTATTTCAGAATACAGTATCCCTGTTTTTTTGACTAAGAAGTTTTTTGATCGGATTGATTCTATTATTTTATCTTTTATTTGCAAAAATAAAAGATCAAGAATTAGTAAATGTCACTTACAAAAGTTGAAAATGGATGGAGGTCTCGCTTTGCCTAATTTAAGAATGTATTACTGGGCTGTTAATGTGCGATACATGTCCATTTGGTTACATTGGGTTGATAAGAACGATCGGCCAGTTTGGGTAGACTTGAAATTGAAATCTGTGAAACAGTTTTATTTAACCTCGTTATTGGGAGCTGCTTTACCTATACAATTAGCTAAAGTTGCTAATTTAAATTTATACCCTGTGATTAAGCATTCTTTACAAACTTGGCTCCAGTTCCGCAATTTTTTTAAATCTTAAAAAATTTAAACTTTGTAGTTTAATTTATCAAAATTACATTTTTAAGCCTTCTTTGAGTGATCCAATTTTTTTACTTTGGTAAAATAAAGGTATTAATTCTTTTTTGGATTTATTTAAAGAAGATAGACTGATGTCTTTTGAACAATTAGTTGATAAATATTCTCTTTCTTACTCACACTTTTTACAATACCTTCAAGTTAGACATTTCTTACAAAAATATTTGAGTAATTTTTGTTACATATTGGATGCTGATCTGTTAGATACTATTATACTGTTCGATGAAGGGTTCCATTGGAAGAATTTATAATTTATTATTACAATGGGATAAGCGTCCTTTATTTAAGATTAAACAAGACTGGGAAAAGGAACTTAATTTGACTTTTATGACAGAGGATTGGATGTGGATTCTGAAGCTGGTTAACTCTTCTTCGACCTAACAAATTAACTGTGCTTTTTGGAATAATTCCTCAAAATATCCGTGGTACCTCTTCGTCTGTTTAAAATGTTATTGCATTTGTTAAATTGATAGATAGGAGGGCCATTTTGTTGAAGTGGAAGGATACATCGGCTCCCACTTTGTCACAATAGTTCTCTCAAGTGATGCTATGTCTTAGTTTGGAGAAAATTAGGAGTCGAACCTTTGAACCTATGTTTGATTTTGAGAAAAGATGGGGTGAGAAAAGATGGGGTTCATTTGCTCGTTATTATCATTTGAGTTAATTGATAGATTTCTTCCACAATCTAATTGTAAAATTTTGGTACTTTTTTTTCTTGCTGGCGGTTTGATGTTTATCTTTAGAAGCTTTTTGTATGTCGCATGGCTCCAGGGTTGAACGCCTAATGGTTATTTTTTCTCACTTTTTCTTGCTTAGTAGGGGTTTTTTTTCTCTTTTTTTTCTCTCTCACCAAAATGTTTTCAATCTTTATAACAATGTCTTTTTTTCTTGAGACATTGTAAGTGCTGCTTACTTTGATGTACTCTTGTAAATTTTGGATAATAATAATAAAGAATTTGAAAAGAAAAGTAACACTTCATCCGGAGTACGAACCCCTACCCCACTCAACACATATGCATTACTCACTGGCAAACCTTCAGCTGCACACCAGCGCTCGAACGCGGCTGCCTCCAGAACAGCAATACTTTAAGTGGGGTGATCACACAGAATCCCATCACCAGACGAACCACCACAAATGTAACACTTGGCAAAATCAACTCACATTTGTCTAGGGGAAGATGCCGTCTGCCCGCCAAACTGTGTCTCACGTTTGCGTAGATGCTGTGTAATGCACTCCAGTACAACCCACAACGTAAAACCTCAGACAGTACAGAATATGTGATTAAATGATTACACTTTATAACTCTTATTTTGTGATGTGGTTGGTAGAAAAGCAAAATAATAAAGAAAAAGGCGCTACTGTAGTGATTTTAATCAGTCTGTGCACAAGTAAATTTGTTGGAGCTCACAGAACCAGGTCTCCTTTCCACAAATCGATCTTCTCCGAACTCCGTCGACCCTCGGCTGGGACTATTTGAAAGGGTTTATACTTTAAACACTTCCAATGCCGTGTATGTGGATTTTAGTAAGATGTTTGACAAGGTTCTTCATGGTAAGCTCATTCAGTAAGTCAGGAGGCATGGGATCCAAGGAGACTCTGCTGCGTGGATTCAGAATTGGCTTGCCCACGGAAAGCTGAGCTTGGTGGTAGATCAGTCATACTCAAAGTGGAGGATATCGACATCCACTGTGTGTGGAGCAATGAAAATAAAGTGGGTGGTGATGGGGGATGCTTGATAACAAGGGAGGAAGCAGAGGATTACAAGCTTAATTCAAGATATGAATTAATTGTTATAGGAATTTGATCCTCAGTGCCTCAAAATTGGTCTCAATGATCACAGAATCACCTCACCTCTTGATAACGCATCATTCTCTTAGACTTTGCTTGAAGCGTGTTATAGTTATTGAAAAGCAATAAGACACATCTGTTTTTAGCATATTATAAGATATCTGGACTAAAGAAGTTATAGTATTTCTGGGCCCAAACTGTGCATTTTTTGCCATTCATTACTGCAGTGCAGTGTTAGCTAGCATGATTCCCAAACTTAATTCCTGTGAATTAGGATATGGCCTGTCAATGGTGTGAAGTTCAGAATCTGCCCTTTCGAATGGTCTTGACTGTGCTTCTCTAGCCCACCGCCCAACCGAGATATCGCTACCCAACTTTATGCACCTTCAGGCAGAAAGTCAGGTTTAGCCTGAGCTATTATTACATCATAGCCTTGTCTTTCATTGATCACAGCACTTGAGATTGGACTTAAACAATAGGCAATTGACCATAGTCATAAATCCATAACACATATGGCAGAAGCAGACAAAATGAAAAAGAAGTTTAGAGAGTAGTGTGGAGCATCTAAAATATGGATTTATACCAGTACGAAGCAACCTATGGCAGCAAATGTGCCTGTTGAGTGAAAAGGCTTTTTAAAATTGACGTAATGAACCATCCAGGTTTCTTGAATATTTGAAGAGAATACACTCTGATAAAGCAAACAAGAACTTGGCTAAACTTTAGTCACTTCATAAAAAAGTTGAGAAAAGGAAACACTTCAAAACATGTTTGCCAGCACTTTGTAACAAAGCCGTTTTGAGTGTTACATTCAGCATTTCAGTGTTCATTGCTAAATCTGGAAACCCCCATGCAATTGGACAAGAAGTGATTCTGCCAGCAGTAAGGGAGGTTCTGATTACTGTTTTGCATAAGACACCAGACCAAATAAATTAATTCTGCTCAGTGAATCAAAGACAAATAGATGAACTGTCTGAGAATGTGGAAGACACACTGTGCAACATACTTAGGACAACAAAATTTCCTCTGCAATTGGATGAGTCAACTTTGCCAGGCAACAAACCTTTGCTTTTTGGTTATGTTCACTTCATAAAAGATGAAAGCATGGCTCAAGAGTTGTTATTTGCAAGGGGACTCGGAACAGGTATGATGTAGAATCAATATTTCTGGCTGTTGAGAACATTTTCAAAGAAGAGCACATTCCACTCAGCAGTGTTCTTCCTTGTGCCACAGATGGGCACTATCAATAACAGGATGCACCCTGGAGGTATTACTTTCTTGAAATAAAACTGTACATGACGTATTTACCATTCACTGTGTAAATCTTGTTGCAAAAAAAAAATAATGTTTCATTCAGGAATCAACTCAAGAATATGAGGCATGACATAGCTGATTTGTCAGAATTATTTTCAAAGTTTAATGAAATCAATCTTCAATTGCAAGGAAATGATGCAAATCTTATTGAAGTCAAAACGATCATCTCCACATTTCTGTCCAAGTTAACCCTATTAAAATGCAACTTTGGCCATAGTGACCTTATAAATTTCCAGTCCTCTCTGCGTTTGAAGAAAAAGAAAGAATACCAGATAATGATCTTCAAGTATACTGTGCCCAACTGGGTGAGCTACATAAAGACACATCACAAAGTCTTTAGGATCTTCTCTTCATCCAAATTCCAGATTGGGTATTAAATCCATTCCTGACCACTTGTAATGAAGAATTAACAAGAGGAGGAAGAAATGATCTAACTACAAAATGACTTTCAGCTGAAGCAGAGGTTCAAAAATTATCAAGACTTCTGGTAGTAGAAAGAAATCTCTGAATGCTATCGAGCACTGCGGAAAAAGGTTAAGATGTCCCTTATTGGCTTTCGAACATCATATTTAATCTTGAAGAAGGGTGTCAGTAAATGCATACTTTCCGATGCAAATGTGATTTGCTGACCTCACAAAATTCCACCCTGACATTTTGTGCAAATGATATGGTGTTATGTGTTTGATGTTTGCCATGTGTTGTTGACCCTCAATTCGATCAACAAACTTCAGATAGGCAAATGACCACAAGAATCTTAATTAAATTCGCACTTTATTGTATCCATAGGGGATCTACTGGCATGGAACTCTTCTTTGTGATAGTTCGTCTGGAGTTCTCAGAGTTCTTCATCATTATTCTCTTTCTTATCAGTTCTGCACTATGATGCTTCTTTATTTTGGTTGTGACTTATCTGACTAGCCTGTGTCCACCTTTCTTTTGCTCTAGCCCGAAGCTACCTCACTGCCCTACTCCCAAATCAAGGCTTGACATTCCCCTGTTTTTCCCTGAGTCAGGTCATTTTAAATCAGTCACAGCCAGATTATGTCAGATACCAGGCTCAGGTTACTTCATTTCAGACACAGAATGCTCTTCCATAAGTCTGGAGCAGGTTATTGGTCTGGGCTCTGTTATGTTCACTTTCAATTGCTCTGATCCAGCCATCCCTAAGAAAAAATCATAGTTCAGCAAACATTTCACAAAATGTCGGTCATATGAACAGTATCACAAAATGCTGGCCTCCATTTCTTCTACCATGACCCAACAATGAAGACAGTTATTTCATCTACCTCCACTGTCCTTGACTCATTCTGGTTTGCTGTTTTACAGATTTTTAACGTTTTTGCAGTCATCTTCTCCTCCCGGTTAATCTACATAAAACTCCAGAATAATACTAACATAAGCATTCAGGACTACATCAACTAATGTTGATAAAATAAAAATATTAATAAAATATTGTTGGTTATTAAACCTAGGTTTAAAAATATACTAGTATCTGTAAATACATTAGAACAAAGAGATAGATAAGACCATAAGACCATACACATAAGAGCAAAATTAGGCCATTTGGCCCATCGAGTCTGCTCCGCTGTTTCATCATGGCTGATCCAATTTTCCTTTCAGCCCCAATCCCCTGCCTTCTCCCCATATCCCTTCTTGCCCTGGCCAATCAAGAATCTATCAACCACTGCTTTAAATATCCATAAAGGCTTAGATTCCACAGCTGCCTGCGGCAAAGAATTGCACAGATTCACCACCCTCTGGCTAAAGAAATTCTTCCTCATCTTCTTTCTAAAAGGATGGCCCTTTGTCTGAGGTTCTGTCCTTTGGTCTTAGACTCTCCCACCATAGGAAACATCCTCTCCAAATCTACTCTATGAAGGCCTTTTACCAATCGATAGATTTCAATGATGTCACCCCTTATTCTTCTAAATTCTAGTGAATACAGGCCCAGACCCATCAAACCTTTTTCGTATGACAAGCCATTCAGTCCTGGAATCATTTTCATGAACCTCCTTTGAACCCTCTCCAGTTTCAGCCCATCTTTTCTTAGATAAGGGGCTCAAAACTGCTCACAATACTCCAAGTGAGGCCTCACTCGTGCTTTATAAAGTCTCAACATTAGATTCTTACATTTATATCCCAGTCCTCTGGAAATGAATGCTAACATTGCATTTGCCTTCCTCCCCACAGACTCAACATTCAAAGTAACTTCTAGGGAATCTAGCTCAAGAACTGCCAAGTCCCTTTGCACCTGTTTCTTTTTTTGCATTTTCTCTCCATTTAGAAAATAGTCAACCCTTTTGTTTCTTCTGCCAATGTGCATGAACATACACTTCATGACACTGTATTCCATCTGCATTTTTTGCCTATTCTCCTAATCTGTCTAAATCCTTCTGAATCCTCTCTGCTTCCTCAGAGCTACCTGCCCCTCCACCCATCTTCATATTGTCTGCAAACTTTGCAACAAAGTCATCAATTCCATCATTCAAATATTGATATATAACATAAAATGAATTGGTCCCAGCACAGGCCTCTGTCACTGGCAGCCAACCAGAAGAGGCTCCCTTTATTCCCACTCTTTGCCTCCTGCCAATCAGCCACTGCTTTATCTATGCTAGAATCTTTCTTGAAATACCATAGCTTGTTAAGCAGTCTCATGTGTGGCACCTGGTCAAAGGCCTTCTAAAGATACAAGTATACAGCATCAACCAATTCTCTTTTGACTTATCCTACTTGTTTTTTTTCAAAGAATTCTAACAGATTTATTGGGCAAGATTTTCTCTTGAGGAAACCATATTGACTACAGCCTATTTTATCATGTGCTTCCAAGTACCCCGAGACCTCATCTTTAGCAATTGACTCCCGCATTTTCCCAACCACTGAGGTCAGCCTATAATTTCCTTTCTTCTGCCTCTCTCCCTTCCTGAAGAGTGAAGTGACATTTACAATTTTCCAGTCTTCTGGAACCATTCCAGAATCTAGTGATTCTTGGAAGATCATTATTAAGGCCTCCATGAGCTCTTCGGTCACCTCTTTCAGAAACCTTGGGTATACACCATCTGGTCCAGGTGACCAGACATCATGAAGTGTACAGTACCTCACTTCATATCATGTGTTAGTGATTAATAAAATATAATTAAATTATTGTATAAGATCAGATAAAATTACTGAGAATAAGACTTAGAATGCTAGCTTCTCAATTGTCGAAAGACACTGAAAAACACTTAAAATATATTGTGTAATCAGTAGAATAATAACCAAAGAATTCAAATCCATGGACAGACATTAAAATTCAGACCCCAGTTCCAAACCATATTCCAAAGGGAGGAATCCTGTGAAATATTAACTAAATCAGCATATAATAGCCTTAAATAATTCATCCTGCTGTCTAGTAATGGTTCTAGATTATAGTTAACTTGATCTGCTGTAAAATGAGGAATGGGGGAAAGGCAGGAGATACACATCAAAGTAAGCCTTCAGCAGTAGCCTTGGTATGGACACTAAAGCAAATGTATGGTTTTACAATAAGTTTGAGTAATATTGGCCAGCCAAAACTAAATCTCTTGAAACGTTGGAGACAGCAATGATAGGGCTATTTTAACTGCAATTTAAAGAGCCTTTTTTATAATATGTGCTTGGAGTGACAATATAATAAAGTGTCATTCACCAAGGCAATTTTAATGAATGCTTTTCTCTTTTTCAGTTTCTCAGTCTCCACTGCATCTGCTCTTTGGATGTAACTCTCCGTTCTAGGACAGCGGAAATTTCCTGCTTCTTCAAAATTGGGGTCTCCTTCCACCACAATCAATGCTGCCACTACCCACATCTCCTCCATTTCCCAGACTTCTGCCTTCACCTATCCTGATGTCTGCTATCTACAACAGGACCCTGGACTAAGCACACCATCCCTCTCCCCGACTCTGCCTTCTGTAGAGATTGCTCTCTACACGACTCTCTTGTCTGCTCGTTCCTCTTGACTGGTCCCTCTCCTGGCATCTTTCCTTGCAAGCAGCACAAGCGCTACACCTGCCCCTACACCCCCTCCCTAACCACCATTCATAGCCCCAAACAGTCCAGACAGGTGAAAGGACGCTTCACTTGTGAGTCTGTTGGGATCAACTACTGAATCTAGTGCAGCCTCCTCTACTTTATCTTACCATTCTTGTTCTTACATCTCAGTCCTTGACCTCTTATATGGCCACGATGAGTCCACACTCAGGTTGGAGGAGCAACCCTGCATATTCCATCTCGGTAGCCTTCAACCTGATGGCATGAACGTCAATTTCTCTAATTTTCAGCAATTTATCATCCCTCTGCCTTTTCTCCCTTCTGGGTGCCCTCTACTCCTTCTCTTCTCAACGTATGTCTATCACATCCCTGTACATATACCCCAGTTCGAGTCGCTCACCTCAAACGGGCCACTGGGTTTAAGTAGCTCTTCTTGGAGAGGCCGTTGGTTTTGAGTCATTCTCTCAGAAAGGCCTCTGAGCTTGAGCAGTAGATCTCCTTGATACTCTTGGAGATGGTATCGAAATTCTGAGATTTATGGATCAGACTGTAGCTCAAACTTATTGTAGTTCATATTGGCCTTATTCATTTCTATGCTTCTTTTTGTATTCTTGCACATTCTTTCTTGTTACCGATTGGCAGGCTGGGGTTTTGGGGTTTGATGTTCTTGTTTGTTGTTTCTCCGTGTGGCAATCTGTTAGTTTTTGTGTGAGGGTTTGGGATTGGCGAGTTTTTCTATCTTTTTCTTTACATGTTTTGGCGGGGTGGTGGTGGTGGTGGTTGATGTTTTTTCTTTCAACTACTTCTATGTTTACTTTCTCTATTTTATGGCTATCTGGAGAAGACAAATCTCAGAGATGTATTCTGCATCACAAACCTCTCTCCCCTTTGGCAGGACTGGAGAAAAAAAAGCTGAGGAGTAGATTTGAATGGTGGGGGAGGGGAGAGAGAAGCACAAGGTGACATGTGAAACCTGAAAGGGAAGAGGATGAAGTAAAGAGCTGGGAAGTTGATTGGTGAAAGAGACAGATGGCCACAGGAAAAAGAAAAGGGGGGAGAAGCACCAGAGTGAGGTGATGGGTGGGCAAGGAGGTAAGGTGAGAGAGGGAAAAGGGGATGCGGAAAGGTGAAAAGGGCACATTACCAGAAGTTCAAGAAATCTATGTTCATGCCATCAGGTTGGAGGCTACCCAAACAGAATATAAGGTGTTGTTCTTCGAACTGAATTGTGGCCTCATCACGACAGTGGAGGAGGCCATGGATAGACATATCTGAATAGGAATGGGAAGCGGAATTAAAAGGAGTGATCTGCTTTTTCTGGTGGACAGAGCGTCGGTGCTTAGCGAAGCAGTCTTCTAATCTACGTCGGGTCTCACCAATATACAGGAGGCCACCTCAGGTGCACCAAACAAATAAATGACCCTAACAGACTCACATGTGAATTGTTGCCTCACCTGGAAGGACTGCTTGGGGTCCTGAATGGTAGTGAGGGAGGAGGTGTAGGGGCAGGTGTAGAACTTGTTCTGCTTGCAAGGATAAGTGCCAGGAGGGAGATCAATTTGGAGGGACGAATGGACAAGGGAGTCGCATAGGGAGCGATCCCTGTGGAATGGACAAAGTGGGGTGGGGGAGGAAAAAATATGCTTGGTAGTGTGACCCAGTTGGAGATGGCAGAAGTCGTGGAGAATTATGTGCTGGACACGAAGGATGTTGGGTGGTAGGAGAGGGCAAGAGGAACCCTATCCCTGGTAGGGTGGCGGGAGGATGGGGTAACAGTAGGCATGTATGAAATGGAAGAGATGTAGTTGAGGGCAGTGTTAATGTGGAGGAATGAAAGCCTCTTTCTTTGAAGAAGGAGGATATCCGGGAATGAAAAGCCTCATCCTGAGAGCAGATGCAGCAGAGACGGAGGAATTGAGGGAAGGGGATGGCATTTTTACAAGCAACAAGGAAGTATAGTCCAGGTAGCTGTGAGAGTCCGTGGGTTTGTAATAGACATCAGTGAATAGGCTGTCTCCTGAGATAGAGACAGAGAGATTCAGAAAGGGGAGGGAGGTGTTGGAAATGGACTAGGTAAGTTTGAGGGCAGGGTGGAAGCTAGAGGAAAAGTGAATGAAATCAACAAGTTTAGCATGGGTGCAGGAAGCAGCACCAATGCAGCGTAGGAAAAGTGCATGCCGGTCTCCAGTGTAGGCTTGGAACATAGATTGTTCCACGTAGCTGACAAAAAGGCAGGCATAGCTGGGATCCATGTGCGTCTCCATGGCTACACCTTTTGTTTGAACGAAGTGGGAGGAGCCGAAGTTGAAATTGTTTAGAGTGAGGACAAGTTCCACTGGGTGGAGGAGAGTGGTGGTGGAGGGGAACTGGTTAGGTCTGGTGTCCAGAAAAAAACAGAGAGCTTTGAGGCCTTCCTGGTGGGGGATGGGTGTGTATAGGGACTGGACATCCACAGTAAAAATAAGATGATGGGGTCCAGAGAATCTGAAATCATTGGAAAGATCCAGAGCGTGTGAAGTGTCACAGATGTAGGCAGGAAGGGACTGAACTAGGGGGGACAAAACTGAGTTGAGGCAGGCAGATATGAGTTCAGTGGGGCAGGAACAAACTGCAACAATGGGTCTACCTGGGACAAGCGGGTTTGTGGAATTTGGGTAGGAGTTGGAATCAGGAGGCTTGGGGTGCAGGAACTATGAGGTTGGCGGCAGTGGATGGGAGATCCCCAGAGTCAATAAGGTTGGTGATGGTGTGGGAGACAATGGCCTGGTGTTCCTTAGTGGGGTCCTGTTCGAGGGGTAAGTAAGAGGAGGTGTCTGAGAGTTGTCATTGTCACTGGGCCTCGGCAAGGTAGGGTTCAGTTTGCCAGACCACTACAGCACCTCTC
This sequence comes from Mobula hypostoma, assembly GCF_963921235.1. Taxonomy (NCBI): domain Eukaryota; kingdom Metazoa; phylum Chordata; class Chondrichthyes; order Myliobatiformes; family Myliobatidae; genus Mobula; species Mobula hypostoma. Next base: position 34,322,846 of record NC_086099.1, on the reverse strand, counting down.
TTATCTGTGGGTCTGATGGTGAGGGTAGGATTGGTGTGGAGGGAATGGAGAGCAGAGCGATTGGAAGGAGTGAGGTTGGAATTGGAGAGATGTCCTCCTCCTTCTCCACAATCATCGCTGCCCTCAACCACATCTCTTCCATTTCACGCACGTCTGCTCTCTCCCCATCCTCCTGCCACCCTACCAGGGAAAAGTTCCTCTTGTTCTCACCTACCACCCCCACCAGCCTCTGTGTCCAGCACATAATTCTCCACAACTTCCGCCATCTCCAACAGGATCACACTACCATGCACATATTTACCTTCCCCGCACTTTCTGCTTTCCTCAGGGACTGTTCCCTACGTGACTCCCTTGTCCTTTCGTCCCTCCCCACTGATTTCCCTCCTGGTTCTTACCCTTGCAAGTGGAACAAGTGCCACACCTGCTTCTACATCTCCTCCTTCACTACCATTCAAGGCCCCAAACAGTCTTCCCATGTGAGGAGGCACTTCACCTGTGAGCCTCCTGGAGTCATACACTGTGATCGGTGGCCCCGGGGTGGCCTCCTGCATAACGGTGAGACCCGAAGTAGATTTGGAGACCCCTTCGCTTCATCCGCCAGAGCAAGCGGGATCTCCCAGTGGCCACCTATTTTAATTCCACTTCCCATTCCCATTCAGATACGTCAATCCGTGGTCTCCTCCACTGTCCTGATGAGGCCACACTTAGGTTGCAGGAACAACATCTTACATTCTGTCTGGGTAGCCTCCAACCTGATGGCATGAACATCGATTTCTCCAACTTCCGGTAATGACCCCCCACTTCACCCTTCTCCATCCCCTTTTCCCTCTCTCACCTTATCTCCTTGCCTTCCCATCGCCTCACTCCCTTTTCTTCCTTCCATGGCTTCCTGACTTTTTCACCAACCAGCTTCCCAGCTCTTTACTTCATCCTCTTTCCTTTCAGGTTTCACGTCATATCACCTGGTGTTTCTCTCTCCCCTCCCCCAACTTTTAAATCTACTTCTCAGCTTTTTCCTCCAGTCCTGCCAAAGGGTCTCGGCCTGAAATGTTGACTGTAATTTTTTCCGTAGATGCTGCCTGGCCTGCTGAGTTCCTCCAGTATCTTGGTTGTATTCTGCAAACATACTTGGATAGTAAAATGAACATTTGAACGTTTATATGTCCTGGTACTTCTGGGATAGAAGTATAGGCATGTGATCGGACTTTTTGAAGTGTGAGTGTGGGATGGCACGGTAAGCGTTCTTGATGGTAGTATGACAGTGGTCAAAGTGTTTTGGCTCCTTTAGTTCCACAGGTGATATGTTGGTGGTAGTTGTTCAGAGTCTTCTTCAAGCTGGCCTGGGTCAATGGAGACATCTGGGCACACAGATTTGTGCCTGCTGATTCTGTTGCTCAGCTCCTCCAATGCCTGCCTGAGGTTGGCCTGAGGTGGAATGTACACCATTATCAGGGTGATGGCAGAAGACTTCCTTGGAAGATAAAATGGATGACATTGGATGACCATTAGATATTCCAGGTCGGATGAGCAGGACTGAGGTAGAACCACCACATTTGTGCACCATGATAAGATAATCATAAAGCATACTTCACCTCCTCTGCCTTTAAAAGATTGAGGTGTCCTGGCTTTGCAGAGAATGGTGAAGCCATCAAGCTGCAGCATTGTATCCGAAATTGCTGGTGTGAGCCATGTATCCATAAAGCAGAGTACACAGCAGTTCCTGATGTCCCCCTGATACTGCAATCTTGCTCTGAGGTCTTCAATTTTATTTACCAGTAACTGTATATTTGCTGGCAGGATAGTTGGGCGTGGAATCCTATGACCCCTGCATTTCAATCATACCTGTAGACATCCCTGCTTCTGTTTTCTTACAACCTGAGCCTGCTGTCTGCGTTTCATCGATTTTGAGCATTGATAATATTTTTAAACACCTTAAGATGATGTTGCTTACTGAATAACCCAAGGCTGTGACAGTAGATTTCAGCTGCAGTCGTCCGAACAGGAATATTTGATTTCTCATTGGAGTTGCACATAGACTTGCCATTTACTGGTGCCATCTTACCGGAAGATATCTATCACCTGCAAGCTTGTACTCCTTACCCTCCCTTACCTTCTTATTCTAGGGCTTGGCCCAAAACGTAGACTGCTTATTCCCCTCCATAGATGCTGCTTGCCTTGCTGACTTCCTTCATCATTTTGTGTGTGTTTTTCAGAAAGCCCTATAACTGACAGGCAAGATAAATAAAGATCATATCGTAACAAAAAAAACCACAATCTTTTAGTCCTGTCTAAACTCAATCCCTTGGGCTTGCCCAGTGTTCTGATCTTCATTGCAAGAATCTGTCTGATAAGTGACAAGCAGTTGTTGGTTCTGCAGTGGTTGTGGTATCAACTGATGTCAATTCTATTGTGGGGTTTTGTGTCGGGGTAAAGTCTCAAGGAAACAAAGCAAGAGGAATAGAGTTGCCAGGTCTACATTTGATCATATTTTTATCAACTGATATTTACACTAACATTACCATTGCATTCATAATGAGTGATGAGCCCTTGATTACCTGCAGTAGGACCTGTGAAAGAGTGAGTTCCCACCATTATCCTGGCACTTCCATCCTTTTCCCATATCACTGCTACTCAGTCCTGACAATCAACAGCCGTCGAATCATATTGCTTTAGAAAAGTTCATTTAACTTTTTCATAAATTCATACAACATTCCCTCACACAGTCCATTAGTTAAACTGAGCTCCAGTGTGCATTTTACTGAACAATCATTGTGATTACATCAAAATAACTTTCCTAAAGGAAGTCAAAACTCAAAATCAGTAGGTCATAAATTTTGAGCAACATCTTTGACTATGTAAAAGTGAACCTTCTCTGTCCCACTGCAACTGCATATTGTACTACATACATTGAAAGTGCAAGACAATAGATGAATGTTCCTGCTATCAGCACATTAATAAGGATGTATCCCTGCCACAGTTCAGGGCAGATTCTGTTTAGTCACCTAACCTGTTTAGTAGTATATTCATGCAGTCATCTTCAACATTGCAACAAAAGGGGTATATTTTGGGTGTCTGCAGTTTGTACTCACAGGCTTTTGGAACAGACACTGGTTGCTAATTAGGATGTGCTACCATTGTAAATATGCAATTTTGTAAATTTACCTTACTACTGTAAAAGTTCAGTAGGTGATCATAACAATTGAAACAATAGTTAATTGTTTATGGTTCTCTTTGAGTTAAAGTATAAAGTATATTGTCAGGAGAGTAAGATGCTCTTAGATACTCCTTAACTCTCTTTCCTGGAGGCTTGCTCTGTGAATAAAGTCTTTTATATTTCCCAGTTACAGCTTAGTCAGTCACAACATTGTATAAAAATCTATGCCTGCACTTTCCTTGATCAGAACCTTAGCAAATAACTGGAATACTTGAAATCAACAATTAATTTACACAGTAACTCATTTTCCAAAGATTTTAGGGAAAGAACTGATGGATGACTGGGGTCCTTGCACACTCACATTCACAGAACCTTTTAAATGGACACAACTTATTCAACTCAGATCAGGGCTTACAAATTTGGCTTAAGTGGGGCTGCAGAATTTGTTAGGTAATCACATCCTACTCTTCTGAAAAATATGATCAATTTAAACAACCGCAAAATGCACATGACAGCCTTTCACTCACACACACGTTCTCTCTCATTCTCAAGTAAATCTACAAATGGAGTCAGAGAATGATAGAGTCATGGTGCACTACAAGCACAGAAACAGGCCATTCAGCCCATCTAGTTGGAGCCAAACTGCTATTCTATCCAGTCCCATGGACCATAGCCCCCATACCCCCCTCCACACACACACACACACACACGCACACACACACACACACACACTACTGGAGAAACTCAGCAGGAGGTCAGGCAGCATCTGTGGAAAGGAGTACAGTCAACGTTTTAGGCTGAGACCCTTCGGCAGGACTGGAGAGAAAAGAGATCACCTTCATCTTTTTTTCTCCAGTCCTGATCTCAGTTCCTCCAGCATTTGTGTGTGTGTTGCTTGGATTGCCAGCACCTGCAGATTTTCTCTTGTTTGTGCATGTACTTCTCTTAAATCAAACGTGCATCCAGCACCACTGCAGGCACCTCGTTCCACACTCATACCACCTCTGAGTGAAGAGGTTAGCCCTAGGCTTCCCCTTCAGTATTTGACATTTCACCCTTAACCTGCGAACTCTAGTTCTTGTCTCCCTCAACTCTTTGAGGAGGTGACCAGGCATATAGATGAGGGTAGTGCAGTGGATGTGATCTACATGGATTTTAGTAAGGCATTTGACAAGGTTCCACATGGTAGGCTTATTCAGAAAGTCAGAGGGCATGGGATCCAGGCAAGTTTGGCCAGGTGGTTTCAGAATTGGCTTGCCTGCAGAGGGCAGAGGGTCATGGTGGAGGGAGTACATTCAGATTGGAGGTTTGTGACTAGTGGTGTCTCACAAGGACCTGTTCTGGGACCTCTACTTTTCGTGATTTTTATTAACGACCTGGATGTGAGGGTAGAAGGGTGGGTTAGCAAGTTTGCAGACGATACAAAGGTTGGTGGTGTTGTAGATAGTGTAGAGGATTGTTGAAGATTGCAGAGGGATATTGATAGGTTGCAGAGGGATATTGATAGGTTGCAGAAGTGGGCTGAGAAGTGGCAGATGGAGTTCAACCCGGAGAAGTGTGAGGTGGTACACTTTGGAAGGACAAACTCCAAGGCAGAGTACAAAGTAAATGGCAGGATACTTGGTAGTGTGGAGGAGCAGAGGGATCTGGGGGTACATGTCCACAGATCCCTGAAAGTTGCCTCACAGGTAGATAGGGTAGTTAAGACAGCTTATGGGGTGTTAGCTTTCATAAGTCGAGGAATAGGGTTTAAGAGTCACGAGGTAATGATGCAGCTCTATAAAACTCTGGTTAGGCCACACTTGGAGTACTGTGTCCAGTTCTGGTCGCCTCACTATAGGAAGGATGTGGAAGCATTGGAAAGGGTACAGAGGAGATTTACCAGGATGCTGCCTGGTTTAGAGAGTACGGATTATGATCAGAGTTTAAGGGAGTTAGGGCTTTACTCTTTAGAGAGAAGGAGGATGAGAGGAGACATGATAGAGGTATGCAAGATATTAAGAGGAATAGACAGAGTGGACAACCAGCGCCTCTTCCCCAGGGCACCACTGCTCAATACAAGGGGACATGGCTTTAAGGTGAGGGGTGGGAAGTTCAGGGGGGATATTAGAGGAAGGTTTTTTACTCAGAGAGTGGTTGGTGCGTGGAATGCACTGCCTGAGTCAGTGGTGGAAGCAGATACACTAGTGAAGTTTAAGAGGCTACTAGACAGGTATATGGAGGAATTTAAGGTGGGGGGTTATATGGGAGGCCGGGTTTAAGGGTCGGCACAACATTGTGGGCCTAAGGGCCTGTACTGTGCAGTACTATTCTATGTTATATTAACTCCAGTGGAAAAGGCCTACTTGCACTCAGTGCTCTGATTTATGAAGGCCAATAAGCCAAAAGTTCACTTTATGACCCTGTCTACCTGTGGTACCGCTTTCAAGAAACTATGGATCTGTATTCCCAAGACCCTTTGTTTTACTGCACACCTCAGTTCCCTACCATTCGCTGTGTAAGTCCTACACTGGTTTGTCCTCCCAAAGTGCAACACCTCACACTTATCTGCATTAAATTCCATCTGCCATTTTCCAGCCCATTTTTCTAGCTGGTCCAGATCCCGCTACAAGCTTAGATAATGTTCCTTGCTGTCCACTACACCGCGCCCCCCCCCCCACCCCCAGTCTTGGTGTAACCCTCAAATTTGCTGGCCCAGTTTACCACATTATCATCCTGACCATCAATATAGATGACAAACAGCAATAGGCCCAGCACTGATCCCTGTGGCACACCACTAATCACAGACCTCCAGACTGAGAGGCAACCACCTAGTACCACTCTCTGGCTTCTCCTGCAAAGCCAATGTTGAATCTGATTTACCATCTCATCCTGAACGCTAAGCTACTTCTTGGCCAGCCTTCCATGTGGAACTTAGTCGAAGGCCTTGCTGAAGTCCATGTACACTACATCCACTGCCCTTCCTTCATGGTCACAGCTTATGCAACATTATATATTTGCAATCCATTCACACTTAAAATAATTTCATAAAATAACTTACTCTTAAGAGTTAAAGATTTAAACAAGTTGAACCATACATATCTAAAGAAAACATTTATACGTTAAGACTCTTAGACACAGGAACGCTGGAAATTATTCATTATGCACATGTAAACGCCACGGTAGCACAGCAGTTAGTGCTGCAGTCTTACAACTCCTCAGAGTTTGGAGTTCAGCCCTGGCGTCCTCTGTAAGGAATCCCTATACGTCCTCAGCATGAAATGGGTGAGTTTTCTCCATGTCCTCGAGGTTCCTCCCTCAGTTCAAGGGCATACTAAGCAGGTTAATTGGTCATTGTAAATAGTCCCTTGATAAGGTTAGGTTTAAATCGGAGCTGTCGGGGTTGCTGTGTGGTGTTATCTCTAAGTAAATAAAATAAATAAACATAAGTATTCAGCACGTGGAGAGCACAGCAACAAAAATTCCAATGACTTCCAAGGTTTCTCAAATTGTAATCCCTGTACTTCCCTGTACAACTGGATCCGCGATACTGTCACTCACAGAACCCAATCAGTTCCGATTGGCAACAGCATCCCCACAATCACTATCAGCACAGGCGCACCACAAGACTGTGTTGTTACGCTCCTGATCTACTCACTTTACACTTATGACTGTGTGGCTAAGTACAGCTCCAATGCCATATTTAAGTTTGCTGAAGACACCACTGTCGCTGGCTAGATCAAAGGATCCTATCCACTCTGCTCATGGACTGTTTGTTCCACTGCCATCAGGAAAGAAGCTACACAGCGTCCATGCCAGGACCACCAGACTCGAAGACAGTTATTCCCCCCAAACCATCAGGCTGCTCAACTCAGCACCCATTAACTTGCCCCACCACCCACCACACACATCAGACATACCTCTCCAGAGTCCCTCAGCACTCTTCGTTCCCCCATACCCTGTAACTTCATGCTTGCATTCCATACTTTAGATTAGATTAGATTATGAGGACACGCAGTCCTCTTTTATTGTCATTTAGTAATGCGTGCATTAAGAAATGATACAATGTTCCTCCAGAATGATATCACAGAAACACAAGACAAACCGAGACTAAAATAACTGTCAAAAAACACATAATTATAACATATAGTTACAACAGTGCAAAGCAATACCATAATTTGATAAAGAACAGACCATGGGGACGGTAAAAAAAGTCTCAAAGTCTCTCGAAAGTCCCATCATCTCACGCAGACGGTAGAAGGAAGAGAAACTCTTTCCCTGCCATGAGCTTCCAGCGCCGCAAACTTGCCAATGCAGCACCCTGGAAGCATCCGACCACAGCCGACTCTTGAGTTCGTCTGGACGATGGGCTGAATGGCCTAATTCTGCTCCTATGTCTTATGCACCTAGTGTCACTTTATGTACAAAACATAAAGTCCGTAGATGTATATAAGCTAATCCTACATACATATGGCCACACTCAAGCAGTCACAAGTACATTGTATTCTATATGATTGTTTTTATATTTATATTTATTGAGTTTTTTTATTGTGTTATTGTGTTCCTTATCTCTATTGTGTTTTTTTATGGTTCGTCAGATCCGGACTTCGCTCACTTCCACAGCCTCCATGCACGTCTTCCCACCTTTATCTCTAATCGGTCCTACCTTCACTCCTGTCATCCTTTTGTTCTTCACATAATTGAAGAATGCCTTACTCACAGCATGCTGGAGGAACTCAGCAGGTTGGCCAGCAACAGTGGAAACGATGAGTCGATGTTTCGGGCCGGAACCCTTCATCAGGACTGAACAAAGAAGGAGGGGGAAAGATTTGAAGAATGCTTGTATGTTCAGTTGAAAGGCCAGTAATTTGAAGGACAAAGGGGTGGGGGAGGGGAAGCAGGGACGTCATAGGCAGGTAAACAATGGGTAGTAGAAGAAGGAGGCGGAACCATGAGGGAGGTGATAGGCAGCTGGGGGAGGGGGCAGAGTGAAATAGGTTGGTGTTTTGCCTTGGTGTTTTCCTTTACCCCAATCGCCAAGGCCTTCTCATGCCCCCTTCTTGTTCTCCTCAGCCCCTTCTTAAGCTCCTTTCTTGCTACCCTATATTCCTCAATAGACCCATCTGATCCTTGCTTCCTAAACCTCATGTATGCTGCCTTCTTCCACCTGTCTAGATTTTCCACCTCACTTGTCTCCCATGGTTCCTTCACCCTACCATTCTTTATCTTCCTCACTGGGACAAATTTATCCCTAACATCCTGCAAGAGATCCCTAAGCATTGACCACATGTCCATAGTACATTTCCCTGCAAAAACATCATCCCAATTCACACCCGCAAGTTCTAGCCTTATAGCCGTATAGCCTCATAATTTGCCCTGCCCCAATTAAAAATTTCCCTGTCCTCTCTGATTCTATCCTTTTCCATGATAACGTTAAAGGCCAGGGAGCGGTGGTCACTGTCCCCCAGATGCTCACCCACTGAGAGATTTGTGACCTGACCCGTTTCATTACCTAATACTAGATCTAGTATGGCATTCCCCCGAGTTGGCCTGTCAACATACTGTGACAGGAATTTGTCCTGGACACACTTAACAAATTCTGCCCAGTTTAAACCCTTGGAACTAATCAGGTGCCAATCAATATTAGGGAAGTTAAAGTCACCCATGATATCAACCCTGTTATTTTTGCACCTTTCCAAAATCTGCCTCCCAATCTGCTCCTCAGTATCTCTGCTTCTACCAGGGGGCCTATAGAATACTCCCAATAGAGTAACTGCTCCCTTCCTGTTCCTGACTTCCACCCATACTGACTCAAAAGAGGATCCTGCTACATTACCCACCCTTTCTGTAGCTGTAATAGTATCCCTGACCAGTAATGCCACACCTCCTCCCCTTTTCCCCCGTCTGTATTCCTTTTAAAGCACTGAAATCCAGGAATATTGAGAATGCATTCCTGCCCTGGTGCCAGCCAAGTCTCTGTAATGGCCACTACATCATAATTCCATGTATGTATCCAAGCTCTCAGTTCATCACCTTTGTTCCTGATGCTTCTTGCATTGAAGTACACGCACTTTAGCCCTTCTGCCTTACTTCCTTTACACCCTTTATTCTGCTTCTCTTTCCTCAAAGTCTCTTTATATGTTAGATCTGGCTTTACTCCATGCACTATACCTGCAGTTCTCGCATGACCTTTATCCTCCTCCACCTCGCTATCTGCTCTAACACTCTGGATCCCCTCCCCCTGCAAATTTAGTTTAAACCCCCCCCCCCAGAGCAGCACTAGCAAACCTTCCCGCAAGGATGTTAGTCTCCCTCCAGTTCAGGTGCAACCCGTCCTGTCAGAACAGGTTCCACCTTCCCTGGAACAAGGCCCAATTGTCCAGAAATGTGAAGCTCTCCCTCCTGCACCAACTCCTTAGCCACGTATTTAGCTGCATTGTCTTCCTATTCCTAGCCTCACTAACGCGTGGCATGGTAGCAATCCTGAGAATGCAACCCTGGAGGTCCTGTCCTTCAACTTTGCATAACTTCCTAAACTCTCTTTGCAGGACCTCCTCCTTCTTCCTATCCACGTCATTGGTCCCTACATGGACCACGACATCTGGCTGCTCACCCTCCCTCTCGACAATACTGAGAATTTGATCCGAGATATCACGGACCCTGGCACCAGGGAGCCAACAGACTATCCGGAATTCTCGATCTCTTCCACAGAACCTCTTACCTCTTCCCCTAACTATTGAATCCCCTATCACTCCTGCTCTCCTCTTTTCCCTCCTTCCCTTCTGAGCTGAGGGTCCAGTCTTGATGCCAGAGACGCGACCACTGCAACTTATCCCTGGTAGGTCGTCCCCACCAACAGTATCCAAAACAGTATACTTATTATTGATGGGAACGACCACAGGGGTTCTCTGCTCATTCTGTCTATTCCCCTTCCTTCTCCTGACAGTCACCTAGCTACCTATCTCCTGAGTTTTAGGGGTGACTATCTCCCTGAAACTCCTGTCTCTTTCTGCCTCTGCCTCCTGAATGATCCGAAGTTCATCCAGTTCCCTAACTCGGTTTGTCAGGAGCTACAGCTGGATGCACCTTTTACAGGTGTATTCATCAGGGACAATTATGCCCGCCCTGACTTCCCACATACCGCAAACGGATCACTCGACTGCCCTAACTGCTGCCTCCATTACTTACTTCTAAGTTAATTAGATTAATTAGAGGAACTTACCCGGCCTTACCTCACTGGGAGCAAGCTCGTCCTCAGCCTTTGCTCGCCGAAGCCTCTCAAGCCAAAGCCTTCCTACTCTGTCTCCCACTCCGTTAATCTGCTCGCTTTTTAAACTCTCCCACTGTCTCACAGGCTGACCTTCACGTGCTTGTGCAGTCGTGCCCCATTCAAACAGCCAAAGAAATGACCTTCCTCTTCTCAATCAGCTCGTTTTTTAAACTCTTCTACTGTCTCACAGGCCGACCTTCACGTGCCCAAGGGCTTCTACAGATGTATTAGAGCAAAAGGATGCCAGGGGACAAAATTGGTCCTCTGGAAGATCAGAGTGGTCACCTATGTATGGAACCAAAAGAGATGGAGTGATCTTAAATGGATTTTTTTGAATCTGTATTTACTTGGGAGAATGACCCAAGGTCTATAGATGTGAGGCAAAGCAGCAGTGAGGTTATGGACTACATTCAGATTACAGAGGAGGTCTTTGATGTCTTGAGGCAGATTGGGATGGATCAATCCCCAGGGCCAAAGAAGGTGTTCCCTTTGACCCTGCAGTAGGCAAGTGATGAAATTGCAGGGGGCCTAGCAGAAATAGTTAAAATGTCCTTAGCCAGGGTGGGATGCCGGAAGATTGAAGGATAGCTAACGTTCTTCTGTGTTTAAGAAAAGACTCTAAAAATAAGCCAGAAAATTTTAGGCTGGTGGGCCTGACATCAGTAGTGTGTAAGTTATTTGACTGTATTCAAGGGGATCAGATATAAGAGTATTGGATAGACAGGCACTGATTAGAGACAGTCAATATGGCTTGGTGCATGGCAGGTCGTGGCAGACCAATTTTATAGTTTTTCGAGGAAGTTACCAGGAAAATTGATGAAGGCAAAGCAGTAGATCTTATCTACATGGAGATTAACAGGGCTTTGATAAGCTCCCGCATGGGAGGTTGGTTAAGAAGGTTCAATCACTTATCACAGCCTGATATGGAAACACCAATGCCCTTGAACTGAAAATCCTACAAGAAGTTGTGGATATGACACAGTCCATCACAGGTAAAGCCCTCCCCAACACTGAGCACATCTAAATAAAACACTTTGTTGCAGGAAAGCAGTATCTATTATCGCAGGAGAAGGTACAAGAGCCTCAGGACTCACACCACCACGTCCAGGAACAGTTATTACCCCTCAACCGTCAGGCTCTTGAACCAAAGGGAATAACCTCACTCAACTTCATTTGCCCTAGTATTGAAATGTTCCCACAACCTATGGACTCATTTTCAAGGACTCTTTATATCATGTTCTCAATATATATTATTTTTTTATTATTATTTCTTTCCTTTTGTATTTGCAGTTTGTTGTCTTTTGTGCACTGGTTGAATGCACAAATTTGTGTAGTCTTGCGTTGATTCTATTATGGATTTATTGAATGGGCCTGCAAAATATTACTCCCACTGTTTTATATGGCGACATATATGTACTCTGATAATAAGTTTCCTTTGAACTTTTAGCATTCAAGATGAGGTAGTAAATTGGAGAAGCTATAGAGTGGTAATAGATGGTTGCCTCTCTCACTGGAGGCCTGTGACTTGTGGAGTGCTGCAGGGCTTGATAGTGAGTCCATTGTTATTTGTCATCTATATCAATGATCTGGATGCTAATGTGGTTAACTGGGTCAAAGCTTGCAGTGGGATCTGGACCACCTGGAAAAATGGACTGAAAAATGGCAGATGGAATTTAATGCAGACAAGTGTGACATGTTAACGTATTCTACGCAAGATTTGAACAGAAGAGGAGCGTCCCGCTCCCTCCGGATGAACCGGACCTGGTGGCATCGAGATTCATCGTCACTGAGGAGGACATTAGAAGGGTCTTCCTGAAGATAAGTCCAAGGAAGGCGACAGGCCCAGATGGCGTCCCGGGACGGGTTCTCCGGACCTGTGCAAGCGAGCTAGCTGGAATGTTTGCTGACATCTTCAACTTCTCCTTGCTTCAGTCTAAGATCCCCTCGTGTTTTAAGAAGGCAACGATAATCCCGGTGCCGAAGAAGAGCAAGGTGGCATGCCTGAATGACTATCGACCTGTGGCTCTGACATCAATTGCTATGAAGTGCTTCGAGAGATTGGTTATGGCACACATCAACCACAGGCTACCGGTCAACCTCGACGCTTTGCAATTCACCTACCGGAGCAACAGGTCAACGGCAGATGCCATCTCTCTGGCTCTACATTCCTCCTTAGAACACCTCGGGAATAAAGACGCATACGTAAGGCTCCTTTTCATTGACTACAGCTCTGCCTTTAATGACATCATTCCAAATAAACTGATTCCTAAGTTCCTGAACCTGGGCCTTAGCACTCAGATCTGCAGCTGGATCTTCAACTTCCTCACAGACAGGACCCAGGCTGTAAAAATAGGGGACAAGCTCTCCTCCACAATCACTCTGAGCACCGGTGCCCCACAAGGCTGTGTACTCAGCCCCCTGCTGTACTCACTGAACACCCATGATTGTGTAGCCAAGTTTCCATCAATCTCAATATATAAGTTTGCTGATGACACAACAATTGTAGGCCATATCTCGGGTAATGATGAGTTTGAGTACAGAGAGGAAATTAAGAACCCGGTGGCATGATGCGAAGACAATAACCTATCCCTCAAGGTCAGCAAGACGAAGGAATTGGTTGTTGACTTCAGAAGGAGTAGCTGACCGCACGACCCAATTTACATCAGTGGTGCGCAAGTGGAACAGATCAAAAGCTTTAAGTTCCTTGGGGTCAATATCACAAATGACCTGACTTGGTCCAACCAAGCAGAGTTCACTGCCAAGAAGGCCCACCAGCGCCTTTACTTCCTGAGAAAACTAAAGAAATTTGGCCTGTCCCCTAAAACTCTCACCAATTTTTATAGATGCACCGTAGAAAGCATTCTTCTAGGGTGCATCACAACCTGGTATGGAAGTTGTCCTGTCCAAGACCGGAAGAAGCTGCAGAAGATCGTGAACACAGCGCAGCACATCACACAAACCTATCTTCTGTCCTTGGACTTACTTTACACTGCACGCTGTCGGAGCAGTGCTGCCAGGATAATCAAGGACACGACCCACCCAGCCAACACACTTTTTGTCCCTCTTCCCTCTGGGAGAAGGCTCAGGAGCTTGAAGACTCGTACGGCCAGATTTGGGAACAGCTTCCTTCCAACTGTGATAAGACTGCTGAACGGATCCCGACCCGGATCTGGGCTGTACCCTCCAAATATCTGGACCTGCCTCTTGGTTTTTTTACACTACCTTACTTTCCATTTTTCTATTTTCTATTTATGATTTATAATATAAATTTTTAGTATTTACCAATTTTACTATTTTTAATATTTAATATTTGTAATCCAGGGAGCGGGAAGCGCAGAATCAAATATCGCTGTGATGATTGTACATTCTAATATCAATTGTTTGGCGACAATAAAGTATAAATTATGTTGCACTTTGGGAGGATAAACCAGGGTAGGACTAACTTGGTGAACGGTAGAACAAAGGGATTTGGGAATTTCTATTAATTTCTTGAAAGTGGCATCACAGGTTGTTAGGCTCGCACATTGGCTTTCATAAATCAAAGTATTGAGTACAAGAGTTGTGATGTTATGCTGAAGTTGTATAAGATATTGGTGAAGACTAATTTGAAGTATTATGTCCAATTTTGGTCACCTACCTACAGGGAACTTGTCAATGGGGAGGGATAAATGTGTATATATTGTTTGTATACTGTACTTAAGGTAGATACCTCTGTTTGTTTTGTACTATAATTGTAACTACATTCTGAGGTGCCTGAAAAATGGGGCAGATTGCTCTCGGCAGTAACCTGGACAGTCACAGACTAGTCACAATCACAGACAGAGCTTCTTCCCCTGTCCTTTCTGTTAAGTTTGGTAACATTGAAACATTAACCTATTTCAAAGGAAAACACGGGAGGCGAAATGTGAGTCTAACTTCGTGTTTACTTTGAGGGAGGTGTGCAGATATCATGTGGTATCGTGATGACGTTTGCAATTCACGTATTTTTACATAGAACCCCTAAACAAGAATGCTTAATCAAACAATACATACAGTATTAAAAGATTACTCAAATATTGCTGAAATATTAAATACACAACACTTTCCAGTCCTGGTGAAGAATCTTAGCCTGAAAGGTCGACACTTTATTCCTTTCCACAATTGGTGCCAGATCCTCCTGCATTTTGTGTACACTAGTCACAGAATGGGAGTTGGAAGTGAAAAAAATTCTAAATAGTTCATACTTCAGCTGAAATAGATATAATGGATATTGTTCTTTGCCACAAATACAGTATAGAAAGGGCAATTCAGCCCATCAGATTTATGCTTGCTCCCATCATTCCATTCACCTCTGTAGTCCTGCAGTTTGTTTCCCCCCAGATACTCATCAACTCCCCTTTGATTATTTTGCCATTTACATTTAAGACCACAAGACCACAGGAGCATAATTAGGCCATTTGGCCCATCAAGTCTTCTCCACCATTCCACCAATGCTGATTCATTATCCCTCTCAACCTCATTCTCCTGCCTTCTCCCCATAACCTCTGACGTCCTGACTAATCAAGAACCTATCAACCTCTGCTTTAAATATGCTCAGTTACATGCTCTCCACAGCCATCTATGGCAATGAATTCCACAGATCCTCTACCTACTGACAAAAGAAATTCCTCCTTATCTCTGTTCAAAATGGATGTCCCTCTATTCCGAGGCTGTGCCCTTTGTCCTAGATTCTCCCTCCATAGAAAACATCTTTTTCACATCTGTTCTATCTAGGTCTTTCAATACTCGATAGGTTTCAATGAGATCACCCATCATTCTTCTGAATTCCAGTGAGTATCGGCCCAGGGCCATCAAATGCTCCTCTAGTTTACC
This sequence comes from Mobula hypostoma, assembly GCF_963921235.1. Taxonomy (NCBI): domain Eukaryota; kingdom Metazoa; phylum Chordata; class Chondrichthyes; order Myliobatiformes; family Myliobatidae; genus Mobula; species Mobula hypostoma. The sequence goes on along the minus strand of NC_086099.1, from coordinate 34,307,592 downwards.
TTTTTATTTCAAGAATCATTTTCTTCAACCACCTCTGGACCATCTCCAATGCCAACACATCTTTTCATAGACAAAGAACCCAAAACTGCTCACAATGCAACTGTGGACTGACCAATGCCTTATAAAGCCTCAGATTTACATTCTTACAATTATATTCTAGTCCTCTTGAAAAGAATGCTAAAATTGCATTTGCTTTAATTATCATTGAATCAGCATGCAGGTTAACCTTTAGGGAATCCTGCACGAGGGCTCCCAAGTTCCTTTGCACCTTCGACTTTTGAATTTTATCCCTCTTTAGAAAATAGTCTATGCCTTGATTTCTTCCACCAAGTGCATGATCATACACTTCCTTACACTATATTCTATCTTCCATTCTTTGATAATTCTCCCAATCTATTTTAGTCCTTTTGAAGACTTCATGCTTCTTCACCACTACCTGCCCCTCCACCTATCTTCGTGTCGCCCACAGACTTGGCTACAAAGCCATCAATTCTGTCATCCAAATTTTTGATGATTGAAAAGAAGCAGTCACAACACCGAACCCCGTAGAACACCACTAGTCACCAGCAACCACTGAAAAGGCCTTTATTCCCATTCTGTGTCTTCTGCCAGTCAACCAATCTTCTATCCATGCTAGTATTTTCCTGTAATACCATGGGCTCTTATCTTGTTAAGCCGCCTTATGTGTGGCACCTTGTCAAATTAAAAAAGGTACTAAGCATTTCTGTTACTAAGCTATCTTAATAATTACCAAACGCATTTTTCTAATCTAAAAAATTTTCTTGAAAAAAAGTGCATTAGCTGTGAATTTGATAGAATGCTTTAAGGACTGGGTTACTATGCAATGGAACTGATTTCTGAACTACCATACATATGATCAGTTACTACGCCATCATGTGGTAAGGAAAGGTATAAGGACCCAATTCCGAGGAGTTAAATACGCAAACAACCGGAATTCTGCAGATGCTGGAAATTCAAGCAACATACATCAAAGTTGCTGGTGAACGCAGCAGGCCAGGCAGTATCTCTAGGAAGAGGTACAGTCGACGTTTCAGGCCGAGACCCTTCGTCAGGACTAACTGAAAGAAGAGCTAGTAAGAGATTTGAAAGTGGGAGGGGGAGGGGGAGATCCGAAATGATAGGAGAAGACAGAAGGGGGAGGGATGGAGCCAAGAGCTGGACAGGTGATTGGCAAAAGGGATATGGGAGGATCATGGGACAGGAGCCTAGGGAGAAAGAAAAGCGGAAGGGGGGAAGCCCAGAGGATGGGCAAGGGGTATAGTGAGAGCGACAGAGGGAGAAAAAGGAGACAGAGAAAAAGAATGTGTTTATATAAATAAATAAATAATGGATTCTACGTCCCATTCCCATTCACATTTAATGGCTCTGGGTCTGTACTCATTGGATTTCAGGAGGTTGAGGGGGGATCTCATTGAAACATTTCGAATATTGAACTGCCTAGACAGAGTAGATGGTGAAAGGATGTTTCCCATGGTGGGCGAGCCTAGGACAAGAAGGCACAGCCTCAGGATAAAGGGGAGTCGATTCAAAACAGAGATCCGGAGAATTTTCTTCAGCCAAAGGGTGGTGAATTTGTGGAATTTGTTGCTGCATGCAGCTGTGAAGGCCAGGTCATTGGGTGTATTTAAGGCAAAGATTGATAGGTTCTTGATTGGACATGGCATCAAAGGCTACAGGGAGAAGGCCAGGAACAGGGGTTGAGAAGGAGAAATAAAAGGATCAGCCATGATTGACGATGGGCCAGATGGACTAATTCTGCTTCTATGTCTTATGGTTTTATAGTCTTTATACCATGGGCTTTTATCTTGTTATGCCGTTTCATATGCAGCACCTTGTCAAAGGCCTTCTGAAAATCCAAGTACACAACATCCACCATTCTCCTTTGTCTATCCTGCTTGTATTTCCTCAACAAATTCCAATAGATTTGTCAGACAAGATTTTCCCTCAAGGAAACCATTCGGCCTATTTTATCATGTGTCTCCATGAACCCTGAGACCTCACCCTTAAAAATTGACTTCAATATCTTCCCAACCACTGAGTCAGACTAACTATCCTATAATTTCTTTTCTTCTGCCTCATTCTCTTCTTGAAGAGTGGAGTGACATTTACAATTTCTCCAGTCCTCCAAAACCTTGCCAGAAGCTAGTGATTCTTGACATATCATTACTAATGCCTCCACAATCACTTCAGCTGGCTCTTTCAGAATCCTGAGGTATAGACCATTGTTCCAAGTGATTTATCTACCTTCAGACATTTCAGTTTCACAAGCGTCTTCTCCCTAGTAATAACAATTCCAATCACTTCTGTCACCTAACACTCACGAACTTCCAGCATGCTGCTGGTGTCTTCCACAGTGAAGACAGCTGCAAAATACTTATTTAGTTCTTCTGACTTTATTCATCCCTCATTATTACTTGTCCAGCATCATTTTCCAATGCCTCTATATCTACTCTTGCTTCTCTTTTACTCTTTATATATCTGAAAAAATGTTGGTATCCTCTTTCCATTATTGGCTAGCTTTCATATTTCATCTTTTCCCTCTTATGGCTTTTTCATTACCTTTTTTTGTTTTTAAAGTTTCATAAATCCTCTAACTTCCAGTTAATTTTTGCTATATTATATGTCCTCTCCTTTGCTTTTATATTGTCTTTAAACTCCTTTGTCAGCCATGGTTGCATCATTATGCCACTGTAATTCATTTTATTAATCTGTAATACTGATACATCTGATTTTAGCTTCTCCATCTCAATCTGCAGGGTGAAGTCCATCTTTTTCCAGTCACTGACTCCAAAGGGTTTCTTTACCTTAAGCTCTCATATCAAATCTAGTTTGTTACACTTCCCAGATCCAATAGTGCCTTTCCTCAAATGGGTTGAACAACAACCTGCTCTGTAAATTCATTTCATAGGCATTCTACATATTCAACCTCTTGAGATCCAGTACCAACCAGATTTTTGCCAATCTATCTGCATATTGCAAACCCCATTTCTACTCAACATTGTCTTTTTTACATGCCATTACTATCTTCCATTGTAATTTGTACCCCACATATTGACTACTGTTCGAAGGCCTGAATATAGCTCCTACCTTTACCCTAACAGTTTCATAACTCAAGACAAGTTTCAGGATTTGATAATAAAATTAAACTTTGAACCTATGAACTCCAACCGAGAGGATTCTATATCTTCTGATCCCATGTCACCTCTTTCTAAGGTCTTGATTTCATTTTTTACCTACAGAGCCACACCACCCCCTCGTTTACTTGCCTGTCTTTTCAATACAATGTGTATCCTTGGATGTTAATCTCCCAACTATGATCTTCTTTCAGCCATGTCTCAATGATGCCCACAACATCATTCCTGCCAATCTCAAACTGCATTGCAATATCATCTACCTTATTCCATGTACCGTGAGCAATCAAATATAACACTTTCAAGTTGCTGGTGAACGCAGCAGGCCAGGCAGCATCTCTAGGAAGAGGTACAGTCGATGTTTCAGGCCGAGACCCTTCATCAGGACTAACGAGACCCTTCGTTAGTCCTGACGAAGGGTCTTGTCCTGAAACGTCGATTGTACCTCTTCCCAGAAGTGCTGCCTGGCCTGCTGCGTTCACCAGCAACTTTGATGTGTGTTCCGAGGAGTTAAATATTTTTGAACAATCACACCAAATGTAAACTTCAGACTGGAAGTTAATTAGTGGAGACAACAAAGGTGCTGGGATCAGATAAGTATCAAAAGTGATAAATAGAGTCAGATAAGGGAGGAATCAGGGGCAGATGGAACCAGTTGCGGGGATATGGGAGGCAAAATGAATTAAGTGTGTTGGTGATGTGCAGGTTAACTAATTTCACTTGGCCCATCTGCCCATCACTGATACATTTAACTCACCTAATGTCCTGTTTGCTTACCCATAGGTTCCATTTGCCCATCGCCACTCCTTTACCACTTACCACCCTCCCCACGTTGCAGATTCCACCATCCGCAACCCTTTGTTACTACCTTCCAGCCTTGGACGTGACCTCTACCTCCAGCCTGTCTCATTCTCGTCTCTTCCTACATCCCTCCATCAGTCCATCACTTCCCTTCCCTCATCTATCACCTCAAAGTTCAAAGTTCAAATTAAGTTCATTATCAAATTGCGTATATGTCACCATATACTAACATGAGATTCATTTTCCTGTTGGCATCTGCAGTAAATACAAAGCAATACAATGGAATGAATGGAAAACGATACAAAAAGATGGTCAAGCAACCAATATGTATAACTGCTGTGTAATACAAATAATAAATACTGTAAATTAATTAAAAATAATAATGAATTGTAGAGTCAGTTCAGCGTTGACGTGAGTGAAGTCATCTTTGCTGGTTCGGGAGCTTAATGGTTGAAGGCTAACAATTGTTCCCGTACTGGGTGGTGTGGGGCCTAAGGCTGCTATACTTCCTACTTGAAGGCAGCAGCAACAGCAGAGCACAGCCGGGATAGTGGGGGTCCGTGATGATGAATGCTGTTTTCTTCTAGCATTGCTCCTTGTAGGTGTGGGGAGGGCTATTCCTGCGATGGATTGTGTTATGTTTTGTAACTCCAAAAACATGAAACTAATTGAGAGAAAAACACGGAAGCCAGGGGATAACTTAGTTTTACTTCAGTGAGAAGTACTTTTATGTTACTTTCACATTACTTTTATGTGTAATCCATAATGAATTATATAAACAACAAAGAATGCTTAATTAAACAGTATATTTACAATATTACTCAAATATTACTGCTATGTTAAATACAGATTACTAAGGTTGTCATAGCCGGGAGTGGTGGTGGGGGTAAGCTCCCACTACCTAAAAAGTGCTCCAAACAGTGTGCGACTCTAACAGCCTTCGACAACAAAGTCCAACTCTTGGCCTTTACGTGTGGCTTAGCTACTAGGCCCGGTGGAACTGTTTCTACTGACAAGAGAAGGGGCAAAGGTGAACCACTGGTGCCTCAAAACCAGCTGCTTCAGGCAGGTGGGGCTCGTCAGTCTTGGACGGCAACCCACCTAGGAGAAAGAAAACACTGATTTTAACCCTCTCCTGCCTTGTGGCCATACCCACCCATGGAAGAGCTTTCAGGAGTAAACCCTGAGGAAGAAATCAGGAGCCAGGGTCCCTAAGGCAGTTTGATGTTGTTTACAACTTCACTCTGGCAGCCTCTGCGATGACACTGGTGCCAGGCTGTATCAGCGCCTTCCCTTCCCTTGGACTACATCAGTGACGTGGAGAGGGGGCACCTGCTGCATGGGCATCAGCTGGTTCTTCAAATCTTCCTGCCCAGTCTTGTGCCCTGGAGAGGACGCAGTCCACCAGAGGCACAAACCCATGATGCCCTGGGATCAACAGCTGCCTATGATGGATTAAATACACAACAATCCTCTCTGCTTAGCTATAAATTCCAACTTAATATAGAATACATCTCATCTATATACATAATATACAATATAAAACAACAGCTATGTAACTTCCACTGCATAGTAGAGTTTAAATTGTTCCATTCAGGCCAAAAGATTTAATCGCTATGGAGGCTTTTTTATTCTTATGGGATAACATCTTTCCTGACCGGTGAAGTCAATCCACTTGGCAGGTAAGCTTGTGGCTGTGAAACAATGTCAGGTCCTGGGGCCTCCTGCGTGGTGGTTGTAGGAGTTGACTCTGGGACCGCAGGAAGTGGATCTGACAGCTCTGGATCCCTTTCCTCTGGACATGTTGGCATCACAAACAGTGCATGGAAGCTGCTATCCCAGGCTACCAGACAAAGTTTCGAGACAATGCTTTCATTTTGACCATGCCAGATGACCAGCATATAGCTCTTTCAAAGTTTTAGCGTTTACTTGTTGTAGTGTGGGATGAAATCAGCGGAGAGACAGAGTTACTGGTAGATACAAAGCAGCTTCTTTATTCGACACAACAAGGTACAGCAGGCATCGTACGGTTGGAGACACTTTCAGTAGAAGGGTCTGCTAACCCAATGTGGGCTCGATATTTATATGCTAAACACAAAAGGCAATCACTACTTACAAAGTTACAGACAATGCATAGACAATGCTTCCTTTTGAAGCTACATACAAAACATCACACCTTCTGACTTCATCCTTTCCCCCTGACGCCAACATGTCTGGGTTGGTACTCACAGCCTTTAGGAGTTCAAGTCTAATCCACAATACATTTATTTGGTATTTTACGTGCTAACATAGATGACAATTAATATTATAAAGCATAGATAATACTGTCTTCAAAACTACCTGTAAACTTCACACTTCCATCCGCAGCGTATGGCTAGTATTTCAATATTCACAGCCTTTAGGAAATGCATTGTTGTGAACTCAATCCACAGTACTTTGTCAAACAGAAGACTGGTGGCCAGAGTCATTTAAGTGTAAATGAATCATCTACCCAAAAACTCACTCTAACTTACTTAGTTGGTGCAAGAACACTCCCCACATTAGGTAATCCCTGTCAAGGGCAAATTCAATCTGGCAGGGCCAGCACTCATAAAAATAGTGGAACTGGAGTTTCTGTTGTACATTGCAGCCATTTTGAGTGGCCATGTAGACCTGAGACAGTGTGGGTCTTTTCTGGTTTCCCTTTAGTTCTTTGATTTGCATTAGGGAGAATACATCGAGAGGAACGTCCTCTTTTTGTAAATGTTTCAGTTATTTCCTTTTCCAAAGGTAAATGGGACAATCTATCAACATTTCCATGATTAGTCATCCTCTTGATTTCAGTCTTGTAATTGTGTCCTCCAAGAAACAAAATCCATCTCAACATTTGTGCTATTGCTGTTAGTGGAACACCCTTCTGTGGATTGAAAATGGACACTAGTGGTTGATGATCAGTAATGAGGGTAAACTCTCTCCCGTAAAGATACTGTTTGAAACATTTACACCCCAAATCAGATTCAAGGCCTCTTCGACAATTTATGCATAACTTTTCTCTGTAGTGGTAAGGGAACATGATGCAAAGCCTATGTAGTGTTCACCCCCATTACTCACAATGTGTGACATGTCTATGCTTATACTATAAGGTGATGCCTCACAGGCAAACTTCATTGTCCGATGTGGATCCTAATGTGTGAGTACAGTATTTGACAACACCTTTTCATTGTCTTTTGGAAAGCCACCTCATACTGCTTTGTCCATTGTCATTTCTTCTCAATCCGCAGTAATGAGTTCAAGGAGTGGAATACAGTAGCCAGGCTTGGTAGGAACCTAAAAGGACCACAACAGCCCTTTGGCCTTGGGGCATCCACTACTACTTGAATTTTCTCAGCACACTTGTGTAATTCTTGTGTGTCAATAGTGTGATCACAGTAAGTGATCCTTGGTTTAAAGAATTCACACTTGTCATGTTGTGCCTCTGAGCCCATAATCTTCTAATTTTTTTAACACTGTCTTGAGATTTTGGAGATGTTACTTGTCATCCCAACCAGTAACAATGATGTAATCTAGGTAACAATGAGTGCCTGAGCAAGCTTGTAGCACCTTTGCTAGCATGCAGGTGTAGATGCAGATGCTATTCGAAACATAATCCTATTATAGTGATAAAGCCCTTTGTGAGTGCTTATTGGGAGAAGTACTTTGAACTCTTCTTCCATCTCCATCTGTGGGTAGGCTTCAGCCAAATCCACTTTACTGAAGTATTTCCCTCCACAAAGGTTTGCAAAGATATCTGCTATCCTGGACAGAAGGTATCAATCTACTTTCATACTTGGTTGACGGTAACATTAAAATCACCACAGATCCTGACAGGCACATTCTTCTTGGTTATTGGGACCACTGGTGTTGCCCATGGTCTCCACTCAACTTTGAAAAGCTTTCCTTCAATCTCCATGTGATCTAGCTCACTGGCTACTTTATCGTGGATGGTATAAGGAACTAGATGGGCTTTTCTAAATTTGGGTGTGGTGTTTTTATTTAGCACTATTTTACCCTTGAAATATTTGAGTTTTCCAGTGCTATCATTGAACACTGCTGTGGCAGTATTAATTCACTTTCAGTTGACTCTATTGCAAGGGATGTGGCATACAAATACTGGATGGATCTCCAATCACAGTGCTGGTCCTCCTGATTTTAACAACATACAAGCCCAATGTGGCTTGCTGGTTGTTGTAGTTCACTGTTACAAATGTCATTCCCATGGGAGTTATCTTTTCTCCAGGATAAGATCCTAGTTGCATACCTGAAGGCTTCAGTTCAGTATCTTTGAAATGCCATTCAAACTCATTTTGTGGAATGACTGAAACAGCCGAGCCAGTTACTTAGATTTTCAGAAGGCATTTGAAAAAGTGCCTTACATGAGGATGCTTAACAAGGTAAAATCCTTTGGTGTTACTGGAAATATATTGGCATGGATAGAGGAATGGCTGACAAGCAGAAGGCAGTGTGTGGGAATAAAAGGGGCCTTTTCTGGTTGGATGCCAGTGACTAGTAGTGTTCCTCAGTGGTCAGTATTGGGACCACTACTTTTCACATTTGTCAATGACATAGATAGTGGAATTGATGGCTTGGTGGCAAAGATTGCAGACGGTATGAAGATGTGGGGGGGGGGGGTTAGGTAGTGCTGAGCAAGCAATGCTATTGCAGCAGGGCTTAGACAAATTGGAAGAATGGGTAAAATGGGATACAGTGTTGGGAAATGTATGATAATGCATTTTGGTAAAAGGAACATAGTGCAGACTAGGATGTATTGTCATTGGAGAGAGTCCAGAGGTGGTTAATGAGGATGATTCTGGGAATGAAGGGATTAACATATGACGGGTGTTTGGCAGCTTTGGGCCTGTATTCACTGGAGTTCAGAAGAATGCGTGGAGATCTCATTGAAACCTACTGAGTGTTGAAAGGACTAGATAAGGTGAATGTGGAGAGGATGTTTCCTCTGTTTGGAGCATCCAGAACTAGAGGGCACAGCTTCAAATTTGAGGGGCAACCTTTTAAAACACAAGTAAGGAAGATTTATTTTAGCCCATGAGGTGAATCCGTGGGATGCTCTGGCACAGGTTGTGATGGAGGCCATGTCTGTAGGTATATTCAAAGCAGAAGTTGATAGATTCCTGATTCTTGGGGCCTCAAGGGATATGATGAGAGGGCAGGTGTAAGGGGTTGAATGGGATCTGGGGTCAGCCATGAGGAAATGGAGGAGTGTACACAATGGGCTGAATGGCCTAATTCTGCTCCTATGTCTTATGGTCTTATATAGTGTCTAATTCTATGTGAATTAATTTGCCATTTACAGCTGGTATAAGCCATATTGCTTGTCTCTTGTTAGTTTTCATATTTTAAATCTTAATGCTACTCAGTCCTATGTCACTCTCATCATTATCCAATTTCTCATCAATAGCCTGCAGATTAGTGCTCTTTTTGAAACTGCAGCTTGACTTTTTTTCTCTTTCTCTTCCCTTTGCAGGACATTTATTTTTGTCATGCTCTTTGTATGTGTCCTACTTCTGTTGTATTTTCTGTAAGTTTTGCCTTTATACCTGTATGTGACCCTCCTTACCAATGGTAGCACATTTTGTTTAGCCGGGCAGATTTCTGTGTAGACGTGGCAATTTTGCTCACACTCACTTTCATTCCTGACTGCAACTCAATTGTGTCTCTGGCTGCTGTTTCTATAGGTACAATGATTTCAGCTGCTCTTTTAAATGCGGGTTGTGCTTCAGTCGGAGCTGTTTTGTGAATGCTTTCTTGTAAGATTCCACAAGCTAAATGATCTCTCAGTACATCATTAAGCCCATCACTGAGATGCCAATGCTTGGACCATTTCTTCTATTCAGCCGCGTAAGATGAAATGGACTCCCCCCTCCTTCTGATTCTGCTTATGAAACCTAAAAGTGTTCTGCAAACAACAATGGTTTCAGTTTTAAATGTTGCTGCATTATTTTCACGATATGTGCAGAGCTCACTTTGGCTGGTTTCATTGGCGCAGTCAAACTTCTGACCAAACTGTATGCTTTTCCACCGATTACTCTCAGCAAAACTGGTTCTCGTTTCTCATTGGGCTATTGCATTTCCTTTAAAATACTCTTCAATTAATTCCATGTACGTGATCCACTTTATCTGCTGTGCAATCGAACAGGTCTTTCTGATGTAGCCAGCCATTTCTGCTGTTCTTAATCGTCTGGTACTCATTGTTTATGAACCTGTGAATGTTGTCTGTTTTCTGGCTTTTTTAACTCGACTGTCTTTCTGCCCTTGCAAAGAGAAAAACATGTTGTGCTTTTTGTTTAAGCTCGAATGTCTCTCTCTGCCCTAAAAATAATAAAAAATCTTCAGTACTGTAACAATCGCGGGTATATTTTAAAATTCACTCATTGCCACTCTTGTTTTTTTAACTCCAAGACATAAAAGTAATTGAAAGAAAATCACAGGAGCTGGGCATAACTCGGGTACGTTAAGTTTTACTCCAGTGAGGTGCACACGTGACGTAGTGGCGCAATGACGTGTGCCATTTATGTACTTTTACATATAACCTATAATGAATTATGTAGTCAAACAATATATTTACAATATTACTCTAATATGACAGATATATTAAATACACAACAGACAGGGCTGTATTCACTACTTTGTGTAGGCTTTTCTGTTCATGGGCATTGTTGCGCCCGTACCAGGCATATGCACAAAAAATTCAAGTACGCCTGTCCAATAACGATCCACGGAGTATGTGGCTGGGCATCAAGTACATTACTGAGCATGCAATATTTGACATACATCATAAAAAGCAGCGGTCCCACCACCGACCCCAGTGGAACTCTACTGGTAACCGGCAGCCAGCCAGAATAGAATCCCTTTATTCCCACTCCCTGTTTTCTGCTGACCAGCCAATGCTCCACCCACACTAGTAACTTCCCTGTAATTCCATGGGCTCTTATCTTGCTGAGCAGCCTCACGTGCGGCACCTTGTTAAAAGCCTTCTGAAAATCCAAGTACAGCACGTCTACTGCATCTCTTTTGTCTACCCTGCTTGTAAATTCCTCAAAAATTGCAGTCGGTTAGTCAGGCAGGATTTTCCTTTCAGGAAACCATGCTGGCTTTGGCCTATCTTGTCATGTACCTCCAGGTATTTCGTAATCTCATCCCTAACGATCGATTCCAACAACTTCCCAACCACTGAAATCAGACTAACAGGTCTATAGTTTCCTTTCTGCTGCCTCCCACCCTTCTTAAATAGGGGAGTGACATTTGCAATTTTCCAGTCATCCGGTGCAATGCCAGATTCTATTGATTCTTGAAAGATCATTGTTAATGCCTCTGCAATCTCTTCAGCTACTTCCTTCAGAACCCAAAGGTGCATTCCATCGGGTCCAGGAGATTTATACACCCTCAGACCAGTAAGCTTCCTGAGCACCTTCTCAGTCGTAATTTTCATTGCACATACTTCACTTCCCTGACACTCTTGAATGTCCGGTATTCTGCAGATGTCTTCCATCATGAACAATTACTACTACGTCAACTCAGGTCTAGGGGGCTGGCGTCAGGCATGATGACAGACTCTCCATCATGAAGACTGATGCAAAATATGCATTCAGTTCCTCTGCCTCTCTCATTACAATATCTCCAGCATCATTTTCTATTGGTCCTATATCTACCCTCATCTTTCTTTTATCCTTTATATACTTAAAAAAGCTTTTAGCATCTTCTTTGATATTAGTCACCAGCATCCTTTCATAATTCATCTTTTCCTTCCTAAAAAATGCCAAGGTCTTTAAAGTTATTGACTCTCTTCACCTCTGATCTCCTGATGAGAACTGGCTCATGGACCTCAGGTTTTCTGCAACCTGTAGCCAATAATCAGCTCTTTTGTTTTGCTGATATTGAGTGAGAGGTTGTTGTTATGGCACCACTGAACCAGACTTTTAATCTCCCTTCTATATGCTAATTTGTCACCACTTTTGATTGGGTCAACAACAGTGGTGTCATCAGCAAACTTGGTTATGGCATTGGAGCTGTACTTAGCCTTAAAATCAGACATATAAAGTGAGTAGAGCAGAGGGCTAACCGTACAGCCTTGTGGTGATGGAGATTGTGGAGGAGACATTGCCAATCTTGACTGACTGGGGTCTGCAAGTGAGGAAATCAACATTCAATTACATAAGGAGGTATCGAGGCCTAGGCCTTGAACCTTATTGATTATTTTTGAGGGGATGATAGTTTTGAATACAGAGCTGAACTCAATGAAGAGTATCCTGATGTGTACATCTTCACTGTCCAGATATTTTAGGGCTGAGTGAAGAACCATTGAAGTGGCACCTACTGTTGATCTGCCAGCTCCTTTTCACCCCCTCCCCCACTATCCTAGGCCTCTCTCCTCTACATTTTCAGAACCTGTTGCAGGGTCTCAAGAAAAACATCAACTAACCCTCCATAAATAGAAGAAATTCTGCAGATGCTGGAAATCTTGAGCAACACGCTCAAAATGCTGGAGGAACTCAGCAAGTCAGACAGCATCTCGAGAGGAGAATAAACAGCTCCGTCATCAGGGCTCATGTATCATCTGTCTCTCTTACCTTCACAGACGCTGAGTTCCTCCTGCAATTTGTTTTGTTTTGCTTCATAGATTGGTATCTGAATCTTTTACATTAGCAAAACCTCGTGGCTGTCCTGAAGTACTTCTTTGTGACCAGAAGATGGCATTGTTGGAAGAAAATACTGGTAACTTTGACAACTGGACAAGGTAAGAAAGTGCACGCTCAATATTGATTTACCACCTATTTTGATTTGCTTTACAGATTACAATCTGTTTTTTTTTGAAAGTTCCTGTTCTTGGCAAAGTAAATTGTTATACTGACTGAAAGTATAAATTAAGAGAGAACCATTAATGTCATCTGTCCACTTCAATGCATATAAATGGAAACTGCACTGTGACAGACAGGAAATCTCTGAAACGTGTAGTCAAAACACCCCAGTGCGTCACCAGCACCAGCCTACCCACCATCAAGAACATACATACAGAAAAGTGACAGAGAATGTTATATCATGAATATGTTCATATCGTGAAGGATCCCACCCAGCTTGATCCTGGATTGCTTGTCCCACTCCTGTTAGGGAGGAGGCTATGTAGCACCCATGCCAGGATTACTAGACTTAAAAACAGTTACTTTCTCCAAGCAGATCAACACCTTCACCCGCCATAATCCCCACCACCACTATTTTATAATTTTCTGTTAGCATCACTCTACGTACAGTACTTGCAAATAATCTATGTGCAGTATATAGGTTGTCTTATGTATCTATTACGTTTTTCTCATTATTGTGTTCTTTATCTTATTGTGTTGTTTTTTTGTTCTGCGTCGGATCCAGGCTAACAATCATTTTGTTCTCCTTTGCACTTGAGTACTGGAAATGACATTAAACAGATCTGAATCTTGAATCTTAATATCGAACAAAGCTCAATTTATTTAATATCAAGGCAGCTTTTACAGATACTAATTAAGTCTATGTTTGTAATATACATTTTCATCGATATTCCAGATCCACAATTCTGATATAAATTCATTGTTTCCTTAGGCCCAAGGTAGTTTTGTAAGCATAAACACAACAAAAAGCAGTAGTCCTTTGTGCATCCATGTTATAAATTTAAATTCAATTTCATCAACTACAAGATAAATACATAAAGCGTGATGTAATGGTGAAATGACTACCAGGTAAACAGATACATGAAAGTGGCAGAAAAACTTAAATAAAATGAGACCAGATTTGGTGGCGCACTTTAAACGGATGTTTCCATGGAAGTGTATATATTGTTGGGCTGCTTTTTTGGGCTGATTAGTGTTTTTCCAGTCTTCTGCCTACAGTCATCACCTACCATCCGTCTATACCTGCACCTACCTGGGGCCATATGGAAAGATGCCTTCACTCAAACCTGGGCAGCCTGCAGCATGATTCGGGTGCATACATGGGCCTTGCCTCCAAAATGCCTTTGACATCCTTGAACAGCAAATAAAACTTAAGAAGAGCTTTGTTGAATGTTTACTTGAATAGTTTTAAAACCTCTAACATTCAAGGTTGAATTAAGTTAAATTTCAAAGTTCAAAGTAAATTTATTATCAAAGTACAAACAGTATATGTCATCATATGCTACACTGTAATTCATTTTACTGTAAGCATACTCAGTAAATACAAGGACCATAATAGAATCAATGAAAGACTACCCAACAAGATGGACAAATAACCAATGTGCAAAATACAACAAACTGTGTAAATACATAAGAGAAAAGAAATAAGAATAATAAATATATAAACAATAAATATTGAGAACGAGACGAAGAGTCCTTGAAGGTGAGTCTGTAGGTTATGGGAGCAGTTCAGTGCTGGAGCAAATAAAGTTGAGTGAAGTTATCCCCACTGGTTCAAGAGGCTGATGGTTGAGGGATAATAACCGCTCCTGAACCTGGTGGTGAGAGTCCTCAGGCTCCTGCACCTTCTTCCTGATGACAGCAGCAAGAAGAGAGCATGACATGGGTGGTGGGGGTCCCTGATGATGAATGCTACTTTCTTGTGACAATGCTTCATACAGATGTGCTAAATGGTGGGGAGGGCTTTACCCATAATGAACTGAGCCATATCCGCTACTTTTTGGAGAATTTTCCATTCAAGGCCATGGGTGTTTCCACACCAGGCTGGGATGCAACCAGTCCATATACTCTCCACCACACGTCTATAGAAATTGGTCAAAATTTTAGGGCAGGTCCTCAAAATGATAACACCAAGGAATTAAAAATTGCTGACTCTCTCCGACTCTGATCCCATGATGAGGACTGGCTCATGGACTTCCAGTTTCTTCCTCCTGAAATCAATAATCAGCACTTGGCCTTGCTGACAGTGAGTGAGAGGTCATTATTATGGCACGACTCAGCCAGATTTTCAATCTCCTTCCTGTATGCTGATTGGTCACCACCTTGTAACTTCTGTGGGAAAAATAATGCTACAAACAGCACACAAACAAATATTTAAATTAATGAATAACACTACACTAAAGCAAGATAAGTTAAAAAATGAAAATCACTTTCTCCTTTGTCTCCTAAAATCAATGAAGCCTTTAATATAAATGGCCAGTCCCTGATGCAATTCCCATAGGCTGCCCAATGACAAAGATTGAGGTAAGGGGATGGGGGTTGGTGTGGGACAGCTGTTATGACCCCACCTTTCCCTGGAAAGGGTTATGATAAATTATCTAATTAATTTCACTTTGGTATTTTTTTTATTTTAGTATTTCAGTGATGTCCATAAACTGCTCATCCACATTCTTGCATTTTATGATTGCAATGGAGATCCCAGATGAATGATAATTTTAAAAGTAGTTTCCAAATTAAATTTACTGTTTCTCTGGGAAGCAACCACAAGTGAGCACTGGTGAGACAGGCCTTGCCTAATATGGTTTCATAGCAAGATGAAGAATTCTGTGATGGTGCATTACTACGATTTCATTTGTAATTATGAGTGAAACTATACTTTTAATAGCATCTGTGTGTAGGTTCTGAGTAAGGACCAAAACAATTTTAATCTCAGTGCTGTGACTGGAGCATTTGTATAGTTAAGCAAAAATAGTTGTCCAATAATTTTATCCAATGTCCTCCGCCTTGAGGCATTGCAAGTACCAGAACATCTTGCCATTATTACCTAGCATAACCTCACTACTCAGGGATTTCCAGCACTTTCTCCTGAATTAAAAAATAATCTCAGTAATTGACCTTAGTTATTCTCTATCTTCTATCAGAGTGAGAAGCTCCGCAACATGAACCTACAGGTGTTACGCAGGGAGCTCACCATATTTCTTGCTGTTTTAAGATATTTTAGGATTATTTTTATTTCTTCTTCTAAGGTTATGGAACCGATCTATCCTTGAATGGTAACGTGGGCCTCGTTGCGACAAAAATAGTGGCGCCCAATATAAATGGCTTCTGGAACAACCTCATTACCTAACTATGCAAACAATACCAATTCATTTTAGAGCCTGCATTGTTAAAACATTTGCCGAATAACAACTTGCAAAGATTGCAGCATTTTGTTATGTGAAATGTGAGAATGATTTTAATATTCAGTATCTGCTCAGAATCAAGTTTAATCACAGCAGCATGTGTCATGAAATTTGTTAACTTTGCAGCAGCAGTACGTGATAACTATAGAGAAAAAACTGAATTACAGTAATTATATATGTATAGTAAGTATTTAAGTTAAAATAAGTGGTGCAAAAATAAAAATTAAATAAAATATTGAGGTAGTGTTCATGGGTTCAATGTCCATTTAGAGATCGGATGGCAGAGGGGAAAAAGCTGTTCCTGAAATGTTGAGTGTGTGCCTTGATGCTCCTGTACCTCCCTCCTGAAGGTAACAAAGAAGACATGTCTTGGGTGGTGGGGATTCTGTAACTTATTTCGATCCTGTGCAGTAGAACCCATAACGGACAATCAAACCCAGAGTTCAAAGGTCATAATGCTTATTAAAGCACATGATAATGATTTAAAATCACATGACAGCTTATTGCATATTTTGGACAATGATTGAAATAAGTTCTGCTTTGAACAACAAAAAGTACATATATTGCACCTTTAACCTGACAACATAATCACTTCACAGCAAATTTTAGAAAATGACACCTAGGAGATGGTATGCATTAGTGCACAACCAACATGGTTTAGGATGATTTCAGGTTTATCGAAAGTAGATTACAGAAGGTTGTCTAGGAGTGTATTGGATTGCTGATTTAATGTTCCTGTGACATGTACTGTGTAATGAGTTACTGATTACATTCACTTAATACCGATTATGACTTAATCAACAAATAGCCATAATTGTTTTATTTAGTACAGTTAAGTCTTCTTTCAAAAGTAAACTTATCACCATGAAAGGTGACAGTGCTGCAAATTGAAAACTTCATTTTTGGCCATCAAATTCAATCTCATATACTCCCAACTCAGGTAGTATCCAGACATTGGGTTGAAAACTCTCCGGTCATCTGCTCCTGAAATGAGCTTGATCTTATCCTGAGGACAACCTGTTATCTTGCTGCTACAGCTTAACATAGAATGCAGAGCACAGCGCAAGTCCTTCAGCCCACAATATTGTGTCAGACTAATTAAATTGGCAATTAAACATCTAACTAAACTAATCCCTCCCGGATACACTAATGTCAATATCCCTCCATCCTCAATTAATCCATTATCGTTCTTAATTCTCAGAATGATATTGCCAACTATTCTCAAAAATAGGAGAAATCTGTGGAGTATCTTTGCGGTCTGTAAGATACTCCAGTTGTACATGGATATTTATATACCGCATAAGCAAATTTTGGTGTCATCTCTTGCAAGATAAAATCCATGAATAGCTCAGTGTTACCTCACAAGATGTTTCTCAGAATGCAATGTCTCTTAGTTGCACAGTGATATGTATGAACACAGTTTGAATTGCAGGTTTGTTGAAGATTAAGTTGATTTGAACTAATAATGAAGAGATAGAACTCTCAAAGTTCAAAGTTAATTTATTATAAAAGTGCATTTATGTCAACATATGCTACCCTGAAATTTGTTCTCCTGCGTGTATTCACAGAGTGAACAAAGAAATACAATGGAATCAATGAAAAACTATACACAAAGGCTGACAACAAAATTGCAAAAGAAAAGAAACTGAAAATACAAAAAAACCTAAATAATATTAATAACAAAAATAACAACAAACAAAAATGAATAAATAATACTCAGAATATGAATGGTGCAGTCCTTCAAAGTGAGTCCATTGGTTGTGAAATCAGTTCTATGTTGATATGAGTGAAGGTATTCACTCTGTTCAGCAGCCTGTTGGTTGAAGGGTAATAACTGTTCCTGAACCTGGTGGTGTGGGACCCGAGGATCCTGTACCTCCTTCCTGATGGCAGCAGTGAGAAGAGATCATGGCCTGGCTGGTAGGGGTTCTTGATGATAGATGCTGCTTTCTTGTGGCAGTGTTCTTGTCATGGGCTTATCTGGCCTATAAATAAGCAGAAAATTCTTTGGCATACATATCCTGTGGATGAAACACGTGCAGTGATGAATATGACTCTGATGATCTCAAACAGGGCATTATCATTGTTTCAAGACTGTAATGTTTTTTGGGTGTTCTCATATATCTTACAACACAGTATGAAGATGGGACAAATACACTAGATAAAATCAAGCGAGCAATGAGGGTATCATATGTACCATCGTTGATTCACTTACAGGATTTACGTTTCCCTGGAGCTGACTTTTGTCACATCTGTTCTTACTTGACCTTGAGATGGCAATGGTGAACTGTTTCCATGACTCCCTGAAATTCCTACGACTATGACACTTCCACAGTGTTGGGAGGCAGTAATTTGTAAATTATTTATTCCATGACTCGCTCAGCATTTTCCAGAGCCTCATGTAGTGCACCACACAAAGTGTCAATCCTTTTTAATCACTGATTGGAATACATCCTCTTCATTTCTCATTAGTTGTTAAGTCTCCAGAGGTGTTTGTAGCCTAATAAAATCACTGTTGTCTGCGAGTTTCCTTGGTAGTTTCTGCACTTTTAAAAATTAAAATGTAAATATTATGTACTTAAAGAATATTGAGAAATCATTATGTGCACGTATGTTGGTTTAGAAAAGAGCCAGCACTCTTGTTTTGAGCATCCCGGCTCTATTGTATTTAGAATGTCATCTTAGGTCCAACCCAACATTTACTGTTCTATACTGTATTGCAAGGATGGTCTTCAGTAAAGTTAAAGCAATTAATTCAAATGGTAGAACTATTTTCTGAAGATACAAGTATGAACTTTGGACTTGATAATGTGCAGAAAATTAAACATAAAGAAAGCTGCAAAAGAGCTAGTGGAATATAAAATAACAGCAGGATACAACACAACTGATAGACGAAAATGAAACGTAAGCACCTGGGAAAGCATCAACAAGCAAAGAAAATAGATCATTGTGCGATAAAGGGAAAACTTTTGACAGAATTTACTTCAAGGTGTAAGAAAATCTGCCGATTAGAACCCAATAGTAAAATCATGACAAAAGCAATGAACACTTTAATTAAACCCATATTAACATTTTTTGGCATAATATCTTGGTCCAAAACTGATCTGGAACATTTACAAAGAAAACTAAGAAATGAAATGACAAATTTTAGAAAGCATTATGTGCACTTGAGAGCACTTAGCTTAGTACTACCTAGGACCGAAAGAAGAAGAGGAAAAACAGACAGAAAAATTTGCATATCAGTCAGATAAAACTTCTAAGGATATATTTTCATCAATGAAAACAGGATTCAGCACTCCACACTATAAGAAGTACACACCACTAAACTTTAGAAAAATGAAGAAATTATCACTACAAAAGAAAAAAGTTAACCAACAGAAGAGCGTGACTCTCCATGGAAGACATCCCCATGATCTGTGCGCACTAGATGTTGATAAGGAAGCATCGAACGCCTGGCTCAGAATTGGAGCCCTTTTCCCGAAACAGAGCGGTTCCTTGTGGCAAAACAGGACCAGGTGTTTAACACAAAAAATAATCAAAAATACATAATAAAAACCAACAAATTCAAGACAATAAATGCAGAGAATGCCAAAAGAAACCAGAAACAATCCTACACATTACAGGATCCTGTAGGAGTTTAACTCAATCTGATTATTTACACAGGCAAAAGATTCAAGATTCAATTCAAAAGATTCAAGATTCAAAAAACTTTATTGTCATTCTAACCATACATCAGCTCTGCATGGCAGAATGAGACAGCATTTCTCAGGGGCAGTGCAATCATAACATAACAAGCACAACACTAAATAATAAACATAACAATAAATAGTAAAACACAACAGCCACGTGTCAGTTAAAATCAGTGTCCAGTGCAAGTTAAAAATGTCCAAAGCAGAGTCAGGTGGAGCAGCTATTTAGCAGTCTGACTGCCTGTGGGAGGAAGCTGTTTAGTAGCCTTGTGGTTTTAGTTTTGATGCTCCTGTAACGTTTGCCTGATGGCAGAAGAACAAACAGTTCATGGAGGGGGTGTGAGGGGTCTTTAATGATGTACCATGTCATCTGGAGGCATTGACTCTGAAAGAGGTCTTGGACAGAGGGTAGGGAGACCCCAATAACCTTCTCTGCTCCACTAACCACCCTCTGCAAGGCTTTTTTGTCGACAGCACTGCAGCTGGAGTACCAGGTTGTGATGCAAAAGGTCAGCACACTCTCAACCACACCTCTGTATAATGTAGTTAAGATGTTAGTGGGGAGTGATGCTTGTTTAAGCTTCCTCAGAAAGTGCACTCTCTGCTGGGCCCGTTTCACAATCCCAGTGGTGTTCCTGGACCAGGTGAGATTGTCCGAGATCTGCACCCCAAGGACCCAAGTGGATCAAGTGGAAAATAGCATTAATCAGAATCTTGCTTTAAAATACAAACTCATAAAAGACACCATCATGATCATCATCATCAGGTGTCATGCCCAGTTTGAGCTTTGACTGCCATGACCCACACACTCCCGTTTTGGGTCAAGTGGATCATTCTAATTCTTCTTTCCTAATTACATGTCCAATGAAGTTATGCAAACATGAGGAAATCTGCAGATGCTGGAATTTCAAGCAGCACACATAAAAGTTGCTGGTGAACGCAGCAGGCCAGGCAGCATCTCTAGGAAGAGGTACAGTCGATGTTTCGGGCCAAGACCCTTCGTCAGGACTAACTGAAAGAAGAGCTAGTAAGAGATTTGAAAGTGGGAGGGGGAAGGGGAGATCCGAAATGATAGGAGAAGGCAGGAGGGAGAGGGATGGAGCCAAGGACTGGACAGGTGATTGGCAAAAGGGCTATGGGAGGATCATGGGACGGGAGGCCTAGGGAGAAAGAAAGGGGGAGGGGGGAAGCCCAGAGGATGGGCAATAACAGATGGGGTATGAGGGGGAGGTGGGGCATTAACGGAAGTTAGAGAAGTCAATGTTCATGCCATCAGGTTGGAGGCTACCCAGACGAAATATAAGGTGTTGTTCCTCCAACCTGAGTGTGGCTTCATCTTTACAGTAGAGGAGGCCATGGATAGACATATCAGAATAGGAATGGGACCTGGAATTAGACATATCGGAATGGAAATAGGACGTGGAATTATCAGAATGGGAATGGGACGTAGAATCCATTATTTATTTATTTATATAAACACATTCTTTTTCTCTGTCTCCTTTTTCTCCCTCTGTCGCTCTCACTATACCCCTTGCCCATCCTCTGGGCTTCCCCCCTTCCGCTTTTCTTTCTCCCTAGGCTCCTGTCCCATGATCCTCCCATATCCCTTTTGCCAATCACCTGTCCAGCTCTTGGCTCCATCCCTCCCCCTTCTGTCTTCTCCTATCATTTCGGATCTCCCCCTCCCCCTCCCACTTTCAAATCTCTTACTAGCTCTTCTTTCAGTTAGTCCTGACGAAGGGTCTTGGCCCGAAACGTCAACTGTACCTCTTCCTAGAGATGCTGCCTGGCCTGCTGCGTTCACCAGCAACTTTGATGTGTGTTGCTTCCAATGAAGTTACGTTGCCTTTTCATGATCTCATACATTATTTTCTCTTTCTGTGTTTGCTCTGTTTATGACATCCTTGTAGATATTCATTTTGTTCATGATATTCTTTGCATCATCCTCAAAAACCACATCTCTGCTGCTACAATTCGTTTCCTCATGTTACTAGATATTGTCCAACATTCTGAGCCATATAACGTAACTGGATAAACGTAACATTTCAGTACACTGAGGTGGGTTGTCATGCCTAGTTTAGTGTTGGTCAGTATACTTTTCATTCTCATAAAGTTGTCTTTTGCCAACCCTATTCTTCTTTTGATGTCCATATTGCACCTGCCATCTGATGTCACCCAGTTTCCTCAGTAGCAAAGGACACCATACCCGACTATAAATACAAGCTGGTTCATGTTTTAGAGTCAGAGTCCCACAAATTATATTATGACTGATCCATTATTATAGCTAAGACAATCTATTATAACCATCTGGATATAATAATATAGGATAAACAATCAAAAACAACTTACTGAATAGATATAACCATTCCAAACACAGTTAACAAAATGTGAAAACAGGTAAGGGGGAAGGTAGGTGGTTGGGGAATTTTGTATGTTTCGGTGAGATTACCTCTTATTTATGTAAGATCAAAAGAAGTAGCCACATGCCTGTTAATGCAACTATCTGATCAGTTAATCATACAGCAGGAACTCAATGCATAGTAAGGCATGCAGAAATGGTCAGGAGGTTAAGATTTTGTTTAGACCAAACATCAGAATGAGGAAGAAATGTGATCCAAGTGACTTTAACTGTGGAATGATTGTTGGTGCCAGACAGGATGGTTGAGTATCTCAGAAACTGCTGATCTTCTGAATTATTCCCATACAACAGTCTCTAGAGTTTACGGAGAATGGTAAAATTTGTAACTTCAAAACATTAAACTAATTCAAAGGAAGACACGGGAGTCACAAATGTGAGTCTAACTTCATGTTTACTTTAAACAAGGCTCTCCCATATCTCGTGGTAGCGTGATGACGTATGCCATTCACATATTTTTATATATAAACTGCAGTAAATTATTTTAACAAACCAGAATGCTTAATCAACAACATATATACAAGATTACTCAAATAAAATTACTGAAAAAGCGATCACCAGTTCGTAACCCAGCACGTATGGAAAGCGTTCAGGGGAGCCGGCTGGATTCGAACTTGGGACCTTTCATCCCGAAGTCCAGCACTGATGCTACTACACCACCAGCTGGGTCCTTGTACTTTATAATATACAAGAGAAAATCTGCAGATGCTGAAAATCAAAGTTATAAACACAAGATGGTGGAGGAACTCAGCAGGCCAGGCAGCATCTATGGAAAAGAGTAAACAGTCAATGTTTCAAGCCGAGACCCTTCATCAGGACTGGAAATGCGAAGTCTGAGTAAGAAGGTGGGGGGAGGGGAGAAAGAATTACAAGGTAGTAAGTGGTAGGTGAAACTGGGAGACGGGGAGGGGGTGAAGTTATGCTAGGAAGTTGAGTGGTGAAAGAGATAAAGGGCTGGAGAAGGAGTAATATAATAGGAAAGGACAGAAGGCCGTGGAAGAAAGGGAAAGGGGAGGAAAACCAAAGGGAGGTGACGGACAGTTAAGGAGATAAGGTGAGAGAGGGAAAAGGGAATGGGAGATGGTGAGGGGGAGCAATTACCAGAACTTTGAGAAATCGATGTTCATGCCACAAGTTGGAGGCTACTCAGACAGAATATATAAGGTGTTACTCCTCCAACGTGAGTGTGTCCTCATCGTGGCAGTAGAGGAGGCTATGGACTGACATGTCAGAATGGGAATAGGAAGTGGAATTAAAATGGGTGACCACCAAGGGATCACGCTTTTTCTGGCAGACGGAGCATAGGTGCTTGGCGAAGCGGTCCCCCAATCTGTGTTGGGTCTCGCTGATATACAGGAAGCCACATTGAGAGCAGCGGACAGAGTTTATGACTCTAACAGACTCACAGGTGAAGTGTCGCCTCATCTGGAAGGACTGTTTGGGGTCCTGAATGGTAGTGAGGGAGGAGGTGTAAGGGCAGGATGCACTTGTTCCACTTGCAAAGATAAGTACCGGGAAAGAGATCAGTGGGGAGGGACGAATGTACAAGGGAGTCGCATAGGGGAGTGATCCCTGTGGAAAGTGAAAAGTAGGGGAGAAAGAAAGATGTGCTTGGTGTTGGAATCCCTTTGGAGATGGTGGAAGTTACGGAGAATTATGTGCTGGGCGTGAAGGCTGGTGGGGTAGTAGGTGAGGACAAGAGGAACCCTATCCTTGGTGGAGTGGTGGGTGGATGGGGTGGGGCAGACATATGCGAAATGGAAGAGGTGCAGTGTGAGGTGGAGGAAGGAAAGCCCCTTACTTTGAAGAAGGAGGACATCTTCTACACCTCAGCAGTTCTGGAATGAAAAGCCTCATCCTGAGAGCAGATGCGGCAAAGATGGAGTAACTGAGAGAAGAGGATGGCACTTTCACAAGTGACAGGATGTGAAGAGATACAGTTCAGGTAGCTGTGAGTATCAGTGGGTTTATAAAGGATATCAGTAGATAGACTGTTTCCAGCCAGAGAAAGACAGAGAGATTGAGAAAAGGGAGAGAGTTGTTGGAAATGAACCAGGTAAATTTGAGGGTAATTTGCAATTCTACTTCACATTCCCATTTCGACATCTCAGTCCATGGCCACCTCTACTGCCCCAATGAGGCCACGCTCACGTTGGAGGAACGAAACCTTATATATTCTGAATGAGTAGCTTCCAACCTGATGGCATGAAAATTGATTTCTTGAAGTTCTGGTAATTGCAGCCCACCTTCATCATCCCCAATTCCCTTTTCCCTCTCTCACCTTATCTCCTTAACTGTCCATCACCTCCCTCTGGTGTTCCTCCCCCTTCGTTTTCTTCCATGGCTTTCTGTCCTTTCCTATTAGATTACTCCTTCTCCAGTCCTTTATCCCTTTCACCAAGTGAATTCCTAGCTCTTTACTTCACCCTCCCCCCTCCCAGTTTCACTACCACCCATTACCTTGTACTTCTTTATCTCCTCCTCTCACCTTCTTATTCTGACTTCTGATTTCTTTTTCCAGTCCTGATGAAGGGTTTCGGCCTGAAACATTGACTGTTTACCCTTTTCCATAGATCCTGCCTGGCCTGCTGAGTTCCTCCACCATCTTGTGTTTATAGCTTTGGTTTCCAGCATCTGCATATTTTCTCTTGTATATTATAAAGTACACTGTGTATATAGTTCAGATGTATTCTCTATTGAGTTGGAGTTTATAGCTAAGCAGGGAGGGGTGTTGTGTATTTAATATTTCAGTAATGTTTGAGTAGTCTTGTAAATATGTTGTTGATTAAGTATTTTTGTTTTTTAAAATAATCCACTACTGTTTATATATATAAAAATATGTGAATGGCACCTGTCATCACGCTGAAAAATTATTTGTGTATGCAAAATTCTCATGGGATTTGACTGGGTGTGCCTTGTGTACAGTCTAGAGATGCAAAGTAATGCCTCAGTCAGGGCTGGCAAATCTTTGGAATTCTCTGCCCAAGAGAGAGAGAGCTGTGGAAATTTGCTCACTGAGTATATTAGAGTCATAGAGTCATAGAAAACTCCAGCACAGAAACAGGCCTTCGGCCAATCTAGACCGTGCCAAACCACTTAAGCTGCCTGGTCCCATTGGCCTGCATCCAGAACATAGCCCTCCCATCCACGTACCTATCTAAACTTCACTTAAGTCAGAGGTCAATAGATCTGTAGACAAAAAAAGACAATAAAGTTGTAGGATTGATGTACGGTCATCTGCTCTGCACATGACTGCAAAATACTGCAGGGAATTATGGATACAGCTCAGCACACCATGAAAACCAACCTCCCCTCTATGGACTGCAGGATGCCTATACTTCTCACTGCCTCAGTAAAACAGTGAAAGACCTGGACATTCTCTCTTCTCCCCTCTGCCATTGGGCAGAAGTTACAAAAGCCTGAAAACACCTACCATCAGCTCTACCCTGCTGTATAAGATTATTACATGGTTTCCTAGTACACTAAGATGGAGTCTTGATCTCACAATCTACCTTGTTATGATCTTGTCTGCCTGAACTACAATTTTCTCTGTAGCTATTACTGTTTATTCTGCATTTTTATTTTTTGTTACATTGTTTTATTTCAGTATGCTGTTTAACAATTTGATCTGTATGAACCAAATGCAGGACAAGCTTTTTATTGTTTCTCGGCACATATAATTATAATAATAATAAATAATTCCAACTCCAATTCCAATGTAGGAGGTAGTGCTAAGGTTGAATGATCTTAGTAAGTGCCAGGGCAGGAATAAAGGACTGGTCAGTGTGCTTTAGTTTCAAATTCTTAAGTCATTTTGCTTCAAGTTACAGTGTGGTTGCTGCAGGGAAGATGAAGGGCTGCTTCCTGCCAGTCAGTCACTGCTCTAACCATACCAGTAACTTTCGTATAATAGCATGGACTCTTAACTTGGTAAGACGTCTCATCCCCTTGTCAAAAGCCTTCTGAAAGTCTAAATGTACAACATCCACTACATCCCCTTTATCCATCCTACTTGTAATCTCCTCAAAGAATTCCAACAGGTTTGTCAGGCAAGATTTTCCCTTAAGCAAACCATGCTGACTTTGTCCTATCTTGCCCTCTGTCACCAAGAACTCCATAGCCTCATCCTTAACAATTGACTCCAACATCTTCCCAACCACTGAGGTCAGGCTAACTGATCTATAGTTTCCTTTCTGCTGTCTTCCTCTTTTCTTAAGGAGTGGAGTGGAGTGACATTTGCAATTTTCCAATCCTCCGGCACTAGCCCAGGGTCCAATGATTTTTGATAGATCATTACTAATGCCGCTACAATCTCTACCACTACATCTTTCAGAACACTAGGGTGCAGTTCATTTGGTCTGGGTGACTTATGCACCTTTAGGTCTTTCAGCTTTTTGAGCACCTTCTCCCTTGTAACAGTAACTGCACCCACTTCTCTTCCTTCACACCCTTCAACTCTGGCATGCTGCTAGTGTCTTCCACAGTGAAGACTGTTGCAAAATGCTCATTTACTTCATTTGTCATCTCTATTATTCTCCATAATCTGTTCCCCATTATTATTTCTTTAGCCTCATTATCTAGTGGTCCTATATCCACACTCATATCTCTTTTATTTTTTACATACTTGAAAAAGCTTTTACTATCCACTTTGATAATGTTTATTAGCTTGCTTTCATATTTCATCTTTTCTCTCCTAATGATTCCTTTATTGCTCTCTGTAGGTTTTTAAAATCTTCTCAATCTTCTGTCTTACCCCTGATTTTTGTTTTGTTGTATGCCCTCTCTTTTGCTTTTACATAGAGTGGCTTTGACTTCTCTTGTCAGCCATGGTTATACTATTTTACCATTTGAGTATTTCTTTGTTTTTGGA
Source organism: Mobula hypostoma (assembly GCF_963921235.1). NCBI lineage: Eukaryota > Metazoa > Chordata > Chondrichthyes > Myliobatiformes > Myliobatidae > Mobula > Mobula hypostoma. The sequence continues at coordinate 34,280,591 of NC_086099.1, read as the reverse complement.
ATACATCTATCCTGCACCAGCCACATTTCTCCCAGAAACTCACACCATTTCTGCTCTGCTATCATCCCTGCCAGCATCTCCTTCCAAGTAACTGCGGCCAACTCCTCTCTCATACTACTGTAATTTCCTTTATTCCACTGAAATACTGCTGCATCAGACTTTACTTTCTCCCTATCAAGTTTCAAGTTGAACTCAATCATATTGAGATCACTGCCCCCTAAAGGTCCTTTTACCTGAAGCTCCCTAATCCCCTCTGGTTCATTACATAATACCCAATCCAGTATAGCTGATCCTCTAGTAGGCTCAACAACAACCTGATTTAATAAGGCATCTCGTAGGCATTCAACAAGCTCACACTGTTGAGATCAATTACCAACATGATTTTCCCCATCGCCCTGCATGTTGAAATCTCCCATGACTATCATAACGTTGTCCTTTTGACATGCCCTTTCTATTTCCTGTTGTAATCTGTGGTCCACCCCCTAGCTACTGTTGAGAGGCCTGTATATAACTTCCATCAGGGTCTTTTTATCCTTGCAGTTTCTTAACTCAACCCATAAGGATTCGACATCTTCCGATCGTATGAAACATCTTTCTAACGGTTTGATGCCATCCTTTACCAGCAGAGCCATCCCACTCCCTCTGCCTATTGTCCTATCCCTCTAATACAATGTGTAACCTTGGACATTCAGCTCCTAACTGCAACCTTCCTTCAGCCATGATTCAGTGACAGCCACAACATCATACCTGACAATCTGTAATAGTGCAACAAGATCATCCATCTTATTTCTTGTACGTCATGCATTGAGATATAACACTTTGAGTGCTGTATTTTCTACCCGTTTTGATTCTGCATCCGTAATGTACTGATACTCACCTTGCTGTCTGCAATTTTGTCCTATCATCTGCCTGCCCTTCCTGACGGTCTGACTGCATGCTGTCTTTACTATTTGTCCTATCCTGAGTCCCTTCACTCTGGTTCTCACCCCCACCCCCAAACCCTCCCCCGCCAATTTAGTTTAAATCCTCCCCACCAGCTCTAACAAACCTCTCCATGAGAATAATGTCCTCCTCGGGTTCAGGTGCAACTCATCACATTTGAGCAGGTCATACCTCCCCCAGAAGAGATTCCAATGATCCAAGAACCTGAAACCCTGCCCCCTACACTAGCTTCTTAGCCACGCATTAACTTGCCAAATCATCCTGTTTCTATCCTCACTGGCACATGGCACAGGCAGCAATCCAAAAATGAATACCCTGGAAGTCCTGCTTCTCAGCTTTCTACCTGGCTCTATAAGTTCTCTTTTCAGGTGCTTTTTGCTTTTCCTTCATTATTACCAATATTTACCAAGACATCTGGATGCTCTCTCTACACATAACTTCTGTGTCATCTGCAGACTTGCTTATCAGGCCACTTTCATATTCTACTGTGTAACTCAAAGAACAGAGCTCACAGCACTGATGCTAGCCTAGAATAGCCTATAATGCCCCGGTTTGCCTCAGCTGCCGTTTTTTATAAAGAACCATATTGGTTGTTCCACACTCACCGATGGATAACAAAGATACTCTGTCAGTGCCTTTGGAATCTCCTCCCTTGCTTCCCCCAGTGTCTTGGGATAGATCTCAAAAGGGTCCAGGAAGTTTATTTATTTCCATAAATGCTGCCTGACCTGCTGCGTTCCTAAAGCATTTTGTATATCCACCTTATTGTTTCTCAGGCCACCAGACTAAAGTACAAACTTTTTTTTAAGAGTCCTCGTGTCCCATAAAAATCATTGTGGACGTATCTTACTCGCACTCCCAGGAATAATCAAATGTCCATCCCAGCATACGTTATGGACTAGCCATAAGTTTGGCTGAGGGGAGCTAATGCCTAGTGAGGCTATTGTTGTGTCTGCGTACAACTACATATCAATTTAAATAATGGCATGTACATGGTAGATGGATGTAAATAGTGTATTCACATTGTAGTGAGAGAGAGCTGGAACAATACGCATGAGTAGACAACAGATCAATATGTAGTGCTGGGCGGGGGGCAGTCGTTGCACTAAAAGAAATAGATCCATACATTACACTTCCTCCCCTTTTAGATTAATGCAACATAATACTGTACATGTAGAAAATATTCAATCTCTGTTTCATAAACCCACATTCCAAGTAAACATGCTTTCACAATAATAATCCATAACTAACTTCACAGTTTGAAAGATTCAGTCTTTTGGGTGGGACTCTGCTTCTTTCAGCATTGTGCCTCTGGACCTGTGAAGTGGCATTAAGTTTGGCCGATGTCTTCTCAATAATAAAGTTCTCATTGCACCTCTGGACCTGCGGAGTGGCACCAGGTCTAAGACAGCGTTCTCATTGTCAGGTGTCGTGTTGTAGGTGCCATGATTATCACTGAGAGGTAAATCTGGTGACTATAATGTGTCCACCTTGTTGGATGCAATTGACTCAGGTGATTTCATTGATTGAGAGTCCAATATCTGGTCCGCATGATGTCTCCATGTCTGATCTCCACCATCCACTGTGTACATCAGTGGCCCACAATCATGTTTTATGACTTCCTATCCAATCTTGAAGCTCCTTTCTGCTTCACCTGGCAACTGGGTGAACTGTTTATTCTGCAATTCCCTCCACAGATCTGGTTTCAGGAGGTCTATGCGAGATCTCAGATTCCTGCTCATGAAGAGCATTGCAAGTGTTTGATTTGTCATCACATGACCAGAATTCCAATACACAAAAAGGAAGATGTCCACCTTGTGCTGGAGAGAAATGTCCTCCTTGTCCATCACTTTAATGGACTTCTTGAAGCTTTGGATAAACTTTTCAGCTGACCCATTCATTGCTGGGTGGTGAGGAGATGACTTGAAATGCCTGATGCCATTTTCCTTCACGATTTGAAATTCTTCTGACGCGTGCTGTGGTCCGTTGTCACTCACAATTTGTTCTGGTAAGCCATTTCTGGTGAAGATAATCCTCAGAGTAGAGACAATCTTTGCTGAGGTGGTTGACTTTATTGGCATAGCCTCCAGCCACTTCGAATGAGCATTCACAGCAATCAGGAACATGGAGTCCATGAATGGCAGAGCAAAATCAATATGTACTCTTTTCCATGGTGAAGATTACCACTCCCAAGGGTGTAACGGTGCCTGTTGGGGTGCATTTTGAACTTTCTGGCATCCCAAATAGCTTTTGGCCAAGTCTTCAATCTATTTATCTATTCTTGGCTACCACAAGTAGCGCTGGGTGAGACTCTTCATCTTGACTGTACCCAGGTGTTCTTCATACAGATTTTCTAACATTCTGGTATGCAGTTTAGAGGGAACCACAACATGAGATCCACACATCAGTGTAGTTTGAGATACTGACATCTTGTCTCATCTTCCTGAGAACTCTGGAAACATAGAGTTACAATGAGCTGGCCATCCTTGCAAGGTGATTTCATAGACTTTTGACAATGTTGGATCATTTCCCTTTGTATTTCGGGATTCGTTACTGGCAACTGGTCCACCAATACGGTGTGGAACACTTCTACTGGGTCACAGTATGAAGATTTTTCTTCTTCAGTTGCCAATAGTGGAAGACACGGCAAGCCATCAGCATTGTTGTGTTGTTTGGTACCCTTGTCATAAGAGTGGGCTCCTAGGAATAGTGCCCAATGTTGTAATCCTGTAGGAGACATCACTGGGATTCCCTTCCTGGGATTGAAAATGGACGCAAGGGGCTGGTGATCTGTCACTAGCGTTAACTTTTGTCAGTAGAGGTAGTGGTGGTACTTCTTTATTCTTCATATGAAACTAAGGGCTTATCAGTCAATTGGTGCATAGTTGTGTTCTGCACTCCACACGGATCTTGAAAGTAATTGGGCGTTCAGATCCATCTTTCATAACGTGTGACAAAAAGTCCATCTTTAAAGTCACAGTACTGGTAAAGTTTGCGCAGTTCTTCAATGTGTTCAGAAATGGTTTCATCTTTTGACTGGTTCCTTTTGTAAAATCTAAACTCTCAGCTATTACCAGTGGTTTAGGGTTCAAGTGATTTTGTAAAATTTTAACAATTCCGTCAAACGTCTTGCTTGATGACTTTTCAGGGGTTACGGTGTTGCGTAAGGGACTGTTTGTCCTTGTACCCATTAAGCTAAGAAGTGCGGGGGCTTTCTTTTGCTCCTCCAGATTGTTCACGTTACAATACAGTTCAATCTCCTCAATATACGACTCCCAGCCTTCATTAGCATTATCGAATTCATCAACTTTCCCGACCGAAGCCATCAGCACGTTATTTTCAGTTTAAATTCAGCACATTTTTCACTATTACTCATGCCTTAGTTAACGTCTGTGACAGCCTTCTCTGTACTGTTTAACTCTCGCTGTTTTATCCCATAATTGTTGCCATAAGTGTTGGTGCAGTTTGTGAGAGTTACTGATATTCAGATTTCTCCTTGTTGCCAATTTGTTGTGTCTGTGCACAACTACGTATCAATTAAATAAAGGCACACATGCAGATGATGGCTTTAACTGGTGTATTCACATTGCAGTGAGAGAGAGCTAGAACGATGTGTATGCGTAGACAACAGACAACGCGCCGATAACAGATCAATACGTACTGCTAAGGGGGGGTGTGTCATTGCTGTAAAAGAAATAGATCCATACATTACAGCTATCAACTTTGGTATTGTTTGACATGTATATTCAAACTTTTTAGTTTGTAAGCATGAGACTTTATAGGTCTGGAATGTAAGTGTTCATTTTTTTGGAAACAAAACTACCAAATATAGAACCGAGGGAATAGTTAATCAAATCAGCTGCCACAGAGGTGTCGTGACAAGTAAAGAGACTGAGAATTTGAAAGTCATATTGTAAAGTACTTCTCTGGGTCAAGTGCTTGTGAAGCAGTTCCTAACTTACTAAGGAGGGAAAAAAAAATCTCTTCTTAAAAGTATTGATTTCAATCTATTCCGCAACTTGAAAGAGCAACACAGCGCTGTTAGAAAGCTGAAAACCAGATGGAAGAGAACAGAAAGACCTGTTCTACTAATTGACATTTTAAAGAATACCACATGAGAGGTCCATCTGATTAGAACTTATTTGATTCCAGTTTGTCAAGTCATTTGCTGTTTAAACTTGTTACATACATTTTGTGGCCTGAGGCTTGATAAATAGGCCTGTAATTCTCATTGTCTAACTAGTTACTTAATAAATCTATAAGAGACAGCTAAATTGATATTTTTGTTGCTCTCACTTGCTCAAAATATTAATCTACTTGTTATTTTCAGATGTTGATCAACTTGCAGCATTTTCGCAATACTTTCCTGGTTTTATTCATGATACAAATTTTCAAATGTCTCACAATCATTTTCTGTTGATCTGTGCATTAAATAGATTTTAATTGTCAGCTGTATGTGATACACATTTGATATGAAAGGCAATATATAGTGCAGGGTTTAATTATGTGTGTTTCAGTATTAGTCATTTAAAGGAATGAAGTATTTGTATTCCAGTGGTATATATTCTGTAAGCAGCACTGAGCAATTTTGTTTGAAATACCAATGTAGTTATACAGTAAGTTTGGAAGTTAGAATGTTTATCTTGGCTTCTTATTAATACGATATTGATGGAAAAATCAGATTGCTCCTATCTTTTTTATTGTAGAAAATGTCTTCCCATGTCATTGCAATGGATTGACACAGCATGCAGGTTAGTTTTGATACAATTACTTCATGGGCAACCACAATCTAATTTTGTTGGAGCAAGAAATAAAAATCCTGATGACGCTGGAAATGGAAAACAAAAGCAGAGAAATCTGGACGCACCCAGCAGGCTGGTCAGCGTCAGTGGGGATAGTCGCAGAGTCGAAATTTCAGGGGAAGAGCTTTTCTTCAAAAATGGAAGTGAGTTCACAATGGCTATTGTTTGAACTTGTTTAAAGGAATTGCTGATTGTTGATATCATGGAATAGATATAGCTGGTCTGGAGCCCCCATACCAAATTGCTGTTTGTACCCTTCACCATACCTGCATAATTTGGGTTAGAGACACATCATTTATCTCATTAGCCATTTACATTCAGGAAATCAGTGGAGCAGCATGGTCTGGAGGAGGTGTTGCTGGGGGGGGGGAGTGGGGACACAAACCTTTATCAGCTACAGAAATCTTCACTTATTAATAATGTATAAATATCTCTGATATTTCAAATAAATCATTTAAATAATTAATAATATTAAAAATAAAGTTGACTAACTGCTCATTATGCTCAATAATTAAAAAAAATTAAAATAAAACAAAATAATTTTTGAGAAGTAACTTAACTTCTTTGACTTTGATATTAACTTAAAATCCCCATCAAAATTAGTAGAGATCGACATGCTGTGCCAGATCTCATTGGCAAATTGCCAACCATCGTACAGAATGAGAAATCTTGTGGTGGAGCAAACTGATAAACCGAGTACCCTGATTCCATCGGAAAGCCACAGACTTCTAGTTTCACAGCACATGTGCAAAAATCCTGGACTTCCTGCAGATTCAATGGTGGAAAATCCAGCACCATCCAATCTCGTATTTTAAAGAGGCTGAAATAACACCAATAGTTCAATTGTTCCATTTAATATCAGAGAAACATATACAATATATATTCTGAAATTCCTTTTTCACAAAAACAGAAGAGTGCCCCATAGAATGAGTGACAGTAAAAATGCTAGAAACCCAAAGCCCCCTACTCCTCCTCCCAAACACTAGCAGCAGCAAAGCAACAACCCTCCCCCCCCCCCAGCCCCACCCACTTCCACAAAAAAGCATCAGCACCCCCCCACCCACCAAGTGAGCAATAGCAAGGCCCCAAGAAAGACCATGATCTGCGGTACAACAAAAACTAATCATTCACCCAACAGTTCAACATGCCACAGACTCTCTGTCTCTCCCTAATAAAGGGGAAAAGAGGTGTCTCCTTTCACAGCAAGACATAGCAAAACAACTCGCTGATTTACGGAGTTCAAAGCCTGTTGTGCCGCTTTGCTTTTCGGAGTTCATCTGCGCAACCTTGCCATTTTCTGGATTGGACATTGAAAACAGGTCTCTTTTTAGTGTTGGAACATAGAACACAGAGCGTGCAGCACAGGATAGGCACTTCAGCTCAGTAGAGGCTTCCTCCTTAAATATATTTAAGACACAGTTAGATACAGCTTCACATATCCGAGAAATTAAGGGTTATGGGGAAAATGCAAGTAGTTGGAGCAGAGTCAGAACAACCATGATTGTATTGACTAGTCAGACCAGCTCAGTGAACCAGCTCATGTATTTATTTATGGTAACCTATAGGGTGTTTAATGTTTTGCACTGTACTACTGCCATAAAATAACAAATTTCATGTCAGTGGTCATAGATTAGATTAGATTAGATTATGAGGACACTCAGTCCTCGTTTATTGTCATTTAGAAATGTATGCATTAAAAAATGATACAGCGTTTCTCCAGAATGATATCACAAGAAACACAGGACAAGCCAAGACTAAAATTGGCAAAACCACGTAATTATAACATATCGTTACAACAGTGCAAAACAATACTGTAATTTGATAAAGAGCAGACCATGGGCACGGGAAAAAAAAGTCTGGAAGTCCCAATAGCCTCATCATTTCACACAGACGGTAGAAGGGAGAAACTCTCCCTGCCATGAACCTCCAAGCGCCGCAAACTTGCCGATGCAGCATCATTGGAAGCAACCGACCGCAGCGGACTCTGAGTCCGTCCGAAAACTTCGAGCCTCCGACCAGCCCCTCCGACACAGCCTCTCCGAGCACCATCCTCTGCCGAGCGCTTTGACCCCTCCCCGGCCGCCGAGCAACAAGCAAAGCTAAGGACACGGGGCCTTCCCCTCCGGAGATTCTGGACCACACAGTAGCAGCAGGAGCGAAGCAGGCGTTTCAGAGGTTTCACCAGGTGTTCCTCTGTGCTCTCACATCTGTCTCCATCATATCAGGATTGTGCACGGCACCCTACTTGACAAATAACAGACATCACCACCGGAGTAGCCTCTGCGAGCTGCGTCGCGCCACCATCTTCTCCTCCCTCCTTCATACTATAAACATGGTTCCGATTCTGACTTAATTTTAGTGTTGTCCACAAATCTACGAGCTATGCTACTTACATTTTCATGCAGATCATTAAGATAAGTGACAAATAATAAAGGGGGCTGCACCAATCTCTATGGCACACCACTGGTCTGAAGCCTCCAGTCAGATAAACAACCTTTCACTAACACCCTCTGCCTTTGACATTGAGAGTGGGGGCACTGTGGACAGCAAAGGAAGCTATCAAAATTTGCAGTATGATCTTGACTAGCTGTGAAAATTGGCTTTAAAGTGGCAGCTGGAATTTAATGTCGACAAAAGTGAGGTGTCGCACTTTGAGAGAACAAACCAGAATAGGATCTACTCTGCGAGAGGTAAGGCGTTTGACAGAACAAACAGACCTGGGAATACAGATTCATAATTCCTTGAAAGTGGCATCACAGGTAGATAGGGTCATAAAGGGAACTTTTGGGATGTTATCCGTCATAAATTAGGGTGCTAAATACTGATGCTGGGATGTTATACTGAAGAGGTATAAGATGTTGTTGAGGCTGAATTTGGAGTATTGTGTGCAGTTCTAGTCACCTATCTACAGGAGAGATACGAAAGAGTGCAGAGAAAATTTACAAAGATGTTGTGGGAACTTGAGGACCTGCGTTATAGGGAAAGGTTGAATAGGTTAGGACTGTATTCCCTGAGTCATTGGTTATTTCACTCTTACCACAGTGTATGTGCACATATGTCACACAATTACACCACATATTTACTGTATGTTGATCACATGAATATCAAAAACACTCAAGTGACATTAGAAATTCTTAAAAATGTCGAATTATTTTACTTTCTATAAAAATTTAATTTAAGATACTTTGCACAAAGTTAACAATTAAGCTAATTTTCAATTAACTGAATTAAGCCAAATGGAAAATATTGTATACCTTGATTTCAATGGGTTCATCGAACATTTGCTAATTTAAACTGGTGAGTTAATGCTGCCTGATAACTCCAATGACAACACCTTGCCATCACTTTGCATGTGATTGAGAGTAGATTGGTGGGGCAAAAGCTAGCCGAATTGGATTTATGTAGGTTCTTCTGGACAGCTTTCCACTGAGCAGCTTCCCTGGGCAACTTTCTACTTTGTTGGCAGATCCGAGTGTAGCAGATGTACTGGAACGGCTTAGCCAGAGGCGCAGCTCATTTGGAGCACAAACACCAAATTTGAGTACTGAGTTCTTGTTGAGTTCCACAGCCTTTAGTACACTTAGCATTTTTCTAGGCCAGCTAGAAGAAAATAAATTGGCTGCTGTATTGTTGAAGATCTCAAGAGGTGGCAACTAAGGACCATAAGACATTGGAGCAGAATTAGGCCCTTCTGCTCATTGAGTCTATTTTGCCATTCTAAAATGGCTGATTCATTATCTCTCTCAACTCCGTTCTCCTGCCTTCTCCCTGTAACCTTTGATGCCCTGATTAATCAAGAACCTATCAACCTCTACTTTAAATATACCCAAACAAGACAAAATGCTGGAAATCCAAGCAACACACACACACACACACACACACACACACACACACACACACAGCTGGAGGAACTCAGCAGGCCAGGCAGCATCTATGGAAAAGAGTGTGTTGCTTTAAATATACCTGATGACTTGGCCTGCACAACCATCTGTGACAATAAATTCCACAGATTCATCACCCCCTGGCTTAAGAAATTTTTCCTCATCTCCATTCCAAACAGACATCCCTCAACTCTGAGGTTGTGCCCTCTGGTCCTAGACTCTCCCACTATTGGAAACATCCTCTCCACATCTACTTTATCCAGACCTTTCAATACACTATAGATTGCAATGAGATCCTCCTTCATTCTTCTAACCTCCAGCGAGTACAGGCCTGGGGCTATTAAATGCTCCTCATATGTTAACCCTAAAGGATTGGTCATTGATGAGTTTTGTATATGCTGTGAAGACCTGTAACTCTATTAGAACTACACACCCTGGATTTCATCATTAAAACATAAGATTCTGTCCCTTTGTATCAGAGAGTTGCTTCTAATACTTTTAGAGAATATTTGATTTAAATCTCAGCCTTCTGGATCCCTTCAATGATGAGCAGTTGGGAGGCGTGTCTGCTTTAATCATTTCTGGCAACCATTCTGAGCCCTAATGGTTTGTTCATTTGAACATCTACTTTTGGGAACCTTGTTTGTTGGATTCCTGTAGTCTTGTTAGAGTAGGTAGAAGTTTTATCGGCCAAAAACACAATTTTAAACTGTAGTGAAAGTCTGAAATTTGACATTTAATTCTCTGGTCATGCCAGTGGATGTTAGGGTTATGTAATGGCAGAAAAATTTAACTTCATGGCAGGTTGTTTGGTCCAAATAAATGCAACTGGAATAAATTGACACTATTTATAAATTGATGCATTTAAATAATATTGGTCCATCCCCTTTATCTACAGATAGTTAGCTGAGATAGCTATCTACGGATAGTTAACAGAATACAGACGATTGGATAGAGTTTTTCACCATATGCAGCACAATGAGGATTGACTGGAATAGCTAAAGGGTTATCCATAGCTAATGTCAGCAACATGGACAATATCATTCTCTTCCTGGGGTTGATCGATGTTCTCTTGAGTCTTAAAGCTTTATTTCTAAGTAGTTAAATACAAAGAGAGACATCTGGACTTAGGTTCATAACAAATGAAAAGCCAGATCATTAGCTGCTTTCCTTCCAAATTATATTGCAGATATTCCCAACTTAAAACCATTAAATTGTTTCTCTTCTCTTGTATATATAGATTTACAGCAGGGTTATGTTGGAAATTTGGCATTATTGATGAAATATATGCCTGTTTTCATTCACTGCTATAAAAGACTATTTGATGATTTTGCAAACATGAAATCACAAACTACCAAACTATTATGATCTTATCTTATTTATTGAAGCAAAGAGGATAACTTCATCCAACTTCACTTGCCCCATTATTGAAATGTTCCCACATTTAATGGGCTCACTTTCAAGGACTCTTCATCTCATGTTCTCAATATTTATTGCTTATTTATTTATTATTATTATTAGTTCTTTCTTTTTGTATTTGCACTTTTTGTTGTCTTCTACACTCTGGTTGAATCCGTAAGTTGGGCAGTCTTTTATTGATTATGTTATTACTATTATTCTATAAATTTATTGAGTATGCCCACAAGAAGATGAATCTCAGGTGACCTTGATGATAAAGTTACTTTGTATTTTGAACTTTGGGAATAGGCTCTGCCAACCGTTCAAGCCATGCTTCCCAACAATCCCCTGGTGTAATCCTAGCCTAATCACAGGACAATATACAATAACTAATTAACCTACCAACTGGTACATCTTTGGTTTGTGGGAGGAGATCAGAGCATTCAGAGGAAACCCAAGTGGTCATGGGAAGAACGTACAAACTCCTTAAAGGCAGCAGTGGGAATTGAACCCTGATCGCTGGTACGTACTGTAAAGTATTGTGCTAACTACTATGCTACCATGCCACCCTAAAAGTTATGTTATGCAATGCTCAATAAAGATGCTGCTTATCAGTGGTGAAAATTGACTTCTTCTCTAATTATCTTTTTCTTCTTCAGTGTGCTCTTTCTGAATTCCGTATTTGAAGTCATAAACTTCCCATTGCTACAATACCTTGCTAAACATGAGTTCTACAACTTAGTACCCTGGATTCATGGTAGATTAGCATTTCATCACTTGGTTCTTTAAAGAAGTGTACTTTATAGTGTGGGAAACACTACCTCTATATTTTGTGTCATAGAGTGATTGAAGTACAAACGTACATATGAATGCCACCTTTTCACAATTAATTATTCCACTTATACTTCACATTCCCACTAAAAAAAAACAGAAAAGTAAAATTGTATAAATTCCTTCTTTTTAAATCTGCAGATAATTAGTATAGACAGCAATCCACATCATGTAGAAAAATAAAGGCCAGAGTGTGAGAAAAGTCACAGTGGACGACCATGCAAAATGAATAAAAGACTGAAGGCTTAAAGTAAGCTCAATTATTCTTTCATAGGCACATTAATAGGAATTTAATACAAGAATACAGTATATCATGTTTCAAGAATTTAATAGGCTTCCCAATTATTACAAAGACTTTTTGCCAGACGCACAGCTGGAGGCCAAACAGTGGGAGAGTATAAAACATCTGTGTATTTAAACTGTCGCCAAAACCTACTGAATTTGATCTTGAATGACTACAAATCTTTGGAATGTAAGTGTACTTTCTTTGGACCCACCCAGAAATCTATTGAGAATTCCATATGGAACCACTAAACAGTATTATACAGGATTTCCTATAAACAAAATTGCAGTCAAAGACATTTTTGGAAGTTAACCAATCTTTATAAAGAATAACCTTTTTGTTTTAAACACATTCTGGCTTCATTTGAAGCATCAATAAATGTAAAACTCTTAACAAGACCAACCTTAATCATTCTATGCAGTCAACCCAGAGCATATAAATATTTCCAGTACTTCAAAAGTATTAATTAGAAACACATGGCCTCGTACAATTTCTTGGCCCCAACTTATGGTTGTAATTTAATGTTATCCCCATACTATAAACATTGTCTATAATGAGTGGGTACAACTTTACTGCAACATACATCAAAAAGGTAACTGGGACTTTTGTCTGCTCACGTTGAAGCTGAATCATTTACTGCTAAAACACATACAACAAATTTTCTGCCATAATTTTATTGTGCACTTTCAACTGAAATGCTGCAATCTTTTTCTGTTTTGGCAAACATTAAAAGTAATTTTAAACCTCTTTAATTTGTGTACGCTATTATTTTATTCTTAATGTGTCAAGAATGAATGAAGGGATAAAGGAAAGAAAGAGGAAATCTGTGCAAAGTAACTCTGACATACATTATGCTAACATGCAGAAAGTGACTGTATATCAGCTCATGTTGGAAACAAGCCTTCTAAGTGAGCAATAATGTCAATTATGAATATTTTATTCTCTAATAGACTCAGATTTATTTTGTCTAATACATAACTAGCAAGACTATTGTCTCGAAAAAAGATCCACGTCTAACTTGACAAATAATCGATCAAAGAGGCTGGTTTTAAGGAACCTAGTGAAGGAAGAGAAAGCAATGGAGACACTAAGCAGTTTTGAGAGAAAATTCTAGAAATTAGAAAATGGAAACTTGCCAATATTTTCCACACTGATAAAACAAAATGAACTGCAATTTATTCATGACTCTTCAATACATGTTGATCAAGTGTTTTCAAAATGAAGAAGTGGATATTTGGATAAGTTTGCTTGTTTTTGATCTTTAGTTGCATTGCCTCCAACTTCCAATACCATAATTCTCCATGCACATCAGGCCACCTGGCACATAACATTTTTATTGCTAAATAGTTTTGCTTTAGCAATGAGTTTCATTTCAAGATTTTCAGATTAATTCAACGTTTTTAAAATGGTAGTGTAATTTCTGAAGGTGCACATTTATTATTTACCAAAATTATTACACAGAAAACAGGAATGCTTCAGAAACTGGCTTTAATATTGTAGTCACATGGATTTTCTTTGCCTGAGGCTAAATCTGCTGTTAATTTATCACCACATATGTAATGCCACTGATGTATTTTCAAACAACTTAAATTTATGGAACGACTGACTTTTTAAAAAAATCTTTTATTTCAAAGGGTTTTCTTAAGGGAGACTCTGTGGCAATTTTGAATTACCTTGTTCAGGGACAGCAAAAGGAAAAGCAATAGATCAATGTTTGGGGTGAATTATGAAGAATATGAAAAATTTCAGGATGTATATTGTATATATTTCTCTGACATTAAGTGTACCGCTGAAACCTTTGATATGAAGAAATAACTATGCATTGCACTTTTGGTCACCAAATACAATCGTCTTAAATATATTGAACCATGTTCACCGGATTTTGGCTGCTTAATGATCTCTCTTTTGTCCTTTTTCATGTATTTTGAAATACTTTTTTTTTATCCAAACATCCTTCTCTTGTGTAATTGACTACATTCCCCATGTAGGTGTGAACAACCTTAGGACTCAAAAGCAAATATGGAAGTCTCAAAGTTGTGATTAATAATTTGCTGCTGTTCTTCCAAATGCTTTGACGATGGGCATCCTGGTATCAAGGAAGTCAATGTTAATTCCCCTGCATTTTGGTGCTGAGACCATGATTTTAGCGGGAGAGTGCATTGCATGGGGCTAAAGTGATTAAGTATCTTTATCTGCTTGTTTGCTGTTAAGCTCTCTAAGGAATTCTGATCATTTTAAGTTCTAAATTCTTAAGTTGTTATTATATTTACAGTTTGTGAACGTTCACAAATATTTTTGACTGTCAGAAACATTTTAATATATTTAGTGTGCTTTTCAGTTTTGTAAGCCAGCTAAGCGAAGGGTACTTTAAGTTGGCTGTCAAAATTTATTCTAACATCTTTGTGGGTAGTGCTTGCTTTGCTCCCTCCATTTGATCCCATTACAATGTGCCAACACACAAGACTTCACTTTGAGTGATTGTGCTGGCTCTGAACTGTAAGTTCCTGCTGGGTAACCACACTAGATTAGTCTGACCTTCGTTCTGTGGTCAACTGCATGTGGAAGTTTCTCACAGATGATTGCAAATTCTGGGCAATTATGTGTAATCTGCGGTAGATCAATTGTTCAATGATGAAATAAAATTGTGTCCTGCTAGGACTTGTAGGATCTTGTTGTTCTTATGATAAGAATGATGCTGGAAAACTGGCATTTATTACACACTCTGACAATTCAGTGGATTCTAAATCAAGCATATTTAATTATGCAAATATATACTTAAGCTAGCTCAGAAATAGTTTTTTTATTATGATGATCCAACACAATTTTAATCACATTTTTCATGCAGCTAATTTTCAGCTTTGCAACCTGGGTTGTAAACAGACAAAAGGTTCTCCTTGCCCCAGAACACATCTGATCTTTATTCATTTCTGCCAAAATTAAGATTTCAAATTAACTCACACCTTATTAATCAATCTATATTTTAGGATTACAGCTCAGGCTGTGAAGTTAAAAACTAATGCCCTGGTGTTTGTCCACAAATGAACAGATTTATTGAATATAGTTTGATGAACTGCAGTAGTGAGATTTGCTGCTGAGTCAATAGTTTAACGAAAATCTTCTGATATGTAGACAAAATACTATTTGTCATAAGGCATTTTCGCTCAGGGAATATTTGAAATTTTAAGAACGAGACTATATAAAATTGCTTTTTGAATTATCCATAATGCTTTACATATTCCATTCGGGGTTGCTAAGGAACACGTTTAGGTGGAGCCTGTGACGCAAAGATTTCTACTCAGTTTAATCATTGCCTGAAATCCCAATTAGTAGAGGTGAACATTGCTGGTTGTATCTTCCATCTGGGACCCAACAATAATAGCCGATATTCCTGGATATCTGGTAGAATACTCTGGAGTTCCCAAGAGCTCTTCCTACTACTTCCTGAGAGGTGACAGATGTCACAAATCAGTCGAAGGAAATACCCAAAAGCAAGAATCACAGGGTAATTGCACCCAGACAAATCAATTACATTTTCAAGTCTGATGCTTTCTCCGCCTTGGGAGAGAGGTAAAAAATGCTGTAAGAAATCTTGTCCTTATGCCTCAACATCTTACTCTTGAAAAGGAAGCTTACACTTTTCCCACTGAAGTCTTGTCAGAATAATTCACATAAATTATACCAAAGTGCGGCACTCTCTTACCAGTGTTTAAAATGATTCTATTCCCACGTTTTGAATGGCTAAGTCTAGAGGCAATTGAGCTTTGGCATTCAGAGCTGAGACTTGTAAGCAAAGTTTTGGATAGCTGCATGCTTACAAAGGGAAGCGTCCAGACTGCACACTGTTGGATGTCGTTGTATATTTCCTGCTACCGCTGTACATTAGCACATCAGCGGACCTGAAAGGAAAATTAGTTACTTCCCAATCCAGGTTGTGTGTCTCTGACTTTATGTAACAACTAACCATTATGCTATTTGTGCAGTAGCACAAAGCTATTCCAGCACCAGTGACCTGGGTTCAATTCCGCCGCAGTCTGCAAGGACTTTGTACGTTCTCCCCGTGGCTGCGTGGGTTTCCTCTGGATGGTCTGGTTTCCTCCCACATTTCACAAATGTACGTGGTTAGTAAGTCAATCAGTTACCATGGTGTAATATGACGGCATGGGCTTGTTGGGCCAGAAGGGTCTGTTGCCATGCTGTATCTCGAAACCCGTCTTTCCCAAAGTTTGTGATATCATTACCCACTCCCACCTCGTGGCAAAAGAGGAAGCCGTGGACCGACATATCGGAATGGGAATGGGAGGGGAATTAAAATGGTTGGCCAATAGTGACCCCCTTGTCCATTTGTCTTTCCCCTCTAATCTCTCTCCTAGCATGTATCCCTGCAAGTGACAGAAATGCTACACCTGCTCATTCACTTCCACCCTTACCTTTATTCAGGGCTCGAAACAATCCTTCCAGGTGAGGCAACACTTCACCAGCAAATCTGTTGGGGTCGTCTATTGTATTTGGTGCTCCCGATGAGGCATTTTTTACATTGGTTACATAAATTGGGGGACTGTTTTGTCAAGCACCTCTGCTCCATCTGCCACACGTGGAATTTCATGGTGGCCATCCATTTTAATTCCAATCCCCATTCCCGTTCTGACATGTCCATCCATGGCCTCCCCTTTTGCGGTAATGAGGACACCTTCAGGATGGTGAACCTTATTTTCTGTCAAGGTAGCCTCCAACCTGATGGCATGAACATTGATTTCTCCTTCTGGTAATTTTCCCCCTCCCCTTTCCACTTCTTTGCCCCCACTTTAGCCTCTTATCTCTCCTCTTCTCCTGCTTATCACCTCCCCCTGGGTCCACTGCTCCTTCCCCTTTCTCCCATGGTCCGCTCTCCTCTGCTATCAGATTCCTTCTTCTCCAGCTCTTTACCTTTCCCACCCACCTGGCATCACCTATCACTTTCTAGTTAGTCCTCCTTCCCCTCCATCCACCCTTTTTATTCTGGCACCTTCCCCCTTCCTTCCCAGTCCTGAAGAAGGGTTTTGGTCAAAAACATCAGCTGTTTATTCATTTCCATGGATGCTGCCTGACCTGCCCATTTCTTCCAACATCTTTTGTCTGTTGCTCTGGATTTTCAGCATCTGCAGAATATCTCGTGTTTGTGATAATGTTAGAACTTCCCCCTTTATTGATCGCAGCACTTGAGGTTGGGCCCAGGTGTTCAGTAAGCGATTAACTATGATCATTATTCCATAATGAAACTGGCAGAAGCAGAGTAAACAAAAAAGAAGTGTCTGAAATATGGATTTATACCTGTACCAAATTAAACTTTACACAGACTGCAAGCAGAAGCTGAAAGTTGGATTTGTTCTTATTGGTTACAAGTTGAAACTTTCCTGTATTAACTACAGTTGTATTAAGTGTGTCAGGCATCAGTAATGGGAGCAAATAAGAGCACTGATTCAACAAATAGACCTGCAATGATTTGATTTTGGATTTCAATAGAAGAATTTTTTTTGTGGGCTTATTCAAATTTCTGTGTATTTAGGGGAGTGGATAATTATTTTCCACACTTCTGCCATTGCAGTCTACTGATTGTTGAATAAGGCAACTCTCTGATTGGGTCATTTCTTCTCACCAATGAGATTAAGCATTGCTGCACCAATCATAAATGCCAGATTGCATTCCCCCAGAAGGTACAGTACAAGAATGGCGATGGTGGAAGGATTTCCTCATTCTCTATGAAACAATTGCTCAGACTGTGGAAATGTCTGGATGAGGCATCAGCAAACTCGGTCCAAGGCCAAATCTCACTCATCTTGAGCCAGACTGCAGTTGCTGATGGGCTGTGTTCAACAAAACAGTCATGGTTTGTCGCTTCATACAACATTTCATTGCTCATTGCTGAATCTGGAAAGTCCCATATAATTGGAGAAGAATACATTCTGCCAATAGTAAGGGAAGTTTAGAGTACAGTTTTGCATAAGTCACCAGATAAACGAAAATAATTCCACTCAGTGATAACTCAAAGATAAATAGATGAAATGTCTGAGAATGGTGAAGACACATTGTGCAACTCACTTGGGACAACAGAATTTGCTGTGCAGTTAGATGAGTCAACTTTGTCAGGCAACAAATCTTTGTTTCTTGGATTCATATAGGATGAAAGCATGGTTCAAGAGTTATTATTTGCAAGTGGACTAGAAACAGGTATGAAGGGGAAGTCAATATTTTGCGTTGTTGAGAAATTTTCAAAGAGAAGGACATTCCGCTCACCAGCATTCTTGCTTGTGCAACAGATGGGGGACCATTGATGACAGAACCCCACCATGGGATTATTACTTTCTTGAAAAAATCTGTATCTAGCATATTTACCATTCAATGTGTAATTCACAAACAACATCTTGTTGCAAAAATCTTAAATATTTTATTCAGTAATCAACTCAAGAATATTAGAGATTGCATTGCTTATTTGTCAGAATTATTTGCAAAGTTTAACAAGGTCAATCTTCAATTGCAAGGAAATGATGTGAATCTTATTAAAGTCAAATTAGTCATCTCCACATTTCTGTCCAAGTTAACTTTACTTAACTCACATGGCATTGGCCATAGTGACCTTTTCCAATTTCCAGTCCTCTGAGTTGGAAGAACAAAAAAGAATACCAGATGATGATCTTCAAGTATACTATGCCCACCTGGGTGAGCTGCATAAAGACATGTCAGAGCGATTTTAGGATATTCTCTCAATCTATTTGGGTATTAAATCCATACCTGAACACTTGCAATGAGGAATTAACAGGAAGGATGGGGAAGTAACTGATGTTACTACAAAATGACTTTGAGCTGAAGCTAAGGTTTGAAAAATCATATCAAGACTTTTGGTTGCAGAAAGAAATCTTTGAACACTATCCTGTACTGTGGAAAAAGGTCAAGATGTTCTTTATTGCCTTTTCAATTTCATATGTTGTGGAGTGTAGTTTCAGTGCAGTCACCGAACTTCTTTCAAAGCAACAAAACAGACTGCAAATTACTGAATGTGGGGATCTGAGACCCCTTCTGAGTGACATTCTGTCTGGTGTTGAGAATCTGATATCACTGCACAAAGCCCATCCATCTCATTTAAAGATAAAACGCAATGTAGTGAATAGTTGGACTACTACTGTACAATTGTTGATGAAAATAGTTTTTACTGTAATTAACTAGGAAATAAATTTATTTGTAGCTTTAAGTAGATTTGAATAATTTTTGCAATTATTTGTCACTGCTTTGAATTTGCAGTTCCTACTTTCTTTCACTGTGCGCCTTAAATCAAAATTCTTTATAGTTTTCATGTAATGGCCAGAAAAGGAGGGGGTGGGAGGTGGGGATGTGTCTGGGAGCCAAAGAGGTGGTAACCCAAAAAGGTTTGGGAACCAAAGTGCTTTAAACAAATAAATAGACACATAAACTTATTAACAGAAATATTATCTTCCTTTACTATTATCATTGCATTTGCTGGCCAGGAGTGTTACCAAAAATAAGCTGCAGTTTGTCTCTCTCTGTCACTGTATTCCAGTAGTATCTGTATTTGATCTATATGAAGAGAATGCAAGTCAAGCTTTTCACTGTATCTCAGTACTTGTGACAATAATAAACAAATACCAATAACAATATTGCAACATGGGGTTCTAGCAGTAGTGAACAACTGGCAACTACCTTGCAGTATCTGTGTTCATATCTTCATCCACATACCTTGAAATCCCAAAGCTGCACTCAATTACACGGGAATATGAAAGTTATAAAAAAAGCCTCCAGCTGCTTGAAATCTGACGCAAAAACAAAACGTACGAAACCCACCGGGTTGTCAGGCAGCATCTGCGGAAAGTAAAACAATGATTTAGCTCTGCCAGAAATTGGCAATTCACTGATACTGTTCCACAAAGAAACTCCTGGCTCCTGGTGCTGAGCTGCCACATGGTGCTAGGTAGGGTTCATAAAACCATAAGATCACTAAGACATAGGAGCAGAATTAGGCCATTCGGCCATCAAGTCTGCTCTGGCATTCCATCGTGACTGATTTATTATTCCACTCAACCTCTTCTGCCTTCAGTCTTCAATGTGAGACCATAAACCCTGGGCTTGAGAAATATAAATAGCAAGGGGTATTATATGAGAGGGAGGATTCAAGAACCTTTTAAGATCCATGGAAGGAATTCAGTAATTGCTTATGGATAGGGATTGAAAGTGAATTGAACATTAGCTATACTTTGAGGAAGCTGGAATTTTAAGTTATGAAACAATTCATCATAGGTTAAGGGGAAAAGGTGAAATATTTAAGGGGAACCTGAGAGGGGCTTCTTCACTCTAGCGTGCAAGTGTGGAACGAGCTGCCAGTGAAAATGATGGATGAGGGTTCAATTGCAACATTTAAGAGGAATTTGGCTAAGTAAGTACATGGTTGAGAGGTTATGGAGAGCAATGTTTGAGTGCAGGTAGATGGAATTAGGCAGCAGTCCAGGTCAGCATGGACTAGAGGGGCCAAAGGGCCTGTTTAGAACTATATGACACTAAATACTACAGTATACTTCATCTTGAATATAATATGCATTCTGGAAACTACATTAGAAAGAAGATCACACAGATGTCCATTAAATGATTGGAGAACCATGACCAGGTACTGTACAGTGCAGTGCATGTCTCAGCACGTTCTGGACTTCTGCACTTCTGTTCTGCAGGTCAGATATGAGCACATCTGAGCTCTTCCTCTGTCTTTCCAAAACTCATGGAATACTGTGGACTGGATGCACTTGTAGCTGGGTCTCATCTGTACACCAGCTATGTTCTTGGAATTGAGTCATCAATCTTCATTATAGATGTTAGGGAAGGTAAGTGTACCTTTTACCTTTTAATTATTTCACAACATATGTCAGTGATAATAAAACTGGTTCTAGATTCTGGATTCTGGTAACATTTATACGTTAATGTATATCACATGAATGTTCAAAAGAATTTGTTAATTATATTTTGAACTGTTTGAAGTGGAGAAGGGGAATGTATCGAGGAGAGGTATGAGGGAAAATTTTTATAAAGACAGTGGTAGCTGCCTAGATCATGCTACTAGAGAGGTGGCAGATCCAACATCAATATTTAGGAGGTATTTAAATAGACACTTGAACAGGCAGAAAATATAGGGTTACTGATCATTTGGAGGCAGACATGGTAGGGTGAAGCCTGTTCCTGTGCTGTATTTTTCTATGTTCTATGTTCTATATAATTGCATTGATGAATAGAAAGATTCTGAAGCAGTGGATAGGGGCATTCTGAAGACCACCTTGGTCCTGATTCAGACCTTAGCTTGTGTTTTCTGAGGCTCAGTTATAACTTACTAACTCTCTGCCTTGTGGAGCAGCCACAACAGCACTGTTTGTTGTGGATAAGGAGTTGTATGCTGCAAAATGTAGGCATGACCATAGAGTTAGTGAAGGGATGACGGCCAGATGGAGCATGATGATGCTTTTATTGGAGAAGATGTCACACAAATAATCAGAACTACATGAATAAATGGTACTAGAGTCCAGAACCTAGGAACAGCTTTATTATCACTGACATAGGTTGTGAAATAATTAAATAATTTGCGCAGTTTAGTCTTGAATATGAAGCAATGAATTGATAGATTGAGGTGTTAAACATAGCTAAAAAAATGTTCTGGAATATAAAGAATTCAACCATTTATAATAAAAACAGAACATGCTAAAATTGCTCAGCAGGCCTGTCAGCATCTGTGGAAAGAGAGAGTAAACATTTCAGATATGGGGAATTGGGAATTCCATTTGAATTGGGAATGAGAGAAAAACAAATTGGTCTTTGGTGGCAGAGAATGTAGAGGCAGGTGGGTAGAACAAAGAGAATATGTCTGATAGGATGAGCCCAAATGGACTAATGGGGCCAGTTAGAGTAGAATTGGAAGTTCTTTATCTTTCTAATGTGCTGTTAAAACCAACACTCTGAGACATTTCTAGTAGATCAGACTAAACACATAGAGAAAGAAAAGCTGAGCCTGAAAGATGACGGGCAGAAATGGCCAGTTCATAATCTTATTTCATGTTGGCGTCATCTGCAGCTTTGTAGATTTTCAGTTTCGTTGAATTAAATTATTTTCTCTGATGGTGAAGTCCAGAATGAGAGGTCATAGCCTTAAAGTTTCAGCCTGCGTGTTGAAGATTCTATTCTTTCTACATATTGGATGATGGATGTCACAAATATCATGAGAAATTATGTTGATGTTTTTCAATGTTGAAACTGATCAATAAAAATGTTAGTGAAGAATGTTAAGAGTTACATGACTAAATCAGGGAAAGTAGTTAAAATACCATCAAAAGTGCCTAATCTGATTAGAGGAATCAGTTTAAGTAGTGAATAGCCTACAGCTATTCCTATATTCCAACTGACATTGTCTTGATACATAGGATCAAATTCCATGCGTATGCTGATGCCTTGTTAGCTCCTTCACAATAATATGATGGCAGCAGCCACACATTCAAACCACCAGCTTGACATAAAAGCACAACATACATAAAAGCTTGTATTATTTAGTTCTCTTTGAAATTGTCACTTTGAACAAATATGTGCTACATGTTAGTAAATGATACCATCATTTGTATACCTCCTTAACTAATCAGATCAAAAAAGATTAAGATGGAAACAGAAGGACAAAGAAAATTAAATTGCAAAGGATATATTTAATCTTAGATTAGATGATGCAAAAGGAAAAGAAATGTTAGATGAGAAGAACATGATGAGATTGAAAATAAAAGAACACTTAAATTTGATATTTTTAGAAGCTCCATCAATAATAAATACCTGATAATGATATAAGATACCAGATGGGTTCAAATGACATTAAAGAGTATGTCATATCTGTAAAATAGCCCTTTTGTCTGGAACAACAAGGTTTAACTTGTCTTGGTGTGTTTTCCACTGTCAACCATGCAACTACAGCAAATTCATAAGATTCAGCAGATATCACTGCTGAGGCAGTCAAAATCGCAGAAATGTTGCAAATCTCTGAAGTTGCCATTGGGTTCACTTTTGATTTCTGTAGCAACATCTTACCCAGAAGTTTATTGTGTGATAACTTGAAAGTTCTATTAAATTTAATATGATTATAACATGAAATGCTGTGAATAAAAAGATCTGTTGGCACCATAAACATTTTAGTAAACGTTGAGATGTTCTTTAGAACACAGACAATTTGAATTAAACAAGCCCTGAGGCCTGCAGAAGATGGTCCAAATAATATGAAGATGAGGTTAATCTAATGCTTCTACTGGTTTTATCATTGCTTGATGATCGTTATAAGGTGGCTAAAGTGGAATATTATCCAGAGTGTGGTATGTCAGAGAATTTCTCCATTGAAGATATGAAAGAATGCTAACATTTTCCACTTTTTTGGTGAGCAATGAAGACTCATCCAACAAACCGTGTGAAACCATAAGACCATAATATTCCAGTATATAAGAATAGTATTAGGAGATTTGGCCCAATGAGTCTGTTTCACCATTCTATCATGCGTGCTTTATATTCTCAACTCCAACACTCTTCCCCATAACCATTAACCCTCTTACTAGTTAAGAAGCTAACAATCTCTACCTTATTTACCCCCAATGACATAGCCTCCACATCCCACCATGGCAACAAATTCCATACATTCACCATCCTGACTAAAGAATTTCTTCCTCATCTCAGTTCTAAAGACTGTCCCCTCAGATCCTAGACTTTCCTACTGTTCATGCCCACTCTGTCCAAGCCTTTCAGTATCCAAAGCCTTATAGTTAGGCTTAGTGGGTTAGGGGCATGCTTCATTGGCACTGGCATTGTGGTGAAACATGCAGGCTGCCCAGTGCAATTTGATTTGATGCAAATAATATACTTCAGTGTATGTTTCAATGTACATGTGACAAATAACTCTGATCCTTAACCTTTCTTAAATCTTTATCCAAGCTGGGGGTATTTCTTTGTACATACATAATACAGCTTGATTGCCTTAGATAGTTTGAATCAACTATGTCGAGGTAGGAACCTGCACCCTAGGAATAAAATGTATATGTTTAAAGCATTGTAGCATGGTGTAACTGGTTTAAATGAATCATTTATTGATTTAGTATTAGTGAGAGTTAGTGGTCTTGGCTCTCTTCACTCCATTCCCACATTTATTGATCTCGGATAAATTTTTTTTACGTCAAATACATTGCTACCAGGCCCATGCTCTGATACCAATAGATCATAAAGATCTGAAGCAGTGCTAGTTTTCACGGTCGAAAGGACCACCTAAAGACTGCATGAGGGGTATGACTGTGAATATGTTACGAAGCTGAGCTCTGGGTTCGTTTGGCTTCGCTGTCTGCGGCTAGAGAATACAATGCTCATTATCACATCCCCAACCTTACATTTAAATCTTTAGCAGCATGTCTTTGGCTTGTTTCAGACTTGTTAAGGCCAATTAACAGTTGCTATTGCAGATTTGACCTCACTCACATTTCTCTTTATTGATTTATGCTTAAAGACTTCAGTTATTGTTTGTCTTTATCCTGAACTTAATTAAAGATAATTGGACTGCAGCAGCGATTTGCACACTGAGTAGATTTATCAATATTTGTGCTTGGTGTATGAGTACAGATGTCGGAGGGTTGAAAGAGGGTGATAAATGAGAAGAGCCAACATAGCCAAGGCAACAGATACTCACAGTACAGACTTGAGGCCTCTCAGTTTGGTATTTGTTACTGTTTGTGAAACCCTGGCTGAATGGGCAGTTCACCAGGAACACAGCTCAGTTAGATGCTCTGAGTACCTGTTCTGCTTGCTGAAACAGATGATTTCACAGGTATAATATGTTCCTTGACGCACAAATGTATTCAATGTACCAAGGAATTTCTGCTTTGTTACAAATCCCAGAAATTCACAAATCACTGAATCACCTGTGTAGATTTCTTTCATACTGCTATTCCCAAGATCTCTAAATTTCAATTTTGTATAATAAGACCATACGACCATAAGACATGGGAGCAGAATTAGGCCATCTGGCCTATCGAGTCTGCTCTGCCATTCAATCATGGCCAATCCCTTTTTCCCCTCCTCAGCCCCACTCTCTGGCCTTCTGCCCATAACCTTTGATGCCATGTCCAATCAAGAACCTATCAAGCTCTGCTTTAAATACATGAAAAGACCTGGCTTCCACAGCTGTCTGGTAATAAATTCCATAAATTCACTACCCTCTGGCTTAGGAAATTTCATCGCATCTCTGTTTTAAATGGACATCCCTCTATGCTGAGGCTGTGCCATCTTGTCCTAGACTCCCCCACCATGGAAAACATCCTTTCCACATCTACTCTCTCTAGGCCTTTCAACATTCAAAAGGTTTCAGTAAGATACTGCTTCATTTTTCTAAATTCCAGCGAGTACAGACCCAGAGCTATTAATGGTTCCTCGTATGATAACCCTTTCATTCCCAGAATCATCCTTGTGAACCTCCCCTGAACCCTTTCCAAAGTCAGCACATCTTTACTTAGGTGAAGAGCCCAAAACTGTCCACAGTACTCCAGGTGAGGCCTCACTAGTGCTTTATAAAGCCTCAGCATCACATCCCTGCTCTTGTACTCTAGACCTCTTGAAATAAATGATAACATTGCATTTACCTTCTTCCCCACCAACTCTACCTGCAAGTTAATCTTTTGGGTGTTCTGCACAAGGACTCCCAAGTCCCTTTGCAACTCAGATTTTTGGATTTTCTCCCTGTTTAGAAAATAGTCTGCACATTTATTTCAACCAACGAGTGCATGATCATACATTTTCCAACATTGTGTTTCATTTGCTGCTTTCTTGCCCATTCTCCTAATCTGTCTAAATCCTTCTGCATCCTACCTGTTTCCTCAACACTATATGCCCCTCCACCAACCTTCATATGGTTTGCAAACTTGGCAACAAAGCCATCTATTCCATTAACTAGATAATTGATATACAGCATAAAAAGAAGCAATCCCAACACCGACCCCTGCGGAACACCACTAATCACTGGTAGCCAACCAGAAAAGGATCCTTTTATTCCCACTCACTGCCTCCTACCAATCAGCCAATGCTCTAACCATGCTAGTAACTTTCCTGTAATGCCATGGGCTCTTAACTTGGTAAACAGCCTCCTGAAAGTCCAAATATGCGACATTCTCTACTCTCCCTTTATCTACCCTACATGTAATCTCCTTAAAGTATTCCAACATGTTTGTCAGGCAAGATTTTCCCTGAAGGAAACCATGCTGACTTTTTCCTATATTGTCCTGTGTCACCAAGTATACCATAACCTCATTATTAACAATTGAGTCTAACATCTTCCTAACCACTGAATTTAGGCTAACTGGTCTATAATTTCCTTTAGAAACATAGAAACATAGCAAAACCTACAACACAATACAGGCCCTTCAGCCCACAATGTCGTGCTGAATATGTACTTACTTTAGGAAATTACCCCAGGTTACCCATAGTCCTCTATTTTCCTAAGCTCCATGTACCTATCCAGGAATCTCTTAAGAGACCCTTTTGTATCCACCTCCACCACCATCGCTGGCAACCCATTCCACGCACTCAGCACTCTCTGCATAAAAAACTTACCCCTGACATCTCCTCTGTACCTACTTCCAAGCACCTTAAAACTGAGACCTCTCATGTTAGTTATTTCAGCCCTGGGAAAAAGCCTCTGACTATCCACACTATCAATGCCTCTCATTGTCTTATACACCTCTATCAGGTCACATCTCATCCTCCTCGTTCTGCTGCCTTCCTCCTTTCTTAAAGAGTGGAGTGACATTTGCAATTTTCCAGTCCTCTGGCACCAAGTTAGAGTCCAATGATTTTTGAAAGATCATTACTAATACCTCACAATCTGTACTGCTACTTCTTTCAGAACTCTAGGGTGCAGTTCATATGGTCCGCGTGACTTATGTACCCCGAGATCCTCAGCTTTCTGAGCACCTTCTCCCTTGTAATAGTAACTGCACGCATTTCTCTTCCCTCACACCCTTTGACATCTGGCACACTGCTAGTGCTTTTCATAGTGAAGACTGATGCAAAGTATTTATTTAGTTCATTTGCCATCTCATTGTCCCCCACTATTATTTCTCTGGCTTCATTTTCTAATGGTCCTATATCCACTCTCATCTCTCCTTTATTTTTTACATACTTGAAAAAGCTTTTACAATACATTTTGATATTGTTTGCTAGCTTGCTTTTATATTTCAGTTTTTCCCTCCTAATGATTATTTTCATTGCTCTGTGTAGGGTTTTAAAAGCTTCCCAATCCTCTGTCTTCCCACTAATTTTTGCTTTGTTGTATGCCCTCTCTTTTGCTTTTACATTAGCTTTGATTTTCCTTATCAGCCACGGTTGTTCTATTTTGCCATTTGAGTATTTTTGTTTTTGGAATACATCTATCCTGCATGTTCCTCATTTTTCCCAGAAACTCACACTATTGCCACTGTGCTGTCTTATCCGACAGCATCTCCTTCCAATTTACGCTGGCCAATTCCTTTCTCATATCACTGTAATTTCCTTGACTCCACTGAAATTTCAAGTCGAACTCAATCATGTTGTGATCACTGTTTCCCAAGGGTTCTTTTACCTTAAGCTCACTGTACATCTCTGGTTCATCACATAACACTCAATCCAGTATAGCTGATTCCCTAGTAAGCTCAACAACAAACTGCTCTAAAAAGCCATCTCTTAGGCATTCACCAAACTAACTCTGTTCAGATCCATTTCCAACCTACTTTTCCCATCTGCATGTTGAAATCGCCCATAACTATCAGAATATTGACACGCTTCTTTTTCTGTTGTAATCTGTGGTCCACATCCCAAATACTATTGGGAGGCCTGTAAATAACTGCCATTAGGATCTTTTTACCATTGCTGGTTCTTAACTCAACCAACAAGGATACAACATCTTCCATCTTTCTACTGATTTGATGCTGTTCTTTACCAGCAGAGCCACACCACCCCCTTTGCCTACCTACCTATCCCTCTGATACAAGGTGTAACCTTGGACATTTTGCTCCCAAGTACAACCATCCTTCAACCATGATTCAGTGATGGCTACAACATCATACCTCACAATCTGTGTGTAACCCTCAGTCTCGGCCAGCACGTGTTCATCCAGGGGAAGACAACTTCTGGCCCTGCCAAACTGAGGAATCTCATTTGTGTGGATGCTGCGTGATGTGTTACCCGGTTACAAATCAGCACCGCAAAATATCGGACAGTACACCATATGCAATTAACTGATTGAATTTTATAAGTCTTAATCTGAATATAGGGTTAGTAAAGAAAATAAAAAGAAAAAGGGCCCATTTTAAGGAAAAAGTCAAAAGTGCACATCAGAGCTCACTAGTATGGCCATTCATCAACCACAAGCCTCCTCCGAGCGTTACCGACTTTCGGACCCTCGCTCCCGGTCCACTCCGTCCAGTGGTCTTCCAGTTCTCTCCACACGCGTCTTTCTTCTTCCTCTCTCGCCAACAAAAGACCGCGAAAATCTCTCTTCCAGGCTCACAAAAAAGAACAACATTTCTCTCATTGGATAGCCCCCACATTCCAAAGCCCCGTTATCTCCAGCCATAACCCAAACATTGCTGCTACAGAGAAACCAATACATTAGCAGTGAAACCTTACAGTGTGTTACATGTAATAGTGCAACAAGATCATTAACCTTATTTCTTGTACTGCATGCATTGAGAAATAACAGTTCAAGTACTGTATTTGCTACCCTTTTTGATTCTGCTTCCCTAATGCACTGATACTCACCCTGCTAGCTGCAATTATGTCCTATCATCGGCCTGTCCTTCCTGACAGTCTGACTGCACACTATTTTTGCTTTTTTACCATCCGTCCTAACCTGAATTCCTTCACTCTGGTTCCCACCCATGCCAAATTAGTTTAAACCCTCCTCAACAGCTCTAACAAACCTGCCCACAACAATATTGGTCCCCCTCGGGTTCAGGTGCAACCTGTCACTTTTGTACAGGTCATACCTCCCCCAGAAGAGATCCTAATGATCCAAGAATCTGAACCCCTACCCCCTGCACCAGCTTCTCAGCCACACATTTATCTGCCAAATCTTTCCATTTCTACCCTCACTGGTGCTTGGCACCAATCCAAAAATTACTACTCTGGAGGATCTGCTTCTCAGCTTCTACCTAGCTCTCTAAAATCTCTTTTCAGGACCTTTTTGCTTTTTCTTCCTATGTCATTAGTACCAATATGTACCAAGACACCTGGCTGCTCTCCCTCCCTCTCCAAAATGTGGGCACGATCCAAGACGTTCCTGACCCTGGTGCTTGGGAGGCAGCATACAATCCGGGTGTCCCATTCATGTTCACAGAATCTTCTGTCTGTTGCTCTGACTATTGAGTCCCCAATCACTACCACTCCCCTTTTCTCCTTCTTTCCCTTCTGCACCATGGACCCACACTCGGTGCCAATAACCCGGTCTCCATTGCATTCCACTTGGATGTCATCTCCCTCAATAATATCCAAAGTGGTATACTTATTTTTGATGGGTATGGTGCTCTGTGCTAACTGCCTATTCACATTTCCAATCCCCCTGACAATAGCCCAGCTACTCGCCTGCTGCAACTTCAGGGTGACTACTCCCCTGTAACTCTGAACGATGATCTCCTCACTCTGCCCTACAAGCCGAAGGTCATCCAGCAGCTGCTCCAGATCCCTAGAACAGTCTTCAAGTAGCTGCAGCTGGATGCACTTCATGCAGATGTAGTTACCTGGGAGACTCTGGTCTCCCAGGACTCCAACATCCAACATGAACTATACACAACATTCCTATCTCACCAACATTTTCTACTTATTCATGAGCCAGGTCTGGAACTAAGAACCGAAGAAATGACAGCAATGCTGTGTCATGTAGCCCCTTGGACTTGCTTTACCATTCAGTAAAATCATGGTTCATTGAAACCTGGTTTCGAATTCATCTGTTCTCTCTCTCTCCCCTTGTAGTTTAAACATCTGTCATTCTTACCTTAGATATGTTCGACGATTCCACCTCCACCGACCCTGTGGAATTGAAATTTCCAAAGATTCACCATCATCTGAGAGAAGAAATTCTTCTTTGCCCTTGCCTAAAATAAGCAACCTCTTAAGTGCTTATGTTGCAAACATTCCCACTGAAGGAAATATTGACTTAGCATCCATCTGTCAATTCCCCATGATATCTTGTTCCTTCAATATGTTCTCTTTTTATTGTCTTAACTTCAAGCAGTGTAGGTCCAACCTCCTTAGCCTATGTGTACACATTAACCTCTTGATGCCAAGAAACGATCTTCTCCCAAAGCCCACTGTTGTTTTGAGCACCATTTTGGAGCCCATCTCCATTCTTTGAGTTTATTAGCAAGGGGGGATACTTAAGATGGATAAATAAATGTTATTTCCACTGAGTGGAATGCCTGGAAATAATAATCCTGTGCAAGATTCG
Organism: Mobula hypostoma; assembly: GCF_963921235.1. Lineage (NCBI taxonomy): Eukaryota > Metazoa > Chordata > Chondrichthyes > Myliobatiformes > Myliobatidae > Mobula > Mobula hypostoma. The sequence goes on along the minus strand of NC_086099.1, from coordinate 34,249,955 downwards.
ATCCTGTTTTTATAGGAGTGCATGACATCAAAAAGATCTGCATGTGATGAGAGTCTGGAATAAGAATCGAAAATGCTGGAAACACTCAGCAGAGCAATCAGCACCTGGAGGAAGAGAAATAGAGCTAGTGCTACATCCACCAAGACCTAGAGAGAAGACTAGTTAGCTTTCAATTCTCCTAATTTCTCTGCAAATTGTTTTTCCCTCGGAATCATTCACTCTGTTTTTCTTCCAACAGATGTTGTCTGACTGCTGAGAATTTCCAGCATTCTTTTATTCAGGAGTGAAATTACGAATAATGTTACGTGCAAGAAAAACTTTAAATACGAAACTTCTTTTCTCAGATAGGGAGTTTTGCAATACAATTTGTTTATTTTAAGTCTGAAGTAGATTGATTTTTGTTTATGAAAGGAATTTGTTAAATGGACAATAACATATTTCAATCATGGATTAACTGTGGCAGAATTGACATGGTGGGAGGGTATGTGCACTAAATAACCCATTCCTTTCCCCATCTTCCTGTATTTTATGTCCCTAATTCTTTTCATAAATAAACTGAAAAGAAGATCATTACAATGTTATGATGATAGATTGTTATCTAACCATCCTCCACATTAATGTTAGGTATCCAAGCAGACAACACAGTTTAGATTCCAGAAAGGAAACTCAGTTTTATAGGGTGATGGTGACATAGGTGGTTGGAAGTAGAATAATTCTGCTTTTCCATTAGCTCACAAAGTGAACCAAAACCAAAACCAAAATCTTAAGTGAAATGTGCTTTGAAACAATTGTTTGGCTTATGGGGAACTGGGGAAGGTCTTTTGCAGAAAGAATACAACAGACATGAAGTACTGGTTTTGTACTGGTGTTAGCATGTAGGACAGCAATAGTCATTGTCTTTGTGGAATGCTCGTGTTGGATATGAAAAGGTGTAGTTGTATAAAATGTGTGTGGTACCTGCTTCAATCACACCGGTGCCCAAGGAGACTGTGCTGACCTGCCTCAATGACTATCACCCAGTTGCACTTATATCCACAATGATAAAGTGTTTGAGAGGCTGGTGGTGAAACATATCAGCTCCTGTCTGAGAGGTGACTTGGATCCACTCCAGTTTGCCTGCCGACACAATAGGTCCAGAGCAGATGTCATCTCTTTGGCTCTTCATTCAATCCCGGAACACCTGGATAGCAAAGGTGCATACATCAGGATTCTTTTTATCAATTACTTTATTCAGTATCATCATCCCCTCAAACTAATCAATAACCTTCAAGACCTTGGTCTCCTTGTGCAATTGGGGATCCTGGATTTCCTCACTCGTAGACCCCAGTCAATTCAGATTGGCAACAACATCTCCTCCACAATCTTCATCAGCACAGGTGCACCACAAGGCTGTGTGGTTAGCCCCCTGTTCTACTCACTTTACTCTTATGTTTGTGCGGCTAAGCACAGTTTCAGTGCCGTATTCAAGTTTGCTGATGACACCACTGTTGTCGGACAAATCAAAGATGGGAATGAATCAGCATATAGGAGGATGATTGAAAATATGGCTGAGTGGTGTCATAACAACAGCACCTCATTCAATGACAGCAAGAACAAGGAAATAATTGTAGACTTCAGGAGAGGGAAACCAGAGGTCCATGAGCCAGTCCTTATTGAAGGATCAGAGATGAAGAGGGTTAGCAACTTTAAATTCTTAGGTTGTACTATTTCAGAGGATCTGTCCTGGGTTCAGCATGTAAGTGCAATTGCGAAGAAAGCACAGCAGCACCTCTACTTAGAGTTTCTGGAGATTCGGCATGGCATCTAAAACTTTGATAAAGATGTGAAGTGGAGAGGATATTGACTGGCTGCATCACAGCCTAGTATGGAAACTCAAATGCCTTTGAACAGAAAATCCTACAAAGAGTAGATATGGCCCAGTCCACCATGTATAAAGCCCTCCCCATCATTGGACATACCTACATGAAATGCTGTCATAGGAAGGCAGCATCCATCATGAGGGATCCCCAACACCCAGGACATGCTCTCTTCTCATTGCTGCCATCAGGTAGAAGGTACAAGAGCCTCAGGACTCACACCACCAGGTTCAAGAACAGTTACTACCCCTCAACTATTAGGCTCATGAACCAGCGGGGATAACTTCACTCTCCCTCACTTGCCCCATCATTGAACTGTTCCCACAACTAATGCACTCACTTTCATGGTCTCATTATTAATTGCTATTTATTTCTACTTGCATTTGCACAGTTTCTTCTCTTCTGCACTCTAATTGAACATTCTAGTTGGACAGTCTTTCATTGATGCTGTTATAGTTACTAATCTGTAGATTTGTTGAGCACGCCAACAAGAAAATCAGTCTCGGGGTTGTATATGTTGACATACACGTATTTTAATAATAAAATTTACTTTGAGCTATGAACTTTGTTGACTTGGTAAGTGTTATAGATACTATTTCTAATGGTTTTACAGTTTGATGTCAGCCTGCATGCTCTGTATTTTTTTTAGATTATGAGGACACACAGTCCTTTTTTATTGTCATTTAGTAATGCATGCATTAAGAAATGATACAATGTTTCTCCAGAATGATATCACATAAACACAAGACAAACCGACTAAAAAACTGACAAAAACCACATAATTATAACATATAGTTACAACAGTGCAAAGCAATACTGTAATTTGATAAGAACAGACCATAGGCACGGTAAAAAATCTCATAGTCTCTCGGAAGTCCCATCATCTAATGCAGATGGTGAACCTCCAGCGCTGCCAACTTGCCGATGCAGCATCCTGGAAGCACCCGACCACAATCCAACTCCGAATCCGTCTGAAAACTCCGAGCCTCCAACCAGCTGTCTGACACCGAGCACCGAGCACCATCTCTGCCGAGCGCTTTGACCCCAGCCCCAGCAACAGGCAATAGGCAAAGCCGAGGATTTGGGGCCTTCCCCTCCGGAGATTCTTGATCACACAGTAGCAGCGGCAGCGAAGCGGGCATTTCAGAAGTTTCTCCAGGTGTCCTCCGTGCTTCTCACAGCTGTCCCCATCAAATCAGGATTGTGCACACCTACCTAGTTAACACATACGTTATCATTCGGAATGGCCGCGCGCGCTGCGTTGCGTCGCCATCTTCTCCTCCCTCCTCCCTTATATTAGGAATGCTGATATAATCTCACTGTCATGGGGAGTTCATTGTGAAGGGTGTAACTTGCAATGTTGGTGCAGAATTACCTGTAACAACAGCTGACACCTTACACCATCCTGTATACCAATCAGAATCAGAATCAGGTTTGTTATCACTGACATATTACATACTGGGGAGTTTGTTATTTTGTGACAGCAGTACAGTGCAATACATAAAAAATTACTATAAGTTATAATTAAACTAATAAAGAATTATAGCAAAAGCAGGATAGCGAGATTGCGTTCTTGGGTTGATGGACCATTCAAAACTTGTAAATTTCTTTAAAATATTTGCAATATGTTGTAATATGTATTCAGAAATTTTGTCTTTACTTAAGCCTTGAAAACTATGTTTGATTAAGCCTTGCAGTGCATAATAATGCAGAACAGGACCTAGACCAACAGTACAATACTTCAAACTTTGAGAAGAGCTGGAGTAGTAAGAGTATTGCATTTATATTTTAAATGGATTTTTATTGGCAGAGCTGGCAAAATTGAAGACTTCTGTAAACAGAAGGCAGGGAAACAGGGCTGAAGTCCAAATGTTTAATAGTCATCTCACTCCAAGGCAAAAATCATTTGAAGATCCTTAAGTAGATTTGTAAATTCTTCCCGAATGGCTGTTTAGCAAGGTGTGATAAGAGTTTCCAGCTAAATACTAAAATGCCGAGAGAAATTTAGTATCAGGTTATGAATTTACTAAGAGATCGAGTCTAAATTGTAAAGTTGTGGACACAAGAGATCTTTCATGAGTTCTCCATTGGACTTTAAGCTGTTCTCACAGAATAGAGTCAGAAACTGAAAGAGATTCTATCCTTGTGATTGCATTAATTAGAAAGAAAGATGGTATAAATTTCCATGGGGGTTATACCTTCAGCTTAGACAGCAAAACCAAAGAAACCCTGGAATGGTAGAATAAGTTCAGCTTCTGTTGTTCCTCTAGGGTTTCCACAGTCTCATGTTTAAGTTATAGTGAATGACTAGAAATTTCTTTAAATATTCACCCCAGAATATTCATAATATGAGGGATATCATTCCTAAAATATATGTTTCTAAAGTGAGAAGTTATTGCTGAATATAATAAGATGGTGAATAAATTAAATTATTTATCAAACGAGGACAACCCTGTAGGTTTAATGGTCTTTTCCTGTTCCTAATGTTTCTAATGCTCTCTTTTTGCTCCTTCTTATTTAATATGACAGCTTCTTTACGTATAATTCCTTTCTTTGTGAGACAAATTGCAACTTGACCTTTTTAGAGACTATCTGCAAAATTTATAATGATCCCAATTTCTTTCAAGCATGCAGCAGAAATATTACTTTAGTAGAATATCACAGAGAAAAATAAAATCACTTCACAGGACACAGGGCATTATAATAATCAGTGCATGATGCATTAGTAATGCCTGCTTGCTCTCAATTATAGTTTCAATATGTTGGTTGTCAACCAATATATGTTATTTGAAGACTGGCAATTCTGAGTTATAATGTGTATAAACCCATTACCTCCACTGTCAATTTTATGCTTAGGCTTAATACTGAGAGGAAATTAACTCACGTTTATACTGGTTGCAAATATGAACCGCAGTGCTTGCCCATATAGGCATGTGTATTGAAGAATGAGTCAAAAAATTGAGTATACTAGGGTAATTTTCTCCTAAATCATCAATTATTAGACTTGAAAGGATTCTGTGTGAACATCAGTATGGACTCAATAAAAGTGTGGGATCTACATAAGTACCTCTCTCTCTTGATATCTCTCTATTATGTGACAAATTTGATCCATTGAACTGAAGTCTCCATTTTAATTTTCTGCATTACCCATAACTCCTGCAGGTGGCATTATTTTACAGTTGATGGTTATCATCCTTTCACATGGTTAGCATCCTCACTGTTTTTGTCTCAAAATGTTCATTTATTTTAGAAAACTAAAGCTTAAAATGATGTATTTTGTAATAACCAAATGACTGGGCATATGTACTAAATTAACTCTTGTATGTTTTAATGCTTCCATTTAACTTTATACCTGAAGGTTTAGCTTCATATCCTTTGAAAATGCAGACTGATTCTACTGTCACTGAGGGATGGCAATGGTTTTGGCAAAGAAATTAAGCTTTTGTGGTGGTTAGATATTCCATGAAAACTAGGCTGGAAATGAAGCTCATTCCAGAAAGTCTACATAGTGCGTTTTAGGATTTGAATTAGCCTCCATACTCTTGAAAAGAATTGTTAATGACTTGTGGGTTTGTTCATCACTGAAGGGACGGAGAACTGGTTGTAGGGAAGCATGGCACCTTGGTATTTGAAGAACAAAATTATTTCAGAAGAACTCATGGAGTGAAAATGTTGACCTTTAAATTTTAAATAAATTCCATTGTAACCAGACGTGGGTAATTAAGTGGTTCTTCTTTTCATTCTTTATGATAGGACCATAAGACCATAAGAAATAGGAGAATTAGGCCAATTGGCCATTGAGTCTGCTCTGCTATTCCATCATGGCTGATCTATAATCCCTCATAAACCTCATTCTCCTGCCTTCTCCCCATAACATTTGAATTACTTGCTAATCAAGATTCTATCAAACTCTGCTTGAAGTAATCCCAGTGAATTGGCCTCCATCTCTGTCTGTGGAAATGAATTCCACAGATTCAACATCCTCTGGCCAAAGAAAATCCTCCTCATCTTTATTAGAAAGGGAAATCCTTCTATTCTGAGGCTGTGCCCTCTGATTCTAGACTCCCAAAACTGTAGGAAACATCCTCTTCACATCCACGCTGTGTGTTGTTTCTTTTCATGCCTTGTGGAATATTGGTTGGCACTTTTGGTGTTTCCGTAGCATTTGAATGTTTTTATGAGGCCAAGTTGCTAGCTCAATGCTCAACCCAGCACGGATGGAAAGTGTGTAAGAAGCCGGCTGGATTCAAACTCAGTACCACTAACCTTGAAGTCTGGTGCTGTATCCACTACACTGGCTGCTTGTATCCACTACACTGGCTGGCTGTATCCACTACACTGGCTGGTTGTATCCACTACACTGGCTGCTTGTATCCACTACACTGGCTGGCTGTATCCACTACACTGGCTGGTTGTATCCACTACACTGGCTGGCTGTATCCACTACACTGGCTGGTTGTATCCACTACACTGGCTGGCTGTATCCACTACACTGGCTGGCTGTATCCACTACACTGGCTGGTTGTATCCACTACACTGGCTGGCTGTATCCACTACACTGGCTGGTTGTATCCACTACACTGGCTGGCTGTATCCACTACACTGGCTGGTTGTATACACTACACTGGCTGGTCGTATCCACTACACTGGCTGGCTGTATCCACTACATCACGGCTGATTGTATCCACTACACCGTGGCTGGTTGTATCCACTACACTGGCTGGTTGTATCCACTACATCACAGCTGGTTGTATACACTACATCAGGGCTAGTTGTATCCACTACACTGGCTGGTTGTATCCACTACATCACGGCTGGTTGTATCCATTACATTACAGCTGGTTGTATCCACAACACTGGCTGGCTGTATCCACTACACCACGGCTGGTTGTATCCACTACACTGGCTGGTTGTATCCACTACACTGGCTGGTTGTATCCACTACATCACGGCTGGTTGTATCCACTACATCACGGCTGGTTGTATCCACTACATCACAGCTGGTTGTATCCACTACATCACGGCTAGTTGTATCCACTACACTGGCTGGTTGTATCCACTACATCACAGCTGGTTATGTCCACTACACTGGCTGGCTGTATCCACTACACCACGGCTGGTTCTATCTACTACATCATGGCTGGCTGTATACACTACACTGGCTGGTTGTATCCATTACATCACAGCTAGTTGTGTCCACTACATCACGGCTAGTTGTATCCACTACATCACGGCTGGTTGTATCCACTACATCATGGCTGGTTGTATCCACTACACTGGCTGGCTGTATCCACAATATCACGGCTGGTTGTGTCCACTACATCACGGCTAGTTGTATCCACTACATCATGGCTAGTTGTATCCACTACATCACGGCTGGTTGTATCCACTACATCACGGCTAGTTGTATCCACTACATCATGGCTAGTTGTATACACTACATCACGGCTGGTTGTATCCACTACACTGGCTGGTTGTATCCACTACACTGGCTGGCTGTATCCACTACACTGGCTGGTTGTATCCACTACATCACGGCTGGTTGTATCCACTACATCACGGCTAGTTGTATCCACTACACTGGCTGGTTGTATACACTACACTGGCTGGTTGTATCCACTACACTGGCTGGTTGTATCCACTACACCATGGCTAGTTGTATCCACTACACTGGCTGGCTGTATCCACTACACTGGCTGGTTGTATCAACTACAAAACGGCTGGTTGTATCCATTACATCACAGCTGGTTCTATCCACTACATCACGGCTAGTTGTATCCACTACACTGGCTGGTTGTATCCACTACATCACAGCTGGTTGTATCCACTACATCACGGCTAGTTGTATCCACTACACTGGCTGGTTGTATCCACTACACTGGCTGGCTGTATCCACTACACCACGGCTGGTTATATCTACTACATCATGGCTGGCTGTATACACTACACTGGCTGGTTGTATCCATTACATCACAGCTAGTTGTGTCCACTACATCACGGCTGGTTGTATCCACTACATCACGGCTAGTTGTATCCACTACATCACGGCTGGTTGTATCCACTACATCATGGCTGGTTGTATCCACTACACTGGCTGGTTGTATCCACTACATCACGGCTAGTTGTATCCACTACACTGGCTGGTTGTATCCACTACATCACCGCTGGTTGTATCCACTACATCACGGCTAGTTGTATCCACTACACTGGCTGTTGTATACACTACACTGGCTGGTTGTATCCACTACACTGGCTGGTTGTATCCACTACACCATGGCTAGTTGTATCCACTACACTGGCTGGCTGTATCCACTACACTGGCTGGTTGTATCAACTACATCACGGCTGGTTGTATACACTACATCACGGCTGGCTGTATCCACTACACTGGCTGGTTGTATCCACTACATCACAGCTGATTGTATCCACTACACCGTGGTTGATTGTATTCACTACATCACGGCTGGTTGTATACACTACATCATGACTGGCTGTATCCACTACACCACGGCTGGCTGTATCCACTACACTGGCTGGTTGTATCCACTACATCACAGCTGGCTGTATCCACTACATCACGGCTGGCTGTATCCACTACACTGTGGCTGGTTCTATCCATTACATTACAGCTGGTTGTATCCACTACACTGGCTGGTTGCATCCACTACACTGTGGCTGGCTGTATCCACTACACTGTGGCTGGCTGTATCCTCTACACCACAGCTGGTTGTATCCACTACACCGTGGCTGGTTGTATCCACTACATCACAACTGGCTGTATCCACTACATCACGGCTGGTTGTATCCACTACACTGGCTGGTTGTATCCACTACACTGGCTGGTTGTATCCACTACATCACAGCTGGCTGTATCCACTACACTATGGCTGGTTGTATCCACTACACCGGCTGGTTGCACCCACTACACTGTGGCTGGCTGTATCCACTACACCATGGCTGGTTGTATCCACTACATCCCTATATTACAACCAATGGATCAAATTATATTTCTTCAGTCCTTTTACGTCTTATTTTGTGTGGTAGTGGATAATTCATTAGCCTACAGGAGTGTCCAACAACACACTATTGTCAACTGTTGTGGGCCTATTATATAAATGTCAAATTTCTGGAGGATTCACAAAAATGTTTGTCCAGAAATACCAGACCATAAATTTTGTCTTCATCGTGAGATCCTCACCAGTATTAAGCCAATTCAATTCTCTCCATGATACATCAAGAAATGGCTTTAAACATCAAAAACGTTGGGACCAGGCAGCATCCCATCATGTACTGAAGACCTGTGTTCCAGAACTAGTTGTGCATCAAGCCAAGACACCTCAGTACAGCTGCAGCTTTGACGTATTCCTAATAATGTGGAAAATTGGCTAAAGTGCACATTTGAACATTTTTCCACTTTAAATTCAATTTCCCAGGACCTTCCTATATCCTTCTGCAGAGTCCAAATATCATCATTGCAGATGCCTGGCCATCTATTTCAATGCCTGTCCTTCCTCAGTCATTAATATTGATGAATGCATGTTGAAGAGTCATATGGTCATACAAGGCAGAAACTGGCCTTTTTGTCCACTGTGTTCACACTGGTCACTGAGTGCCTGTCTGTCTTAATCACATTTCCATTTGTCATCTAAATACTTCCTAGAATACCTACTTCCTTAGCCAGAGAGTTCCAGGTTTTCAAATCCTCTGAGGGAAAAAAGTTCAACAACTCTTCTCTAAATCTCCTACCCTTTCTATGCCCTCAAGCATTGGACACCCTGATAAAAGTCTCTTACTGTCTACCCAATCTATTTCTCTCATCATCTTGTTACTTCAAGAAAGTCATCCCCTGGTCTGTCCACTCCAGAGAATACAAAGTGAGCTGAGCTAGTCTCTCCTTATAACTGGATTACTTCAGGTGCCATGTGCTAACCTGTATAGAAACAAAAATAATAGCTCAAAGTTAAAAGTAAAATTTAATATCAGAGTACATACATGTTACCACATGCAACCCCGAGATTCTTCTTCTGCAGGCATACTTAGAAAATCTATAGAACAGAAACTGTAAGCATCAAGAACGATAGACTGTAAACAAACTATGCAAATTCTGACATAAATAACTAGCAATAAATAATGAGCCTGGAATGACAATATAACATCCACCAATATAACAATATAACAGAGTCCTTAAGTGAGTGTAGCTATCCCCTTTTGTTCAAGAGTCTGATAGTTGAGGGGCAGTAGCTGTTATTGAACCTGGTGGAGTGAGTTTTGAGGCATATGTACCTTCTATTTGATGGCAGCAGTGAGAAAAGAGCATGGCCAGGGTGGCGAGGATCTCTGATGATGGATGCTGCTTTCCTATAACAGTGTTTCATGTATACGTGTTCAATAGTTGGGATAGTTTTACCTGTAAAGTACTGGGCCAAATCCATTACATTTTGTCAAATTTTCAGCTCTGTGGCATTGGTGTTCCCATAACAGGCTGCACTGCAGCCAGTCAGCATACTTTCCACCACACATCTATAGAAGTTTGCCAAGCCTTTCCAAGACATGCCAAACCTCCGCAGACTCCTGAGGATGTAGAGGCGCTGTCGTGCTTTCTTCACAATTATATTTACATGATGGATCCAGGACCGATCCTCTGAGGTAGTGACACCCAGGAATTTAAAGTTACTGACCCTCTTCACCTCTGATCCTCTGAAGAATACTGGCTTGTGGACCTCTGGTTGCCCTCTCCTGCAGTCTACAAACAGTTCCTTGGTCTCATTGACATTGAGTGAGAGGTTTCAGTCTCTTTCCTGTATGCTGATTCATCACCTCGTTTGATTTGGCCTGTTACAGTAGTGTCATCAGCAAACTTGTGTATGGTGTTGGAGCTGTACTTAGCTACATAGTCATAGGTGTAAAGTGAGTAGAACAGGGGGCTAAGTACACATCCCTGCAGTGCTCCTGTGCTGATGGGAATTGTGGAAGAAATGTTGTTGTCAATCCGAACTGAGTGGGGTCTACAAGTGAGAAAATCCAGGATCCAATTGCACAAGGTCTTGGAGTTTACTGATTAGGTCAGATGAATAGATGTCTTAGAGATAGTGCTGGGCTGTGAGGTGGTGGGAGTAATAAAATTTCTGGAGCACAGAGACTACTGTTCAGAAGATGGGTCTAAAGCCCAGACAGATTGATTCAACTGGAATGGATCAACCATCCTTATGGTGGCACTGTTGAGAAGGCTTTAAACTGATTAGCAGGGGAAAAGGACACAGTGTGTGAGTACAGTGGGGGGGAGAGGGAACAAGGAACAGATAAAATTTGGAAGGAGAGCTAAATCTTTGTATAACAAGCTATCTGGTATTTGCAGCTATATCCATGTTCCACTGCTCAGTAAATCTCTTCAGCAAATTATCAGACTGTTTCTTCACATACATGACTACAGGAAGAGATTTTTCCTCTAATTAAATATTAGGCAGACAGAAATTATTCTCTTCATTCATGACAAAAAAAAACTTGATCCTGAGCCATTGATTACATCTTTCCAGCATCCCTTTGAATGTGAACCATCCTTGGTATCATATTCTTCTCTTGGAATAAACTTTGGACCATGCCAATGGCAAATCGCAATGGCCACTTATTTGTGTCATCTATAATTGCTTCAAGTCATTTGCTTTAGAAGCTCTCATTCTTGCCTTTGCCTTGACAGATAATCCATCGCCTGGAATTGACAATTCCAATGCGCATCTGGCTAGGTTTCAGCATTTCCTAGTAACGCTTAAGGCCAACCAAATTCCACAGTCCATGTCTTGGCTTCCTTTGTCTTGTTTCTATCCATGCATTGACAAAACTTCAATTTTAAAGACATTATTCTTTGTTTTAAATCTCCTCCTGCTCTACAATCCATTGAAACTATCGGACTTTTTTCCATTTTGCCCTGAATTTTGTTGTCTCACTTAATTCCCAAATGGTTGGTCAACAAAAGGCATCCTAGAAAACAAATTTGCAATTCCCAACCATTAGCTCAGATCCTAGTCATAAATCAAAGTATATCTTAGCAACAAATTATTGCCAGAAGCACTATTGGCTCCCTACTCTACTTTCCACAGATGCTGCCTGACCTACTGTGAGTTTTCAGCATTTTCTGCTTTATTTCAGATTTCGAGCATTTGATTTTCATTCACACACTAAATGTTGGATCCACATCTCCCATGCAACACCATGCTCATTGGAAGGGTTGCAACAATTCATGAAGGTGGCTTACCATCACCTTTCTCTTGGGCAATTAATGAAGGCCAGTGAATGCCAGCATCCCCCATATCCTCTACGTGAGCAAAAATAAAAGCCCTCTTTAGCATAAGGGGTAAATGCAAGCAGGCTTTTTCCACTGAGGTTGGGTGAGAAGAGAACTAGAAGTGAGAGGTGAAGGGTGAAAGGAGAAAAATTTCAGGTGGACATGAGAGGGATCTTCACTCAGAGGGTGCTGAGGGTGTGGAATAAGCTGCCAGCAAAAGTGGCGGATGTGGATTGGAATCCCACATTTGGATAATACTTGGAAGGGAGTGGTATGGAGGTCTATGGTCTAGGTGCTGGTCAATGGGGCTAGGCAGAGCAACAGTTTGGCATAGCCTAAATGGGCCGAAGGGCCTGTTCTGTGCTGTAGTGCTCTATGACTCTATAAATGAGCTTATATAATTTAAGAAGACGATTAATCTCAACAAAGGGAACATGACAGAACCCAAAGGTCAAAAACTGAAAGCTGGCCAGACAGAACTTGAAACCTTTTGGCAGAAGCACCTGTGTCAGCATTTCCTTAAGCTGGAGACCCAATTCCGGGGAGTCGGTGAGTCTGGGTCAGGGACTGGAGGTTGGAGTCCAGGAGCAGACCTGTCCTGAGGCTGGAGGTCTGTCTGTATGTGTGAGTGGAAGGGTGGATGGATGGGAGGGAGAAAAGGGACTTGTTTTGTTGTTGCTGTGCTGCTGTAGTTTGTTGCTTGTATTGTTCTGATGAACACTGTGGGCAAGTTATGCTGGCGTTGGAATTTGTGGCAACACTTACAGGCTGACCATAGCACATCCTTAGGTTGTGCTGTTTGTTAACGCAAACGATATATTTGAAACATTTGAAACATATATGTTTCCATGTACATGTGATAAATAAATTTATCTGAAAATGAATAACAGAAAGCCCAGAAAATCACTTATGTGGAAGAGATTTCTGTCCTGCACTGTATGTAGCAGCCCCTACTTAATAAAAGTCAGTGGTGTAGAGAATGAAAGAAATCCTGGAATACTGGAGAAAATCATGGGACTGGAGAGACTGATATTTGCATTGAGCTGGGGGAAGCTATTGCTAAGCAACAATAACATTCTATTTGTTAGGTTTTATGTTCTCTCCAAGCGTCAGTCTGTAATGCCAGAAGTCAAAAGTCAAGTTGATTGGCATACAGGTCTGCGCAGATGCAATACATCACAGGTACATAGCCTCAGACACATGGCATTTACAAGAAAAACATAAATTAAACAGTTATATCAGAAAAAAGACAAAAAAACATCCAATATAAAATGGTAAATTAATTTATTTTTGTCACATATATCAAGGTACAGTGAACTTTGCATGCCATCCATACAGATAATTTCACCTCATCATTATATTGAGGTGGTACAAGGGAGGACAATAACAGAAAGCAGAATAAAATATTACTGTTACAGAGAAGGTGCAGTGCAGACAGACAGTAAGTTGTGAGGCCATGAGAAAGTAGATTGTGAAGTCAAGAGTTCACCTTTTCATGCAAGGGAGCATTCAATAGAGTTATAGTGCAGGAGAGAAGTCGTTCTTGAGTCTGGTGGTTGGTCCTTTCATGTTTTTGTATCATTTGCCTGATGGGGGCAGGGAGAGAGGCAGAATGGCCGGTGTGTGTGGGGCCTTTGATTATTCTGACTGCTTTCCTGAGGTATGGAGGGTCTGTTGGTTAGTGCAAAGTGGTCATAGTTTTTCTTTACTGAGGTAGAGGTGAGAGCTGTGCAGGGTGGTTCAAGAACTGAATAGCTGAAGAGAGGTGGCTGTTATTGAAACTGGTGGTGTGGGATGACAGGCTTCTGAACCTCCCGCCTGATGGGGGCTGTGAGAGAATGGCATGGCTTGGATTGTGAGGATCTCTGATGATAAATGTTGCTTTCTTGAAGCAGTACCTCATCTAAGTATTTCTGATAGTGCGGAGGGATGGGTCCATGAGCACACTCCACCACTCCCTGCAGCTTCTTACGTTGATTTGCTGTACCAGACCATGACCTGTCCAGAGAGGATACTTGTATCTTCATGATTACTTCCATCATTATTTCCAATAATGATAATAATAATGACATATTTGGCAGTGAAGTCACTTCCAAGATCAACTACATAGTCATTGTCCTTCACCAGAAAGTCCAAATACACCTTGGTTTCAGATTCCTACATGCCTAAGTGGTCATTGCACAGATAGTTTCCCCAATGGATAAACTAGTCCCAAGACAGGGACGTCAGTGAAATATGAAGTAATGATATTATTGACATGAGCTCAATGCATACAAAATACACAGTATTGCCCAAACTATGCATGGGCAAAGATAAACAAAATTACTTGTAGTTTGAAATTAATAAACTTTGTAATTTATCTTGATTACACTTTCAGTTGGACAATATTAACTTTTGGGACAAGTCTCATGATATCACCACTTTATGTTTCTCTCCAGCAGAAAATTTGAGGATAAAGTTATGGTCATGCAGTGGTTAGCGTGATGCTATTACAGCTCAGGACACTGGAGTTCTGAGTTCAATTCCGGCACCATCTGAATGTTCACTGTGACTGTGTCGCTTTCCTCCCACAGTCCAAAGATGTGTAGGTTGGTAGGTTAATTGCTCATTGTAAATTGTCCTGTGATTAGGCCAGGGTTAGATAGGTGGACAGTGTGGCTCATTGGGTTGGAAAGGCCTGTTCTGCACTATAATAAATATATAAGTAGAAGTCAAGCAAATACAATCCTCATTTTAAAAATATGCTATTTGATTTCCTTTTATAAAAGTTTCAGGGGCTAATGCCTTGTGTCGGGGATCGATGACTTTTCCCTGATTGTGTAAGTTTGAATCAGAATCAGATTTATTATCATCCCCATGTGTCTTGAAATTTGAATACTGTGGGTGCTTGAAGATGAGGTGCTCGAAGATGAGGTGCTCAGGTATCTTGTACCCCAGGGTCAGCCACTGAGACATTAAGAGAGCCATGTATGACACCAGTATGCACTGAGATTTGGGTGAAGATCTTAAGGACTTGTGCGCTAGTGAGTTGTGGACTATGTACATCTCAAAGCATTGGAGAGATGCCAGCAATATTGGTTACACAGACTCTTCCAAATCCACCAGCAGGATAAATTTTTCAATGTCAACTTTTTCTTCCAGGTCAGTACCACCAACACTCAGGCACTTCCTCAGTGCTCTCCAATGGGAAGACCATATTATTCAATGCTTTTTCACAGACCATGAGCAGATCCATTAGAAATAAGATTATCAGGTGAACTTTCAAAGATCCTCTCAAAATGCTTGAAAATATAATATCCCTACTCAACTAGTAGGAATCCCTGGCCTAAGACCACTAAATTTGGAGAAGTAATATTTGGGATCACATTGAGAACCTTAACTACCTTCATCAGGACCACACAGAAGTCCAGCATAAATAGCAGAATAAACTACCAACTGGCTACCTCATCAAGTAGCTCTTGTTCCAGCTGTGGCAGAATTTGTAGTTCATCAGACACTTTAGAACTCACAGAGATGGAGGAGAAGCAAGTCACTTTTGAGCCTAAGGGTCAGCAGAAATTGTTGATTTGAACATACAAATCTAAGAAATAATATCAGGTGAAGGCTATTATCCTCTTAGTACCTGTGTCATAATTCAGTAAGATCATGGCAGATCGTTTATCTCATTATCACTGTTCTGTCCTAAGCCCAATGTCTTTCAATATCCTTAATATCTAGAAATCTGTTGTAAATCTGTCTTGAGATTACCATGCCTCCCCAGCCCTCCTGGGCAGAGAATTTCAAAGATCATAGGACCATCAGAGAGAGGAACAGAATTAGCCTATTTAGCCATTAGCATCTGTTCTGCCATTTCATCTCGGCTGATCCATTTTCCGTCTCAACCCCATTCTCCTGCTTTCTCCCAGCAATCTCTCATGCCATGACTAATCAAGAACCCAATGACCTGGCATCCGCAGCCTCCTGTTTCAATGGATTCCACAGATTCACCCCCCTTTGGTAAAGAAACTCCTCCTCATCTCCATTCTAAATGGATGTCCCTCTATTCTGAGGCAGTATCCTCTAGTCTTAGACTCCCCCACCGTAGGAATCATCCTTACCACATCCATCTAGGCCTTTCAACATTCAATAGGTTTCAATCAGTCTTCTATATTCCATTGAGTACAGGCCCGGAGTGATCAAATGCTCCTCATACAATAACCCTTTCATTCCTGGAATTATCCTCATGAACTTCCTCTCCAATGTCTGCAATCCTTTCTTAGATAAGGGACACAAAGCTTCACAATTATACGAATAAATCTCTGGAATGATCTGCTCCTTATTTTGGGGGAATTCTATTCTGCTTTTAGGAAATGTGTCTTGACCTTGACTATTCTAATTTTAAGGGATATCACCCCTTAATCTTTATATAATGGTAATATAGCTTTGTATTCTACCCTCTTCAAGAAAAAGGCTAGGAGCCTATTGGACTTTTTAAACTATTTGTTGTGCTTGTGCAATTTTCTTTAGTGATTTGATACTTGGATCTATAAATCCCTCTGCTTCTCTAAGGCTTTTAGCTTCTTGCTATTTAGAAATTGTTCTTATTTATCTGTTTATATTATTTGTTCTAGAAAGCCTATATTCCATTGGAATTTTTTTCACTGAGACTTCCATTGTCCCTTTTCAATTTTCTGTTCCAATGAATAGTATTTATTGTAACCATCTAACTTGATGCACCAACAAACTTGGGTGTAAATCATGAATTGGATCAATTAATAACTTAAGTAAATGGAGATGCATTTGAAAAGAATTAAATGCAACTGAACAAAATATGTAAGGACTACATGAAATAAAGGCAAGGATTACAGAGTTTGAAAGTTGCAAGAAGTTACAAATCAAAAAGAAAGAACTACAAGATAAAGCATTAACAGAGTACTAAAATAGAGCTTGTTAGAAATCAAAACCACTTTTACAATTATATGTGGTCTAAGAAAGTGGATCAGGAGCAATGGGGGCCTGAAGAATAGTGATAGGGTGATATTGTAAATAAAAATAAGGAAAAGCCAGACACTGAATAATTATTTTAGTTCAGTATTCATAGTAAAGATGTGTCTATGTGGATATTCCAAGGAAACTAACATTGAATTATTTTGGATGCTTACCAAAATGAACATAAGCAAGCTGAGAGTAATAAGGAAAATAACAGAATTAAAAACTCATTGATCAGATGCTTTCAGACGTTTAAATAAATGAGAACATTGTTGAGGGCATAACTATAAACTTGTATCGATCGCTTGATACGGGAACCTATTTTTCAGATTGAAAACGTATGCATGCTACTTTGCTTCTGTCAAATGATGCCAGGGAATATGATAGAGGGAAACTGGGGAATTATGGAAAATATAACCTAAAATGTACTTCTGGTTTGTTGAGCTCTTGCTCCAAATTCCCTTCTGCCAAACCCTGCAGCTTTCCTCACTGCAAGGAACCAGTCTGTGCCTCAAACTGTGGCAATAAAGGTTTGGATAGGCCTTTGTCCGATGCAAAATTCTATCAGTTAGCCAGTGTTGGGCCATTACTGGGGTGATCGACTGTTCCTCTCCCAGACCAACATCCCAGCATTGATGTCACTCAAGCTACTCCAGTGGGCGGGCTACATGGCCTGCATACCTGGCACCAGACTCTGGAAAAAAATATTCTGTTCTAAGTTCTGACACAGAAACACATTTCCAAGTAGACACACTTCAACAGTGGTCTCAGAACATATGTAATCTGTAAACAACAGGAATTCTGCAGATGCTGGAAATTCAAGCAACCCACATCAAAAGTTGCTGGTGAACGCAGCAGGCCAGCCAGCATCTCTAGGAAAAGGTACAGTCGACGTTTCAGGCCGAGACGTCTCGCCTGAAACGTCGACTGTACCTCTTCCTAGAGATGCTGCCTGGCCTGCTGCGTTCACCAGCAACTTTGATATGTAATTTGTGACTGAATTGTGGGAATTCCTCCTCAAAAGGAGAGGGAGCACATAGAAGGCATTGAACAAATGAAGCCTCAACTACAGGAACATGTGAAGGTCATGCAAAATTAGTAGAAGGACCAAACGGTATCCCAGACAACCCATAAGCCTGTCTTGTTGAGAGTCAATTGCCATATTCTGACAAAGAGGGTGGATCTCACATGAAGCTCTAATACTGAAGAACAATTCATCCTCAAAAAGAAAAAGACTTGAGTATGTAATGAAGGAGACAATGTATTATAAATGGTTTAATTTATCAGTTCAACTAGCATGAATTGAGTAACACACACAAAATGCTGCAGGAACTCAGCAGGCCAAGGAGTATCTATGGAAAAGAGTACAGTCAACGTTTCAGGCCAAAACCCTTCGGCAGGACTGGAGAAAAAAAGCTGAAGAGTAGATTTAAAGGTTGGGGGGAGGAGAGAGAGAAATCTAAGGTGAACCATGAAGGGGAAGGGATGAAGTAAAGAGCTGGGAAGTTGATTGTGAAAGGGAAAAAAGAAGGGGCTCAAATTGACTGGGTGCAAATTGTTGAACTACTTACAGTCTTCTCCCTGAACACTTCTAATGATCTTCCACCTAGTTCACCAACATATCTTTTCCTGATGCGCTTTCTGAATATTTCTCATGTTCCAATGATACACTTTCAAAATCTACAAAATATCTCTCGCATCTTAACCTCTAGGTGTCCCTGTCCCACTGATTTCCACCTTATCCATTGATATCACCCAACTTGCCTTGACTCTTGCCACAACCAATTACAAAATCAAAGAGTCATAGAAACTTACAGTACTGAAACAGGCCCTTTGTCCCATCTAGTCCATGTTGAGCCATTTAAACTGCCTACTCCCATCACCCTGCACTGGGACCATAGCCCTCCACACCCTACCATCCATGTACCTATCTAAACTTCTTCTAAACGTTGAGATAAAGCTGCAATGCACCATTTGTACTGGCAGCTTGTTTCACTCTCTTACGACCCTCTGAGTGATGAAGTTCCTCCTCATGTTTCCTTAATATTTTCACCTTTCTCCCTTAATCCATGACCTCTAGTTGCTTGCATTTACCCTGTCTATATCCCTCATAAGTTTGTACACCTCTGTCAAATCTCCTCTCAATCTTCTACATTCTAAGGAATGAAATCCTAACCTATTCAATTTTTCCATAGACAAGTCCTCCAAACACAGCAACATACTTGTAAATTTTCTCCATACTCTTTAAACCTTACTTATATTTTTTCTGTAGGTAGATGACCAAAACTGCACACAATACTCCAAATTAGGGCTCAGCAATGTCTTATACAACTTCAACATAACTTATATAACTTCAACATGTTCTCCTGTACTCAATACTTTGATTTATGAAGGCCAGTGTGCCCAAAGATTTCTTTTCAACCCTATCAATCTGTGCCACCACTTTCAGTGAATTATTGATCCATATTCCCAGATCTCTTTGTTTTACTGCACTCCTCAGTGCCCTACTGTTCACTGTGTGGGTCTTATCCTGGTTGGTCCTACTGAAGTGCACACCCTGCACTTTTCTGCATTAAATTCCATCTGCCATTTTTCAGCCCATTCTTCCATCTGGACTAGCTCCCACTGCAAGCCATGATAGTCTTCCTCGCTGTCCACTACACCCCTAATCTTGGTGTCATCCGCAAATTTGCTGATCCAGTTTACAGATTGTTGATATAGATGACAAACAACAACAGACCCAGCATCAGTCCCTGCAGTACTCCACTAGTCACAGGCCTCCGGTCAGAGAGACAACCTCTACTACCACTCTTTGACTTCTCCCACAAAGCCAATGTTTAATTTAATTTATTACCTCATCTTGAATTGCTGAGCGACTGAACCTTCTTGACTAAACTCCTATGTGGGACCTTGTCAAATGCCTTGCTAAAGTCCATGTAGACAACATCCACTGCCTTGCTTTCATCAACTTTCCTGGTACCTTCCTTGAAGAACTCTGTCAGATTGGTTAGACATGCCCTACTACACAAGAAGCCATGCTGACTACCCTTAATCAGTCTATGTCTATCCAAATTCTTATATATCCAGTCCCTTAGAATACCTTCCAATAACTTTCCCACAACTGATGTCAGACTCCTAGGCCTATAATTCCCTGCTTTACTTTTTGGAGTCTTTCTTAAACAGCAAAACAACATTGGCTATCCTCAAATCCTCTGGCACCTCACGTGTCTCTAAGGATGATTTAAATATCTTGGCTGGGGCCCCGGCAATTTCTGCACTTGCTCCCGCAGGGTCCAAGAGAACACCTTATCAGGCTCTGGGGATTTATCCACCCTAACTGGCATCAAGACATCAAACACCTCCTCCTTTGTAATCTATACAGAGTCCATAAAGTTGACCTATTCACACTGTGACTGTCTCCTGAATAAATAAAGATGCAAAATATACATTTAAAACCTCCCCCATCTCTTTTGACTCCATGCATGGATTACTATTTTGGTCTTCCAGATTCAGCCCTCCTGTTTTCTTGCTTAAGTGTTCTCCTGCATTTCTTGTAATCCATAAGCACCTCATTTGTTTCTACCTGCCTTTACCTGCTATGCACGTCCTTTTTTCTAACTGGGGCCTCAATATCTCATGAAAAACAAGGTTCCCTATACCTGTGATCTTTACGTTTTATTCCGACAGGCACATACAAGCTTTGTACTCTCAAAATTTCAGTTTTGAAGGCCTGTCACTTACCAAGTACACCCTTGTCAGAAACCAGCCTGTCCCAATCCACACTTGCCAGATCCTTTCTGATACCAGTAACATTGACCTTTCTCCAAATTAGAACCTCAACTTGGGGACCAGGCCTATCTTTTGGCGCATTTATTTTGAATCTAATGGCATTGTGGTCACTTGATGCAAAGTGCTCACCTACACGAACTTCTGTCACCTGCCCTTTCTCGTTCCCTGATAGTAGATCAGGTATCGCACATTCTTTCATTGGGACCATAAGACCATAAGATATAGGAGCAGAAGTAAGCCATTCGGCCCATCGAGTCTGCTCTGCCATGCTATCATTGGCTGATCCAATTCTTCCAGTCATCCTCAATTCCCTGCCTTTACCCCATACTCTTTGATGTCCTGGCTAATCAAGAACCTATCTACCTCTGCCTTAAATACACCCAATGACTTGGCCTCCACAGCTGCTTGTGGCAACAGATTCCACAGATTTACCACCCTTTGACTAAAGTAATTTCTCTGCATCTCAGTTCCAAATGGACGTCCTTCAATCCTGAAGTCATGCCCTCTTGTCCTAGAATCCCCTACCATGGGAAATAACTTTACCATATCCAATCTGTTCAGGCCTTTTAACATTCAGAATGTTTCTACAAGATCCCCCCTCATTCTCCTGAACTCCAGGGATAACAGCCCAAGAGCTGCCAGACATTCCTCATATGATAACCCTTTCATTCCTGGAATCATTCTCGTGAATATTCTCTGACCCTTCTCCAATGTCAGTATATCCTTTCTAAAATAAGGAGCCCAAAACTGCACACAATACTCCAAGCGTGGTCTCACGAGTGCCTTATAGAGCCTCAACATCACATCCCTGCTCTTATATTCGACACCTCTAGAAATGAATGCCAACATTGCACTTGCCTTCTTCACCACCAACTCAACCTGGTGGTTAACCTTTAGGGTATCTTGCACAAGGGACTTCTGTGTACTGATTAAGAAAACTTTCCTGAACACATTTCACAAACTCTAGTCCTTTTACAGTATGGGAGTCCCAGTCAATATGTGCAAATTCAAAATTGCCTGCTATAACAACCTTGTTTCTTGCAACAGTCTGCGATTTCTCTACAAATTTGTTCCTCTAAATCCCTGGGACTATTGGGTGGTCTGTAATAGAGCCCCATTAACATGGTCATGTCTTTCTTATTACTCAGTAGACAAGTTAACACCTCACTAGACAAGTTCTCCAGTCTGTCCTGACTGAGCCATGACATTTCCTTTGACTAGAAAGGCCACCCCTTCTTCCTTAATCCCTCCTGCTCTGTTATGTCTAGAACTGCGGAACCTTGGAATATTGAGCTGTCAGTCCTGGTCCTCCTGCAACCAAGTCTCGTTAATGGCCGCACTATCATAATTCCAGGTGTTGGTCCTTGCCCTGAACTCATCTGCCTTTCCTACAATATTTCTTGCACTGAAATATATGCAGCTCAGGACGTGAGTCGCACCATGTGCAACCATTTGATTCCTGACTTTATCTGAGGTCTGTTTACAGAACCTCTCTACTATCCGTACTGGCACTCTGGTTCTCATCCCCCTAGATCTCTAGTTTAACCTCCCTCCCTCCCCCATCCCACACCATCCAGCACTAGCAGACCTTCCCAATAGGGTATTGGTCTCCTTCCAGTCCTCCCCACTCCAGTCACTACTTTGGTCCACCAATTAAACAGAAGATGCTTACTATTGGAAAACTTTGATAATCTGGCACCTTCAGACTGGTTGTGTCAGGCCATCAGATATTTTGGACTATTAGATATTACTCCTATTGCCCAGCACACTTTGATTTGAGCTTGTTACATGTTACACAGTAGTAGAATCCATTATACCCAATGAGCTCAAAGGGAGCAGGATTCTGAGTCCCAGTGAGTTTGAAGAGGTCAGGAAATAGAATCCAGTGAGCTTCAGCTTCTATGTTTCAGGTTACTGAACATGATGGGACACACACACATTCCAGATTATGGCTGTACTCCAGACCTGGACATACACCTCAGCTTTGCTCTCAGTAGCACAAGGCTGACTGGAGTACACAGATCAGCAGATAGTGGGTCCATGGATGGGCAGGTTTTAGAGTGATGGCAAACCAGCAGGTCTAGGGGTCATAGACTCATTGAAAAATATACAAAACAGAAATGTGCTTCAGCCCAACATGTACATACCTACCACAGACCTCAACTACATTTATACCATTTGCCTGTATTAGGCACATATCCCTCATTTCCAAAATTACAACTTCTTTTGGTCATTTATTTTAAAAATTCACCACCAACTATGTGAAAAACTTACCCCTGCATCTCCTTTAAATATTTCTCTTCTCACCTTCAACTTACATCTTTTAGTTTTACACACTCTATCCTGAAAAAGAATCTAGCATCCTACGGTATAAGTCAGTGGTCGGCAACCTTTTTGCCTCTGTGGGCTGGATCGTGTATTAATGAGCAGACGGTGGGCCAGATAAACGCCATAAAAAACTTAGAATATGGGAATTATCCATTTAAATACATCTAGTTATGTTTTGCCTCAAATTAATGAATAACGCATGCTAGGAAATCATTTGTGCTTAACCAAGGATGCCAATTAGTAATCAAAGAACTCAGTTTAGTTGTAATTTATTTCAATCAAGGCATCTTATGAATCTATTAAAAGGACACAAAGAATAAAACGTATGAACATGATGCATTGATTGATGGTAAATTAAGTATAATAAAAAATAAAATTTTAATGCAAACAGTCAATAAATTAATGTGAAAGTTGATGCTGATTGTTGCTTGAAAGCTTCATAATATTGGGTGTCAGACTTGTTGATGCCAAGAGCAAGACATTATCCAGATGGGCATCAGTCAACCTTGTTCTCAAATAGTTCTTGGTGTGCTTCATTTTTGAAAATAATTGCTCA
The DNA here is from genome assembly GCF_963921235.1 of Mobula hypostoma. Classification (NCBI taxonomy): domain Eukaryota; kingdom Metazoa; phylum Chordata; class Chondrichthyes; order Myliobatiformes; family Myliobatidae; genus Mobula; species Mobula hypostoma. Next base: position 34,226,179 of record NC_086099.1, on the reverse strand, counting down.
CACAGATAACTGCTGGCAAACAATGATGCCATCTTTTTTGCATGGTCCACTAAGTTAGGACACTTCCCACTTGGATGAATATATTGTCTATAGAAGTCAAGCACTGACACATCTTCAGAATGAAATTTCGATCTCAATAGGTCATCACACTGCATCTCAATCAACTCTATTTGAAAATTATCTGATGCAGTGTCCACTGCCACATCAAATGGAGTAGCAAACAGCTTGAACTCATTTGCATGCAAGCAAAAATCAGCAAAAAAATCAAGCTCTCATCAAGCACAATTGAAAAAAATTGCAATTCGTTGCAGGCATCCCTTAAACAACTTTTAACATCTGCTGACATTTCTTCAATTCGCCATGTGATTGTTCTTGCTGACAGGCTGATAAATGCAAATAAAGATTTCTCTTCAGGACAAACAATATCCACCACTGCCAGTAAACATTCTTTGACAAACTCTCCATCTGTAAAAGGCTTCATCTTTTCTGCAATACGTTTTGAGACTTCGTAGCTGGCACGGGTATTTCCTTCATTTTCACTGATTTTCTTGGCAAAAAATGGCATTTGTTTTCTGAAACTAGCCTTCATTCGCTCAACTTCATCTTTCCTTGCTTGCCCAGTAAACTTGTTCAAATTTCCACTAAGGTAGGTCTCGTAATATCACCTGATATTTGCCACCTTCTTCACAGCAACATTTTCTGGGCAGAGGAGACAAACTGGTTTCCCAGCTTGCTCAGTGAAGAAGTAATTTAGTGTCCAAGGGTCTTGGAAATTTCAGCACTCAGTGTCTAACTTCCTGCATTTTGCATTCATTGCCATTGGAATTTTTTTCTTCGATTTTATTTCGAAGCCGCAGTTATTCAACAAGTATCGTAGCACATGTAAATATCTGGATATTTAGCGTGGATTTCTTGTTAAAACACAGTGACGCTGTTTCTGTTTACAAATTTGAGCGATCCCATCTGAAAACCTGCGCGTGCGCGGAGGGTATCTAGTACATATTAATAAGGTAGTCTGCCTTCCCGTCATTCGTATATACCGGTGTTAGGTTTGGAACGAACGGAACCTGGCGCCAGTGTGACAAGACGCCATGCATGTCCATCAGTGAGGCCACGTGAAACACTAAGAATAAGGAAAAATCGCTCGCGGGCCGGATAAGCATAGTATCGCAATATTCGCTCGCGGGCTGAATTTGGCCCGCGGGCTGTAGGTTGCTTACCCCTGGGATAAGTCTCAATACAACACTACTCAACTTCATGTGTTTGAGTAAGAATAAATCCAATATCCAATATCCCTCCTTTCTGAGTAACATCCTGGGGAAATTTTTTAAAAACTCTTTCTAGTTCGCCGGCAATTGGAATCTGAACTGTTGAAATTTAAGTTGCTTTTCCGGCTCACTAGCGCTGCCTATAACATATCAACTTCAGTTTCCATTAGTTCAGTACTTAACCACCACAGTCAGGCAATGCATCTCTACACCTGTCAAGATAGCAATCTCTCACTGCCTTTCTTTCTTTCCTCCCTTTTTGGAGCAGACTCGATGGGCCAAATGGCCAACTTCTGTTCCTATATTTTCTGGTCAATATTTCTCCGCTTTCTGATGGATAACATATTGCCAAAAGTAGTTTGAACTCTGTGTATAATGTTTCTTCAGAATTGTTTCTCTCTGCTGGTCTTAACAGTCAAAGTTTTAATGTTCTAATTGGAACAAGTTATGACGAAGGGCTTGTTAGGAATTTATGCAATAAATTTTGGCACCAGGCATGGAACAACATCCAAAACATGTTTGGTGGGAAAATAATCAACATCTTTTTCAATCTTCTAATGGGATTTTACAGGTCTGCAGTGCAACCTCCTGCACAGCCTTAAAAGTGTTTACTGCAAAATGCTTGCATTTATTATAAATCTGAAACTCTTTGGAAGTTTTCACTTAAATAAAGCCCGGTAAAACTTACCCTATTTTATATTTAGTGCATTATATTGCTGGTACATTGAGTTGAGAAACACTTCATGCACACCATTTTTTTCCATTATTGCTCATTCTTGTGTTGTCTTATAACACTGCGCACTATTTCTGTATCTTTGCAGATTTTTCCAGTAATCTATCAAAATTAATTTGGAACAAATAATGAAAAAAAAACCCAATGCGTTTAAGTGCTTTGGTGAAATATTTTTCTCCAAGGGGAGCCTTTCACTGTATTTATCATACAACACATTGTTTGTATAGCACTGAAGCACTGATATTGAGTTACAATTATGCACCACAGAAAAGTGGTTTCCAGATGTTGGAAAGACAGATTGTGATTGTACACAGAGGCCATTTCCAGCTAGCACTGGAAATGTGCCATTGCCAGCTCAGAATGCAAACTTCCATTGACTCAAGTGCAAGGAGAAAAACAATCTGCAGTAATAGGGCTGCAATGTACAAATTTTGCAATAGAAATGTCAAAAACAAATGTTAAGTAATAGTTTTAATAAATGCCTTGTATTTGTTAGCTTCACCTTCAAAAATGAATCTCAGTGAAGCAATATCGAGTCAATTGAGTATTATCTTGAATTACTCCATAATTGCTTGGTCACACCACAATTAAGATTGAATTTCCTCAAATTTTAAGTATGGCTATTAATGAAAAACTATTTTGTTTAGTATAATATTCATGGTGTAATACCACAGGCATTAATGGTTGTAAGGAAGCACACTTTAAACTATTTGTGTCTTACATATTATCACTCTATGCACTCTACAATGGACTTCATTGAAAGTTATGGATTCACTGAATGCTTATTTTATATGTATTTCATCCAGATATTGATGTGCGGGTGATCTCCTTTAAACTCAGCATTACACCTTCTCCAAGGAAAGTGTAACCATTTCAATATTATTTCTCCATAGGATCATAGTTTCTTTTAGGAAGGCAACTAGATTATACATTTTCTTGTAAGCGGAAATTCAAATATTCAGAGTATTTTTGAGTTTAACATGGTTTTTGAGTCACAACATGCTTTCCTCAGAATAGCTGAGTTAAATATAAAGCTGTGCAGTTTCTACCACATAGCCTAGGGCCTCAAAGTGTATTAGAAATTCAGGTGACTGTTTGCCTGATTTTCTGGGGTGGATTTAGCTTATTACCTTGAAGTTCCAATTTCCTGTTTTGTCTTGTAAATAGCCAATTGCTTGTTTTAAGATTAAGATTATTTGTTCTGGTAATCTGTTACAGTAGAAGTAATAGTTTTGTCTCTTTTACTAAATCCTTCTTCTGTATTTCAAGGCCAGCCTGAGAAGATTCTTCAGGATGGTGATTCCATGCAAAGCATCTGGCCCAGATGGGATACCTGGCTGAGTACTAAAGACCTGTGTTGGTCAACTGGCCGAGTGTTCACTGAGATCTTTAATCTCTCACGTCAGCAATCGGAGGTACTGACCTACCTCAACACGCTTCAATTATACCAGTGCCTAAGAAGAACAGGATGATTTGCCTAAGAAGAACAGGGCAACCTGCCTCAATAACTATCGTCCAGTAGCACTCGAGGTGATGAAGTGCTTTGAGAGGTTGGTAATGAAACTTATCCTGTGTAAAAAATGACTTGGATCTGCTCCAACTTGCTTGCCGGCACAACAGGTCCTCGACAGATGCCACCTCATTGGCTCTTCACTCAATCCTGGAAAATCTGGACAGCAAATGTGTATACATCAGGATGCTCTTTATTGACTACAGCCTGGCATCTAATACTATCATTACCTCAAAAATAATCAATATGTTTCAAAACCTTCTCATGCAACTGGATCCTTGATTTCCTTACTTGAAGACCCCAGTTGCAACAACATCTCCTCCACAATCTCCATCAGCACAGTTGCACCACAAGGCTGTGTACTTAGCCCATTGCTCTACTTGCTTTACAATTATGACTATGCAGCTAAGCACAACTCCAAGTCAGGAGACTCAAGACTCACACAATCAGGTACAGGAACAGTTATTACCCCTCAACCATCATTCTTTTGAACCAGTGGGGGCTATTTCACTCAAGTTCACTTGCCCCATCACTGAAATGTTCTGACAACTATGGACTCACTTTTAAGGATTCTTCTTCTCATGTTCTTGATATTTATTGCTTGCTTGCTTATTAATTAATTAATCAATTAATTATTATTGATTTTGTAGTTGAAGAGTTTGTTGTCTTTTGTACACTGGTTGTCCACTCAGTTGGGTGTAGTCTTTCATTGATTCTATTATGGAAATTGGATTTACTGAGCATGTCTACAAGAAATCAAATCTCAGGGATGTCTATGGTGACATATATATACTTTGATAATAATTTTTCTTGGAACTTCGAGCTTTCTATCATTTGCATTACTTCAGTTAGGCAATTACACAACTTTTTAAGCTTAGGGGAATTCATTTTATTTTAATGCAGCTTACTTTATAATTTACAGTACGCTGGATGAACTCAGCAGGTCGGGCAGCATCAGTGGAAACGATGAGTCATTTAGATCCTAATTCTGGGCATACTCCATTATACCCACTTCATTTTTATTAATGTTTTGGACCTGGCACTGCTGACTGTTGGGAAGGGAGTTTGGTGATTTAGATTGGCTGATAATGTTCCAAGCCAGTGATAAGTTTCTAAGCTAGGATGTTGAAGAACATAGAGAGGAATTTGCACTTGGTGGGGTTTCCTCCCCCTGCTGCCCTTCTCCTCCTTGGTGATGGAAATATCAGAGTGATCAGGGTCACTACCTGCACCATATTTTGAGATTGCATTCATTAATACCCATGATTAAAAGCTGAAGTCCCGGTATCAGTTGGTGTCACATCACCCCTTGACATCAACCTCCCAAATCCTTATGGGAATTATACCCATGACTGTGTTGCCACCCACAGCTCCAATCTGCTATTTAAATTTGCAGATGATACTACATTCATTGGCCTAATCTGAAATACAGAGAAGAAGTCATCACCCTAACACATGATGTCAAGAAAACAACCTCTCCCTCAATGTCGCAAAAACAAAGGAGCTGGCTGTGGACTACAGGAGGAACGGAAACAGGCTAACCACTATTGACATCAATGAATCTGGGGTTGAGAGAGTGAATAGCTTCAAGATCCTTGGTATACACATCACCAAGGATCTCACTTGGTCTGTACATACTGGCTGTGTGGTGGAAAAAGCACAACAATGCCTCTTTCACCTCAGAAGGTTCAGAAGTTTAACAAGAGTCCCCAGATGTTAAGGACTTTCCACAGGGGCACAATTGAGAGCATCCTGACTGGCTGCATCACTGCCTGTCATGGGAACTGTACTTCCCTCAATCACAGGACTCTGCAGAGAGTCGTGCGGACAGCCCAGCCCATCTGCATATGTGAACTTGCCACAATTCAGGACATTTACAGTGACAGGTGCATAAAAAGGGCCTGAAGGATCACTGGGGACCCAAGTCACCCCATTCACAAACTGTTCCAGCTGCCACTATCCGGGAAACAGTACCACAGCATTAAAGTGAGGACCAACAGGCCTCGGGACAGCTTCTTCCACCAGGTCATCAGACCTGCTTAATTCACGCTGACACTATTATATTTCTAAGCTATATTTACTGTTCTGTTGTATATCTGACTGTATATACTATTTATTACTATAATTTGCACATTGCACATTCAGGTGAACATGTAACGTAAAGATTTTTACTCCTCATGTATGTGAAGGATGTAAGAAATAAAACCAATTCAATTCAATTAACTTTTCCCTCAGTAGGAAGAGGGAGGATTAGTCAATTTGGTATAATGGGTCAGGTGGATGTTATCCATTTGCACAAAAAAAGCTATCCTCAGGGTCTCAGCCTAAAACACTGACTGTTTATTCATGTCCATAGATGCTGCCTACCTGTTTGAGTTCCTACAGCATTTTGTATGTGCTTCTCTTGTTTTCCAGCATCTGCAGAATCTTGTGTGTATTTTATGCTTATCAATTACTTGAGAAAAAGGCAGTTCCTCAGTAAACCTCAGAGGTAACTATGCAGGGGTAAAAATTGAAGACGGTATTGATAACTTGAGTGTACCATTGGCTAAGTAAGGGGCAAACAAAGTGCCAGAAGTACAATTGACCTGAAATATGGAGGGAGATTGTGAAAAATTCAAAGACTTTTAGGAGGATAAGCTTCTGTATTTTAGAGAACATTTTGTCACTCTGAGAAGGGAATGAACATTTCCTCATCAGAGGGAAGTTTAATGAGAAATTTGACGGGAGAGTGCCTTTCTTGTTCTCTGTGATGACTCTAGATGAACTTGGTAGAAGATTTTGAGGCACAACGGTACATGGTTTAATACAGGAAGTTTTGCTGGTAGACTGGTCCAGCAACTGTAAGCCAGATATGATCAAGCCTATACTACCTACACTTGAAAACGGGCAAAGCATCAGAGTGAGGGTCTGAAACATTTTACTAAAAGCAACATTAAAGGTGAAAGGTGAAAGCAAAAGAGAGTTGAGCAGAATAAATCAAAGAATACTAGGAGAGGCAAAGTGATGAGTATGGAATACATAGCCAAATAGAGAAGGCATTTGCATAATAGGCCACCTAGTCTCCTTCTATCATTCTATATCAGGATAAAGGCTGAATTGTAGTTAAAAATAGCAGTGCTGAATTTGTAATGGATGGTTGTTTGGATAATTTATATCTGCCCATTGTGCAGAGCAGAAGAAGGTCTACCTGCAAGAATTATCATGCTGTTTAAAACAATTGATAGTCATCACTTTTCAGGTGACTTTTATTTGCCTTGCTGACTACTACAGACTAGCTTCCAACATTTTGACAAGGCCTACTTAAATATTTTGTTCTTCTGTGTCCTACCGATTTTATTGTTTTGAAAGTATGTTGTTCTTTTAAAATGAATACAAGTGGCAATCTTCATAAATAATACATAGAATATATTTAATATACAAACAATATACTTTACAGCTCGGTAAAACTATTTTGCAGACACATAGATGGGCCAGTATAATGTCGTCTTAGTTATCTATCTTTTCGAATAATGATTGAAATCCATTTATTATGGATTCTACCATAAAAGCACATTTTACTGTATATATTTTGTGGCTTTTTAATAGAAATAAGTGAAAATTCAGCTACTACATTCAAACAAATAGTACAGTGGTACAGCTAGAAAAGATATTGTCTCACAGATCCAGTGACCCAGGACCAATCCTGGCATCCATTATTGTCTCTGTGGTCGATGTATGTTCTCTTTGTGACCATGTCTGTTTCTTCTGGGTGCTCCGGTTTCCTCTCACAAACCCCCCAAAATTGTGGGTTGTTGGGTTAATTGGACTCTCTAAATTGCCTCTGGTGATTTTGGGGGAAATTGAATGGAATTCGGGGATGATAGAATTGGTTAGGTGAGGATGACTATGAAAATGGGTGGTTGATGGCCAGCATGCATTTGGTGGCCGAAGGTGCAGGGTAACATAATCGGGAGAAGTGTACAAAATTCACGACCACCAACATTGAGCTGGGGTTTCGCTTTAAGAGGCTGGTCTGACCTGAAGACATTGTTATGTAAGGGATTTTAGCACGCTTTTGGTGTGTAGATTTAGGAGTGTTACGGGTTTCATTAAACGTAAAATGCCTCACTTCATTCTATTTGTAAAAAGCTACAAAGCTGCTGCAGTTCCTCAACGCCCCAGTGACAATAACATTCAGCCAGTTCCGTCCCGAGCTAGTGATTCTACAGAAATTGTTGTCTTACAAATGGAGGCTCACTCTTCTTGCTAACCTGATGTGTGAAAATTCATTAAAGCTATTATGCAGCCTAAATTTGATATGTGGATATTTCATATGATATTAATATATCCTCCTTTAGAAATGAGCTGTGGTGAAAGAAGCTTCTTCATCATTACAATTTGTCTGACTATTTGCTGTAATTTGTGGTTAGTGAATCTTTACCAGAGAGTGCAAAGACAGAAATTGAATAAAATCTGTAATTTTATGACTGTATCTGGACAATATTTATATTTCTCTCTTGAAATACAGAGTGTTGGCATTAATCAGTGATACACTTCCGTACTTCTGTTTATTGAGTGTGGTGATTTATAGAAATATTAAAAACAGCGCACATACTCCTCTGTAATACATGTTCAGTTGCTTTCTGTTATTTGCTTTACTGGGCTGTATTACTAAAAAGCCTTCAGACAAAACAGCTTTTGACCATACCTGCTACTTCATGCGCATTGGGTGGTGCACATAAAATATCTCTGTAGCTTTTCTCTTTCCAATTATCACAGTCCACTGGCCAGCAGCTCATTGAGAGGTCCAGTTTATTTGAAGGATTGACTTGTTAACAAGAAGTAATCAATGATCAAATTTGGTAGTCCTCACTGGGTCTGTGCTCCCCGAACAAAAGAAGTCCCTGGAAGAAGAGTGAATGCTGATCACTAGCAGCATATGTTGAAGTTTCTGGATCCTGAATAAAAAAAAATCCTTCATCCTTCTGGCAAGTTAAAAACAAAAGTTCTTCTGGACTCTTTTTAATGTTTCTGCCATTTCACACAGGTTAAATTGTACACAGTGCACCCTCTTCCTGGTTCAAGCTCAAAGTAAGAAAGAGGATCAATAAATTTCAGTTTCCACTGAGTGTGAGCCCTCAAAGTTAAACTCATCACTTTGCTACTCAGCTTCAGAGTTTCAAAGGCAGTGGCACTGTTGCTCAATCTAATGGCATCTTAAAGTCTGCAAGAGAAAATATTTCCTTAAGTCAAAAACTGTTCATATGTAGTTTCGATTCATGCATCACCATAATTTTATTGCCAATGTTAAAATATGTAGTAAGATTCCAAGAAAATAATAAAAAATGAAAATCTAGCAAACTCTAACAATCCATTTATCCTTCCTGCTTGATTGCTATTGATTTCTCACATTCTGGGGCCCTTCTGTATCTGAAAATGACCATACATAAAAGAAGTAAATTTCTAAATCCCTAGGCTCCAATTGTCTTGTAGATTCCCTGGGCATCTATATTGCACTTCACAAGTGATGTATATGTCTCATTTTTATCAAAAATGCCATGATTTAGAACAACCAAAAATTACTGTTTTTCGTATGGATTATATACAACGTATTTCTGAAGCCAAAGTAAAAGATCTAATGCAAAAGTAATATCTTTACTTATATGCCCTATATTGTAGGAACTTTTGTAATGGTGATCTTGTTGAAATATGCATAAGCTCCAGATTTCAGAATTGCTTTTCACACAAGAGATCTTCAGAATTTGTGTACACCTAGATTTAACCCCTTTCTTACCTCCAATAACATTCTTAATTTATTAGTGCACTGAGTATTACTGCCTTGACAAATCCTATTAGATGACAGAGTTAAAATTGTAATGTCTGTCGAATGACTGAGTGCACAATTTAAACTGTAAAGCAAAGGCACAATAAGAGCTGAAGCTTTGGACAACTTTGGATTCAGTAAAACCTGGAGTCAGCCAGCCCTGGTGAGTTTACAAAATATTATTTAAAGAGTGTCAGGAGCATCCATTGTATGGCCTTTTCTCTGTTATCCATCAGCCTGCCTTTTGTCTCAGCCATCTGATCATAAGATTCTGAGAACCAGGCAGTGCAGTAGACACCCTTCCTCTTGAACCTGCTACATTATTCAATAAGATCATGGCTGATCCAGTCTCGGCCTCAGTCTTCTCATTCCCTTTGACTCTTGTGTTTTTCAGCTGTTTGTCACTATCGCCTCAATTATACTCAATGAATCCACCTTCACAGCTCTTCGGGTAGTGAATTCCAAACAGTCACAACTCTCTTAGCAGTTCCTCCTCATATCTTCCTAAAGTGGGCAGTCCTTATTCAAAACTATGCCCATTTGTTCCTGTTACTGCCAGCAACCAGCTTGTCAGTCTCCTCTGAATCACATGTTTCAATAAGATCACCATTCATTCTTTATAGTTCCCAAAATATAGGCACAATTTACCCTTCATTCCAGGAATCAACTTTGTGAATATTCTGTACATTGCCTCCAATGCGAGTTTATTTATCTTTCAATGTATGCTGAACATGACTGTGTTCACATCTCTTGCTATGATCTCTCCAATGTAAATTTGCTGGGGAGGCTGATGCATGGGCATCATGGTCAGCCACAACACAGTCCTTGACACATCGGGGTTAGGATCCAGTGGCATGGAATACAAAACAACCTGGGACCCCTCACTGCAGCAGCCTTCCCGAAGTTATGACGTGTCATTATCTTCTGCCAGCGCCACCACTGAGGTCTTGGTTGGATTGCTCTTTGTCTAGCACTTCCTCCTTGACTTTACTGCCATGGGTGATCCTACCAGTAGCCAAGCGCTGGATGGCTAAACTACAGATGCATCGTTCTTGCGATCTCAGGAACTGTACCCCAGAATATGTGACAATAATAATTCTTCCTTCAAAGTGGATAATCTACTATTATATTCCATCTGCCAAGTTATCACTATCCATTTCCAAGCACTTTGCAAACTCCTGCAAACTTGCTAACCCTCCAAATCAGAACATTTGGCTACAGCATGCTTCATTGGCTCAGACCTCAATTGTTCCCGAACCACTTCCTTTGCCTGATTAATGTAACATTTCCCAAGAATCCAAGATTCACTTCTGATGCTCTGCTCTTCATTTAGGTGTGGAAGTTACCTCCAAGAGAGACAGATCCTCTGGGCCTCAGTCTGCAGGGGGCTAGATGAATCTCCTGCCCATTTACACTAGCTGAGAATTTTGCTTTGAGCTTATTACAGCTCTCCCCCACAACACTACCCCTCCAAACCCCACCTAATGGATGCAATTTCTAGCAGGGCAACAAAATACTTGAATGTTGTATTCCATGTTATTTCTTAATTTGATAGTGGATTCTGCAGTGATTTTTCAAGCTAGTTAGTTTCTGTTGAATATACTACTATTATCATTTTGAGCCATGCCAATGGCATCTGGTATCGTTAAAAGTTTAGAAGAAGTTAAATTCTGAAAGGATTTAATAGATGAATCAACATTTAGATTAAAAAATTAGGTCAGTGTCAAGCACAGTGTCTGACATGATACTTTTCCTTTCAAATACTGATTGACGGATTTTTTTATTTTCATTTTCTAAAATCTCTTAATTGCTATTTCTTTGGCATACCCAAATAATAAAATGGCTTTGCAGTTTGATCTCTCAGCATCAATGCTGATCTTTATATTGATTCCACACTTAATAAACAGCACATTGTTAACAAAGAAGCCATTCACTGTGTGAAAATATATTACATATTGTATCTTGGCGGAGTGTTCAGTTTTGCACTATGCTTATTTCAATGCTTACTTAAGAAACGCTTCTTCCTTTACTGGCTTTCTTTTTAGAGGACCACTATTACTAGGCCGTGCAGTCCATTAAGCTCCTGATTATCAGATATTGGCACTCTAAGTTGCTCTCTCACAAGAACACACAGCTGTCAACATCCATTTTCCAATCTTTGTGAGATGTTCCAGTAATTAGAAAGTTGGCATATCTATTGCTGAGAAAGGTGCTAAAATGGTACACAGTGCATAATACCCTGGAGAAACAAAATAATCTGTGACCAAGATCATTGAAATTGTTCATAGGATTTCTGAACATTTCCATTATCTGGTGAAAGCTGGAAAACAGCTGAGACAGCTACAAAAATTAATAGCAAGTGTCAGTCCCCTCCCCCTTCAGATTCAGGGCATGTAACAACAAATAACCCTGATATATTTCACATTGGAGTGCACAAGTGAATAAAAAGTGGTTTTAATTTAAATCCCTGGCAATAGAATATTTGCTTTTGGCTCTGCAAGGGGATGAACACTACTTGCAGCTGAAGGGTTGGCTCACTAATAGAAAGATATAAAGTACAAACAAAGGAATTACATGCACCTTATTTGAATGTGTTTATAATATGAGCCTATTTCCAATCTATTGTAACACCTCAGTAACCACAGACTCATTCAGAAGACTGGCAATCCTCACAAATACTCCTACCTTGGGCCTTTCAAAATATGGTGATATAATACTGTGGCAAAGTACTTGCTTTCATCTGAGATCCTATTTCAAATAAAATCTTGAAATTTGCACTTTACGTTTGAGAGAAAATCAGATTTTTAAAAAAATATTCATTTATAATTGGAAATGATAAATATTCAGAATATGCCACACAGTGTGCTTGCCATTATCTTCAAATTATTATGTATTCTTTAATTTTCTTATGATGTATTATGTCAAGGAATAACTTTAAACCATCATGTTTGCTATCCACACTTATGCTGACTACTCTGCTTGATCTTGCGCTTGTTGTAAATAATGCTTTTTACGGTTTCCCTATGCTTTTGTTCATTATTTCATATTATTTTAGTTTATTGCTATGTCAATGTTCAAAGTAATTGCAGTACAGAATATGCATTTAGCTCACAGGTCCATTTTTTTTTACCTTATTTGCAATTTTCTTTACAATATATAATGTAATCTTTCCTATTAAATGCATTCAAATGAACTTAATGAGTACCTTGCATCTGTCTTCACTGTGGAAGACACTAGCAGTGTGCCAGAGGTCCATGAGGATCAGGGAGCAAGAGTGAGTGTGTTTGCTATTACAAAGGATAAAGTTCTTGGCAAACTGAAAGGTCTTAAGGTGGATAAGTTACCTGGACCAGATGGTCTGCATCCCAGAGTCCTGAGAGGTAGCTGAAGAGATAATAGATGCATTGGTCATGATCTTTCAAGAATCACTTGATCCTGGCATGGTCGCGGAGGAATGGAAAATGGCAAAATGTCACTCCACTCTTTAAGAAGGGAGGAAGGCAAAAGAAAGGAAATTATAGGCCAGTTAACCTAACCTCAGTGGTTGGGAAAATGCTGGAATCTATTATTAAGGATGAAGTTTCAGGGCACTTGGAGACTAATGATAAAGTAAGTCAAAGTCAGCATGGTTTCTGTGAAGAGAAATCTTGCTTGACAAATCTGTTAGAATTGTTCGAGCATGTAACAAGCAGGATGGACAAAGGTGAGGCAGTGGATGTCATCTACTTAGATTTTCAGAAGGCATTTGATAAGGTGCTGCATATAAGATAAAATCCTATGGGTTCACAGGAAAGATACGGGCATGGATAGAGGAATGGCCGACAGGCAGGGGGCAGCGAGTGAGAATAAAGGGGGCTTTTTCAGTTTGGCTGCCAGTGACTAGTGGTGATCTTCGGGGGTCAGTATTGGGACTGATACTTTTCACATCGTTTGTCAATAATTTAGAAAATAGAGTTGATGGCTTTGTGGCAAAGTTTGCGAATGATATGAAGATAGGTGGTGGGTTAGGTGGTGCTAAGGAAGCAATGCAATTGCAGCAGGACTTAGTCATATTGGAAGAATGGACAAAAATAGTGGCAGATGGAATACAGTGTTGGGAAATGTATGATAATGCCTTTTGGTAAAAGGAACAATAGTGCAGACTATTATCTAACTGGGGAGAAAGTTCAAACATCAGAGTTGCAGAGGAACTTGGGAGTCCTTGTTCAAGACTCTTAGAGGTTAATTTACAGGTTGAGTCTATGGTAAAGAAGGCAAATGCGATGTTGTCATTTATTTCAAGGGGAATAGAATATAAAACAAATAGATAATGCCGAGGCTTTATAGGACATTAGTCAGACCACACTTGCAGTTTTGTCAACAGAGTTGGGCCCCATATCTCATAAAGGATGTGTTGTCATTGGAGAGAGTCCAGAGGAAGTTCATGGAGATGATTCTGGGAATGAAGGGGTTAACATATGAAAAATGTTTGGCAGCTTTGGGCCTGTACTCAATGGAATTTAGAAGAATTCAGGGGGATCTAATTGAAACCTACCAAACGTTGAAAGGACTAGATAAGCAGGATGTGGAGAGGATGTTTCATATTGTGGGGGTATCCAGAAGGACTCAACCTCAGAACTGAGGGGCGACCTTTTAGAACAGAGGTAAGGAGGATTTTCTTTTAGCCAAAGAGTAGTGAATCTGTGGAATGCTCTGCCACAGAATTTGGTGGAGGCCAAGTCCATGGGTAGATTTAAAGCTGTTGATAGTTTCCTGATTGGTGAGGGGATCAAAGGATATGGTGAGAAGGCAAGTATATGAGGTTGAGTGGGATCCAAGGATCAGCCATGATGAAATGGCAGAGCAGATTCAATGGGCTGAGTGTAATAATTCTGCACCTATGTCCTATCATCCTATGGTCTTAATTATGTTATCCACTCAAGTCCTTCTTGTGCTAGTGAATTTCACACTCTCATTTACCTGAATTCTCTACTGTATTTCTTACTCATTATCTTACACTTAAAACCTTGACTGCTATTGAAACATCTTCTCTGTATTTGTTCTCATAATTTGCAACAATTGTATAGGTCTCTTTTTCTTAGAAAATAGACATTTGTGCTGTCAAAAGCTCATAAGGTATTTTTTCTATTACTCAAATAAATCTTTTTTGCATCTTTTCCATATTTTGAAATTGCGACTCCTGCTCTCAAGTTCAAGATAAAAGTGATTTAAAAACAGTGATACTTATGCCAATGCCTCCAAAGGGTTACTTCCCATCTTTTGCCATTGCTTTATCTCCTTTAACCTTTAACCTACACTGTTTCCTGCAATCAGGTTGTTTCCCATTTTGCTTTTTTTTAACACAATTTGCACACACGCACGACCAGTTTCTCAAGCAGTAACAAGTACACTCAATTCAACACTTGCCCGAAGCTGACCATATGGCATTTGATTAGTTGTCCTGATTCTGAGGAATAGCCAAAGTGGGAAACCTTCTCCTGCCATGAAAGTATTTGTAAGGAGTGTCAGAATAAATCTGCTTCATCACTTTGTAAACAAACCCCAAGTCTCCATCCATTAATATCTTTGCTCTGATATTCATTCAGAATCTTCTCGTTCTCCCAGTAAACAGATGTTTTCTCACACATTCGCAAATTTCATGCTTTATGTTTTTAGGTTTATGCTTGGTAAATGTAATTTGAAGATTCTAACTATAGATTGTTATTGTATGCCTGGGATTATTATTTTTAGGAGAATTTTATTTATTTCTACAGAAAAAACTGAAGTATAACTTATTTCAGTCTGGTTTATTTATGTCTTTGTTTCCCTGAATACAGCTTCAGTAAATTTATGAATTTGGCTCTTGGTATTGTGTATAACTGAATGTCAGATCATGTTCACTTTAATAGTTTTGAGCCTACTATCAAACGGGTGGGGTAATTCTTTCATTCTGTGTGTATTTTCCAGAACTGAGTACTGGATTTAGATGAACATGGCCCCATTTATCTTGAAGCAATTTTGTTTCTGAATCTAAATTATGTATGTTTTCCTAATTATATCTGTTTGGCTCTAGATGTCTACATAAATAGTTTTCTTGTTCTTACACACTTTCCTTACCTCTGTGAAACTGAGCACCTTTGGGATTATGATGATAAAAACCTCATTAAAATATTTGTAATGGAATTTTAAGGGAGCCTTGAATTCATTAATGCTGTCTGACTATTTCTCAAGGAAAATGCTAATGAAGTCAAGTTATTGTTCTCATCATCATGCACATAAAAAACAATCAGGGAAATGTAGTCCTTAATTTCAAGTATCAGCAGGTAGAACCTCCGATGAAGTACTTTGTGACAGAAAGTAGTTGTAAAAACTCATTACAAGTTTTCTGTCTTTGTTTTCCAGTCAGTCTCAGCGACTTCTTCTGCTAACGCTGGAGAGCCAAGTTCACACTGTGAGGTTCAATTAACCTTTGTTTTTGTTGCTTTACCTGATTCCAATTTGAATTTCCATCAAAGTAATATCCGACTTAGCACCTGAACAGGTAATCTAAACTAACACTTCAGTACAGTAGTTCAGAGTGCTGCATTGTTGGAGATGTCACCTTGCAGATGACACGTTAAAAGGTGACGCCATCTGGTTGTTCTGGTAGATGTAAGAGATCCCCTGGCACTGCATTCAGTACCAGATGGGCTGGTTCTCATGTTATATTGGTCAATATTCTCCCGGCAATTATAATAACAACAAATTGACTGTTCATTTCATGTCTCTTTCCAACAGCTTGCTCAGATCAATTTGGATGCTGCAACTACCTGATCAATTTGGATGTTCCATCTACTGTACCTACAATTAAGATCAAACTTGGCGGTGCTTTGGGCAGCCCTGATGATGATGGGAGATGTAAAATACTGATGCTTTTTTAATTACTTGACAAGAATATCCTACCTGGGTGAGCAACTGTTTGTAAAAAATATTTACTTGTTTTGTTGCAGTTTGAAAAACATCAGTTTTTAATGCAATTTTGTTAGCAAACCACCCAAAAACCTATTGCTGAAAACCACCCCAAACTCCAGTCTCTGGTCCACAGCCTCTTCAGTGCAGTGGAGAGGAGGATTCCACCACCAACATACTCATGCTTTTCCTGAATCTACAAAGAGCCTCTATCCTTGCCTCAACAAATTTACCCAAGTGGTGCAGTCACGGAAAACCTGTTTAAATTCCTAATGATATTGTTAAAGTCAACCTGCGTGAACTCTGCTGTGAGCCGGACTGATCTCCACCCCTTAAAAAAGGAACCTGTGTAAGACAAAATAGGTGGATATGGAAAAAGAATGGATAATGCTTTAATTTTTTTTCTGTTCTTTTTCTGAAGTATATGACTGAATCCCGAGCAAAGTTTCACTCGCATATGGCTTGACAAGAAAATTGGTGAGATGGAGTTTGCAGAACCTCTGACCTGCATTTCTCCATTAACCTTAAACAAGAAACTAATTTCGGATCTATCCACATGAGTTAGGTTTTCTTCTGCCTCAAACAAGGGCCCTTCTTTTGCCCTTCAGCAAGCCCACGCATTCTTAACCTGGATGACATTACCTAATATTAATTTGTTTCTTAGTGGGAGAGGGAGTACGTGCAACAAAACTTGAAAAGGAGAAGATATTGATTCATTGTACCAAGTGTGGTCAGCCCTTGAAATCCTTTCCTCGGTCCATTCCCAACACTGCCTTTCTTTGCCCTAATAGTTTTGTTAAACTTATGTTGCATATCCCCTGAGCTTGATGTAATTATCTTGTGAGCATTATGTCATTATCTCGTGATGGGCATGATGTAATTATGACCGTGAGGTGATGTTATGTCACGTGATGGCATGTTCCAAACAGTATTTAAACAAAGCCCACCAATGTGACGCAGTTTTCATTTTTTATTTTTAGTGCAGTGTTGCTGTTGCCGGTCGGATGTTTGGAGATGCCACCAGTTTTGTTTGTTGCACATTTATTTTTTCCTTACAGTTCAGTATCGGAGAGTGAAGACATTACCAGAGTTATCCGAGCAAAGGATTGGGTAAAGTTAATGTCGTTCAGGGTCTTGGGAATGACCGACCTTTTTGAATTTGTTCTGGAATTGTGGCTTGCACATTTGAGTTAAACCCCTGCAAGGTCGGGAAGGTTTTTGCAGTGACCACCCTCCAGTCAAAAGGTCAGCCCCTTTATTTCTTCGTGATTCCTTCAGACAAGACATCTCTTGGCTGTGATCGGCAGATTCGTCATTACTTCGAAGGAATCATTGTTTCGGGGAAGTCTCTCCTTAATAACTGTACAAATCACATGGACTTTTGAATTTACCACTTTAAGTCTGTGCTTGGATGAGAACTTGTTAATAGCAGTTTATAAGTTTGACTGTTCGATATAGTCAACTAACTGTTATCTTCTGGTTAAGTTAGTCATTTGTTTATTTTTCGATGTTATGAGCAGAGGTTAATAAATCTCGTGGTTTGTTTATAACTCTGTCTCAGTTTCATATCTGTCGCTGCTGGTTCATAACACTTAATACCGAATAAAATCTGTAAATAGAAAATAGAAGTGGCGTGACAATCATTAAAATAAATTCATGTTCCAGTGTAGCAAATTTGGGAACAGGATAAATGAATTTGGGAAATTACAACTTTGATATCTTGGAAATTGGTTTAAAGTATGGAAAGTTAAAAGGAAGGATATTCTATTTTTTTTTATTTTCAAATATTTCTGCTCAACCATTTGTTTCCTTTTAAACAAATATCTGGCTTCCATGAAGTACAGCATTCAGGCTAATTTTGATTTTGAGCTGGCAATTTGCTGGCTTGAAGCTTTATTTAGAATTTGAATAAATCAGTAATACTAAGAGATACATACTTGCCAACACATCACCAAGCAATTATACCATAAAACCCCCATATATAGCCGCAGAATTACTCTATTCGGCCCATTGAGCCTGTTCCACCATTCAATCATGGCAGATGTATTATCCTTCTCAACTCCATTCTCTTGCCTTCTCCCTGTAACCTTTGATGCCCTTAATAATCAAGAACCTATCGACCCCCATTTTAAATATACCCAATTAAATACATTACTACCATTGGATTGACATGGGTGTTGTTACTCAAAAAGGTGAATGAGAAAATAACTGTCTAATCATTAACTTTTCCATGGAATTCAATGCTATTTCTACAATGTCCAATTCCATTCAAAATTTTCCAGTAAATGCAGTAACTATGGCTGCATGTAGCAATACTGAGAGAACATTCAGACATGTGTTAAAAAGTGACAAGTGATATTCATGCCTCAGAAGTGCCAAGCATTGACTACCTTCAACCATAGGGAATCTAGACATCTATCTATAGTATTAGCATTGGCAAGTCCCACGCCACTGACTCGAAACTCAACTGAACTAGACACGTAAGTGCTTTAGCTGTAACTAGAGGTCAGAGACAGGATGTCTTGCTGTGAAGGTCTCACCTCCTGACTTTTCCATCATTTACAAGGCACAAATCAGAAATGGAACGGCATATGCTTCATTTGTCTCATCGATTGCAGCTTGCAGCCTCCCTAAATATTTATCCCCACAGTCCCCACTCCTCCCAACCATCCACCACTGTGGTGTGTCACCAGCAAAATCACTGTGGTTACACTCCGAAGCTTCCGTGTCTCCCAAACCGATAGTCTCTAACAACAAGAAAGACAAAGGCGGTAGTTTCATGAGAACACCAGTCGTCTGTAGGTTTCTACGCCACCAGTCCTACATTATCATGGGGTCTAAATTCTGGGACTCCTTACACAACAGTGCTGTAGGAGTACATTTACCAGAAGGACTCCAGCCATTTAGGAAGATAACTCAGCTGTACTTACTTAAGGGCAGTTAATGATGGGGAAGAACTGCCTTGCTATTGATGTCCAGATTCCAAAAATAAAAAAGAAAATTAAAAATCAGATGTGGTTCCAGCGGGCAGTGCTGCCATGCAAAGTGTAAGGTGGGGACAAATAACATAAAAACTCCTAAGTGAAGTCTTTGTTTTTCTCAGATTTTACACTTCAAAATATACGCTCAGTGGCTACTTTGTTAGGTACCTCCTGCACCTACTAAAACATCCATGATATATTCATGGTCTTCTGCTGCCCTAAGTAATCCACTTTAAGGTTCGATGCGTTGTGCATTCAGAGATGCTCTTCTGCACATCAATAATGGTTATTTGAGTTACTGTCATCCTCCTGTCAACCTGAATCAGCCTGGCTTGACCCTTGACCTCTCCTCAAGGTGTTTTCACCCATGGAAATGCCACTCACTGGATTTTTTTTTGTTTGTTTTGTTTTTTTGCACTGTTTTCTGTAAACCCTAGAGACTGTTGTGCGTGAAAATCCTAGGAGATCAGCAGTTTCTGAGATACTCAAACCACCCCATCTGGCACCAACTATCATTCCACGGTCAAGATCACTTAGATCACCTTTCTTCTCCATTCTGATGTCTGGCCTGAACAATAACTGAACCTCTCGACCATGTCTGCATGCATTGAAATGCTGCCACGTGATAGGCTGATTAGACATTTGAATTAATGTGCAGACGTACAGGGGTACCTAATATAGTAGGCAGTGAGTGTACATACAAGGAAAAATATTGCCAGCCATTTGCTTGTAGTATAGGTGTTTTCGGCTCTCAGTTTTGTTGAAGTCAAATGTTAGTCAGCTGCAACATAAACTTTTAACAGAGATTGTAAATGAGATGCCAAATCTGGAAAACTGTTTCTCATATATTCATTTATGTTTAAATCAAAGCCTCAAGAGTATCATATCGCAAATGAAGTCTCAAAAACTGTTGATGACGACTGGCTGCCATCCTTCTTTCTTCAATCCCGAGGAACCTGGAAGATGGTACAGTCGAGTCAAGACTCCACCCTACAGCATCACTTAACTTTACTGAGAGTATATTACTAAATTTGTAGGGCACAAATTAATAGTCAAATCTTGAAAGATAGAATTCATAAAATGGATGGTAGTTAGTTCCTATAGTACTCAAGTAAATTTAATTTCTGTCACGAGACAAAAACATTTTATAGATTTTTTAATTTGAGATGAATTGTAATGGATACACCCGCACTTTCAATAATTACATTAAAATCCATGCGTACATAATTTGCTGCATGAAATCCTGCTTGAAGCATCCCACTGCTTTATTGAATCAGTAATAACCACTTTACACCAGTAGAGGGTGTAAAATGCAGCAACAAAATGTGTACGATCAAGTTTAATGCTATTGTGAATTAATGTTGTTTTTTTGAATTTGCATCAAGTTGGTGCGGACTACCTTGTCTGGAGGCTGAAGGTATATTTAATATTGATACTAGGCCTTCGGATTGAAGTGTCAAAATCAGTCAAAATGAAAGAATATTTGAAACTAAATCAGAAAATTCTATAAATACATAGCAAGTCAGGCAGCATCTGTACAGAGAAAAAAAAAATCATCATTTCAGCATGAAATGTCAAACCTTATACTTTGTAATCTAACCTGTTTTCTTGTGCATTTCTGGATTTTTTTTCACTCATTTGCTATGTTGATAATCTTGTTTAATTGACAGAGTGAAATCTTATTGTGTTTAACTCAGTTTGTTTCATCTGGAAACTAATCTGAGTCTTTATGTTTGATTATTTTTACGGTGACTAAGGAATGAAATAGTCATAGTTGCCCATGATTTGTGGCACACAGACTAAAACTTCTCTGCAGTAAGAAATACAAAAAGGCATGCGGTCAGAGATTGGATGTCTTCCTTTTTTGTTAGATCAAAACGAGGTAGAGTACAGAAGATATTATTTTTTGATGGTCATCGAATTATTAACCATATTAAGCATACTCACAAGGTTCTTAATAGATGGGAAAACTATAATTTCATATGGCCACTAATTATATCAGTGAATAAGCAATTAGGAATTGCCACAGCTGTACTGCAGAATGCTAAGGGCACTTTTTAGGGTAGGGATTGCCAAAGCTTTGCATAATGAGCGTGCAGATCTGAATGTCCTGCCAAAATTGTGGAGAGTAATTCCAACCCACCCACAGCATAAAGGTCACTATTTCCCACAGCTCAGTTCATTAGGTAGTGACTGCTGCTGCTACTGCTGAACTATTGTGAAAGGCTTACAGTGATGATGTGAATTTAACCTTTAATCTGTGAATAATGCACAACACCCGCAAAAAGGTTCCTTGTGCGAGTGTATGAGTAAAAGCTCGCATAAAACCTGCTTCAGAGAAACATTGTACATACTAGCTGTTTTTACAATAAACAGCAATAAATTTCATAAGCCTGTTAGCAGGTTTGCAAATTATGGAACTGAATGAAGCTTAACAATTTTACTTCAGCTTCCCTGGAGATTTAATTTCTGGATTCATTTTAATAAAAAAATGTATTTATCTCAGTGACATTTGTCACCTGAGTTTTTCCACTCAACTCCTAACCTCCAAAGCAGGTCTGAATGTGATCATGATATGTAGCAACATCATGATTACATTAATGAATATTTCCAGCAAAGTCATTAATTAGGAAATTCTTAATGTTTTTATGAGTTAATTTGATTTACCAAGCAGCTGAAAAAGCCAGGAAAGGTTCAGAAATCAATGTTATTTCAAACATAACAACATTTAATTCCTGCTGCCTCCCATGTTATCACAGGACTTTCCTTCCAATCCTCCCCTCCCCCATTCATTCTTCTGAAGACTTCTTTCATCTTCCACTTTTTCCATTTCTGACCAAGATTCAGAGCCTGCCGATCTGTTCCCCTCAGCTGGATTTCTCTCCTGCTCCACACCTATTTTTCTCTGGACTGGGTCCAGAAGGCATGCCTTGCTGGAACTCCTCAGCCAGTCTATGTACATATGGTCTGAGTGAGAACGAAGTCCCTGAGAGTGTAATGAAGAGGCCCCTTCTTAAAACCCCAATGACAAAGTGCACCCTCGTATTGCTGGATGTCATACACTCATAGTACACTACAGTGCAGAGTCAGGCCCTTTGGCCCATCTAGTCTATTCTAAACCATCTATCTACACCTGGACCATAGCACGCCACACCCTTCCCACCCATGTCGACTTCATAAATATCTCTAATCGCTATATTTGAAGTGTATCATTAAAAAGTGAAGATAGCTAAACAAACAATGAACTAGAGCAACCGAAGCACATAATATTTATAAGCATTGAAATACAGGAGAATAAATAAAGGCATAACTTCCCCTTTATCTCCTGATCTTTTGAATCCATTGGAATCTGGGTTTCTGTGACGGCTGTGAGTTGTGGGCTTTAAGATATGCATCTCAAATGAGTGCAGATTAGTAAGAGATTTTTCATGGATGGGGCTGCAGTAGGTTGGTAAGTGAGCAAGGGTGACAGTGCAGCTTCTGGGATATGACATTTTTAGGATGAACTCACTTAACAACGTGTGAGAAGCACCATTAGTAAACTCTGCAACCCTTTCTTGCTTCATTTACTGCTCCACACATATACTAAGATTTAAACTTTTGGGTTCATAAATTTAGCCATTGCTGAAAATGTTGCAACAATGATTCAATTTTTGAATGATTTTCGGTACTGTGAAACACACTGTTCATTCTGGTTATATACAGCAATCTCAAAGCATTAGGCAGTGATAATTCACAGTGCTACATGTAATACATTGGACAGGCATTGATTAATCCTGCTCTGTGATCCCCAGGCCTATTTGTGGCTGATTTATTGCAGCTCCAATGTGCCCAGCTCTGATCTTTAGCCTATATATATTATTTTCCAATATTTCATGGACTTTAGATGGGAAACTTTCTGTTTTTCTTCCTATCATAACCTTGGCTGACATGGTAGAACTTTGTCAACAACACTTACAAAAGTTTGTGAATGATTCCATTAGACGAGCTTCTTGTTCTTGCATGTGGCTAGAGCAACATTAATAAATGTGATGATATAATCCCTTGTATTTTCTGGGCTATTGCTGTCAAAGGCAGATGAGGATTTGATTCACTATTTGCTTTTTTTATTATAATGTTTGGATCCTGCATAGAATTTTTAGTGTGTTTTTCTGTAATCTATTCATATTTTGTGACATAGGATCCTTGACTTCCTTTCTGGGAGACCATAATCAGAGGATTGGCAACAGCATCTCCCCCTTGCTGACTAAAAGCACAGGCTCACCTGAAGGATGCCTGCTCAGAGCCCTGCTCCACTCTATTTTCACTTGTCCGAATTTGCCACTGACACCACGGATGTTGGTGGAATCTCAGATGACAGTGAGGATGCTTACAGGAGTGAGATTAGTCAGATGGTTGAGTGGTGTCACAACAGTCTCATACCCGATATCAGCGAGACCAAGGAACCGATTGTGGACTTCAGGAAGAGGAAGTCAAGAGAACACACACCAGTCCCATTGAGGGGTCAGCAGTGGAAAGCGTGAGCAGCTTTAAGTTCCTGGGCATCAACACCTCAGAGGATTTATTCTGGGCCCATTACACTGGAGTGATCATGAGAAAGGCACACCAGTAGCTCTACCACATTAGGAGTTTGAGGAGATTTGGTAGGTTACCGAGGACTCTTACAATAATTTTTATAGATGTACAGTGCACAGATTCTACAGACTTACAGATTCTGACTGGTTGCATCATAGGCTGGTATGGAGGCTCCAATGCGTGAGATCACAAGAGGCCATAGGATGTTGTAAATTTAGCTAGCTCCATCATGTGAACAACCCTCCCTACAGCCAAGGAAATCTTCAAGAGGTAGCGCCTTAAGGAGGCGTAATGCATGACTAAGGTCCTCACCATCTGGGACATGCCCCCTTCTTGTTACTATCATCAAGGAGAAGAGAGAGGAACCTGAAGAGCCATACTCAATAGTTTAGGGACATCTTCTTCCGCTCTGCCATGAGATTTTTGAACAGCCATGAAGCCCTGAACACTACCTCATTATTTTATTTTGCACAGTAGATTTTTATGTATTGCACTGCACTGCTGTTGCAAAACAACAAATTTCACGTCATATGGCAGTGATAATAATTCTGATTCGGATTTAGAGAAAACTCCTGCAAAGATGTCCTGACTGGCTACCCTCCAACAACCACAACAATCACCTCTGTTCAGGGTACGGTTCTAACCATTGAAATATGTTCCTATGATTTTCATTGATTTCAGTTTTACCTGGTCACCATGACGATGCCGTACTTATCAGATGCTTCTTTGATGTCAAGGGCACTCATTGTCACCGCACCTCTTGAATTTAGTGCTTTGACATATGTGTGGCCAAGACTCGAATGAAATCTGGATAAAGTAGTCCTGGTGAAACTTAAGATGGGCTCAGATGGGAAAACTATTTGCATTTCATTGTCCTGCGACACACTGCATCATATGTGGGCGTTCGAACTATTACTCAAGTGGTAGGGCTACAGGTCAAGATAGGGTTAGGGTTAAGTGGTGAGTAATAGTAAATAGTTTTCATCATTTTCTTGTATGCAGAACATAACTGGGCAATGGATTACTATTAATATTGGCATTAATTAAGTATAAGGAAGAGCAGAGTTTCTCCGGTTAGCGGACGATTTCCCTCCACGCCTCTCCGACATAGTGGGGAACCGCGTATGAGGCAAGTTACAGCAGCGGTTTGCCATTGCCTTCTGCTGGGTGAGCTTCTAAAGAGGTCACCAGCTTGTAACCCAGCACAGATGGAAAGCGTGCAGGGGAGCCGGCTGGATTCAAACTCGGGACCTTTTGTCCCGAAGTCCAGCACTGATACTACTACGCCACCAGCCGGGTCAATTAAGAATAAGCATAGAAAATTAAGTTTCAAAGAGCCATTTAAAAGCCCAGGTATTTTATAGAAATGTTTCTGGTGTTCAAACATCAGCTGAGAAAATATAATAATTGGAAGTGACATGAACCCAACAATGCTGAGAAATATGATATCTCGTGCTAACTCATCACAATAGCAACTTTACTTGCATGACATATTTGTGCCATGCCAAAATGAGTTGTTTGAATCTTAATAAAATATCTGTTGCCAACCCAACCGTCTGAAGGAGAATTTTTGGAGGGCTGCAAATTAAAGCAGCCGAAGTTACAGACTTATAACTGCATTATATCATGTGTTTTAATGGGATAATGACACAACCATTTAATAATATGTATACTGAAACACTGCTCCTGTGTCCTGTGTAATTCTAGTGATAGCCAGTGTTGAAATGTGATTTCCGTCTGTTTCTCGTGAACGTTTTGTACTTCTGTTAAAAGCAACAGAAGATGAATGGCATGTTGATGTTATGGGCTGGAATCCTTCGTCAGGTTCCGGCCCAAAACATCGACCAATCTTTTCCATGGATGCTGCCCGACCTGCTGAGTTCCTCCAGCGTGTTGTGAGTGTTGCTTTGACTCCAGCATCTGCAGATTATTTTGTGTTGATGAATGTCATGATCATAATCAGCAGAGGTATGATATCATAAATCTTTGTCTATTTTCTTGTTCTGCAAACCCCAATGTGTCAGGTTACAAGGAGCAATGGACTTGAAGGCCAACAATTTGTTTTTCTTCATAAGGAATGATTCACCATAGGTTAGAGTTCAAAGGAAGTTTATTTTTAAAGTGCGTGCATGTTACTATGTACAACCATGAGATTCATTTTCTTGCAGGTATACTTAATAAATCCAAGAAACACAATAGAATCAATGGAAGACTGCACCCAACAGGATGGACGAACAACCAATGTGCTAAGGACAACAAACTGCAAATACAAAAGGGGGAGAAATATAGAGAACATGAGATGAAGAGATCTTGAAAGTTAATTTGTTCATTGGTAATCTTTAATGCTCCATCTGATACAATCCAATAGATGAGAATAGTAATAACTTTGTTTTACTCATGTTGAGGTCCATCATTTAGATCAATTTCTAAAGTACATAATTTAGGACACGATTTCTTCAAAGCTAGATTATGGTCTTGAAGAGAGTCTTTGAAAATACTACTAGCTGAAGGGGAGACTGGTTAGGTTGTTTTTTTCCCTTGGTGGGTAGGAGGCTTATAAAACCGTGAGGGGCATAGATAAGGAGAAAAGTCACAGCGTCCTTCTCATGATAGGGAAATCTAAAACTGGAGGGCATGGACTTAAGGTGAGAGGATGAAGATTTAAAAGGGATCTGAGGCTGGTATGTATATGGAATAAGCTGTGAAATGAGGTGGTAGAGGGAGGTTCAATAACAATAGATAAAGGCACTCTGGTAAATATACATGGGAAATGTTTAGATATATATGACAAATGTTTCAGGTAGGCAAATTGTTCAGCGTGGACAAGTTGGGATGAATGGCCTGTTTCAGTGTTGTATAGGTCTATGACTGTTTGACTATAAGATTTCTGCTTCTCATTTAGAGAAGATATTTTCCTTAATTAGAGAAAAAGTGAGCAATTTGAAATATGATAGAAGCTTTCAAAATATTTTATGATCAGAGATGACAAATGTATGCAGGTTAATTGACTTAAGCTTAAGGATGGAGCAAATAATGCCTCAAGTTATTAAATGATTTTTCTGCCATTAAGTCATAGATTATGTGGAACAAACATCTGAGTACTGTAATTCATAATGCAATCATGATTAACCTATCTAAAAGAGGTTTAAAAATACATGTTTTGGGATGGAATTTAAGTTTCTGATGATTGACCATATGGTAAAAGATGATGACCAAGCAAGAAGGTCAGCATTCTATCTTTAGAGAGCAGAGTCCGGGGATGAATATTTTGTTGTAAATCAAGAGTATCTCTGTACAATTTTTCTTCAGACAATTAACTATAGCTGTAGAATCCATAATGGGGTGAAGAACATAAGATGTTAATTATCGGACCAGGAGTAGCCTATGGCTCTTTGAGACTGCTTTGCCATCCACTAAGTTCCTGACTGTTCTGATCTTCATCCATCAAATTTCTTCTCTGATCCCCTTTGCCCCAGATTTACATAAGACTGTGAGACATAGGAGCAGAATTATGTCATTCAATCCATCCAGTCTGCTCCTCCATTCCATCATGGCTGATTTATCATCCCTCTCAACCTCATTTTCCAACCTTCTCCCTGTAAGCTTCGATGCCCTTACTAATCAAGAACCTATCAACCTCCGTTTTAAGTATACCCACTGATTTGGCCTCTACAGCAGCGGTCTGTGGCAATGAATTCCACAGATTAACTACCATATGGTAGTCGAAATTCCTCCTCATCTCTGTTCTCCGGGAATGTTCCTGTATTCTGAAGCTGTGCCTCTGGTCCGAGACTCCCCATTGTCCAAAATCTATGCCAGCCTTAAATATGCTGAAATCTTAATATGGAACATGTCTAAAGCTTTGATCATACTGTGCATACCTATGAAAAGAATAAATTTATGAGCTCAGTGGTATTTTCCCATGGCACAACAGGTACATGTCACATAAGCAGCTTCAAGTGTGCATCATATCAGAACAAAACAGTTCTATTTCATCAGGGTGCCACGTGCATTAAAACACTGAGATGTGAGTGATTTTAGTAGGACACCTCCGAGACACGTAATGGACTCTGTACTGAGCCTTACTAAGTTGATGAGGAAATGAACAAAGCCACCCAGTCTTTTCCACTGTTACCTAACTGCTGCCCAACAAGCTGAAGCTCTGGTTAGCACATAAACATATTTCTTTAAAAAAATTTAAAGAAGTTTGCAATTATAAACATGCATTTCCTTGCTGTTCTCTGCACTTTATATCCGACATATTTATACTTTATACTTTATAGTCGCCAAACAATTGATACTAGAGTGTACAATCATCACAGTCATATTTGATTCTGCTCTCCGTGCTCCCTGGAGTACAAATCAATAGTAAACATTAAAAATTTAAATTGTAAATCATAAATAGAAAACAGAAAAGGGAAAGTAAGGTAGTGCAAAAAAACCGACAGGCAGGTCCAGATATTTGAGATGAATCTGCAAGTATTTATTATACATTTGTCTTTGAAGCAACTGGAATTCAATTCCATTGTTGCTGGGTTTATTGCCTGGTTTAGAAACATAGAAACATAGAAAACCTACAGCACAATACAGGTCCTTCGGCCCACAAAGCTGTGCCGAACATGTCCTTACTTGAGAAATTACCTACGGTTACCCATAGCCCTCTATTTTTCTGAGCTCCATGTACCTATCCAGGAGTCTCTTAAAAGACCCTATCATATCTGCCTCCACCATCGTCGCCGGCAGCCCATTCCATGCACTCACCACTCTCTGCGTAAAAAAAACTTACTCCTGACACCTCCTCTCTACCTACTTCCAAGCACCTTAAAACTGTGCCCTCTCATGCCAGCCAATTCAACCCTGGGAAAAAGACTCTTACCATCCACACGATCAATGCTTCTCATTTTCTTGTACACCTTTATCAGGTCACCTCTCATCCTCCGTCGCTCCAAGGAAAAAAGGCCGAGTTCACTCAACCTATTCTCATAAGCCATGCTCCCCAATCCAGGCAACATCCTTGTAAATCTCCTCTGCACCCTTTCTATAGCTTCCATATCCTTCCTATAGTGAGGTGAACCAAACTCATGTATTTCCAATTACAACTTGGAAACACAATATAATTCAAATATAATACCATCAGTCCCGAATTCATCACCCTTTTCAATTTTGTCCCCCTTTTACATTGCAGCTCATCTTGTTAACTATAATTTTGCCCTTTCATCAGCCTGTCTTTGCTAGCAATTTCACCACACGTTACCTCTGTTTGGAAACCAACTACCCTAACCTCAGCCTTATCACTCGGGTTCCCATTCCTTTGCTAAATTTGTTTAAACCCTAGCAACACAGACAAAATGCCGGAGGAACTCAGCGGGCCGGGCGGCATCTACGGAAAAAGTACAGTGACATTTTGGGCCGAAACCAGAAGGGTCCCTCTTAGCACTACATTTCAATCTGATGTCTGTGCATGGACTGTTGTCTACGCATGTGCATTTCTCTCTCTTTCTCTCACTGCAATGTGAATGCACCAGTTAAAGTCATCTCCCATGTGTGTGCTTTAATTGATATGTACTTGTGCACAGACACAACAGAATCTGTATGGATATAATGCAAAACAAAATTTGGAAAATCAACTACTTCTTTTACAAGGCACTCAATTTCAAAATTAAATGTAACATTTGAGCTTTTGTTTAAATTTAATTTTTAACCCATTGTAGATTTGAATTGAAGGCACACACCAGTCATAGCCTTGTGAATGTTTCAATGTTTACTGGAAATCAAATATAAGAAGCAACATAATAGGTGTTACACATATGAATCAAGTATCATCTATTAAAGTTCAACTTCATTAGTTCATTTGTCCTTGATGATCCTGGCAGCACTGCTCCGACAGCGTACAGTGTGAAGTAAGTCCAATGACGGAAGAATGGTTTGTGTGATGTGCTGCGCTGTGTTCACGATCTTCTGTAGCTTCTTCCGGTCTTGGACAGGACAACTTCTATACCAGGTTGTGATGCACCCTAGAAGAATGCTTTCTACGGTGCATCTATAAAAATTAGTGAGGGTTTTAGGGGACAGGCCAAATTTCTTTAGTTTTCTCAGGAAGTAAAGGCACTGGTGGGCTTCTTGGCAGTGGACTCTGCTTGGTTGGACCAAGTCAGGTCATTTGTGATATTGACCCCGAGGAACTTAAGGTTTTTGACCTGTTTCACTTGCGCACCACCGATGTAAATTGGGTCGTGTGGTCCGCTACTCCTTCTGAAGTCAACAACCAATTCCTTCGTCTTGCTGATGTTGAGGGATGGGTTATTGTCCTCGCACCATGCCACCAGGTTCTTAATTTCCTCTCTGTACTCAAACTCATCATTACCCGAGATATGGCCTACAATTGTTGTGTCATCAGCAAACTTATATATTGAGTTTGATGGAAACTTGGCTACACAATCATGGGTGTACAGTGAGTACAGCAAGGGGGCTGAGTACACAGCCTTGTGGGGCACTGGTGCTCAGAGTGATTGTAGAGGAGAGCTTGTCCCCAATTTTACCCAGTGGCCACACATTTTAATTCCACATCCCATTCCCATTCTGATATGTCTATCCACGGCCTCCTCTACTGTAAAGATGAAGCCACACTCAGGTTGGAAGAACAATACCTTATATTCCGTCTGGGTAGCCTCCAACCTGATGGCATGAACATTGACTTCTCTAACTTCCGCTAATGCCCCACCTCCCCCTCGTACCCCATCCGTTATTTATTTTTATACACACATTCTTTCTCTCACTCTCCTTTTTCTCCCTCTGTCCCTCTGACTATACCCCTTGCCCATCCTCTGGGTCCCCCCCCTTGTCTTTCTCCCTGGGCCTCCTGTCCCATGATCCTCTCATATCCCCTTTGCCAATTACCTGTCCAGCTCTTGGCTCCATCCCTCCCCCTCCTGTCTTCTCCTATCATTTTTGATCTCCCCCTCCCCCTCCCACTTTCAAATCTCTTACTAACTCTTTCTTCAGTTAGTCCTGACGAAGGGTCCCGGCCTGAAACGTCAACTGTACCTCTTCCTAGAGATGCTGCCTGGCCTGCTGCGTTCACCAGCAACTTTGATGTGTGTTGCCCCTATTTTTACAGCCTGGGTCCTGTCTGTGAGGAAGTTGAAGATCCAGCTGTAGATTTGAGTGCTAAGGCCCAGGTTCCGGAGCTTAGGAATCAGTTTATTTGGATTGATGGTATTAAAGGCAGAGCTGTAGTCAATGAAAAGGAGCCTTACGCATGCGTCTTTATTCTCCAGGTGTTCTAAGGAGGAATGTAGGGCCAGAGAGATAGCATCTGCCATTGACCTGTTGCTCCGGTAGGCGAATTGCAAAGCGTCGAGGTTGACCGGTAGGCTGTGGTCGATGTGTGCCATAACCAATCTCTCGAAACACTTCATAGCAATTGATGTCAGATCCACAATTCGATAGTCATTCAGGCATGCCACCTTGCTCTTCTTCAGCACCGGGATTATCATGGCCTTCTTAAAACACGAGGGGATCTTAGACTGAAGCAAGGAGCAGTTGAAGATGTCAGCAAACACTCCAGCTAGCCCGTTTGCACAGGCCCGGAGAACACGTCCTGGGACGCCATTTTTCTATTTTCTATTTATGATTTATAATTTAAATTGTTAATATTTACTAATTTTAACTATTTTTTAATATTTAATATTTGTAATCCAGGGAGTGTGAAGCGCAGAATCAAGTATCACTGTGATGATTGTACGTTCTAGTACCAATTGTTTGGTGACAATAAAGCATAAAGTATAAAGTATTTGGCATAAACATTTACCTGTCTTAGTGATTTGCTGCAGTATGTTGGCGCAGCATGTAACAAAAACAACATTCAACAATTACAACGAATAAACAATCATATAAAAATAAGGTTAGAATTACAATAAGAAATAAATGTGCAAAATAGACAAATGCCAGCATGTATTTACAATGTAAATGGCATTATAAAGTGTGGTTTTTAAGTGCACCCCAGTGACTGAAGTAATAGATAGAGAAAGTTGTGACGGCGGTCTAACTAGAGTGGGTGATCAGATTAACTGCCTGGAGGACCTGCATAAAGTTTTTGTATTAACAGCCCACTTTCCAGAAGGGAACTTTTGGAAAAGGTCAGTAGAGATTACCATAATTTTTCCTGCCCGCTTCTTTGCCCTAGACATACAAGTCCTGCAGTCGCCAGCCAATGTCCAGTTCTGCTGCCCTGGCTGTTCACATCCATTGCACAACTGTTGTTAGCCTTTTGCTTCAAGTGTGTTGTCTGCTATTATATGATTATATTCTATATCTTTAACAAAAAGGATAGAATTCCATTACCATTTTAACAGCTCTATCAAGTCATGTCCTTCAGACAACCATCCTTAGTGTTTTGCTAAATGTGTGTCATGGTTTATTATATGAATCCTTAGTGAATATATAAATTACAATGTACTTTAAGTTCCTTGCAACCATGGGGATTGGGGATGCTAGATGGCTGAACAAGCTGGTTGCATGAGAATTGTGCAAAATGAAATCACTGTACATCCCACAGTAGTATTCTAGAAATAATACTTTAAATAGATATCTGAACTACATGTCATCCTTTTGACTTTAAATAACCATAATTTACACTGTCATTCTTTATTTTAAAGATTAAAGAGTATTAACGCAAATATAGTAAAAATGAATCAAATGAATGTACTTGCCATTGTATGAAATTTTGCAAGAAGTTGTTGTTATTAACTTGCCCACAACAGCACCACCCATTCAGTGCGTATAAACATAAATAAATCAAAAATGTCTTTTTACACTTAGTTTTCATAACTCTTTAAAGAAGGTTCTTAGAGATTTTTCCTGGGTGCGTGAAATTTCCAGATGCATGAATATGGGACAAATGAGAGTTTACTGTTCTTTGAACAGAATTAGAAATAGTTCCAGTTAGAACAACTCCTCTGTCATTGAAACAATGGAGGAGTTCAATGTGTATGTGTGAAATATTTGTATATTAATTCTGAACAGCATGATACCAGCCTACAGTGCTGGTTGGAATCCAGCCACTCTGTTAGGATGGATGTCTCTGCTTCCTGCTGGTGGTCAGGAATTAAAGTGATAATATTACTTAATTGCATTGTTGATGCAGAAATTTGCCTGCTGCGAGTGCAAATGGGAACATTAGACGTGTTCATCAAGCTTTTCCTTTCACAGAAAGAATAACGGTGGATCTGAATTTCCAATCTGGGCTTATACATAAACATAAAATTACCCTTCAAATAACTTTTGGCAATCTTAGATGAGGTCCAATTGACCCCACAAGAGCCCTTCCAAATAATATTAAGTTACTATTACATACCAGCTTACGTAAAATCAATGGTTGAGTTGCAGGTCAGATTGGGTAACAGTGAACCACTTCAGCAGTATGGAAGGATCTCCCTTCTCGCTCTGATAATGTGACTACTAACGTGAGGTCAAATGTGCTCTATACTAATTACAAGTGCTTCTGGTACTAGAGTAGGGCATATTTACACTTCAGCCTACTCTACCAGTGAATAAGGTCATGGCTGATACTAATGTTTTATAGTAATCTAGAACCATTCAACCTATGAAGTCTATGCCAGATCTTGGAGCAAACTCATCAACCCTGTTCACCCACTTACTTTCCTGCGAACTATTCTCTCTCACGTGCTCATCAACTCCGTCTAATTCTCCTACCACCTATCTGTACTGGAGGCAATTTGCAATAACCATTTAACCTACTAAGCAGCGAATTGTTGTGAAGTAGAAAGAAAGAAACACCTGGGAGAAACCAAGGTGGTCACAGGGAGGTTATGCAAGTTCCACATAGACAACATCTGAGTTTGAATTGGTGGGTCAGGTATGGCTGCACCATCCGTCTTTTACATCAACGCCATTTGCCTACCTTATCCAATGTCCAGTGATTTTTGTTTGATTGAAGAAGTACGATTAAGTGCACTTGAATATGCTCAACATTTTCCTGTCCCCTGGAGCACCTCGCCATTTGTTCTCTATTTATTTATTTTCTACATATTTATTATTTTCACTTAGAGCAATCTACTTTATGTATTGTACTGCATTGCTGCTGCAAAACCACAAATTTCACAACACATGTCAGTGTTAACAAACCTGATTCGGAATTCTGATTTTGAATTTTAAAGATTTACAATCTCTAATTTTTAAAATTTCAAAGGATTGCAGAACCCATTTGCAGCTCTTTGTACAATGATTCATTCAGTACAGTTCTCCTAACCTGTATCTTTTTAAAATATCAAATATTTATCCAATTTTCTTTTAAAAACGAGAATTGATTTTGTGTACAGCACACTTTAACCAGTGCCCCCCAGGTCACTATTGACCATGGAGCAAAATGTTTTTCCCGTTGTCCACCTTGGGATCTGATGCCAATCAATTTCAATCTGGGACTTGAACAGTCTGTTACTGGGGACAATTTTTCTTGCTAGATATGCATCTAAATGCATAATGATTTTGCATTCAAGGAGGAAATCATTTTAGGGTTGAACAGCATCTTAAGAAAGAAAGGAATTGACAATGTTTCTGATCAAAACTCCGTATCAGGACTGATTTTGTATTGCTTTGAAATTTCACTCAAATATCTGTTCTGCAGAATCACAAACAAAAGAAAATCTGCAGATGCTGGAAATCTGAGCAATACACACAAAGTGCTGGAGGAACTCAGCAGGCCAAGCAGGTAACTGGAGTATGATTCCTAGGACCATCTGCCTGTTCTCTAGGCTACTACCACATTCTTTCAAATGTACAGCCAGAATAGGACACCTAAGTTAAAACACATAATTTTTCATAAAACTTCATCTTACCACCTTTCTTTGCAATCCCCTCCTCCTTTATCTCAGTCAGAGCTATCACTGAAGCCAATAAAATGGAACCTAGTCTGCAAGACAAGACCTCCAGTGAAATCATTTCTCATTCTTTTAGCATTTGGAAAAGTTAGTCCCATCTTGGCCTCAAAAGTTGCCCTTTCATCACAGAATTAAATCTAGCTCATTGTTTATTCCATCCCCTCCAGTCGAAGCATATCCTTCCTTAGGCAATAATTATGGTTATCTTTCAATGTAGTAATCCCATAATGCACCAAAATCATGGTAAATAGTGCACAACTGGTGGTGATCCAAAGTGAATGCAGTCTAAAGAAAGTCCAACTTCCTTTGACAAAGCAATTGAGCACAACATTTTATTGTTTAATTTAAAATATAAATACATCTACTATTTCATGACCAATCAAGAACCTATCAACATCTCTCTTAAATACATCCAGTGACTTGGCCTCCATAGCTGTGTGAGGCAATAAATTCCACAGATTCACAACCCTTTGGCTATAGAAATTCCTCCTCATCTCTGTTCTAAATAGACGTCCCTCTATTCTGAGGCTGTGCCCTCTGTTCTTAGGCCCACCCACTGTAGGAAACATCCTCTCCATTTCCACTCTTAAGGCCTTTCAACACTTGATAGGTTTCAATGAGGTCAATCCTCATTCTTCTGAATTCCAGTGAGTAGAGGCCCAGAGCCATCAAACTCAACTTATTCCCAAAACCTCCTCTGGACCTTCTCCAATGTCAGCACATCCTTTCTTAGATAAGGGGCCAAAATTACATACTTTGATAGCAAAGCAATTCGAGCAATTCTATTACAGCTCAGGGAGTTAGAG
This sequence comes from Mobula hypostoma, assembly GCF_963921235.1. Taxonomy (NCBI): domain Eukaryota; kingdom Metazoa; phylum Chordata; class Chondrichthyes; order Myliobatiformes; family Myliobatidae; genus Mobula; species Mobula hypostoma. The sequence goes on along the minus strand of NC_086099.1, from coordinate 34,190,675 downwards.
TTCAAGTCCAGTGTCCTCCATAAGAACGTTTGTATGTTCTCATGTACATGTGGGTTTCTTCCAGGTGCGCTGGATTCCTCCCACAGTCCAAAGATGTGTCGGTTAATTGGTTAATTGCTCATTGCACGTTGACCTGTGATTGGACTCATGTTAAATCGGTGGGTTGCTGGGCGACACTGTTTGGTGAACTGGAAGAAGCTTTTCCATGCTGATTCTCCAAATAAATAAATAAATTGCCCACAATACACCAAGTGACCAAAGTCTACAAAGTCTCAGCATTACATCCTTGCTTTTATATTCTAGCCCTCTTGAAATGAATGCAAACATTGCATTTGCCCTACATATCACTGACTCAACCCGCAAGGTAACTTTCAGGGAATCCTGCACAAGGACTCCCAAGTCCTTTTGCACCCCTGATTGTTGAACTTGCGCGCCACTGAGCTTGACAAACTTTCGGTACTTTATGATTATTCCTTATGGGATGTAGGCATCACTAGTAAGGTTTGTAAATGTTGTCAATTCCTAACTGTACACAAAAGGTAAGGTTCTGCTGCCTCTCAACACTGCAGACCTATTGGTGAAGGAGCTCCCACAACAACGTTGAGTAGGTTTTACCAGACTTCTGCCAGTATTTCCCATGGTATTACAGGAAAGATTCCAGCAATACAAGAAACTGTCACAAAGGGATTTGGGAGTCCTTGTGCAGGATTCCCTAAATGTTAATTTGCAAGATAAGGCTGTGGTGAGGAAGGCAAATGTGAAGTTAACATTCATTTCAAGAGGACTAGAATATGAAAGCAAGGATGTAGCCTTGAGACTTAATAAAGCACTGTTGACTCCTCACGTGGTATATTGTGATCAGTTTTGGGCACCTTATCTAAAAAAGAATGTGCTGAAACTGGAGAGGGTTCAAAGGAGGTTCATGAAAATGATTCCAGGATTGAATGGCTTGTTATATGAAGAGCGTTTGATGGCTCTGGGCCGGTATTCACCAGAATTCGGAATAATGAGGGGTGACCTCATTGAAACCTATCGATTGGTGAAAGGCTTTGATAGAATGGATGTGGAGAAGGTGATTCCTATGGTGAGAGAGTCTAAGTCTAGAGGACACAGCCTCAGAATAGAGCGGCGTCCTTTTAGAACAGAAATGAGGAGGAATTTCTTTAGCTCGAAATTGGTGAATCTGTGGAATACTTTGCAACAGGCAGCTGTGGAGACCAGGTCTTTATGTATATTTGAGACAGAGGTTGATAGATTCTTGAGTGGTCAGAGCATGAAGGGATATGGGAAGAAGGCAGGAGATTGGAGCTGAGAGGAAAATTTAATCAGCTATGATGAAATGGCAGAGCAGACTCGATGGGCCAATTGGCCTAATTCTGCTCCTATATCTTATGGTCTTATTTGATCCCAAAGACAATGAAGAATGATGATATGTTTCTAACCTCAAATAAAATGTGACTTTGTGAAGAACTTGCAGGTGATTGCCATTCACATGTGTTGTTGTGCTTGTTCTCCTCAGGTTTGAAGTATGCTATTGAAGAGTTGCTGCAATGGGCGTTGAAAATAGTACATAGTGTTCACCGAGAGGAGGAGCAAATATTCAGAGAGGAGATTGTAGTAGGAATTTAGGAAGTTATTCATCTGTTATAATGATGACTAATTCTCTGCATGGAAGAAAGACTTGGTCAATGTAAGAGATGAATAGTTTGTGGGTAAACAACCAAGTTCTGGCCTGCTTTTGTTGACACAGTATTTAAGTGGCTAATTCAACAGCAAATAAAATGCGACTTGGCAAGGAACTTGCAGGAGATTGCCACTCACAGATGCTCTTGTGCTAGTTCTTTGAGATAGTAAAGGTTTTGCAGATTTGAAATGCATTTTTGAAGAATTGCTGCAATGAGTGAAGATTGTACATACTGTTCACTTAGAGAGGGAGGGTGAATATTTAGAGAGGAGATTTGGGTATCAATTAAGGAAGTTACTTAGACTAGTATGATGATGAGTAATTCACCTGTGCATGTTGAGTGTATTCTCTCATGTCTTGCAGATCACAGAAAGACTTTGTCAATGTAGGATATGAATTGTTTGCTAATTACGCTTCTGGTCTCATATGATCCTCAGGTCTGCTGATGGTAGGGACTCTGTTAATGCCATTACATATGAAAGGTAGGTGGTTAGACGCTTAATCATAATGGCTCGTGTCTGGTCCTTGTGTAGTGCAGATATTATTTGGCACATCAACCCAGGCTTGAATATTATCTTATTGCAGGAGGCACACACACGCATGGGTTGTTTGATTTTCTGTGCAGTTGCTGCTGGAAGAGGATTGAAGACTGTGTAAACACTTCAGAGGATCTGTCCTGGGTCTAACACATAAGTGCCATTATAGAGAAGAAATGCTGGTGGTGCTACTTTCTTAGAGGTTAGGGCAGATTCGGCATGTCATCTAAAACTTTGACAAACTTCAACAGTGGCGTGATGGAGCGTATACTAACTGGTTGCATCACAGCAATGGGAACACTAATGCCCTTGAATGGAAAACCCTACAAAAGGTATTGGATACTGCCCATATTGGATACTGCCCAGTCTATCACAGGTAAAGCTGTCCCACCACTGAGCACATTTACAAGGAGCGCAGTTGCAGAGAAGTAGCATTAATCATCAAAGATCTCCACCTACTAGGAAGGAGGTACAGGCACCTCAAGTACCACAGCACCATCAGGCTCTTGAACCAGAGGGGATAACTTCACACACCCCGACATTGAATTGTTCCCACAATTTATGAATTCACTTTTTGTCTCTGCAACTCCTGTTCTCAATATTTATTGGTTATGAAGTTTATGTTCAAGTTCAAGTTTAATTGTCATTCATCCAAACTTGAATATCCATGAAGACAGCTAACGAGGCCAATGTTCCTCTGGGGCCAAGGTGCAAAACACAGTGCCAACAGTCATACACAGCACAAGACACATATAGCACATATAAAATAGCAGCTAACATACAATTATACTGAAAATATATTGAATACATTGTTTTGAATAACACTCAACATTTAAAAATGTGAAATTATGCACAAACTTTCAGTGTTCAATGGGTGAAAATACTTTTTTCACAATTGTATCTGCTTCTCTGAGCAGTGGTAGAGTTGGTGGTGAGGTGGTTGTCAGAAGTCAAATTTCCCTGGTGCTTCAGAGAAAAGTGTTGTAAATATTGGCTATTGTTTAATCCATTTCATAAGACTATTAAATGCTTCATTTATGGTAAATACTTTTCCTTTTCCTTGTGTTTGCTAATAGACCATGACTTTGTTTTGCTTAATAAATGTTATCTGTCATATGTTATATTGGGCAGGATTTCTCTGTGTGCCTGAGGCATTCTGCATACTTCAAAGTAAACAAATGAAACATACCAATATGATACCGGTACACCCGATACGGCCTTCTATATATTGGCGAGACCCGATGCAGACTGGGAGACCGTTTCGCTGAACACCTACGCTCTGTCCGCCAGAGAAAGCAGGATCTCCCAGTGGCCACACATTTTAATTCCACCTCCCATTCACATTCTGATATGTCTATCCACGGCCTCCTCTACTGTAAAGATGAAGCCACACTCAGGTTGGAGGAACAACACCTTATATTCCATCTGGGTAGCCTCCAACCTGATGGCATGAACATTGACTTCTCTAACTTCCGTTAATGCCCCACCTCCCCCTTGTACCCCATCTGTTATTTATTTATATATATATATTCTTTTTCTCTCTCTCCTTGTTCTCCCTCTGTCTCTCTCACTATACCCCTTGCCTATCCTCTAGGCTTCCTCCCTCCCCCTTTTTTTTCTCCCTAGGCCTCCTGTCCCATGATCCTCTCGTGTCCCTTTTGCCAATCACCTGTCCAGCTCTTGGCTCCATCCCTCCCCCTCCTGTCTTCTCCTGTCATTTTGGATCTCCCCCTCCCCCTCCCACTTTCAAATCCCTTACTATCTCTTCCTTCAGTTAGTCTAGTCCTGACGAAGGGTCTCGGCCCGAAATGTCAACTGTACCTCTTCCTAGAGATGCTGCCTGGCCTGCTGCGTTCACCAGCAACTTTTATGTGTGTTGCTTGATATCATTGGCTTCTTCATTGGTGAAAATCTATTTATATGCCATACATGGAAAGAATGAATGGACCAAATCTCTAATGTAATCCATTAACAGATGTTGTAAGTTGTATTCAAAGGCCTTAAAATTAAAACTGCTTAGAGCTTCAGTGCGTAAACAGAAACAGTTTCTGAGGACTACCTAATTCTTCAGAACAGCTTAAATATTAATTGAACCAAAGATGTATATATTACTGATGAATAATTCACAGCAGGATTAGAGTGAATAAAATGAATAGGTGGTTTACTAAATAATTTCAGGGTGACTCATACAAAATGCTGGAGGAACTCAGCAGGGCCGGCAGCATCTATGGAGGCCTGATGAAGGCTCTTGGCCTGAAACATCGACTTATTATTCCTCTCTATAGACGCTGCGTGACCTGCTGAGTTCCTCCAGCACTTTGTGTGGTGTGTGTGTGTGTGTGTGTATGTTACCCTGGATTTCCAGCATCTGCAAAATCTCGTGTGGATAAATTAGTTCAGAAGTGTTTTCTATTGACTGAAGGTGCTATTGAAAAAAGAAATCATGAGACTTAAATACTATTGTAAAATGTAAGAGGTTGTTACAGTTTTCAATGAAAATTTATATAAATCCTTACAACTTCTTATGCTTATAAATGCTTATAAATTCTGTATGCCACAATTCCCTTGGAGATGTTGGGTTGTGTTGCGGTAGAGAGATTTCAAAAGAAGTCAGCGGGGGCAGTCAGAGCATTCTGTGTGCCACAGTTCCCTTAAAGATGTTGGGTTGTGGTACTTGGCAAAGGCCAGTAAAATGAAGCTAGGTTTAAGCAGAGTTGTCATTGTGTGAATGGGCCAGTATTAGAGTGGGGAGTTCAGGCTTTGGCTCATCGAGGGTTGGATGAGGAAAGCCAAAGACTGTAGGTAGATTTTTTCATTTAATTTTTATTTGTTCCTATCTTATTCCACAATTAGAGCAGTCCGAATGCCAGCCAGGATAGTGGAATACTCCTCTTGCAGGACGTGAGAAGGCCGGGACAACTCCAGTGTCCCTGATCACGATACCTGGAGGTTGTGTTAAAGAATTGGAGCTGGAGATGAATGAGCTCTGGATGCTGAGGGGCTGATTGACAGGACAGGGGTAGTTATATCAAAGGTGCAGGATACAGGTAACCGGGTGACTATCAGGTGGGGGAAAAGGGATAGGCAGCCAGTGCAGAGTACTCCTATGGTCATCCCCCACAACAACAGGTATACTCCTTTAACTACTTTTGGGGATGGGGGTGGGGTATGATCCAGCTGCGGATAGTTACAGTGGCCAGGTCTCTGTCACTGAATCTGGCTCTGTGGCTCAGAAGGGAAAGGGAGAAAGGTGAGCTGTAGTGATAGGAGGTTTATGGATGAGAATGGGATTTGCAGATGATCTATTGCCTCCCGGATGCCAGGATCAGGGATATTTCAGATCAAGTCCAGAGCATTCTTGATTGGAGGGTGAGCAGCCAAAGGTCGTTGTCTATGTTGATAACAATGACATATCCCCCTTGCAGGGGGTTGAGAACCAGAACACCAGAGCACCAGAGCAGATAATGGGGTGGTTGTGGGAAAAGGTGTTGCTAAGCCTACATACAAAGTCAGGAATCAAAACTTAAGTACGGTGGGACAGATGTTCTGAGTTGTGTACATTTCAATGCAAAGGGTATTGTAGGAAAGGTAGGTGAGCTTTGGGCTTGGATCAGCACGTGGAATTATGATATTGTAGCCATTAGCAAAACTTATTTGCAGGAGAGGCAGGAATGGCAGCTCAGTGTGCCAGGGTTCCTTTGTTTTATATTTAATAGAGTGGGAGTGATTATAGGGGATAAGGGTGGCATTACTAGTGAGGGAAAATTCATGGCAGTGCTCAGATAGGACAGGTTGGAGAGCTCATCTGCTGAGGCTATATGGGTGGAACTGAGTAATAAGAAAGGAATGACCATGTTAATGGAATTAACCACCCAACAATCCATGGGATTCAGAAGAGCAAGTTTGTAGTGAGATTACAGAAATATAAGGTTGTGATTGTAGGTGATATAAACTTTCCACATACTGTAAAAGGACTAGATGGGGTAGAGTTTGTCAAATGTGTTCAGGAAAGTGTCCTTAATTAGTACATGAAAATCCCAATGATAAAGTGTGAGATACTAGATCTGCTATTAGGGAATGAAACAGGCCAGGTACAGAAGTTTACTTCCAGGGATCATAATGCCATTGGTTTCAAGATAATTATGGAGAAGGATAGGTCTGGTCCTTGGGTTGAGATTCTAAATTGGAGAAAAGCCAATTTTGACCGTATCAGAAAGGATCTGGCAAGTGTGGATTGGGACAGGCTGTTTTCTGGCAACGGTGTATTTGGTAAGTGGGAAGCCTTCAAAAGTGAAATTTTGAGAATAGAGGGTTTGTCTGTTCCTGTCAGAATAAAAGGTAAAGAACCTTAGTTTTCAAGAGATATTGAGATCCTAGTTAAGAAAAAGAAGGCGGTGCACAACAGGTATAGGCAGGAAGAAGCAAATGAGGTACTTGAGGAGTATAAGAGATGCAAGTGAACACTTAAGAAGGAAATCAGGAGCATTAAAAGAAAACATGAAGCTGTTCTAGTAGACAAAGTGAAGAAGAATCCCAAGGGCTTCTTCAGATATATTAAGAGCGAATGTGCAAGGGACAAAGTTGGTGTTCTGGAAGATCAGAAGAGCAATCTATGTATAGAGCTGAAAGAGATGGGGAAGATCTTAAATGGATTTTTGCATCTGTATTTACTCAGGAGATAGACAGAGTCTACAGAACTGAGGCAAGGCAAAGCAGTAGTGAGGTCATGAACAATATACAGTTTATAGATGAAATGGTATTTGCTGCCTTGTGGCAAATTATGGTGGCTAAATCCACACAGCCTGACAAGGTGTTCCATCATACCCTGTGGGAGGCTAGTGCAGAAATTGCAAATGCCCTAGTAGAGATATTTAAAACATCTTTAGCCATGGGTGAGGTGCCAGAGGATTAAAGGATAGCTAATGTTTTCTGTTGTTTAGACCATAACCATAAGACCATAAGATATAGGAGCAGAATTAGGCCGTTTGGCCCATCGAATCTGCTCCGCCATGCAATCATGGCTGATCCATTTTCTCCCACTCCTCAGCCCCACTCCCCGGCCTTCTCCCAATAACCTTGATGCTGTGGCCAGCCAAGAACTTACCATTCTTCACCTTATGTACACCCAGTGACCTGACCTCCATGGCTGCTTGTGGTAACAAAGTCCACAAATTCACCACTCTCTGGCTAAAGCAATTTCTCGGCATCTCTGTTTTAAATGGACACCCCTCTATCCTGAGGCTGTGCCCTCTTGTCCTAGACACCCCCACCAAAGGAAACATCCTTTCTACATCTACTCTGTCTAAGCCTTTCAACAAGATCTTCCCTCATCCTTCTAAATTCCAGCAAGTACAGGCCCAGCGCCATCAAACATTCCTCTTATGATAACCCTTTCATTCCTGGAACCATCCTTGTGAACCTCCTCTGAACCCTCTCCAATGCCAGCACATCTTTTTTAGGTAAGGAGCCCAAAACTATTCACAATACTCAAGGTGAGGCCTCACCATTGCCTTATAAAGCCTCAGTATCACATCCCTGCTCGTATTTTCTAGATCACTTGAAGTGAGTGCTAACATTGCATTTACCTTCCTCGTCACTGACTTAACCTGCAAGTTAACCCTTAGGATGTTCTGTACAAGGACTCCCAAGTCCCTTTGCGTCTCATAGTTTTGGACTTTCTCCCATTTAGAAAATAGCCTGCAGACATATTTCTTCAAACAAAATGCATTTGCCACTTTTTTGCCCATTCTCTCAATCTGTCTAAGTCATTCTGCAGCCTACCTGTTTCCTCAGCAGTACCTGCCCCTCCACCAATCTTCATATTATCTGCAAGCATGGTAACAAAACCATCTATTTCATCATCTAAATCACATATATAGCATAAAAAGAAGCGGTCCCAACACTGATCCCTGCGGAACACCACTAGTTACAGGCAGTCAACCAGAAAAGGTTCAATAGGTTCAATAGGTACATTTAATATCAGAGAAATATATGCGATATACATTCTGAAATTCTTTTTCTTCGCAAACACCCAGGAAAACAGAGGAGTACCCCAAAGAAAGAATGACAGTTAGTCGTTAGAACCTCAAATCCCCCCCAGCAAAAAAGCATTGGTGCCCCCCACCAAGTACTCAAGCATGCAACAAAGCATCAATAAAGACAGAGACTTGCAGTACCCCAAAGACCACCCATTCACCTGGTAATTCTACATACCACAGACTCTCTCCCTAATAAGGGAAAAAGAGGTGTCTCCGTTTCACAGTGACAGGGGAGACATAGCAAACAACTTGCTGATTTATGATGTTAAAAGTCCGTTGTGTTGCTTCTTCCGAGCTCTATGCCCAGAGAGTTGGCTCCAAAAGTGCTCAGGTCTCTGGACACACAGACCACGGCAGCTAACACTACTCCTGATGTTCTGTGTTCTCCCGCGATGCCTCAGTCAGGGGTACCGGCCTTGAATCAACCCGTCTTCAGAGCCACAAAAATCCAGCACACTAGTCTTCCAGGCCGCGTCCTTGGGATATCAAAAAGCGGCCAGTCGTGAGGCCCTAAGAATCGAAGTCATAGCGTAACTCCAAGTCAGTGTCTTCAAATGAATCTTGAAAAGGAAAAGGATCCTTTTGCTTCTAGCTGCTGCATCCTATTAATCAACCAATGCTCCAACCATGCCAGTAACTTTCCTGTAATACCATGGGCTCTTAACTTGGTAAGCAGGCTCATGTGTGGCACCTTGTCAAAACCTTCTGAAAATCCAAATATACAACATACACTGCATTCCCTTTATCTATTCTACTTTAGAGGCCTGTATATCACTGCCATCAGGGTGCTTTTACCCTTGCAGTTTTTTAACTCAACCCACAAGGATTCAACATCTTCTGATCCCATGTCACATCTTTCTAACGATTTGATGCCATTCCTTACCAGCAGAACCACACCACCCCCTCTGCCTACCTTCCTATCCCTCCGATACAATGTGCAACCTTGGACATTCAACTCCCAACTACAACCATCCTTCATGCACAGTTCAGTAATGGCCACAACATCATACCCAACAATCTGTACAACATGATCATCCACCTTAGTTCTTATATTCTGTGCATTGAGATATAACACTTTGAGTAATGCATTTGCTATCTTTTTTGATCCTGCATCCCTAATGCACTGATACTCACTCTGCTAGCTGCAATTTTGTCCTATCATCTGCCTGCCCTTCTTTCCTGACAGTCTGACTGCATGCTATCTTTGCTTTTTTACCATCTGTTCTAACTTGAGTCCCTTCAGTCCAGTTCCCATCCACCTGCCAAATTAGTTTAAACCCTCCCCAACAGGTCTTGCAAACCTGCCCGCATGTATGTTGATTCCTCTTGGGTTCAGGTGCAACCCATCTCTTTTCTACAGGTCATACCTCCCCAAGAAGAGATCCCAATGATCCCATTGATCCAAGAACCTGAAGCCCTGCCCCCTGCCCCAGCTTCTCAGCCATGCATTTATCTGTCAAATCATCCTGTTTCTACCTTCACCGGCACATGACACAGGTAGCAACCCAGATACGAGTACCCTGGAGGTCTCACTTCTCAGTTTTCTGGCTAGCTCTCTAAATTCTCTCTTCAGGACTCCTTTGTTTTCCTTCCTATGTCACTGGAACCAATATGTACCAAGACATCTGGCTGCTCTCCCTCCCCCTCCAAAATGCTGTGGATGTGATCCAAGATGTCCCTGACCCTGCAACCTGGGAGACAACGAGCCATCTGGATGTTCCATTCATGTCTACAGAATCTCCTGTCTGTTCCTTTGACTATTACTATGGCTCCCCTCTTCTCCCTCTTTCCCTTGTGCACCACGGACCCATGCTCAGTGCCAGTAATATGGTATCCGTGGCATTTCCCTGGGAGGTCATCCCCCACAACAGTATCCAAAGCAGTATACTTATTATTGAGAGGAATGTGCACAGAGGTGCTCTGTGCTAACTGATTCATCACCACATTTACTTTGTCCTACAAATGTGGAGTCATCAGAAAACTTGAATATGGCATTGGAGCTGTGCTTAGCCTCACAGTCCTAAGTGCAAAGTGAATAGATTGGGGGTGTGGGGCGGGGGGCGGCAAAGCACACAGCCTTGTGGTGTAGCTGTGCTGATGGAGACTGTGAAGGAGATGTTGTTGCTAATCCAAACTGACTGGGGTCTGAAAGTGATGAAATCAATGATCCGTATTGCACAAGGTGTTGAAGCTGATTGATTCATTGTGAGAGGATGATGGTATTGAATGCCGATCTGTAGTCAATAAAGAGCATCCTGCTGTATGGCTGTCCAGATCTTCCAAGATTGAATGAAGAGCCAATGAGATGGCGTCTGCTGTGGACCTGTTGCTCTGGAAGGCGAATTGGAATGGATCCAACTGCAATTTTGGTCATCTTCCGACATGAAAAATGTCAATAAGATTGAGGGAGTGCCAAAAAAAATTACAAGCATATTGCCAGAGCATGAGGACTTGAGTTATAGGGAAAAGTTGAATGGTCATTATTTCACTAAAATTATGCAAGGTAGGAGTTATGAAATCTGTCATGATATATAGAAATTGTTAGTTATTAATTACCTATCTCACCAGATGATTTCAATGGACCTTTGTTGAACCTGCTACAGGGTCTCTAATTGAACCCAACAATCCAATATTTCAGATTATATTCTTTCCACTTGCAGAAAACAGCTCAGAGACTGTCTTTGGAGTATAATAATTTGAAGCCTAGGATTGTATTTTAAAATTATTATTTTTTTCACTAAGCTGACAGATAGTTATCCAAATCTTATGCTGACTTTCATGGTTCTCACAAATATTTTATTCAACAGGAGTAGCAGTCTCAGGGCATCACCTCAGAAGGAAATGAATTGAATAATTTTCCAAAAAATTATGTGATATTTAGCAGTTTGGAATTGCTTATTTTGAAACCTAGTTTTGCTGCCAAAGCAATAAAATAAGATTGTGCAAGAGTAATTTATTGTGGTGATCCAGAAGAATTAAAGCAAGGAGGCTGTCAGTTCTGAAATCTGCTTTAAGTAATTGTGTACCGTAATTGTAATGCCAAACACAAGCACTAGAAGCGGAGAAAGGTAATCCATTATTAATGATCACCTTGAATCAATCACCTGAGATTCTCTTTCCTCTACTCAGGCAAAAGCTTCCAGTATAATCATTGTTCTCATTTCAGACTTGGTGTTCTACATTTGGATCATTAAAAATAGTTAAAGCTGAGCAAGTATCAATATCCTGAATGTGCTGCTCTAAATAATTCTGCTCCCACTAATACAGAAAAGGGCAACTGTTCAAACTGGCTAGAGCACTAGTTTCTTCTTTCTGATATTTTTACATCACCTGTGGCTCTGTTGCTTGCACTCTTGCTCCTGCATCGGGGTATGTGTTCATTTATATTCCAGAAACACAAGGCCTGGAATGGGGTAAACATGTAGTACTGCCTTGGCGGAGGCACACTCTTTTAGAGGTGAATTGAAAATAATGTATAAACATCAGGGGATGATTGGTTAGCAGATATGAGTTGGGGCGTGGGGAATTTACTAACCTATCAGCAGAACTTCTTTGGGATGTAGGAGGTAAAAAAGCCCTTGGGGTTGAGGTAAGGGGACACATGTGGTCACAGGGAAAGCTTACAAATTCTACAACATTGGGGGTCAGGGTTGAACCTGGGTTACAGTCACTCTGAGGCAGCTACACTTACATGCTGCACTGCTGGCCCCACCCCCATCTCTCAGAACAAACAATTGTACATGTGGTTGCATAATACTATACAGGTCAGTGGCTGTGACAGTTCGTATCTATTTTTGAGCTGCACCGCCTTAAAAATAGGGCTATGTTATCAGCTACGTTCTATGATTTGCAACTACATCAGTGTCAGAAGCTCAAAGGACTGCAGATGGTGGAAATCTGAAAATGCTGGAACCACTATTGTTGTGTATTTAATATTTCAGTAACATTTGAATAATATTGTAAATAACTTGTTTGATTAAGCATTCTTTGTTTGCTTAAATAATTATAACAGGCTATATGTAAAATTATGTGAATGGCATGTGTCATTACGCCACCAGATCATTAGTGCACGCCTCGCTAAAGTAAAGAACCAAATACACATGTTATTCCCAGCTCTGTGGTTTTCTTTCGATTAGTTTTAGGTTTTGGAGTTATAAAACGTAACAGTGGTGATAAGTAAGTTTTAAAATGAACCCAAGACGACTACCACCCTGTTAAAGCGCAACACACTTTCTTCACAAAAGGAGAGATATAGCCGAGTAAAAAGAAGTACAGCACATATTTTTTCTTTGGATGTGCAGCAAGATGTTTGAATTTTTTTAAAAAGGCAGAAAATGGATGAAATTCGCAGGTTCATAAACTGTGAGTGATAATAATAATAAATATAAAAAAGAATAAATGGCTGGCTACATCAGAAAAATAGATGTGTTTGATTACACAAAAGATAACCAGCAATATTTTGAAGTAAATGAAATAGCCAAAGAAAAGCAAGTGTCAGTTTTGCTGAGTGCATTGTGTGGAAAAGCATACAGTTTGACTGCTCCAACCAAGCCAGCTGAAATGAGCATTGCTGATTTCATGAAAGTAATTCAAGAACATTTAGAACCAAAAGCATTGTTGACTGCAGAATGCTTTAGGTTTTCATAAACAGAATTAAAGGGAAGGAGAGTCCATTTCAGCTTACATGGCTGAATTGAAGAGATTGTTTGAGTATCATCAATTGTATTATGGAATTAATGCACTAAGAGATTGTTTAGTTTGTGGAATCTTACAAGGAAGCATTCAAAACCAGCTCCATGACTCATATTGACTCACATTTAAGAGAGCAGTGGAAATCACTGTATCAATGGAAGCAGCAGAGGGAGACGCGATGGAGTTGCAGTCGGGAATGAGAGCGAGCCTGAACAAATTTGCAGCATCTAAATAGAAATTTGCCTTGCCAAACAGATTGTGCTACAGTGAGGCAGGGGTTCTTATACACCGGACCAATGCATTTTCTCTTCGGATCAAGAAGACAGCGGTAAGAGGCTAAGGATTTCCAGCGAGAAGACATCTTATTTCTCAAGTAGGAGAGAGGCCAGACTGTGCAGGCGCATGACATCAGCCAGTTGAGCGTGAACAGTTTAAAAAGAAAACCGCCATATCCAGCGGGCAGCGTCGGAGCGGGCTGCGGAGTGAGAGGGTGCAGAGTGAAAGGGCTTTGGCTCAACGGTCTTCGGCGGAGGCGGGAAGAGGCTTCCTGCGACCGTTGAGTCTCATAGTAACGGAGTAAGTTACAGCTTTTTGATATTTGGTACAAACAGTAGCATTAGAGGTATGCATCTAGGATTAGTGTTGTGCTTGGAATGCCAGATGTGGGGACCCTGGGAGACTCCCAGCCTCCCCAAGGATTACATCTGCACCAGGTGTACTGAGATGAGGCTTCTGAAGGACCATGTTAAGGTGCTGGAGATGGAAATAAATGACCTTCGGCTAATTAGGGAAAGTGAGGAGGTGATAGATACTACCTATAGAGAGGTAGTGGATAGCACCCCTGTGACAGTCCCCCTCAGAAATCGATATATCGTTTTGGATACTGTTGAAGAGGCAGACCTGACAGAGGAGGACCACAGTGAACGAGACTCTGGCATTCTGCCCAGCGCCGAAATCAAGAGAGCAAGAAGAAATGCGGTAGTTATAGGGGACTCCATCGTAAGGGGGACGGACAAGAGATTCTGTGAGCCGGACAAGGATACCCGGATGCTGTGTTGCCTCCCTGGTGCTAAGGTACGAGATGTCTCAGATCGAGTCCAGAGTATTCTGAGGAGAGCGGGCGAGCAGCCAGAAGTCTTGGTACATGTTGGTACCAATGACATAGAAAAAGAGAGGAGGTCCTGAAGAAAGATTACTGGGAGCTAGGAAGAAAATTGAAAAGCCGGACCTCCAGAGTAATAACATCAGGATTGCTGCCTCAGCTGCACGCTAATGATGGTAAGAATAGCAAAATTAAACGAATGAATGTGTGGCTAAGTAACTGGTGCAGGGGGCAGGGTTTCAAATTCTTGAATCATTGGTATCTATTTTGGGGAAGGTATGACTTGTACAAAAAAGATGGATTACACCTGAACTCAAAAGGTACTAATATCCTAGCGGGATTGTTTAATATAGCTGTTAGGGAGGGTTTACATTAAGTTGGCAAGGGGAAGGAACCCAAGGTGTTAGGATCGAGGAAGAGGAAAATAGAAATAAGTCAAAAATACTGTGCAGCAAAGATGGTAAGAAGGACAGGCAGGTGAATATACAGGATAATTTGCTGCAAAATTGAAATATAGCAAAATCGACAACAGATACTGATCTAAATGTACTGTACTTAAATGCACGTAGCATTAGAAATAAAGTGGATGACCTTGCTGCACAGCTGCAGGTTAAAAGGTATGACATTGTGGCCATCACCGAGTCATGGCTAAATGATGGATGTGATTGGGAGCTGAATATCCAAGGATACACAGTGTAATGGAAAGATAGGAAGGTAGGTAAAGGGGGTGGCGTGGCCCTGATGGTAAGTAACAATATCAAATCAATAGAAAGAAGGGACACAGGATCAGAAGAGGTAGAATCCTTATGGTAGAATTAAGAAATGGCAAGGGTAAAAAGACACTAATAGCAGTTATATACAGGCCTCCAAACAGCAGTCGGGATGTGGACTACAAGTTGCAGCTGGAAACAGAAAAAGCATGTCGAAAGGACAATGTCAAGATAATTATGGGGGATTTTAATATGAAAGTGGATTGGGAAAGTCGGGAAGGTAATGGATCTCAGGAGAGGGAGTTTGTAGAATGCCTATAGGATGGCTTTTTGGAGCAACTTGTCCAGAAGCCCACCAGGGGACCGGCTGTTTTGGATTGGGTGCTGTGTAACGAACCTGAGGCGATTAGGGAGCTGGAGGTAAAGGAACCTCTTGGAAGTAGTGATCATAATGTGACTGAGTTCAGTTTCAAATTTGAAAAGGAGAAGCTGGTATCAGGTGTATTGATATTTCAGTGGAACAGGAGAAATTACAGTGGTATGAGAGAGGAACTGGCCCAAGTCAATTGGAAAAGTAAACTAAATGGAGGGACGGCAAAGCAGAATTGGATGAAATTCCTACAAGAAATAAGGAAAATGCAGGAAAAATATATTCCAAGAAAAAAGAAAATCATGAATGGAAAAATGGCACAAATGTGGCTAACGAGAGAGGTTAAGGCAAAAATAAAAACAAAAGAAACAGTGTACAAGGAAGCAAAAATTAGTGGAAAAAATGAGGACTGGAAGACCTTTAAAAACTTACAGAAAGAAACTAAGAAAGTCATTAGGAAAGAAAAGATGAATTATGAAAGGAAGTTGGCGATTAACATAAAAAAGAATACTAAGAGTTTTTTTTAAATATATGAAGAGTAAAAGAGTGACAAGGGTAGATATGGGACCGATTGAAAATGATGCTGGAGTAATTATAATGGATAACAAAGAGATGGCAGAGGAACTGAATGAGTATTTTGCATCAGTCTTCACAGTGGAAGACATGAGCAATATACCTGATAGCCAGGGGTATCAGGGAATAGAATTAGGTACAGTCAAGATAACTAGAGAGAAAGTGCTTGGGAAGCTAAGTGGAGTAAGAATAGATAAGTCTCCCGGTCCGGATGAGGTGCATCCATGGGTTCTGAAGGAGGTGGCTTTGGAGATTGTGGAAGCATTGGAAATGATCTTCCAGGAATCAATAGACTCTGGCATGGTTCCGGAGGACTGGAAGGTCGCAAATGTAGTTCCGCTATTTAAGAAAGGAAGGAGGCAGCAAAAAGAAAATTACAGACCTATTAGTCTGACATCAGTGGTTGGAAAGATATTGGAGTCAATCCTCAAGGACGAGGTTATGAAATACTTCGAGGTGCATGACAAGATAGGCGGAAGCCAACATGGTTTCATGAAGGGAAGATCCTGCCTTACCATTGACAAGGGAGAGGCTGTGGATGTTGTGTATTTGGATTTTCAAAAGGCCTTCGATCAGGTGCCGCATATGAGGCTGCTTAATAAGATGAGAGCCCATGGAATTATAGGAAAGATATTGAAATAGGTGGAGCATTGGCTGATAGGCAGAAAGCAAAGGGTGGGAATAAAGGGATTCTATTCTGATTGGTTGCTGGTTACTAGTGGTGTTCCGCAGGGGTTGGTGTTGGGGCTGCTTCTTTTTACGATGTATATCGATGATTTGGACTATGGATTAAATGGTTTTGTGGCCAAGTTTGCGGATGACACCAAGATAGGTGGAGGAGCAGGAAATGTTGAAGAAACGGAAAGGTTGCAGAGAGACTTAGTCAGTTTAGGAGAGTGGGCAAAGAAATGGCAGATGAGATACAACGTTGACAAATGTACGGTTGTACATTTCGGAAGAAGAAATAATCGGGCAGATTATTATTTAGATGGGGAGAAAATTCAAAAATCGGAAGTGCAAAGGGACTTGGGGGTCCTCGTGCAGGATACCCTAAAGGTTAACCACCAAGTTGGATTGGCGGTAAGGAAAGCGAACGCTATGTTGGCATTCATTTCAAGAGGAATAGTGTATAAGAGTAAGGAGGTGTTGATGAGGCTCTATGGGGCATTAGTGAGACCTCATTTGGAATACTGTGTGCAGTTTTGGGCCCCCTATCTTAGAAAGGATATACTGCTGTTGGAGAGAGTTCAGAGAAGATTTACGAGGATGCTTCCTGGAATGCAGGGGCTAACATATGAGGAGCATCTGTTGGCTCTTGGATTGTATTCATTAGAGTATAGAAGAATGAGAGGGGATCTCATAGAAACGTTTCGAATGTTGAAAGGGTTGGACAGAGTAGTGGAAAGGTTGTTTCCCTTGGTGGGTGAGTCCAGGACAAGAGGCCATAGTCTTAGAATTAGAGGGTACCTAGTTAAAACAGAGATGAGGAGAAATTTTTTTAGCTAGAGGGTCGTGGATTTGTGGAATTCGTTGCCACATACAGCTGTGGAGGCCCGATCATTGAGGGTGTTTAAGGAGGAGGTTGACAGGTATCTAATTAGTGTGAGTATCAAGGGATATGGGGGAAAAAGCCGGAAATTGGAACTAGATGGGTGAATAGTTTAGCTCATGGGGGAGCTGCGGAGCAGACTCGATGGGCCGAATGGCCTACTTCTGCTCCTTTGTCTTGTGATCTTGTGATCTTGTGATATTAAACGTGAAACTTGCAGAAAACCAAAGTTCAAAAAAATTCAAAGTAAATTTTTTATCGAAGTATATTTATGACAACATATATAATCCCGTGATTCAGTTTCTTGACAGCATATTCAACAAATCTATACAATATGAATGAAAACAGAATCAATGAAAAACTGCCCAGCTAGGGTGTTCAGCCAAAGTGCAGAAGACAACAAATAGTGCAAGTACAAAAAGAAACAATTATAATCAATTAATAAACAATAAATACCAAGAGTATGAGATGAAGAGTCCTCGAAAGTGAGTCCATAGGTTTTGGGAACATTTCAATAATGGGGCAAGTAAAGATGAGTGAAGCTCTCCCCATTGGTTCAAGAGCCTGACGGCTGAGGGGTTGTAACTATTCCTGAACCTGGTGGTGTGGGTCCTGAAAATACAACAAAGGAGGACATGTAATGGTGGAGAAAAATAAATAGACTGCACAGGGAAGCGATGAAGATAAAAAATCACACATGCAAAATGCTGGTGGAACTCAGCAGGCTAAGCAGCATCTATGGAAAATAGTACAGTCGACATTTCGGGCCAAGACTCTTCAGCAGATAAAAGATCAAGTTGAAGTTTTAAAAAGAGCACTAATAAGCATGCTGTTGATGAAAAATCTGATAATGATAAGAATGACACAGGACTGGGTAGCCTTGATATTTACAAGGTGCAAACTAAAAATAGACAAGCAGTATGGCTTACACCAGAAGCAAAAGCCAAATTAACTAAAATGGAACTGGACGCTGGCCAGCAGTTTCAGTTATTTTACAAAATAGGTTTGAACTGTATTTCAAAGATATTGAACTGAAGCCTGAAGATATCCAACTCAGAGCTTATAACCATATAACCATATAACGACTACAGCACGGAAACAGGCCATCTTGGCCATTCTAGTCCGTGCCGAACTCTTACTCTCACCTAGTCCCTCCGACCTGCACTCAGCCCATAACCCTCCATTCCTTTCCTGTCCATATAGCAGTCCACTTTAACTTTAAATGACAACACCGAACCTGCCTTAACCACTTCTGCTGGAAGCTTGTTCCACACAGCTACCACTCTCTGAGTAGAGAAGTTCCCCCTCATGTTACCCCTAAACTTTTGCCCTTTAACTCTCAACTCATGTCCTCTTGTTTGAATCTCCCTCACTCTCAATAGAAAAAGCCTATCCACGTCAACTCTATCTATCCCTCTCGTAATTTTAAATACCTCTGTCAAGTCCCCCCTCAGCCTTCTATGTTCCAAAGAATAAAGACCCAACTTGTTCAACCTTTCTCTGTAACTTAGGTGATGAAACCCAGTTAACATTCTAGTAAACCTTCTCTATACTCTTTCTATTTTGTTGATATCTTTCCTATAATTCGGTGACGAAAACTGTACATAATACTCTAAATTTGGCCTCACCAATGCCTTGTACAATTTCAACATTACATCCCAACTCCTATACCCAATGCTCTGATTTATAAAGGCCAGCATACCAAAAGCTTTCCTCACCACCCTATCCACATGAGATTCCACCTTCAGGGAACTATGCACCATTATTCCTAGCTTCCTCTGTTCTACTGCATTATTCAATGCCCTACCATTTACCATGTATGTCCTATTTTGTTTAGTCCTACCAAAATGTAGCACCTCACATTTATCAGCATTAAACTCCATCTGCCATCTTTCAGCCCACTCTTCTAACTGACCTAAATCTCTCTGCAAGCTTTAAAAACCTACTTCATTATCCACAACTCCACCTATCTTAGTATCATCTGCATACTTAACTCATCCAATTTACCACCCCATCATCCAGAGCATTAATGTATATGACAAATAACATTGGACTCAGTACAGATCTTTGAGGCACACCACTAGTCACCTGCCTTCAATCTGACGTACAGTTATCCACCACTACTCTCTGGCGTCTTCCATTCAGCCACTGCTGAATCCATTTTACTACTTCAATATTAATACCTAACGATTGAACCTTCCTAACCAACTTTCTGTGTGGGACCTTGTCAAACGCCTTACTGAAGTCCATATATACAACATCCACCACTTTACCCTCGTCAACCTTCCTAGTAACCTCTTCAAAAAATTCAATGAGATTTGTCAAACATGACCTTCCATACACAAATCCATGTTGACTGTTCCTAATCAGACCCTGTCTATCCAGATAATTATATATTGTTACGTAACCGACAACAATGAATATCAACTGAGTCAGGTTATATAAAATCAACCAAACATTTATTAAGCACAGATAAACAATAAAAAAACAAACAACAACCTTAACCGGAAGTTAACCGTTATGCGGCTGTTCAACAAATCGCTACTCGGTACTGGTTCTTAAAGCGATAAATGCAAAAACAGTTCTTAAAGCGGTAAAGTCAAATACAGTTCTTAAAATGGTGAATTCAAAAGTCCAAGAGATTTATACATTCAATTGGGAGAGACTTCACTGGAGAAGGATTTCTTCATAGACGCGACTTTCCTGCTGGTTCTGTCCAAAGGATTCACGATGAAGGAAATAAACGGCTTAAGACAACTGATCTTTATTTCTAGAGAGCAAACGTTGCATGAACTTCCTTGATCTTTTGGCAGGAGTTATCATCGATGCAGGTCGCTACTTCTTCAACGAAGACTCAATAAGGTTGATCCTTTGTTAAACTGTTGAACGATACCAACTTCTCTTAATCCTTCAGGTCCTGTACTTCGATAAAGCTTCACTCTCCAACACTACTGAAAAGGTACATCAACAAATCTGGCAGAAATGGGTAAATTGCCAATCCGGAACTATTGTACCTTACAATAGAACGTAACACTCCATTTTAAAAATGAACCTGCGTCATAAAACAAATACGCAACGGAACGGAGACACTGACTAATGTTCTAGCTGGAAAACTAGCTGCGTCACCAGGATCTTCCCTTTTATACCTGTGGTGAACATGTCATCACGTGACCTCACATCGGCCGGAAAATTGCATCAGGTGACCTCCAAAAGACCATTACATCATTCTCACAAGAAAGTCACAAGATCCCCTTGAGGTATGTAACAATATATCATCTCTAAGAATACTTTCCATCAATTTACCCACCACTGATGTCAAACTCACAGGCCGATAGTTGCTAGGTTTACTCTTAGAACCCTTTTTAAACAATGGAACCACATGAGCAATACGCCAATCCTCTGGCACCATCCTCGTTTCTAATGACACTTGAAATATTTCTGTCAGAGCCCCTGCTATTTCCACACTAACTTCCCTCAATGTCCTAGGGAATATCCTGTCAGGACCCAGAGACTTATCCACTTTTATATTCCTTAAAAGCTCCAGTACTTCCTCTTTAACCATCATAGCTTGCATACCTTCCCTACCTGTTTCCCTTATCTTACACAATTCAATATCCTTCTCTTTAATGGATACCGAAGAAAAGCAATTGTTCAGTATCTCCCCCATCTCTTTTGGCTCCACATATAGCTGTCCACTCTGATTCTCTAAGAGACCAATTTTATCCCTCACTATCCTTTTGCTATTTAAATAATGGTAGAAACCCTTGGGATTTATTTTCAACTTACTTGCCAAAGCAACCTCATATCTTCTTTTAGCTTTTCTAATTTCTTTCTTAAGATTCTTTTTACATTCTTTATATTCCATGAGAACCTCATTTACTCCATGCTGTCTATATTTATTGTGGATCTCTCTCTTTTTCCGAACCAAGTTTCCAATATCCCTTGAAAACCATGGATCTCTCAAACTTTTAACCTTTCCTTTCAACCTAACAGGAACATGAAGATTCTGTACTCTCAAAATTACACCTTTAAATGACATCCATTTGTCTATTACATCCTTCCCATAAAACAAATTGTCCCAATCCACTCCTTCTAAATCCTTTTTCATCTCCTCAAAGTTAGCCTTTCTCCATTCAAAAATCTTAATCCTGGGTCCAGACCTATTCTTCTCCATAATTATATTGAAACTAATAGCATTGTGATCACTGGACCCGAAGTGCTCCCCAACACAAACCTCTGTCACCTGACCTATCTCATTCCCTAACAGGAGATCCAACACTGCCCCTTCTCTCGTTGGTACCTCTATGTATTGCAGCAAAAATCTATCCTGCCCACATTTTACAAACTCCAAACCATCCAGCCCTTTTACAGTGTGGGATTCCCAGTCTATGAGTGAGAAGATGTTGGAGATAGGGTAACTCATGTGGGCATGACATTTGTAGCAGTGAAATACAATGACAACAAACCACATTGGCTCTTATGTGGTTAAAACAGGAGGGCCAGCATTATGAGGCCATGAGTGGCTGGTACAACTACAACTTGACTGGAGATCCATCCTCTATTTTTTTGTCACATCCCCTGTAACAGAGTCAACCAGAGGCGAATTAAGAAAAATAATGGATGATGCCATACGTGTTCAAAAATGGCATTGGAAAACTCAAGCATATCAGGGGTAAAATAGCGCTAAATGAAAATGTTTTACCATCTGTGATAAAGTAGCCAGTGAGCTAGATCGCATGGAGATTGAAGGAATTCTTTTCAAGGTTGATTGAAGCCCATGGGCGATGCCAGTGATCCCAGTAGCCAAGAAGATTAGGTCTGTCTGGATCTGTGGTGATTTTAAGGTCACCATCAACCCAGTACTGAAAGAAGATTAATTCCCTCTGCCCAGCATAGAGGATATCTTCGCAAAACTTTCTGGAGGGAAACACTTCAGCAAAGTGGAGTTGGCTGAGACCTACCTACTGACAGAGATTGAAAACGAGTCCAAAGCTTTTCTCACCATAAACACTCACACTAACCACTACTCTACAGTGTTCTGTCTTTGCATATTTGCACAGTGTGTTGTATTTTGCCTATTGGTTGTATCCTCTTGGATACAGTCTTTTATTGATTCTATTGTGTTTCTTCTATTAACTGTGAATGCCCTCAAGAAAATTAATCTCAGGATTGTATATGGTGACATATACATACAGTACTTCGATAACAAATTCACTTTGAACTTTGAAGTTAGGCTTGAATCAGAATCAGAACTGGGTTTATTATTACTGGCATATGTTGTGAAATTTATTATTTTGTGGTAGCTGTACAATGCAAGACATAATAATTGCTATAAGTTACAAAACTAAGTACATATTGCAAGAGACAAATAATGAGGGAATGTTTGCGAATTCATGGACTGTTCAGAAATATGATGTTGGAGGGACAGAAGATGTTCTGTCACTTATACATCTTATCTCCAAAGCAACCCAGGCCTTACCCAGTTCAATGTTCTTATTGTTTTATCCATCTAACTTCATCTTCCTAGAGACTTGGGACTAAGTTGTTTTTCACTTTTCTGAGTTCTACCAAAGGGCTTTTGAGTTGAAACATTAACTCTTTTTCCTTTTCCATGGAGAAAACACATTAACATTTCAAGTTTGGTGTGCTGAATGTTCCCAGCATTTTCTGTTTCAATTTAAATTTGAGAAAATATTTGCTTCTATGGAGGACGGATGTTGCCTTGATATTATTATTTTTTTTTGTTCTTTCAATGAAGTATCTTTGTTGTTAGTTTCATTGATTCCGTTTACTCTCTGTATACAGTATACAACCTGAAATTCTTACTCTTCGCAGACATCCAGAAACAGAACAAAAACTCCAAAGAAAAGTGACAGAACAGAAAAATGTCAGAACCCCAAGGCCTCCTCTCCCCTCCCATGCACATGCGGCAGCAGACATCAATCCTTCCCTTTCCTCCTCCCTCCACTTTTTCCGGCAGAAAGCATCAGCCCCCTCACCACCCACCATGTAAGCAAAAGCAAAGCCCCCAAAGAGACAGTGATCTAGAGTCTATCAAACACCACAGTTCATCCCAGCAGTTCAACATGCCACGGGCTCTCTCTCTCTCTCACTAACAAGGGAGAGAGGGGAGACCACAAACTCACTGTTTGATGTTACAGTCTGCAGAGTCATTTCACTTCGAGTTCCCCCAACTCAAGAATCAGAAGCAAGTTTTCTCTCACCATCGAGGGAGAGAGAGAGAGAGGGAGACAAAGGGACAGGCAGAGAGACAGAGAGAGAGAGAAAAAAAGAGAGAGGAAGAGTGAGAAAGAGAGAAAGAGAGAGAGAGACAGAGACAGAGAAAGAGAGAGAGACAGAGAAGGGACAGGTGGAGAGTCAGAGAGAGACAGAATAGAGACAGAAACAGAGAGAGAAAGAGACAGAGAGAGAGAGAAAGATTAATTGCTTGAGTGCAGAGACTTCCGACAGTCACACCTGATGTTTCAATCTCCCAAGTTTGACTTGTTTCTTGTATCTTAGAGATACTTAAATTTAGTTTTAACTGTTCATTCCTCTCCATAGATGCTGCCAGACTTGTTGAGTTCTTCCAGCATTTTCAAGTCAAGTCAAATCAAGTTTATTGTCATTTAACTATATATATATGCACACAGTCAAACGTGACAATGTTTCTCCGGACCAAGGCGTAAAGCACAGTAGTACACATAGCACACAATAATTTAGGAAAGTAAGGATAAAATCTGCAGATGAATTACACATAAATAAACAACATAAAGTGTGTAAATTAACATTGAAGGGTACAGAACAGATTAACCAGTGATACTTTGAATGCGATGTGGCAAAGAGTTCAGAAGCCTGATAGCCTGAGGGTAGAAATTGTTTCCCATCCGAACTATTCTTGTTTTTATGCACTGGAGTCTCCTGCCTGATGGTAGAAAGTCAAGGAGGATGCTAGGTGGAAGGGTGAGACCCTTGATGATACTAAGGACCTTGCATATACAGAGCTCCTGATAAAAGTCCTAATGGATGGTAGGGAGACCCCTATGATCCTCTCAGCCATTCTCACAGTCCTTTGTAGAGACTTCCAGTTCGATGCTCGGCTGCTCCCATACCAGATGGAAATGCAGCTTGTCAGGAACCTCTCAGTGGTGCTCCTGCATAATTCGTTAAGATGTGGGGTGGGAGCCTCGCTTACCTCAATCTCCTTAGGAAGTGGAGGCACTGCTGTGTCTTCTTGTTCAGGGAGGTGATATTGAGGGACCAGGTGAGGCCATCTGTGATGTGAGCTCCCAGGAACTTGCTGCACTTAACTCTCTCTATGGAGGAGCCATGTATTCACAGAGGGGGAGGGTCCATCTGCACCCTCCCGGTCCACACTGATTTCCTTGATCTTTTCCACATTCAGACTTGGGCTGTTAGGTTTGTGTTTGCTGCTCTGGATTTCCAACATCGGCAGTATCTCATGTTACTGAAGCTTAGTGTCAGAAGTGCTGTTAGAAGAAACTATAACATTTACTTACTGAGCCTGATCCAGTGTACCAAATTCCAAGCATGATTCTTCCAACTGGAGATACTTTGTGTGAATGTGCCAAGTTGTGATCCATTTGTTTCTTACACGTTTCATCAAATTGACTCAACTAACAAGTCGAAGGATAGGAATAATAGGGGGAGTTTCCATTGTTTATTGAGCTGGTGTGTCAGAATGGCCAGGATAGATAAAGATAAAAATATAAATGTAGTTTATTGGTCATAAATAGAGAGTATTGAAACCCTGGAGAATGTATTAAATGCAGTGGAAGTACATTGAAACTTGCTTCCAAATGAAACTGTGGGCCATTGCCAGTTCCTGTGAAAACTATTTCCAGAAACGTTATATACCGGCCAGGTATTGACAAAGATCCATACGTAGAGTTCCAAGGATGCAGGTGAATGTCACTACAGAGGCTTTGAATGACATTGTTGGAAAACTATTTCATAGAACAGGCATCTTTAAGTTTTGTCAGAAAGGCAACAACAGTATTCCAGTCTATATTAAATCTCATTCTAAATGTGGGATCGTGTACAAAAGCAAACTTTACAAATGAGGAGCTGTGATTTATTTGCAACCAGAGGGATATCGCAAGATTATATTCCTTAATTCCCTTATCTCTTTGAATGCTTTATAATGTATAGCAGCATCAAGGATTCGTTAGTTCATTGAGCCTTTATGAATATGAAGATCCATATGAAAGATCTGCATGAATCAGTAAAGAAGCCTTGAAGAGAAAAGTTTCTCAAGGTTGTATGAATATAATCATGAATCATTGCTTGGCTGCCTTTTTAAATATTTTACAGTATGACATTCTGCCACAGAGATGTGTCTTAGACTTTGAATGTGCTTGCATTTACTACAACCTAAGTTGGAGGAAACATTGGAGAGAGAGCTATTGAAACTAAAAAAACATTGTGACTCAGAGCCTGGCAATTCATTGGGGAAAAACAAAGAGGATAGGTTCAAGCAGCATGAAAAGTGAGAGTACTGAAACCAAGAACAAGTATGACACACAGAAGTGGAATAACACTGAGAAAGTATATGTGCAGTACTGAATGGTATATTGTACATACTCAACAAAAAGCACCATGTTAACTAAATGACTCTAATAAATGACAGACCAAAATGCTTTGAAGGTAAATGGGATAATGAATTTATTGCAGGTCTAAATATAGAAGAATAGATGCAAGTCTAAAGCCAGATGGGTTAAGACGTCACACATTTATCAGATCAGGAAACGATGACAACACGGAGGCCCACAACACAAATAAAATTAG
Organism: Mobula hypostoma; assembly: GCF_963921235.1. Classification (NCBI taxonomy): domain Eukaryota; kingdom Metazoa; phylum Chordata; class Chondrichthyes; order Myliobatiformes; family Myliobatidae; genus Mobula; species Mobula hypostoma. The sequence continues at coordinate 34,164,613 of NC_086099.1, read as the reverse complement.
GAGATCTAAGCACCTGAGGATCTCAGTTAACAGCTGGATCTGTAATTGCTTTGTATTTTACTCATTGGATGTGGATGATACCACTAATACTGTCATATATTGTCCATCCTAAATTACCTCTGAACTGAGAAGGCAGCATTTAAAATTTTTTTTTACATTTTAATTTTGGGAATAAGATTGTTGTTAGTCACCATTTGACATCACCAGGCAAATAATGATACTTTGTTTAATAATAATGTTTTGTTTCCAAAGTACTTTTACAGAGCTTTCCTATACTGATGACTTAACATGCTTCATTACATTTACTTTATATTTTTAAGCTGGGATAATACTCACACACTTGTGAACTGGCCAAGTTGATGACCTGAGGATTTCCTAACTCCCTGTCCCAGATGCAGGGGATTACCTTAGGTGATGATTGGTCACTCCTGATATCTTCGATGATTCATTCTTTCACGCAATGCGTTGTTTGCATCAATGACCAACGCTGTCCAAATATGAGCTGAGGGCGGTCCGCTAGTGTCATCACACTTCCAGTGCCCGCATAGCGTGCCCACAACTTACTAACCTGCGTGGTTTTCCTCTGGGTGCTCCGGTTTCCTCCCACATTCCAATGACTTATGGGTTAGGGTTAGTCCCACTCCAGACTTACATATGTCTTGTGGATGATGGACCATCCACTGGGTGTCAGTCAGCATGTTTGCTCATGCTTTTAATACCAAGGTTATGGAGTGCTTTATACTCCTATGTTTAGTTCTGAATTTTTTCCAATCCTCTGTCTTATTAGTCATTTTGGAATTGCTATAAATCTTTTTGCTCTGATCTAATACTTTTAGCTTCTCTTGTTAGTCATAATTGGAGTACTTTCCCGTTTTTGTGTCTCCAAAAGGGGAAGAGCTATGCATTAATCATCATTGATAAGAAACTCGCTGGATTCTTTCACCCGTTATGCTGCTGGAAGCAGTCAAGGTCCTCCATCTCTGACAGCATTCACAGCTTCCTTCATTGTGTCAGTAGCTTCCTCTTGGTTTACAGTTAGTAGTGCAAGTCTTGGGTGGAGACTCAGGAATACTGTTGCACATAGATGTAGAAGGATACTTTACTGCTGTTTCCATAACAGTTCTGTTAACCTTGAGCTGAACCTCTGAAGCTGAAGGATCAGTGCACCACTCTCAGTCTGGCTTCTACTCCTTGACTTGTTTGGTGTGGGCGACTCGGCCAAGAGCCAAAGCACAAGGCCCTGACTTCAGCCAACATGGCTCTCTGGGTTAATGAGGCATGCAAGTCTCCAAACCATGACAAGGTTGTAAACCTCTTGCAGGAAGCTCATCTAGGGCAGTTAGATATGGATTTCCCGGATGAGCACTCATGATGGTAGGAATGACATTGTGCATTGTTTGCACACTAGGATACTGCATTGTTCAAATGAGAAATAGACCTTGTTACCCATAGATACTGTGTTAATCCACTTCACTGACTAATTTGAGTTATAATAAAACAATGATAACTCAGATTGTGGACTGACACACTATGACGGCAAAATAACTCAGCCAGTATCCCCATCTGTCCTTGAAAAAGTGATGCTAGGACATCTTTTTGTATATCTGTAGTCCTTCTACTGTAAAGAGTAGTGGCTGAAATCCCGAATCTGTCCAGGGAAAATGGCCAATAACACCTAAGCAACTTTCCACACTGCTGGGTAGGTATCTGTATTGCGGCTGAAATCAAACAGCCTACCTAGAAATATCGCTCATTTTGGAGCACAGGTTTTAAGTATAATTGTTGTCAGGATGTCAATTTTTGCTGTGCTCAGTAAACTCAATCAGGTGTTTGTTTCATGTGGATTTAACTGAACTGACAGTAGAGTGGTTTCTGTGAGGATGAAGGCCAAGCTATGTTTTCTGTGTGTGGCCCTCTGTTGGTCAAGGTAAGTCATGGATAGTGCGTCCTAGCTATCTACGTGTTGATGTAGCACCGTCTGTGGCTGACGACTAATGCGAGAGTGGCAATGTCTGTTGCACGGGTCGCATCTATGAGGAGTCTCAACTCTGTTGGAGATGCAGCGTTCATTTCTATGGGCCCGTTTGTCTCCGCTGCTTTCCAGAACTTTTCCTTGCCTGACCTTAAGTTGTTGTTTCAGGGTGCTTCTCCAGCTGGAGCGATGGACTGCAAGTTCCTTGCAGGTCCCGATGTCGAAGTCCAGTGCCTTCATGTCCCGCTTGCCAACATCCTTGTGGTGCAATTGCAGGTGGTCAGCAGTTCTCTTGCCTGAAACCAACTCACCACAGAGGATATCTTCTGAGACGTAGTCATCCTGTATGTAGGGTGTGTACGCTAGGGAGACTGGCAGGTGAGAGATCCTCAGCATTGGGTACTCTGTCTCTCCAGGAAATGCCCACGATGGGATGAAGGCATCTAAAATGGACAGTATTGGGCCTTTTCTCTTGCTGAGTCTTGTTGCCATACAGCAGTGTGCTGCTGACGCAAGTGTTGAACACTGGCATCTTTGTTTTCACTGAGATTTGGAGTTTTTCAAGACTCATGTGGTGAGGCAGGCAAGAGTTGTTGTAGCCTTCCCAATGTGCTTGCCGATTTCTGTGTCCAAGGAGAGGTTGTCACTGATGATGGACGCCAGGTATGTGAACTGCTGAACAACATGCAGGTTGTAGTTAACAGTGGCAAACACTGGTTGTGCCTCCATGTCTTGTCCCAAGACATTTGTCTTTTTCAGGCTGATCGTCAGACCAAAGTTCTTGCAGGCCTGGGAGAAGTAATCGTTCAAGCTCTGGAGTTGCTGAGGAGTGTGGGTTGCAACTTCTGCATCATCAACAAACAGCATGTGTCTGATCACAGCCTTGCGTACTTTGGACAAGGTTAAAAAGCCTGCCATCTGATCTAGTGTGGAGGTGGATCCCCTCTGTTGCGGTGCCAAATATATGCCTCAGGAGACGGATAAACAAGATCCCGGAGACTGTCAGCGCGAGAACACAGGCTTACTTAACGCTGCTGCTAATGTCAAAGGGCCCCGAAGAGCTGCTGATGTATTGCACAGCCCTCTTTCTGTTTCTGTGGAAGGATGTGATCATGTTCTGTAGTCTTGGTGGGCAACCTACCTTAGAGATGATCTGAAAGAATATGTCTCTGCTGCCTAAGTCATATTGTACGCCTTGGTGAGATCAATAAAAGTAACATAGAGGGGCTTCTTTTGTTCTTTGCACTTCTTCTGGAGTTGAAGGCGAGGGAAACTCATGTCCTCCATTTTCCTTCCAGCACAAAGCCATTCTGTGACCCTGGGTAGACACATTCAGCCAATTTTTGTAAATGAACCAAAAAGACTCAGGCAAGGACTTTGCCATCAACACTCAAGAAGGTGTACTCAACAGTGAAGGGAAGGCTGCCTTTGATTCAACCCTCCCTTATCATTCATACTCCACAGCCCTGTCAGTTTTGAGTTTGAGGTAATGGGGGCTCTTCTCCCATCACAACTTAATGTTCACCACTGGAGGGGGCAAAGTCCAGATCTGCTCATTTCTATGCCATCAAAGGATAAACTGAATCTCTATTGGATCCATATGGTTTTAATTGGCTAATATTGTCTCTCACTTCTCTGGAAGATGCTGGCAGAGTGAAAATGAAAGTGTAGGGGATTTCTTGCCTAAGAGTGTAAAGCATGAGCTAGTTATGATTAGGCAGGTCCTAGTGAAACCAAGTGTCAATGTGTTGGATGCCTAAGGAAAGGTTTTGAAAGAGAATGGAATGGATAGTTAACTCCTTTACTGCTGAGAGATCAAGGAACATAAGAGAGGGTTTTACTTATGATGTGCGGCGTAGCTGGAACCCTGGCTAGGCATGTTCTCTCATTCAAAATGAGTTATGTGTGCATTACAGTGGAAACTATTTATAGTTAGGCTCCATAAATATTTTTAACTTCATGTGATTTACTGCCGTAACTTTGACTCACTGATCTGGAATAGCTATCTGCAAGTACCTTTCTGCTTCATGGTGGAACTATCCCTGTCATGGTAAAAACATTGGGACATTTCAGAAAAGAATTAAGTGGTTGAAGTATTTGACCTGAAAACCAATATATCCTACTAAATAACAGTTATTTGGAATAAGTTGAGCACTACAAATAATCATGTACAGATGATTTTGATAATCTTTGGTTTTGAAATGTACATGTATATCTGAATCCCTAGATTAGCCTAAAGCTCTTGAACTCATCCCTGGATATCTATTACATAATACATCAATGTGACTATAACCACAACTTTCTGTCAAGACTTGTCATACTCAACTGAGTCAGTTCTGTTTTTGTATGAGATAACCTATAATTTGAGCAATATGAGGGATCGTTTCTGCAGTAGGTGAGTTTTATGATTTGATCAAACCCCACAGCCATTAATTAATGACTCATTCTAATATCCTCTGTTATATCATTATTGTTTTGATCACAACCTTTAAAATTATTGATCCTTCTTGTGGTTCAGCATCGTGCTTCCTCATGACAGTCAAATGCCATGCTGTTGGGTGGGGAAAATCCTGGATGTCGTTCAGCTCACGTTTAGTGGGTGGAATGCCCTTTGTTGCTCACATTTCCTGCCAGAGCACACCTTCCAGTGTCCTGCCAAACTGCCACAACCTTTCTGCAAGATTGGGAACCTGGAGGCTTCTCAAACTAACGTGCTGTCCCCAGACCATTGTGACGGCCCATTGGTAACTTATGCTGGACCACTTTAAAAAAAATACTCAAATAATAAGGTGGTTTAAATAGTAAATTCATTTATTTGATGTAGGTAACTTAATTAAAAACACTAACGTCAATTAAAACAAGAGCAAACTACTTACCCTCTCCCTACCTTGATATCTATCTTATGACTTGAGTTCAAGTCCTGACCCCTCGCAAAGACCGCTGATCCTCTGTTCTGTATTCTCCCTTCAAAACACCACCCACAACCACCCCCCCCCCCCACCACCACCACTAATCTCACAATGCTCAAAGACATCCAGGCTCTGATTTCGTTTGTTGAAAGAATAGGCCTGGAAATTTCTGACTCTTTTGCAATAGGCCTATTGCCAGGCTGTACACTGACCACCTCTTACTCCAACAGAGTGCACTGGGATTTCTAGGTCACACTGTTCAAGCAGCATTTGCCTAGAATCTGTCTAGTTGTTATCCATCTCCTGCGGCAATAAGCTGCATGTTCACCACTCTTTTCCTATTGCACTGTAAATTTAATCTCTTCAAATCAATAACCCAAATTCTTTCAGCTTAATCCTGATTTTGAACATGCATTTTTTAACTTGCTTAGACTTTTTTAAAATTTGGAGCATAAATGACGATAATTGCAATTTACTGTTGCTTTATAAACTTCTATTTACAGTATCAGCTTCAATAACTTTCCTTAGAAGACATGAAATTATAGAGAGGGATAGAAACAGGCCCTTCAGCCCATAATGATCATGTTGAACATCAAGCACCTATTTTTAAAAGAATCCTGCCCTAACCTGTTTAAGTCCTTTAACATTCTTAGCAGTGTCCCTTGCCTGCCACAGATTCCACATCCAGAAATATTTTGAGCAAGAAACGTGAATATATGTCCAGACTATCTCCAAGCCATGAAATAAATTCAGCTCACTGTGACCAAATTGTTTGCAACATCTTGGAAGTAATCATTCAAACTCAAAATGATTTATTGGCTATTTGCTTAGAAACATGGAAACATAGAAACACCTACAGCACAATACAGGCCCTTCGGCCCACAAAGTTGTGCTGAACATGTCCTTACCTGAGAACTACTTCGGCTTACCCATAGCCCTCTATTTTTCTAAGCTCCACGTATCCACTCAGGAGTCTCTTAAAAGACCCTATCGTTTCCACCTCTACCACTGCCGCCGGCACCCCATTCCATGCACTCACCACTCTCTGCATAAAAAACTTACCCCTGACATCTCCTCTCTACCTGCTTCCAAGCACCTTAAAACTACGCCCTCTCATGCTAGCCATTTCAGCCCTGGGAAAAAGCCTCTGACTATCCACACGATCAATGCCTCTCATTATCTTGTACACCTCTATCAGGTCACCTCTCATCCTCTGTTGCTCCAAGGAGAAAAGGCCGAGTTCACGCAACCTATTCTCATAAGGCATGCTCCCCAATCCAGGCAACATCCTTGTAAATCTCCTCTGCACCCTTTCTATGGTTTCCACGTACTTCCTATAGTGATGTGACCAGAATTGAGCACAGTACTCCAAGTGGGGTCTGACCAGGGTCCTATATAGCTGCAACATTACCTCTCGGCTCCTAAATTCAATTCCACGATTGATGAAGGCCAATATACCGTATGCCTTCTTAACCACAGAGTCAACCTTATTGCTTATTTAATTGAAAATGAAAATCACTATACAGTATTCGTAATGCTTTCTTGCACTCATGCAGTGGTAACTAGGTGGTGCTTGAAACAAAAGTAATAGCTTACCAAGAATGCAGAGGAATAAAAATACATGTGGTAGAGACTGGTCAACTAAACCATGGTTCATCAAAAAATTCTTCACTTTTTGTATTATTGTTGATTTCATTATCTGGAACCCCCAATACATCTAAGTGTCCTTGAAGGATTCCGTTATCTTGTTGTATCATTGACTGTTTAATATGATAAAATTCGCTTGGGTGTTGTCAGTGTTGGACGTAAAATACAACAGTTGTTTCAAATTGGAATGTTATTTGCAGCCTGTCTAAAGAGACAACTGCAGGGGAGAGATGAAGATAAAAGTGTTACAGTATGCTTGTGATTCACTGAGTTACATATAATAGATATAGCTACTTGGGGCCACAGGATACGTGAACCAGATACTCTATGTACTAACAGGAATGTTAAATGTGGCAAGGTGTAAACTAGGTGGCCACTCCAACTCATATATTTGTTGAATGGACGAGGATCAAATTACTGTCAACGTTCATTAAGGTAGGGGGAGAAATCGTTGATTTACCTCTTCATAGCAGGAACCTATCACGTAAGGCTAATAACTGAGGTACTTTTCATCTCTAATTGCTGATGAGACATCAGCATTCCTCACTCCTCCTCAAACTTTAACCCTTCAGTTTGCACTGCCCTCCTCTCTCTCCACACCAATCCCAAGCCTGCAGACAAAGGGGGTGCTGTTGTAGTGCGGCGGACTGACTGCTACCCTGCCGGGGCCAGTCAGCAGCTCTTAGACATCTCCTCTTATCTAGCCCTTGAAGAGGACCATAGTCCAGACCATCAGAAAACTGTCCCTGACACTATCACTGACCTCACCAACTCTGGAGAACACCCACCCACGGTCACCAAACTCATAGTTTCTTGACCCAGCACTGTCCACTTCTACTTCCTATTCAGGATCCACAGTCCTCACTGTCTGGGTAGGCCCATTGTCCCCGCCTGCTCCTGCCCTACTGAACTCATGTCTTCATATCTCGACTCCATTCTATCTCCCTTGTTTCAGTCCCTTCCCACCTACATCTGCGACACTTCTTATTCTCTCGATGTCCTCACTAACTTTCAATTCCATGGCTCTCATTGCCTCACTTTCAGCACGGATGTCCAGTTCCTATACAGCCTATTCCCCCATCAGGAAGGCCTTAAAGCTCTCCGCTGCTTTCTCAATAAAAGACCAACCAGTTCCCCATCACCACCACCCTCCTCTGTCTGGCAGAGTCTCAACAATTTCCACTTTGGCTCCTCCCACTTTCTCCAGACTTGCGGAGTAGCCAAGGGCACCCGCGTGGGTCCTAGTTATGCCTGCCTTTTTGTTGGCTACATAGAGCAGCCATGCTCTAAGCCTTCCCTGGTAATGCTCCCCAACTCTTCATCTGCTATATTAATTACTGTATTGTTGCTGCTTCATGCACCTATGCTGAGCTCAACAATTTCATCTACTTTGCCTCAAATGTCCACCCTGCCCTTAAATTCACTTGGTCCATTTCTGACACCTCCCTCCCCTTTCTTGATCTCTCTGTCTTCATCTCTGGAGACAAACTGCCGACCAACATCTTTTATAAACCTACTGATTCCCACTGTTATCTTGACTATACCTCTTCCCACCAAGGTTGGTAGGTTCCAAGGTTGTCAAGCTGAGGAGTGGTAGTGCGGACAAGCTCCCACTACCTAAAAGTGCTCTTCACGGCATGCGCCTCAAATAGCCTCTGACTACCAAGTCCAACTCCTGGCCTTCTCGTGTGGCTTAGCCTCTAAGCCCGGCGGAACTGTTTCTACTGACAGGAGAAGGGGCGAAGGTGGGTCCTGGTGCCTTAAAACCAGCGCTTCGGGTAGATGGAGCTCGTCAGCCTGGGAAGGCAGTCCTTCTAAGGAAGGGAAAACTCTGATTTCAAACCTCCGCTGCCTTGTGGCCATACCCACTCATGGGAAAGGCTTTGGGAGTAAACCCTGAGGACAAATCCGGAGCTGGAGTCCCTAAGGCAGTCTGACGTTGCCTTCAACCTCGTTCTGGCAACTCCTGCGACGTCAATGGTGCCAAGCTGTATCGGCCCTTGCCCTTCCCTTGGGCAACATCAGTGGCACAGAGAGGGGAGACTTACTGCCTGGGCAACTGCTGGTCTTCCATACAACCTTGCCCAGGCCTGCGCCCTGGAGTGGACACTCCAGCAGACTTTGCAGGCGCAGACCCATGGTCTCGCGAGACTAACGGATGCCACCTCTTCCCACCCTATATCCTGTAAAAATACTATTCCCTACCACATCTGTTCTCAGGAAAACGTTTTCCTTTCCAGTTCATCACAGATGTCCTCCTTCTTCAAAGAACTGGGTTTCCCTTCCTACACCATTGGTGCGGTCCTTACCGCATCTCCTCAAATTTTCAGACATCCGCGCTCAACCCATCTTCCCGCTGCCTTAACTGTGATAGAGTTTCTCTTGTCCTTACCTACTACCCCATAAACCTCTGCATGTGACACACCATTCTCCACAACTTCTGTCATCTTCACAGGGATCCTACCTCCAAAGACATCTTTACCCCTCCCCACCCACTCTTCGCTTTCTGCGGGGATCGCTCCCTCCACGATTATTCCCTTGTTCATTTGTCCCTTCCCACTAACCTCCCTCCTGCCACTTATTCCTGCAAGTGGCCAATGTGCTACACCTGCCCCCTCACCTCCTCCCTCACCTCCGTTCAGAGCCCCAGACAGTCCTTTCAGGAGAGACAAAACTTCACCTGCAAATCTTCTAGCTGTCCTCCTTCTCTTCCCCCACCTCCTTTTTATTCTGGCATCTTCCCCCCTTGCTTCCAGTGTTGAAGAAGGGTCTCTGCCTGAAACACTGAGTGTTCATTTCGTTAGATGTTGCCTGGCCTGCTGAGTTGTTCCAGCCTTCTGCATGTGTAACTGAGGTACTTGTCCCCTGAAGAAATTGTATGTTCTTGTGGAAGCGCTTAGAAGCAAACAGGTGGAACTAGGAATTTCTGGAAAAAGCAGATAACTTCCCATTATCTCTTCTGTACGCCACTAGTTTATGATGAGGCAGCATAATGGTTAAATTACTATTCAGTTAATGGTTAAATTACTATTTGGTAACCTAAACATTGCTCCAGGAACAAGACTTTAAGTGCCTCCATAATTATTGGGGAATTTAAATTCAAGTTACTAAATGGATCTGATCGTTGGAGTCCCTGCCCATTTCTGGATAGTTTTTTTTGGTTGGGAGGACAAACTGAATCATCAGCTCAGCCAGGTTCTCAGAAACTTGCATGTTAGAATGGGTCGGGAAATATCCTGATTCTGTCCTAATCCATCATCCTACTGATATATTTCTGGTAAAACTATGATTAGAGTTGCAAGAAATCAGGTTTTGGATAGGAAAGTTATCAGTTACCCCTTTTTCTGGCCTTTTCCCCTTTCTTTTCCAGTTCTCATGAAGGGTCTCAGACCAAAACATCAGCTGTTTATTCCGCTCCATAGCTGCTTCCTGACCTGCTGAGTTCCTCCAGCATTTTGTGTGTGTTGCTCTGGATTTCCAGTATCTGCAGAACCTCTTGTGTTTTTGAGTGTAAGATGTTCCATCTGCTTACAGGGCTGACCAATGCCTTCAGCAATATTCAAAGTGAGAATCAAACATCTAGCAATGCCTAACTAGAGGACAATGAAGTTAGTTCTCTTGTTAGTTAGAACTGTCAGTGCCTCCAGTTAAACTCTGTCATTGTGTGTTTCCCCCCCCCAGCTGTCAGTCTGTGGTTTTGTATTGCCACATGCTCCTGTCCCTGATCCTGCTCTACTCCGGCCCCTATATTACTGAGTCCTCTATCTCTTATCAGTTTCTCATTATTACCTGTATTGCTGCCACCTGTGTCTCATCGTGCTCCACCTATCACCTGCCTCTCTGTTTATTGCTCAGTGTATTTCAGTCCTGAGTTTTCAGCTGTTTGTTACTAGATTGAGCCAGAAGTTTTCCTGTGTCTTTCCAGCATTTGTATCTAAACTCATGACAATGCTTGTAGATGCCCCCAGCAAGTCCTTGGACTGTGTTGGTCACTGACTTGAGATGACACATTTCACTGTGTTTTGATGTACATCTGACAAATATAGTTAATCTTTACAAAAGATTATCTGGGAAAAGGTGCCGGATGAGAAGGAAACTGTCATGGTGAGAAATGTGACAAATGCAAAACATTGCAGATATTGAAAAGCTCAAATAAAATCAGAAAATGAAATGAGGAAAAAGGGTCAGCAGGGCTAATGGCATCCAGGAAGGAAAAGCATTTCAGATCAATGACCTCTCATCGTAACCTACAGGTTATTGAGGCCTACTGAGTGGTACTTACCACCCATATTCTCTGCTCAGATTTCCTTTCACCTAGTTGATACAGAAAAGGAAAAACAGCTGGCGGAGAGGGTCCTGGACTGAGCTGGTGAGATTCCATGTGAAACCTTGGCTTTGTGTGATGAATCAGTCACATGTCTCACAGCAACATGGACAACTTCTCTCACCTCAAATCTGAACCAATATGGACTCACTTTCAAGGACTCTACAACTCATGTTTTCAGTATTATTCATTTAATATTTACTTACTATTTTAGTTTTGTTTGCACACACTGTCTCCTTTTGCACATTGGTTGTCGGTCTTTGTGTGCAGGTTTTTCATTGATTCTGCTGTTTTTTTTGTTTCACTGTGAGTGTCTGCAAGAAAATGAATTTCAGGGTGGTATGTGGTGACATATATGTACTTTGATCATAAATTTACTTCGAACTTCAAAGTTCAAAGTGCATTGATTATCAAAGTATATATACCATATACAACCTTGAGTTTGGTCTCTTTAAGGCAGCCACAAAACAAAGAAACACAATGGAATCCATGAAAGAAACCCATGCAAGAAAGACCATCAAACAGCCAATGTGTGGGGGAAAAAAGAGCAAGTCCTGCAAACAAAGAAATCACACAGAACATGAACAATGGATTCCCAAAATGTAAGGCCACAGCCAGTTCAGTGCTGCAGCTGATCCAGGAACCTGAAGGCTGGATGTAAAGAAACTTGCTTTCAAAATACAGAGGAGCCTTGGACAAAAATTAAAGCCATATCTCCAGATGTGTCAGACTTTTGTTTTCTCTCCTTGAATTCTGGCTCACAAACTGGGAAATGGAATTGGAGCTTTACGAACACATTATGTCACAGGCAGAAATTTGCATATGTGCATATATACAGCTGAAAATCAACTTGCCTGCTCCAAATGCAATCTTTGAGAAGGTAGTGAGCTAGGCAGTGATACAATATAGCAAGTTCAAAACAAAATAAGTAAAACAGAAAGTACTAGAAATACTTAGCAAGTCAGCTGACAGCAGTGGAGAAACAAAGAGAAACGTTTTGGATTGTTTTTATTTTGGATAGAAGAAAGAGAAGTTTGAACGATGCAAATTATAAATATAGAAGATTACACCTAATTATTTACATCAGTTGTGAAAATCGCATGGCTTTAATCAGACCTTTTAAAAGCTTCCTTTAAATAAGCTATTTCATGATGTGTAAGCTAATTATATCCCCAGGTGATATCCAATTTTCTTTGCACTGCCTTAAACACAAAGTCATTTCTTTGTTCAATATATCTTTTTCCCTTTATTTAAAAAAAGAGGAATCCTAAATACAGTTTATCACATAACAACCCCGGAAAGGTGGAATGATTGAACATGTTAAACCTCTCACATCCCAAACGTTTCATTATTGAAATGTGGCTTACTCACAAACTAGAAGGTGGAAACATCCTCCAAGGTATCTCATTTTAATTGCAGTTTTGGTGAATATCTGTTTTGACAGGTGTGGAACTCTGATTTATTTCACTCTGAAGCATGTCCTGTGATGTCTGCACATCGACAACACGTCTTACTGTGTGAAATGATTTATCACATGTTAGGAGCCCAGGGATACAAAGTTGGGCCCTCTCAGTGGCCAACATCTTTCAGCATCTTCATCATCATCTGAACCACACAGTAGTTAGAAGTACACACCAGAGGGCTTTAGGCATTTACAAATACACAGCGTAAGGAAACAGAAGCATGCTAAAATATGGTTAGATGTTTCCAGCAGAGAACTAACAGGGACTGTGGGCTCTGTTTAGTTAGATTAGGTTAGATTAAATTAGATTAGATTATGAGGACACGCAGTCCTCGTTTATTGTCATTTAGTAATGCATGCATTAAGAAATGATATAATGTTCCTCCAGAATGATATCACAGAAACACAAGACAAACCAAGACTGAAAAACTGACAAAAACCACATAATTAATACATATAGTTACAACAGTGCAAAACAATACCGTAATTTGATAAAGAACAGACCATGGGCACGGTAAAAAAAAGTCTCAAAGTCTCAAAAATCCCATCATCTCACACAGATGGTAGAAGGAAGAAAAACTCTCCCTGCCATGAGCTTCCAGCGCCGCAAACTTGCCGATGCAGCACCCTGGAAGCACCCGACCACAGCCAACTCTTGAGTCTGTCCCAAAACTCCGAGCCTCCGACCAGCTCTCCGACACCGAGCGCCGAGCACCATCTCTGCCGAGTGCTTTGACCCCGGCCCCGGCAACAGGCAATAGGCAAAGCCGAGGATTTGGGGCCTTCATCTCCGGAGATTCTCGATCGCACAGTAGCAGCGGCAGCGAAGCGGGCATTTCAGAAGTTTCTCCAGGTGTTCCTCTGCGCTTCTCATGTCTGTCTCCATCAAATCAGGGTTGTGCACGGTACCTACTTACAAATACGATATCATTTTGGAGTGGCCACGCGCGCTGCGTCGCGCCGCCATCTTCTCCTCCCCTCCTCAAAGTTATTTCATTGTTTTGACTTTGCTCAATCAGAATCTGAGTGAATGCTTTCATCACTTGAACCTTTAAGCACAATACAAATAGATGCCACCTACAGAACATAGAACATTACAGCATAGTACAGGTTCTTCAGACCCTGATGTTGTGCCAGCCTTTTAACTTCATCTAATATCAATCTAATCTCCTTCTGGGTCTCTGGAATTCTCTGCCCCTGCGGCTGGTAGAAGACAGATTACTGGACATATTTATAGTGGAGATAGGTAACTATTTGAAAAATTGAAGAATTGAGGGTGATGGAGACCTGGCACAATGGTCGAAGCCAGCATGGTTTAGCTACGATCATACTGAATAGTTGGACAGACCTGGCAGCCTATTCCTGTTCTATGTTCTTATGTTCTTTTTTTCTACTGAGTATTAATCTGCACCTGTAAGATCTGGAAGGAAACATCCAGCAATATTGCAGCTGAAGCTCTGGAATTTATGGTTGACAGCAGCTTTACCGAGCTAAGGAACCTAGATCCCTTGGAGACTTTAGAAACATATTTACATGCTTTAATAACAAAGAAGGTTAATCTACAGCAGGGGTGCAAAGTAAATGCAAGTAAAATAGCTTGGGTAATACATTATACCCAGTATCCTTTCTGTTGCCGTCAATGGAAAGGAAAAGCAAGCAAGGTGCCCATGAATATCTCATCTCCTCTTCCAACTCTATTCAAGTTGAATTCTGAAACTTCTGAATCTTACACGATTAGAAGGGGCATGTTCAGTCTATTGAGTTTCCATCGCATCCTTTCCCCCTCAGTTCTGAGTTCATAACATGCATTATTTATTAAATCCTTCAACAATTTTGTCATTCTTTTTGTATGTTTGTGTAGTCCAGCTTACAACCCTCTTATGCTGGCCCTACCCTCAGATGCTGAAGCCCTAGACACCTAAGCCATGTCCTGATGGAGGCCCTTGGTCCGAAAGATCAACTGTTTATTCTCCTCTGTACATGCTGCCTGATGTGCTGAGTTTCTCTAGCATTGCGTGTGTGTTTGCTCAATATTTCCAGCATCTCCAGAATTGCTTGTGTTTACATTTCTGTAAGCTATCAGTACAGTGGGACCTTGAAGGAAGATGGCAGATAATGTTGATCCTGTGCACTGAAGCCCTTGTCTTTCTTGGCGGTGGAGGCTGTAGCTTGAGAGACGCTGTCAGAGGAGCCAAGGTGAATAACTATAGGGACTATATACTGCAGACACTGCACACCAGTGACAGAGGGAATAAACTTATAGGGTTGCTGATGAAGTGTCAGTCAATGGTTTGCTTTGTCCTATGAAAAGCTTTTCCACTGCCTTTGAAGCTGTACTCATGCTAAGAATTGGAAAGTCTTCATTACCTGTGCCTTGTAGATAGTGGGAAATATTTGAGATGTTAGGAAATGAGTCACTTGCTGAGGAATACCCAGTCTCTGACTTACTCTGTCACCAAATACTGAAGCAAATTTCTACAGATGCACCGTGATGACTGGTTATATCAACCTCTGGGATGGAGGCACCAAGGCACCAAGCTACAGAGAGATGCAGACTTAGCTAGCTGCATCATGGGCACAAATTCAAAAGGCGATTCCTTAAGAAGGCAGCATAATTATGAAGTACCCTTACCATCCAGGACATGCCCTTTTCTCATTACTATATATATAAGATTCGTCCATCGTCATCGATGAAGACCTCGACACCATTAATACTTTTTATGAGGTTGAGTTGCTAGCTTGACACTCAACTCAGCACGGATGGGAAGCGTGCCTGGGAGAGGCCCGACGGGAACCTTCGCTCCGGAGTCTGGCGCTGATATCACTGCGCCACCAGCCGGCTTGATGATGGTATCGAGACTAACGCTTGATTTGGATTTAAGTGAGGGAGAATTGCGCATTGTCAGCCTCACTCTCTCTTCCCAATTCCCATCTGGATCTAGTGGCAAGACGAGAGTCGAGACGGCTGGAGATGGGACTAGGCGCAGGACGTCTTCTGTGTCTTGCCGTTCTCTACACGTTCCACGACGCTTGCAGAGACCACCTTCTTGACCGTTGGACCTTCCATTGGTCTCATCCACTCAATCCACCGGAGTCTGTCTTCACATACTGGGATAGACAACTCCCTATCTCACCGAGGGTTGGAGACCCATCGGCTACCCTCACCCGGTTTAGCCGGCTTGTCAAAGCCGTTGCCTGGGGTGTGGCCGCTGTCGCATGCAAACAGCTACGAGGAGCCACAGGTGAGAGTTGAGTGCCAGGTGGGGACCAAAGGTGGACTAACCGCCTTGAAAAGGAGGTGACATGCTCCCCCACCAGAGATGCTACCCCTCCCTGACACCCCATACACCCCGTCACTACCATCAGGGCGGAGATACAGGAGCCTAAATACACACACTCAACATTTTAGGAACAGTTTCTTTCCCTCAGATTTCCCAATGGTCCATGAACCCATGAGCAATCTCTCTCTATTTTTGCTCTCTTGTGCTTTATTTATTTATTTATTCTTACTGTAACTTTTTGTAATTTTTATGTATTGCACTATACTTCTGCAACACAACAAATTTCACAGCATTTTTCAGTAATAATAAATGTGATATTCATTGTTACTTCCAGAAATACAGGGTCAATCTCATGTGAAATGAATTACTTCCAGCTTGAATGATGACATTTCTTCTTTGTCTATGTTCTCACCAGAATCAGAATGAGATTTATTATCACTGATGTATGTCATGAAATTTTGTAAAATTTCGTGAAATATATCTTGAAATTTCATATAGTATTGGCCCAATACTGGATCAAGAAATATTGGGCATGTTGTCTGGACAGGCAGATGGAACATAAGAGAACTTAGCCTTTTGCTGAAGAAAAGTGAAGGAGACAAATTGTCATAATCTGTTAAGATTTCCTTACACTAGAAGAATGTGTGTGGGAAGTGTATTTTCTTGGGACAGTGTTGTTTTACTGTGAAACTGATGGACTGTGTGTGATTCCAAGTTGTGAGGCTCAATAGATAAGCTGAGTTTGGACATTCAGTCTGATCCTGGACCTCTTCTTCCCAAACTGTAGCCTAGTGTAATGCTGAGTTCAGGGTAGGGAATGAATGCCAGCTGGCCAATCAGTCCCTCTTCCAGCTGAAGAACTTGCATCTGTTTATTGGCTGAGCAGGGAGCTGAGTGATGGATTTGGTCTCAGGTTAAAAATTAACCTGATTATTTACACTATATTTCACAAATTTGTCAAGTCAAAGTCAACGTTAATCAAATTATGTATATGTCACCTTAAGATTCATTTTCTTGCAGACTTTTCCAGGGGGATAAGGAAATGCAATAGAATTTATTTTTGAAAAAACCTATACATAAACGTACTGGCATGCAATCAGTCTGCAAAAGAAGCCAAATTGTGCAAATAAAACAAGAAGTACGGCAAATAAAGAATACTGAGAACATGAATTGTAGCATTCCATAGGTTGTGGAGTCAGTTCAGCGTTGAGGTGAATGAAGTTATTCACACTGATTCAGGAGTCTGATGGCTGTAAGGTAATAACTGTTCCTGAACCTGTTAGCTTGGGTCCTAAGGGTCCTG
The DNA here is from genome assembly GCF_963921235.1 of Mobula hypostoma. Lineage (NCBI taxonomy): Eukaryota > Metazoa > Chordata > Chondrichthyes > Myliobatiformes > Myliobatidae > Mobula > Mobula hypostoma. The sequence continues at coordinate 34,147,715 of NC_086099.1, read as the reverse complement.
TACCTTTTTATCCAATGGCAGTAGTGAGAAGAGAACATGGCCTAGGTATTAAGTATCAATAATTAAACTGGAGTGATTCAAGCTAGTGTTCTTCCCGATTTATCAATGACTCTTATTGTTCTTTCTCTTTTCACAGTTGTTCCTTTTACCTTTTATATTCACCTCTATTCTCCACTAAGCTCGGATCTCTACAGGACAACACATTGGTGCACGTGGCAGGGTTGCTGTCTCACAGATCCACTGAGTTGGATTTAGTCCTGATATCCTGTATGTGTGGAGTCTGCACGTTCTCCCACTGATTGCATGGGTTTCCCATGCAATCGTGCAAGTTGGTACTTCAACCGGTTACTGTAATTTGCTCATAGAGTGTAGGTGACCAGTAGGATATATGGAGATGTTAGGCACGTGGACAGATTAAAATTTGGGTGGCCTCAGTGGGCTAAAAAGCCTGTTTCTGTAATGTATAATTCCATTTTTCTGTTTGTTCTAAACTTTATATTCATACCTTTGGTCATGCAGGAAGCACTAACTTGAAAGACCTGTTTTTCCCCCTCATTTGTGTTGTGTTCTTTACACGTACCGTGGGTTACTAAGAACAAACCATATTCTGAAAGAATTAAAACTAGAACGTTTATTTACAACAGCAAACAGCAAGCACGTCTTTAAAATACAGTTAGCAGATAATTCTGTCATTTCTGCGCATGCTCCCAACTCTGTCCAATCATGTTCTTACACGTGACACATGATATCACCACATCTTCCTTTCCTTAAAAAGAAAAACAATTAGCAACATTGATCAGAACAAATACGTAATTTAACATGTCTCTATCAGTCTCTCTGGGGGTTTACGAACACGAGTAGCCCTTCTAAGTGGTTCATGTTTCGTTGTTATTTCCTTGTTTCGTCTGGTCTGCATCATTTAGCGGATACTCTAAAGTTGGCTCTTTCTTAAGGTCTTTGCAATTCCTTTTTAACACTGCTCCTTCTTCTGTTTGGACTATGTATAATCTGGGTTGTATAATCTGGCTAGTGCTCATTTTGTCTTGTATCCTCACTTCATCTCCTTGGTACAATTCAGGTAATGGACGAGAACATCTGTCAAAGTATGTTTTCTGCTTTGCTTTATGTTCATCTTTCCATCTTTTCACTTGTTCACCTCCCCCTGTTCTCAGAAGGCTCTCATCTATTGGCAGATTGAATCTCAAATGGCGTCCCATCAAGAGCTGAGCAGGTGAAAATCCACATTCAAGTGGAGTACTTCGATAGGTTTACAAAGCTTTATAGAAATCACTTCCACCATCTTTTGCTTTGTGCATCAGTTTCTTGATAATTCCTACCGACTTCTCAACCAATCTATTGGACTGAGGGAAAAATGGACTAGATGTTGTATGAACAAAGCCCCTTTCATGAGCAAAATGTCTCATACATTCACCATTGAATTGTGGACCATTGTCTGTGAAAACTTCATCAGGTCCACCATGTCTGGAAAAAACTGATTTCATGAATGTAATTACATTCTCTGCTGTTGTTCTGCTCAAACCACACACTTCAGGATACAATGAGTAGTAATCTGTTATTAATAGATAATCTTTGTTGTCAGTTACAAAAAGATCAACGCCTACCTTCTGATAAGGTCTCTGAGGACTAGGATGTGGATACAATGGCTCCTTAGGGTTGCTAGGTTGGTATTTAAAGCATATTTGACAAGAAGACACCAATTCTGCAATTTCTTGATTCATCCTGGGCCAAAACATCAGTTCCCACACCCTTCTGTTACACTTTTCAATACCTAGGTGGCCTTTATGAATTTTCCCAAGCATTTCTTTTCAGAGACTTTTAGGAATCACAATTCTGCTACCTTTGTACAATATCCCATCCACAACAGAAAGTTCCGATCTGTGGTTCCAATATTCTTGTATTCTGAGGTACAGTCATGCCTATTATCTGGCCATCCATCCATCACCACTTGTATAACCTGACTGAGAATTTTGTCCTTCTCTGTCTCAAGCTGCAGCAGTTCCAACTTTCTGGGAGCAACAGGTACAGTTCTATGACCATATCAATAAATACCTGAACATCAATAATGTTCCTGTGACTGTCTTTTGTCGCTGGATCCACAGCTCTGGAAAGTGTGTCAGCCATGTACATGAATTTTCCAGATGTGTATGACACATTCAATGCAAATTTTTGCAATTTGATCATCATCCTCAGTTTTCCATTTTTCTTATCAACACTAACAAGTGAATTGACCCATTCAGTTGGTTCATCAATTTTTTGTATAACTCCTAACCGTTCTATTCTGTCAAGCTCTGTTCTCAGTTGATCACGTAATGCAAAAGGTACTTTTCTACATGGATGTACTACGGGTTGCACTGTGTTGTCAATTTCAATCGTGTGCTCTCCTGGAAGACAACCAAGCCCTTTGAACAAGTCCTCATACTCTTTCATCAAGTCACTGTATTCTGACTCTGTGTCGCTATCCAAGACTCCTTTCACCAAAACTGTAGCGCTCACATGTCACATTACACTTCGGTTACAAAATGCTTCAAATTTGTCGATTATCGCTTTTAGGTTCCGATTATCTCCATTTTCAAAAGTAAAATGGTTATATACCTCAACTGCGTCACCCCCTATTATGTGAAGTAGGATCGCTGCTTTCATTTTCTCCATTTTATTTTCTGCTCTGATCGTCGATAAATAAATTCCAAAATGCTGTTTAAATCTTTTCCAGTTTTCAGCTACGTTTCCAGTCAGCTGAAGCGTTAATGGGGGTTTCAAAACTTCCATTTTTAAGGCTGTTAGCAAACAATGAAAAAGTTTGCGCTCTCTTTTTTAGATTATCTTTGCTTCTCCAGTGTTAGCAAAACGAATTATTCTTCCAGACCGACTTCTGACACCATGTTGTGTTCTTTGTACGTACCGTGGGTTACTAAGAGCAAACCATATTCTGGAAGAAATAAAACTAGAATGTTTATTTACAACAGCAAGCAGCAAGCACGTCTTTAGCATACAGTTTCTAGATCATTCTGTCATTTCTGCGCATGCTCCCGACTCTGTCTAAACATGTTCTTACACGTGACACGTGATATCACCACAATTTGAATGTAACTATGCCTAAATTATGCCCTTTCTCAAAGTTTCCCATTGCTCAGTTACTTTTTAAATTTCAAAGTACAATTTATTCTGTTCCTTTCCTCCTTCCATCCACAGGAAACATTGCAAATATTAGTGCAATTTTCTTCCAGCTAGACTTCAATTACATGAAAAAAATGATGTCACTCCAAGCCAATTACAGTTATCCTTTACCACTTGGGACTCAGATACTTTATTTTTCATTTCTACTTATGTTTGACAGCAGTCCTCTGTGGCCTGCAGTACTTCTCTGAAAAAGTGAGTGGAGACAGAAAAATCAATTTGGCTACAACAAATTTACATTTTGTCAAAAAGATTGTCAATAAACATTTTGCAATTGCATTTCTTGGTTGAAAACCCCACCTTTACATTGACTGTCTTGAAAAAATATAAAGCTTATTCCGCTTATTCCTGTGGTCTTGGGAAATGTTTCAATAAAATTGATCTTGCTTTAGTGAAGAAATATGCCCACAAAATATAAACATTTAAACTGCCTTCAAATACACAAAGAATAAACCAGAGTCGAAGTTTCAGATCAATCAGTCTCTTGACAATGACAAGTTGATACCTGCTAGATTTTTCAATCCCATTATAGGAGAGGGTGCTTAAAACAGCTTTCTCAACAATCCTTCTGAAACTGGGGCTGTAGGAACTCCTAATGCTAAGAGGCTTGGTATTAGAGAACAAAGGGCCTTTCAAAGCCAACAACTGGTTTCAATTAATGGTTAGAACTTGGTACAACAGCCAGAAATCCAATTGGGAATTCAGAAGAAGCTTCCTTTCCCAAAGAGCGTCGAGAGCGAAGAACTCTGCTTCAGGCAATTGTAAGAATGGTCAAGGACAGCTGAAACTTCTCAGGTGATTAAGAAAAGACACATGCTGATGCACTTCCTTCATCCCTGCATTCATATTGAGTCTCCAGGTGAGGCTGCTGGTGATATAGATGATGAGGAGCTTGGAGTTGTCAACCAGCTCCACAGCAGCTCTGTTGTTGAGGACAGGGCTATGTTCACCCACTGCCCATGCTCCCCCCACAATCACCCCCCAAAAGCCTGCTTTTTTAGGTCAATAAAAAACAACCAGCTCATTCATTTTGCTGTTGCTGAGGGTTAGGATATTTTATCGACCCCATGGCACAAGATTCTTAATCTACTTCCAGTTCTGCAATTGATCGGATTGTGCTGATTAAAGTGAGCATAACTCTCACATTGATGTTCCTCTGCCTGCTGGATGCTGACATGGATATCTGGGCAACATTAAACCGAATGTTGTCTATGGTAAAGTTGAATACTCTGTGTCAAGGACATGCCGGATCCATGTATTTTGGTACAATCTCCAAGATGTAAAAATTTTTAAGAAAGGAGGAAGGCAGGAGAAAGGAAATTATAGACCAGTTAGCCTGACCTCAGTGGTTGGGAAGATGTTAGAGTCAATTGTTAAGGATGAGGTGACGGAGTACTTGGAGACACAGGGCAAGATAGGAGGAAGTCATAGTTTCCTTTAGGGAAAATCCTACCTGATGAACCTGTTGGAATTCTTTGAGGAGATTACAAGTAGGATAGATAAAGGGGATGCGGTGGATGTTGTACATTTGGACTTTCAGAAGGCCTTTGACAAGGTGCCACACATGAGGCTGCTTACCAAGTGAAAAACCCATGGTATTACAGGAAAGTTATTAACATGGTTAGAGCATTGGCTGATTGGTAGGAGGCAGCGAGTGGGAATAAAAGGATCATTTTCTGGTTGGCTGCCAGTGACTAGTAGTTTTCCACAGGGGTCAGTGTTGGGACCACTTCTTTTTATGCTGTATATAAATGTTTTAGATGATGGAATAGATGGCTTTGTTGCCAAGTTTGCAGATGATATGAAGATTGGTGGAGGAACAGGTAGTGTTGAGGAAACAGGTAGGATGCAGAAGGACTTAGACAGGTAGGAGAATGGGCAAGAAAGTAGCAAATGACGTACAATATTGGAAAATGCATGGTTATGTAATTTGGTAGTAGAAATAAATGTGCGGACTATTTTCTAAACGGGGAGAAAATCCAGGAATCTGAGATGCAGAGGGACTTGGGAGTCCTTGTGCAGAATACCTTGTCGGTTAACTTGCAGTTTGAGTTGGTGGTGAGGAAGGCAAATGCCATTTCAAGAGGTCTAGAATACAAAAGCAAGGATGTGATGCTGAGGCTTTATAAGGCACTAGTGAGGCCTCACCTTGAGTATTGTGTACAGTTTTGGGCCCCTTAGCTTAGAAAAGATGTACTAGCATTGGAGAGGGTCCAGAGAAGGTTTACAAGGATGATTCTAGGAATGAAAGGGTTATCATATGAGGAACATTTGTTGGCTCTGGGTCTATACTCACTGGAATTCAGAAGGATGAGGGGGATCTCATTGAAAGCTTTTGAATGTTGAAAGCCCTAGACAGAGTAGATATGGAAAGGATATTTCCCATGGTGGGAGAGTCTAGGACAAGAGAGGCACCCTTTCAAACAGAGATGCGGAAATATTTCTTTAGCCAGAGGGTGGTAAATCTGTGGAATTTTTTGCCTCATGCATTTGTGGAGGCATTGGGTGTATTTCAGACAGAGATTGATAGGTTCTTGATTGGACATGGCATCAAAGGTTACAGGGAGAAAAAGGATCAGCCATGGTTGAATGGTGGAGCAGACCCAAAGGGCAGATGGCCTAATTCTGTTCCTATGTCTTATGGTCTTATGGTCTAATTTCTTTATCCAGAGGGTGGTGAATCTGTGGAATTCATTGCCACAGGTGGCCATGGAGGCCTTCTACCTTTCTAATGGAGTATCTTACAAGTGGATGTTGGTAGGTTCTTGATTAGCAAGGAGACCAAAGGTTATGGGGAGAAGACTAGAGAATGGAATCGAAAAGGAAATTAAATCAGCCATGATTGAATGGTGGAGCAGATTCATTGAGTCGAATGAGCTAATTCTGCTTCTACAGTATGTGTTATTGTCTTATGGTTTTATGTAAAGATGCCTTATCAGACTTTACAGGCTAGCTAGATTGCCCAGTTTATGATATACTAAGATGCAACATACTTGGCGCAGAAGACAGCATGTCATAGAGTCATTGATTTACAGAGCAGTACAGCTCAGAAACAGGTCCTTCAGCCACTTCTTCTACCTAGTCCATCTACCCGCACCCAGCCCATAGCAATCCCTATCCCTCTCATTCATGTCCCAATCCAAACTTCTCTTAAGTATTACAATTGAACCCACATCTACCACTTCTGTTGGGAGCACGTTCCACACTCACACCACTCCCTGAGTGAACAAAGAGCATTGAAACCTACATCATATTACAGGCCCTTCTGCCCACAATGTTGTGCTGACCACGTAACTTACAGATAGAACATCTACTTTGCTGGTCTTGCAAACTCTTATTCCTCAATGCTATAGGTAACATCAGGATTCAAGGTCTATTCATTTACCAATCAATCATAAAACAATTTTACTTCTTTCATCATACCAGCAGCGCAGGTCAGTAGCCCAACTTCTCAGCTCTGAAAGGAAATTCAAATCACAGAATGGTTAACATCTTGGTTCAGTGTAATATTCATAAATAACAGATCATGAAAGAAGGTTTTGATTTCAAGATAATGGGCATATATTTAAGGACGAAATTTTGTAATTTCATTAGCATAGGTGGGGACCTGATAAAGATAAATTGGGAGCATCTCCTGATCTGTAAGACTACATCAACATCCAAAACAGAAATAGCAGATGTTCAAAGTCAACACATTCCTGTAAAGGCAATAAGAAGAGATAACAAGTGTAGGGAATCTGGATGTTGAGGGATATTTAGGATCAGATAAAGAGAAAAAGAGGAGGCATATGACAAGTATAAGGAACTGATGACAGGAAAGGTTTTTAAGGGCATAAAAAGTGCAGGAAGGGACTGAGAAAGGAAATTAGGAAGGAAACCAGAAATCACTGGCAGATAGAATTAAGATAAATCTAAAGTTGTTCTGTAAGCATATTAGGGAGAAAAGAATATCAGGGAGTATTTAGAATCAATTGGGAAAAATAAGGTAATCTGTATTCACAAAGAAAAGACTGTAGTTGGAGAATTTATTGAAGGAGTAGATGAAAATTTAATGCAGGTGTCCAGGCTGCTGCAGGAGGCAAAGGAAGAGATTGCTGGGGTCTGGCAGAGATTTTTAAATCTTTGCTGAAGACATGAGGTACTAAATGAATGCAGAACAGCAATCATGGCCCCTGTTTTCAAGGAGGGCAAACCTATGATCCTGACATCACTGAAAGGAAAGCTACTGAGGGAGAGGATTAATAATCACTTAGAAAGGCAAGGACAAATCAGAGGCGGCCAACATGGTGTGGTCAAGTGCAGACCTGTTTGATTGAATTCTTCAAAGAGGTAACACAGTTTATCAATAGGGGCAGGGCAATAGATGCAACTTACATGAACTACAGTAATTTTTTTGACTTGTTTCAAAGTTTAAGGCACGTGGGATCCTGGGGAAATTGACAAACTAGATTCAAAATTAGCTATGCAATAGGAAACAGAGGGAGATGGTTTGAATCCTATGACTAATGGTGTCATGCAAAGACTGGTGCTGGGACTCTTACTATTAATAATATGTGTGAATAACTTGGATGGCAAGAGTGGCATAAAGATTGGTGATAGTGTGCAAGATAGTCGATTTTGGATTAAATGTCCATTGATCCTTGAAGGCAGCCAAACAGATAGACAACATGGTTAGGAAGGCATGCAGAAGGATGACATTCATCAGTCCGGTCATTGAATACAAAAGTAGGGAGATAAATGCTGCAACCTTAGAAACATAGAAACATAGAAAATAGGTGCAGGAGTAGGCCATTCGGCCCTTCGAGCCTGCACTGCCATTCAGTATGATCATGGCTGATCATCCAACTCAGAACCCTGTACCAGCCTTCCCTCCATACCCTCGATCCCTTTAGCCACAAGGGCCATATCTAACTCCCTCTTAAATATAGCCAATGAACCGGCCTCAACTGTTTCCTGTGGCAGAGAATTCCACAGATTCACCACTCTCTGTGTGAAGAAGTTTTTCCTCATCTCGGTCCTAAAAGGCTTCCCCTTTATCCTCAAACTGTGATCCCTCGTTCTGGACTTCCACAACATCGGGAACAATCTTCCTGCGTCTAGCCTGTCCAACCCCTTGACCTCAAACTGGCAGTACCGATCAACCTGGTAAGAAGGATGTGATAGCACTGGAGATGGTGCAAAGGAGTTTCACCAGGATATATACCCGGGATGGAGCAATTCAATTCTGAGGAGAAACTGAAGAAGTCTGGTCATTTTTCCCAGGAACAAAGGAGGTTAAGAGGACACATGAATGAGGCATATACAATCATGAGGGATATGGAAAGAGTGGACTGCAGGAATATTTACTTCAAGGGGAGAGAGATTCAGAGGACAAAGTAGGAAGTGGGAGGAGTCCTTTTTCACCCAGGGTGGTAGGTACCTGGATTGCAATAACTCGGAAAGTTGATGAAGCTTGTTTGCCGACGGCATTTAAGATGTGTTCAGATGAACACTTAAGTTGCAGAGGCTATGGACCCAGTGATGGGTGACGGGGTTAGAATGGAAGGATGCCTATTAGTCAGCCAAGAAGAGTTGGGTCAAATGGTCTGTTTCTGTATTAATTCTATGATTCTATCCCAGGTTTACTATTTCTGGAGCTTCATGATTTTTACATCCAGTGATGCGACAGATAACTTGAGATAATAAAAGAGCTACCATGTAAAATTAATTATAAATATGCATCAATTTTTTGGCTTATGTATTACATATAACATTAAAAATAAATATTAATAGTTTTGTGAAAAATACTGATTAGTGAAAGTGTTGCAACTTTTATTATTAGCAAAGAAAAAAAATGTTCAGTTTGTCATATACAAAACCTCTCAATATAGACTTCAATTTTAACCTACTTTTAAAATTAATGACTGACACTTTTATAAAAATGGACATAAATATTACAAATTAAAGCCATTTTTAAAAATTATGGTGATCTAATTCTGACTAAGTACATTAATTAATTTCTTAGGATGACTGTAATCTCCATTATTTTAAACCATACCTCAGTTACATGAAGGGGGAGACATTTTTTTAAAAAGGGTTATTGTCTCTGACTTGGTTCAATTGATCGCCAGAACAATTAGATAATAGGTCTATGTGATGAACATTAATCAATAGCGAAATACTGCCTTTATTTAGACAGAATTAATTCATGCCAGCAGATATCGATCAAACATGGTAATTAAATATTATCTCCAGAGTCACCTCAGAATAATCACAGTCATTTCACAGGTAGTATCACTCACATTGTAAGTATATATTAATTGCACTGCATGTGGATGACAGGGAACTTAACCTCATGAATTGCAATTGCTTCTTATATAAATTTAATTTGAATTTCTTTGGGGAAATGACAGAAATACTCAAGGATGAGTTTTTTTAAATAGACATTTATTATACTTAACTTAATGCAAATGCTCCCTGCATTCTTAAAATTATTTCGTGCTGGGTTAAATATTTTTAAATATTCATACCTTTTAATCACAGTTGTCATTGTCTGTTTTATCTTCAATGCTGCACATCATTTTGGTGTTCATTTTAATGCTCACAGTATATTTTATATGTTAACCAATGAGAATCATATCTCTTGTTCCTCACCCAAAAGGTTAATTCTATTTCTGTTCCCGCAGAGGCGGCTGGACCTGTTGGGTATTTCCAGCATTTTCTGATTGACAACTGCTCTGGTTTGACACTGATGAGGGACAATACAGCTGTTGAATCAGAGCATTAGTGAAAAGTTGAGTTATTAATCAAACACAATGTAACATCAGCAACACAAGAGATTCTGCAGATGCTGGAAATCATGAGCAACATACACACATACTCGAGGAACTCAATGGGCCAAACAGTATCTATAGAGGGAAATAAACAGTTGATGTTTCAGGTCTGAGAAACTCATCCAAAGAATAACATATAAGGATAAATGGAGCAATTTTTCAACTACAGTGTGTAGAAAGAAAATGCAGCTGCTGGAATCTGGAGCAAAGAAACAAAATGCTGGTGGATCTCAACACGTCAAGCATACTTACTTTATACTTATACTTTTTACTTTATTGTCGCCAAACAATTGATACTAGGACGTGCAATCATCACAGCGATATTTGATTCTGCACTTCCCACCCTGGATTACAAATTGATAGTAAATATTAAACATTTAAGTTACAAAACATAAGTAGAAAATAGAAAAATGGAAAGTAAGGTAGTGCAAAAAAACCGAAAGGCAGGTCCGGATATTTGGAGGGCACGACCCAGATCCAGGTCAGAATCCGTTCAGCAGTCTTATCACAGTTGGAAAGAAGCTGTTTCCAAATCTGGCCGTATGAGTCTTCAAGCTCCTGAGCCTTCTCCCGGAGGGAAGAGGGACGAAAAGTGTGTTGGCTGGGTGGGTCGTGTCCTTGATTATCCTGGCAGCACTGCTCCGACAGTGTGCGGTGTAAAGTGAGTCAAAGGATGGAAGATTGGTTTGTGTGATGTGCTGCGCCGTGTTCATGATCTTCTGCAGCTTCTTCTGGTCTTGGACAGGACAACTTCCACACCAGGTTGTGATGCACCCTAGAAGAATGCTTTCTACGGTACATCTATAAAAATTAGTGAGGGTTTTAGGGGACAGGCAAAATTTCCTGTTTTCTCAGGAAGTAAAGGCACTGGTGGGCCTTTTTGGCAGTGGACTCTGCTTGGTTGGACCAAATCAGGTCATTTGTGATATTGACCCCGAGGAACTTAAAGCTTTTGACCTGTTCCACTTGTGCATCACCGATGTAAATTAGGTTGTGCGGTCCTCTACTCCTTCTGAAGTCAACAACCAATTCCTTCGTCTTGCTGACGTTGAGAGATAGGTTATTGTCTTCGCACCATGCCACCAGGTTCTTAATTTCCTCTCTGTACTCAAACTCATCATTACCTGAGATACGGCCTACAATTGTCAGGATCTCAACATGAAACGTTGACCATCCCGCTGCCTTCACAGATGCTGCCTGATCCACAAGTTCCTCCTGCAATTTGCTTTTTATTACAGCCTGATTCCAAACCGTGTTCTAGACAATTATAACATTCTCCTGAGAGTGCAAGTTCATTGAATGTATCACATAATCAAAAAGGCAGTGAGTGCCATGGTAATTGGTTCAAGATGATCAGAAAACTTAGTGAAGAAACAATAATTGCATCAAAACTTTGAACATTTTTGCTGGTGCTGACAGATATTCTATCAATATCAACCTATATCATGCTTTCAGTTTAAGTCGCAGTCATAGAATTGCACATCACTGAAATAGGCCATTCAATCCACTATGTTCATGCCAACTTTGTTGCCTGTCTGCACTATTGCAATTTGCCTGCATTAGATCTACTTAAACACCTCTCTAAATGTTTCTTAAATATATTGATTGTATCTGGCTTCACCACATTCTCTGTCAGGGGATTCAACCACACCCTGCCTGAAAAATCCCCTCAGCCTTCCTTTCAAATTCTATCCTCTCATATTGAATATACCTTCTTGTATATAGGGTGGAGCTACGATGGCGCTCGACAACGACTTCTTTGAGCTCATCCTCAGAAACTGCTTAATTTCTATTTTTAAAATGTTTCTTTTTTCCTTTTCAAAGTGGATGAGCTTCTGTTGAAGACCCTAACCTAGAGTTACGCTCAAACTTCAGTTCTTTGCAATAATGGGACCCGCTCCTGGGACCAACCGACCGGCCATTTTTCGATTTCCCAAGAACACGACCTAGAAGTTGAGCGCACCTTCGGGGTCCCCTGGCTTTGCAGACTTGGAGATGAGCTGATCCTATGCTGGTGCCGCTGAATGAAGGAGGAAATGGAATTTTGGGAACCGTGGATCATCTGTCGGGAGCTCTGTACTTGGTGAATTGCGTGCACTCTCTCTTTCTGTCATTGATGGGGGAGAGTTTGTTGCCGATTCTCGAGTCAGAGAACTTGGAAAGAGCAACGCGGGAGACTTTAACACTGTTAATCAGTGGGCTATTTGTCTCTGTTGGTCTCCCCTCTCACTGTGAAAGGATGTCACCTCTCTGTCCCTTTATTAGTGGAGAGAGAGAGCCTGTGGTATGTCAAATTGTTGGGCTGAATGATTAGATTTTGTTGTAATGCAGATCATGGTCTTTCTTGGGGGCTTTCCTATTGCTTGCTTGTGGGTGGAGGGTACTGATGCTTTTTTTGCTGAAGTAAGTGGGGGAAAGGAAGAGTCGTTGCTTTGCTACTACTTTTGCCTGGGAGGGGGAAGTTGGGGGGCGGGCTTTAGAGTTCCAACATTTTTACTGTCTGTCATTCTTTGGTGCAAGTTTCTGTTTTTGTGGATGTTTCAAAGAACAATTATTTCAGGTTGTATAGACCATAAGACCATAAGACGAGGGAGCAGAAGTCGGCCATTCAGCCCATTGAGTTTGTTCTGCCATTTTATCATGAGCTGATCCATTCTCCCATTTAGTCCAACTCTCTCCACCTTCTCACCGTGTCCTTGATGCCCTGGCTACTCAGATACCCATCAATCTCTGCCTTAAATACACCCAATGACTTGGCCTCCACTGCTGCCCGTGGCAACAAATTCCATAGATTCACCACCCTCTGACTAAAATAATTTCTTCGCATTTCTGTTCTGAATGGGCACCCTTCAATTCTTAAGTCATGCCCTCTCGTACTAGACTCCCCCATCATGGGAAACAACTTTGCCACATCCACTCTGACCATGCCTTTCAACATTCGAAATGTTTCTATGAGGTCTCCCCTCATTCTTCTAAACTCCAAGGAATACAGTCCAAGAGCGGACAAATATTCCTCATATGTTAACCCTCTCATTCCCGAAATCATTCTAGTGAATCTTCTCTGTACCCTCTCCAACGTCAGCACATCCTTTCTTAAATAAGGAGACCAAAACTGCCCACAGTACTCCAAGTGAGGTCTCACCAGCGCTTTATAGAGCCTCAACATCACATCCCTGCTCCTATACTCTATTCCTCTAGAAATGAATGCCAACATTGCATTCGCCTTCTTCACCACCGACTCAGCCTGGAGGTTAACCTTAAGGGTATCCAGCATGAGGACTCCCAAGTCCCGTTGCATCTCAGAACTTTCAATTCTCTCCCCATTTAAATAATAGCCTGCCCATTTATTTCTTCTGCCAAAGTGCATAACCATACACTTTCCAACATTATATTTCATTTGCCACTTCTTTGCCCATTCTTCCAATCTATCTAAGTCTCTCTGCAGACTCTCCGTTTCCTCAGCACTACCGGCCCCTCCACCTATCTTCGTATCGTCAGCAAACTTAGCCACAAAGCCATCTATTCCATAATCCAAATCGTTGATGTACAATGTAAAAAGAAGCGGCCCCAACACTGATCCCTGCGGAACACCACTGGTAACCGGTAGCCAACCAGAATAGGATCCCTTTATTCCCACTCTCTGTTTCCTGCCAATCAGCCAACATTCTATCCACGTATGTAACTTTCCCATAATTCCATGGGCTTTTATCTTGTTAAGTAGTCTCATGTGTGGCACCTTGTCAAAGGCCTTCTGAAAATCCAAGTATACAACATCCACTGCATCTCCCTTGTCTAGCTACTTGCAATTTCCTCAAAAAATTGTAATAGGTTTGTCAGGCAGGATTTTCCTTTGAGGAATCCATGCTGAGTTCTGCCTATCTTGTCATATGCCTCCAGGTACTCTGTAACCTCATCCTTGGCAATCGACTCCAACAACTTCCCAACCACGGATGTCAAGCTAACAGGTCTATAATTTCCTTTTTGCTTCCTTGCCCCCTTCTTAAATAGCGGAGTGACATTTGCAATCTTCCAGTCTTCCGGAACCATGCCAGAATCTATCGACTTTTGAAAGATCATTGCTAATGCCTCCGCGATCTCCACAGCTACTTCCTTCAGAACACGAGGGTGCATTCCATCTGGTCCAGGAGATTTATCTACCTTTAGACTATTCAGCTTCCTGAGTACTTTCTCTGTTGTAATTGTGACTGCATACACTTCTCTTCCCTGCCACCCTTGAATGTCTGGTATACTGCTGATGTCTTCCTCAGTGAAGACTGATGCAAAATACTCGATCAATTTCTCTGCCATCTCCTTATCTCCCATTACAATTTCTCCAGCATCATTTTCTATCAGTCCTATATCTACTCTCACCTGTCTTTTACTCTTTATATACTTGAAAAAGCTTTCAGTCTCCTCTTTGATATTATTTGCTAGCTTCCTTCCATAGTTAATCTTTTCCCTCTTAATGACCTCCTTAGTTTCCTTTTGTAAGCTTTTAAAAACTTCCCAATCCTCTGTCTTCCCACTAATTTTTGCTTCCTTGTATGCCCTCTCCTTTGCTTTAACTTTGGCTTTGACTTCTGTTGTCAACCATAGTTGCATCCTTTTTCCATACCTGTCTTGCACCTTCCTCACTTCTCACATAAACTCCAGCCACTGCTGCTCTGCCGTCTTTTCTGCCAGTGTCCCTTTCCAGTCAACTTTGGCCAGTTCCTCTCTCACGCCACTGTAATTTCCTTTACTCCACTGAAATACCGGCACATCAGATTTTGGCTTCTCTTTTTCAAATTTCACAGTGAACTCAATCATGTTATGATCACTGCCTCCTAAGGGTTCCTTCACCTCAATCTCTCTAATCACCTCCGGTTCATTACACAATACCCAATCCAGTACAGCCGATCTCCTAGTGGGCTCAACAACAAGCTGTTCTAAAAAGCCATCTCGCAGACATTCTACAAATTCTCTCTCTTGCGATCCAGTGCCGACCTGATTTTCCCAATCCACTGGCATGTTAAAATCCCCCACAATTATCATAACACTGCCCATCTGACAAGCCTTTTCTATTTCCTGTTGTAATTTGTAGTCCACATCACTGCAGCTGTTTGGAGGCCTATAAATAACTGCCATCAGGGTCCTTTTACCCCTGCGATTTCTTAGCTCAACCCATAAAGATTCTGCACCTTCCGATCCTATATCACCTCCTTCTAATGATTTAATATCATTTCTTACCAATAAAGCCACGCCTCCCCCTCTGCCTACCTTCCTATCCTTCTGATACACCGTGTATCCTTGGACGTTCAGCTCCCAGAGACATGCATCCTTTAGCCACGTCTCAGTGATGGCCACAACATCATACCTGCCAATCTGTAGCTGTACGACAAGATCATCCACCTTATTCCTTATGCTGCATGCATTTATGTATAACACCATAAGACCAGTATTTGGTACTTTTCACTTTGGTTTCACTGCAACTTTATTGCACTGCAACTCATCCCAATGGCTACAAATTTGCCCCATCACCCGCCTGTCTTTCCTGACATCTTTACTGCTCACTATCTTAGATTTATTTCTGTTTTCCCCTTCCTCTGCTCTATCATTCCAGTTCCCATCCCCCTGCCACATTGGTTTAAACCCTCCTTAACAGCTCTATTAAACTTTCCCGCCAGGATATCGGTCCCCTTCGGCTTCAGGTGTAACCTGTCCTCTTTGAACAGGTCATACTTCCCCCAGAAGAGATCCCAATTATCCAAGAATCTGAAGCCCTTCCCCCTACACCAGTCTCTCAGCCACACATTCATCTGCCTGATCCTACTATTCTTGCCCTTGCTAGCACGTGGCACACGTAGCAATCCTGAGATTACTACCCTGGAGGTCCTGCTTCTCAGCTTCCTTCCTAACTCCCAGAAATCTCTCTTCAGGACCTCCTCCTTTGTCCTATCTATGTCATTGGTACCAACATGTACCAAGACAACTGGCTGCTCACTCTCCCCTTTCAGAATATTCTGGACCTGATCTGAGACATCCCATACCCTGGCACCTGGGAGACAACACAACATGCGGGTATCTCTGTCAGGCTCACAGAATCTCCTGTCCATTCCCCTGACTATGGAATCTCCTATGACTACTGCATTCCTCTTCTTCCTCCTTCTCTCCTGCACAACAGTGCCAGGCTCAGTGCCAGAGACCCGGTCACCATTGGCGTCCCCTGTCAGGTCATCCCCCTCGACAGCATCCAGAACAAAATATTTGTTGCTGAGGAGGACAGCCACAGGTATGCTCTCCACGATCCAGGCATTTCCCTTCCCTCTCCTGACAGCCACCCAGTTTTCTGACCCCTGTAGCCTAGGGATGACTACCTCCCTGTGGCTCCTGTCTATCACCTCTTCACTTTCCCTGATAAGCAGTAGGTCATCAAGCTGCAGCTCCAGATCCCTAACACGGTCTCTGAGGAGCTGCATCTCGGTGCACCTGGCACAGATGTGGCCATCAGGGAGGCTGGAGGTCTCCCAGGATTCCCACACCTGACACCCTGAACAAAGCACTAACCCTGCAGGCATGCTATGTAATTCTGCAGGAATGAAACAGGAAAAATAAGTCTACTCACCCACTTACCTCGCCAAACACACAAATTTTTTAAACCGTTAGATCGTACCGTTAGCTGTGAGAGCCCTGCTGTTCCTCTGTCTGTCCGGGCCGATTTGTGAAGGGGGGAGGGGAGAAAAAAAAGAGTTGGTGCCTCACTCTCGCCTCTTCCCGTTTACTGCCGAAGCCCTTTGAAGCCAAAGCCCTACACTCTGCTGCCGCTCACACTGCTGCCCGCTCCGACAGCTGCCCACTGTATAGGGTGGTCTCCTTTTTAAACTCTCCACGCTGTCCTGTTACGTCATGTGCCTGCGCAGTCTCGTCCTTCTTGCACTCGAAGAAGTCTAAAAAAAAACTGCCTGAATGTATACTGTATACGTTCCCTGATATTAAATGGAACTATTGTTTGCAATGTTCCTACCTTTGGAAAAAGATTCTATGTAGCTCCATCAGGACATTCCTTAGCTTCTTTCACTCCAGGTAAAACAAACCCAGCCAAGCTGCTGAGGGGTTTTGGCCCGAAATCTCGACTGTACTTTTTTCCTAGATGCTGCCTGGTCTGCTGAGTTCTTCCAGCATTTTGTGTGTGTTGCTCTCCTCTAGTTCAGACGGCATCCTGATGAATATCTCCTTCAGTCTCTTCACTGTAACCAAATCCTTCTTATAGTGTGGAGACCAGAAATGTACATATTACTCGAAGTGCAGTCCAGCCATTACATCATAATGTCCCAATTTTTCTATCCTGTGCCCATTTTGAAGCATACCATAAACCTTATCTACTGACCTTGCCACCTTTAGGAAATTTAGACTGGAACCCTATTGTCTCCCTCTCTTTTCATGTGGGCTTTCAAGTGCGCATGTTTTTTTGTGTCTCAACGGGCCCAGTTCATCGCTTCCACACTGTAAGCTGCCCAATGTGCACTGTGGCTAATATAACTCAGAAAATAATTTAATCCTACTACTACGATGTCACTGTTGCTCCATGCATATGTAATACAACCATTTACCGTGCATGTCTTATCCCTAATTGACCACCCTAAATGTATCTCCCCACACTTCTTGGGATTAAATTGCATCTGCCAATGCTCCTCCCAACTCTTCATTTGATCTATATCATGTTACAGCCTTTGGTAACTTTCTTCACTATCCATAACACTGCCAATTTACGTGTCATCAGTAAATTTACTAATACCTTCTACACCTGCATGCACGTCATTAACATATTTCACAAACAACCAGGATCCCCGCAAGGATCCTTGTAATTCAAAGTTCAAAGTTAAAAGTAAATTTATTGTCAAAGTAAATATATGTCAGTACATACAACTCTGAGATTCATTTTCTTGAAGGCATACTCAGAAAATCCAAGAAACGTGATAGAATCAGTGAAAGACCACATCCAACAGGACAGACAGCCAATGTTCAAAAGACAATAAACTGGGCCAATAGAAAAGAATAAGTAATGGTTATAAAAAATGACAGTGATGCCTGGTTCTTCGCCTGCGAAGATCAGGAGGGAAGAAGAGTCCTGAGGAGCAATGGCATGATCATTGGTGACTGTAGAGGCCAATTCAGGGTCTGCAGACTCAGGAGCTTTAGGGACATGGGAACAGCTGGGATTCATGCGCATGGGTGGTAAGATCCTTCCTGCATCTCCTCTTCTCTTCAGCAGTCGCTCTTGTGCATTTCACTAAGTTCTTGGCTGTTCTGTGTGTTCTCCAGCAGCCTCTCTCACAAGCCAGCTGCTGCTACTCATTGACCTCGATGCTTGCCTGCGAGAGCAGCTTCTCAAGTTGGTCTTCATAACTCTTGTGCGGGGCTCCACGATCTCTCTAATAAAAAATAAATAAGCAATAAATATCAAGAACACGAGATAAAGAGACCTTGAAAGTAAGTCCATACGTTGTGGTAACAGTTCAGTGATGTAGTGAGTGAAGTAAAGTGAAGTTATCCCCTCTGCTTCAAAAGCCTGATGGTTGAGGGATAATAACTGTTCCTAAGGCTCCTGCACCACCTTCCTGATGGCAGCAGCAAGATGAGGGCATAGTCAGGGTGATGGGCAATACACTGTTAGTCACAAACCTCCAGATAAACAGTTTTGGACCTAATTAGCTAGTTCGCCCTTAGATCACACTTGCCTTGATGTTTAAGGCCACCTAATCCATCAGGACCTTATCGAATGCCTTACTAAAATCCATATAAAACACCCTGGTTTCATTGGCTGTGTAGCTCTAGGAAAGACAACCTCTGGTCCCAGCAAACTTTAGAGACTGAGGCGCACTGGATCCCACCCCAAATCTCGGTGTGTGTGGATGCTGTGTTATTTGCTACCCTGTGACAAATTAATGCCACAAAATAACAGACAGAGCACTGCATACGGTTAAAGGAATTATATTTATGAATCTTAACTGAAGAGTTAGTAAAGAATAACAAAAAGAAGAGGACCCATTAAACAGTCAAATGTGTACAAGTTGGAGCTGACCTTGAACTTCCCTGTCACTCACACGCTGGGCCCTCGGTCAACGTGACACCACACACCACCTTCCGAACATCTCTCGCAATCCAACTCGAACAAATGGGTCTCTCACCGGATCGTGTGCCATAACCGGTTCTCCCCAGCATCTTCTCTCTTCATCTCTCGAACAAAGGGCCCAAGATCAACCTTATTGTCCCTCACAAAGAAAATCCTCCCACTAATTGGATGGCACGCATTCCACATCATCCCTTCCCTTCAACAATAACCCAAGCAGGCTGAAAGCAGAACAAACAGCTCTTACAGAGCTGGAAAAAAATAAATACATGCAGTAAAAAAAAATGGGCAGCACACATCAAAGTTGCTGGTGAACGCAGCAGGCCAGGCAGCATCTCTAGGAAGAGGTACAGTCGACGTTTCAGGCCGAGACCCTTCGTCAGGACTAACTGAAGAAAGAGCTAGTAAGAGATTTGAAAGTGGGAGGGGGATGCGGAGATCCAAAATGATAGGAGAAGACAGGAGGGGGAGGGATGGAGCCAAGAGCTGAACAGTTGATTGGCAAAAGGGATATGAGAGGATCATGGGACAGGAGGCCCAGGGAGAAGGAAAGGCGGGGGGGAAAGCCCAGAGGATGGGCAAGGGGTATAGTCAGAGGGACAGAGGGAGAAAAAGGAGAGAGAGAGAAAGAATGTGTGTATATAAATAACGGATGGGGTACGAGGGGGAGGTGGGGCATTAGCGGAAGTTTGAGAAGTCAATGTTCATGCCATCAGGTTGGAGGCTACCCAGATGGAATATAAGGTGTTGTTCCTCCAACCTGAGTGTGGCTTCATCTTTACAGTAGAGGAGGCCGTGGATAGACATGTCAGAATGGGAATGGGATGTGGAATTAAAATGTGTGGCCGCTGGGAGATCCTGCTTTCTCTGGCGGACAGAGCGTAGATGTTCAGCAAAGCGGTCTCCCAGTCTGCGTTGGGTCTCGCCAATATATAGAAGGCCACATCGGGAGCACCAGACGCAGTATATCACCCCAGCCGACTCACAGGTGAAGTGTCACCTCACCTGGAAGGACTGTCTGGGGCCCTGAATGATGGTAAGGGAGGAAGTGTAAGGGGCATGTGTAGCACTTGTTCCGCTTACATGGATAAGTGTCAGGAGGGAGATCAGTGGGGAGGAATGTGGGGGATGAATGGACAAGGGAGTCACGTAGGGAGCAATCCTTGTGGAAAGCAGAGAGAGGTGGGGAGGGAAAGATGTGCTTAGTGGTGGGATCCCATTGGAGGTGGCAGAAGTTACAGAGAATAATATGTTGGACCCGGAGGCTGGTGGGGTGGTAGGTGAGGACCAGGGGAACCCTATTCCTAGTGGGGTGGCGGGAAGATGGAGTATGAGCAGATGTGCATTAAATTGGGGGATGCGTTTAAGAGCAGAGTTGATGGTGGAGGAAGGGAAGCCCCTTTCTTTAAAAAAGGAGGACACCTCCCTCGTCCTAGAATGAAAAGCCTCATCCTGAGAGCAGGTGTGGCGGAGACGGAGGAATTGCGAGTAGGGGATGGCATTTTTGCAAGAGACAGGGTGAGAAGAGGAATAGTCCAGATAGCTGTGAGAGTCAGTAGGCTTATAGTAGACATCAGTAGATAAGCTGACTCCAGAGATAGAGACAGAAAGATCTAGAAAGGGGAGGGAGGTGTCGGAAATGGACCAGGTAAACTTGAGGGCAGGGTGAAAGTTGGAGGCAAAGTTAATAAAGTCAACGAGCTCAGCATGCGTGCAGGAAGCAGCGCCAATGCAGTCGTCGATGTAGCGAAGGAAAAGTGGGGGACAGATACCAGAATAGGCACGGAACATAGATTGTTCCACAAAGCCAACAAAAAAGCAGGCATAGCTCGGACCCATGCGGGTGCCCATAGCTACACCTTTAGCTTGGAGGAAGTGGGAGGAGCCAAAGGAGAAATTATTAAGAGTAAGGACTAATTCCGCTAGATGGAGCAGAGTGGTGGTAGAGGGGAACTGATTAGGTCTGGAATCCAAAAAGAAGCGGAGAGCTTTGAGACCTTCCTGATGGGGGATGGAAGTATATAGGGACTGGACATCCATGGTGAAAATAAAGTGGTGGGACCCAGGGAACTTAAAATCATTGAAAAGTTTAAGAGTGTGAGAAGTGTCGCAAACATAGGTAGGAAGGAATTGAACAAGGGGGGATAAAACCGTGTAGAGGTAACCCTCCCCCTTTTCCTTCTCCCTGGGCCTCCTGTTCCATGATCCTCTCATACCCTCTTTGCCAATCACCTGTCCAGCTCTTGGCTCCATCCCTCCCCCTCCTGTCTTCTCCTATCATTTTGGATCTCCCCCTCCCCCTCTCACTTTTAAATCTCTTACTAGCTCTTTCTTCAGTTAGTCCTGACGAAGGGTCTCGGCCTGAAACATCGACTGTACCTCTTCCTAGAGATGCTGCCTGGCCTGCTGCGTTCGCCAGCAACTTTGATGTGTGTTGCTTGAATTTCCAGCATCTGCAGAATTCCTCGTGTTTGAGTAAAAAATATGAACCAGGGCATTACACATAGATAATGCCTACTGCCATGCCTTCCTCAATCTTCTTAGGTGCCTCCTCAAGAATCTCCATCAGATTGGTGAAGCAGGATTTTCCCATGTTATCTCTACTCAGATCCTTCTTTTCCAGATGTATGTAAAACTTATCCCTTAAGGTTTTCAGCAATAATTTTGATTATCTTAGATCCACGCTTTGAAATCTATGTCATCTGTCCTTAGCCCACCAATTGATTAGATTAGATTATCAGTCTTCGTTTATTGTCATTTAGAAATGCATGCATTAAAAAATGATACAATGTTCCTCCGGAATGATATCACAAGAAACACAGGACAAACCAAGACTAAAACTGACAAAACCACATAATTATAGCATATAGTTACAACAATGCAAAGCAATACCGTAATTTGATAAAGAGCAGACCATGGGCACGGTAAAAAAAAGTCTCAAAGTCCTGATAGCCTCATCATCTCACGCAGATGGTAGAAGGGAGAAACTCTCCCTGCTGTGAACCTCCAAGCGCCGCAAACTTGCCGATGCAGCATCATTGGAAACACCCGACCGCAGCAGACACTGAGTCCGTCCGAAAACTTCGAGCCTCTGACCAACCCTTCGACACCGAGCACCGAGCACCATCCTCTGCCGAGTGCTTCGACCCTGCCCCGGCCGCCGAGCAACAAGCAAAGCCGAGGACTCAGGGCCTTCCCCTCCGGAGATTTCGGACCACACAGTAGCAGCAGCAGTGAAGCAGGCATTTCGGAAGTTTCACCAAATGTTCCTCCATTACTTCAGATTACTTCAGATTCTTTAAATGTCTTCAACAGAACTGGTATCTTCAGAATATGTCATGTTTTAAAAGAAATACCTACTTGCTCTTCATGTATAAATAGCACGAAGCACAAGGTCCAGAACACAAACCTCTTAGTAAATCCTTTCTCTATTTGTCATTCTCTCTGCTCGTTTAAAGTTATCCAGTCAGTTTGTTCACCTATCATTAAATGTAACCATGGACTTTTATTTTGAAAAGGTATAAATAGAAAATTTCATCCCATATATTCAGTGGATTTTATTTGTTTGGCAATTTAATACACTACCTGCCGGGAAGCAAAACAAATTCCTTTAAAATTGCTGACCATTATATATTGAGGCCACAATGTTCATTTGGAAAGAATTAGCAGACTTTGATAAGAAGCTTGGAACATTTTTCTCCCACCAAACGTTCAACTTACTGGCAATTCTTCCTGTGTTTACTCTATGTAACTTATGGGAACTTCAGGACATGGAATTGTTTTATAGTTTTGCCATGTCTCAACAGAAATATGCATCTGAAGTCCCTGGGCAGCTTGGAACACAAAAAAAATCTTTAAAGAAAACTGTTGAAAAAATAAGTTGTTTTTGGGAATCATGGAAGGCTGTGAGTTTATAATTGCAATAGACCTATTGTAAATTGGTTTTGTTCTGTACCCTTGGGCTCAGGAGTGTCCCTCCAGACGCCACAGGGAGATCATGGTCTTCTGCTATTCTGTTCACAATCGACACAATCCCTCACTTATCTATGGTGTTGCACAGTTGCTCTCCTGGTGTCAACTCTGCTCATTCATCATGCAATGTTAGTTAATCTTTTTCTGATTGGCAAACACAATAGGCATTGCTGTTAACTTGGTGTGGTGAGGTTTAACATACCTGAAAGTTGAAATTATGAAACATCATTGTAGATGTGAATAACCTTTCAGCAGATATCAATTAGGAAATGGTTTATTTAGAAATATGTAATATATTTGAACATTAATATTGATTAATATTAACTGACATTGAAAATATAGCAATGAGAAATCTCTTTTTAGATTTTTTATTATTTGAGGAGGTTTAAAAGAAGTCAACCCATTGATCTAACACCTTTATGTTCCTTTTCTCTTCCTTTTGATATTCTTTTTTCTCTAGCTTTTTCTTTTCCTATTCAGTCTTTACTGCCTTCCTTTATTTCATTTAATCTATTTTATTCTGCTCGAATCAATGCCTTTTTTCCTGGTACAAACTCAACCTTCTAAAATTAATTTTCACTGTGTTTTTGTTAATATATAAGTAGGTCCTCTGTAAAATGAAAAGTGTAAAATGCAAAAGGTTTTTAAAATGGCACTATGGAAGATCCTTTCTCTTAAGCCATTCCTTCAGAACCAAGGAGAGTTCACATCCCCTCTGGTTTTGTGGTTATAACATGACCATTGTGGGAACTGCATACTCATCCACCGATGGGGTAGAAGGTAGCTGATAGGATAGGTGGACAGGTATTGTGAAGGGTCTCCACCCGAAACGTCAACTGTACCTCTTCCTAGAGATGCTGCCTAGCCTGCTGCGTTCACTAGCAACTTTTGTGTGTGTTGTTTGAAATTCCAGCATCTGCAGATTTCCTTGAGTTTGTGTTACTTGTTCTGGATTTTGTGCTTCCTCAATAACCTCAATGTTCTCAACATCTTCCACTCGTTTTTCCTCCAATTGAGTGATTATGTAGTAGAAGTTTCCAGATGTCAGTGATGATGCTACATTTCTTCACAGAAGATCTTAACACATCTTCAAATCTTTGGTCACCTACCTACAGGGACGATATTAATAAGATTGAAAGAGCACAGAGAAAATTTACAAAGGTGTTGCCAGTACTGAAGGGCCCGAGTTATAGGGAATGTTTGAACAGATCAGGGTTTTTTCTCCCCTGAAGAGTTGAGAATAAAGGGAGATTTGTTAGAGGTATACAGAATTATGAGGGGTATAGATAGGAGAAATGTAAGCAGGCTTTTTCCACTGAGGTTGGTTAAGACTAGAACCAGAGGCCATAGGTGAAGACTGAAATGTGAGATATTTAAAGGAATATGAGGGGGTGTTCATTCAGAGGGTGGTGAGAGTGTAGAAGTAGTAGATGCAGGTTCAATTTCAACATTCAAGAGAAATTTGGATAGGTACTTTGATGGGAGTGGTATGGAGGGCAATGGTCTAGGTGCGGGTCGATGGGACTAGACAGAAAGTTCGGCATGGACTAGATGGGCCAAATGGCTGGTTTCTGTGCTGTAATGCTCTATTATTCTATGACTTTGCCTCTATCCACCTGAACAAAAATGTTTAATCTTTTCCGATTATAGAACTTTGAATCGAATGCCTATTTTGGGAGTCTGGAATCAGACATGTGAACAGCATGACCTGTCCAAAATAATTGGCAAAGAGTAACTAGGGTTTCAATACTGGGTATGTTGGTCTGGGAGAAGACATTGATGTTGGTCGGCTTAGTCTTCCAGAGTATTTTCAAATCAATCTTGCTTCTGATGAACTACTCCATGAGAAGGATTGCTGATCTGAAAGGATTATTCTTTTCCTCTCTCCTGCTGAGAACCCTCATCATTTTCTGTATTTTTTTATTGGAAATGTTAGATTTAGTTTCCACATCCAATTTATTTTCAAGTCCTAGCAACATTAACAAGGCCAGCATTTATTGCTCTTTAGACAGTGGTGATGAGCTATCAGTGTGTACTGTTGCCATCCTTTGGGCGAAGAAAATGTCACTTTATAATTGCGAAGGGAGTGCCAGGATATCAACCCAGTGATGATAAAGGATCAGCAATATATTACCAAATAAGGATGGTTTGCAACATGGAGGAGAATATGCAGACAATTGCTGCTCTTGTCCTTCTTCCTAGTGTGCTGGTATTAGGTTTGCTAATTACAATGTTCTAGTAAAGGATCTCGTGCTTTCCCGGCATATATGACAAATAAACTCTTCTTGGGCTTCTAGTCGGGTACAGGTATCGATTTTAACCAACGTTTTGATGACAAACTCTGTCCTCTTCATCAGGGATGATGCCTGTGCATATCTCATCTGGTGGTATTTATACCCCCATTGTCCGTGCCTCCCGATTGGTTAGTCCTCATCAATCAGTTTTCCGCTGTTTCAGTTCTTACTTAGAGGAAGACCTTCATCTTTGTTAAAATTCTTTTCCTCTTGTTTTATTTCAATGGCTCCCTTCACCAGACAGTCTCAAAATCCATTAGCATGGCACAGTAGTTTTATGTCATCTAAGTCAATCTTATGGCTGTTGTGAATGCAATGCTCTGCTACTGCCAATTTATTTTCAAAGTTTTAAACTCAAACAAAGATCTTACATCCTATCCGATATATATAGCTATGGGTACCTTCGCTAAAGGGAGGTTATACTGTAGCTACCTACACTTCAAGAATGAGTTCACTTCCTTGTTTATCCTCCACACTGAGTTCAGCTGCCAACACCCACTACTTGTGTGATGGGTACCTCGACCCTCCCAAGGAAAAGGTAACTCCAGCTAACAAGATAGCTTAAACATGGTTAATTTATTTATACACGTTTAAGTCCGGATGGAATTCTTAAAACACATTTAAAACTCACAGTGGTTTTCTATCTTATAAAAGATTTCCAAATTACAAACAATTTCTAAAACACGAAGGATTTCCAAAACACAGGTACATTTCCTATGAGCTAAAAAGACATACCAATGAATCGTCCATTGCAGAAATTGTAGGCAGGGGAATGGATTCTAGTCACCCTGCCTTTCTGTCATTCTTCTTGCCGATCTGTGTCAATTCCTAACAAGCCTGACTGCTCTCTCACATTTATACTGTTTTTCTGCCACCTGGGTGACTACACATGCATGTGATATTTTTACAGATATCTTTTTACACAAGCAGTCTACAAGCTTCTGGAGACAGAGTTCCCAATTAATACTGTGACTCTGAGTACACAAACCTTCTAGCTGTCAATAGATCAGCTATTTGATGTGCTAAGGGATAGTATTATTCTGGTCTGCAAGTTTCCTTGAACTAAATAACTTAGCAAGGTTGTCTGGTATGAAACAGGCCAATTAACATAACCCCATTGTTTTACATCGCAACAGCTCTGTGCTCTGGGTCAGCCTTCTGTGCTCTCTAGACAGTGCCAATTGTTTGCAAAGCTGTTCTTTTAGCTTCAAACTGAATATTGCTTACCATTTTCTTTAAGAACTGAAAACTGGCCCCTGTTTGTGACAAGAAGCTGAAAAACGAATATTGAGTGGTAGTTCAACTCACTAAAAAACAACTCTTTGATCGCTACAAATTTCAATTGTTATACTAGAAAGCAGACTTAGCGAGAAAAGAAAAGGCCCTATGGCCCTGGAAAGTGAATATCCACCACACTGCTGGAGGCTTTATAATTGGAAGGAGCTGTTGGAATAGTTAAGGTGAGTAAGAGAAATTCATTCTGTAAATGGTGCACTCCACAGCTAATTAAAAAGGTTGTTTATGCCTGGATGCTTGAGTTTCTTGAGAGTTATTGATATTCAATAGATCAATAGGTACATTTAATGTCAGAGATGTTTATATAATATACATCCTGAAATTCTTTTCTTCGTAAACATCTACAAAAGCAGAGAAGTGCCCCAAAGAATGAATAACAGTTAAATGTTAGAACCCCAAAGCCCCCCAGCTCCGTCCTCCCATGCGTAAGCAGCAGCAAAGCAATGACCCCCCCCCCCACGCACCAGCAAAAAAGCATCTGCACCCTCCATCGAGCACTCAAGCGTGTAGCAAAGCATCAATAAAGACACAAACACAGTACCCCAGAGCCTACTCATTCACCTGGTATTCAACCTGCCATAGGCTCTCTCTCTCTCTCTCTCCCTGATAAGGAAAAAAGGGTGTCTCCGTTTCACAGTGAGTGGGGAGACATAACAAAACAACTCACCGATTTATGGCATTAAAAGTCCGTTGTGTCGCTTTTTCCGAACTCTTTGCCCAAAGAACTCGGGTCTCTGGGCACACAGCCAGCAACCAGATCCCTGCTTTCGATCTTCTGTGTGCTCCTACGACACATCAGGCTACGGCACCGACCTCGAATCTGCCCGCCTCCAGAGCCATGAAAATCCGACACCCTGATGGTGTGTTCGTCTGCCAGGTCGTGTCGTCAGCATATCGAAAAGCGGCTGGTCGTGAGGCCCTGATATTGTATTCATTCAGGCAAGTAGAGAGTATACCATCAAGAATCTGACATGTTCCTGTAGATGTTGGAAAGACCTAGGGCGCTCTTGCTTACTGTAGGATGTCCAGCTTGTGACTGCTCTTTTAGACATGGTATTTATGTGGGTAGTGTGGTCTTGTTTCTAGCCACCGTTGACACCAGAATATTGATAATAGAGGACATAGTATTAGTAAAGTCACTGAATATCAAGGGTAGGTGGCTGACATTTAATGACATTGCTCTGCTTAGAGACAATAATAGTTTGGTACCTTTGTGATGTTACCTGCCACTTCAGATCATGCCCGAACTTTGTTTCAGTTTTCCTGCATGCAGACATGGAATGCTTCCTTCGTTGAGTTGACAAGGCCTTGAGATCCCAAGGTCCATATCCTGGAACTCAGTATCTAATAAGGATCAGGAATCAAGGATCAACCTTATTCACCATATATTCAGTGCCCACTTTATTAGGTACACCCATACACCTGCTCATTAATGCAAATATCTAATTGGCCAATTATGTGCAGCAACTCATTGCAAAAAAACATGCAGATATAGTCAAAAGATTCAGTTGCTGTTCAGACCAAACATCAGAAATGTTAGCTAAGTGTCTCTGACCATGGAAAATTGCTGGTGCCAGAAAGGGTGGTTTCTGAATCTCAGAAACTGCTGATCTTCTGGGATTTCCTCACACAGGTCTCTAGAGTTTACAGAGAATGGTGGGAAAAACAAGAAGATGTCCAGTGAGTGGCAGCTCTGTAGTTGAAAATCCCTTGTTGATGCGAATGGTCAGATGTGAATGGCCAGACTGCTTCAAGCTGACAGGAGGGCGACAGTAACTCAAATAACCACACGTTACCGCCAAGGTGTGCAGAAAGGCACCTCTGAGTGCAGGACACATCGAACTCTGAAGTGGAAAGCTACAGCTGCAGACGACCACACGTGTACTCAGTGGCACTGCTCGTACCTAATATAGTGGCTGCCGAGCGTACATTTCCATGTTCTAAGAATCTGGTGTGGTGTGTTGGTGTGACATGGAACACAAGGCAACAACATTCACAGTGATAAAGAATAAACAATTACATTAAAATAAAGTTAGAGGTTAAAGTCTGATTATGAAATAAAATGTGCAAAAGTATATAAATACAAGCATGTTATTACAATGTAAACAGCATTATAAAAACTGGTTTAAAATGTTTACAGTGCAATGCAGTGACCGAGTTAATAGATAGAGGGGGTGGGGGTGGGGGGGGGGTATAATGAAAATGACTGATTAGATTAACTGCTTGGGGAAGAAAAGTTTTAGATGGCATGAAGTTTTTGTTTTAGTAGCCCTCCCAGAAGGGAGGTTTTGGAAAAGACAGTTTGCTGGGTGGGTAGCACCTGCAATGATTTCGTGCTGCTAGTTTATCCTAGACGCGCACTGGTCCTACAATGATGGTAGGCTGCAGCAAATAGCCTTTACTGCTGTCCAAATACTTTGCTATGGTTTTTATATGTTGTGAGAGGATGGATACTGCACCAAACCAGACATTAATTGCTGATGTGAGGATGCTGTCTATGAAGGTAATGTAAAATTGCATCAGTATGTTCTGGGGAA
This sequence comes from Mobula hypostoma, assembly GCF_963921235.1. NCBI lineage: Eukaryota > Metazoa > Chordata > Chondrichthyes > Myliobatiformes > Myliobatidae > Mobula > Mobula hypostoma. Next base: position 34,118,500 of record NC_086099.1, on the reverse strand, counting down.
GATCGAATTTTACCAACTACTGCAAGGGGTTCAGTTTATTGCACGGTTTCTCAGCTGCCAAGATTTTTCTTGCTTCTGGTTCCTAGAAACTAAATGTTAAACCTCATCACTATGTTATTATTTCCTGGGAAGAATACTTTGCTTCACTTATTTAATGTTGCATTCTCAGGCTGATACCCAGTCTTAAGCTGCCTTCTGTATAAAGGGCGGAGGAGTCATGAAGACACCAGAGGGTGACTTCTTCAAGCTCATCTGTGAAACAGCTAAAATTCCTCTCTTTAATGTTTCTTTTTACCTTTTCATAGTGGTTGGGGCCCTCTCAGAGTCTGTGATCTCGAGCTGCATTCAAACTGTGGTTCTATACGGCAGTGAGTTCCTGTTTTCGGAGATTGCTGAGCAGACTGACATTCTCAATATCTCCAGGAGCGGCCTGGAAGACGTGTGCCTTTGGTGGAGCGGCCTTGGGCAGCCCCTGATGGATGACTTGATTCCTCACTAGTGTCGCCAACTGGAACGTCACTGATATCGGAACATCAAGACAGCGGGTGCGGCTGTCATAAGCCCCTGCATTTGGTTGATAGCATCCTCTGTCTGTCTCTCTCTCTCAAGGGCGGGGGGAGAAAGATTCTACTAGTGTTCGAGTTGGGTGAGCTTGAATAAGCATTGCTTCAGATTGTAACTTTGAATCAGTGATCTATTAGTCTCCCTCTCACTGTGCAAAGGGTGACACCTCTCTATCCCTTGTTAGTGAGAGAGCAAGAGGCTGTGGCATGTCAAAATGCTGGGTTATGAACTGTAGTTTTTTGTTGTACTGCAGATATGGTCTCTTTGGGGGCTTTGCTATTGCTTGCTTAGTGGGCAGTGGGCACAGGTGTTTTCTGCTGGAACAAATGGGAGTTGATGCTCTGCTGCTGCTTGTGCGTGGGAAAAGGTGGCAGGGCTTTGGGGGTCTAATGTTTCTCTATCATTCATTCTTTGGGGTTTTCTTCTGTTTCATGGATGTCTGTGAAGAGTAAGAATTTCAGGTTGTATACTCTATACATTCTCTGATATTAAATGGAACCATTGAACCATTGGCCTAGCTTTCCCAGCTTCACTCTGCACTTCCACTGGTTACCAGACATCAATATATATTTTTTTAAATGTTCTTCTGAATCAATCTACATTCTTACTTAACTTACCCAAACTTCTGCAAGTGGCTCATGAAATCTTGCTCTGCATATAATCATGTTCATCACATCCATTTGTGACTGACTATTCTAATTCTTTGCCCACCTACAACACATCTTGCCTTCCAATGAGTACTTACTCTTCTGAAATAATGGCCTCCCCCTGCATCCTCTTTGACATTGCCTTTAATCTCAATTGCGCCACTCTACAATAACCATATTTGCAGGGAGGGAGGAGAAGATGGCGGCACGATGCAGCTCGCAGCGGCTGCTCCGGTACTGATGTCTGTTATTTGTCAAGTAAGGTGCTGTGCACAATCCTGATTTGATGGAGACGGATGTGAGAGCACGGAGGAACATCTGGTGAAACTTCTGAATTGCCTGCTTTGCTGCTGCTGCTACTGTGTGGTCCAGAATCTCCGGAGGGGAAGGCCCCGTGTCCTCAGCTTTGCTTGTTGCTCAGCGGCCGGGGCAGGGTCGAAGCGCTTGGCAGAGGATGGTGCTCAGAGAGGCTGTATTGGAGGGGCTGGTCGGAGGCTCGAAGTTTTCGGATGGACTCAGAGTCCGCTGTGGTCCGGTGCTTCCAATGGTGCTGCATCGGCAAGTTGGCGGCGCTTGGAGGTTCATGGCAGGGAGAGTTCCTCCCTTCTGCCGCCTGCATGTTATAATTACGTGGTTTTGTCAGTTTTAGTCTTGGTTTGTCCTGTGTTTTTCTTGTGATATCATTCTGGAAGAACGTTGTATCATTTTTTAATGCATGCATTTCTAAATGACAATAAAGGAGGACTGAGTGCCCTCATAATCTATTGTTTGTTTTACCTTACTCACCAGCCCATCAAATTAAATTCCCAGCATTTCATTTTCCAGCCTCTCTCTCCCTCTCACAATGCTTCACTTCTGTCACCACAGACAGAATATCATTCATTAGTCTGGTCAGTTTTGCTTTATTGTTAACAAGTGGATGTGGTTTGATTTGGTTTCTATGGGAAAAACAAACTACCCCACCAAAATTATTCTAACTTCTGGATTCAGGTGATTTAGTTTCCATTCCATAACTCTTGTGTGCTGAGATCAAATGTGACATGTGTCACTTCAATACTTTAACTCAATAAATTGTTTCTGGCAAAGTGTGGAGAGCTTATAATCATTGAATTAGAGTTTGGCATAATAATAGCTATTCCCCAGAAGGATCCATGATTTCTATTTCCAGCACTAATCCTAAATTACAGAGATTATCCAACCGAAGGATATCTATGACTAGTTTATGCACATGATTGTTCCCTTAAAGCTGTCATCCCTCTTAGGACTGTTTCATGTGAATAACAGCTTCCCATATGGGGGGACTGAAAGTTCCAGAAGGTTACTGTAGGAAAAAAAGCAATTATAAGGATCCCATTTGTGAATGCAAGTTGTGCCATGCTACAAAAAATGACCTTTGATGCAAGTGTGAATTTTGATTTCATGTAACTGAGAAAGTAAATAAATAAGAAACTTCAGCAAGATTCCTCACAAGGAAGTTACTAATGATGTGGGAGGAAGTTAAAACTAATTTGATAGTGAGATGGATACTGGAATGTGACACTGAAAAGGAGAAAAACTGGTACCTAAAGGATTAGCAGAGAAAAATAGCTCTGGAACAATAAGTAAGATATTTTTGGTTAGCTCCATGCTATAAGAGAAAACAATTCAGGTTCAAGTAATGGTATAATTGTACATCCTTTATGTTTTTCTTATGATTGCAAGACACTGCTGGATACTAAGAATGCCGTGTACTGCAAGTCTACCCCAGGAGTGAGTTGTGGGATAACAGTGGAGCTGGGCTTGTTGCATACTGCGTCATGGCTTGCTACAGCTACCCAAGGAAAACGACTTCAGAGGCAATGCACGGTCCAACAAACAGTCCAAACTATTGTATTAGACATTTTTCTTGTGATCACAAGACCCTGTTGAACATTGATAATGTAGCATACTGCATGTCTGGTTCACTGGTTCATTGGTGAGACCAATGGTGGGGAACCTGCATGCCCCTGGTTGTTATGTGAACCAGACTTCATGCCATGTTACCACCTTCTGGACCTTCCCAGGGGAGGAGATGCTGAAGACAGTGTGGGACACAGCAGTATGTCTCTGGCCCAAATAGAAAGATTAGGTTTGGTTCTGGAGAATGAACCAGGACCATTAGAGCAATTTGTAATAGGGGAGCAACTAATGTATAACAACCATGGAAAAGGATACAGACTGTTCCAAGGTAATAATGATATATTTGAAAAGAACAACTTTAATGGGGGGGAGCCAAGATCTGGTCTAGGCAAGTATGATGGAGTTGTAATGGAGACCTTTAAAATGGAAGTATTTCAGCTACAGCTTTGGCTCATAAAGAAGAATGAGTAGGTGATAGAAAAGAACTACAGGGAAGTAGGCATATCTAAGTTGAGAGACAGGTAGTGGGTGACTGACAGGAGAGGGGAAGTTTTGTGATTTTTATAGATGACTTGGATGAGGAAGTGGCAGAGTGGGTTAGCAAGTTTGCAGATGACATGAAGGATGGTGGTGCTGTAGATGCTGCAGAAGGTTGCAGGGGGCTTTGACAGGATGTAGAGCTGGACTGAGAAGTGGCAGATGGTGTTTAACCCAGAAAAAAAATGTGAAGTGATTCACTTTGTAAGGTTCACATTTGAAGGCAGAATACACAGTTAAAGACTCAATTCTTAGTGGCTTGGAGAAATATAGGGATCTTGGGTTCCATGTCCATTGATCCTTCAAAGTTGCCACACCATTTGATAGAGTGGTTAAGACCATAAGACCATAAGACCATAAGACAAAGGAGCAGAAGTAGGCCATTCGGCCCATCGAGTCTGCTCGCCATTTTATCATGAGCTGATCCATTTTCTCCTATTTAGTCCTACTCCCCTGCCTTCTCACCATAACCTTTGATGCCCTGGCTACTCAGATACCTATCAATCTCTGCCTTAAATACACCCAATGACTTGGCCTCCACTGCTGCCCGTGGCAACAAATTCCATAGATTCACCACCCTCTGACTAAAAAAATTTCTTCGCATTTCTGTTCTGAAAGGGTGCCCTTCAGTCCTTAAGTCATGCCCTCTCGTACTGGACTCCCCCATCATGGGAAACAACTTTGCCACATCCACTCTGTCCATGCCTTTTAACATTCAAAATGTTTCTATAAGGTCTCCCCTCATTCTTCTAAACTCCAAGGAATACAGTCCAAGAGCGGACAAACGTTCCTCATATGTTAACCCTCTCATTCCCGAAATCATTCAAGTGACTCTTCTCTGTACCCTCTCCAACGTCAGCACATCCTTTTTTAAATAAGGAGACCAAAACTGCCCACAGTACTCCAAGTGAGGTCTCACCAGCGCCTTATAGAGCCTCAACATCACATCCCTGCTCCTATACTCTGTTCCTCTAGAAATGAATGCCAACATTGCATTCGCCTTCTTCACTACTGACTCAACCTGGAGGTTAACTTTAAGGGTATCCTGTATGAGGACTCCCAAGTCCCGTTGCATCTCAGAACTTTGAATTCTTTCCTCATTTAAATAATAGTCTGCCCATTTATTTTTTTCTGCCAAAGTGCATAACCATACACTTTTCAACATTGTACTTCATTTGCCACTTCTCTGCCCATTCTTCCAATCTATCCAAGTCTCTCTGCAGACTCTCCATTTCCTCAGCACTACTGGTCCCTCCACCTATCTTCATATCGTCAGCAAACTTAGCCACAAAGCCATCTATTCCATAATCTAAATCGTTGATGTACAATGTAAAAAGAAGCGGCCCCAACACTGATCCCTGCGGAACACCACTGGTAACCGGCAGCCAACCAGAATAGGATCCCTTTATTCCCACTCTCTGTTTCCTGCCAATCAGCCAACGCTCTATCCACATATGTAACTTTCCTGTAATTCCATGGGCTCTTATCTTGTTAAGTAGCCTTGTGTGTGGCACCTTGTCAAAGGCCTTCTGAAAATCCAAATATACAACATCCACTGCATCTTCTTTGTCTCGCCTACTGGTAATTTCCTCAAAAAATTGTAATAGGTTTGTCAGGCAGGATTTTCCTTTAAGGAATCCATGCTGAGTTCTGCCTATCTTGTTATTTGCCTCCAGGTACTTTGTAACCTCATCCTTGACAATCGACTCCAACAACTTCCCAACCACGGATGTCAAGCTAACAGGTCTATAATTTCCTTTTTGCTTCCTTGCCCCCTTCTTAAATAGCGGAGTGACATTTGCAATCTTCCAGTCCTCCGGAACCATGCCAGAATCTATCGACTTTTGAAAGATCATCACTAATGCCTCCGCAATCTCCACAGCTACTTCCTTCAGAACACGAGGGTGCATTCCATCTGGTCCAGGAGGTTTATCTACCTTTAGACTATTCAGCTTCCTGAGTACTTTCTCTGTCGTAATTGTGACTGCGCACACTTCTCTTCCCTGCCACCCTTGAGTGTCCGGTATACTGCTGTCTTCCTCAGTGAAGACTGATGCAAAATACTTGTTCAGTTCCTCTGTCATCTCCTCATCTCCCATTACAATTTCTCCAGCATCATTTTCTATCGGTCCTATATCTACTCTCATCTGTCGTTTACTCTTTATTACTTGAAAAAGCTTTTAGTATCCTCTTCGATATTATTTGCTGGCTTCCTTTCATAGTTAATCTTTTCTCTCTTAATGACCTTCTTGGTTTCCTTTTGTAAGGTTTTAAAAACTTCCCAATCTTCTCTCTTCCCACTAATTTTTGCTTCCTTGTATGCCTTCTCTTTTGCTTTAACTTTGGCTTTGACTTCTCTTGTCAACCACGGTTGCATCCTTTTTCCACTCGAAAATTTCTTCTTTTTTGGAATATACCTGTCTTGCACATTCCTCATTTCTCGCATAAACTCCAGCCACTGCTGCTCTGCTGTCTTTCCCGCCAGTGTCTCTTTCCAGTCAACTTTGGCCAGTTCCTCTCTCATGCCACTGTAATTTCCTTCACTCCACTGAAATACCGACACATCAGATTTCGGCTTCTCTTTTTCTAATTTTACAGTGAACTCAATCATGTTATGATCACTGCCTCCTAAGGGTTCCTTCACCGCAATCTCTCCAATCACCTCCGGTTCATTACACAATACCCAATCCAGTACAGCTGATCCCCTAGTAGGCTCAACAACAAGCTGTTCTAAAAAGCCATCTCACAGACATTCTACAAATTCTCTCTCTTGAGATCCAGTGCTGACCTGATTTTCCCAATCTACTCGCATGTTAAAATCCCCCACAATTATCATAACACTGCCCTTCTGACAAGCCTTTTCTATTTCCAATTGTAATTTGTAGTCCACATCCCTGCAGCTGTTTGGAGGCCTATAAATAACTGCCATCAGGGTCCTTTTACCCCTGCTATCTCTTAGCTCAACCCATAAAGATTCTGCACCTTCCGATCCTATATCACCTCTTTCTAATGATTTAATATCATTTCTTACCAATAAAGCCACGCCTCCCCCTCTGCCTACCTTCCTATCCTTCTGATACACCGTGTATCCTTGGATGTTCAGCTCCCAGAGACATGCATCCTTTAGCCAGGTCTCAGTGATGGCCACAATATCATACCTGCCAATCTGTAGCTGTACAACAAGATCATCCACCTTATTCCTTATGCTGCGTGCATTTAAGTACAACACCTTAAGACCAGTATTTGATACTTTTTGCTTTGATTTCACTGCAACTTTATTGCACTGCAACTCATCCCAATGGCTACAAATTTGCCCCATCATCTGCCTGTCTTTCCTGACATCTTTACTGCTCACTATCTTAGATTTATTAAGAAGGTATATGTGTGTTAGCCTTCATCATTTGAGGTATTGATTCAAAAGCTTCGAGGCAATGTTACAGTTCTATAAAACCCTGGTTAGACCACACCTGGAATAATGGTCACCTCATTATAGAAAAGGTATGGAAGCTTTGGAGAGGGTGCATAGGCAATTGACTGGAATGCTGCCCAAGTTAGAGAGTATGTCTTATTAGGATAGGTTGAGTGAACTAGGACTTTTCTCTTTAGAGCAAAGGAGGATGAAATGACACTTCATAGAGGTGTACAAGGTGATAAGAAGCATAGATAAAGTGGACAGTCAGAGACTTTTTCCCAGGGTGGAAATAACGAATGTAAAGGGGTATAATTTTAAGGTGATTGGAGAAAAATATGGGGGAGGTGTTAAAATTATTACCTTTACATAGAAATTGGTGGATGAATGGAACATCCTGCTCGGGGTGGTTGTATTCTGATGTTTTGATCCAAGCTTCTTTCGGAAGTCAATGAAGATGCATAAAACTTTTTGCTTCGCGATCGTTTTATTAAGTGCTAATAGAACAAAGGGAACTGGAAATGGACCATAACAGGAGTCTTGTAGGGGAAAGGAAATAAGAGTAAAGACAAACGACTAAAGAATAAAGATGGCATGCTTACATGTCCAGGTCTTTTTATACCATAGATGAGAAACATTCCATTCAAATGTGTGGATAAGAGTTAACCGATCTGATAGCCCCTATTCAAATAATGCAATAGCAGAGAACTTTTCAGAATCATATAGAAATGTAACTACTAGGGGACACACTGAACAATTACACATTCATACTGTGACTACTAAGAGACATACTAAGCAGTTACATGTATATAGGTAGTTATATTCAATACAAGCAGAGATAAAAGTTCAGCTGCAAAGAAAATAACAATTATACAGTCTAACAGGGCAAATAATTAAGAACATTTGAGGGACTGTGATGTGCACATGAATGACAGAAAAATGGAAGGCTATGTGGGAATTTAGGGTTAGATTGTAATTAGAGTACGTAATATAGTGTGATTTAATGTTCTATGTTCTATGATGAGGTGAGACATTTGTTCAATGTTACCTCTTCTCAGGAAAACTTGGGGGTCCAAGTTCATAGCTGCCTGAAAGTGGCTACACAGGTTGATAGGGTGGTTAAGAAGGCATATGAGGTGTTTGCCTTTATTAGCTGAGACATTGAGTTCAAACATCAGGAAGTTATATAAAACTCTCATTAAGCCTCATCTGCAAGTATTGTCTACAGTTCCAGTTGCCCCATAATAGGAAGGATGTCAAGGCTTGGGAGAGGGCGCAGAAAGGTTTACCAGGATGTGCCGGAATTAGTGGGCACGTGAGAGGTTAGACAAACTTTGGTTGTTTTCTCTGGACCAGGCAAGGCTGAGGGAACAGCTGATAGAGGTTTATATGATTATGAGAGGCAGGCAGTAACTTTTTTCCCAGGATTGAAATATTTAATACCAGAGGCTGTCATTTAAAGTGAGAGGGGGTAGTTTCAAAGGAGGTGTGAGGGGCAAGTATATGGACATTGAGTAGGCAGAAGGGATTAATTTTATTGGTCATTTGATTATTAATTTATTTGGTTGGTACAACTTTGTGGGCAAAAGGACCTGTTCCTGTGTTGTACAGTTCTATGTTCTATGTGATGGATTCAGAGGCACAGGATTAACTATGTCAGTATTCATGAATAATGGTGCCAAGAGTGAATTAATCAGATTCAATTATTGTCAGCCCAGTGAAGTGCTGTGCTCCTGGCAGGCATATTTCATCAGTTGCATTGCATTGTGTTCCTTGAGATTGTTGTAATCTCTTAAAGTGAACTTCAAATGGAGTCTTAGGATCTGTATAGGCTTTGTGTACTTGCTGCTAGATAGCTGACGTGGACTTGGAGGGCCAAACGGCCTGATTCTGTGCTGTATGATTCAATGGATTTATGAATCTGTGAATGAAGTTGATTCTGTTGCCCATTAAACATCTCTCCTCATTTCTATTTCTGTTGATGTCAATAAAACTGTCTTCTGGAAAGAATCAGCAACACAACTGAGTAATCCATAGCAGCCCCAAACTTTATAGTAACTATCAAAGAAAATTATTCATCTTGGATAGGAAAATACCCAATGGGGACCTGCAATTTACACAGAAAAAACTAAAAATAAATTAGATCCATTTTTCAACATAATCTCTCACTTTGTATAATAATGGAGACTTCTTGTTTTTTTTTGCTTTGTGAGCACTTAATATCATGATTTTATTGCTTATTAAAGGGAGATGTTGCATTTAATATGTTTATGGTCTGAAGGATGTTATTGCATTTTCAACATGTTACTGAGGTGAGCCAGTACAACATCCAAAAAAACACATCTTAGTTGATATAATTAGTCGGCAGATTTTAAAGAAAATGATCATTTTTTTCAATATTTGATAAACTATGAGCATTTTACTAAATTTAAGAAGGGAAGGGAAAGTTTTCAGATTTATTTGAGGATCTACATTGGTATTGCATTATCAATAAAATGTTCAATAATTTTCATTGATACCAGCCAATCAATTTGTGCTTTCCACTGTTTCAGCTTTTAATAAGTTCAATAACAATCACAATGTCAGTGATCATTGCTTTTTGAACCACAACAACGATAGGATCTTTGCCAATTTATATTAAGTCTAATGGCTTAGCAGCTGAGATAAAAGGAGAAAAAAGCTTCTGCAAGAATATCAATTTTCATTCCATGGTCTGTTTCTGTAAATCTATAAATATCTGGTCAAAAGTCAGTGCAGACAGGCAAACAAAAAAGGGATTTGTGGTTTAGTTCAATCTGAATAAAACAATCCAAATCCATATATTTGTGAACCCAGTGAAAGAATTGTTTATGAACAAAATCCCTCCGCAGCAAATACAATTATCTAGCCTGACCTAAAGTGAAATAGTGTATTTTTATATACTGTAAAGTATTATACCAAACAAATCTTCCAAATATGAGCAATATGGAAACCAAACAATTTAATTTTTAACCTGCCCTGTTATGTTTGTCTATTTGGTAACCTTCCCTAATTCTGCTTTCCATTGACTTATTCGGTGTTAAAAAAAAATGTGTGATTGAAGTAATGTTATTACTTTTTTATGGGCAGACTAGATTAAATCTGTCCCCAGATCTCTTTTGTCACAATCCATACTCACTATTTTAAATCCCAGTCAATTTTCCCACGAAGAGATTTCCCTCATCTTGATGCTTAGACTATTTCACACCAGTTTTATGCATTTCTCTTTCAAAATTTACCAAAACTAATTACTGTATTTTCTTTCATTTTCAAGATTAACTTCTTTATGTCATTTGCAACAGGCAAGTATGTCAGATTTGCCAGAAGAAATTGAGCCCAGTTTTTGTAGCTTGGCAGTGAAATCAATGCACTTATGCTATGGAACAAAAAACAAACTGCTAGAGGAACGATGGAGAGTTGATGTTTCAGATTGAAACCCATCGTCTGGATTGAAAGAGTAGAGTGGAGATAACTCACTATTAAGAGGTAAGGGGAAGGAGTGGGACAAGAGCTGGATCCAGGTGAGGAGTAGTGATTGATGCAGCTGACCCAATGGGTTCCTCCAGCAGTTGTTTTCCTTTCAGATTCCACCATCTGCAACCTCTTGTGTCTCTAATTATCCTGTGGGGTCTTTTAAGGGATGGATCTAAAAATAAACTACTCTCCTCTCATTCAGCTACTTTTCATCTACTTTGACAATTGCAACTGCAAGATCTCAGCTCTCCCCCTTAAAACAACAGGCAGGTTTCATGCGCATGTGACACCGTTAAAATTCTGCTATGGGTTAGACTGTTTTATAATTGTTGAGCTTGCTCAAGGAGGGAATTATGTTAGTAACTAACCAGTTGTATTTAATTCCAGAAGCCCTGATTATACATACAGTGTAGGTTAAGGACATTAACATGGCTTTTTATTATGTTATAGATATGAGCCAAATGGATGCCAATGAAATGAGGACAAGTGTGAAAGAACAAGAGCCTCCAAAGGCAGAGATGAGAGTAGCAAAGATTTCCAGACTGTCATTTTCCACCGTAAATATATACCTGGCTGAAACAAGGGCTTGAAAGAAATCACTCCTGAGGTCGGAAGCAGGAAGCCTCATTGCTGTTACTGAAACGGTAAGTGAGGATTCCAAGAAATGCCACCCACATGAGGAGGGATAAACCGTGAACAGATGATTGAGGACTCTTTTACTTCCTGATCACTCCATAGTTGTCACACCACCATCTTTGTAGCATCCTGTGAAAAAGTTCTAGCTTGCTCCTCCACCCCTCCACCACTTCTTACACCCCAACCTCCGCATTGTTAGAACCCTGTATTCATTACAGTATCTAAATTGAAGCTCAATATGTCTTCACTGGTAGGTTTTGAAGAAGGATTTTTGACTAAGAGCTGGCAATCTCCAACTCTGAGACCTCAATGAGAGCAGTGCTGCGCCATCTGAATAGCGAGAAGTAATCAATAGCTTAGAGCTAATGCCCCAAAGAAGGCCTCAGCAAAGCGATATGAAAACGAAGACACTGTAAACAACACAGCATATTTTATCTCCCTGGTGAAACCTCATTCGGTGCTGTCTGCCTGTGTTTGACCGGTCTCTCTCTTCCTGTCACTCGATGCTGAGTCTTGGGTCTTGGGCGAGGTTTGACGCGGTTTGTGAACTGGTCTCTGTAACTCACGCTATGAACTGTTTCTGGTTTCTTGTTACTCTTTTTTTTGTTGCTATTTCGTGTGATTTTCATGGGGGCAGAATGGCTCTGAAGCCTTTAAATTTTTGAATCATTAATATATAATATTATGGCTCTGATGCAATTTTAAAATAAAATTTGGGATCTGATCTTCTGTTGGAGGGCACAACAGTGGAACCCACTGATGAGCAGGACCATAAAAGCAGAGACACAGCTAAATCTACATTTACATTGGTTAGTAGTCTATGAAAACAGGAATAGTTCTCTTCCCCAGTTGTCTCCGGACTCCTGTGTTTCAGTTACTTTGGTGGTTGAACCATTCCATTTCCGGGGCTGTGGAGAGAGAGTTGTAGCTTCTCCCAAAGGTTTGGGCTGAAGAAACAGCATCTTGGAAAAGGCCTGATATCGTGACATTAAATGGGGCCTGGCCTCACATCAGTTCTTTCCAATTCAACAAGTGTATGTTTATGCACTCTGAGTTAAAGTCAAGTTATTGGCTTGCCTATCGTGATGTCTTTGCTGAAAATGAGTTTTCTCAACTTTCAATCCTTTGGCTATAACAACATTTTTATAAGATTTTTCCATAAGATAATAGCATCAAAATTATAGAACTGTGATATATAATTTAAGCTGTGCCAAACTGAATGAGATAGAAATAGCAAAAAAAAAGTAGAAATGAGACCCTCCAGTTATTAAATAAAATAATTCTGTATGAATGTGATCCTTCCAGGCTACATTTCATTGCTGTTTCAGTTGGCTATATTATTTATCTAATTTCATTTATTTCTAAGTATGTTTGTATGACATTTGTGTCTGTTACAAATGCCTTCCTGGGTTCAATGGTATAACCTCTTCCACAAGTAGTTTTATTCATTTCTCAGCAACTCCCACAAAATGCTGGAGGAACTCAGCAGGCCAGGCAGCATCTGTGGGAAAAAGTACAGTCAACGTCTCAGGTTGAAACCCCTCGGCAGGACTGGAGGGAAAAAAGGTGAGGAGTAGTTTTAAAGGGTGGGGGAGGGGAGAGAGAGAAACACAAGGTGAAACCAGGAGGGGGAGGGATGAAGTAAAGAGCTCAGAAGTTGATTGATAAAAGAGATACAGGACTGGAGAAGGGGAGTCTGATAGGAGAGAACAGAAGGGGAAGAAGGAAAAGTGGGGAGGAGCAGCAGAGGGAGGCGATGGGCAGGCAAGGAGATAAGGTGAGAGAGGGAAAAGGGGATGGGGAATAGTGAAGTAGGTGGGGGCATTATCGGAAGTTCGAGAAATCGATGTTCATGCCATCATGTTGGAGGCTACCCAGACGGATTATAAAGTATTATTCCTCCAATTAGAGAGTGGCCTCATTGCAACAGTAGTGGAGGCCATGGATTGACATATCGGAATGGGAATGGGAAGTGGAATTAAAATGGGTGGTCACTGCTTGTTCTGTCGGATGGAGCGTAAGTGGCACTGGGGGATCCCGCTTCTGCCGGCAGAATGTGTAATGTGTGCTGCTTGGATTTCCAGCATCTGCAGATTTTCTCTTATTTGTTATTCTTTTATCAGTTCATTCATGGGGTCCTGGACCTACTTGTAAAGAAGCATAGTGTGGTCACTCAAGTCAAGTTTGATGTTCTCCAGAGGAGTTCTCTATTGGTGGGTAATCTAGGATCCACATAACCGGAATGTTAGGGCTGATTCTCTTAATGGAGGATGCCTATGTTTGACTTTGTTTAACGTGGATAGGCTGATGCTCGGAAAATCAAAGAAGCATAACTCAGGAGAAAATACATTGTGCACTTAACTTGTAAAAATGTTCCAAGGCACGTCACAGCAGCAATGACCAAACAAGATTTGTCTTGCAGAGACTCTACATGAGAACTTATGACAGCTGACTTAAGGTTCTCTTTATTCACGCTTGGAATGTGTGCATCACTAATAAGGCCAGCATTTGTTGCTCATCTCTAATTAATCTGATGGTATTTTAAAAGATAAAGATTAGCTTTATTTGTCACATGTACATCAAAGAATTTTAGTGAACTGCGTCATTTGTGTCAACACCAACATAGAAGATGTGTTGGGGGCAAGCCCACAAGTGTCACCATATTTATGACAGCAACATAGCATGCCCACAGCTTACTAACCATTGCTAACCTGTATGTCTTTGGAATATGGGAGGAAACTGGAGCTTCTAGAGGAAACCCACACAATCACAGGAAGAAGATACGAACTCCTTACTGACAGCAGCAGAACCAAACCCCAGTTACTGGCACTGTAAAGCGTTGCGCTAGCTAGTTCTGTACCATGCCGCCCCTTGTCGGAATTGCTGACGAGCTGCCACCTTGAACAGCTACACTCTTTTTCCTGAGGGTTGTAGCTAATAGTTGTATTCAGGAGGATTTCCAGGATTTTGATTCAGTATTGAAAAAGATCAGCAATATATTTCAGACATTATACAATATGGGGCGAAATGTTCAGTTAACTTCCTATACGCTTGCTATCCTCATTCTTCTAAATAAAGATTCCCTGTCTGGGAGATGCTGTTGAGGAAGCATATTTGTGGATTGTATATAATGTAGTCATGGTGGTGGAGGGAATGAATATGTGGAGGTGTTGATGGACTTTCAGTCAAGGGGATGCTTTGACTTGCTTGGGGTTGAGTTTTTAGAGTGTAGAAAGAGTTGCACTTATTCAGATCAATGTAGAGTTACTGCAGCATCTTCCTACCTTTTAGGTGACAGGAAAAAAAATTTGGACTTGGGTAGTTTGTGATTTACTTCAAGTAACCAGCCTTTATCCTGATATGTATTAGTCCAGCTAAACATTTTGTTAATGGCACGTTCAGTATAAGTTTATGGAGTAAAGCACACCAAACTCTCTTAAATATCTCTCTTCCTGACCCTTCTATGGGACCCTTGACCACCATGCAGCTTCATAATCCAAACTCAGATGGAGACCAAGTATAAATGATGTATTTCCAATCATCCTCCTCTCAAGTCTATACTCCACTTCCCATAATCCTTGGCAACTTCCCACTGCTCCTTAACCCCCACAATATGTTGAAACTCTCTCTCTCTCTCTCTCTCTCTCTCTCTCTCTCTCTCTCTCTCTCTCTCTCTTTCTCTCTTCATTCTTCTCAACTGATCTTATCATCTTTCTAAAGGCTTTCTGATCCAGGTTTCTAAGACAAGTCTTTAGATGATCAGTCACCTGTCTGTGGCTGAGATCTGAGAAACACAGTTCTGTTCTGTTTGCTGATTTTGCAATCCAGAAGGGGAGAAAGGAGCGAAATGGTGGATTTGTGTCAGGCAGGAGTGATTCAATACAGAAAGCATAGTGGTGTAAAGCACTATTGACAAATTGGTGGTATTGACAAGGGTGACGAAAATATGGTTTAAAGGACTTGTACGTGAGAATATTAGATCTATTATTAGCTCTTGTAAGCGAGAGTGTGTGCACAATCATTATGGCGCAAATTCCCTAACTTCTTAATTAATCTAGAAGGTAGTGAATTACCTCATTGAAATATGAGGTATTGTCTGTCCGTTGTACAATATGCCACTTCAATCCCCAACCTCTGTGCATCATTTTTCATAATCTAAAGAGAAAAAGCTTTCTGAATTCTCTCCCACAGGCTAGAACACAACATTGTCTCCTCCTAGCTTTTTTAAAATCCATATTTTATAATATAGGACTGGTCATATATGCATTTTCATAACCTGTCTAGGAATGAGAGCTGATGAATTGAATAGGGATGTCACAGCAGCCAGCAACCCATAATCACTGGAATGTCAAATTACCTTTCATTTTTGCAGAACACTGCTTCAGGCACCCTGCCTGAAAAATTTAGTCCAGTTTTAACCCATTTCAAACTAAATTTAGTTTGATATTAGCAGGTAGAAAGTGCATTTGGCTCTTTGCACCCTGGGTGCACCAAGCATTTGCTGCTACTAGGATTGGCACCAGATAGGTCCCCGGTAAAGTATCAGATCATTGGCCAAAATCCAGTTTGAAGTGTCGCATTCTGGTAAGTTAAACCAGAGGAGGACTTGCATCGTAAATGGCAAAGCCCTGGCGAGTGTTATAGAACAGAGGGTCCGAGGGGCACAATTACATAGATCCCTGAGAAGACAATTACATAGTCCCCTGAGATTCATGTCATGGGTAGATAAGGTGGTGAAGAAATCACTTAGCACATTTGACTCATCGGTCAGGGCACTGAGTACAAGAGGCGGGGCATCATGTTACAACTGTACAAAGCATTGGTGAGACCACAGTTGGAGCATTGTGGATCACCCAGCTATGGGAAGGATGCCAATTTAGCTAGAGTGACTCACAAGGATGCTACCAGGTCTGCAGGGCATGCGCTATAGGAAGAGACTGGATGGGGTGCGGCTTTTTTCTCTGAAGTATAGAAGGCTGAGGGATGACCTATAGAGGGATATAAAATCATGAGGGGCATAGATAAGGTGACTGTGCACAGTCTTTTTCCCAGGGCGGAGGGCATAGAATTAAGGTGGGAGTAGATAAATTTAAAGGAGACTTGTAGGGCAACTTGTCACATAGAAGGTGGTGAGAATATAGAAAAAGTAGCCAGAAGAAGTGATGGAGGTGGTATATCTAACATCCTGTGTATTGATGCTACCGATTAGCATGGATGCTTCTTATAGGGGGTTTAGAGAACAACAATAGGACTGAATAGATTCAGTGTGGATTTATAAGAGGGATATTATGATTGCCAAATCTGTTAGAATATGTTTGAAGGTGTAATCAGCAGTGCAGGTAAGGAGAAATTAAAGGATTAGTTGTATTTAGAGTTTCAGAAGACCTTAGATAAGATGACACACAAGATACTATTACATTGATTACAGCTTATGAGATTTGAGCATTATACTAGCATGGATTCCAAATACAGTAATGACAGAGGATAATCAGTAAGAACAAATGAGTCATTTATACTGGAGGTTCGGAGGCTGTTTCTGGACAGGAGCACAGGGATTGAGCTTTTCACAGTCTATTTCATTGGGTTGAACAAGGACCCCAAGTGTAATATATCTACATATGTTTGTTGATGATAACATTTGGTTAACATTATGAGGTAGATGGCTCACTGGTGGAAACATTCATCAACGTGACCGTACCGCACATCTTCTCACTAACATTAAAGAATTGTACAGCGTGTTCCTGACCTCGACCCCTCAACAGGACTGGAAAGGAAGGGAGCAGAAGCACATAAAGCTGCAAAGTTTACTGGATTTTAGTAACAGTACTTTGCACTCTCCCTGCCTATGGAGGGGATCTCCTCCATAGATGCTGCCTGACCCGCTGAGTTCCTCCAGTGTTTTGTGTGTGTTGCTTAATCTCAGTATTGCTGGTATAACGATAAATTATACCATTGCTGTAGGTGTCAGCCTAATGCCCTGCACTTATAGCTTGCTATAATCTGCTTAAAATATTTTGTTATTGTTCATGCATGTTTCTCCACATATTTTCTGCATACTTTATCAATTTCTTGGACTGGGATTGTATGTGTCTCCTGAAGTGTTCTGTGTCTGCATATTTGATAATATTTTCCCCAGATACAGTCCGAGGTGACTATCCATCTTCATGGAATTTATTCTTCAACTCCCCCCTTTCTGCTCTTCCTGTAAAAATCTGCTTTTGAGTTTTTTTCTGTCTACTTTAACACTACAGTCAGTATTTCACACTCTCAGATCTTGGTGTCTGAAATCCAGTTTCTTAACTGTTTTTATTATCTGTTCTGTTTTCTATTCTACCTTAAATTTTAACAAGTTATGCTTGCTGAGCTTAAAGTGTTCCCAAAGCGTTACCTCAGAGCAGATCCAATATTCCCTTCTCCCCTGCGAGATTCTTCACCAACTGTTTTTTGAATCACTCCAATAACATGCCTTGCACAAATCCCAGTTTATAAAAGGAAGATTAAAAAAATCCTATAACAGCTGGGACTTAACAATATCTATTTTTATGACTTCCCGTGGGGTGCATCTATCTCTATTTTTATTCTTTGGTTGTGCATCACATCATTGCTCAAGTTGTCATT
Source organism: Mobula hypostoma (assembly GCF_963921235.1). Taxonomy (NCBI): domain Eukaryota; kingdom Metazoa; phylum Chordata; class Chondrichthyes; order Myliobatiformes; family Myliobatidae; genus Mobula; species Mobula hypostoma. Next base: position 34,100,719 of record NC_086099.1, on the reverse strand, counting down.
TCCTTCTCACTATTTCCACGAACAGCCAAAAATCATGAACGTGCATTTTCACCTTTCATCACAAGGAACCACTGGAATAGTGACGGTAAAATCATACGAGGAGGATCACATCCCTGAACTACCATCTAAGCATTTTAATGAATTTGAACTGATGAAAATTTGATACTATTCTCCCTGTCGTATTTTGCCCACACAGTCTGCTATACACCCAGAGATGAAGCTTGATACCTCTGTGGGCACGCTTACATCGTTCCGTTCAGAAATCTTTTCTTGTAAATAGGCAACCACGACTTCACCATCCTTCCTACAGTACAGTTGCCAATCCTGTTTATCCACTTGTCATATGAAGAGCATTTGGTGGCTCTGGGCTTGTATTCACTAGAATTCAGAAGAAACCTAACGAATAATGAAAGGCCTTGAAGAGTGTATGTGATGTTTCCTATGGTGGGAAGGTCTAAGACCAGAGGATACAGCCTCAGAATACAGGAGTGTCCTTTTAGAATAGAATTGAGGAGGAATTTCTTTAGCCAGAGGGTGGTGAATCTGTGGAATTCGTTGCCAGAGGCAGCTGTGCAGACCAAGTCATTGGGTATATTTAAGGCAGAGGTTGATAGATTCTTGATTGGTCAGAGCACGAAGGAATAAGGGGAGAAGGCAGGAGGTTGGTGCTGAGAGGAATATTGGATCAGCCATGATGAAATGGCAGAGCAGACTCGATGGGCCAAATGGCCTAATTCTGCTCCTATATCTTACGGTCTTATGGCCTTATGGTCATTAGCGAGGTTCCAGTTACTTCCATTATGTATTAGTTCCCTGTATAAAACTCATCTATTTCCCCCTTTGCAATCACACAGATGCACCTCAAGTCAAGTCAAGTCAAGTCACTTTTTATTGTCATTTCCAACTATAACTGCTGGTACAGAACATAGTAAAAATGAGACAAAGTTTTCCAGGACCATGGTGCTACATGAAACAATACAAAAACTACACTGAACTACGTAAGAAAAAACACAAAAACTACTCTGGACTACAGTCCTATCCAGGACTGCATAAAGTGCACAAAACAGTGCAGGCACTACAATAAATAATAGTAAATAATAAACAAGACAGTAGGCAAAGTAGAGGGTACAGTAGGTTGGTGTCAAGCCAGGCTGTGGGTATTGAGGAGTCTGATGGCTTGGGAGAAGAAACTGTTACATAGTCTGGTCGCGAGAGCACAAATGCTTTGGTGCCTTTTTCCAGATGGCAGGAGGGAGAAGAGTTTATATGAGGGGTGCTTGGGGTCCTTCATAATGCTGCTTGCTTTGCGGATGCAGCATGTGGTGTAAATGTCTGTGATGGCGGGAAGAGAGACCCCGATGATCTTCGCAGCTGACCTCACTATCAGCTGCAGGGTCTTGCAATCGGAGATTATTCTGGAATTATTCTTTGTCTTTCCTGCTGTATCCATGTTACTGCTTATTAGTAATTTGTCTGCTATTATCTCCACCTGGTTACTTTGCGAGATTAAATTCTCCTCGCATCTTTAGTTTGACTAGGACAGATTTCAATAAAATGAAGCCATATATCTAGCTGCAGTGATATCTACCTCAACGGTCAACATTTCCTTTCCTCTCATATTAAACCTCCATCATCCATCTCATTTTCTTGCCTTTCAGATTCATTTGCCCTGATAGAATTTATACTTTGCACCTCTCTTTACTATTAATGTTCGCAATAAAGCAGTTTTCTTTCATTTGGGGTCTATTCCATCAAGTTGATCCTGAACCTTGGCAACCTCGGCACTAGCATTCCATTTGGGCTCCTAGTCCTGCTGGGACAAGATTCCATAAATCTTCCACCACAGAAAATTCTGTTTTAACTGAGTAATCAAGCCCTGAGACTGGTTTGCTACTTCCAACAGCGTTGTCCTTTAGCACCTTCATCACTGAATGCAAATTGAAAAGAATGAATTGATCTCCCCTAATCCTTCGAGATCTGCCTGTACTTTGGAAGACTGATTTTTGTTCAGAGCTGTACATACAATAGTGGAGCTGTTGTTTGGAAGTCCATACCACTTCTGTAATTTTGGCCAAGTATGCAAGGGTCACAGAAGCTCGCTTTTGCAATGCTTGTGAATCCACTTCAATAATGACATGGAATGCTTCTGAGTCTATCAACCAATTCCCCCAGCCGCCCCACAGTTGCTGTTAACACTTCCTTTTGCCCCGTCTCCACCGCAGCTGCTATTCTATGATTAGGAACACCCACCGTTCCATGCTTTGACCACAGTTCAGTAAATCTGATCACTTACTGTCCTTGGCTGTTCTATCTGCACACAGGTAGAGGCTACAGAGCAAGGCTCCAGAGGTAAGGAACAAAGAGGTGGTCGCAGGAGACAGAGGAGCGGTTATGGGATCGCTTCAAGTTGGTGGACTGAGCCATGTTCAAGGTCTCCTCAGAGGATCTGAATGAATGCACCACGGTTATCACAGACTTTATAAAAGAGTGTCCACAGAAAATAGCTCAGAGTCTTACCCAACCATAAGCCCTAGATGAGAAATGAGATCAGCAACTTGCTGAGGGCCATATCAGTGATATCAGGTCTGACAACCAATTAAGATACAAGAAGTCCAGGTATGATCTCCGGAAAGCTATCACAAATGCAAAGTAGCAATTCTGGTCCAAACATGAATCACTGAGGAATGCTCGACAGCTATGGCAGGACTTGAATGCTATTACCTCTTACAAAGTGAACCCAAACAACAAAAGTGACAACAAGGCTCCATTCTCAGATGAGCTCAATGCTTTCTATTTTTGCTTTGACCATTAAAGCATGGAGGAACTTTCACAAACTCCCACAGCCCCCAGTGACCCTGTGAGTTCAGTCCCTGAAGTCAACATTAGAACATTCTTCAGGGGGCTGAACCCATGGAAAACATCTGGATCAGATAGGTTCCCTGGCCAAGTACTAAGTCTGGCTAATCAACTGGCTTGAATGTTCCCCCATATCTTTAACCTCTCACTTTGGCAGTCTGAGGTACCCACTTGCTTCAAGCAGGCTTCAATTATAACAGTGCCTAAGAAGAATGTGGTATCCTGCCTCGATAATTATCACCCAGTAACACATACATCCACTGTGATGAAGTGTTTTGAGAGGTTGGTGATGAAGCATATCAAATCCTGCCTGAGAAGTGACTTGGACCTGCTTCAATTTGCCTACCAGCACAATAGATCCACAGCAGATACCACTTCTTTGGTTTTTTTACTCAACCCTAAAACATCTGGACAGCAAAGATCAATACATCAGGATAGTCTCCATCGACTACAGCTTGGCATTCAATACTATTATCCCATCAAAGCTAGTCAAAAAGCTTCAAGACCTTAGCATCAATACCTCCTTGTGCCATTGGATTCTCGATTTTCTCACTTGCAGACACCAGTCAGTTCGGATTGGCAAAAGAATCTGCTCCACAATCTCCATCAGCACAGGTGCACCACAAGGCTGTGTGCGTAGGCCCCTGCTCTGCTCACAGTACGCTTATGACTGCGAGGTTAAGCACAACTCTAGTGCTATATTTAAGTTTGCTGATGACGCTGCTGTCATTTGTCAGATCAAAGGTGGTGATGAATCAGCATATAGGAAGGAGATTGAAAATCTGGCTGAGTGGAACTACAACAGCCTCTGACCCAATGTCAGCAAGGCCAAGGAGCTGATTATTGACTTCAGGAAGAGGAAACCGGAGGTCCATGAGCTATTTCTCACTGGGGAGCAGAGGTGGAGAGGGTCAGCGACTTTAAACTCCTCGGTGTTATCACTTCAGAGGATCTGTCCTGGGTCCAGTATGTAAGTGTCATTAGGAGGAAAGCACTGCAGCACTTCTATTTCCCTAAAAGTTTGCGAAGATTCAGCATGATATCTAAAACTTTAACAAACTCTATAGATTTGTGGTGGAGAGTATATTGACTGGTTACAGTCTGGCCTGGTATGGAAATAACTTGAATGGAAAATCCTACAAAAAGTAATCAATGGCCCAGCTCATCATGGGCAAAGCCCTCTGCACCATGAATAAGATCTACATAGAGCACTATCGTAGGAAAATAGCATCCTTCATCAAGGACCCCCATCATCTAAGACATGCTCTCTTCAGGAAGATGGTAGCGGAGCCTTAGGATCCAAACCACCAGGTTCAGGAACAGTTATTACCCCTTCAACTATCAGGGATTTGAACCAAAGGGGATAACGTCACTCAACTTCACCCACCTCATCACAGAACTGTTCCCATAACCTACGGACTCACCTTCAAGAACTTTCCATCTCATATTCTAGATTTTTTGATAATTTATTTATTGCTGTATTCTCTTTCGTATTTGCACCATTTGTCGTCTTTTGAACATTCATTGTTTGTCTGCCTTGTGTGTAATTTTTCATTAAATCTATCAAGCTTCTTATATTTATTGTGTATGCCTGCAAGAAAATTATTCTCAGGATTGTATCTGGTAATGTAAAAGTACTTTGATCATAAATTTACTTTGAACCTTGAACTGCAACACCACCCTTAGGTTGTGATCTTCAGCATCTGATTCCTCCACCAGTCACCATAGTGACCCTTATCACTGATATGCAGCGTCAGCCCTTCTTCTGAATTAGATTCAGGTTTGTGACTTACTGACTCTCCTTCAAGTATGTCACAGGAATCTGCAATAGTCAGTATGTCTTTGAGTACATAACGTTCCTTCTAACATGTGGTATTTTCGCTTGATCTGCTGCAGAACTTAGAGGCAATCAAACAGCCCATTAACTCCACCACGGACAGTCTGACTGTGAAAGGAGGAGGTTTGGGTTTGAGGTTAACAACCCCATTATGTAAAAACTCAGAGCTACAGAAACACCAACAGAAGCTCTGAAGAACTCATGCCTGGAATTTTTGAAGACGGGCTACACCTGCGGACAACCTGAAAGACTGGCCCAGGGCAGAAGACTCTGGCAAGCTGCTGTTGGTGGCTTATGCACCAGTAGGAGAGAGGAGGAGGAGGAGGAGGAGGAGGAGAAGAAGAAGAAGAAGAAGAAAAAGAAGACTCTTTGGCTGACTGCTTATGATCTGTTCAACCGGACTTTTCAAGGTCCATATGTTGATTGGGCTCTTAACGAGACCAGTAAGGCAATGGATGAGGTTTTTACTGGCTTGATGCAAATGAAAGCTGCAAGTTGTAGTGAAACAGGTACAAGCAGGCAGGACATTTCCTCTGCTAATTTGCCTAGTTGCGACATGTGTTGAGGAGCAGAACCAATGGTCTTAAGGGGCCATTGAGGATCATTTACATAAAAGGCAAACTTGTTTTTAATTTAACACATTGTAAAATTTATTATATTTCTTGTGGCACAGAAGGAAGTAATTCAGCCTGTTAAGCTTATTATGGTTCTCAAAGCAACCCCCACCTATTTCTCATTTTTTCCCAGACCCATGGTGAGTGGTGGATGAAACTGTTATAAATTATAGTTACCTAATAGCTTACCAATGAGCATTTCTTTGTGATGTGGGAGGAAACGTGAACAACCTGGGGAAACCTATATGGTCATGGGGGACTGTATGAACTCCATGCAGGCACTCTTGCAGCTCAGGACTCGATCCTGGTCTCTGGGGTGGTGAGGAAGCAACAAGAAATGCAAGCCTTTTAGACTGTTTACTCCTCTGTTCTCAGCACTGAGGCAATGAGACTGTCCTGGCTGCCCAGGACTTAGTGTTTGCGAGTTTTGTGGCGATTTGCCCCACTATGGCTATGGTCCGACTCTGGCTGCCCTGGGCTTCGGGCTTATGGACTCACTTTCATTCTGAATGCTGTGGCTTGCTTTATTGTTTGCATGATCTGATTTTCTTTTCTCTCTCTGCACATTGGGTGTTGTTTTTTCTTTTAAATTGGGTTCTTCCTGGATTCTTGCTTCACGGCTGCCTGTAAGCAGACAAATCTCAAGGTGTATAATTTATACATACTTTGATAATAAGTGTACTTTGAAACTTTGAACTTTACAAATTCTTGCACTTGACATACTCCACTTCTCTCCCAATTGTGGACTTGCCAGCAACAATTACATGACTCCTGCAACACACAACAAAGTTGCTGGTGAACACAGCAGACCAGGCAGCATCTCTAGGAAGAGGTACAGTCAATGTTTCAGGCCGAGACCCTTCGTCAGGACTAACTGAAGAAAGAGCTAGTAAGAGATTTAAAAGTTGGAAGCTCTTACTAGCTCTTTCTTCAGTTAGTCCTGATGAAGGGTCTTGGCCTGAAACGTCGACTGTACCTCTTCCTAGAGATGCTGCCTGGCCTGCTGCGTTCACCAGCAACTTTGATGTGTGTTGCTTGAATTTTCAGCATCTGCAGAATTCCTCGTGATTCCTGGCTGATGTGATGCTCTGTTCTGATAAAATATGCTCTCTCTCCCTTTCTCTCTTCTCCTCTTCTCTTTCTCCCACAGATGCTGCCTGACATGCCAGTTCTAATAATTCCTGGTCTTATTCTGCTCTCACTAACTGTCGACATATAATAGATGAACGTTTTAATCTCCATGGGTCATTCACAAGAAGACCAACTTGAGATCTGTTTAGTTCCAATTGCATACCATCGTAGAATGAAGATTTGCTATCCCCCATAAAGGAGCTTCATGATTCAAAATATGCTTCTCCATACATTTTCTTCTTGTGTATATTACATAATGCAGCTTTTCCTGGGATTTCTAAAGTACTTAAAAAGAGGTGAATACACTTTGGGTAAATTGAAAGCTGTGGGAAACTGATAAAGGGTTAGGGCAGATTAACCATTATCATACTGAATGGGGTGGATGGGTTGGTGTGGGGCAGATTTGAAGGGTCAGGTAACCCACTGCTGCACCTATTTTCCATTGTTGTCGTGCAAAAATATTCTCTCTGATATTTTAAGCACCAAAAATGATGCATTTTCTCTGTAACTCTCACCAAATATCAAACATTTGCTTCAGCATTCTCCACTCAAGTCTGGAAGAAAACTGCGCTTGCTTTAAAATTGATAACATGCGCCTAGAAAGACATCTCCTCCTTAGCAATTTCCTGGTTGCCTTATGTCTCAATCTGCCTGATACTGGCAACACATTGAGTTGGAATAGATCCTGCACTGTATGTTTTATCTCTGTTAAAAATACATTTATATTTCATGGATTTATGAGGGGGATATATTTAGCTGATTCCCTATACATATGTAACCCTTCAAGTTGTGATTTAACATTTTCATATCTACCATTAATCACTTGGGTATGAGTGGAATAAAAATTTCTAGTTCTATTACATATGATTTCAAGAGCCATTGATTGATATTCCAGTCTCTGAACATGTTCTTATATTGGTTGACATTGTGATGAATGTTAAAATTTTCCATCCTTCTAGATTGTGTCTACATTATGTTTTATTACTTGAGAAAAGCTGTTAAAATGTTAACTACTCAGTTGCATAATTATTTACAATTTAATGATGTCTTCAAGTGATTGAACAGATATTATGGATGGTAACAGAATTAAATTTTTAGGGAAGGATAAAATATCATCTATTGCGTTGATGAGGAACTGACTTCCATGTTCATATGACAGAGACATGTCTGAAAGAGGACTGGACTAGAACCTTACTAACATAAGACCATAAGACATAGGAGCAGAATTAGGCCATCTGACCCATCGAGTCTGCTCCACCATTCAATCATGGCTGATCCTTTTTTTTCTCCTCCTCAACCCCATTTCCCAGCCTTCTCCCCGTAACCTTTGTGCCATGTCCAATCAAGAACCAATCAATCTCCACCTTAAATATATCCAACGACATGGCCTCCACAGTTGCAAGTGGCAACAAAGGGATTAAAGGCAGATAAATCCCCAGGGCCAGATGGTCTGCATCCTAGAGTGCTTAAGGAAGTACCCCAAGAAATAGTGGATGCATTAGTGATAATTTTTCAAAACTCGTTAGATTCTGGACTAGTTCCTGAGGATTGGAGGGTGGCTAATGTAACCCCACTTTTTAAAAAAGGAGGGAGAGAGAAACCGGGGAATTATAGACCGGTTAGCCTAACATCGGTGGTGGGGAAACTGCTGGAGTCAGTTATCAAAGATGTGATAACAGCACATTTGGAAAGCGGTGAAATCATCGGACAAAGTCAGCATGGATTTGTGAAAGGAAAATCATGTCTGACGAATCTCATAGAATTTTTTGAGGATGTAACTAGTAGAGTGGATAGGGGAGAACCAGTGGATGTGGTATATTTGGATTTTCAAAAGGCTTTTGACAAGGTCCCACACAGGAGATTAGTGTGCAAACTTAAAGCACACGGTATTGGGGGTAAGGTATTGATGTGGATAGAGAATTGGCTAGCAGACAGGAAGCAAAGAGTGGGAATAAACGGGACCTTTTCAGAATGGCAGGCAGTGACTAGTGGGGTACTGCAAGGCTCAGTGCTGGGACCCCAGTTGTTTACAATATATATTAATGACTTGGATGAGGGAATTAAATGCAGCATCTCCAAGTTTGCGGATGACACGAAGCTGGGTGGCAGTGTTAGCTGTGAGGAGGATGCTAAGAGGATGCAGAGTGACTTGGATAGGTTAGGTGAGTGGGCAAATTCATGGCAGATGCAATTTAATGTGGATAAATGTGAGGTTATCCACTTTGGTGGCAAAAACAGGAAAACAGATTATTATCTGAATGGTGGCCGATTAGGAAAAGGGGAGGTGCAACGAGACCTGGGTGTCATTATACACCAGTCATTGAAAGTGGGCATGCAGGTACAGCAGGTGGTGAAAAAGGCGAATGGTATGCTGGCATTTATAGCGAGAGGATTCGAGTACAGGAGCAGGGAGGTACTGCTGCAGTTGTACAAGACCTTGGTGAGACCACACCTGGAGTATTATGTGCAGTTTTGGTCCCCTAATCTGAGGAAAGACATCCTTGCCATAGAGGGAGTACAAAGAAGGTTCACCAGATTGATTCCTGGGATGGCAGGACTTTCATATGAAGAAAGACTGGATGAACTGGGCTTATACTCGTTGGGATTTAGAAGATTGAGGGGGGATCTGATTGAAACGTATAAAATCCTAAAGGGATTGGACAGGCTAGATGCAGGAAGATTGTTCCCGATGTTGGGGAAGTCCAGAACGAGGGGTCACAGTTTGAGGATAAAGGGGAAGCCTTTTAGGACCGAGATTAGGAAAAATTTCACACAGAGAGTGGTGAATCTGTGGAATTCTCTGCCACAGGAAACAGTTGAGGCCAGTTCATTGGCTATATTTAAGAGGGAGTTAGATATGGCCCTTGTGGCTACGGGGATCAGGGGGTATGGAGGGAAGGCTGGTGCAGGGTTCTGAGTTGGATGATCAGCCATGATCATAATAAATGGCGGTGCAGGCTCGAAGGGCCGAATGGCCTACTCCTGCACCTATTTTCTATGTTAATTCCACAAATTCACCACCCTTTAGCAAAAGAAATTTCTTTGCATCTCTGTTTTGAAAGTGCACCCCTCTATCCTGAGGATGTGCCCTCTTGTCCTAGACTCTCCCACCATGGGAAACATCCTTTCCACATCTACTCTGTCTAGGCCTTTCAACATTAGTTGAAAACATACAGTATTTTCAAGTGAAATTGCCAATGGGTTGGGGCTGAGATGGAGAGATGAGCACAAGGGAATCACAGCTGAGAGAAAGGAATATAAAGATCATCAAATGAGGTTATAAGACCATAAGGAGGTATACGGAGTTGAACTAAAGAACTTAAAAAGGACGGTTGCATTAATGAAAGTGTACAACAGAACTGCAAACAGACAGAAAGAAGAGCAAATATGCAAACAGATTTCTGATGGGGCAGTAAAAGCAGGGTATTCCAATGCAGAATCAGAGTCAGATTTATTGTCACTGAAAAATGTCATGAAATTTGTTGTTTTGTGGAAGCAGAACAATGCAAAACGTAAAAATTACTAAGAAAAGATTCAGCAAAATGAGCTGGAAGCAGCCTCCTGAACATAAATGAGATACATTCAAAAAAGAAAATTCAATGAGTTTAAGGTAGGTATTCCTTTGAAAACAAAATAAAGTCGACTCAAATGAAGAGCCTATTGGATGATAAGTTGTATGGAGGATGATGATTACAAATAAGGGGAAACTTATATCTGACCCCCCCCCACCCACCCAGAGCTTAATATAACAGAAAGTCTGAAAGAATATAAAGTGTGTGAACAGAAACTAAAACGAAAATTGAGAAATCAAAGAGTAGGTATGAAAAAAATATTGGCAAGCAGAATCAAAGAAAAATATGAAGACATTTAATAAGTAGAATAAGGAGTAAGAGAAGAACTAAAAAAAGACTGGAAACATGAGGAAATCTGCAGATGCTGGAATTTCAAGCAACACACACTAAAAATGCTGGTGAACGCAGCAGGCCAGGCAGCATCTGTAGGAAAAGGTACAGTCAACGTTTCGGGCCGAGACCCTTCGTCAGGACTAACTGAAAGAAGAGACAGTAAGAGATTTGAAAGTGGGAGGGGGAGGGGGAGGATCCGAAATGATAGGAGAAGGCAGGAGGGGGAGGGATGGAGCCAAGAGCTGGAAAGTTGATTGGCAAAAGGGATATGAGAGAATCATGGGACGGGAGGCCTAGGGAGAAAGAAAGGGGGAGGGGTAGGGGCGATGGGCAAGGAGTATAGTGAGAGGGACAGAGCAAGAAAAAGGAGAGAGAGAGAAATATATAATAAATAAATAAATAACAGATGGGGTACGAAGGGGAGGTGGGCATTAACGGAAGTTAGAGAAGTTAATGTTCATGCCATCAGGTTGGAGGCTACCCAGATGAAATATAAGGTGTTGTTCCTCCAACCTGAATGTGGCTTCATCTTGACAGTAGAGGAGGCAGTGGATAGACATATCAGAATGGGAATGGGACGTGGAATTAAAATATGTGGCCATTGGGAGATCCTGCTTTCTCTGGCGGACAGAGTGTAGGTGTTCAGTGAAACGGTCTCCGTGTCTGTGTCGGGTTTCGCCAATATATAGAAGGCTGCATCGGGAGCACTGGACACAGTATATCCCCCCAGCCGACTCACAGTTGAAGTGTCGCTTCACCTGGAAGGACTGTCTGGGACCCTGAATGGTAGTGATGGAGGAAGTGTAAGGGCATGTGTAGCACTTGTTCTGCTTAGAATGATAAGTGCCGGGAGGGAGACTGCTCCCTACATGACTCCTTTGTCCATTCGCTCCCCCCCATCCCTTCCCACCGATCTCCCTCCCGGCACTTATCCTTGTAAGCAGAACAAGTGCTACACATGCCCTTACACTTCCTCCCTCACCACCATTCAGGGCCCCAGACAGTCCTTCCAGGTGAGGCGACACTTCACCTGTGAGTCGGCTGGGGTGATATACTGCGCCAGGTGCTCCCAATGCAGCCTTCTATATATTGGCAAAACCTGACGCAGGCTGGGAGACCATTTCGCTGAACATCTACGCTCTGTCTGCCAGAGAAAGCAGGATATCCCAGTGGTCACACATGTTAATTCCACATCCCAGTCCCATTCTGATATATCCATCCATGGCCTCCTCTACTGTCAAGATGAAGCCACACTCAGGTTGGAGGAACAACACCTTATATTCCATCTGGGTAGCCTCCAACCTGATGGCATGAACATTGACTTCCCTAACTTCCGTTAATGCCCACCTCCCCTTCGTACCCCATCCGCTATTTATTTATTTATAATATATTTTCTCTCTCTCCTTTTTCTCCCTCTGTCCCTCTCACTATACCTCTTGCCCATCCTCTGGGCTTTTCCCCTCCCCCTTTCTTTCTCCCCAGACCTCCTGTCCCATGATCCTCTCATATCCCTTTTGCCAATCAACTGTCCAACTCTTGGCTCCATCCCCACCCCTCCTGCCTTCTCCTATCATTTCAGATCTCCCCCTCCCCCTCCCACTTTCAAATCTCTTACTGTCTCTTCTTTCAGTTAGTCCTGACGAAGGGTCCCAGCCCGAAATGTCGACTGTACCTTTTCCTAGAGATGCTGTCTGGCCTGCTGCGTTCACCAGTAATTTTGGTGTGTGTTGCTTAAAAGAAGACTGGGGTCTATTAGGGACCTAAAAAGGTAAACTATGAATGGAGCTAGAGGAGGTAGGATAGGTTGTTAATGAATATTTAATGACAATTTTCACAAGAATTCTATGTAGTTGTTAAGGTGAGAGTGTGTGAAATAATGGACCCAGTATACTGTATATGGGGAAATGCTTTTATCATCATTGCAAATGAGTCTCTCACCAGATCCAGATGAAATACATCTTAACATATTCATAAATGAAAGAAGGGGAAATGCCAAGGCTCTGTTCACAATCCTTTCATCCTGGCTACAGAGGCTGTGCTGGAGGATTGGAGAGCTGCTGCTGTTGACCTTTTGGTTAAAAGCGAAGGAAACTACTAAGCAGTACTAGGCCAGGTTATCTTTTGTGGTGGGAAAACTATTGGAATTCATTCTCAGGTAGAAATCTTAAAATGACGGAGATTAACCAGGACCTCACTCCATAGATTTGTTGAGGGGCAAGATTTATGTTTGATTAATCTGATTGAATTCTTCGAGGAAGTACACAGGAGAATCAACAAGAACAGCGCATTTGATGTATTCTGTATGGATTTTAGTGAGGCTCTTGACAAGCCACCACATGACAGGCTGGTGACAGACATAAAAGCCCACAGTTCCAAGAGAAAGCTGCAAATTAGATCTACAACTGACTCAGCTTTAGGGAATAAAGGGGGTGATATATGGGTGTTTTCTTAAAAAAGGAAGATTGTGAGATTCCACAGGCTTGATACTTAGTCCCTTCCATTTGCAGTATGCTTGTATCAAACACACATACATAGCAGTCACTGTACTTGTATTCCAAATATCAAATTTTATTCCAGTGGAAGGAAGGAACATCAATTTCAGGAGTGGAGTAGAATGCAGGTCCATTAAGACTTTTCATTTTTGGTTCATTTTGGTTCAAAGCCATGGATGAATCAGGAGGTACATCATCTACTGAAGGCTAGATCTGTGGTATTCAAGTCTGGCAACCCAGGCCTGTACCAGAAAACCAGGTATGATTTGCGGAGGGCTACTTCAAGGGCGAAGGGACAGTTTTGAATGAGGTTGGAGGCGATATCAGATGCACAACAACTCTGGCAGGGAGTGCAAGACTTTACTTCCTACAAAGCGAAACCCAATAGTATGAATGTCAGTGATGCTTCACTAGCAGATAAACTCAATGTTTTCTATGCACGCTTTGAAAGGAAGAACACAACTACAGCTGTGAAGATCCCTGCTGCACCTGATGACCCTGTGATCTCTGTCTCAGAGGCCGATGTTAGACTGTCTTTAAAGAGAGTGAACCCTCACAAGGCAGAAGGTCTCGATGGAGTCCCTGGTAAGGCTCTGAAAACCTGTGCCAACCAACTGGCAGGAGTATTCAAGGACATTTTCAACCTCTCACTGCTATGGGCAGAAGTTCCCACTTGCTTCAAAAAGGCAACAATTATACCAGTGCAAAGAAGAATAATGTGGGCTGCTTTAACGACTATCACCCGGTAGCACTCACATCTACAGTGATGAAATGCTTTGAGAGGTTGGTTATGACGAGACTGAACTCCTGCCTTAGCAAGGACCTGGACCCATTGCAATTTGCCTATCATCAAAATAGGTCAACGGCAGACGCAATCTCCATGGCTCTTCACACGGCTTTAGACCATCTAGACAACACAAACACCTATGTCAGGATGCTGTTCATCGACTATAGTTCAGCATTTAATACCATCATTCCCACAATCCTGATTGAGAAGTTGCAGAACCTGGGCCTCTGTACCTCCCGCTGTAATTGGATCCTTGACTTCCTAACCAGAAGACCACAGACTGTGCGGATTGGTGATAACATATTCTCCTCGCTGACGATCAACACTGGTGCACCTCAGGGGTGTGAGCTAAGTCCACTGCTCTACTCTCTGTATACACATCACTGTGTGTCTAGGCATAGCTCAAATAACATCTACAAATTTGCTGATGATACAACCATCGTTTGTAGAATCACAGGTGGTGACGAGAGGGTGTACAGGAGTGAGATATGCCAACTAGTGGAGTGGTGCCGCAGCAACAACCTGGCACTCAGTGTCAGTAAGACGAAAGAGCTGATTGTGGACCTCAGGAAGGGCAAGATGAAGGAACACATACCAATCCTCATAGAGGGATCAGAAGTGGAGAGAGTGAGCAGCATTAAGTTCCTGGGTGGCAAGATGTCTGAGGATCTAACCTGGTCCCAACACATTGATGTAGTCAAAAAGAAGGCAAGACAATGGCTATACTTTATTAGGAGTTTGAAGAGATTTGACATGTCAACAAATACATACAAAAACCTCTATAGTTGTACCGTGGAGAGCATTCTGACAGGCTGCATCACTGTCTGGTATGGAGGGGCTACTGCACAGGACTGAAAGAAGCTGCAGAAAGTTGTAAATCTAGTCAGCTCCATCTTGGGCACTAGCCTACAAAGTACCCAGGACATCTTTAGGGAGCGGTGTCTCAGAAAAGCAGCGTCCATTATTAAGGACCTCCAGCACCCAGGGCATGCCCTTTTCTCACTGTTATCATCAGGTAGGAGATACAGAAGCCTGAAGGCACACACTCAGCAATTCAGGAACAGCTTCTTCCCCTCTGTCATCTGATTCCTGAATGGACTTTGAAGCTTTGGACACTATCTCACTTTTTAAATATACAGTATTTCTGTTTTTGCACATTTTTTAATAATCTATTCAATATGTGTAATTTATAGAACATAGAACATAGAACAGTACAGCACAGTACAGTCCCTTCGGCCCACAATGTTGTGCCGACCCTCAAACCCTGCCTCCCATATAAGCCCCCACCTTAGATTCCTCCATATACCTGTCTAGTAGTCTCTTAAACTTCACTAGTGTATCTGCCTCCACCACTGACTCAGGCAGTGCATTCCACGCACCAACCACTCTCTGAGTAAAAAACCTTTCTCTAATATCCCCCTTGAACTTCCCACCCCTTACCTTAAAGCCATGTCCTTTTGTATTGAGCAGTGGTGCCCTGGGGAAGAGGCGCTGGTTATCCACTCTATCTATTCCTCTTATTATCTTGTACACCTCTATCATGTCTCCTCTCATCCTCCTTCTCTCCAAAGAGTAAAGCCCTAGCTCCCTTAATCTCTGATCATAATGCATACTTTCTAAACCAGGCAGCATCCTGGTAAATCTCCTCTGTACCCTTTCCAATGCTTCCACATCCTTCCTATAGTGAGGTGACCAGAACTGGACACAATACTCCAAGTGTGGCCTAACCAGTTTTATAGAGCTGCATCATTACATCGTGACTCTTAGACTCTATCCCTCGACTTATGAAAGCTAACACCCCATAAGCTTTCTTAACTACCCTATCCACCTGTGAGGCAACTTTCAGGGATCTGTGGACATGTACCCCGAGATCCCTCTGCTCCTCCACACTACCAAGTATCCTGCCATTTACTTTGTACTCTGCCTTGGAGTTTGTCCTTCCAAAGTGTACCACCTCACACTTCTCCGGGTTGAACTCCATCTGCCACTTCTCAGCCCACTTCTGCATCCTATCAATGTCTCGCTGCAATCTTTGACAATCCTCTACACTATCTACAACACCACCAACCTTTGTGTCGTCTGCAAACTTGCCAACCCACCCTTCTACCCCCACATCCAGGTCGTTAATAAAAATCACGAAAAGTAGAGGTCCCGGAACAGATCCTTGTGGGACACCACTAGTCACAAACCTCCAATATGAATGTATTCTCTCCACCACCACTCTCTGCCTTCTGCAGGCAAGCCAATTCTGAATCCACCTGGCCAAGCTTCCCTGGATCCCATGCCTTCTAACTTTCTGAATAAGCCTACCGTGTGGAACCTTGTCAAATGCCTTACTAAAATCCATATAGATCACATCCATTGCACTACCCTCATCTATATGCCTGTCACCTCCTCAAAGAACTCTATCAGGCTTGTTAGACACGATCTGCCCTTCACAAAGCCATGCTGACTGTCCCTGATCAGACCATGATTCTCTAAATGCCTATAGATCCTATCCCTAAGAATATTTTCCAACAGCTTTCCCACCACAGACGTAAGGCTCACTGGTCTATAATTACCCGGAATATCCCTGCTACCTTTTTTGAACAAGGGAACAACATTCGCCTCCCTCCAATCCTCCGGTACCATTCCCGTGGACAACGAGGACATAAAGATCCTAGCCAGAGGCTCAGCAATCTCTTCTCTCACCTCGTGGAGCAGCCTGGGGAATATTCCGTCAGGCCCCAGGGACTTATCTGTCCTACTGTATTTTAACAACTCCAACACCTCCTCTCTCTTAATATCAACATGCTCCAGAACATCAACCTCACTCATATTGTACTCACCATCATCAAGTTCCCTCTCACTGGTGAATACCGCAGAGAAGTACTCATTGAGGACCTTGCTCACTTCCACAGCCTCCAGGCACATCTTCCCACCTTTATCTCTAATCGGTCCTACCTTCACTCCTGTCATCCTTTTTTTCTTCACATAATTGAAGAATGCCTTGGGGTTTTCCTTTACCCTACTCACCAAGGCCTTCTCATGCCCCCTTCTTGCTCTTCTCAGCCCCTTCTTAAGCTCCTTTCTTGCTTCCCTATATTCCTCAATAGACCCATCTGATCCTTGCTTCCTAAACCTCATGTATGCTACCTTCTTCCTCCTGACTTGTTTATTTATTATTATGTTTTATTTTATTTATTATTACTATTTTTTTCTGCCTCTGCTAGATTATGTATTGCATTGAATTGCTGCTGCTAAGTTAACAAATCTCACGTCACATGCCAGTGATAATAAACCTGATTCTGATTCTGATTCTGATTAAGGAAGGATCTCTCATCTAAAGAATCAGAAAATTATGCAATAATAGAGAGGGGCACAATTGGCTATTCATGCTTTCATTAGTCAAATTTAAATTACTTGCTCTTTGTATGTTACTGTTCAAAAACTTATTCAACTCCTCCTTAAAAATTGAATCTGTCTCTATCATGATTTTATGCATATCAATCCAGATAGTAACAACTTACTGTGTAAAAACCTTCTAAGTATAAACTATGGTAACTGATTTTCTTGCCTCTGAAATCTGTTCATTTTAACTTACTTAATCAAAACTATTTTTAATTATACGTAATTCAAATCCATTGTTGACTCTTAGAACTAATTGAACAAGTGAAGTAATATCCTGGTAAATCTCTTCACCTTTTGGCATCCACATTTCCAAAAGGGTGGTTTTCCAAGTTAGCAGTAAAAATAACAGTGGTTCTAACATGAATCAACAGCACATTGTCATCTATTGTTTATATGAGCCTTGGCATTTTCTCACAGTGTGAACTTTGCATCTCTGTCTAAAAGCCTGAATGGGCCTTTAATTCCCGGACATTCATTTTAGTAACTAATCAAATATTGTCAGCATTCATCTCATCATTGTCAATTACTTTATCAAATAATACAATCAAACATAAGCTTCCTTGAAAAAAATCTGTTGCCTTTCTCTGATTAATGCAAATCTTTGCAGATTTCAGTAATTTTGTCCAAGATTAACGTATCTAAAAGTTCCCCACCCCCCTATAATCCCAAACCACTGTTAGTTAGAGTATTTTAGCTATAATTGACAGGTTTAGAGAAGTTTGAAAAAGGAAGTAGCTGTTCTCTTATCTACAGAAGACTGAATGTTTGTGGCCGCAACCTTCCCTATTCCTAATTCAACCTCTCTCAGTCAATCTGGATAGATTTCATTTACTATGGAATTAGTAAATAAAACTAAGAACAAGTGTTGAAAATAACAGAGGAGACACATTATACTGCAAATGATGGAATATAGAGCAAAAAAAACCTAATATCTGGGGGAACTCACTAGATGAGACATTACCTGTGGAGGCAGAGGGATGAACATCATTTTGGGTTGAGGCCCTGCATTAGGATTAAGGTGAAAATTGCCCTTTCATATATAGCTTTATTTGTATTTGCACTCTGTAATTTCTCTCATCTCGGGATCATGGCCGCAGCTCTTCTCCATATAATAGACTGCAACCATAGATGGAACAATGATCATGATGTGACTCCTAAGTGTCATGATTTTCACAACCATAGCACTAAAGGTCAGACATCCCACCCTGTAAAAACTCATTTCAGGGAGGTAGCACCATCAATTTGCGGGAAACTTCAGGGAGAGGTGGGATGGCTGCAATAGAGTAGCTCCCTAGCAGCCAGCCAGCTAGTTTAAATAATATTAGCTATGCTAATGAACGAATGACACCTGTTAAACTCACCTCAACATGTCTTTTACAGTCTTAACCCACCATGGGCAATAGAAAAGTCACTGTTGCAAACAGTGCAGCGAGCAACATTGTGATTATTTTTGACCCCTATTAGGCAGGGGTACACCTTAGTGTAGTCTGGGGTGACGTACGTTTTATATTTTCTTTTTTTTCTGGAACACTGCCACGGTGCGCTCTCGCGCTCTCTCTCTCTCGCTTGCTTGCTCTCGCGGTCTCTCTCTCTTGCTCGCGTGCTCTCTCGCTCTCGCTTGCTTTCTCTCACTCGTTCACTCTCAAAAAGAATTGATTTCCGTGATATTGTATATAATTTGCGGGCATCAGGGAGCCACTATTCATATGCGGGAGACTCCTGGCACTTCCGAGAGAGGTGGGATGTCTGAAAGGTGGTGAATGGACAGAAGTTGACTTGCATGACATTGCTGGCCTCATTGATACACAGTTGACAAATTCAGAATAATTTAAGATTCTCTCTAGTAAAAGGAAGCTACGATTCAATTGCAAATACTTACATAAATGGAAATATTGCACACCAATCACTCTTCATGAATCACAATGAAATAAGAAACAGATTTTATTTCAAAGCCTGTCGTGTAACAAGAAGATAACCTACCAACATAACTACCACATATGGAGCATGCCTTTGTCTGTGTTACACATTTTTATGTGATTTACAGCACTCAGATTTACCTTCCCTACACTATGATAGATTTTCTGCTCATTTGACTAATATTATGCTCAGTATGCAAGCAACAAAGTAAAGGATTTCTGCTTTCCATTAATCTTTTCTTCAGTGCCTCATAGGATGATAGAAGAAATACCAGGAATGCCCAGCATAACTGACACCTTATGGTATAAATAATGAGGAAATACTCTGAAGCAGAAAGGTTCTTTGATCTTTTAAGATATTCCTTTTTTTAAATGAACTCGGTACTATATGACATTAAGAAAAACTTATCATTGATGACATTATTATCCATTTAGAAAGATGTATTTAAATAACCTGCCCAGTTCCCATTAAAAGAAAGAATATGTTTCTGCTGAGTTATTTAGGATCTGTAGATACTCCAAAAGATCTTTTTATAGTCAGTTTATTTATTCATTTGTTGAGATGCAGTGCGGAATAGACCCTTTCGGCCTTTCAAGCTGTGCTTCCCAGCAATCCCCCAATTTAATCCTAGTTTAATCATGGGACAACTAACAGTGACCGATGTGCCTGTTCCTTTTTGGTTCATTTTTTTTGTGCGGGGAGTGGGGATTTGGGGGCTGATGATCGTGCTGCAGTTCTTTTTCTTTCTTGGTTTCATGGCTATCTGGAGAAGAAGAGTCTCAGAGTTGTATGTTTTGATAATAAGTGAACCTTTGAACCTATTAACCTACCAACCGGTACGCGTTTAGACCGCAGGAGGAAACGGGAGCACCCGAAGGAAATCCATGCAGTCATGGGGAGAATGTGTAAACTACTTACAGGCAGCAGAGGGAATTGAACCCAGGTCGCTGGTACTGTAAAGTGTTGTGCTCACCACTACGCTATTGTGCCGCCCTTTTCAATTTTAAATTCTCATCCAAATGTTCAAACCCTTTTATGCTCCTGTTAATATCCTCCCATCTCTGAGAACTCCAGCTATTGAAATCTCTGCATTTCTTCAACTCTCACAATCTATAACATCATTTCTGCTCCTTTTTCACCTTTTGGCAGCCATAACATCAGCGAATTGTGCCTAAGTGTGCCTGACATTCTGTCAGTAAACCACTCTGCTGCTCTGCTTTCTTCTCCTTTCTGACCCTTCTCAAAATCTGTCCCCTTGGCAAAGCAGAAATTTGTTTATGTTCAGTTGTGCTCTGATTGCACATGTACGAAGAGTTTTTGGGGATACTTTCTATGTTGGATGCCAATTCTTCTTGTTGATTCAGACACTTTCATGGAAAACAGAAAACAACTCTGTTAAGGATTTACAGTGATGGAACTACTCAAACAATATAATTCACTAAGAAAATAATTTAAATAAAGCATTCACACTACATGTCATGCACTTTTCCATTATTTGCTCTGAATCATTGTAGCTGTGCCTTGTCTTATCTTATCCTGTAAAAATTAATCATATGTTTGCTTTTGCAATAAAAAAATCTATTGTAACTAGATGTAATATCAAATAGTATTTTTCAATACTTTGCACTGAGCTGTGGCTATCATGATAAAAGTCAATAGAATGCTTAACAGCAAGTTCAATCGATGTTATATATGATCTGCTTTATGAATGTTCTTTAATGTATCTCTCCATGGATGTAATGCTTAAAGTGCACAGGAGTACTTATTGTTCTGGCATTCTTATATTAGTAATAAAAGGAAAATTGTGCTGTCCATAACTGGGCAGCTCCAAGGGGAACGCAAATAAGTAAGCCTTTGATTCGCACTGAAAGCCACAGAGTGCTGAGTAACAGCTCTGGTCTCACCTTTCACTCCACTCCAATAGTAGACATGCTGGGATTCTAGGCACCACATTTGGGAAACTTCCAAACTGAATCCCCATTCATCAGTGCAAGTTACAGCAGGGTTAATTGTGATGGGAGGATACAGCCTTCCAAAATGTGCTTTTTGGATATTAATGTTACGATAGCTAATAGCTTTCTGTACATAATTTTAACACTTATTCTGCACCTTAAGTCAAATACATTTGAAGGCTGGTCCTGAGATTTGGTTTTGTTTATCTCTCAGGTACTAAGTGCAAAAAGCAGGGGTGAAGACAAGTGACACCAGAGTTGAGAGGACAATTCTCTCTGCACTTTAAATTGTTCAAGAAAATCAACAAATATGACAAATATAAACAAAATAGATTCTGTAGATGCTGTGTATCCAGAGTGAAGGCTGATTTGTACTTCTGTGTCAAATTGATGCTGTAGGTATGGCGTCACCGCGAACCCTACGCAGAGCCTACGCGGATCCCTACGCCGTAGCCTGATGCACACCTCTCCTAAAATATGACTACGCATCGCGGCAATGCAGACCACAACAACTGTGATTGGTCCGCTTAGTAGCATCGCATTTCCTCTTACACTGCAGTAGCTTGCCATTGGGCGACTGAAGGGCAGGGAAGGAACTCTGGCTGCAATGCTTTCCATAAAGCTTTACAGACCTCCGAAATTATGGAGGACACATTTCGCTTTTACGAAAAAGGACGCTCGCTTTAAACTTGTTTACCCTGAGAAAGACTACCATGACCATGAAGCCTTGCACGGGCAGGTGTGTGCACATGCGCAACGTGCCCGAATTGTAGAGCGACACGGACACACCAACGCACAAGTATAAATGCACACAACGCGCATAGGCCACTTGTGTAGGTTACGGCGTTGAGTTGACGCAGAAGTATAAATCAGCCTTCACACGCACAAAATGATGAGGAACTCATCAGGTCAGGCAGCATCTACGGAGAGGAATAAACAGTTGGCATTTCAGTCTAATTTATAGATGGTATTTCAGCCATGCCTAGCCACACAGTCAGTCGTGGCTATAGAGAAGGTAAAACAGGAGGCTAAGAACACATCGTTGAGGTGTGCCAGTGTTGATTGTTAGCAAGGAGGTGATGTTATTTCCACTCTGCACAGATTGTGGTCGCTGGTGAGGAAGGTAAGGATCGAGTTGCAGACAGAGGTACAGAGGCCCAGGTTTTGGAGCAATTTGATTAGAACAGAGGAATAGAAACATGATTGAATAGAAAACAATGATTGTGTTAGATGCTGATTCAAGGCCTGGCAAGAGGCAGTGAGATTGCATCCATTGTAGATTTATTGGTCAGTTGCAGAGGGTCTAGGTTCTTGCTTAGGCAGAAATTGATTCTAACCATGACCAACATCTTAATTACAGTAGATGTGAGTGTCACTGGTCGATAGTCAGTGAGGCAGTTCAACCTCCTCTTTTTGGACCCTGGTATGATTGTCACCCTTTTGAAGCAGGTGGAAAACTCTGACCGCAGCAGTGAGAGATGAAAATGGGATTGATAGGCCATTCTGCCCATTGAACCTATTCTGGTCTTCAGGCACAGATGATTTTTAACCTATTCCTCTGCCTCCCCGTAGCTCTTAAGTTAACCTAAATGTAATCCTGAACTAAGACTCCCAAATTTCTTTGCATCTATGACTTCAGAATTCTCTCCTCATTTAGCAAATAGCCTACGTTTTTACCAAAGTACATAGCCAAAATAGAAATGTATTCTAAAATAATTTGTTAATGGGAACATAAAATAACCTATTCCTTATGGAGCTGACTATATTGTGACAAAATAATTCATTAAAATATTTTTTAAAATTTCGGTCATAAAATATTTCTTAACGAAAGCTTCAATTAAACAGGGTGTTAAAATACTTGAAAATGAACATATTACAAATTGAAAGCTACTTTACATAATCAGGAGGATTTCATGGTGGAATTATGATACCATGAATAAAGAAATTTAAAATATCATTGATTAATAATGAGGAAAATGTTCCCTTTAATATGGTTACTTTAATCCCAAAAAATCTGTGCAATTTATGAGAATGAATAAACCTATACCAACTAATGTTCCTGTGAATGAACCAAACTTTGTCTAGATGTTCATGTGACTTGCAAACTTATCTTGGAAAAGTAATTTGAGTCTGTTCTTTGTATCAAGCATTGAACAAATAGGATGAAGATGTATCTGAAATTCAGGATGTATTTACAAGGTTGTTTCTTGTGTTTACTGGATCTTATATTAGATCACAGCAAATTTGAAATTAAGATTGTCACACAACGGAAATCAGAAGGCTGAGATTGAGCACCACTCTAGGTGTTGCCTCGAAACATGGTCAACAGAAGCATGAATAATATCTACAGCTTTTCAGGCCTGCTGTAACATTCAATGTGATGACCATCAACTTTATCATCCTCTTCTTGCCTTCTCCTCACATTCTTTGATCCCTTGGATTTAAAGAAATATATCTTTTTCCTTCTTGAATATACTTAATGACTTAGCATCCATTTCATTGGTAGGCAAATCCACAGCCTTACCATTCTTGGGCAGAAGGAATTTCTTCTGATGACTCAATTTTAAGTGCCATTTTCTCCATACTAAAGCTGTGACTTCCAGTTCTGGATTCCCCCATCTTCGGGAACATTCTCCCTGTGAAATGGGCATTCACTTTCTGGGCAAGGGAGTATCATGTTTGGTACGCTCACTGTCTAAGCAAACTGGATTCAGACTTCATTTCTTAAAATGGAAATGGGAAGCAGTAATCAGCTTGAAGTTAAAAATGCAGCTTTGCAAACAAGCTCTGTTTATAGCAGACACTTTGTGGAACATAAGATGTAGCTCACTGTACCTGGTTTATTGCTGCTCAAGAATGAGGTATAAAACAACGGATTGTTAAATTTGGGTGGTTTCAAAATAGAGAAAACTGACGAATTTAGATTAGATTATTAGATTATGAGGACACACAGTCCTCTTTTATTGTCATTTAGTAATGCATGCATTAAGAAACGATACAATATTCCTCCGGTGTGATATCACAGAAACACAGGACAGACCAAGACTGAAAAACTAACAAAACCACATAATTATAACATACATCAAAGTTGCTGGTGAACGCAGCAGGCCAAGCAGCACCTATAGGAAGAGGTGCAGTCAATGTTTTGGCCTGCTGCGTTCACCAGCAACTTTGATGTATGTTGCTTGAATTTCCAGCATCTGCAGAATTCCTGTTGTTTTTGTTTTAATTATAACATATAGTTATAACAGTGCAACAATACCATAACTTGATGAAGAACAGGCCATGGCACAGTAAAAAAGTTCAAAGTCTCTCGAATGTCCCACATCTCACGCAGACGGGAGAAGGAAGAAAACTCTCCCTGCCATGCCCGATCACAGTCTGACTCTGAGTCGTCTGAAAACTTCGAGCTCCGATCAGCCTTCTGACACTGAGTACCAAGCGCCATCTCTGCCGAACGGTTCGACCTCAGCCTCGGTTGTCAGCAGCTGGCAAAGCCGGGGATTTTGGGAGGCCTTCCCTCTGGAAGATTCTCGATCGTGCAGTAACAGCGGCAGCAAACCGGCGTTTCAGAAATTTCTCCAGATGTTCCTCTGTGCTTTCACGTCTGTCTCCATCAAATCAGAATTTTCCACAGTCCCTATTTAACAGAAACGATGTTATTTCACCGGGGAGCTGTGCGCACTGCGTCGTGCCGCCATCTTCTCTTCCCTCCATGCAGACCAGATGGAGACAAATGACTTAGTATATCAATAAATGACCTGTTAATGTTGGAAGTTTCAGGTACTTGGAGAAATTAGCTTACAGCATTAGCTGAGATCTATCTCTCTAAAAAGCCTTTAGACCATTTGTGTAAAAAGGGTATCTGAGCAAATATCACATGTTATGAAGTCACCCAAGTGGTAGAGAAACTATATAAGTGTCAACAGCAGTTCAGGCTTATCAGGAATGGGGCAAGAAACATCAAAAAACATGAAAGAAATATGGGATGAATTGGAATCCATTCCTCTGGCTTTGATTTCTACGACAGATGATTCATTCATCTGCATTGTTGGTAGGTCTTTTTAGTTTATTGGAACTGTACCTGTCTTTGTGTTTTAGAAATGGTTTGTAATTTGGAAATGTTTAAGATAGAAATCCTTTGTGAGTTTTAAAAGTGTTTTAAGAATGTTGTTTGGATTTAAACAGTGTCACTGAAAATAAATGAACAGCGTTTTAACCTACTTTGTAAGCTGGAAACACTTTCTTTGATAAGAAGGAGTGACCTACTGCTCAAATAGTGGGTATTGGCAGCTAAGTTTACTGTGGAGAATAAACAGGGAAGTGAACTAGTCTTCGAAGATTAGGTAGTTACAGTATAATCTGCCTTTAGTGAGAGTACTCGTGGCTGTTTAAATCTGATAGGACTGCTCGTCTTCTTTTGAGTTCGGAACTTTGCGATGAGCAAACCCAATACCATCACTCCTGTATCTAATGTGTTGAGTCCTGTAGATTTTTATAGGTTTCAATGAAGTTTCCACACATTCTTCCTCACTTCAGTCAATATAGATGTAACCACCTCAATCACCTCATAAGTCAGCCCTGCCATCTATATACCCAGCACAATTCTATGTAATTTGACAGACTGAAGAATTATTGAATTTAGTGCCAATTAATGTTAATAGGCCTGGAATTTCTTGAATCTCTGTCACTACAGAGACAAAGCGACACAATTTGCGGTATGCTTCAATGTACGTGTACATACATCGCACTTGGAGGTGATTCGATGTGGCAGAACCAAGGCAAGGCAAAGTCATGGCAGTGGAGCCTAGGTCTGAAAGTGGGGGACGAAAGTGGGGCTGACTTAAGCACCCCGCCAGATTGAAAAGGTCAGGGTGTTGGAGCCCGAGGCGAGGGATGGGCTGGTGTTTAGCTCGCTGCTCTGTGAGACTTATGCATCTCTGCACTGAACTGAAGCCCAAGCCTGCAAGTAATGGGCTCCTGGACTAGATGTGACTGGATTCGTGGCTGTGGACTCACTTTTGAGAATTCCAGTTCTGAACGTTATTTGCTTACTTTTATTGTTTGCATGATCTGTTTTCTTCTGCACATTGCGTGTTTGATGGACTTTTTTTTAGTGGGTTCTATTGGGTTTCTTTGTTTTGTGCTGCCAGTAAGGAGATGTATCTCAAGGTTGTATATAGTATATATACTCTGATAATAAATGTACTTTTGAACTTTGAAATAAAACTATTCTAATTATTAAAAGCACACACATATAAATTATATTCAGAGATACAAAGCAGAACAGGCTCTTCTGGCCCAGCAAGCTGCACCACCCAGCAATCCACCGATTTAACACTCTCCTAATCACAGCATAATTTACAATGACCAATTAACCTACAAACTGGCACATCTTGGATGTGGGGGTGGGGGGTGGGGGGGCAGGCTGGACCGCTCGGAGGAAATCTATGTGGTCATGGGGAGAGTCCAGTATAACGTCTTTAGGGAAGGCGGTGGAATTGAAATCCAAACCCCCGAGCTGTAATAGCATCATGCTAACCACTGTGTTACCATGGTGTCCTTGTAATATTATCATTATTATGAATTGTTTGAAGAATTTTCAAACAGTTGCAGTTCATTCCTCATCTGTAGAATATTTGTAATTGAGTCCTGAGCTTTGGACTGTGATATTAATAGTTACGATGCTTTCACAGACCCCCAGCACGCAACAGTGCACACCATTAATCTGTATAATATGCCCTTCCTTGTGTGTTGGGGCAGAGACAGCCACAGAGATAAGACTAATTCCAAAACAAAATCAGCCCAATCTATTCCCATCTGCTCATAAACAATCTTGTATTTGTAGCTTCCTCTGTATAAAATATGCTGCTTTAGGCTGTGAGCAAATGCTTAGACCAGGAATAATTGCTTTGAAGTGGTTTTGTCATTTGCACAGATGGAATAAATTTGAAAGTTGTAACAATGATACGAAAGTCTATTATCATATAAATGATTAAAAACTGACATTTTTATTGTCAAGGAGATGTTAAAATTATTGGCTAAATAATCAAAATTAGCTGACAAAATTAATTTATTATTACAGCCACCCCTCAAGACATAATCTCTGCTTTCAGTGTCTACAGTTATTTACAAGTAGAGTTTGTTTATGGTTAAAGATTACTCCAATTTCTTGGTTGTGAATACTTTTAGATAATTCACTCAGAATTTCTGGCAAACATCACCAATCCCCTCCCCCAACTCTTCAGACTTAATGTTGCTGTGAAGGAGTTCTAATAGCTAGGGTCAATTTCTTTAAGAAAAATTGAGTTTCATAGTTCTGGCCCATCATTCCTGTGGCTGACAATTATGCAGCAATTGGCAGAGTGCCCAGAATCCTACATTTACTTTAACCTGCTGATCAGTACCCAAGCTGCAAAGCCAGCGGCCTGAGAATATCTGTTGGTGCCGTGCCCAGTAAATGACACACTGAAAGGTCAAAACATTATAGGAAAATTGATTTACTCTGCAACTTTAAACTGACAACGTGCAAGCTCTAAAATGTACTATCGGGCTTGGTGCAAGTCGTATTTCATTTAGCTTGCTGCTTGATTGGCACCCAGCAAGAGAGCTGAAAGCAGCCCATTCACTCAACAAAGGAAACTTCAAGTCAAGACGTCCCTTCAGGGACATGTTAAATTTATAGATAAATAAAAAAGCAGGGATCAAATGAGGCAACGTCAGCAGTTCTGCCACTCTAGTATGGACAGAGACCATCCTGTCTGCACGAACTTGGCGAGCATTCCAGCAGAACAGTTCACAGCTGTGGTGCAGGGCTCCAATAACACCATTTGTTTTCCACAGAAAAATAAATGGATTACAGAAGAAGGGGCCATTAGCAGACATTTAGTCTGGACTTGAAGCACAGATGGTTAGGAAAAACGAGCCAACTTCATCTCAAGCCTATCTATATCCACTCTTTGTACTGGCAAAAACTTGATTAAGAGGTCAAGTAAAGTCTGTTGTAATGTTCGAGATGACTTATGGCAAATCTACTCTGTACAAAGTAAGTCTGTCTACCCAATGTAAATAAAAAACAAGTTATAAACAGTCTTTTTGGAATGTCCACAATCTGGCTTAAAAGCTTTACTATCTGTTTTAGCACCACACTTGTGACAGATATTTATACAGAAAACTGAGTGAGGGAAAACAGACCCTTAACAGTACAAAGGAAAGGCAGGTGAAAATTTAAGCTTTAAAAAGAAAGATTAATAATCTGTTCTGCACCAACACAGTTGTCCAACGTCCTCTCAGAACAAATTGACAAATTTGTGTAGCCAGTGATAGGCAGTGTTGATGTTAAAAGCTGAGGACAAACAAGTTAAAAAGATCAGTTATGAACTCTAACTTGCCACGGATTATATTGTGATCTTTGAGCTTTATTCCACAGATCTTTTAGAAATTAGCATTGCTGAGGCAGCAGTGGTAGGATAGTGTGGTGGTAGGGCAGCCAATGTTTGAGATCAAACAAAAAAAAACATCTATTGAGTAAATGCCAAGATGCTACTAGTATTTGTATTAAAATCATTAATAATTCTTTACTTTATCAGGTAAATAAATCAACATAAAATACTTTGTCGTATTGACTTATTTTTAGCATTCACTTTTCTGTTTCATCATTATTAAGTGCATAATCACTGTCCATCACATCATCATTATTTTCATTAGATGTCTTTTTTAATGATGTTATCTGAAATGCAATCCATCCATTTTGATCTACTGCCAACAGCTTTATCTTCTATCTCCTCTGATGTCATGGTGTCATATTAAAGCTATTACATTACTATCTTGTATATCACTCTCTTATATATCATTTTTCTCTAAACAATCAGCTTTTCCACATTGTGGTGAAGAGCCAAAAGTCGGGATTAAGTGGAGTAATTTTCCAAATATGCTTTGACAGTGAGGAATAGCTATGCCACCAACACACAGCAGAAAACAATATCTCGGTTTTCCACATTTTTGGCATTGCTATCCCTGAGCCCCTGTACCATAATATCCCAGAGACTTAGCTGGACTAGGCACATAAATACCATGGCTACAACATAAACTCAGAGCCAATCCACCATTTAGAGTGCATTGTGAGGTCAAGAACATATGATGGAATATTCTCTTCTTGCATAGGTGAATGCAGCTTCAATGCTGCTTGTAAAATCAACTTCAAGTTCATGTTCAAATCTATTGCCATCTGACTGTACATATATTCAACCAAATGAAATAACATTCCTTTGGGCCACGGTGCATCACAACATATATGTCACACACAGCACACAAAGCAAAATATTACCACAAATAAGTTAAATTCAAAATGCATGTGAATTGTGCAGCACAGTAAACAGCTCACTGTCCTGGTGATGAGACCTCAGGGGTGGCAGGGTAATCATTCGTCTCACAGCCAGGGGGAAGAAGCTGTTACCTGGTCTGGTAGTCCTAGTCCTGATCCTCTTGGACCTCCTTCCTGATGGTAGTGGGTCAAGGAGATTGTGAGATAGGTGGTAGGAATCCTTAGCAATGTTTCAGGCCCTTCATAAACAACACTCGCAGTAAATTACACAAAGGGGTGGGGTGGGACCCTGGTGATCCTCTTGGTGATATTTACGATCCCTTGTATGGTCTTGCGGTCTGATGCCTTGCAGCTTCTGAACTGTTCAACTGCACGGAACAGCCAGACAGGGCACTGTTGATGGTGCTCCTGTAGAAAGTTATTAGAGTGGGGCCGGGGAACATTTCATGCCTGAATCTCCTCAGGAAGTGTAGACACTGCAGTGCTTTCTTGACTAATGATCAGGTTAGACCGTTTGCTATGTGCAGACTAAGGAACTTTGTCACCTTCACTCTCTCCATGCCAGAGCCATTGATGCGCAATGGAGAGTGGTCAACCTACACCTTCCTGAACTGCACAATCATCTCTCTTTTGTCTTCTCCACATTGAGATACAGGTTGGTATTCTCACGCCATTTGACAAGCCTCTCTACCTTCTCTCTGTATGCCGGCCCGTCATTGTTGCCAATGAGGCCTTCCACTGTTGTATCATGAATGAACTTAATGATGCAGTCTGAGGTGGATCTGGTAGTGGAGTTGTGAGTCAGTAGCGTGAAAAGTAGTGGGTTGAGCACACAGACCTGGGGGGCACCAGTGCTCAGCGTGATAGAGCTTGAGGTATTGCTGTAAATTCAGACTGACTGGGGTCTTTCTGTCAAGGTGTCCAAGATCCAGTTACAGAGAGGAGTGTTGAGTCTCAAGAAGGTCAGTTTACCCATCAGCCTCCGAGGGATGATCATGTCAAATGCCAAACTGAAGTTGATGAACAACATCCTGATATATGAAGCATCATTTAGGAGGGACAGGATGGAGTGGAAACCAAAGGTTATGGCTTCATCAGTTGATCTGTTGAGCTATAGGCAAAATGGAAAGGATACAAGCTATCTGGAAGGTGGGATGGATTTTATATGAACCATTATCAGTCAAAGATTCAAAGATACAAAGCACATTTATAATCAAAGAATGTATAAATTGTAACACCCTGGGAAAGGATTCAGTGCTAATATAATGGTTTCTCTGTAGCCGCAGTGTTTGGGTTATGAATAGAGATAACGCGGGCTTTGCTACGTGTGCTGGCCAAAGAGGGGTGGTATTTTCTTTCTTATGTGCCCGAAAGAAGGGATTTCACAGGCTTTTGTTCGGGAAAAGACGGAGAGAGAAGAGTCAAGAATGGGGAAGTCATAGACTGCAGGACTGAGTGGACTTGGAATGGGGTCGGGAGTCGACGATGCCTGGGAAAAATCCATGGAGAATGGACAGACGGGAAAACAGTGAGCTCCAATGTGCACATCAGACTGTTTCATTAAAATGGGCCCTTTTTCTTTGTGTTTTCTTTACTAACCCTATATTCAAATTAAGAATCATAAAGCTCAACTGTTTAATTGAATGTTGTGTACTGTTTGTTATTTTGTGGCACTGATTTGTAACAGGGAACACATCACGCAGTATCCACCCAAACAAGATTTCTCAAGTTTGGCCAGGCCAACGGCTATCTCCCCCTAGATTAAGGCAGCTGGCCCAACCTGAGGGTTTGCAAAATAATACATCTTGAAATTTGTCTACTTACAGGCAGCCATGAAGCAAGCGGCCTGAGTAATCAAATAAAAAAGACCATAAACCACTGCACAGAGAAACAGAGAGAGAAAAAGAACACTCATTATTCAGGCAATAGAAGCAAGCCAACAGCATCCTGAACCAGCCTGAGTCCAGATCCACTCCTGGAGCAGCCAGAGCCGCGGTCCCAGTCCATCTCAGCAGCGGAGCAAAGACGCACAGCAGGCAGATCAGCTCATGCCCTTGGCACTGCGGAGATAGGGATAAACATTCATGGGAGAGCAAGTAAAATCAGCCCAACCCTTGCCTCCATATCTGACACTCTGGCTTCCCAGACTATCTGTGCCCACATTTAAATTGTCCAAGCACAGAGTATTGACACGTTCCAGGGCCTGGATCCTGGCACCCCGATATGCCTGGGCTGCCCAGCCTAAAGCATTTCTCAAAGCTCTTCATGATTGTTGACGTCAGTGCCACTGGGCGGTAATTGTTTCAGCCAATTACCATCACTCTTTTGGGCACCAAAATGATGGTGGCTGCCTTGAAGCCTGCAACAGCAGTGGGCTGTTGCAAAGAAATTTTAAAGATTCCTGTGAAGATCTCAGTTAGCTGGGCCACACAATTCCTCTGCACCTGACCAGGTATGTTGTCCAGTTCAGCAGCCTTTCCTGAGTTTACCCAGACTAGAATCTTCCTTACCTTGGCTGTGGCCTGACAGGATACCTGTTCCTCAGGGGGAGAGGGGATTTCCCTCAATGTCACAGAGGTGCCACTGTTGGGTGCACAGGGTGGACATGAAATCTGCCATGGATTTAATACCTTGTCACATGCGCCACATGTACCTGGTGTCACTAAGGTGTCTGTGAACTTTCTGTAAGTACTCCTGCTTTACCTTCCTGACGGTGTGGGAGAGCGGGGAGTAATCTTACCTCCTGATCTGAATACAGCGTCCCGATCCCTAAACAGTACACGACCTCTGCTGTCAGCCATAGTTTCTGATTTGCACTGACAGTGTAGTGTTTAATTATGGTAACATCCTCAATGCATTTTCCTATGTAGCTGGTCACCGATCCTGCGTATTCATCAATGTTGACCTGATTATCATAGGTAGCCACCTCCGTGGATATACCATCCAAGGCAAACTAGGCCACTTGATTGACATCATATCCGCCACCTAAAACATTTACTCCCTTCACTCCAGGCTGATTGTGACAGCACTGTGCATCATCAAGAAAATGGACTATAGTCACCTGCATGACTACTCCAAACCCAGCACCACCACAGCAGGCTCACCTCTCTCGTATTCTACGGATGAGACATACATAAACCAACTCTGACTGAGAGCAATATGTAAATAATCATGGTGCTCAGTACTTAACTGGATGGCAAAGGTTTCACAAACACAATTATAAGATAACAATCTGTGACACAACCTTTAAGATAGGAGCATTTCACCAACTTAACTTAGCACTTTCCCTTGGTGTGAACAGACATGTAAAATGTGACTCTGTTTAAAAATCCTGCATAAACCAATAACCAAATTTAGGTTGTCTGAGGGTCACAAAGTCTGACACAGGTCCTTTGGCCCACCATGTCCATGATGATTATTGTACATGCCTATTCTAATCTCATTTACCCATATCTGGGTTACAGCCTTCTATGTCTTGTTGTTTTGATGTTTGTCTAAATAATTTTTATATGTAATCCTCCACCACCTCCTTAATGCACTCCAGATTCGAACCACTCTATGAAAAATTCCACCTCATCCTCTAAACCTCCTGCCAGTCACCTTATACCTATGCCCCTTGTTTTAGACATACTCATCAAAGGAAAAAGGACCTCGCTATTTACCCTACTTATTCCCCTTATAATTTTGTATGCCTCTCTTCAAATCGTTCCTCAGCCTCCTCCAAGCTGGGAAAACAACCCAAGCCTACCTAATTTCTCCATTGTAACTGGTTAAGTGATTTCTGTACTCTCTCCAGTGCAACAATATCCTTCAGTTGGATTGGACTGTAGAATTGTTATTTTTCTTGTTGTGTAACTTTCTTATGCTTGTTTGTATTTTTATATGCTACCAATGATTGTTCAGTGAGTTTCCCAGTGGTACAGTTACCTAGTATTTTTCTGTGGATTTTGCTGTTTCAGTGGCAGGTGCCACATTACTTGAATCTGGTTATTTAACTGATTAACTGTTATCTGTGGGAATTTTAATAGGATTAGTGGTCTGGTATAAGAAGACCAGACCACCTTTATTCTCTCCCTTTAATATTTCTCTCTTCAACTCATACCATGCTTCCGCCCTCTTTTCCTTTATTTTTGTAACACTTAATAAAATTATTGTAAGCAACAAGTTTTAAGCTTCATTCTTAACTTCTGAATAACCTTTGGACTGCAAAAGCATCAGGTTCTAATACCTGCTATGGTGTGGCAAACAGAATTGTACACAATGTGGTTAAACCAATATTTATAAAGTTGTAACATGATATTCTCTCCTTACATTCTGAAGCCAGACATCCCATACATCTTCATGTACAACCAGTTACATGGACTTGTACCGCAAGGTCTCTCTGTTCATCAACCTTCCCTAGGGACCTACCAGATTCTCTGTATGTTCTACCTTTACTTGAACTTCCAAAATTCTTCACTTCACACTTGTTGACAGATGGAATTCAATTCTTTCTACTGTTTCTCTGCCCAATTTTGCAACTGATCTATTTAGTCTACCAGTCCTGTGAAGCATTTTTCATGTGGACCTTATCTGCTCCAACTATCTTCGAATCTATTGCGATTGCACTTGAACTAAAGCATAACAACAACCCAAGCAGTTAATCTGACTGACCATTCTAGTTAGCCCTGACCAACTCCTCTATTACTCCAGTCACTGCACTGCACTGTAAACACTTTAAACCACATTTCATAATGCTGAAAATATTGTAAATGCATGCATGCATTTATGCAGATTTTATTCTGTGTCCATACTTTGACCTCTATATAATTCTTAATTTCTTTACAATTGTTGAATGTTGCTCATTTTTGTTGCATGCCATGCCCTGACCAGCACACCACAGTCAATACCTAATACACATAAATGTATATGGTAGATAAAGTTGATCCTTGTTCTTTGATCTCTGAGCCAGAGCTTGCACTACTATGACTATGAATAAAAATATTGGACCTTGTTTACCCTACTCTTTCTTCCTTAGAATGAATCTAGTTAACCAGGAATTCCCTGACCATCACTGTTTGCAATAAATAACCTAAATGATAGGAGTTACACATACTCTTGTCTTAGACTTACTGTGATCTCTAATTAGTTCTCTTCTTGTTTTCGCCAGTGTTTGTCACTGGTTTCCTTTCTGTTCTGACTCCAGAGTGAAAGTCTCTTTCTTGACCTCGGTCCATGGGACAGCTTCAATGTTGATTGTACAGTAGATTGACCTTGCCATCAGTTTTCCAGCTCATATTCCAAATAGTATTGTTCTTATTCTTAACACTCCTTGTGTTTTATCACTTTTCACAGTACCTTTGTCAGCTTAACCATATTAGGAATCTACGAAATCCCTGATCTGCTTTAATTCAAATTTAGTAGTGAGTCTTGGCTTGTAGCTTCAGCCTGCGTTGCTCATGATTTTGTTTGGATTTTACTGTGTCATTTTTGACCTTGTGTTAGCCACTGGTGCCTTCATCAGTGATGCTCCTCAGAGTCTTTTCCTGTACAGAAATGTAACAGTTTATCTGCATTATATCTTCAAATCTTACCATATTTCTTTGCCCTTTGGCACTATCCAATCTATACTGTCTGATAAGTAGAAAACCATGGACTGACTAATCCCACCCCTTCACCCATTCTTAGTGTCTTTGCATGTTTCACTATTGATTGTGCATCCATTTAGTTTCCAAATTCAGCAAGTGCAGACCCAAGACTCCCTATACCAACTTCAAAGTTTAATGTCTATACCGTCTTCAGAAAGATTTCATGAAGTTTAGCTGAGTTCATCTGCTGTGGTAGACTCTTAATGAACAATGTTTGGTTATCCCCGCTGCTGTTACCCTCCATCAGATTCCATTTAGTTATGCAATTTGAATCATCTCCTTGAGCAGGTTCCTCATTTCCAAATGAGTGGAACTTATTTTTAAGTTCCTCCTCTGAAGCATTGTCTTGGTCTTGCACTTGACCATGTTGTTGGAGCATTCTCTTTTCTTGCTTCAGATGGTGTCTGTTCTTATCCAAAACTGAGCTACCTGTCTTTATAGAAAGTCCAGCTCTACCTAACGACTTAATTTCATTTGCTCAAAGTTGTTACTGATTGATAAATTTACTTTTGTCCAAAGGCAAATGTTGTCAGTAATTGTTTGGATAGTTCAGAAGCTCCCCTACAAATGAACAATCTCCTTCTATTTCTCAGGCAGAGTTTGTTTTGATTCAGAAACTTTACTGCTTAAAATCTACACTGATAATTCATCCAATGCAGCCCATTTTTCAATACAGTGGATTCCAGTTAACTGGGCCATCAGTTTATTGGGGCGGCTGCTTATTTGGGACAACTCTTAAAAAACAACAGCAAATTGTGAAAATAGCTGGGATTCCCTTCACTTATTTGGGACACTGTGCTGCTTAACTGGGACAGTAGATTGTCGCTAAAGTTTCTAATTAGCATCAGTCATGTAGGGCTGTTAGATACTACACCATGTTTAGAGCAAACAGTTTGTAAGTAGTGTTAGTTGCATGTATTTATGTTCAAAAAGCAGTTTTTTTTCTGTCATTGACAGCTGGGAGAAGTAAGATAATTCAGAAATGTTTTACTCACTGCACTTTCAAATATTCAGACTTGGAAATACCTTTAACAGTTGGGAGCGAAAATGAAAGGATTTCACTACTTCAACAAATTAGAAACTACGAAGAGTTTGAAGGTATCGACAATCATCTTGAATGTTACAATGAAAATGATGATTTGGAGGGTGCCGATATTGAAAATATTGTTTGAAAGCAGTACATTATGTGCACTCAGAGACTGTGTTGATTTTGTTCATTCAGTCGATCAAGAGCACACGGTGGTGTACACTGGATTAATTCCTCCATCGATGAATATTAGGAACTAATACACAGTTTTATAGTACTGTCATGGTTTTTGTAGTGTTCTCATTTGTTCTGTATTTCAATTAAACACATAAGTTGTTAGTTTGCCTTTTTTATACCTTTTAAACCAGTGTTCCCCAACCACTGGGCCGCGGATCAGTACCCGGCCGCAAAGCATGTGCTACCAGGCCGCAAGGTAACAATATGATTTGGCGATATGAAATGATACAAGTCAGCTATACCTTTCCTCATTCCCTGTCACGCACTGTTGAACTTGAACAACGCCCCCCCACCCCGTCAGTATACTGTATACTGTATTAAACCAGTCTGCGGTGCAAAAAAGGTTGGGGGCCCCTGTTTTAAACTACCTCCATGAAACTTTGGCTGATTGGGACAACCACTTAATTGAGCTAAAACATACTGGTCCCGATGTGCCCCAATTATATTTTGTTTTTTAAAGTGTGAAGCCGGTTCTTCATGTTCTTTCAGATTATACATATTGTTTTGTAACTTTCTAACAGGTGACTTCTCATTCAGTTTCCCTTGAACCTCATTTAGTCCTTTGCAATTAGTGTACCTTTCTCCAGATTCTCTGGACTATTTAGTGTTCTGAATGGATGGCTTTTCATATTTGTTTTATATCCCACATCTGCAAGCCACATCCTCTACAATTCATTCAGAGATCCCTCTGGACCACTACTTTCAATTTCTGTATTTCCTCTCATTTTAAACTAACCTTTTTTTGAAGGCCTTAATTTTCAACTTTCAGGCATCGTGAAACATCAAGCAGATCCCCAATTACAGATTTGTCTCTTCTATTTTTCAATTTCCTCCCATCTGATCTCCAAGCAATAACTTTGCTGACTGCCAGTGGACCCTCTTCATTGTGTTCATTATGAAACGTAGAGCTGGAGGTCGACAGTCTTCCCCCAAGTTGATGGCACACAGTTCTTTGGCATGCATTTCTCTAGCTAGTCTCTATATCTACAAATTTCTAATGCCCTCGCTGAGATGATCATTCTGTCCTGCATTGGAGCCCATACGACCTGCCAGTTTCCCAACAAAACTGCACTTTTCACCCACATGATCAGATCCCAGAGATGAATATACAGGCATTGCTATTGGAGCCTATGTTTTGTCAAACCGGTAAAGTAATCTTTTGGTAACTTCCTGGAAATGACATCTGTTACTAGTAAATTAGCAAAACATATCCAACAGGGTCATTGCCACAAACGTGCCTTGCCTGGGCATCTATGTCTGTTGCATTCAGTTCCTTGACATTTTCTCCAGAGAAGCTATTGACCTAGAAGTACAACTTTGACTTGAAATTTTCAACACTGAATACCTCTAGTATTTTGCCAGAGGGATAGAGGAAACATTCCCTAAATGCTTTTGCAGAGAAAACAATCCACATAGGAATTTTCTCACAGGCCAAAATATCCAGCATTAAGGCCCTAATTCCAGCCAGTGGCTTCATTTGGGCAGGCCATGTCATTGACAAGTCTGATAGGCTCCTGATGCACTAGTCCATTCTGAGGTCACAGGAAGAGATTACCAAATGTACAGAGGAAAAGATTCATGGGTGCACTCTAAACCTTCTTGAAAAGCAAGACATTCCCATTAAGGTTTGAAGATCCTTAAGCACGAGTCCTTGAAAGTGGAGAAGGAGGATATGCTTGGCACTAAGAACATGAAGTTCTTAGCAGCACTGGGGCTCCTCAGGGGACTGTCTTGAGTCCCTTTCTCTTCACCATTTACACCTCAGACTTCAACTACTGCACAGAGTCTTGTCATCTTCAGAAGTTTTCGGATGACTCTGCCATAGTTGGATGCATCAGCAAGGGAGATGAGTACAGGGCTACGGTAGGAAACTTTGTCACATGGTGTGAGCAGAATTATCTGCAGCTTAATGTGAAAAAGACTAAGGAGCTGGTGGTAGACCTGAGGAGAGCTAAGGTACCAGTGACCCCTGTCTTCATCCAGGGGGTCAGTGTGGATATGGTGGAGGATCACAAATACCTGGAGAAACGAAATGACAATAAACTGGACTGGTCAAAGAACACTGAGGCTGTCTACAAGAAGGGCCAGCGCCATCTCTATTTCCTGAGGAGACTGAGGTCATTTAACATCTGCTGGACAATGCTGAGTATGTTCTACGAGTCTGTGGTGGCCAGTGCTATCATGTTTGCTGTTGTGTGCTGGGGCAGCAGGCTGAGGGTTGCAGACACCAACAGAATCAACAAGCTCATTCGTAAGGCCAGTGACGTTGTGGGGATGGAACTGGACTCTCTCACGGTGGTGTCTGAAAAGAGGATGCTGTCTAAGTTACATGCCATCTTGGTCAATGTCTCCCATCCACTACATAATGTACTGGGTGGGCACAGG
Source organism: Mobula hypostoma (assembly GCF_963921235.1). Lineage (NCBI taxonomy): Eukaryota > Metazoa > Chordata > Chondrichthyes > Myliobatiformes > Myliobatidae > Mobula > Mobula hypostoma. Next base: position 34,062,239 of record NC_086099.1, on the reverse strand, counting down.
AGTACATTCAGCCAGAGACTTATTCCACCGAGATGCAGCACTGAGCGTCATAGGAAGTCATTCCTGCCTGTAGCCATCAAACTTTACAACTCCTCCCTTGGAGGATCAGACACCCTGAGCCAATAGGCTGGTCCTGGACTTATTTCATAATTTACTGGCATAATTTACATATTACTATTTAACTATTTATGGTTCTATTACTATTTATTATTTATGGAGCAACTGTAACGAAAACCAATTTCCCCCGGGATTAATAAAGTATGACTATGACTATGAAGTTCATTTGAAGGGAGCTGTAAAAATTTTTAAAAAAACAGAAACCCGACCAAGCACCTCCTATCTCCCTATGCCAAAATCTGATCTTTTCATATTGGTCCTATCAGTCACTTCAGATCCCACAGAAATGGAATGGAAGCAAGTCGTTCTCCACACTGAGGAAATATTGAAGAAGAAGGAATGGGAATCCAATGTTTTTTCAGTTATTAGAACATAAAAGAGATGGCAGATGCTGGAATCTAGAATATGGAAGAATCTAGTAGGTCATGCAGCATTTGTGGAGGCAAAGGTATAGTCAATGTTTTGGACTGTCACACTGCAACTGTACTGAGAAGAAACAGAAAAGATTCCCAGTGTATTGCAGCACATTTCAAGTCTGTGCCCTGAGAAGAGATAGAAAGGACTAGAAAAGGCAGAAATGTGTGTGAGATGGTCCAGGTGAACTTGAAGGCAGGGTGGAAGTTGTTGTTCAAGATGCTAAAATTGATGACTTCTGCAAAATTTGCAAGGATGTTACCAGGACTTGAGGAGGTGAGTTATAGGGATCGGTTGAATTGGTTAGGAATTTATTTCCTGGACCACAGGAGAATGAGGGGAGAATTTGATAGAGGTATACAAAATTATGAGGTGTGTAGATAAGGTGAAGGTATGCAGCCTTTTTCCCCTCAGGTGCGTGAGACCAGAGCTAGAGTTCATAGGTTTAGGGTGAAAAGTGAAATACCCAAGTTGAATCTGAGAGGGAACTTCTTCACTCAGAGGGTGACATCACACGAGTGTGGAATGCGATGCCAGCAGAAGTGGTGGACGTTGGTTGAATTGTAACCTTTACAATAAGTTTGAGTAGGCACATGGATGGGAGGGATGTGGAGGGCTATGGTCCGGAGGCAGGCAGATGGGACTTGGCAGAACACCGTGCCAAAATGGATTGGACGGGCTGAAAGGCGTGCTTCTGTGCTGTAATGCTCTATGACTCTATAATTCCAAGTCCTAAGGTTCCACCGTTCACTTACGTACTACAGGCTAATTACAGTGGACAATCAACTTATATTTCTTTAATATGTATGAGGGAACCCACACAGTCTGGGAGAAAGGGGAAATGCCTCACAGGCAACACTGGAAATCAGGACTGAACCCAGGTCACTGAAGTTGTGAGGCCACAGCTTTACTATCCACAGCACAGTACTGTCCTAGTATGCATCAGAATTATGTACATCTTCAAAATATTAATATTTTGGCATCACTGCTAGTAGAAGATGAACAATGTGAAATGGGGAAATCATTGTGTGAAGCTTTGGTCTTGGCTAAAAGCAAAAGAGAAAATGGAGGTACCACACTGTAGTTTATATATTTTGTCCAGGACATGCTGGTAGGAAACTTCTGCATGGTAAATTACTCCCAGCATAGTTTGCAATGGAAGAATTATTATTCAAGGCACAGAAAACTTATTATTGACATAAATCAACATAATAACTATAATAGATGAACATAATGATGGAATAGGAACGGTAGGCAATATGGTAGAAATTAGTCAAGTTAAAAGCAGCAAAGTAATAATTTATATTTGCTGTGAGCTCGTTCTAAATGAGCAAATAGCCAGGCAGATTAGAGTGGCTGTAGGGAATTAGATTATAATGATCATGGAGAATTTCAATAAACCAGATCTAAAATAGTCAGACAAGAAACAATGGAAAGAGGGAGGTGCAAGGACAATAACTGCAGTGATATTCAGCACTTTGCCGCTAACAGAACCTGTGGATCTAGCCAAAATCAATGGTGATGTGCAAAACCTTAGAACATACTTTATGACTATCTAAGGAGTTTTAAGAAGACTAATTGGGACATGGTACTAAGAAATAAAAGACTAATGAACATGGAAAATGAATATTAAATCCCTCCTGGTGTAACATTACAGCTGGATAGTATCAGGTGCCCATTTTCAAATAATGCAATGGATTTAACAGGCTGGTAAATATTTAATGGCTGTGGAGTAAAAGCCTCAGCTGGTTTGGTTGTGTCAGTTACTGCGAAATAGGCCATGTGAACTCAGACCACACAGCAAATTTCTGAATAGTTCTGTGATATGACAACAGGTGAGCAGCCCCATATCTAAGAAATGATGTGCTGATTTTGGAGAGGGTCAAGGGAGTGTTTACAAGAATGATCCCAGGAATGAAAGGGTTAATCTATGAGGAGCATTTGTTGGCTCCTGTCTTGTACTCCATAAACCATAAGACGTAGGAGCATAATTAGGCCATTAGGCACATTGAGTCTGCTCTGCCATTCAATTATGGCTGATTTATTATCCCTCTCAACCACATTCTCCTGCCTTCTCCCCATAACCCTTGATGCCCCAACTAATCAAGAAGATATCATCCTCTGCTTTAAATATACCCAGTCACTTGGCCTCCACAGCAGTTTGTGGCAATGAATTCCACAGATTCACCACCCCCTGGTTAAAGAAAACTCCCTCTTCTCTGTTCTAAAGGGACATCCTTGTATTCTGAGGCTGTGCCCTCTGGTTCTAGACTCCCCCACCACTGGAAACATTTGCTCCACATCCACTCCATCTAGGCCTTTCGAAATTCATTGGGTTTCAATGAGATCTCCCGTCCATGGCGTTTAGATGACTGGGGGGGGGGGTGAATTTTCATTGAAACCTACTGAATATTGAAAGGTCTAGATAGATATACATGGAAAGATTGTTTCCATCAGCTGGAGGGTTCAAAGCCATATGGCAAAACTTCAGAATACAAAGACTTGGCTTTGGAACAGAGATGAGGAGGATTTGTTTAGCCAGTGGGTGGTGAATCTGTGGAAATCATTGACACTAAATTAGTGTTAAAGAAGGAGAATTTTCAGGAATAGTCTAGAATTTGCCATTCAAAGACGTGTTTCTATCAATCTGATCCACTCAAAGATAATAGGCACTAAGATTAGTAATACTCCCAACCCTAAAGTGTTCCCAACAACAGGAATTCTGCAGATGCTGGAAATTCAAGCAGCACACATCAAAGTTGCTGGTGAATGCAGCAGGCCGGGCAGCATCTGTAGGCAGAGGTGCAGTCGACGTTTCAGGCCGAGACCCTTCATCAGGACTAACTGAAGGAAGAGTTAGTAAGAGATTTGAAAGTGGGAGGGGGAGGGGGAGATCCAAAATGATAGGAGAAGACAGGAGGGGGAGGGATGGAGCCAAGAGCTGGACAGGTGATAGGCAAAAGGGATATGAGAGGATCATGGGACAGGAGGTCCGGGAAGAAAGACGGGGGGGGGGACCCAGAGGATGGGCAAGAGGTATATTCAGAGGGACAGAGGGAGAAAAAGGAGAGTGAGAGAAAGAATGTGTGTATAAAAATAAGTAACAGATGGGGTACGAGGGGGAGGTGGGGCCTTAGCGGAAGTTAGAGAAGTCAATGTTCATGCCATCAGGTTGGAGGCTACCCAGACGGAATATAAGGTGTCATTCCTCCAACCTGAGTGTAGCTTCATCTTTACAGTAGAGGAGGCGGTGGATAGACATGTCAGAATGGGAATGGGATGTGGAATTAAAATGTGTGGCCACTGGGAGATCCTGCTTTCTCTGGCGGACAGAGCGTAGATGTTCAACAAAGCGGTCTCCCAGTCTGCGTCGGGTCTCGCTAATATATGAAAGGCCACATCGGGAGCACCGGACGCAGTATATCACCCCAGTCGACTCACAGGTGAAGTGTTGCCTCACCTGGAAGGATTGTTTGGGGCCCTGAATGGTGGTAAGGGAGGAAGTGTAAGGGCATGTGTAGCACTTGTTCCGCTTACACGGATAAGTGCCCAAACAATCCTTCCAGGTGAGGCAACACTTCACCTGTGAGTCGACTGGGGTGATATACTGCGTCTGGTGCTCCCGATGTGGCCTTTTATATATTGGCGAGACCCGACGCAGACTGGGAGACCGCTTTGCTGAACATCTACGCTCTGTCCGCCAGAGAAAGCAGGATCTCCCAGTGGCCACACATTTTAATTCCACGTCCCATTCCCATTCTGACATGTCTATCCACGGCCTCCTCTACTGTAAAGATGAAGCCACACTCAGGTTGGAGGAACAACACCTTATATTCCATCTGGGTAGCCTCCAACCTGATGGCATGAACATCGACTTCTCTAACTTCCGCTAATGCCCCATCTCCCCCTCATACCCTATCTGTTACTTATTTTTATACACACATCCTTTCTCTCACTCTCCTTTTTCTCTCTCTGTCCCTCTGAATATACCTCTTGCCCATCCTCTGGGTCCCCCCCACTTGTCTTTCTTCCCGGACCTCCTGTTCCATGATCCTCTCGTATCCCCTTTTGCCTATCACTTGTCCAGCTCTTGGCTCTATCCCTCCCCCTCCTGTCTTCTCCTATCATTTTGGATCTCCCCCTCCCCCGCCAACTTTCAAATCCCTTACTCACTCTTCCTTCAGTTAGTCCTGACGAAGGATCTCGGCCTGAAACGTCGACTGCACCTCTTCCTACAGATGCTGCCTGACCTGCTGTGTTCACCAGCAACTTTGATGTGTGTTCCTAAAGTGTTCCCATTAGGATTGAAAACTCACTGAATTATTGACACAACTTTATCAATATATTATAAGAAATTGATCCTTTATCATCTGAGGGAACCATTATGCTAGAAGTTGAATGATTTTAATATCTAAATATGAATAAAACACTATGTTAGAGATCAGGACAAAAGCTAATGTTAGCAGTTTCATTTCATAGTTTTAACATTTGACACATGTGTGTAAGGAAATGACAATCAGAAAAATAACTGCAAATTCTAGGAAACAGTGGAAACACTCAGCAGGTCAGGCAGCATCTGCAGAAAAAGAAATAATTAAAGTTTTACATCTAGGCCTGTTCAATGATTGTAAGAAAACTGGCACATACGTAATGTGATAAAGCATAGTGCCAGATCTTGCAGGAAAGCTGAGAAACCAAATTAAAGAAATTAAAGGAAGGTGCTCAAAATTTCTCATTTCCACCATTCTTATCCTTTACAGGAAATAAATGAAGACTGTAACACAGAGGAGGTGTTCATGATGCTTAATGTAATGGAAACATTGATTGCCACCGTTGAAAGTGGGTTCTGGATATGTGATACTTGAACATGACATGGGTGCAGTTACACAGACTAATCAGACTGAAGGGGACAGTTGGATTATCAGAAAACTCCAGACAGTAACTTTAAAAACTACAGCTAAATTTGCACAGGTGAAAGCATTGAAATAGTTTCAATTGGTATCATAACAGTAAAATACTAAGGACAATTGAGAACCTGACCAAAAGGGGTTGTTATAAGCTCTGGGTCAAACCTGGTGGCAGGAGGCCAACTTAAAGAAATTCCTTGGACTGGAGGGATAAGATGGATAACATTATAAGTATGAGGCTATTAGGCAAACTGTCCTCATTGGGACTCATCTTTCTTCTCTGTAACTGGATCTTGGACTTCTTGACAGAAAGACCCCAGTCAGTCTGAGTCTGCAGCAACATCTCAAGCTCCATCATGCTGAGTTCTGGCCCCCATCTGCCTCAGGGCTGTGTGCTCAGCTCTCTGCTGTTCACACTGCTAACCCACGACTGCACTACCAGATCCAGTTCAAATCACAACACTATGTTTGTTGTTCATACAAGTGGGTAGTCTGATTATTTATTTATTGAGATGCAGCACGCTCCCCCAGCCCTTCGAGCCACAGCACCCAGCTGTCACCCGATTTAATCCTAGACTAGTGACGGAACAATTACAATGACCAATTAACCTTTGGGGAGAATATGCAAACTGTACAGGCAGCAGTGGGAATTGAACCCAGGTTGTTGGTACTGTAAAGCGTTGTGCTATCCATTACACTACTGTGCCGGCAACGATGATGAGTCAGGATACAAAGAGGTGATGGAGAGGCTTGTCAAATGGTGTGAGATGAACAACCTGAGTCTCAATGTTGGCAAGGCAAAAGAGATGACTGGGGACTACAGGGAGGGCAGGTTGACCATTCTCCATTGCATATAAATGGCTCTGCTGTGGAGAGAGTGAAGAGCACAAAGTTGACCCACAACACCTCCCCATCAGTCAAGAAGGTACAGCAGCGTCTACGTCTTGACTGTACCTTCATCAGTCAAGCAGTGTCTACGTCTTCTGAGGAGACTGAGGTGTGCAAGTCTCCCTGCCCCAACTCTGACAACTTCCTGTAGGTGCACCATCGAGAGCGCCTTATCTGGCTGCAGCATTGTGTGGTATAGAAACTGCAAGATCCTACAGAGGACTGTAAAAACCTCCAAGATGATCAATAGAGTCTCCCTCCCCTCCTTTATGTGATGTTGGTCAAGACCATTGTATATGAAGGGCCTGAAACATTTTTGAGGATCCCTACCATCCATCCCACAATCTCTTTGACCCACTACCACCAGGAAGGAAGTTTGGGAACATCAAGACTAGGACTGCCAGCCTGGGTAACAGGATATGAGACTAACTAGTACCCTGCCATCGCTGAGATCTTGTCACTAGGATAAACTGTACTGTTTACTGTTTACATGTACTGCTAACTACATGCACTTTGAATTGTATTTTATTAACTTAATTGTGGTAATATTTTGTTTTATACGTTGTGCGTGATATATGTTTTGTGGTTGCACTGTGTTCCAGAGGGACTTTGTTTCATTTAGTTTTATGTTTGTAAAGTCAGATGGCAATAAATTTGAACTGGAGTATAACAGGAAGTGCCACAGAGACAAGAAGACGTTTATCAAAGGTAAACTGGGCACATTTGATCCCAGGGATTCACCAAAAGTGGGGATGAAAATTGACAGCAGCACGTACAAAACGGTGGAGGAACCCAGCAGGTCAGGCTGTATCTATGGAGAGTAATAAACTGTCAGCATTGTGAGCCTAGTCTTGAAGTTCTTCCAGCAATTGTGTGGGTATTGCTCAAGATTTCCATCATCTGGAGACCATCTTGTGTCTAAGAAAATTAATGGACTTGTCAGGGAGTAAATAACTGAACCTGTTAAACTCTGTAAATGGGCAGCAATCATTACTTCACTGTTAATGCAAGATCAATTAGGATCTGTGGAGATCACAAATTGATTTAATCAAGTCTCATCCCTAGAACAGTATTTCATTCCAAGAATAGATGACTTGTTTGGAGTTTTGCGGAGTGCAGCAGTTTACTAAATTGAGTGCAAGGCATGCATATTAATGAATAATGTTAGAAGATCAACCAGTCTGCAAGGTTTTTGACTGCCAACACAAAGAAGGCCTTGCTGACATCTAACTGACTACCCTTTGGATTTGTTTTTGTCTCTACTGGTTATCTTGCAGAGAGCTAATGACACCTTGCTACTTAGCACTTCCAGAAATGCTGTTTCCTTGGATAATATCCTTGTCACAGGAGCTTTGAGATTTGAATGCCTTTATACTCTCTGAAGAAGTGTGGAGGAAACCAGGAAAGGATGGCCTACTTTTAAAGAGTAGGATAGTCTATTGGTGAATGAAGTGAAGTACTGTACGGAGGATATCAGGTGGATTTAAAATACTATACCCAGGTAGGTTAAAAGGTTAAAACCCTTTCTTCTGCTCTTGCTAATGGAACAGAGCAGAAGGCATATTTGGGACGTTTGATTTACATTAATAAATTCTTGCCAAATCTGGAAGTGCACTAAGCTCCCTTGCACAAATTGCTATTAAAGGACATGAATTGCAGGTTGACTGAACCTCAGAAATGTTATTTGCAAATTCCAAAGAATTGCTACAGTACACTGGTGAGATTGTACACTTCTCAACAGATAGAGGGTTATTGTTATCCTTTAATGCATCACCTTACAGATTGGTGCTGTGAATCTCATTTAATATGGAAGGTGGTTCTTAAATGAGGATAGGGATTGTGTCCAAATCACTGACAGCTGCAGAGAAAAAGCACTCTCAGCTCTGTAAAGGAGATCAGGCTGTCACTTTCAGAGTGTGGTGTCTCAATATATACATGATATCACTTTACCATTTGCACAGATGACAAACTAATTTCCCTGATTTCCCATAAAATGAAACCAGTGCCTCAAGTAGTTTCCCAACAGGTTCAAAGATGGACTTTAACCTTGAGAGCGTATGTACAAAATATTGTTTTCAAAGCTAGGAAATACAGTGGATACACAAGTTTTCTCAGTCATTTTCTAGTGCCAGAAATGTTTGCTCATGAAGGAATACAGGGCCAAGTGCTGATGAAGGATGATCTGGACACTATGCCTGTGAGTACTGTGTAAATCTGATAGTTGACAGCAAAAGATCAAGTGGAAGTCAGATACTCTATCAGAGGGAAATCTCCAGCATATTTGAAAGATATTGCTGAAGTTTGGTGGATGCAAGAGGGGTGCAAATGTAATCATGCTTTTAATTTATGAAGTAATATATATAATTGAATGTATTAATTGAGATCTTTTCTTCAATTTTTGTTTTCTTTTACTAAATCTTTAAATAGTTCAAGCCATCAGAGGCTAGGGTGCTTTTGTGGGCTTATCTTTTATAGTGGCAGATACCATTCTGACCAAACTCTGTAGGAGCAGTATTGATAGACATGTGCACTCAGAAGGCTAGAAGAAAATAAATAAACTTCCTGAAAGACCAAAATCTGGATCCAATACATTTTGTATATTAATATATAATTCTTTCCTCAATCTTTCTCAGTTCTTCTGTCTTGTTTCAGATGCTGTTTTACTCCTGTCTGTTTGATCTAGATTTTGGTGACCTGTCCAAAAATGATCTTGTGAAAATCAAGATCAGTTTTTGTTTGATAACTTTCAGAAGTAGTTAGGTGTACATGTGGTCTTGATGCAGGGGGACCTGAAACATCAAGGATTCCTTTACTCAAATAGGTGCTGTTCCCCCTCTTGATTTCTTCCAGCGGCTTGTTTATTGGTGTAAATGCAAATGATGAACGGCAATTGTTCATCCTGGTGCCATTCCTTGAGCAGCACCAGTTAACTTTTGCATTAGGAATTTGATCTCCACCCTATTGATCTACAACTTCTCTGACTGGATCAGGTCCACGCATGCACTTGAAATGCTTCTACTGTCTAAGGAATCAAAATCCTTTCCTCTGACACTGTTTCATATGTTAATCTTCCTTGTCTCATTGTTTCAATGGTAGGCAGCCGTCGACCCCAGGGGATCATGGGTTTGACCCTCTGGTGGATTGTGTCTACATCAGGGCACAAGTCGGGGCAGGAAGATTTGAAGAACCGGCTGTTGCCCATGCAGCGAGTTCCTCCTCTCCATGCCACTGATGTAGTCCAAGGGAAGGGCAAGCTTGGCACCAGTGTTGTCGCAGAGGTTGCTAGGATGAAGTTGTAAACAATGTCAAACTGCCTTAAGGACCCCGGCTCCAGATTTCTTCCTCAGGTTTACTCCCAAAGCCTTTCCTATGGGTGGGTTTGGCCGCAAGGCAGTGCAGATCTAAAACCTGAGTTTTCCTTCTCCTAGGCGGGCTGCCGCCCAAAGTTGATGAGGCCACCATCCCGAAGCAGCTGGTTTTGAGGCGCCAGTGGTCCGCCTTTACCCCTTCTCTTGTCAGTAGAAACAGTTCCGTCAGGCCTAGTAACTAAGCCACACGTGATGGCCAAGAGTTGGTTGTCAGAGGCTGTTAGAGTTGCACACCATTTGGAGCACTTTATAGGTAGTGGGAGCTTATCCCCACCACCACCCGTGGCTATGACAATCTTAGGACCTTTTGCTCCAACTACTGGTACTGGGAGATACTTCATGATATGTCCTGCGAGTGTGGTGGATTGGTGCCGGGTCTTGGGGCCTAGTCTGAACTGCTCCAGGGATTTTGATCTGGGGACTCAGTTTGGTTCGGAATGCTGTTACTGTTGCTCACTTCTATTGTTTGCATGATTTGTGTTTTTTTTTCTCATTCTATTTTTTTTCTCATTCATTTCTCATTCGCAGACTAGGGTTGCCAACTGTCCCATATTAGCCGGGACATCCCGTATATTGGGCTAAATTGGTCTGTCCCATACGGGACCGCCCTTGTCCTGTATTTCCCCTGCTAAGGTAGAGTGTTCCTATGAAACCTTTCATGCCGAAATATTTTTGAGCGTTCCCAGACCCAAAAAATAACCTACCAAATCATACCAAATAACACATAAAACCTAAAATAACACTAACATACAGTAAAAGCAGGAATGATATGATAAATACACAGCCTATATAAAGTAGAAATAATGTATGTACAGTGTTGTTTCACTGAACAGAATTGCCAAACTGATTTGTAGAAAAAAAATCAGCACATACATGCATGCGCACATCATGTATGTGCATGTCACGCATGAGCACACAGGTGCCCACACAAGGCTTCGTGGTCGTGGTAGTCTTCCTCAGGGTAAACACAAGTGTCCCGTATTTGACTGCTACTTTTGTCCCTTATTTGGGAGTGAGAAAGTTGGCAACCCTAAAGCAGATATATCTCAAGGTTGTATAATTTATAAATTAATAATAGATGTACTGTGAGCTTTGAATTTTGGCTGGAAATTGGATTTCATCCTGTTTTGGTGCACTATATATATGCTACAGAAAACACTAATGCAATTCCATGTAAAAAATCATGACCATAAGACCACAAGACATAGGAGCAAAACTAGGCCATGTGGCCCATCATGTCTGCTCTGCCATTCCATCATGGCTGAGTTTTTATCCCTCTCAACTCCACTCTCCTGCCTTCTCCCTGTAAGCTTTGATACCTTGACTAATCAAGAGCATGTCAGTCACTGCTTTAAATATATTCAATGACTTGGCCTCCACAGTCATTTGTGGTAATAAATTCCACTAAATCACCACCCTCTGGCTAAAGTAATTCCTTTTCATCTCTGTTATAGATGCATGTCCCTCAATTCTGAGGCTGTGGCCTCTGGCCCTCGACTCACCCACTGTAGGAAACATCCTGTCCACATCAGCTTAAATACATTAGAAGGCACACTTCGGTATTTTGCTTACAGAATTAGTCAATATTATTTTTATCCTTATGCTTTTGTAAGGGGGTTTCATCTCTTATGTTACTGTGTAGGCTAATTAAAATGGCTTCTTTGTTATGTTATACTTGGGAATGCTTCTTTGTTATGTTAAACGCTGAGAAAATCCTTCCTGCTAGCAATTTGTGGAATCACGTTACTGATAAGAAGATGTTATAAACCAATTGGGATGGTTGTTACGTTTTTGGTGTATTTGAAGGTACTGTATGCGCGGGGTTTTGGGGGAGAAGGCGGGAGAGAAAGACAGAGGATGGACCAGGTGCTGTGAGTCTGCTAACAGGGTCGGACCCTGAGGAGGGCGTTCGGCGAGGAGAAGAGACAGAGACGGACTCGTGTAGAGCGTCTGGTCGACCACCGTTGTTGTCCCAGGCGGCCAGTCGAGGTGGTCCGAGGGGTTGAAGGAAGAAGAAGAAGGGTCTTGCGCTCCAACTTTTTTGTGCTCGAAGAGATTGAACTTTGATAAGTGTGGCGCCTTTTATTTTCCTCTTATATTTTATTCTCTATTAATTATATAGTTCCAGTAATATCTATAAACTGTAAATCATTTAATCGTATCTGGTGTATTGTCTGTTATTTGGGCGGGGTGGGGTACATCACACAGCATCCACACAAACTAATTACCCAGTTTGGTGGGGCCGAGGGCTGTTTCCCGAGACGACAGTGAGCCGAGCGACCCTGAGGGTGGCCGGGGGGCTACACTTTAAAAAAGAAATTGTGCAATTTCATTTGGGAGCTGCTTACAAAGTTCACTATAGTGCTCTCATGCTACACTGGTCATTGAGAGGGTCTCTTACCTGGAAAGTACCCTTCACAAAATAGCCACAAATTAGGTGTTTAAAAGGCAGCCAAGTAGATTTGGGGAAAAAAGTGGAGCAAGTGATACACTGTGATCTCCTGCCTGTTAAGGAATATCTATGCCTCCCAAATGCAATTGGCTGCCTTGATTAACCACTATGCTATAAATAGACACAGGTCACTGTGAAGGACAGATATTGCAGAAAGATGATGTGCTTCGTATAAAAAGGATGTGAAGGATTAAGGGATAATCAATAATGCAGTTTGCATTATCCTGAGCATTGAAAAATATTGTTTTAAGATGCTGTGCACAGTACACTGGTAACACAGTGCAGGTATTTTAATTGATGTCTGTTTTTATTTATTTAGCTTTCACAATGTGGGCATTGCTGGCAAGGTCAATGTTTAGTGCCCATCTCTAACTGCACTTTAGAAAGTGGTGCTGATCACTTCCAAATGAGTTTCACATAAAATCATGTACTATGCAATTAGATTTTGAGTCATGAATAGAGCACCTATAATTCAGTTAATTGACAAGACTGGCATTTATTGTCCGTCTCTAATTGCTCAGATGGTTGGCTCTGGAGGCACATATGAACCAAACCAGGTATCCCCGAAGAATATTAGTAGACCAGACGGGTTTTACAACAATCTGGTAGCTTCATGAGCACCATTATTAATATTAGCTTTAGATTGCTGAGTTAAATCATTAAACACATGCATTCAACTCTATTCCTATGCATGAGAGCAATGACACTTGGTTAAAAAAGTTATGTCAATGTAACCGCAGGAATCCCAGCGCAGGATTCCTTCATCTTCACTTAGGTGTCCCACAGCTTTTAAATGCATTGACAGTCTACCAGTTGGGGCAATTAAGCAAAAGCTATAAATTTGGGCTCATGATCACATTACTATCAAGAGGTGTAATCTGATGGATAAGATCTGTCATTCAAGGAACTTGAGCTTTGATTTACAATTTACTGATGATTTATGTATTGGCATACAATATAAACAAATATACGAAGTGAATGCAATCTTCCACATAGTTTACCTCCAACATTGTGTATTGTTCATCATTACACTCAGTGGCCGGTTTATTATGTGCACCTGTACAATTTCTCATTAATGCAAAGATCTAATTAGCTGATTATGTGGCAGCAACTCAATGCATACAAGCATGCAGACATAGTCAATAGGTTCAGTTGTTGTTCAGACCAAACATTAGAACAGGGAAGAAATGTGATCTAAGTGACTTTGACTGTGAAATGACTGTTGGTGCCAGATGGGGTGGTTTGAGTATCTCAGAAACTGCGGAACTCCTGGAATTTTCACACACAACAATCTCTAAAGTTTATAGAGAATGGTGCGGTAAACAAAGAGACATCCAATGAGCTACGGATCTGTGGGCAAAAATGTTTTGTTAATGAGAAAGGTCAGAGGATAGGAAGGTGATAGTAACTCAAATAACCATGCGTTACAACACCTCTAAATGCACAACACATCAAACCTTGAAGTGGGTGGGCTAGAACAGCAGAAGTCCATGAGCATACACAGAGGCTGCATTATTAGATACAGGAGTGACATAATAAAGTGACCACTTGTGTATATTACAGGTACACCTTTTGCACCCTTAGATTATTCTTGATCTCTGGTGTCCTAAAGGGGATCAAGAGTCTTGTTTCTTGCCTATTAAAGTTCTGACATATACAGTGGCATGCAAAAGTTTGGGCACCCCTGGTCAAAATTTCTGTTTCTGTGAATAGCTAAGTGAGTAAAAGGTGAACTGATTTCCAAAAGGCATAAAGTTAAAGATAACACATTTCTTTAGTATCTTAAACTAGACTACTTTTTTATTTCCATCTTTTACAGTTTCAAAATAACAAAAAGGAAAAGGGCCCGAAGCAAAAGTTTGGGCACCCTGCATGGCAGTGCTTAATAACACCCCCTTTGGCAAGTATCACAGCTTGTAAATGTTTTTTGTTGCTAGCTAAGAGTCTTTCAATTCTTGTGTGGGGGATTTTCGCCCATTCTTCCTTGCAAAAGGCTTCTAGTTCTGTGAGATTTTTGGGCCGTCTATTTTAACTTCATCAGTCCACAGGACTTGTTTCCAAAATGCATCAGGCTTGTTTAGATGTTCCTTTGAACTTTTTGAATAGAACTTTTTGGCTGCAATGAGCAAAAGTATGTTTGGGGAAAAAAAGGTGCAGAATTTCATGAAAAGAACCTCTCTGCAACTGTTAAGCACGGGGTTGGATCGATCATGCTTTGGGCTTGTGTTGCAGCCAGTGGCACGGGGAACCTTTACTGGTAGAGGGAAGAATGAATTCAATTCAATACCAGCAAATTCTGGAAGCAAACATCACACCGTCTGTAAAAAAGCCGAAGATGAAAGGAGGACGGCTTCTACAACAGGATAACCGCACGACCCAATTTACATCGGTGGTGCGCAAGTGGAACGGGTCAAAAGCTTTAAGTTCTTTGGAGTCAATATCACAAATGACCTGACTTGGTCTAACCAAGCAGAGTCCACTGCCAAGAAGGCCCACCAGCACCTTTACTTCCTGAGAAAACTAAAGGAATTTGGCCTGTCCCCTAAAATCCTCACTAATTTTTATAGATGCACCGTAGAAAGCATTCTTCTAGCGTGCATCACAACCTGGTATGGAAGTTGTCCTGTCCAAGACCGAAAGAATCTGCAGAAGATCGTGAACATGGCGCAGCACGTCACACAAACCAACCTTTCGTCCGTGGACTCACTTTACACCGCACGCTGTCGGAGCAGTGCTGTCAGGATAATCAAGGACACGACCCACCCAGCCAACACACTTTTCATCCCTCTTCCCTCCGGGAGAAGGCTCAGGAGCTTGAAGATTCATACGGCCAGATTTGGGAACAGTTGCTTTCCAACTGTGATAATACTGCTGAACGGATCTGGTCCATACCCTCCAAATATCTGGACCTGCCTCTCGGTTTTTTTTTGCACTACCTTACTTTCCATTTTTCTATTTTCTATTTATGATTTATAATTTAAATTTTTAATATTTACTATCGATTTGTAATCCAGGGAATGGGAAGCGCAGAATCAAATATTGCTGTGATGATTGTATGTTCTAGTATCAATTGTTTGGCGACAATAAAGTGTAAAGTATAATGATCCTAAACACACCTCAAAATCCACAATGTACTCCCTCAAGAGGTGCTAGCTGAAGGTTTTGCCATGCCCTTCACAGTCCCTGACCTAAGCATCATCGAGAATCTGTGGATAGACCTCAGAAGAGCAGTGCATGCAAGACGGCCTAAGAATCTCACAGAACTAAAAGCCTTTTGCAAGGAGGAATGGCTGAAAATCCCCCAAACTGTCATACGGGAGGTGGCTGGGAATGGACCCAAGTGCAAGACACAGACACTGAAGTACTAGGGACAGGACTAGGATACAGGGCGATGGCAACGACATGGACAGGAAAGCCAGGAACCTGGAACAGGACTAAACAAGAGAGCTAGGAGCCCGGGCTTGGACTCTGAGCCAGAGACTGGACAAGGACCCAGTACCTGGGTCTTGCCTCTGGCTCGGACCCCTGAACTAGGCAAGGACGAGGCTTGGTAGGCAGGCAGGATGAGGCTGGAGTCTTCAGGCTAGAAGCTAGAGGCTAGAGACTTGGCTTGGCTTGACAAGAGGCTCGAGGCTGGAGGCTGGAGGATTGGCTTGGCAAGAGGCTGGAGACTTGAGGCGAGGCTGGATGCTGGAGGCTGGAGACTTGAGGCGAGGCTTGGCAGGCTCGTCCTGGGCAGGGCGCGGATCACCACCCGACAGAGGCAAGGGACAGAACCAACCCCAGGAAATGGCAAGACGGCCTGGCTTACCTGGGCGGAGGCAACGGACAGAAAGGGACAGAACCAAGCCCAGGTAATGGCAAGACGGCCTGGCTTACCTGGGCGGAGGCAAAGGACAGGAAGGGACAGAACCAAGCCCAGGTAACGGAAAGATGGCCTGGCTTACTTAGGCGGAGGCAAAGGACAGGAAGGGACAGAACCAACCCCAGGTAAAGGCAAGACGGCCTGGCTTAGCTGGGCGGAGGCAAGGGACAGGAAAGGAGCTAGGAACAGGGTGGCCCCAGGACCAGACAGCAAGACAAGGCAAGGCTACTGGCAAAGCAAGGCAAGACGAGAACTTCAGGTGAGGTGAGAGTTACCGGCAAGACAAGGCAGGGCTTCAGGCGAGGAAACAGAAGGCAGGGGAAGGGATACAAGGAGTAGGGACAAGAACAATCCAGCAACCACACCCTGGTCTCTGGAGGTATTTATGCAGCCAGCCCCAACTAGCATCTGCTGACTCAATTAGAGCTCAACAGGACAGAAACAGGGTAGATAGGAAAACCTGGAGCAAGGGTCGATGGACCGGACCGTGAACCGGAATATGGACTTCACAGACCGGACTATGACACAAACAAGAATTGAAAGACTCTTAGCTGGCTACAAAAAGCATTTACAAGCTGTGATACTTGCCAAGGAGGGTGTTACTAAGTACTGCCATGCAAGGTACCCAAACTTTTGCTTTGGGCCCTTTTCCTTTTTTGTTATTTTGAAACTGTATAAGATAGAAATAAAAAAAGTTTTCTTGCTTAAAATATTAAAGAAATGTGTCATCTTTAACTTTATGCCTTTTGGAAATCAGTTCATCTTTTACTCGCTTAGCTATTCACAGTAACAGAAATTTTGACCGGGGGTGCCCAGACTTTTGCATGCAACTGTATTTATCATGATTCAGCATTGATTATGCACTTTCACCACTATAGTCAGACTCCAGTAGAAGGGTGCCTTACTCCTGAGTTGACAGTGATTGATTTGATAGCATGAGAAATAATTGAGTGCTGAGCACTTGGCACTCGACCCTAAATGTGTAAAAGAAAATTTGTAACATCAAAGGAATATTGGAGAAAGTGAGATGAAAATAGCCAAAGATGTCATGACATTATGGAATACACAAAGTTAAAGTTTGGTATCTAATAAATTGTTTACATCAAATTAGTTGTAATAACAAATATAGAGACAGAGAATGAGATGAATATGACTAATTCTTACAACCCTAACCCCAACCCTAATCACTGTTAATAAACATTAAAAGAGCAAAATTAAGGTGAATGTAAAACATGTTGGTTGATTATTTTACAAGGTTGTTTCTCTAAGGAGGAAAGTCATTAGCACCTACATAGTTCAGATAAGGACACTACTGGCCTGTACTAAAAATAGCTGGGCTTTTTTGGTTATCAAAAGTCCTTGACGTAAGTTGATGGTGTGTTTGCCTGGAAACCATGAGGCTGTGGTTGCCTGACTTTTATATGCATTTATTTGAATGGCTGATCAATGGCTTGATACTTTCTGCACACAGATGCTCAATATTCATTCCATCAATCTTTGGCTTGTTGCAAAATCACAGTTAACAAAATTAATATCCACAGTATTTAGTGCCACTTTATTTCAAAATTCAGAATGTATTATTTATTTATTTATTATCAAAGTGCATATGTATCACCATATACAACCCTGAGATTCATTTTCATGTGGGCATACTCAATAAATTCATAATGGAATACTAACCATAATAGAAACAATGAAAGACCGCGTCAACTTGAGTGTTCAACTAATGTGCAAAGGACAGCAAACTGCATAAATACAAATGAAAGAAATAATAATAATACAGTAATAATAATAATAAATAGGCAATAAATATTGAGAACATGAGATGAAGAGTCCTTGAAAGTGAGTCCACACTGGGGCAAGTGAAGTTATCCCCTTTGGTTCAAGAGCCTGATGGTTGGGGGGTAATAACTGTTTCTGAACCTGGTGGTGTGAGTCCTGAGGCTCTTGATGTTACACCTGAAATGAAGCATGCTTAGTCATGTAACCATATCTTGACCCCTGGTGATAACAATGAACAGAGTACATAGAAGTCAATTTTATGTTGACAAAATATGCTGCTTTTATATTGTAACTGAAGTAAAAGTACTTGGACATATTAAGGAAGAATGCTTTCCCTAAATCCCCACCAGATTCTCAAACATCATTGTAATCTGTTGTAGTTTGCAAACTTTCTTCATCCAGAGCTGTAATATAATAAAATACTGAAAAAGAAAGTCAGCCAATTCCATTTGCAGAGAATGACTACATCAAAGTCTGAAATAATGGCTGCTGAACCCTGTGACGAGAATACACATAAATTAAGATGTTAGCTGGCCTGGGCTGGCACCAGTGGGATCAGCAGTTGGTCTGCCACCTGTCTTCAGGAGAAAGAGAGATAAGGAAAACAATGGAGCAGCGTTTGGAGATGTTAATGAAGGGACGGGAGAGAGTAACGGAAGGAGAGCTGTCAAGATCGGCTCCCCCTTTGAACCCTGAACTGTTTGAAGTGATGGACAGGCGATACCTCAGCAGGGGGATAAAAAGGGATAGGTTCGCTAAGGCAACACACACGACACCCCGAGGTAACGAGACCCTGGAAGTGGTGTGTCTCCCACAAGTCGGTGGGAAGTTTGGACGGCTGGTCACGGGATCAAGCCATAGAGGCACAGGGTGGAAAGGTACGATCGGCGGGAACCTGGTGCGTGTCCGCCCTTGCCTGGGTGCCAGGTTCACCGCAGAGAAACGATCATATCTGGAAACGGAGGGGTCACGGTCGGTGACCTCAGATGACATCACAAAGGGCTCGCACGAAAGCTGACTGCGAAGAATATCGGTCTGTGTGTGGAAGCCGTTTGAATATTCATTCGTTTTGCTCTCTCTCTCCTTCCCCCCACTGTCCATCTCCCACAGCAGTGATTACTGCGAACTGAACTGAACTAAATTGAACTGAACTTTGCGTCACTTTGAAACTGGTCATTTACCCCTAGACAACGATAGAGCTTGATTGATCCTGTTATCTTAAATCTGCGTACATGTGTGTTTATCATTGCTGAACTGTTGCATTTATTATCCTTTTGATTAGAGTACTGTGTTGCTTATTTCTTTAATAAAACTTCCTTAGTTCTAGTAATCCAGACTCCAACTGAGTGATCCATTTCTGTTGGTTTGGCAACCCAGTTACAGGGTACGTAACAACCCCATTTTTATAAGTTGCAGCAAGCAGCCTTATCTGGAGCCAAAGTTTTTTAAAGTTTGGTATTAAAGTTTTCTCCAGGCAATTTATGTATAGAATGTATGGATATGACAATGAATCTGTCAGAGAGGAGAAGCGTCTATTTTATCTGCTTTATAACAAAGAAAAAGTGACACTGATTAGAAAAGGAACTTGAAGAATCAACATATATAGGTGCTAAGCCTGGCAAATAAACTACAGCCTCTTTTGATACAACTGTACAGCTCTTTATGCACTTGTGAAGATAACAATGGTAAAACTTCAGAGCATAACTGGAAAGTCTTGCTGATCACAATCACCATCAGTGATATCTAGCACACTGAGGGATTCCCCAGTGGATGTTCTCACCATAGTATGTAGAAGTGGCCGACGATAGTGAACAATGTATGTGTCACCTGCTGCAATATTGATTGGAATACTGTATATCCTTACCTAGTCAGGTTGTCTTTACCTCTACAGCCATGGGTAAATGAACGTATTTCACTACATACGTCAATGATATTGAACCTGATTCTGATTCTGATCTGTCCTTGTGGCCTGAATGCTAGAATCAAGGATATAATATTACCCTGTCACTAACTCCCCATTGACGCAGGGTGTATTGTGGAAGTTTTCACAGATGTTTTCAGACAGTTGTGCTTGGGGCTGTATGTTGGGCTATGTATAACTTCTATTGATGTTTGTCCAGAGCAAGATGCTTGACTCTTTTTGCAGGATCATCTTGCCTTACATCCAGCTGATTATGGTTCTTATTAATCTGTAACAGATTTGTCTTGTGCAACAAATAATATTTTTTGCTGAGAAGTTATTGGTCTGATTCACCATCCCCAACCAGGGGGATAGGAAAGCCCCGCTTTCTGTTTAGGTTTTATCCTTTGGACTTCCTAGCTTGGTTGGCATTTTTAGAAGTTGAACATGCTTCAGTGCATCTGTTGTGCCTCAGGGAGACAGCCTTCTCACCAGGAGGTGACTCAGTCAGAGAACATCAGAAGGGCAGGGCTGGCAGTTCAGTTTTCTAGGGTGGAGAATTTTCAGGTGTCGCACTGCTGCTCAGAGAGGATATCCAGAAGGGATCGACCAAAGAGTCGAACTTAGGTATAAGAAATGGGTGATCACTTAGTGTGGTTATACTCCAGGCCCACACGTAGTCAGCAGGAATCAGAGGAAGAGGTATAAAAGAAAATTGCAATAGGGTACAAAACAAAGGGTATGGTAATTGTGGGGAATTTTAATTTCCCCAATATTGACTGGTATTGACTTTACAAGAAGCTTAGTTGAGGTAGAATTTGTAACGTGCATTTTTAAGTTCAGTTTGTAAAGTGTCTTACATGGGAAAGGGTTGTTCTCAATCTTGTATTAGGGAATTAGGATAGGAAAGTGGTGGCAGTGTCTGTGGAGACACAGTTACCATATTTGGAAAAAGTTAAGGTTGATCCTTGAGATTGGGTCTTAAATTAGAGAAGGTTGTTACCGATAGGATAAGTCAAGATCTGGAGAAAGTAGATTGGGACTAGCTGCTAGAGAGATGTATGACATCTGAGTATTGGGACTTGTTTAAAGGCAGATTAGCAAGAGTTCAGAGTCAGCAAGCTCCTGTAAGGGTAAAAAGCAAAGATGGTGAGATTTGGAAAACAAAGAGAAGTGATTTCCTTGATCAAGAAGTATATGTCAGATGTAGGCAATCGGTATTAAATGAGTCCTTTGAAGTTTTTGGGAGAGAATGTAAGAAATAAATTGGGTGGCAAAAAGGCACATGAGATCATCTTGGCTAACAGGATTAAAGAAAATCATGAACCTGTTAGAAGCAAGAGGGTAGCTGGGAAATGGTAGATCCCCTCAGGGACCAATAGCAAAATCTAGTTTGGAATCGGGGAAATGAGTGGGATTGCAAATGATTACTTCTGATAGGCATTCAGCAAGGAGAAGGATATAGAGTACGGAGCATTTGTGGGGAGGTGAAGGGTGTATACTGATATTCTGGAACATGTTTGTATGAGAAAAGAGGATGTGTTAAGGGTATTGGCACACATTAAGGTGGATAAATCCCCAGAGTCTGAAGCGATCTATTCCAGGATACTATGGGAAGCTAGACCAGAGATTGATGAGAATCTGATGGAGTAGCACCACTACTAAGTTTCTCAATATTACCAGATTTAGTCTATTTGCAATCTCCAACTTTGCATATGACACCAAACTTAGAGACATAATGAACTGTGAAGTGAGCAGTAATAGACTTCAATGAGATACAGTCAAGCTCCTGATATTGACAAAGAGGGAGCAAATTAAATTTGATACAGAGAAACATGAAGTTAAGAAAAATAAGACAAAGCAATATAAACTAACAGCCCCAATTCTGCAAGGGGTAGAAGACCAAAGAGATCTGGTAATATCTGTATAAGATTCAGTGAGAGTTCAGGGCAGTGGCAGTCAGAGAAAGTGATAAATAAAAGCAAGTGGGATTGCAAGTTTTCAATATAGAGGAATATATAACAGGAGCAAAGAGATAGATAGATAGCTAGATGGATAATTTATTGATCCCAAAGGAAATTACAGAGTCACAGTAGCATTACAAGTGCAGAGATATACACATTAGAATAAAAAAGTAAGTTACCACAAACAGTCTAACAGGAGGGAATCATCTCTTCCCCAGCTAAAGGTTGACTCATTATACAGCATAATGGCCAAGGGTAAGAATGACCTCATATAGCACTCTTTGGGGCAGCACAGTTATCCTAGTGTATTACTAAAAGTGCTTCTCTGTTCAGCCAAGGTGGCATGCAGAGGGTGAGAAACATTGTCCAGAGTTGCCAGGATTTTCTTCAGGGTCCTTTTGTTCTATCACAGCCTCCGGTCTGTCCAGTTTGACTCCTATAACGGAGTCAGCCAGCTTCATGATGAAGCTTCAATAATACTTGGGTTTGGTTGTAATTAGAGTTAAACACAATATTTGTCGATTTAATTTTATTGTCACGTGCACAAGTATGGTGAGGTTTAGGTACAACGTATTGCTTCATAAGCTTTCCTTTGGACTACACTACACTGGCGAGGCCGAGACGGGGATCTTGAAGACTGGGCATCTCAGGATCTCCATACCTTCTGCCCAGCTTGTGATGATGATCATCACCCAATATCCTTCAAGACAGATGGATGCCAACCACCAGGAGCAAAGCAAAATGTGCCTGTGATGCTACAGCAAGACAATTATTCTTTGTACCAGTACCTCACCATACTTGTCCACATGATAATAAACTTAACTTGATTATTGTGTCCAGTTACATATGTACCATATGATCGTATAAATTAGGAGCAGCCATTGCACACTTGGTCCCTCAAGCACTCTCTGCAATTTAAGTTTATAGCTGATTTGATTCTACCCTTAACTCTGCATTCCCATCTCCCTGCCATAGCCTTTCACCCTGGCTTGTCAAATATCTATTCACAGGGCAAAAGTGGTGCAGAAAGAAGTTAATAAAATTTTTCCAGAGATGAGAGAATTTATGTGGATAGATATGAGAAACTGTGGTTGCCCTCCTATGAAAAATGGAGATTGCAGGGGGATGTGATACAAGTATTTAACATCTTGAAGAATCTGGCAGAGAGAAACTTTTCTGATCGTAGAGTGGTCAGAATGAAACTGGTTGATAAAAGAAATAGAACTAACATGCACAAATATTCTTTTATTCAGCGAGGGTTTAGGGTCTGGGATGCACTGCAAATAGGAGATAGTGGAGGCAGTTTCTGAATAGGTATCTCAAAGGTGGGTAAGAATGTGAAAAGAAATAATCTGCACAACTATGGAGACAGGGCAGGGATGTGCGACTCATCCAGGACAGCTATTACATGAAACGAGTAAAGATAAAGATTAGCTTTTATTTGTCATGATGTACATCAAAGCATACAGTGAAATGCATCATTTGCGTCAATGACCAACACAATCTGAGGACTGTGCTGGGGGGCAGCCCATAAGTGTCACCATCACAGCATGTCCATAGTATGGACTCCATGTGTCAAATGGCTTCCTTTCATGACATAACTATTCTGTGACTCTCTGGCACCACCCATAATAAATTCCCAAGAGGAATCTTGAGAACTTCTTTTTCAGATTTTATTTTATTTCAGTTATTTCATTATTAAATATTTCCATTTGGCATCAGAGAAGTGAAACAAACTCCCACCAAAAATGGTTAATAAATATGTTAATTAATTCTGAGGAGAGAATTGATAGCTGCTTGTTAATGTGGGAAAAAGTTACAGGATAAGGATAGGGAATGAGGCTATAAGGCTAGAACTTGCGGGTGTGAATGGGGATGATGCTTTTGCAGGGAAATGTACTGTGGACGTGTGGTCGATGTTTAGAGATCTCTTGCAGGATGTTAGGGATAAAATTGTCCCAATGAGGAAGATAAAGAATGGTAGGGTGAAGGAACCATGGGTGACAAGTGAGGTGGAAAATCTAGTCAGGAGGAAGAAGGCAGCATACATGAGGTTTAGGAAGCAAGGATCAGATGGGTCTATTGAGGAATATAGGGAAGCAAGAAAGGAGCTTAAGAAGGGGCTGAGAAGAGCAAGAAGGGGGCATGAGAAGGCCTTGGCGAGTAGGGTAAAGGAAAACCCCAAGGCATTCTTCAATTATGTGAAGAACAAAAAGATGACAGGAGTGAAGGTAGGACCGATTAGAAATAAAGGTGGGAAGATGTGCCTGGAGGCTGTGGAAGTGAGTGAGGTCCTCAATGAATACCTCTCTTTGGTATTCACCTATGAGAGGGAACTTGATGATGGTGAGTACAATATGAGTGAGGTTGATGTTCTGGAGCATGTTGATATTTAGGGAGAGGAGGTGTTGGAGTTGTTAAAATACATTAGGACAGTTAAGTCCCCGGGGTCTGACGGAATATTCCCCAGACTGCTCCACGAGGCGAGGGAAGAGATTGCTGAGCCTCTGGCTAGGATCTTTATGTCCTCGTTGTCCACGGGAATGGTACCAAAGGATTGGAGGGAGGCGAATGTTGTCCCCTTGTTCAAAAAAAGTAGTAAGGATAGTCGGGGTAATTATAGACCAGTGAGCCTTACGTCTGTGGTGGGAAAGCTGTTGGAAAAAATTCTTAGAGATATGATCTCTGGGCATTTAGAGAATCATGGTCTGATCAGGGACAGTCAGCATGGCTTTGTGAAGGGCAGATCGTGTCTAACAAGCCTGATAGAGTTCTTTAAGGAGGTGACCAGGCATATAGATGAGGGTAGTGCAGTGGATGTGATCTATATGGATTTTAGTAAGGCATTTGACAAGGTTCCACATAGTAGGCTTATTCAGAAAGTCAGAAGGCATGGGATCCAGGGAAGTTTGGCCAGGCGGATTCAGAATTGGCTTGCCTGCAGAAGGCAGAGGGTGGTGGTGGAGGGAGTACATTCAAATTGGAGGATTGTGACTAGTGGTGTCCCACAAGGATCTGTTCTGGGACCTCTACTTTTCGTGATTTTTATTAATGACCTGGATTCGTGCTCATGCGCCGATCGTGCATGCAGCCTGGTACAGCCGTTCCAATCTATTCTTACTTTCTTCTTCATACTTTTTAATTTACATTATTTTTTGTTTTTTTTTTCTCACGGTAACACGTCGAATCTGCACCCTCTCTAACATGCTGGTAGAGAGAGTTTTATTTGGGTTTTCTTTAGCGCTGGAAATGGTTACATCCCGACACGCTGGACAGAAGCAAGGTGGCATTGTGTATTCCACGGACCAGCAAAGACCGGCGGCTTAGCGAACAGAGGGGTGGACACCCCTGCTGAAATCCGGAGGAAAACACATAGAGGGGGATCACAAAGCCGAGGAAAGAGGACCGGGTCGAAACAACAGACTTTTGGAGAAGAGGAGTTCGGTGGGTAATACTGTTCCGGTTGACCGGATGTGCATTGAGAGTGGTAAGCGTAAAGGAGTTAGGTGCTTACTGTTCTGGCTAATAACTGATGGTGCAATCCGGGGTATACTACAATCAAGGAACGTGTTTACAGACTGGATATTGAACTTTTTACTGTTGGACTTCGGCCACATTCCACCGTGATACAACACTTGGCGGCACGGGAGGTCGTTCCTGCCTGTGGCCATCGAACATGCAGCTCCTCCCGTGGAGGGTCAGACACCCTGAGCCAATAGACTGGTCCTGGACTTATTTTCCATCTGGCATAGTTTGCATTTTGGTGTTTGATTGTTGGGGTTTTTTGTATTGCTATATTTATGCTCTATTCTTGGTTGGTGCGGCTGTAATGAAACCAAATTTCCCTCGGGAATAATAAAGTATATCTATCTATCTATCTATCTATGTGGGGGTAGAAGGGTGAAAGTTGGTGGTGTTGTAGATAGTGTAGAGGATTGTCAAAGATTGCAGAGAGACAGTGATAGGATGCAGAAGTAGGCTGAGAAATGGCAGATGGAGTTCAACCCGGAGAAGTGTGAGGTGGTACACTTTGGAAGGACAAACTCCAAGGCAGAGTACAAAGTAAATGGCAGGATACTTGGTAGTGTGGAGGAGCAGAGGGATCTGGGGGTACATGTCCACAGATCCCTGTAAGTTGCCTCACAGGTAGATAGGGTAGTTAAGAAAGCTTATGGGGTGTTAGCTTTCATAAGTCGAGGGATAGAGTTTAAGAGTTGCGATGTAATGATGCAGCTCTATAAAACTCTGGTTAGGCCATACTTAGAGTACTGTGTCCAGTTCTGGTCGCCTCACTATAGGAAGGATGTGGAAGCATTGGAAAGGATACAGAGGAGATTTACCAGGATGCTGCCTGGTTTAGAGAATATGCATTATGATCAGAGATTAAGGGAGCTAGGGCTTTACTCTTTGGAGAGAAGGAGGATGAGAGGAGACATGATAGAGGTGTACAAGATAATAAGAGGAATAGATAGAGTGGATAACCAGCACCTCTTCCGCTTGGTACCACTGCTCAATACAAGAGGACATAGCTTTAAGGTAAGGGGTGGGAAGTTCAAGAGGGATATTAGAGGAAGGTTTTTTACTCAGAGAGTGGTTGGTGCGTGGAATGCACTGCCTGAGTCAGTGGTAGAGGCAGATACACTAGTGAAGTTTAAGAGACTACCAGACAGGTATATGGAGGTGAGGTGAGGGATTATATGGGAGGCAGGGTTTGAGGGTCAGCACAACATTGTGGGCCAAAGAGCCTGTAATGTGCTGTACTATTCTATGTTCTATGTTCTATGAATAATATTTATATTCCATATAGAATATATTTTCAAATCCTAATTGCTTTCTACAGCGTCGCATACAGTCTGCCACTGACCAAGCTTCGGAAATAAAGTTTGTGAAGTTAAATTCATCTCAAAGGTTGCCCAATAAATATCAGAGTCTAGTGATTCAATGCCAAAGTTAATTTCTGGCCATTCATTGCTTGCTGAGTGCCCCCCAAGAGTTTAACCCATAGTTCCATATATCGTTTTAAAAGGAATGTTAGATTGACCTGAAATCCTTTCATTGTGCTCTTCCTTAGAGCTCATGTACTTTTTTGATAGTTCTGGTAAAGACTGATGCAACTTCAAAGGTATATTGAGCCAACCATGTAGCATGAGGTTATCTGACTGAATATTGCTCCTGGCCATCTTCCCTCAGAACTGATAGGAACAGCTTTCAGAGTGATACCGTGCCAGTTCAGATCTTCATCACCTCTGCCACCTGAGTAGGAGACACACGGTATACAGGTTACACTCAGCCTCATGTAACCTGATCTCCTGAAAGTCAGTGGAAATGACAATGCCACAGTCCCAAAGCAGCAGCAATGGGAGACACAGAGTTCTGGCTCTAAGAACAAAGACATCTATGCTGTCTTACCACATGCTTAGCCAATTATTGGATTTCTGGTACCAAAGAGACCGCATACCGGACTTTTCCAGTATTAGCTAAAGTGCTGTAATCTTCAACTGAGTTAAAGATGTTGAATGTGAGCATTCAAAGATCAAGTCCAAAAAAGGGGCATGGGGAGGGTACCAACACAATTCTCAGGAGGGAGTAAAGGAGAAGAAAATGGACATGCAAAGTTACAACACTTGGTTTGAAACCCTTTTTATTGGGCTCAGTAATGGCATTCACTAAGCAGATTTTATAAGTAAAATTAACCTGTGCAAGCATACTTAATTGAATATACATGTGCAGTAAACTGGCAGTTACCCAATAAAGAGTGAAATTTATAGCCCAGTTCGGCAATTACCAACACAGCAGATTCCTTCCATGTAGCAGTGTTGCCATAAAGGGACTTAGATTACAACAGGCACAACACAAATTATTTTGTAAAAAAATACAGTTACTCAATACAGAAAACTAAAAGTAAATCTTTGTACGTCAGTACTATGATTAAATATAGTTCCTGCTTTTGTAATTATTTTAACTTATCATTACTGTCTGTTACAATTGTTCAACATTTTGAAATATTCCCATTTTGTTCTGCACATAAATTTATCTCATTCTTATTTAGAACTAATGATATTGTCACTTAAAAGACACCTATGGTCGTATAAGATTTTTTGGCATTTCCTTATTCAACGTAACAAATATCTACATCAAAATCCATTGACAAAATCACTAATTGGAAAGGATGCAAGATTTTCAGACTCAGAAAGAAAAGATTCAGCCATATACAACTGCTAAATGAATCATCATGAGCCTAAAATAATTTTAATTATTTTATTTTGTCACAGTCTCATTGTAGAGTTTGTTTAAAGCCAAGTGACAAGGTACCAAAATTGTTTTTTAAAATTTAATATGTAGCTGTGTGCATGTTAAAAACTTCACAAATTGTAACTACTCCCTCACATTGTGATAAATCCAAAATTTTTTCAGGCCGATATTTTGCTAATTTTTATTTGCCAACTGTGTGTTGCAGGCAGTGGGTCTGAAGTCACTTATAAACCAGGCCAGGGAAAGATCTCTGACAGATAATAGATGTTTTGCGGTCAATGTTGTCAACAGAAATACCTTTGGCAAGAAGTAATTGAATTAACTAAATTTGAAAATCCAGCATCAGTGGGACTTGAACTCATTTTTCCTATCATAGGTTCAGGCCTCTGGATGATTACGTAGCAATGTAATCTCTGTCTAGCTACCCTACACACTGTTCCTGTTCTAACGAAAATTGAACAGAGTTTTCCTGTTGTTTTGCTGTCTGCCACATAGAGGAAAGGGAACAGGGGCCCAGAGAATAGAGATCCAGAGAGCTTACGAAGGAATGGGAGTGGAGGCCCAGAGGGTTTCAGAAGTGCAGAGAGACATAGGGACAGTGAGTGGGGAGCCAGAGTCTGGGAGGGAAGGGAGACTGAGGCCTGATCACAAACTGTGACATCACAGGACAGCAGGAAGGTCATTGGTAGATAGCTCTTTCCTGTATATTTATTCACACTCTTTACTGATTGGCTAAGAGATTTATATCAGCAGATGCTGGTGCAGCTTAGGAGTGCATGCATAAAATAATTAAGTACAAACATGGTTAATTAAATAGAACAGAAATGGCTGGGTAGATGATATGTAGAAGCTGCCATCTGTGTGTACTGGCAAACACCATTGTCATACTCAGGGATCACATCTCCCGCAAGCATCGACTATGCATGGATCTTTGGCTCGAGTTGATGAGCTGAAGTCTGAGCTTCAAGCAACGTGACACATCAGGGAGGGGGACATACAATGGATACTGTATTGCACTGTATTTCCACTGAAATAAAATGGACACTGTATTTCTGGAAGCAGTCACACCCTTTAGACTAATTACCATGAATGTGATCAGTGGTAATCTTCTCCATGGATTGTCACCTTGTTGTGGTGGAGAAGATTGTGTGGTCCTGTGATCCCGAGAGCAATGCCGTCTGGAGCTATGCTCCTGGTAGGGTCATCCATGGCAGTAAGGTCGAGGGTGAGGTCCCTGACAAAGAACAATCCAACCAAGACCTCAACGGTGGAACAGGTGGACGAAGTTACTTCGAACTCAACGGCTGTGTAGGCGGGTGAAAGTTGCAACAAATCCATCAGCTCCAGTCATCGTGGTTTCCATGCCATTGGAATCAGGTGGTTGATTTGTGAAGTGCCGTGTGCTTCTTGGAGTGCAACATCAAATACACGTTAAACAAATACACGCACAGGCGTCTTCGCTTTGGGGGCCACTTCTTCAGAACGAAGACCATCATCCCTGGCCTCAAGGGATAGCCATGACGATGACAATGATCAGTGGTCAGGTCCAGAAGAAGAGTCAGGAAGAGAGATGCAAAAGATGCATCTACAGGAGCCTCATCACTCATTTTTTTCAGACTTTAAGATAGGTTTGCAAGGAATACGTGCAAAATCTCCTTCTCAGTATGGTCTGCAATCTGTGGGGAAGGGAAGTAGGTATTCAAGAGTGGGAAGAAATTTGGTGGGGTAATGGCATAGCATAGTCTCGGGAACAAGCACCATTTCCTGAAGCAAATGCAGAGTTCTGAAAGTTGTGTTGTCAGCAATATCAGGTTCTGGGTTGAAGATAAGACCTTAGAGTTGGACAGGGAGGAGGATCCAGTTATTTTGATCCACGTACACACTAGCAGCATAGGTATGACTTAGAAGGAGGTTTTACTGAAGAATTACAAGCAGCCTGAGGCAAAACTAAAACACAAAACCATCAAGATAATGTTATTCTTACCCTTTTCACCTATTCTTTTAGAATAACAAATGACTTTGAATAATGAGTTCCCAGTTCTGGACACTCTGCAGCCGCGTCAGCTATAATATTGAACTCATTTCAGATAAACTTTTCAAGTGTAACACGCTGCAAGGTTTCACTGTTAATGTAATGGCCTCTCTGTAATGTTTCACTGCTGAGGTAATGGTTTCTCTGTAGCAGTAATGTTTGGGTTACGACTAGAGATAACGGGGCATGTTAGCCAATGAGTGGGATGTTGTTCTGTCTTGTGTATCTGGGAGCCGGGAATTTGCGGTCTTTTGCCGGGGAGGGATGAGGAGAGAAGATGTGAATGGAGACAGTTGGTAGACCACCGGATGGAGAGGATTTGGAGTGAGGGTCCGAAGATCAGCGATGATTGGAGGAAGTTGATGGTGACTGAACGGCCTTATCAATGAGCTCCAATATTGCGCTTTAGACTTTCATGAGAATGGGCCCTTTTCTTTTTTTTGTTTCTTTACTAACCATATAGTCAAATTAAGAATTATAAAGCTCAATCGTTTAATCACATATTGTGTACTGTTTGTTATTTTGCGGTACTGATTTGTAACAGGGGACACATTGCGCAGCATCTACCCAAATGAGATTTCTTAAGTTTGGCCAGGCCGGGGGCTATAGTCCCCTATATTAAGCCGCTAGCTGAACTGAGAGTTACACAAGCATTGATTTATTTTATATAATTATTACGTTTATAATTGTTACTTGGTGCGATTGAAGATGGATGACAGCTTACTGGTGGTTCATAAAGCAAGAAATATGTCTAAATACTTTATTAATAATACTTTTTCTGTGGAAAATTGTGGTAAACAATCACTGCAAACAATCAAGAGGCAAGCGAAAGGTCAAGGCATACCTTGCGAGGCAAAGTCAGAGTGAGGTCAAGAAATGTTTGAGAAGTGGTTGGAGTGATATCGAAACATGGCGTGTGAAGAGGTGAAAAGTGGGAGCAGAAGAGTTTCAGAACCTGTCCACCTAAACCAAGAGCAATGTCTAATCGACCTGAGTGCCGAGCCGATTTGTAAAGGTCAGGTATGGGCTGGGATGCGGCAGCAGGGTATCAAACCAAGAAGGCCGGGATCCTAGTGTGGGGAATGACCCGATATTTGGACATTTTAAATGCCAGGCCAAATGGATTGAAAAGGCAGGTGTCGGGACTGCAGGCGAGGGTTGGACTGGTTCTGCTTTCTGATCCGTGCTGTTTACTCCATTCTTTGTGGCACTGAGGCTAAGGCTATTGAGCCTGCTCCTGCTGCTTTGGGTTTCATGCCTGCAAGCTTCGTGACGACTTGCCCCATTGTGTGATGAACTGAGGCTGAGGCTATGGGCCTACTCCCGCTGCTTCGAGTTTCATGCCTGCGAGCTTCGCAACGATTTGCCCAGTTGTGTGATGAACTGAGGCTGAGGCTATGGGACTGCTCTGGCTGCTCTGGGCTTCATGTCTGTGAACTTACTTTCGCTCTGAATGTTGTTGCTTGCTTTTAGTGTTTGCACGATTTGTGTGTTTTTTCTCTCTATGTGCGCTGGGTGTTTGTAGGTCTTTTTATAATGGGTTCTTTCAGGTTTCTTGTTTTGTGGCTGCCTGTAATGCGATGGATTTCAAGGTTGTATACTTTATACATGCTTTGATGGTGAATGTACTTTGAACTTTGAACTTCTATTCCACTTTCTGCTGCAGGCTTTTCCACATACCTTTTTCCCTTCCTATCATGGTTTGATTGTGATTTACGTCTTCACTAACCTGTGCCACTGCTCTCTCACTTGTTTTGATTTAGACCATAAGACCATGAGATATGGGAGCAGGATTAGGTCATTTGGCCCATCAAGTCTGCTCCTCCATTTCATCATGGCTGCTCCAATTTTCCTCTCAGCCCCAACCCCTGCCTTCTCCCCATATCCCTTCTTGCCCCTACCAATCAAGAATTTATCAACCTCTGCCTTAAATATACATCAAGACTTGGCCTCCACAGCTACCTGTAGCAAAGAATTCCACAGATTCACCACTCCTAGGCTAAAGATATTCCTCCTCATCTCCATTCTAAAAGGACTCCCCTCTATTCTGAAACTGCATCCTCTGGTCTTAGACTCTCCCACCATAGGAACCATCCACTCCACATCCACTCTATCAAGACCTCTCACCATCTGATAGATTTCAATGAGGTCACCCCTCATTCTTCTGAATTCTAGTGAATACAGGCCCAGATCCATCAAACGCTTTTCATATGACAAGCCATTCAACCCTGGAATCATTTTTGTGAACATCCTTTCAACCCTCTCCAGTTTCAGAGCATCCTTTCTAAGATAAGGGACTCAAAACTGCTCACAATACTCCAAGTGAGGCCTCACTAGTGCCTTATAAAGTCTAAACATTACATCCTTGCTTTCATATTCCAGTCTCCTTGAAATGAATGACAAATTTACATTTGCCTTCCTCACCACTGATTTAATGTGCAAATTAACCTTTAGAGAATTCTGCACAAGGACTCCCAAGTCCCTTTGCTCATCAGTTATTTTTCTATTTTCTCTCCATTTAGAAAATCGTCAACCCTTTCATTTCTTCTAACAAAGTGCATGACCATGCACTTCCTGACACTGTATTCCATCTTCCACTTCTTTGCCCATTCATCGAATCTATCCAAGTCCTTCTGCAGTCTCTCTACTTCCTCAAAACTACCTGCCACTCCACCCATCTTTATATCGTCTGCAAACTTTACAACAAAGCCATCAATTCTGTCATACAAATCATAGACATTTAATGTAAAAAGAGTTGGTCCCAGCACAGACCCCTGTAGAACAACACTAGTCACTGGCAGCCAACCAGAAAAGGCTCCCTTTCTTCCCACACTTTGCCTCCTGCCAGTCAGCCACTGCTTTACCCATTGTAGAATCTTTCCTATAAGACCTTGGCTCAGAGCTTGTTAAGCAGTTTCCAGAAGGCCTTCTGAAAATCCAAGTACACCACATCAAACAATTCTCCTTTGTCTATCTTGCTTGTTATTTCTTTAAAGAATTCCAACAGCTTTTTCAGGCAGGATTTTCCCTTGTGGAAATGATGGCCTATTTTATTAAGCTTTATGTCAATTGAACGCTCCTCCCTCTGCCTGCTCTTAAAAGACCCCATTTAACTCAAAGCCCTATCTTTAAACTTATTTATCCAATAAATGAGAGTACTGATCTGGCAAGTTCAAATGAAGCTCTTCCCAATGGAGCATTATTCTCATGCTTGTGCTAGTGGCCTATGAATTGAAAACCACATCAATCTTTGAGCCTCTCATTTATTTTTCTAATCTGATTTATCATCTATCTAATGCTGAGCACTATAAAATAGCAACTTAAACATCATCCGCTGCGCACCTACTGCCCTTCCATTTACCCTATTTTTTTACTAACGACTGTATATGGGATGTAAGTCAATGTTCTAAAAGAATATGCAAAAAAGAAGTATCAACTGAGTGAGGTATCGGTGTGATGGTGACTCCTGGTATAGATGCAGTGGACTGTGATGTGGAACCAGTTTGGGTGGAAGTAACAAATAGCAAGAGAAAGAAAGATTGGATGGAATTGGTTTCACAAGGCACTACTGATTGAGTGTAAAAAATAACCCATAAATGGCAATACATTGAAGATGTGTTAGAAAGGAACTGCAATCGTCAATATATTTAAGAGGCTCTCCACAATCTCTACAGTTTCTTGAGGTCAAGTGCTGAACAGTTGTCATACCAAGCCTGACGTAAGCAGATAGGACACTTTCTTTGATGCATTGATGAAAATTGGTGATGTTCAAAAGGGGTCAAGTCAAGTTTCTTCAGCCTCCTGAGGGAGTGAAGGCACTGAGCTTTCTGGGCTGAGGCATCAAAATGGTTGGACCAGGAAAGACTATTGGTGATGTTTACTCCTAGAAATATGAAGCTATATACTCTCAGCCTCACCATTGTTGATGTGAACAGAAGTAAGTGCACTGCCCTCCTTCCTGAAGTCAACAACCAGCTCTTTTGACCTGCTGTTGTTGCGGGAACTGCTATGTCCTTCTATAGGCTCTGTATCTCCTTCCACTGCTCTAACTCATCATTATTTGAGACGTGGCTCATGATGGTGGTATCATTTGCAAAGCTATAGAGAGAGATAGAGCAGGCTCTGGCCTTGCAGTCATCAGTATACAGGGAGTAAAGTAGGGGGCTAAGGATACAGACTTGTGGGGCACCTCTGTTGAGAATAGCCGGCTGGTGGTGTAGTGGCATCTGCACTGGACTTTGAAGCCAGTGATCCCAGGTTCGAATCCGGCCAGCTTTCCATCATTGATGGGTTGAGCACTGAGCTAGCAACTGAGCCTTGAAAAAACCAGGCAAGATGCTAAAACAAGTGACCGGGTTGTTGCCCGAAGTGTCCCAAAGATGTGAAGAAGAATAACAACTGTTGAGAATAGTCATGGTGATGGTGTTGCCTATCCTTACTGATTGTAGTCAGGAAGTCAAGGATCCAGTTGCAAGGGCAGGAATTGAGTCCCAGATTTAGGAATTTGGAGATGTTTGCTTGGAATTAAAGGATTGAGATGCAGCTATAGTCCATAGACAATAATCTATGTCTTTACTATCCAGAGTGGCACATACAAAATGCTGGAGGACTTAGCAAGTCGGGCAGTATTGATGGAAAGAGATTAACAGTTGACGTTTTGGGCCGAGGCTCTTCTGCAGGACTAGAAAGGAAGGAGGGTGAAGTCAGAATAAAAAGGTGGGGGGAGGGGAAAGAGTACAAGCTAGGAGGCGATAGGTGAGGCCAGGTGGGTGGGGATGGGGAAAGAAAAGTCCTTTCCTGGTTTGCAGGTAAAGAGGCTTGGAGAACTGACAAGAAAAGTAAAAATCTGTTTCTAGTACTGTTGACTGTTGACAACTCAGGTGGCCTTCAACCACAGCACAAAAGAAGAAACACTGATTGTTCTGAGTGATTCACATACTCCTCTTCATGTCAACCATCCACATCATTCAGCAAGCATTTCAGTGGCCTTTGATGTTTACACAAAACTCAAATTTTATAGCTTAATTGCTTCTTGAGACTGTTTAAGTTGGGTAGCTTCTTCCCTCTATTCACTTCAACAACACTCTCGTAACAGTAGTCAGCTTTCAAGCGAGCAGCTGCATCACCAGCTCATGCCAGACAACTTACAGAGTTAAGTATGACAGAATAAAGACACAAAGCACTCTCCCTTCAAGAAATTTCATCTTGAGAATCTCACTGATTTCACAAAAAAAATCATTAAATGACAAAGAAGTGGCTTGCAATCTCTACCAATGCTGGAAAATAATGCAAGGGTGTTAACCTCAACAATTGTAATACTGTTGTTTAGAATCCAGTTTGATATTGCTAAAGAAATATACATATTAAACTTGCTGATCAAAAGGTATGGAAACAACATGGGAAAATACAAAGAAAACAGTAACCAATAAAGCAACTGTCATGGAGGATATCAATGTCTACTAGGTGAGCTGTCACAGGAAAGCTGCAATCACCATCAAGGACCCCCACCTCCCAGCTCATGTTCTCTTCTCACTGCTGCCATCAGGAAGAAGGTACAAGATTCTCAGGTCTCACACCACCAGGTTCAGGAACAGTTACTACCCCTTAACCATCAGGGTCTTGAACCAGAAGGGATAACTTCACTTGCCCCATTACTGAACTGTTCCCACAATCTATGGACTCACTTTCACTGGCCCTTTGTCTCATGCTCCTGATATTTATTGCTTCTTTATTTATTATTATTATTAATATTGCTTCTCTCTTTTTTATACTTGCACAGTTTGTTGTGCTTTGCATATTGGTTGTTTGTCCGTCCTGTTGGGTTCAGTATTTCTATTGATGCTGTTGCGTTTCTTGGATTTACTGTGTATGACCACAAGAAAACAAATCTCAGGGTTGTATGTGGCAACATATATGTACTTTGGTAAAAAAATTTACTTTGAATTTTGAATATTTTCTAAAACCTATAGACTCACTTCCAAGGTCTCTACATCTCATGTTCTTGGTATTAATTAATTAATTTATTTATTGTATTTGCAGATGTGTGGGCACGTGGCCAAGTGGTTAAGGCATTGGACTAGTGACCTGAAGGTCATGAGTTCGAGCCTCAACCGAGGGAACGTGTTGTGTCCTTGAGCAAGGCACTTAATCACACAGTGTTCTGCGACGACACTGGTGCCAAGCTGTATGGGTCCTAATGTCCTTCCCTTGGACAACATTAGTGTCGTGGAGGGGGCAGACTTGCAGCACGGGCAACTGCTGGTCTCCAATACAAACTTGCCCAGGCCTGCGCCCTGGAAAGTGAAGACTTTCCAGGCACAGACCATGGTCTCGCAAGACTAACGGATGCCTAGAATGTATTTGCAGAGTTTGTCTTTGTTTGCACATTGGTTGTTTGTCAGTTTTTGTTTGTGTGTAGGTTTTTCTTTGATTCTATTTATTTTTTTGTTCTACTGTGAATACTTGAAAAAAAATGAATCACAGGATAGTATATGTTGACATATACATACTTTGAACATAAACTTAGTTTGAACTTTGAAAAAAAATCTACCAATAACCTAAACAGTTGTAAATTCAATCAATATTACTGGCCCTCTGCTGTTTGAGGTCAACCATGGATGTTGCATTCTATGTTGAAGCTGTCTATGTTGAAGTCGATACGCAAGCCGGGGCAGTACAATGTGGTAAGCAATCTATTGCCCCTGCAGCAAGTTCCCCCTCTCCACACAGCTGATGAATCCAAAGGAAGAGCAGGCACCAATGCAGTTTGACACCAGCGGCATCGCAGGAGGAGCCAGTTAGCGTAGAACTCAGTGTGAGACTGACTTAGGGACACCAGCTTCAGATTTTCCTCAGGGTTTACTCCTGAAACCTTCCCCATGAGTGGGTATAGCTGCAAGGTAGCAGAGGTTTGAGATCAGAGTTTTCTTTCTCCTACATAAGCTGCCAACTATGGCTGATGAATGCCATCTGCCCGGAGCAACTGGTTACCTGCCTTTTCCCCTTCTCCTGTCAGTAGAAATGGTTCTGTCTGGCTTAGCAGCTAAGTCACTGAGGACCAGGAGCTGAACTTGGTTGTCAGAGGCTATTTGAGACACCCGCCACTGGGATCATGTAATCAGCAGTGGGAGCTTATTCCCACTAACCCCCACCTCCCCAACCCCCCCCCCCGGCTATAACAGCATTAGGGAATCACAATTATATAATCAAGATCATATAACCCATAATAGGCATTGAATTTGCCTAGATATATAAGCTTGCAATGTCTTCATCTATATTCCAGAAAGCAGAGCTTGTTTCATATTGTTTCCTACATGGTATTTGGTTCTTATGCAATAACTGCTCCATAATAAGTTCCAAGCTAGCTATTCAAAATATAGAAGAATCTTTTAACTTCTGAGGTTTATTAGTTTTGATCAGCTGATCAATTTGGATTAAAATCTTTTCAAACATTGGCTTTCCTTGTGTCTGTAAGAAGAATGAATGAAATCAGGCCATGTTCAATATAAATTATTTTATTATCGGGGCAAGTGTATACATTGACATCCAGAAAATGGTATGATTGGCTAAAATATGTAATGGTATACTGCGCAGTGGAAATTTATTTAATGAATCAAAAATGAATAATGTCATGAAAGAAATTCAACAGCAATTATTGTCAAAGTGGTAAATTTTAGGAAGTTGGATTTGGCCAGTATTTCCACCACATCTGTAACAGTTCTGAACAGAAACCAGGCTTCCTTCACATCTATTGTACACTGATTCCCACTGACAGATCAAGTGGTGAGCATGTAGAGTAGTATTTGGAGGACTGTGACCTGGCTCTCTTGAAAAATAGTCAGGGTTTCAAAATCTGAACCAGCTCCTTTTCTTGAAGGATTGAGTAGTTCATTTATTTTTCTCTTTTGTTAAGACCCAGTTCCTCTCAAATGACATATTCACTGATTATGATTGACACAAGTAAGGTTTCTGATTTTCTTGCTGGGCTGTCATACTTTCCAATCTTTCACAATGCAGTCCCTTTATCTGCTGCAGTGAACTTTCTCATTCAACTCTGTCCAGTTACTTTTCGCAGAGTGCTCATGTGCTGTTTGTTGAATGTAGTGACCTAACTAACACTTCAGCTATAAATTATAATTATACCTTAAGAAATACTGGATCTGCACCTACATGATTTCATCTAGTAACTTAGCTTTACATACGTAAAAAAAATCTCTCCACTGTCAAAAAAATAAGGTACCACATTCTGTGGTATTGTATTTCAAACACATCCTGCAGTTTTGAACAATCACGTGAAAATGTAATTTAAGATATTATCCATACATCTCTCTGATCCAAAAACTTTTCAGTTTCGTTATAATTCCTTGGCTGGATGATTAGTAATTGGAAAGTCTTCCAATTACTTTCCAATTACTAATCTTCCAGACAAGGAATTTTAACGAAACTGAAAAGTTTTTTTTTTGATCTGTCTGATCAAAATAACTTCTCCCATAAAGAAATCAAATAATAATTAGCTACATTGCGAATATTGACCGGTCGGTGCTGTAGTGGCAGCCGAACCACCTTCGAGGTGAGTGGTCCTGGGTTTGAATCTGGCCGGCTCCCTGCACGCTTTCCATCCATCCTGGGTCGAGCAACTCTGCCTCATAAAAAAATAGACAAGATGCTAGAGAAACAGCAAAGTTTGCTGCCCACGTTTGCTTACTGGTTTCTACAAAGCAAGAAACACGAAAGAACCCAATTAGAGAAAAAATAAATAAATGACCGACACCGGAAACACTAGAGGAAGGGGGAAAGGTCACAAGCCATGCAAAAAAATTGAAGTGAACACAACATTCCGAACCAAATTGAGTCCTCAGATCCGAACCCCGGAGCAGCCCGGAGTAGGCCCAAATCCTCACTTGTTAGTTCATATTAGCAGGCGTGGACCACAGTAGTCAGGGCAGTCTTCATAGCTTCAGTGCCACGGAGAGAGAGGTGTCCATCGTGGAGAGTGAGCGAAATTGGCACTCACCTTGGATCGCGACACCCTGTCTTTTCAGGCTATCTGGGCCAGCGTTTAAATTGACCAAACAATGGAACAGCAAAAGGCTCCAGCGAGGAGTGAACATTGTGGACAGTGAGTGAAATCATCTGTCGCCTCCGGGTTGGGCTGGCATTTAAGTTGTCTAAACAGTGGATTGTACTTTGCACTAGAACCCAGCCACTGCAAAGGGCTCTGGGCCTAGATCACGCTGCCCAGTGACTCGATCCATGCCCAGATTTCACTGCCCAGCCCGAAGCCGCTCTCAAGTTCTTTAAACCGGCTCAGTTGTACAGGTATCAGAACTCCACGGCCTAGACTTCTCCACAAATGGCTCACTCCATCTGCATTGATCTGCAACACACCATCTCAGTCATCTCTCAAACTCGCCTCAGCACCACTCGCCTTCTCACCATTCACAGCAATAAACCTTTGACATTTCAGGCCAGGACCCTTCACCAGAACCTGCAATGACACCTGCATTTTTCAGATAGTGATCTGATTATGCATATCTAGTCTGTGGTAGTTGTGAGGCACCTCTATTATAAATTTCATAAATCTAATGGTAATTTAGATTTCCTGTAACTGTAAATAAAAAGGTCATAGAAAGACAGTGCTGAATTAAAAATTGTTAGAATAGGCTGATTGTCTACTTATGTATAATTCTGTTTAAAATATATAATCAGTGAGGATATAAATCTGTCTCACATTGTGAAGGTTTAAAATATTGCAGTAATAGGCAATAATTAAATTAGAAGAAAAGGTATATAAGTATATATAATTGTGCCAGGCAATTATATTGTCAAAGTATATGTGTTCTAAATGAACTGTTTTACTTCATGAAGTTAAATAAACAAAGCTTTAGAATAAATTATTATTTATGTTATTATTTTAAATTACATACAGTATATTTTCTGTATTAGTCATTTAAGTGATTACAACCACATTTTAGCATCCATTATACATTTGCAATACAGATTTTTCCTTGGAATTTTTGACCCAGTTTCACTGTATGAAAGCGGTTACTGTTGATTTAAACCTGATAGATGGACAACCTTGTGTTCACAGTTAACAGCTTGTTGAGCCAAACACTCAAATAAAGGTGACAAAATATTTTCACTTCAACTTGTCTAAGTGAGAGGGGAAGAACTGTGCTGAGATAACAGAAGCGATCTATATTGTCCAGAGCTTCATTACCGATAATAGATTTTGGGTGGGAGTCATCAATTTTCCTTACAGCCATTGCCTTGTGAACAGTGTCTGCATCAGAGGACTTATTTTATAATGATTTTTTTAAAGGTCCAAGTAATGAATCACAAATTTCTACAGATGTACTGTGGAGAGCATTCTACCTGACTGTATCACCGTCTGGTATGGCAGTGGGGTGGGAGGGGTGGAATTGGGCTACGACACAAGATTGAAATAAGCTGCAGGGAGCTGTAAACTCAGCTCCATCATGGGTACTAGCCCCCCATAGTATCCAGGACACCTTCAAGGAGCAATACCTCAGAAAGGTGGCAGCCATCATTAAGGAGGCCCATCACCCAGGAAATGACCTGCTCATATTGCTACCATCAGGGAGGAGGTACAGGAGCCTGACGGCACACACTCAACAATTCAGAAATAGCTTCTTCCCCTCTGCCATCAGATTTCTGAAAAGACATTAAAGCCATGAACACTAACACACTACCTTTTTTTTATTTTTAGAAACATAGAAAACATACAGCACAATACAGACCCTTCGGCCCACAAAGCTGTGCCGAACATGTCCCTACCTTAGAACTACCTAGGCTTACCCATAGCCCTCTATTTTTCTAAGCTCCATGTAGCCATCCAGGAGTCTCTTTCAAGACCCTATCGTTTCCGCCTCCACCACTGCCGCCGGCAGCCTATTCCACACACTCACCACTCTGTGTAAAAAACTTACCCCTAACATCTCCTCTGTACCTACTTCCAGGCACCTTAAAACTATGCCCTCTCGTGCTAGCTATTTTAGCCCTGGGGAAAAACCTCTGACTATCCACACGATCAATGCCTCTCATTATCTTGTACACCTCTATCAAGTCACCTCTCATCCTCCGTCAGTCCAAGGAGAAAGGGCCAAGTTCACTCAACCTATTCCCATAAAGCATGCTCCCCAATCCAGGCAACATCCTTGTAAATCTCCTCTGCACCCTTTCTATGGTTTCCAGGTCCTTCCTAATGGTGAAGCGACCAGAACTGAGCACAGCACTGCAAATAGGGTCTGACCAGGGTCCTATATAGCTGCAACATTACCTCTCGGCCCTTAAACACAATCCCATGATTGATGAAGGCCAAATCACTATATGCCTTCTTAACCACAGAGCCACCTGCGCAGCAGCTTTGAGTGTCAATGGATTTGGACCCCAAAATTCTTCTGATCCTCCACACTGCCAAGAGTCTTATCATTAATGCTATATTCTGCCATCATATTTGACCTACCAAAATGAACCACCTCACACTTATCTGGGTTGAACTCCATCTGCCACTTCTCAGCCCAGTTTTGCATCCTATCAATGTCCCATTGTAACCTCTGACAGCCCCTCACACTATCCACAACAGCCCAACCTTTGTGTCATCAGCAAATTTACTAACGCATCCCTCCACTTCTTCATCCAGATAATTTATAAAAATTTCAAAGAATAGGGGTCCCAGAACAGATTCCTGAGGCACATCACTGTTTACTGGCCTCCATGCAGAATATGACCCATCTACAACCACTCTTTGCCTTCTGTGGACAAGCCAGTTCTGGATCCACAAAGCAATGTCCCCTTGGATCTCATGCCTCCTTACTTTCTCAATAAGCCTTGCATAGGGTACCTTATCAAATGCCTTGCTAAAATCCATATACACTACATCTACAGCTTAACCTCCATCAATGAGCTTAGTCAAAAAATTCAAGCATGCTCGTAAGGCACGACCTGCCTTTGACAAAGCCATGCTGACTATTCCTAATCATATTATACCTCTCCAAATGTTCATAAATCCTGCCTCTCAGGATCTTCTCCATCAACTTATCAACCACTGATGTAAGACTCACAGGCTTATAATTTCCTGGGCTATCCCTACTCCCTTTATTGAATATGGAACAACATCCACAACCCTCCAATCCTCCAGAACCTCTCCCGTCCTCATTGATGATGCAAAGCTCATTGCCAGTTCTCATTAATCTCCTCCCTCACTTCCCACGGTAGCCTGGGGTACATCCCATCTGGTCCCGGTGACTTATCCAACTCGATGCTTTCTAAAGGCTCCAGCACATCCTCCTTCTTAATGTCTACATTCTCAAGCTTTTCAGTCCACTGCAAGTCATCCCTACAATCGCCAAGATCCTTTTCCTTAGTGAATATTGAAGCAAAGTATTTATTAATACCTCGGCTATCTCCTCCGGTTCTATAAACACTTTTCTATTGTCACACTTGATTGGTCCTATTTTCTCATGTCTTATCCTCTTGCTCTTCACATACTTGTAGAATGCCTTGGGGTTTGCCTTGATCCTGTCTGCCAAGGCCTTCTCACGGCCCCTTCTGGCTCTTCTAATTTCATTCTTAAACTCCTTCCTGCTAGCCTCATAATCTTTTTTTTTATGATTATGAAGACACGTAGTCCTTTTTTATTGTCATTTAGTAATGCATGCATTAAGAAATGATACATTATTTCCTCCGGTGTGATATCACAAAACACAGGACAAACCAAGACTGAACATACTGACAAAACCACTTAATTATAACATATAGTTACAAACAGTGTAACAATACCATAACTTGATGAAGAAGTCCGTGAGCACAGTAAAGTTCAAAGTTTCTCAAATGTCCCACATCTCACGCAGACGGGAAAAGGAAGAAAAACTCTCCCTGCCATGCTGACCACAATCCGAC
This sequence comes from Mobula hypostoma, assembly GCF_963921235.1. Taxonomy (NCBI): domain Eukaryota; kingdom Metazoa; phylum Chordata; class Chondrichthyes; order Myliobatiformes; family Myliobatidae; genus Mobula; species Mobula hypostoma. The sequence goes on along the minus strand of NC_086099.1, from coordinate 34,019,377 downwards.
TCTGAGTCATCCGAAAACTTCGATCTCTGATCAGCTGTCTGACTCCGAGTACTGAGCGCCATCTCTGTCCAAACGATTGGGCCTCCTTCTCGGTTGCCAAAAGCAGGCAAGGCCGGGGATTTTGAGGCCTACCATCCGAAAGATTCCCGACCACACAGTAATGACAGCAGCGGACGGGCATTTCAGAAATTTCTCCAGATGTTCCTCTGTGCTTTCACGTCCATTCTCCATCAAATCAGAATTGTCCCCAGCCCCTATTTAACAGATACGATATCATTTTTCACCGAAGGGCTGCGCATGCGCAGGCGCGCTGCCAGCTTCTCCTCCCACCTTCTAGAATCTTCTAGATTCATATCATGACCTAGTTTTTTGAACCTTTCATAAACTTTTCCTTTCTTCTTGACTAGATTTACAACAGGCTTTTCGCCCCATGGATCTTGTACCCCACCATCCTTTCCATGTCTCATTGGAACGTACCTACTCAGAACCCCATGCAAATATCCCCTGAACATTTGCCACATTTCTTCGGTACGTTTCCCTGAGAACATTTGTTTCCAATTTATGCTTCCAAGTTCCTGCCTGATAGCCTCATAGTTTCCCTTACTCCAATTAAATGTTTCCCTAACTTGTTTGTTCCTATCTCTCTCCAATGCTATGGTAAAGGAGACAGAATTGTGATCATTATCTCCAAAATGCTCTCCCACTGAGAGACTTGACATCTGACCAGGTTCATTTCCCAATACCAGATCAAGTACAGCCTCTCCTCTTGTAGACTTATCTACATATTGTGACAAGAAACCTTCCTGAACACACCTAATAAACTCCACCCCATCCCAACCCCTCACTCTAGGGAGATGCCAATCAATATTTGGGAAATTAAAATCTCCTACCACAACAACCCTGTATTATTATTCTTTTCCAGAATCTGCTTCTCGATGTCCCTGTTACTATTGGGTAACCCATAAAAAACACCCAGCAGAATTATTGACCCCTTCCTATTCCTAACTTCCACCCACAGAGACTCTGTAGACAACCCCTCCATGACGTCCTCCTTTTCTGCAGCTGTGACACTATCTCTGATCAACAGTGCCATGCCCCCACCTCTTTTGCCTCCCTCCCTATCCTTTATGAAACATCTGAAGCCTGGCGCTTGAAGTAACCATTCCTGCCCCTGCACCATCCAAGTCTCTGTAATGACCACAACATCATAGCTCCAAGTGCTGATCCACGCTCTAAGCTCATCCGCTTTATTCATGATATTCCTCGCATTAAAATCACATCTCAAACCATCGGTCTGAGCATGTCCGTTCTCTATCACCTGCCTATCCTCCCTTGCTTTCCCTATTTGTGAGCCAACCTCCCTTTCCTCCATCACTTCAGTTCGGTTCCCACCACCACCCCCCCCCCAGCAATTCTAGTTTAAATTCTCCCCAATAGCCTTAGCAAACCTCCCCGCCAGGATATTGGTCCCTTAGATTCAAGTGCAACCTGTCCTTTTTGTACAGGTCACACCTGCTCCAGAAGAGGTCCCAAAGATCCAGAAATCTGAATCCCTGCCACCTGCTCCAATCCTTCAGCCACGCATTTATCCTCCACCTCATTCTAATCCTATACTCACTGTCACGTGGCATAGGCAGTAATCCCAAGATTACTACCTTTGAGGTCCTGCTTCTCAACTTCTTTCCAAACTCCCTTTTTTTAAAAAAAACTATTTTTGCATTACTTATTTAAATTAACTATTTAATATATATACTTACTGCAATTCACAGTCTTTTCTCTATTATTATGTATTGTACTGTGCTACTGCCACAAAGCCATGTTTCATGACACATGCCCTTAGTGTTAACCTGACTCTGTTGAATTGCACTATGCTACTCTTTCCCTGTGCCTTTCTATTTCATTTTGGTTTATGTATTAATCCAAGTCCTTCTTGAAAGTTGGCAAATGTATCTCTACTACCACTCTTTTAGTTCAGTTAGGCCACAGGGGTTCCAACCCTTTTTTATGCCAGGGAGCTTACCATTAACCATCTGTGGACCTCAGGTTGCAATCCCCTGAGTTAGAGAGTCTAAAATTTCGAAGTGCAACTAAACCCAACATGCAAACTACCTCCTAAAGCGTTGGGTCAGAATATGATGCAGAAAATAGTCTATGATCAAATGTGGAGAATTAGTCATTTTCTCAAATCTATTTCTTTCTGTTATTGGAATAGATAGAGTGGATAGCCAGCACCTCTTCCCCAGGGCACCACTGCTCAATACAAGAGGACACGACTTTAAGTTAAGGGGTGGGAAGTTCAAGGGGGATATTAGAGGAAGGTTTTTTACTCAGAGAGTGGTTGGTGCGTGGAATGCACTGCCTGAGTCAGTGGTGGAGGCAGATACACTAGTGAAGTTTAAGAGACTACTAGACAGGTATATGGAGGAATTTAAGATGGGGGGTTATATGGGAGGAAGGGTTTGAAGGTCGGCACAACATTGTGAGCCGAAGGGCCTGTACTGTGCTGTACTATTCTATATTCTATGTTCTATGTTCTATTGGTTTGAGTATCTTCAATGGAAGAATCAGGGAAGTAATTAAAAATGGATGCAAGATAATAGTGTAAGAAAATAGTGTGCAGAAACTATTTAAAGTAGTATAGGAGGTTGAGAAGGTAGTTAATAAGGCATAGATAATTCTGGTTTTTATCGAAAAAGCCATAGATTATTAAAGTAGGGAAGTCATATTAAACCTGTGCAAAATACTTGTCTGCAGTAAATTGGAGCATTATCTTCAGTTCTGGGAATTATGAGAAGCATGATAAAAGATTGGAATGAGTCCAAAGACACTTTAAAGAATGTTTCTTGGGATGAAAGGCTAGTGCTACAAATATAGTGTAGATTAGAAATGTTGTGACGTTTTAGAGAAGAAAATGCTAAGGACAAATAAAATAGAGGTTTGGACTGTGCAAATAATAGGAGGATGTTCCTATTGGTGAAAGGGGTAGGGATAAAGATCACAGGTATAAAATTAAGGGATAGAGAATTAATAGTGACATAAGAAGAATTTTCTTTTACATTACAGATGCAGAATGCTGAAGGACATCAGCAGGTCAGGCAGCATCTCTAGAAAAGAGTAAACAATCAATGTTTTGGGCTGAGACCATTCATCTGCAGATTTTCTTTTGTTTGTTTTTTTTTTGTACGTAATGTGCGGTTTTAATCTAGAATGCCCGATGTGGTGGAAGCACTTTCTGTCATGGTTTTTCAGGAGGAAACTGGATAAATCTTTGATGAAAAAAAAATTGACAAAACCACAGAAAAGGATTGGAGAAGGAAGAGAGGTGGTGGGTGAACTCCATAAGCTACTCTTGCAGAGTGCCGATGCTGGCACAAAACCCAAATGTTCTTCTTCTGCATTGTAACTATTCTATGGTTGAATTATTATTTAATTCCCATAAACGTTCATTGACTACTTACCAAGATATTTTATGGTCTCAACCGCCATTGTTTTAGGGAGTTGAAAATTAGCTCAGGTGGGACGATATCTGATGAGGAGATGAAATAGCACCAACCTTCTTCAACAGGATGGCCTTTATTGGAACAAACATCTGTTGGAGAAGGTGAAATTCATACCTGCCTATGGAACAAAGAACATGTTTCTGAAGGCAGTCAATTTGTTTGGTTTTAACCACTGTTTCACTTTCAAAGCCCATTGAGGGAAATTTGACACTCAGAGAACTCAGAGGAGATTGAAAATAAATTTCTTCAAAATATCATATTGATCCAGAAAGTAACTTTTCAGCTAAATAGATTTATTTACTATAATTTGTGTATCATGATTTTCAAAGGTTCATTTATTATCAAAGTATGCATGCAGTATACAACTCTGAGATTTTTCTTCTCCAGATAGCCACAGAATTAAGAAAAACTCATGGAAGTCAGTTTAGAGAGCAACAGCAAACCCAACACCCCTGCACAAAAAGAACGACAACACAATTATGAACACCCCCAAAACTCCCCTCCTCCACATGATACGCATCAAGAACATCAGCCCCCAAGTCCCCCTCTCTTTGCACAAAAATATGTAACAAGAATATTGGCCCACAAACCACCCTTCCCCACGTAAAAATTGAACGAGAATAGTCGAAAACACAGAGTATAAAAAACTATTAAGACTGAAATAAAAGTTCATAGTCCATGGTCCAAATCCATAACTATAAACACAAAAAACCTTGGTAGTATCCTTCAGGCACAGCGACAGTGTGTCTCGCACTTTTGTCCCAAGTAAATCATTTTGAAACATTTCACTATAATTTATATCAGAAAAAGAAAAATCTTTGGATGTGTACAATAAGTGGAATTTTGAAAAACAAATGACTGCCATGTTGAAAGATACACAAAATGCAGGAAATACCTAACAGATCAGTCAGCAGTTGTGAAGGGAGAATGAGTTTACATTTCAGTTTAATGGTCTTGCTTTGGAACAAGAGATTTGTCTGAAAAGCAATAGTGTTCAGAGATATCCATGGGTATTTACTGGATTTGGTTTACTCATTTTCCCGTAAATTTTTCTCATTGTGATGTAATTGTTCACTGGAATCTAGGACCATGATTTCAGGGTAGAGAGCTGCACAGTTAAAAAGGAAACAAGAAGGAAATAAATATATGTTCTGTAATATGAATATATTCAAAATCAAGGAAAAGAAGAACCTTGTTTTGTTGGTCATCCCGAGGGTTCCTGAAACATTCAGTATTTGCTCATTAAACAAACTCATGTCACAAACTTAGACACTTCTCAAATGTAATCATTGACATCATGATGGCAAATTTAACATACATGTCCAAAATTTAAATTAGCAGCAATTTAATTGAACCAGGAATAGCAGAGTCAATGGAACTTCAACATCTGCAGCCTTTCCACTAATCTGCAATCAGTCAATATCATGGGTCCCTAAAGAAACTGTGGTATAAAAAAACATTAACTTCACATAAAATGGAGCAACCATGTCACAAACAGTCATGTTCACTGCTAATTGAATAAATAGTTGCTGATCTGTCAAGGTTTGTCACTCCTAAATGTATACCATGCTTTGTTTTAACAAGGCAACACAGAGATATTTTGCGAAGCTTTTTAGTAAGTTGATGGAGTGTATCCATGGTTACTGATGTTGTTTTCCGTGGGTGTGACCTTCTTATTAACCCTTGAAATTTTAATAAATGATGTGATGTGCCTGTCATACAACAAATTATCCGGAAAAATGTTGGGATTGATTTTGACAGTTAAGCAGAACCCAAACAGATTCAGCACAAACCTTAGTACAAAAAATAGATGGGCAGAAGTTCATAGACCAAGTATGAGCTGGTTGATTTCACAATCTATGTTCATCTAAGAGAAGACAGATGTGAAGACTCAAAGAGCCATATTTTGCAGGGAGGCCGTGTAATTTTTGTGTGAATGGTTGACTTTCCTCCACAGAAGTGCAGTTGTGTGCAATATTTCTGCAGTTCCGTGAATGAAATCTGAAGTCCTGAATTTGCTAATGGCAGTTTACTGGCATTTTGCAAACTGTTCACTAATTTCAAATCCTTTGAGTGGAATTCACTTGATTGAAAGAGAAAAATCAAAGAAATTGTAAAATGGATGTGTTTGTAGTTTAGTCCTTTTTCAATTTTGAGGTAATTTGAATATGTTAATATATTTTTGGGTGCAGATAGTTATTTCTATGTCTCAAAATGCTTAAAGATGAAAAGAACATAGGTCATGCAATTCCCAAATAGTTTTGCAATGTGTTCGAATGTCAGATATTTAGGAACTTCCCTAATTTTTTTTTAGTTTTGATGGATGGCTAACTTGGCATAGCTGCTAGCTAGATGTCATAGCGGCAGTTTCATGAGCATGGTTTCTCTGGTGCCTGCATGTGTAGGACTTTATGAGTGAAAGGCCCTGCCGCACCACTTTGTTCTTAACTTGGCACATGGAACAGATAACGTGGATAAGTACAATACAGTGCAGGGCCTTTGAACCATAATGCAGTGCCAACCTCTTAAGCCACTCCGTGATCAAAGCAATCCTTTCCTCCTACATAGCCCAAAACACTCTATTTTTCTCTTATCCACGTGCCTATTTAAGAGTCTCTTAAATGTACATGATGCATGAGCCTCTGCCTCCACCCCTGACAATATGTTCCTTGTTCTTATCAGGCTCTGTGCAAAAACCGACCTCCAATATCTCCCCTAAATTTTCCTCTACTCACCTTCAAAGAATAATCTATGGTATCAGCTGTTGCTGCGCTGGGAGAAAGGTGCTGGTGGTCCACTCTGTATTGTAGATCTCTATCAAGTCGCCTCTCATCCTTTCTAGATCCATGTGGTTGCTGATAATCAGACAGCAAGCCCCATCTCTATCTTATGTGACATTTGCGGGCATAAATAGTAAGAAAGCTGCAAATACTCAGCAGGTCAGTCAGCATTTGTGGAGAAATAAACAGAGTTAATGTTTCGGAGCATGATCCTTCATGTGAACTCAGTACATTTAGAAGTCAGGCTTGTTTTAAGTTACAGAATGAGGTGGGGGAGTTTGGGGGGTGGAATTGGGAATGAGGTGGTGCAGAGAATGAAAGGAACGTCTATGATAGGGTGGATACCTGGATGGTCGAGGTGGGTAGTAACAGAGAACGGTACTGTAGTCCTTGTTAATGGAACAAGTATAGAATAGAATCATCCTTGTGCTGACATTGGAAAGGGTTCAGAAGAGGCTCACAAGGATGATTCCAGGAATAAAAGGGTTATCACAGGAGGAACATTTGATGGCTCTGGGCCTGTACTCATTGAAATTTAGAAGGATAAGGGGTGATCTCATTGAAACCTTTCAAATGTTGAAAAGCCTAAACAGCGTAGATATGGAAAGGATGTTTCCCATGGTGGGGGAGTCTAGGACAAGGATAAAGGGGCATCCATTTAAAACAGATGCAGAGGAATTTTTTTAGCCAGAGGGTGATGAATTTGTGGAATTTGTTCCCACAGGCAGCTGTGGAGGCCAGGTTGCTGGGTATATTTAAGGCACAGATTGATATGTTCTTGATTGGACACTTCATCAAATGTTAGGGGGAGAAGGCTGGGGAATGGGGTTGAAGAGGGGAAAAAAGGCTCAGCCGTGACTGAATGGCAGAGCAGACTCGATGGGCCAGATGACCTAATTCCACTCCTATATCTTATGATCTTATGGTTTAAGAGGGAAGAGGAGACATAATTAGAAGGGGATGCGGAACCTGGGAGGTTCAGAGCATGGCCTAGTCTGGTGCCAAATCCAGAAGCCAACAGCTAATGTGGGTGGCCTGCCTGGAATTGGAAAGTCCATGCCTTTTTTAAAGGTTTGTTTGTAAAAGTGATCCATAAATGTCCATTCTGTTCAAAATTATTCCAAAGTCTGGCCCGGTGTATAAAGAAATCCTTGAAAATGATATCCTTCTTGAGGATACAATGAAGCACATGGCCACTTGTTGGCACTGCTGCTGGGTTCAAAGCCAATGGACTCAATCTATAGCCAGGAATGGCTCTCACCTGCTTGCACTCACTTCTCCATTTCTGGCAGGCTGGATAAGTGAACCCCTCTGCTTCTGTGAAGGATCCATAGATGATAAAGTTTTGCATTGAAGTGCTTTGTTGTAGTACTAGATTTCCACATCCTATAATGTTCTTACTTCCGGTAAGATGGCCAAACTTATACATGCAGTGGCCTCTCGGGAGCCAAACAAAGGTGTTTTTTTCTTTGTTAAATGTGTTTCTATACATAGTAAGACTATTCTTGACTCCAATAACTATGTGTATAGCAGTTCCACTGCATCAGTGAGCTGCTCATTGTTCAGAGTAGCTGGCCAGGATGTTGTAAGAGCCAGCCAGTGGTTCAGAGAGACAAGTCGGCCCATTGGGCCAAGAGAATCATGTTGGGCCATTGGGCCAGAGAGGTTGAGATACACCATCTGGCCGAGGGATTCAAGCCGGGCTGCTGGGCCTGAGGACTCGAGCTGGGCCATCGGGCCTGGGGATTCAAGTCAGGCTGTCGGGCTGGAAGATTTGTGTCGGGCCACAGGAGGAGGTGTATTGTGTTTAGAAGAGCTGACCTGGGTGGAGATCATTCTGCTGCCTAGAGGCACTGGAGTTGGTGCCTTCAAATTGCCACAAAGGCAGCATGTAGTGAAACCATGAGTGACTGTCTTGGATGTTTCTTTTGTGATTGCAAGACCCTGTTCAACATTGATTGCTGCAGGCCTGCTTCCCTTGTTTAGAGATGAGATAGGTGTCAAGGCAGAAGTGTTGTCTCAGTTGTGACGTGGACTAGGCCTCAAACTTCGGGCTTGCATTGTAGTGTGCTGCCTGGGCTCGGTTGGGGGTGGCCTCGCCCTTTGGTGCTGCCCTCCAGTGTTGGATTAGTGGAATTACAGGCTGGACTGCCAAGAACCATTAATTTGCGGGACTTGTCGAATAGGGCCTTGGACTAAAAATGTGTTTTCTTACATGACTGTGTTCTTTTTTTCTCTCATTATTTTGAATGCTCATGTATGTTTTTGCACCTTGGCCCCAGAGAATTGCTGTCTCATTCAGCTGTATGCATGTATAGTTTGAATGACAATTAAACTTGATTTGATTTGATTTTGATTATCAGAAGCTAGAGAAAAGGTAAGATGAAAAGGGCAGGCACTCTGCCTTTTTTCTGCACTAATTGTTTGCAGGTGTTTTCACTGAGTGGGAATCTACACGTAATTTGAATCCAACCCACACTGTCTCCTGCCCTTGTGAACTGGGTTCTTTCATAAAATGAGCTGAAATTCAAATTATATACACAAAATATGGTGCAAACGCACATGCTGGAAATCCAAAATTCTGGAGGAACTTAGCAGGTCAGGCAGCATCCATGGAAAGAACAGTCAATGTTTTTTTTGCTGAGACTGTTTATCAGGACAGGGGTAGAGTTGTTGCTAATCTACTGGAATGAGGTACCCATCAAGGGAATTTAAATGAGGCCTGAATGTCAAAGTGGAATTAGTGGGAGAGATACTTGTGATAAGGTGTTGGGAAGCGGATCAGAGTAATGAATGGTTGGGAAGATGATTGAAGAAGGGCATTAGAGAGATGAGTCGCAGTTGTCATTCAGAAACTCCTGGGACAGTTGTTTGGGAGAATGATTGATGGGATTGATCAAGGGGGTGATTTTAATGGTAGGGAAAACCATTGAGAAGAGGGGCCATGTAAATAATTGAGAGGTTGAGGACTAATTAAGAATACTGGAGACAGCAGTTGGAGATGATTGGCAGACAGGGAGCCGAAAGGGGAATCTGTTAGAAAATGATAAAGGATCATGGACATGTTCAGGTTGGTTGGTTGGGGAGATGATTGGAACCTCATCAGAAAAATTATTGGGGAGAGATGGGGGAATCAGGGAAAGGACAGGAGGGAATTTTGGGAAGATGATAAGATTAGTCAGGGGGATGAATTGGTTGAATTGAGGTGCTAGTGAGATAACTGGAGGGCCGCTAAGATAATAAGGAGGCAGCCTGATGATGGTGGCAGTGAGAAGGGTTGTGGGGTAAAACTATGTATTGTACTTATATGTGTGCATTACAGTGGGATGGCACAGGGTGACAATGGTGCTTTATCACCTCCCTAAGAGATCACCTGTTCAGCTTTCCAACCATCTGCCAATCATCTTCTTACTGATGCCCCAAGTCTTTTTAATTACCAACTTCTCAATAAACCTACAGTAAATTGAAAATCTAGAAATGAACAATGTGATCACAGTTTTTTTAATATACCATGGAACAAAACTAAAAATATATATACTTTGTGATAGAATTTCTAGGCCAACATCTACTCACGCAATTTGCAGTTAGTTGAAGTGGGGTAGTAGTTTGTCTAGGGTGGCTAGGTATTTTGTGTTTGATCTGAATACTATATTCATTGAAAAGATTATTCTGATAACAGGCCATTGACCTGAAACGTTGGCTCCGTTTCTCTCCCTACAAATGCTGTCTAACCTGATGAGTATTTCCAGCCTTTTCTGTTTTTAGTTTACAAGATAAGGGGCCATGGTATTAAATGAAAGATGCTAGCATAGATAGAACATTGGCTGAGAGGCAGAAGGACAACAGTGGGAATGAAGGGGGCCTTTTCTGATTGCCTGACAGTGACTAGTAGTGTTGTGCAGGGACTGGTGTTGGGAAGACAGAAATGATGCCTTCATTCCCAAGTTTGCGGATAATACTAAGATAAGTGGAGGGGCAGGTAGTATTCAGGAAACATATAGTCAGTAGAAGACTTAGATTGGGAGAGTGGACAAAGAAGTGGAAGATGGAATCTAGTGCAAGGAAATATATGGTCGTGCGCTTTGGTAGGAGAAATAAAGGCAAAGACTATTTTCTAAGCAGGCAGAAAAATTCAAAAATTAGAGGTGCAAAGGGTCTTGGGAGTCCTCATGCAAGATTCCCTTAACGTTAACTTGAAGGTTGAGTTAGTGGTAAGAAATACAAATGCAATGTTAACATTCATTTCAAGAGGACTAAAACATAAAAGCAAGGATGTAATGCTAAGGCTTTCAAAGACATTGGTTAGATGGTACTTGGAGTATTGTGAGCAGTTTTGGGCCCATTATGGATGTGCTGGTATTGGAGAGGGTCCAGAGGAGGTTCAGGAGAATGATTCCAGGAATGAAAGGGTTAATGTATTTGATATGATCCCATCGACTGAGAAAATGCCAGCCCTCTCTGTATTTTTGTGAGGGAATGCACTTTAAATAAACATGTTAGGGAGAACGTAGACCGGTGTTGAATGTAACATTATCATCAACACGCATTTACACCACTACAGCACAAATATAAATAAGAGAAACAAATTATCTCCTGAATTAATAAAACCAAGTTAAATTACTTCTAGTGTTTACTTAGGAAGTACTGCCAGTGACAATGGAAATAGTGGTAGATTTTTAGCTATTTGGGATTAGGTTGTTCACTGAAATGTGTGTGAGCTTGTAAGCTGTTCTGCGTATTTTTGTTATTAACAAGAATAAAGGCAGCCTTCATTTCAAGGAAATCTGAGAACTCCAGTGGGAATCTTTTCCAGTACAAAACCCCAAGGCATACTATTAGCATAAACCATCAATTATCAACAGGTTTCTATAGGCATGGAATGATAAAAAAAACAGATGTTTTTGAGACAGAAAAATCACATGAAATATGCAGCTAATGTGTTTTTTAATGGCGATTTTACCTGTAAAGTGCTTAGCTTACCTTTAACCTTCCAGCTCACAGCCTTTGCTACGTGCCTATTAAAAGAAGTAAGTTGAAATAAGTGTTCCTTCATCTGTACAGGATTTTCCTTTTATTAATTGGTTTGTTAAACACTTACTTGGCTTGTCTATAGTCATGCAATCAGCCATTTGTGAAAGCGGAAAAGTTTTAGTGATGTTAATTATGAGTTTCTTTGTATCACAAATCATTGGTAGCACTGTGAATGCATAACACTCAGTGACCATTTTATTAAGCACTTCCTGTACCTAATAAAGTGGCCACTGAGTGTATGTTCAAAATTCAAGATTGTTTACTGCAACTTCCAGTATGGTGGTTGTCCATCGTGTCCATTGATGACAGGAAACCTGCGCAGGAGAATTTTTAAAGTGGAAAAGCTGTTGCATGGGGATTGTTCCATTCATTCTCTCGACCTCAGAAGTCCAGTCCATTGGTATGAACAAACATCATAAACTGGGGCTTTCCTTGGTTGCAATGGATGACCGTGACATCTGCTGTGCCCTTCGCTCTCCACGGAGCATTGCAGTACCATCTCCCTCGCCATTGGATCTCACTGTAGGTGCCCACCGGAGCATACTTCACATGCTAGGACAAGCATGTCCCTATCTCACTGGGTTATGAAGCCCATTGGCTACATTCACCCAATTTAGCCCGCCCACAGAAGCGATGCGCTGGAGTGTGGCCGCTGTCCCATACAAATGATTTACTTGGAGCCACAGGTGAGAGCTGAGTGTGCAGTGGGGACCGAAAGTGAGTGAGATGAGCTACCCCAGGTTTGACACAACAAGTCCTTATGCTAGAGGCGCTACCCCTCTCTAGACACCCTGTATACACCCCTCATTTCCAGTACATAAGTGTGAAGGAGAACATAATCATTACCTTAGACCCGATGCGGCATATAAAAACACACACCAAGATATAGATTAGATTAGATTATGAGGACACGCAGTCCTCTTTTGTTGTCATTTAGTAATGCATGCATTAAGAAATTATACAATATCCTTCTGGTGTGATATCACAGAAACACAAGACAGACCAAGACTGAAAAAACTGACAAAAACCACATAATTATAACATATAGTTACAACAGTGCAAGCAATACTTTAACTTGATGAAGAACAGGCTGTGAGCACGGTAAAAAAGTTCAAAATGTCTCAAAAGTCCCACATCTCACGCAGACGGGAGAAGGAAGAAAACTCTCCCTGCCATGCCCGACCACAGTCCGACTCTGAGTCGTCCAAAAACTTCGAGCTCCGACCAGCCCTCCGACACCGAGCACTGAGCACCATCTCTGCCAAATGCTCGACCCCAGCCCCGGCCGCCAGCAGCAGGCAAAGCCGAGGATTTTGGGGCCTTCCCTCCGGAGATTCTGGATCACACAGTAGCAGCGGCAGCGAACCAGGCAGTTCAGAAGTTACTCCAGATGTTCCTCTGTGCTCTCACGGCTGCCTCCATCAAATCAGAATTGTGCACAAGTACCCTTTTTAACAAATATGATATCATTTCACCAGAGAGGCTATGCGTGCTGCGTTGCACCGCCATCTTCTCCTCCTTCTATTGTATAGAACACAATAGTAAAATAAATAAATAGGCATAACATAGCTTCTGCTATTACTTAGCTTCTTATAACTTATTAATAGATTGATTATGTGTCTATAAAGTGACGCTAGCTACAGGAGTGTCTGTACATAAGGTGACTCTGACAGGAAGTGATAAAGTAGTGGTGGTGGGGTGAGTTATTGGGCTTGTGGTCTTCAGGTGTAGTCCATCCTCTTGAAGACTCAACATGTTGTGCATTCAACGATGCTCTTCTTCACACCTCTGTTCGTTGTTTGAGTTACTGTTGTCTTCCTGTCAGCTTGCACTAGTTTCGCCGTTCTCCTCTGACCTCTCTCATGAACAAGGTCTTTTTTCCCACTGAGCTCCTCCTCTGTGAAGAATGTCATAGGAGTGCAGTAATTAAAACCTTAGACAAATCACTAACAGGTCTTGAAAATAAAGAAAAAAGCTGCAAACATTGTAAATAAGAGAAAATATTGGAAGTACTGAGCAAGTGAACAGCATGGGTGGACAGGGGAACAGCGTTAACCCTTCTGCATGAAGAGCCTTCATCAGAACTGGGAAAATGGAAAATTTGCTCTAAGTTAGAGATCAGGTAGGAGGAGGATGGATAGCATGAAGACCATACCTCTGACAGAATGAGACAAAAATTGTCTATGTGATCCCAATGTTTATGCAGCTGATTGGTTCGTCCAGAGAGGAAGCAAAACAAAGGAAAGGATTTAACACACAAGTGGAGAGACCGGTAAAGAAGACAGTGGCCTGCTTGCCTTCAGAGGCCAGGGCATTGAATATAAATGCTGGCAAGTTATGTTGCAGCTGCATAAAACTTCGATTAGGTATTTGGATCTTTGATTCCATGCTTAGAATATTGTGTCCAGTTCTGATTACCAGTTTTATAGGAAGGATGTGGAGACTTGGAGAGGGCGCAGAAGAGATTCACAATGTTGTTGCTTTGATTAGAGAGTATTAGCTTTCCAGAGAAGTTGAACATGCTTTCTCTGAAACATTGGAAGTTGTGATGGACAACCTGATAGAGGTATGTAAAATTATGAAAGGCATATGTAAGGTAGATACCCAGAACCTTGTTCCCAGAGCAGGGAAGTTAAATATAAGAGGGCAGGGCTTTAAAGTGGGTGTTGATGGGGGTGGGGGGGGAGCTTAAAGGAACTTTATGAATCGAGTTTTTTTAACACAACGATTGCACTAAAGGCAATACACTGGACTGAAAGCTTTGCAGCTTCATCTGGAAGGATTGTTTGGATCATTGGAAGGTGAGAATGGAGGGAGAAGAACAGATAATGCAATTCTGCATTTGTACAGAAAGTGGTGTAAGAATGGGAGTGAGTGATGGAGAAATCGAAGTGGACCTTGGAGCTGCGAATGGGATGTTGAAATGGAGTGCAGAAGGAGATATGCAACCAACTGTTCTGCCTTGTAGCATCCATTTACTTGTAACAGAGTGGTAGGCAAATCAAAACTTCTGTTAAAACTTTATGGTATGTGCTTAAATGAAGCTTGTGTCAAAATATTTTATTAGATTAAAGGAGACCATTTAAACAACATAGCTGTCGGACAGCAATTACTGTATTCTTTACTCCTGAACTAGAAGCAATGTTCTGGAAATTTTCCCTACACCATTTTCTCAGCAATAAAACAGTGTTTCACATCTCCCTAACACTGTTTTAAAATTCTCTAAAAAGAATGGTGATGTTCCACAGAGTGGTTTTTCAAAAAAACAGTATCGTTAGTCTGTCTCATCCATTGGCAAGCTGTTTCAGCAATAGTGGTTAGCCAAGAACAGGAGAACAAATCCTTTCCAACAGTGAAACATGATGGCTGAGTATAAGTATTTCTGCCTCTGTTAAGACACAGTCCTCCAGAGCTTTGCTGACCCATCGTAAACGAATGCCTATGTACGTGACAGAAGAGTATAAAGTCCCTTTCATGTATGATGTCCTTTCCTGTAATAAACTTCCTGTGAAATTTCAAAGGAAAGCAGCAAACCTGGCTGTGTGAGGTTAATCTATGATGCCATGTTGTAAGACTACGTTGTGGAGTCTGGAGATAAAAAGCTTGAGTTCCCTTAAGTGCAATAATTTAATATTAGCAATAAAATAGTTGGCCTATACAGATTGCTTAAAGGCATATGTTTGTGACTTATTACAAAGGCAGGGTTTTGGAAGAAATTGTAGAGTAGCAGAGAGTGACACTACAATGAATGTGATCCCATTGGCAGAGCCAGTGATCTGTGGAGTGAGATATCCTTTGTAAATGTGAAGATGTTCTTCAATTCACAATTACAATGACAAATGCAAAGCACCAGGAAGTCGTGACAGACTCAGCTATTACCTCACCACATGTTATTATCTATCGCCTTTAATAAAGGATGAAATGTCAGAATCAGATTTATTATCCCTGATATATTGTGAAATTTGTTGTTTTTGGACAAATAAAGTGCAAAAGACAAATACAGAGGTAGTGTCCATGGGCTCATGGACCGTACTTTCTAAACGCAGGGGAAACCTGTGGATACTGCAGAGAAAGCTCTCCATTTTGGAGCAGAAAGCATCAGTGCAGCACTCACCAGTCACCCCTGATGATTAGTGAAACACATCAGCTGTTTACTGGAATGATCCTGAGGCTAACAAGTTATGAGCAATGGTTACCTTGTTTTTGTCGGTGAGAGCAGTCCAGGCGTAAGTGTGTGCTTGTGTTTTAGGATAATGACTAACTTCTGATGAGAAGTCCATGCTAATGTTGCTCTTCTGAAGACTAGATGAGAGTGGTTTTCCCCTGTAAATCTGTGAGCTGTAGAGTGCTGTGCCTTGCTGCAGCATGGTTCCGGTGGGTGTCCACGAGCCATTCATTCCAAGTCTAACTTGTCCGACTTAATGTATGGTTCACAACACACATAAACATGTCTGTAAAGTAATCAGTCAGCCAGCAGCCTGGCTATGAATGCTGGTTGCTTGTTTTAGGCCAACTAGCATTTGTAAAAGCTGCAAATTAGATTATGAGGACACTCAGTCCTCGTTTAATGTCATTTAGAAATGCACGCATTAAAAAATGATACAACGTTCCTCCGGAATTATATCACAAGAAAACCCAGGACAAACCAAGACTAAAACTGACAAAACCACATAATTATAACATATAGTTACAACAGTGCAAAGCAATACCATAATTTGATAAAGAGCAGACCATGGGCACGGTAAAAAGAAGTCCCAAAGTCCCGATAGACTCATCATCTCATGCAGATGGCAGAAGGGAGAAACTCTCCCTGCCATGAACCTCCAAGCGCTACCAACTTGCCGATGCAGCACCATTGGAAACACCCGACCGCAGCGGACTCTGAGTCCACCCGAAAACTTCGAGCCTCCGACCAGTCCCTCCGACCAGTCCCTCCGACACAGCCTCTCCGAGCACCATCCTCTGCCGAGCGCTCCGACCCCGCCTCGGCCGCTGAGCAACAAGCAAAGCTGAGGACACGGGGCCTTCCCCTCCGGAGATTCTGGAGCACACAGTAACAGCAGCAGCGAAGCAGGCATTTCAGAAGTTTCACCAGATGTTCCTCCATGCTCTCACATCCGTCTCCATCAAATCAGGATTGCGCACGGCACCCTACTTGACAAATAACAGACATCACCACCCGAGTGGCCGCTGCGAGCTTTGCCGCGCCGCCATCTTCTCCTTCTCCAAATCGTGAGTGAATTGTGAGTTATGTTTCTTAGATCGATGTACTCCATCTACTTTAGACATTGAGCTACTGTTGATGTTGGGTCAATCAGTCTGACACTGAGGAAACAAAAGCTTGGCATTTGACTAACGACCTGAAGGCCGTGAGTTCGAGCCCCAGCCGAGGCAACATGTTGTGTCCTTGAGCAAGGCACTTAATCACACATTACTCTGCGACGACACTGGTGCCAACCTGTATGGGTCCTAATGCCCTTCCCTTGGACAACATTGGTGTGGTGGAGAGGGGAGATTTGCAGCATGGGCAACTGCTGGTCTTCCATACAACCTTGCCCAGGCCTGTATACTGGAGAGTGAAGACTTTCCAGGTGCAGATCCATGGTCTCACAAGACTAACGGATGCCTTTAATTTAATTAATTCTTTTTTTCTCTCGCTCCTTTTTCTCCCTCTGTCCCTCTCACTATACTCCTTGCCCATCCTCTGGGCTTTCCCCCTCCCCCTCCTGTCTTCTCCTATCATTTCGGATCTCCCCTTCCCCCTCCCACTTTCAAATGTCTTACTAGCTCTTCTTTCAGTTAGTCCTGACGAAGGGTCTCAGCCCAAAACATCGACTGTACCTCTTCCTATAGATGCTGCCTGGCCTGCTGGGTTCACCAGCAACTTTTATGTGTGTTGCTTGAAATTCCAGCATCTGCAGATTTCCTCGTGTTCACGTTTTTAAAATAGATGACAGTGATTTTGTATTGAATATGCAAAGACCCTAATGTATGTTCATGGGTTAGGTGCCCATAATTCATGTTTGGCAAGGGGGAAGTCTAAGGATGAAAGAATATGTGTATTTGATGCTTAAGCTCCTCAGAGGAAATGAGAGAAAAGTCAACAAATTCTTGGCCCCAAATTTCACAAGTACTTGTATATTCAATTGCATTTCTTGATTACACTATTTGCTATGTTCCAATAACTAAAATCGTTTATTTTTTCTTTAATAGGAAATGAATAAGCTTTCCAAGGACATCATGTATTGCTTATCCCTTGGGAAGGTGATGGTTCGAACTACAGCAATCCCTTGGATGAAGGTTTTACAACAATGGTTTGGACAAGGATATCTAGGAATTAGACCCGATAGTGATGAAGCAAGGGCTGTATATGCAACTGTGGGTGATATAAAGTCTCTGTAGTCCTAGGCACCTTTGTTATTTCTTAGGTGGAACAGGTCTTTGGATTGGGATATTGTCTACCTGGTTAAGACCCAAAATAAACTAATTTCTACTGATGTCATAGTAATCTGAATTGCTGTATGTTTGTTTAAGGTGGAATCTCAGCCTCCATTTCCAAGGATGCCAGCCCATTATGAATAGTCACAGGCTGGTGAAGAGGGGCCATTCAGTTCTTAGCTGTCAAGTATGGGACATCACTGCTCTGTTCCCCTGTGAAGGAAACTTTAGTGAATAGTAAGTGGTTGGAGATTTACACATGACTTCAAAAATTATTATGCCAGCTTGACAATAATACACTTGAATACATCTCCTGTTCGAGTTTTGTGTTTGCCTCCTCTAGGTGAATGAAGACTCCATCCACACTAACGTCTGGAGGCAATATTTGACAAACTGAGTTCCCGGTCACACTGCCACCTCCATCCCACCGAATAGAGTCATCCACAAGCACTGGCTTGGTCTTCAGTGCTGAATCCTGCTCTTCTGTCTCTCAACTACCCCAATGGCTTTTTGCATGAAAGCCTTTTTCATTAAAGAAAATAAATTAAATGTGCTTTTGAATAACCTGGTATAAATTAATTAAAATAATAATATTATCCAAAATAAATAAAGAGAGCAAAGCAGAAGCCCCCTCCTAGCCCAGTCAACTAATGAGAATAGTTACATTTCAAGACCTGATATAAAGTATGCTCATGCCCTTGGCTCAACTAGTTGGCTTGCGATAGTGCTTGCTTTTCTACTTTTATTATTAGAAGAAGTCACCTGAATGTGCACCTTAAAACCAGTTTCCATTATGGGACTTGGTGAAGTGGAGAAACAGGAGGTGACATGCTCTGATCTCCAGCATGGTCCTGGTTTCTGCCATAACACGCAGATGCAGAAATCAGATATGTGCTGGCACATACAATGTCTTTAACCAATGGTTCTCCGTGGAACTACACTCTTTTGAGGAGCCTAATCTGAACCATTCTTAAAGAGAATACAGCAGCAATAAATCATTTAGTTTAAAATGTATGCTGTTTGTTCATCTATTGTTAAATCTCTGAGCAGTGCATAACCTCAATCTCTAAACTGAAGACATAGAGTTATAGTGATTTAATTCAGTCCTGAAATATGAACCTTAACAAGTTTTTCCACTAAAGAGTACAAGGGCCAATGTCTGTCTGCGCCCATATAACATTAGAAGTGAGTGTACTGTTGCCAGCTGCATCTACGTCTAAATTAAGCTGGCAGGTCTGGCTGTAAAGTTAAACCACATTTATGATGACTGTATTTTTGGTTATTTTTGTTCTCCATACATGTAAGAACAATTAATAGTGTTTACTTTTCCTGTAGATAGTAACTAAAGGAAACAGTTTTAAAAGAAGTATAGTTACATGTTGTGGTAATTTACAACATGTTGCGGGACAACTGACTGAAAGGGAAGTACTTTTAAAAAGTAACTCTTAATGAAAGATGAGTTACTAAGAGAACAGATACAATAAGAGCAAATAATATGCTGGGGCTTGTCTAATGCTGATCTCTCAAACAGTTCAAAAGAAGTCCATGACTATTTTGTGCAATTCACTATCAAGATGGGTTGAGAGGTTGGAAATGATAGTTAGATTCATTGTCATCAAAGTAAATCTGGTTACTTTTACCTCTAAATATTTGTCATGGTGGTTAAACAGAATGCATCTGGCCATCTGTTTTTTATAACTTTTTTGTGGATTTCTGTCCTATTTCCTTACTGAAGAATAATCTAATCTTTGGCAGTCAAGTGATGGGCCCATTTCCAATTTTTAGTTGCCTGGTTATGCCTGATGTTCCAGTAGCAACAGTTAGTTGAGTTGTTGGGAGGCTGTTTCTCTAACTGTGCTCAATATTCTGAATAGAAATGATCCAGAGTTGCGCAAGAGCACGGATTTGCAGCTGCAAAAATATCTACGCTATATTCCATCTGCTATTTCTTTGCCCATTCCCCCAGTCTGTCCAAGCACTTCTGCAGACACCCTGCTTCCTTAACACTACATGCCCCTCCATTTATCTTCGTATCATCCGCAAATGATATGTTATCATTGACATATAACATGAAAAGAAACCAAGAAGCAGTCCCAACACAGACCCCTGCAGTACACCACTAGTCACTGGCAGCCAACCAGAAAAGGCCCTTTTTATTCCCACTGTTTGTGTCCTCCCAGTCAGCTAATCTTCTATCTAGGCTAATATCTTTCCCCTAATACTATGGGTTTGATCTGTTAAACAACATCATGTGTGGCACCTTGAGAAAGGCTTTCTGAAAATCTAGATAAACCACATCCACTGCCTCCCCTTCGTCCGTCCTGCCTGACATTTCCTCAAAGAATTACAACAGACTTGTCAGGCAAGTTTTCCTCTTTCAAAAACCATGCTGACTTTGGTCTATCTTATCAGGTGTTTCCAAGTATCCCAAACAGTATCCTTAATAACAGACTCTAACATCTTTCCAACCACCGAAGACAGGCTAACTGGCCTAAAATTTCCTTTCTTCTGTCTTCCTCTCTTCTTAAAGAGTGGAGTGACATATGCAATTTTCCAGTCCTCTAGAACCATTCCAGAATCTAATGATTCTTAAAAGATCATTACTAATGCTTCCACAGTCTCTTCAGCTGCCTCTTTCAGAACCCTGGGGAGTAGTCCTTCTGCTCCAGGTGACTTATCTACCCTCAGACCTTTCAGTTTCCCAAGCACCTTCTCCTTAGTAATAACAATGACACCTACTTCTGTCCCCTGACACTCTTGCATTTCTGGAATTTTGCTAGTGTCTTCCACAGTGAAAACTGGCATTTCTTTGCCCCCCCCCGCCCCGATTTCTACCTCTCCTGCGTCATTTTCCAGTGGTTCGATATCCACTCTTGTCTCTCTTTTACTCTTTATATATCTGAAAAAACTTCTTGTATCGTCTTTTATATTATTGGCTCGCTTACCTTCTTATTTCATCTTTTCTCTCATTATGGCTTATTTGGTTGCCATCTGTTTTTAAAAACTTCCCAATCCTCTGCTTTTGCAATAATTTTGCTATATTAAGTCTTCAATGTGGGGGGGGGGGTGGGATTCATCATTCTATCAATTGATTTACACACCCAATGCCCATTATATGTCTAGATCTCCTCTGTTGTCTGAGTGCAATTTACACCTTCTCCGTGACCTCATGCATTTCCCTTGAGTACTCACAGTTCCTTCTCAAAATATAAAGATGTGGAGATTGGTGGTTAATTGGCCTCTGCATTTTGGTGGAAGGTAGAATACGGGGTGGGAGGGGGGGTTAAGTGGTGATGGGAATGTGGGGAGAATAAATCACAGGAACAGTTAGTTGGGAAAATGGGATTGCTCTGTGAGTTACATGAATCTGATGTTGAAAGGATATATACTATGGAAGTGGGTATTCAATAACATGTTAAAGAGGTTGGGGTTGTAATAGAAATTGTGGAGTCCTTGTGGAGATGAAGCTTTGCCGTCACACCAAGAAGACGCTCTAATGTTGTATAGTGTAGATTAATAAAAGATCTGGCAAATCAAAAGTAAGCATTGATGAGGTGCTGTGTACCATCAGCAGCTCAATAAACATATATAACCACAATCTGAAATCTAATGCCCAGACATATTTCTCATTCTGCCTTCATTATCAAGCAATGAAGGGATCAGACCTGGAGCAGTGAAATGGCTGTGCGCAGCATCAGGAGTCTGAAGCGTTTTGAAAACATTTTTTTCAGAAATCTTAAGTGAATGATCCCATTTGGCTTTAGTCTTCAGCCAGTAAATTCAGATTCTGATCATTAAACTAATATCTTGCCTCATCTATGCAACAATTCCACTTTTGTTCTGGATTATTGAAATCTTCTTGCTTTTGTAAACTTCAGCTCATCCAAAACTTTTCTGGTGACATCCCTAACCTACATTCATCCATACTCCATAGTTCACTTCCCTACATGATTTTAATCTCACTCTTCTCTTTTTATAACTTAAAATAGCTCTACAATCTTCTGAATTACTACAATTCTGGTCTCTCATAAATCCATTTCTCTATTGGCATATATAGCTTTGTTTCTAAATTTTGAGTTACGAGGGGTGATTGATAAGTTCGTGGCCTAAGGTAGAAGGAGTGAATTTTAGAAAACCTAGCGCATTTACACACTTAGTCCAGTGGTCGTGGACCATACAGATCCCTTCTTTGTACAAGTCGGCGTCTTGGACCTCCAGAAAGTAGTCCATAGCAGGGGTGATTGATAAGTTCATTGCCTAAGGTAGAAGGAGATGAGTTATTAACTTCAAACTTTCTGCATAATCACTCAAAGAGTTGAACTGCATGTGCATGTAACAAGAGCTGTATAACTCATCACCTTCTACCTTAGGCCATGAACTTATCAATCATCCCTGCTGTGGACCACCTGGAGGTCCAAGACGCTCTCGTTTCATGGACGTGCAGTTCAACTCTTTGAGTGATAATGCAGAAAGGTTGAAGTTAATAACTCATCTCCTTCTACTGGAGGCCACGAACTTATCAATCAACCCTGCTGTGGACCACTTCTACAAAGATGGGATCAGTATGCCCCACGACTGCTGGACTAAGTGCATACATTTAGGAGGGGACTATGTTGAAAAATAAATGTGCTAGATTTTCTAAAATTGACTCCTTCTACCTTAGGCCACAAACTTATCAATCACCCCTCATATCTTTTTCTTTATCTTTGCCATTCTCCAGTGCCTGCTTTACATATGTTTCTCTTTGTGCGTCCATGTCAAATTTGCTATATCCAATTTAGAATTGGAATTGGTTTATTGTTGTTATTGTATGCAAGCTTTTCTTACATACTATTCCAGTCTCCTGGGGAATTTCAAATTTGAGGAAAGGGCTTCTGTGTAATTTTCAGCTATTAGCTGAAAGTAGGTGTTTTATGATACAATTCAAAACCAAAACTGATCTATATTTCTTTAAATGTGGTAACTAATTTAAAAAAGTTTGTAAGTCCTTTCAAAAAATATATCTCAAATGGATTTTGGCTCCTCCAAATGAGAATTGTTGCTGTCCCACTATTAAATTATTCTTCACGTATCACAATAGATTTTGTTATATTTTCATTCTGATCCAAGTTTTGCTTCAGTGAATAGCAAAGGTTTGACAACTACTCATAAAGATTTACCACATTGTCAGAATCCATCCAAACTTTCCATGTGATTGACAGGAGCGGCTGAACAGTTCCAGCATGGTTTTCCAAACAATAATCATGAGCACAATTTCCAGATGTTCCATCGTAACTATAAGTTTGTCAGTTTCCAGCCTCATGGCTAATTGAATGTTATCTTTGGCCATTTCTTTGGGTATATCATGGATGTGTATGTAATTCAAGCAGAAAGCATTGGAAGGTTTTTTTTTTGAGCAAACCATCTTGTTGTGAAGATCTTTTCACTACATTAAATTGATTTGAGAAGTGTTTGAACAGTTGACCCACTTATTGATTTGAACCAGAGATGAAATGTACACATCTTTCAAAGGAATCAAATGAACACAACTCAAATGCACAATGTGAAGCTGATTACTTGCCTCAACACTGCAAATGTGCAGAGCCTGGGCCACAGCCAGCAAGCAGATTGAACTTTCACATGCTGCAGCATTTCTTACAGACACATTGTGTGAATTACTGTAGCTCTGGCCATGGCAATCATTCGCATCTGTGCCACCTTCTCGCTGAAAGCAACCTTGAAAAGCCCGAACTTGGAGCTGGATAAATTTCGGAGGACATTCAACACCAGGCCCTTTGATTTTTATATATCTGACAATGAAAGTCAATTGGTCGACAAGAGATGAATTTGTTGAAGTTAAATGGAAGTTGGAATCTTTTTAGTTCTTTGTTGATGATAAATGTATCTGCTTAACATATTGTATGAAAAATTTGTAGCAAAGTGTCAAGAAAAATAGTATATGATGGCAGTAACTTTCACCAACATTGTCTGAGCATTAATATGGCAGAATACATCACCTAACTATTATAATATCACTCAGTGCTCAGACTATTAAAATGAATGGAAGAAATTCTCATCTTTGTCTCCTTGAAAAAAATCACCTGCCTTTTATAGACCTTTACACATTTCATTCAATGGTCCATTACCTTCAATGGGACAGGAATAGGGCAAGTTGCAAATTGGATCGGTTAACAATCATTCCAGGTGATGAAGATGAGTATGAAGTGACATCCTTTTCTAGTTTTCAAAATAAGATTAAGTAACTTGTAATTAAAAAAGTACGTGGTCTAGAAATTCCATCATAGGATGCAATTTTCTGGTGTGCTGAGCCAAAGAATTTTATCGGAATTATTATTAGTAACTTAGGGCACAAGTAGCACCCTTTCAGATCCTTGAATCAGGATCAGAATCAGGTTTAAAATCACTGTCTTATATGCCGTGTAATTTGTTGCTCTGCAGGAGCAGCACAGTGGTAAGACATAAAATTATTATACGTTACAAAATAAATTAAAAGTGCAAACAAAGGATTATGTGGTGGTGGTCATGAGTTCTTGGACAGTGCAGAAATTGGATGATGAGGGGAAGAAGCTATTCTTGGATCGCTGAGTTTGGAACTTGAGGCTGCTATATTGTCTTCCTGATGGTAGTAAGAAGAAGTGGGCGTGTCTCAGATAGTGTGGATGCCGCCTTCTTAAGGCGCTGCCTCTTGAAGATGTCCTCAATGGTGGGGAAGGTTGTGACCGCGTTGAGTCTACAACCTTCTGCAGCCTCTTGTAATCCTGTGCACTGAAGCCTCCACATTAGGCTGTGATGCAGCCAGCCAGATTGCTCTCCACCAAACATCCATATGTTTGCAATGTAATTTCAGATAAGTTGCTGCAACCAGACATCTCGGTGTTAAGTTGAAGTTTACTACCTTGAATAAGGAATATTCTGTTTATACTATATTCTAATTGCCCAAGCTTGAGTACTTTTTCTCAGTTTCCACTAATGCATCACATAATATCAATGTGGTTGCTGACCGTCATGCTAATTGTTTAAATACAGTAGATGTTCCCTTTCACATACTGCAGAAATACATATGTACATCTCCAAATGTTTCTTGTAGGGAAATGTCACAAGCAAATAATAATCTGACTGCACCATCTCAGTCATCCTTTTTGCCCTGGCAATGAGCATGCTGGTAAAATCTGCAGAGCCAGAGTGTCGAGGCCCGAAATCAAGATCTGGGATCTGCCAACCACCAATACGAGCCTTCATGGATGATTTGACTATCACTACGGAGTCAGTGCCTGGTGCTAGGTGGATTCTTAAGGGGCTGGAAAGGTTGATGAGATGGGCAAGGATGTCCTTTAAGCCTGCAAAATGTTTTCCAGAACGAGGGGTCACAGTTTGAGGATAGAGGGGAAGCCTTTTAGGACCGAGATTAGGAAAAACTTCTTCACACAGAGAGTGGTGAATCTGTGGAATTCTCTGCCACAGCAAACTGTTGAGGCCAGTTCATTAGCTATGTTTAAAAGGAAGTTAGATATGGCCCTTGTGGCTACAGGGGTCAGGGGGTATGGAAGGAAGGCTGGGTTCTGAGTTGGATGATCAGCCATGATCATAATAAATGGCGGTGCAGGCTCGAAGGGCCGAATGGCCTACTCCTGCACCTATTTTCTATGTTTCTATGTTTCTATGTAAAATCAAGATCTGTAGTGCTGAAGAAGGGGGCAGTACAGCAGAAATTTTGTTTCTCTGTTGAGGACATTTCAACTCCTACCATCACAGAGAACCCTGTTAAAAGTCTTGGGAAGATGTTTGATGCAACACTCAGAGATAAGGTGGCAATAAGAAACACCTGTCAGGAGTTTGAACAATGGTTGCAAGAGGTTGACAGGACTGGCCTTCCAGGGAGGTTTAAGGCATGGATTTACCAGCACAGTATACTACCAAGAATCCTCTGGCCACTGCTTCACTATGAGTTTCCAATTTCCACTGTTGCTGAATTAGAGAGGGTAGTCAGCCGGTTCCTGCGAAGGTGGCTGGGTTTACCAAGGAACATCAGCAGCATCACTCTGTACGGGAATAACTGCAAACTGAGGCTCCCCCTGAAATCCATCAAGGAGGAGTTCAAGGTTTTGCGAGCAAGAGGGGTGTTGCAGTTCCGGGAATCTTCAGATCCAAAGGTTGCCGGAGCAAGAGTGGCGGTGAGAACTGGAAGAAAGTGGAGAGCAGAGGCTGCAGTGGAAGAAGCTGAGGTGCGACTGCGCCACAAAGTGCTGGTGGGGGCAGTCGCCAAGGGAAGAGTTGGACTCAGAAGCCTTGAAGTCCCCCATTTTGACAAAGTACAAGAGAAAGAGCGATGAGAACTGGTCCAGAATGAAGTAAGGGCAGCTGTGGAGGAGGAGAGGACCAGCAGAGCAGTGACAATGAAACAGCAAGGAGCCTGGACCAAATGGGAGCAGGTGACCGAGCGAAAGATCACGTGGAACGATCTCTGGAAGGTGGATCCACACCATATCTAGTTCCTTATCCAGGCTGTTTATGACGTCCTTCCTAGCCTATCCAACCTGCACTGCTGGGGCCTTGCAGAACGACCAGCTTGCCCCCTCTGTGAGAAGACCGGTACGCTGGAGCATGTTCTGAGCTGCTGCCCCAGAGCTCTTGTCGATGGCTGTTATCAGAGGCGGCATTACAGGTCCTCTGGACAATTGCTGAGACAACCTGCAGCACCCTTAACATCTGCTGGAAAACAAGTCTGGTCAAGAATACCATGTGCTTTGTCAAAGGGGGGAGAGACCAACAGAACACCAGAAAGCAACCGGGTTGCTCTTCACCGCGCAGGACTGGAAGCTAAAAGCAGACCTGGGAAAACAGCTGCAGTTTCCTCCCCACATTATAAAGACTACATATTGCAGCCCGACATTGTGTTGTGGTCCAACTCAATGAAGCCAAGTATGAAGATCTGGAGAACAACTGCCAAAGAAGAGTTTGGAGAGCAAAGCATTAGCCCGTGGAGGTTGGGTGTTGTGGCTTTGCAGGCTAGTCGCTCTGCAAAGTATACACTGCACTTGGAATCACAGGAGAGAGAAGAAGGAGAGCCATTTCTACCACCACAGATGCAGCAGGGAAAGCGTCAAGATAGCTCTGGATAAAGAGGGTAGATCTGTGGGTTGCTGCTAAGGCACAGGCCGGGGTCTGATCAACCCCAGCCGGGTCACGTGGGCGAGGGTGTATGATGTTGAAAGACCCGAAACACCTGACGACTTCAGGTAACATCACTGATGATGTGCCCTCACTAGCATCATGAAGACGTTTCTGTAAGAATTGCACATCATGCACAGCAGGCTATTTTCACATTGATGAATAATGGTGCAGGCAAGAATGGAGCTATCAATCAAGTAAACCTGGAAAGTCTTACTTGGTTTTCAGATTGAGAAATTAGTGCCAGTCATAGGTTTAGCCCACACCTATAAACCCTTACATGAAGAGTTAAGAATCATCATTTGGATTAGTGGATTTGAGGTGTTGGGCAGCTGTAATAATATTGTGACATAACTATACTCAATAGAAACAGTATGCTCTGCAGCCAAGAAGACCTTTAGCTCCCACAATTTCAATGTGGTTAAAAAATAGCCGAAAATCCTATTTTTGTCACACCTGGAGTTTTCTAACATCCTGTCCGTTGAGAAGAGATTCAGGAGAACTGATTCATATAACCATCAAGAAGCTTCTCCATTCTCCTGCAGTGTGGCTGTCATCAAAGGTTTAGAAGCAAAGGTGGCTCCTTCGTGCATGGTTGCTGCCTTTTGGAATGGTAAACAGAATTATCACTAAAGTAAAACTCATGCACCAACTTTTCATAAAGAGCAGAAATTCTGCAGACGTTGGAAACCTTGAGCAAAACACCTAGAATTCTGGAGGAACTCAGCAAGTCACGCAGCATCTATGGAGGAGACTAAACAGTTGATGAGAGGGAAAATGCTGATAAGCTTAGATTTCAGCACTTTTGTTGCACTAGTGTTTGGATTTCAAATATTTAGAACAGAGAATATTAAATATCAGAGCATATTACAGCTATGTTGCCTGGAATGTTGTGCTGACTGTTTAACCTGCCCTAAGATCAATCTAACCCTTCCCTCTGACATACAGTAGCTCCCAATTTTTTTTGACATCCATGCGCCTATATAAGAGTTTCTTAAATGTCCCTAATGTATCTGTGATTACTGCCACCACTGGGAGGGCATTCCATGTGCCCATCACTCTATGTATAAAAAACTTACCTCTGTACAGCCCTCTATGCTTACCTCCAATCACATTAAATTTATGTCCTCGCGTATTAGCTATTTCACCCTTGGAAAATATAATTAGCTATCCACTTGATCTATTCCTCTTAGCACCTTCTACACCTCCATCAAATCAACTCTCATCTTCCTTCACTCCAAGGAAAAGTCCAAGCTTGCTCATCTTATCCTCAGGTTCACAGGTCTGCTGAGTGAGACAGAAGATACTGAGTATGGATAAGCATATTAATCATTTATTTTCAAACTGTAAAGGACTCAACCAAACATCCAAGTCCTTGAGTTATACAAACTACAAAACTAAATATTTAACCAACAGATACTTAGCTAAGAGTGCACAAGGGCCTTCTAAGTCTGGAGCATAGTTTCCCAATGGCTTGGTGAAGCCTGCCCTGGGGACAAAGGAAAGAGAGGCCAAGCCGCCCACATATGCTGTTCTTATGTCCCTGAGGTGCCCATAACTGGCAATTGGTGCTGTGGAGTGCAAGCCAACCAATGGGAAAGAGTGCCGCGACTTTTAAACTGGACAATCAATGACAGATATGGTGGAAGCAGCTTTTGACTGGCAAATAAGCCAACCCCCACGTGACACACATAACCCATGCTATCAAATCCAGGCAGCATCCTGGTAAAATTCCTCTGTAAAGCTTCCATTTCCTTCCTAGGGTGAGGTGACCAGAACTGAATACTACTCTGGACTTACAAAATCTGCAGAATCGTTTAATCTTACCATATTCCAAGTGTGGTCTAATGGGGGTTTTATAGAGCCATTACATGCCACGTGGCTCTTGAACTCATTCCCCTTACTAATGAAGGCTAACACACCATACGCCTTCTGAACAACCCTCTCAATTTGCACGGCAACTTTGCAGGATCTATGGACATGGATCCTGAGATCTCTTTGTTCCTCTACACTGCTAAGAATCTCACCATTAACGCTGTACTCTGCCTTCAAATTCCACCTTCCAAAGTGAATCACTTTACACTTTCCTGGGTTGAACTCCATCTGCCACATCTCAGCCCAGCTCTGCATCCTGTCAATTTCCCATTAAAACCCGCAACCATCTTCTACGCTATTCACAAATCCACCAACCTTCATGTCATCTGCAAAATCACATATTCAAGCTATTTATGAAAATCACAAACACAGAACAGATCCCTGCAGAATGCCACTGGTCACTAACCTCCAGCCAAAATATGCTCCATCTACAACCATCCTCTGCCTTCTATAGACAAGCCAGTTCTGAATCTACACAGCCACATTTCCCTGATCCAACGCCTCCTGTCTTACTGAATGAGCCTACCATGGGAAACCTTATGCCTTACTAAAATCATACCACGTCCACTGGCCTGCTTTCATCAAGATGATTTGTCACATCCACAAAAATTTCAGTCAGGCTCATGAGGCATGACCTACTCCTTATAATGTCACGCTGACTATCCTTAATCAGACTATACTTTTCCAAATGCTTGTAAATCCTGTCTCTTTGAATCTTCTCCAATAACTTGCCCAACACCAAAGAAAAGCTCAATGGTCTATAATTGCCAGGGTTATTTCTACTCTCTTTTCTTGAACATAGGAGTAACATTTACCATCCTCCAATCATCTGCTACCTCTTTCGTGGCCAAAGACGATACAAAGATCATGGCCAAAGGTGCAGCAATCTCTTCCCTGAGTTATATCTCATCTAGCCCCAGGGATTTATCTATCTCAGTAGATAAAATCCTAAGTTTCCAGCACATTCTTTTTCTCTATCAAACGGTTCAGAGTCTTGGCACTGGGATGAAGGTGGTACAATCAAAGAGAAAGCCGTGCCAAAATCGTAATGAATGTGAATTTTGTATTATCAAATGAGGAAGGTCTATGACAAACTTCATGACAAGAATGTTTGCATTTAAAGTGTTTGGTCAGTCCTGATAAACATTTAGAGGAGTTCTATGAGGGTGTTGCTCTGTGAGTCTTGACTGGTTCACTCAGATTCATTCAAAACAATCTCAGAGAATAAGCGAAAGAGGCAACTACCCAAACTGTTCTATGCTAAATGCATCAAAATGGATTTTGAAATCTTACGGTCATCACTGGTGGACAGTAGTGATCAGACACGTGGATCTAGTTGTTTTTGGTGCCTTATTATGATGAGTTTGAGTACAGAGAGGAAATTAAGAACCTGGTGGCATGGTGCAAAGACAATAACCTATCCCTCAACGTCACCAAGATGAAGGAATTGGTTGTTGACTTCAGAAGGAGTAGCAGACTGCAAGACCCCAATTACATCGGTGGTGCGCAAGTGGAACAGGTCAAAAGCTTTAAGTTCCTCGGGGTCAATATCATAAATGACATGACTTGGTCCAACCAAGCAGAGTCCACTGCCAAGAAGGCCCACCAGTGCCTTTACTTCCTGAGAAAGCTAAGGAAATTTGGCCCATCCCTTAAAACCCTCACTAATTTTTATAGATGCGCTATAGAAAGCATTCTTCTAGGGTGCATCACAACCTGGTATGGAAGTTGTCCTGTCCAAGACTGGAAGAAGCTGCAGAAGATCGTGAACACAGCCCAGCACATCACACAAACCAATCTTCTGTCCTTGGACTCACTTTACACCACATGCTGTCGGAGCAGTGCTGCCAGGATAATCAAGGACACGACCCACCCAGCCAACACACTTTTCGTCCCTCTTCCCTCCGGAAGAAGGCTCAGGAGCTTGAAGACTCATACAGCCAGGTTTGGGAACAGTTTCTTTCCAACTGTGATAAGACTGCTGAACGGATATGGGCCATACCCTCCAAATATCCGGACCTGCCTCTCGGTTTTTTTGCACTACCTTACTTTCCCTTTTCTATTTTCTATTTATGACTTATAATTTATATTTTTAATATTTACTATAGATTTGTACTCCAGGGAGCGCGTAGTGCAGTATCAAATATCGCTGTGGTGATTGTACGTTCTAGTATCAATTGTTTGGCGACAATAAATTATAAAGTATAAAGTATTTTATTCCATTGTTGTTGCTAATTCTATATTCCCAAGCGTTTGCCATTACTAGTTGCCCGAGTCAAAGTGTAAGTTCATTAAATGTGCAATCATGCTCCTGTAATATACATACAACCCCTGACAACCAGCACACAATTTCTCCCTGCAGCTGATAGATGAATTTGGCTTCCTAATTTTGGAACAGATGGGTACCTAGTGTCATTTTGCATCCCTGTCTGCCCAGGGCTCCATCTATGGGATATACTGTATAAGGAGTCAGCCATGATTCAGTTGGTAGTACTCTTGCACTAAATCAGAAAGTTGTGCTTACAGACCCAAAATACAAAATCTCAGCCAACAAGATGGTTCTGGTCTTTTGATTGAGATCTTGAACAAAGGTTTGGTGTTTCCTTTCAGTTGGTGTAAGAAGTCATATGATGCAATTTCATGTTCAAGAGATTCAGCAATAAATGGCTCTTACATTTTCTACATTACAACAGTTCAAAGATACTGAATTAGCTTTAAAGAACTTGGACATATCTGACAACATCAAAAGCCTTATTGAACTGTTATATTGAAATCTTGTATATACAAGTAATACAAGTTTATGTCACAGACTAAACCACAAAGTGGCTATTACTTTACTGTGGATGAGGACTATATTGTAATCTAAAGATTGGGAACATAAAAATCAATTAACATACATCAAAGTTGCTGGTGAACGCAGCAGGCCAAGCAGCATCTATAGGAAGAGGCGCAGTCGACGTTTCAGGCCGAGACCCTTCGTCAGGACTAACTGAAGGAAGAGTGAGTAAGGGATTTGAAAGCTGGAGGGGGAGGGGGAGATCCAAAATGATAGGAGAAGACAGGAGGGGGAGGGATAGAGCCGAGAGCTGGACAGGTGATAGGCAAAAGGGGATACGAGAGGATCATGGGACAGGAGGTCCGGGAAGAAAGACAAGGGCGGGGGGGACCCAAAGGATGGGCAAGAGGTATATTCAGAGGGACAGAGGGAGAAAAAGGAGAGTGAGAGAAAGAATCTGTGCATAAAAATAAGTAACAGATGGGGTACGAGGGGGAGGTGGGACCTTAGCGGAAGTTAGAGAAGTCGATGTTCATGCCATCAGGTTGGAGGCTACCCAGATGGAATATAAGGTGTTGTTCCTCCAACCTGAGTGTGGCTTCATCTTTACAGTAGAGGAGGCCGTGGATAGACATGTCAGAATGGGAATGGGATGTGGAATTAAAATGTGTGGCCACTGGGAGATCCTGCTTTCTCTGACGGACAGAGCGTAAATCAATTAGATTACTTTCTGAAAAAGTATTGCTGATGTTATTTAATAACATACATCTCGAATATCTACATCTCATACATCTCCTATATCTAAGATATAGAAGCAGAATTAGGCCATTTGGTCTATCGAGTCTGCTCCGCCATTTCATCATGGCCGATCAGCCGCAGTCTCCTGCCTTCTCCCTGTGTCCCTGAAACTATCAGCCTTTGTCTTAAATATACCCAATGACTTGGCCTCCATAGCTGCCTGTGGCAATAAATTCCACAGATTCACCACTCTCTGGCTAAAGAAATTCCTCCTCATCTCTATCCTAAAAGGATGTCTCTCTATTCTGAGGCTGTGTCCTCGGTCCTAGACTCTCTTATCATAGGAAACTTCCTCTCCGCGTCCACTCTTTCGAGGCCTTTCCACATTCGATAGGTTTCAATGAGGTCAGTCCTCGTTCTTCTGAATTCTAGTGAGAAGAAGCCCAGAGCCATCAAACTCTCTTCATATGACAAGCCTTTCAATCCCGGAATTGTTTTTGTGAACCTCCTTTGAACCCTCTCCAATGTCAGCACATCCTTTCTTGGGTAAGGGGCCCAAAACTGCTCACAATACTCCAAATGAGGCCTCACCAGTGCCTCATAAAGCCTCAATGTCACATCCATGACTCTAAAAGGGTAAAAACAATAAAAAATCAGAATAACATGAAAACATTTATTGACTACATCTGTGTGTGTTTGTGACTGTGTGTGTGTGTGTGTGTGTGTGTGTGTGTGTGTGTGTGTGTGTGTGAGAGAGAGAGATTTATACTGTACTATCTCATTTTCATTTAGAGGCCTTAATGTTGCTTATGAAAACCTAAGGTTGGAATGATATTTTTACCAGATGTGTACAGATTGTGCAATCTGGGCCCAAGCAGTACAGCTAATTTCTGTTAATTTAGTTGATATGTAGAGGAAAAGACAACTGAACAGGTTTTTAAATAGTTGGGGCACATGGGATCAGGACTGACCCCATGTTGGGACTCATAAGGTGGGATGAATAATTGGTTTCTATGCTATCATCGCTGTGTATTTCCCTGGATATATTTGTACTGTTTACTCAGGTGTGTTGTAGATTATTTTTATCAATTTCACCTTGAAAGATCTTTCAGAGAACTTGAAGGATAAACTTTAAATATTTTTATTCACGTAGGAAGAAAATACTTAAGTCTCTAAAATGCAATGATCTGAACTGACTCATCAGCTGTGCACAGATCATATTTTCTTATTGACATTTGTGATCTTCTCACAAGAAGTTTATTTCAAACAACTACCGTAAAGTGCAGTAATCCATATAGAGCATCCAGGTATTGAAGAATTAAACAAGGGGAAAGAGAAAAGGGTAAATGGCAGCACAGGTAGATAGGGTGGTGAAGGAGGCATATGGGGTGCTTGTATCATTAGCCAGGGAATGAAGTACAAGGACAAGGAAGTCTTGGTACAACTTTATAAAACATTAGTCAAGCCACAGCCGGAGCACTCTGTGCAATTCAGTTTACCACAGTATGAGAAGTACATGATTGCACTGGAGAGGATGCAGAGGAGGTCCAGCAGCATGTTTCCTGAATTGGATCACTTCATTTAAGATGGGCCATTGGAATGGCTAGATTCATGTTCCTTGGAGCAGAAGATACTGAGGAGGGTACTTGACAGAGTATGCAAGATTATGAGATGAGCAGGTAGATGGTAAGAGCTTTTTCCTCTTGGAAGAGCTGTCCAAGACCAGAGTGCATTGAGATTAAGGTGAGGTATAAAAGGTTTAGAGAGGGATGAGTGGAAGAATATGTTTCACACAAAGGAGGATTGTAATCAGGTATATAGTGCCTGAGAAAGTAGAGGAGGGAAGTACTCTCACATTTAAAAGCATCTGAATCACCAAGGCATAATAATCGAAAGAAGCATAATCAACTGTCAGTAAACGGGATTAGGATAGATAGGTACTTCATGCCTGGTGTGGACTTGGTATTCCAAATGGCCTGATTCCATGCCGATTGACTCTGTGATTCCATAGTAGAGAGGAGAAAATAAATAAGAACAAATGTTTCTGTAGAAATTGGATTTCACCTGCTTCTGACATGAATGGTTTATCATATTCCCTGCAGAAAGTAAGAAAATTCTTCAAAAATTGGTCAGTCTATGGTGGTTACAATACAAAATCAAACAATAAAAATAGCTTTAATACTGTACCGAACAGGATATGCAATTGCTGTCCTTGGCTGTGGTCGACTCCAGCCCCAAGATTTGATTGCAACAGCTTCTCAGAACAATGTTCCAGACTCAGTGGTTTCATCCATGGCCGTCCTTCCATCATAAGCTCAGAAGTACGGATGTTTGCTTACCATTACTCAATGTTCAATTCAATTTTCAACTCCTCAAAACATAAACATACAAGCATTTAGCATTCAGTAGAACCTCCTGTCACTTGTTTCAGTAGCGTAAGACATAGAACAGGAGAATGATGGAAACTGCACCACTTGGATGAGTGCGACACTCCAACAACACTCAAGCAGTTCAAAAACATCCAGGACAGAGTATGCACTTGATGGCTAACCCGTCAATCACACTAAAAATTCATTTCCCACCACTGATTCACCAAGTCTACAGTGTGCACTATCTGTGAAAGGCACGATGGTGGTGCTTGTGTTACTTGAGGCCCGATGAAGATTGAGGGACCACTTCATTAAGCAACTTTTCTCCGTCCAACACAAAAGGCAGGATTTCCTGGTGGCCACCCATTTCAATCTGACTGTTCATTCCCATTCTGACATGTCGGCCCATGGCTTCTTGTACTGTCACAATGAGACCACACTCAGGTTCGAGGAGCAACACCTCAAATTCAGTCTAGGTAGTCTCCAACCTCTGACAGCATGAATTTTGATTTCTCTAATTTCCAGTACTTTCTCCCACACCCCCTCTTCTCTCTTTCTATTTCCCACTGGCTCCACTCCACCTGTTTTCTTCTCCTTACCTGCCCATCACTTCCCTCTGGTGCCCCACCTCCTTTCCTTTCTTCCACGGTCTACAGTCCCATCAAATTCCTTCTTCTTCACCCTACCATTTCTTCCACCTATCACCCCCCCAGCTTCTTTCTTCATCCCCCCCACCCTTTCACCTAGTTTCACCTATCATCTACCAGCTTCCTTCCCTCCACCTTCCTATTCTGGTTTCTGCACCTTTCATTTCCGGTCCTGGTCTGAAACGTTGACTGTTTATCCCCATCCAAAGCTACTGCCTGACTTGCTGAGTTTCTCCAGCATTTGTGTTTACTCAAAGTGCATCATCTCTTCACTTAGGCAAACCGGCTATGAACAGAGAGGAGGCACCATACGGAAAGTAGGCAATTGTCTGCAGTTGGAGAAATCACTTTGCACTCTGTGGACACATGGGTCATTGAGCCCAAACATCTCAAGAGCAAGTGTAATCTGCCAGGTATGTTTCATTGATAACTCCATTCGTCAATCTATAAAGAGCAGTTGATACCCTCATTACCATCTGTGCTGCTGCACCGGTGTGTTTGAGGGAAATTATAGATGTAAAATTATGTCTTTGAAGGTGCCATGTATTTTCACCTCCCTAAGAGAGATGTGGACAGAGTGGGAGGAGTGTGATGAGTAGGAGAAGACACCAGAGAGAGAGAGAGAGAGGAGGAAGAGAATGTGGATGTCGATGCTAATGATAACCACACAATCTTTCACAGCTTCGTTTTGGGGACTGCCAGGGTGAGGGATAAGCAAGTCAGGTCAGATGATGCAGGGCTCAGGGAAATACATTGGGCATTGGTGGACTGCAGTCTGGCATGAGTCGTGAGGGATCTGGAGGGGCCTGCTCATATGATGACAGACACTGAAGATTTCATCTTTGAACTCACAAAGGTAGTCGTACGTCACCAGGAGAATATCACCTCAGCTGTAAAAGGGATGCAAACTTGTCTGTGAGGACAATTAGCAATTCCGGTTTGTTACTATTTCAAATGACAGCTGCATGAAGGTCATACAATGTTCTTCTGCTTCCTAGAGAGAACTGTCTGGCTAGAGATTTAGTCTCAACGAGGGAGCAGCTTAATGATTTGAAGGAACAGTAATATGCTACCATGGAGTGTAATGTCCTCATTAAGCAGAGTGGAGACAATCCTGAATAAATCATTGACATCATTGAGTAGCAAGAATCCATTTGTAAGCACAGTGGTGCTCTCAGTGGACGTGGTTCTAGAAGAGCAACAGAGCGCAAGAGTGCAACACATAAGGACCTACAGGTATTTACTCCTCACAACCTAATAATATATGACTTGATGTTCAAGGAAGGTTAGAGGTTGCATGCTTAATTTCCAATTTATGCCTCTAAGGGAGAACCATTTGGTGGGCAATATATGATGTCATTATATGTGTGACTGGGAGTAAATTGCACAGGGCAATGTCTGAGCCAACTTCCCAATGGGTGCAATTTCAACTGGAATTGATTATTTATGCAATCTGTGTAAGGCAAAATTACTTTCCCCTGAAATCTATGCCTGTAAAATGGGCACTAATGGCTAGATTTTGAGGTGATTTTTTTTCACATTTTCAATGCAGCCATGATACTCAACATATGTTAAACTTATTTTCAATATCTATATTTCTGGTTGCTTCTAGTTTAAGGCTTAACATCAGAATCAGGTTCAGTATCACCAGCGTACGCTATGACTTTTGTTATCTTTGTGGCAACAGTGCAATGCAATGCATGATAAATGTGGAAATAAAATGAATTACAGTAAGTACAGATCTGTATATTAACTAGTTAAAATAAATAGTGCAGAAACAGAAATAAAAACAAAGTCGTGAGGTAGTGTTCATGGGTGCAATGTCCATTTAGTAATTGGATGACAGAGGGGAAGAAGCTGTTCCTGAATCACTGAGTGTGTGTCTTCAGTCTTCTTGTGCCTCCTTCCTGATGTTAACAATGAGAAGAGGGCATGTCCTAGGTAGTGGGGGTCCTTGATGGTGAAAGCCACCTTTCTGAGGCACCACTCCTTAAAAATGCCTTGGATACTATGGAGGGTAATGCCCATGATGGAGATGACAAATTATAACACTCTGCAGCTGTCTGCAATCCTGTGCAGTAGCCCCCACACCACCCCATACCAGACAGTGATACAGCCAGTCAGAATGCTTTCCACAGTACACCTGTAGAAGTTTTCGTGTGTTTTAGGTGCCACACCAAATTTCCTCAAACCCCTGATGAAATATAGGCACTGTCTTGCCTTCTTTATAGCTGCATTGATATGTTGGGACCAGCTTAGATCATGCCACTAATAAGATTCTTAAATTGGAAAATATATTATATTCATATCACATCTCACTGGTTTGTCTGCAAGTTGCTTATCCATTATCATCTCACTTCTGGAGAGGTCGTTGCAAGGACTGAGGATCTATGAATAGAAAAGAAGAAAATTGGGGCTTCTTAACACAATTGAGATTGTGGATAAAATTTGATATAACTTAATGAAGTTGAGTAATAGTAAAGCAGTGCTACAAAAATAGACTGAAATGATTTGGAATTCTTGCAATAACAATTTTACGTAAGGCAAATCATGAACATCATAGTTATGAGTATGGAAATCATGTTGCACGAAGTTCTGAATGAGTGATTATACCAGGGTTTAGTAAAGAACAGAACAGTGAATTTCCTGGATATTACCATGCTCTGCACCTTAACCTCCCAGGAGATATAATGGAAAACTCAGCTACATTCATGAAGGGGATTTGCCTTCACTTCTGGAAGATTTACAGTGGTCAAACAGAAAGTGCTCTGGGAATCCTGACCCACATCACTATTTAAGGCTCAATCAGATGCATTGGGTAGGTGGCACTCATATTGGATGTGGTCTCCATATAGATGGAAATGTGGGGAAATTTTGTAGAATTTATGAGTAGTGTAGTTTTTGTGTTGTCTTACGTAGTCTAGTGTAGTTTTGTGTTGTTTCGTGTAGCACCATGGTCCTGGAGGAACGTTGTTTCGTTTATACTGTGTACTGTACCAGCAGTTTATGGTGGAAATGACAATAAAAAGCAACTTGACTTGACTTGACTTGAGATTGCTCTGAGAACTGGTATGGACAATAGAAAAAAAAGAACTTAAAAATGAAATATTATTATAACCAGAAGTATAAAACTATAAGTGTAAGCTATGTGAGAATATTAATGAATATATTCATATATATTAAATATATATAGAAATAGAACCATGACATGCACTGGACAAACAACAATATGGAAAAGCTCAGCTGAAAGACTTGATTTCATGTTGAATTTTATAATTATTTCACTGTGATTAATGACTTTATGAAATTCAATGCCAAAAGCAGGAGCAAATTCTAAGAATACATTGTTTACAATTACATTTGATATATTCAGTCAAGTATTAGTCTGGACGCCATCCATAAGGTGAAAAGTCCCTATTGTTACCCGCTGGTCCACTGAAAGTAATGGCATGGAGGATCTACAGGCATTAATTTAAAACGTTAATACCTTATTGAAAATGGAATTGTCTGAGTTTGAAATTATAAGTATCACCCTCAATGTATCTGCAGAGCCTTGGACATCTTCGCCCGTCTGAGACAAATTAATTACCATGTATTATGCTCTTTTAAAATTTATAGCTCAGAAGCTAAACTTAATTTTCTTATCATAATATTCATAAAGAAAGAGAAAATAATCCTGGACTCACTTACTGATTCTACACTATTTTCTGCATTTAAATTAACTAAATTTTTTTTAAGAAACTTTAATTTCTAATGACACTTTCTTCAGACTGATATGAATGAAAAAAAAATTTAATCACTTTGAAATATTACTTCGGGGGAATATTTTAAAATTTATTTTATATCCTTTGCAATCACACTGAGTAACTGGCTTGTACTGAACTTAAATGAGCTTTGAAGATTCATGTGGATGCTATCCTTTTGATAAGCTTTACATCTCTGTAATTGTCATGAACACAGAATTGTGGACAGCTTTTAAAGATCAGCAGGGTTATACAACTTGACAACGACAGCAAGGAAATGCATTTTTATTAAGAATGTTGTGTAAAAAAAATTCAACCTGTCATTCATACTCAACTAATCCTCCTTATTCATAAAATAAATTGCAAGAGATTCTATATCATACAATGAAAAACTTTGCTGTGAAATAAGGGAATCCCTAGGGAAAAACATTTGGGAATTCTGGATTCAGAAATGGACACGTCTAATTGCAAATTAACAGAACCAATGTGATCGCATTTCTCAGGAACAATCCATGCCTCAACTTAAAGGGATGGTTAACATTACTGTTTGAACTTTCCCGATATAAAAATGACATCAGCTGCTATTCATCAACAGCCAACTGTCGCTTCCAGCCAAAATTTTTACTGGTGATGAGGTCTGTCAAAATAGTTAAGCTGGTTTCAATTAGCAAGGTCTACATACTTTTGAAATGCAGTCTGTATTCCATTTTAAATGAAGACTACTCTGAAGTTTGAATATGGGAACTGTTGTACACAAAACGATTCAAAGCAAAATTATCTTCAAATGTTGGAGAGAAATTAAGATTCTCCAAGATGAATAGAGATCACATTTAGATAAGAAAAATCAGATTAACTTCATCTGTCATATTTTTGTTATATATTTTTATACAATGTTTGAAGTTGAGGATCCTGATTTAATCACCCAGAGAGAAGAATATATTCACAGGTTATTTTTAAATGACAGAGAGAATTTAGGGATATGTGATTTACTTTCAAAGCACAGACATAAGAGACTGATCTTCTGAAACTTTTATTTCTTATGCAACATTGCAAAGCATGAACAAGAAT
The DNA here is from genome assembly GCF_963921235.1 of Mobula hypostoma. NCBI lineage: Eukaryota > Metazoa > Chordata > Chondrichthyes > Myliobatiformes > Myliobatidae > Mobula > Mobula hypostoma. The sequence continues at coordinate 33,979,244 of NC_086099.1, read as the reverse complement.
AACCAATCTGTGAATTGAACTGACAACACATGTAGCATTTTTGCTCATAATGTCTGTACCAACTTTTTGCTAATACAATCCCAAACCACCTCCAAGAGGTAACTTTTCCGTAAACATCTGTTCTTTATCTGTTCTTGTATATATTCCTTTGTTTAAAATATTGATCCACTTTTTTTTTACTTAAAAATGCACAATGAATGACAAGATCCCCAAATTGTTCAGATAATGGTACTATCAAACTTATAGATCAATATAATGTGTTTCCAGATCATCATACAGCAAACCATTATTTGTTGTAGTAATGTTTCCTTTTGACTGCTTATTTTGACAAGTTCAGAATATTCATCATTGTCACTGGCACTCAAATCAGAGGTAGTCTTTCTCTACATGTCTGAACCAAATCTTACATAGACACAAAAGATGCTGCAGATCATAAAAACAGGAGATTCTGCAGATGCTAGACATCCAGAGCAACACACTCAATGGAAGGAAATGAACAGGAAATGCTTTAGGCCGAGACCCTTCATCAGGACTGATGAGGGACCCTGGCCAGAAACATCGACTGTTCATTTCCCTCCATTGATGCAGCCTGACCTGCTGAGTTCATCCAGCATTTTGATTGTGTCAAACCTTACACAGATTTGTTTTTTTTTAAGAAATTATATTCAATGCCTTCTTAGTCTTCCATTGAAAAAGGTCAAGTATTTCACGTTTCCTCACAGATAACTCCCAATCCCTGGTATGCTGATATTTTACATTGCAATTGTTTAATAGTTGAAAAGGGAAACAAAAAAATACAGACTGTTAGTGAATGTCATTAACAGCATTATCAAATCCCAGCACTGAATAAGGTCTTTCGACCATTGGTAGGCTTTTGAAAGGTATCCAGATCCGGAATGGTGCATTCATTTTCTCCTATGATCCTGCAAATTAGTGCTCAGCAGGTGAACATTTGCCTTTTGAAGGTCCTGGTGGAATTTGCTTCACAATGTGCTCAGCAAATGCATTACAGATTTCCATCACCACTGAAGAAATCACCTCTAATTTTTTTTAATGCATGTCTTCAATTTAGCAACCAACTTGCAGAAGGAGATGTTTTACCCTCATTCTTTATCTAAATCATTCATGTTTTACTGTCCCAACTGGGTCTCAGTCTGACTTTCTCTGCTTTCAAGAGGACAATCTCAGCTTCTCCAAGCTCTTCACATTACAGAAGATGCTCTCCACTGTTAGTAAACCTTCTTCCTACATTCTTAAAGCCCCTTTACCCTTCCTGAAGGATAACATTCAAATATACGTGTACTGCCACCTGAAATTGATATTGTGATATTTAAAATGAAAACAGAAAATGCTGGAAACACTTAACAGTAGGTCTGGCAACATCAGTGGAAGAAAAAGCAGGATTATTGTTTCAGGTCAAAGAACATTTGTCAAACTGGGAAAGATTTGCAAGAACTGTTCTTTGATGTCTTCCACTTCCACTGTTGAAGGACCTAAATAGTCCTTTGGTTGAAGCAGTGACTTACTTGCACTTCTTTCGGTCCAATGTACAGCATTCATTGTCATAAAACCATCTCCTCTACAATGGGGAAACCTAATGTAGATTGGATGATGTAGACTGCAGGAACCAACATAGACTGGGGAACTGTTTGTTGAGTACTTTCACACCGACCGCCACAACAGGCATGATTTTCTGGTGCCTAACCATTTTAACCCTACCTCCCTTTCCCATTCCAAAACATCAGCCCATGCCCTCCTCTACGTTCATGATGAGGCTACTCTCAGGATGGAGGAGCAACACCTCATTCTGTTAGGGTAGCCTCCAACCTGACAGTACGAACATAATTTCAAGATTCAAGATTGCTTAATGGCATTTTCAGTACAGCAGTGTAAAAGAGAACAAAACAATTCTTACTCCAGATCTGATGCAACACAAAAAAACATAATAAAATAGAGGGCATAATAATAATAAAACCACATAAATATAAATACATAAAATAGCTTATTATATCAGATAGCTGATTATTGGCTTCAGGAGGAGGAAAGCAGAGGCCTATGAGGCAGTCCTCATTCGAGGGTCAGTGGTGGAACGAGACAGCAACGTTAAATTCCTTGGTGTTATTATTTTGGAGGACCTGTCCTGGGCCCATATGTAAGTGCACTTAGACCATATGACCATAAGATACAGGAGTAGAACTAGGCCATTAGGCTTATCAAGTCTGCTCCACCATTTCATCATGGCTGATCCAATTTTCCCCGCAGCCTCAATCTCCTGCCTTCTTCCTGCATCCTTCATGACCTAACCAATCAAGAATCTATTAACCTTTCCCCTAAGTATAATAAAAACTTAACCTCCACAGCTGCCTACGGCAAAGAATTCCACAAATTCACCACCTCCTGCCTAAAGAAATTCCATCTCATCTCCATTCTAAAAGGACGCCCCTCTATTCTGAGGCAGTGTACTCTGGCCTTAAACTCATCACCTCTATATTCACTTTATCAAAGCCTTTCACCATTCAATAGGTTTCAATGAGGTCGCTTCTCATTCTTCTGAATTCTAGTGAATACAGGCCCAGAGCCATCAAACACTCTTCATATGACAAGCCATTCAATCCTGGAATCGTTTCCGTGAACCTCCTTTGAACCCTCTCTAGTTTCAGCACATCCCTTCTACGATAAGGGGCCCAGAAATGTTCACAGTACTGCAGGTGAGGCCTCACTAGTGCTTTATGAAGTCTCAACATTGCATCTTTGTTTTTATATTCTAGTCTTCTTGAACTAAATGCTAACATCGCATTTGCCTTCCTCACCACAGACTCAACTTGCAAATTAATCTTTAGGGAATCCTGCACAAGGACTCCCAAGTCCCCTTGTGCCTCAGTTTTTTTTGCATTTTCTCTCCGTTTAGAAAACAATCAACCTTTTCATTTCTTCTACTAAAGTGCATGACCATACACTTCCCAATTCTGTATTCCATCTGCCAATTCTTTGTTCATTTTCCTAATCTCTCTGTCCTTCTGTAGCCTCTCTACTTCTATAAAAACCACCTGCCCCTCCACCTATCTTTGCATCATCTGCAAACTTTGCGAAGGAGTCATCAATTCCATCATCCAAATCAATGACATATTACATTAAAAGTATCAGTTCCAACACAGATTTCTGTGAAACACCACTTATCACTGGCCGCCAACCAGAAAAGGCTCCTTTTGTTCCCATTCTTTGCCTTCTGCCAATCAGCCACTGCTTGATCCATGCTAGAATCTTTGTGGGCCTGTAGCTTGTTAAGCAGCCTCATGTGTGGCACCTTGTCAAAGGCCTACTGAAAATCCTAAGTACACAACATCAACCAATTCTCCTTTGTCTATCCTGCTTGATATTTCTTCAAAGAATTCCAAACAATTTGTCAGGCAAGATTTTCACTTGAGGAAACCATGCTGACTATGGCCTATTTTATCATGTGCCTCGAAATATCCTGAGACTTCATCCTTAGTAGTTGACTCCAACATCTTCCTAACCACTGAGTACAGACTAACTGGCCTATATTTTCCTTTCTTCTACATCTCTCCTTTCTTGAAGAGTGGAGTGACATTTGCAATTGTCCAGTCTTCAGGAACCATTCTAGAATCTAGTGATTCTTGAAAGATCATTACTAATGCCCTCACAATCTCTTCAGCCACCTCTTTCAGAACTCTGGTGTGTACCCCATCTGGTCCAGGTGACTTATCTACCTTCAGACCTTTCAGTCTCCCCAAGAACCTTCTGTCTAGTAATGATAACTTCACACACTTCATGAACTGACACTTGAAAATACCACCATACTACTGGTGTCCTCCGCAGTGAAGAATGATGCAAAATACTTATTCAGTTCATCCGCCATTTCATTGTCCCCCATTTCTAACTCTCCAGAATCGTTTTCCAGTGGTCTGGTATCCACTCTCACCTCTCTTTTACACTTTATGTATCTGAAGAAACTTTTGATGTCTTCTTTAATATTACTGGCTAGCTTGCTTTTGTATTCCATATTTACCTTCTTAATGAGTTTTTAGGTGCGTTCTGTTGCTTTTTAAAAGCTTCCCAATCCTCTAACTTCCGACTCATTTTTGCAGTATTATATGCCTTCTCTTTGCCTTTAATTTTAGATTTGACTTCTCTTGTTAGCTACAGTTGTGTCATTTTGCCTTTAGAATACTTCTTCCTCTTTGGGATGTATATATCCTGTGCCATCTGAATTGCTTCCAGAAATTCCAGCCATTGCTGCTGTACCATCACCTCTGCCAGTGTTCTTTTCTAATAAATTCTGGCCAAATCTTCTGTCATGCCTCTGTAATTCTGTTTACTCCACTGTAATACGGGTGCATCTAACTTTAGATTCTCCTTCTCAAATTTCAGGGTGAACTCAATCATATTAAGTTCACTTTCCCCTAAGGGTTCTTTCACCTTAAGCTCTTTAATCAATTCTGGTTCATTGCACAACACCCAATCGAGCTGATCCCCTAATGGGCTCAGCCACGAGCTGCTCAAAGAGCCATCTCATGGCACACTAGAACTACCCCCTCCTGGAATCTGACACCCACCTGACTTTCCCAACATACCTGCATAATGAAGTCCCCATGGCTATTGTACTATTCCCCCCTTTGGCATGCATTTCTATCTCCATTGCAATTTGTAGACCATATCCTTACTACTGTTTGGGGTCTGCATACAACTCTCATCAGGGTCTTTTTAGCCTTGCAGTTCCTTAGCTCTATCCACAAAAATTCAACACCTTCCGACACTATGTCACCTCTTTGTAGTGACTTGTTTTCATTTTTTACCAACAGAGCAACGCCACCCCTCTGCCTTCCTGCCTGTCCTTTCAGTGCAACAAGTATACTTGGATATTAAGCACTCAGCTATAATCTTCTTTCAGACATGATTCAGCGATGCCTACAAAATCATTCATGACAATCTGCAACTGTGATACAAGTTCATCTACCTTATTCTGTATACTAAGCGGATTCAAATATAACACCTTCAGTCTTGTATTCATCCTTTTCAATTTTCTCCACCTTTTACATTGCAACTCATCCTGTTAGCTGCAATTTTGCACTATCAACAGCTTCTCCTCACTACCCATTGCCTCTATTTGTAAACCATCTACCTCATCATCAGCACTATCATCTGCCTTTCCTATGAAACTTCTTCCTTTAAAATATATGTAGCTCAAGACACTAGTTGCACCATTCTCAACCTTTTGATTCCTAACTTTGTCTGAGATCTTACTAACACCTGCACCCCTCCTCCTAACCTCTCCACTGTCTGCTCTGGCACTCTGGTTCCCAGTCCCTTGCAACTCTAGTTTAAACCCCACTGTGCAGCATTAACAAACCTTTCCGCTAGGATATTAGTCCCCCTCCAGTTCAGGTGCAAACCATCCCATTTGAACAGGTCCCAATTTCCTTGGAAGAGACCCAATGATCCAAGAATCTTCTGCCCTCCCTCCTACGCCAACTCCTTAGCCAAGTATTAACCAGTATAATCTTTCTAGTTCTGGTCTCACTAGCATGTGGCATGGGTAGCAATCCTGAGATCGTAACCCTGGATGTCCTGCCCTTAAACTTAGCACCTAACTCCCTGAACTCCCCATGCAGAACCTTGTCACTCGTTCTACCCATATCACTGGTACCCACATGGACCACAACTTCTGGCTGTTCACCCTCTCACTTAAAAATGCTGAGAACTCGATCCGAGATATCCCGACCCTAGCAGCCAGAGGCAACATAACATTTGGGAATCTCTTTCTTACTTACAGAACCTGCTGTCAATTCCCCCAACTAACAAATCCCTTATCACCACAACGTGCCTCTCCTCTGCCCTTCCCTTCTGACTCGCAGAGGCAGATGTAGTGCCAGAGACCTGGCCACTGTGACTTTCCTCTGTTAGGTCAACCCCCTCTACCCTCCCACCTTCCCCACCATAGTATCCAAAGAGATATACCTGATATTGACTGGATGGCCACAGTTGTACTCTGCACTGGTTCCTTAACCCCTTTCCCCTTGCTGTGTCCTGCACCCTGGGTGTACAAACCTCTCTATATGTCCTATCTATCACCCCCTCAGCCTCCCAAATGATCTGGAGTAAATCCAGTTCTAGCTCCAACTCCTTATCGCAGAGTGTTAGAAACTGCAGCTGGATGAACTTCTCACAGTTGTAGTCATCAGGGATACTGGAGATCTCCCTGCCTTCCCACATCCTGCAAGAAGAGCTTTTGACTACCCCTTACTGGCATATCTACCGTCCTGGCTGAGCAGATATGAAGAAGGGAAGGAAAAAAAAACATAACCTTGAGCTTTTGTTTCCTTTATTTCTTCTGACTGAAGCTTCTCTTCATTGAAGCCTTGATCTGCTAAAGCCTCAAGATCACCACTCTTAGTCTGTCTACTCAGACAACCACTGCAACAACGATGACCACAGCCCGTTCCCCTGCTTCCCTTTAATTTGCTTTTAGTAATTAATCCCAAATGCTGATCAGTCACTGGTCATAGCTTTTTCCTTTTTTTTTTGCTGTGGCAGCCTGCTGCTGGATTTTCTACTCAAGCAGTGGACCTGAGTGAAATCCCCTCCTTCCGATGCGCGGATTGGTCGCTGGCTAAAGCTCTTTCTCAAAGAAGGCATGCAGCGACTTGAGTTTGCGAAGATTCAGCATGACATCTAAAACTTTGACAGACTTCTTTAACTGTGTAGTGGGAAGTGTATTGACTGGCTGCATCACAGCCTGGTATGGAAACACCAATGCCCTTGAACAGAAAATCCGAGAAAAAGTCACGGATATTGCCCAGTCTATCACAGGCAAAGCCCTTCCCACCATTGAGCACATCTACATGAAATGCTGTCACTGGAAAGCAGCATCCATCAATAGGGACCCCCACTGCCCAGAACATGCTCTCTTTCACCTCTGCCATCAGAACAATGTGACACCTACCTCAGGACTCACACCACCAGGGTCAGGACAGATATTACTCCTCAATCATCAGGCTCTTGAACCAAAGGGGACAACTTCACTCAACTTCATTTACCCCAGCGTTGAATTGTTCTCAAAACCTATAGATTCACTTTCATGGACTCTTCATTTCATGTTCTTGATTGTCATTGCCTGTTTATTGACATTCTTTCCTTCTTTTTGTACTTGCAGTTTGTTGTCTTTTGCTCACTGGTCGAATGCTCAAGTTGGTGTAGTCATTCATTGATTCTGTTATGGTTATTATTCTACAGATTTATTGAGTATGCCTGCAAAGAAACTAATCTCAGGGTTGTGTTTTGTGACATATGTACTTTGAAAATAAATTTACTTTTGAACTTTTTATATACATGGATTATTTGTATGTACGTAAAGTGACGTTAGATACAGGAGTGCCTGTACGTAAGGTGACTGACAGGAAGTGTTAATGTGGTGGCTGGGATGTGGTGGGGTGGGTTACTGGGTGGAGGTGTTGATCATCCTTACTGCTTGGGAAAAGTAACTGTTCAGGAGTCTGGTGGTCCTGGCATGGATGCTCCGTGGCCTTCTCCCTGATGGGAGTGGGACAAACAGTCCATTTCTCTAACTTCTAGTAACTTTTCCCTCCTCCCTCTTCTGTCTTTTTCCAACCCCTATTCTGGCTTCCCTCTTATACCTTCTCTTCTCCTCAGCTGCCCATCACCTCCCTCTGGCACTCCTCCTCCTTCTCTTTCTCCCACGATCCACTCTCCTCTTCCAGCAGATTCCTTCTTCTTCAACCCTTAGTGGGTCCTCGGGTGGCTGTAGAGGCCAATCTAGAACCCACATCCCTCAGGGGTGTTAGGGTGGATTCCCTTAGTGGAGAATCCCTGTGCATGGGCGGCCACTACACAGCCTTTTACAGATCAGGGTGAGGGTCCAGTGGCATGGGGTGCAAGACATGGGATGTAATTAGTGAAAATACTTCGAACATCTATAACAAAATTAATGAGACAGCCTTTACATTGGACACTCTGATGACAAAATTTGAGGAGTATTTGTCCCAAGTAAATACCTCACATTTGAGAGATATATTCTTTTCCCCTGTGACCAGAAACAAGATGTTAGCTTTGACCAATGTTTAGCTGCGCTTCTCACACTGACTATGTCTTGTGGGTTTGGAGATTTGAGAGACTCACTAGTCAGAGACAAAATAGTTTGTGGAATCCCTGATAAAGGGCTCAGAGGAATACTGCTCCATGAAAAAGATTTGATGCTGGAAAAGGCTGTGAATATGTGGAGGGCAGCAGAGACCACATAAGCACAAGCTAAGGAGCTGCCCAGGGCAGACACAGCAGTATCAGATGGGCAGAGCACAAGGCATTTTCCAAACCAATGGCAAAGCAAAGATGTAAGCTCAAACAGCAAATGTGGCAAATGTGGAGAGAGGAACATCCCAAAGCTGAGTCCTACTTATGGAAAGTCCTGCAATAATTGTGGGGAGAAGAATCATTTTGCAAAGTGCTGCAAAGCTGGGGTTACCAAGTTAAAGGTGTACACAGTTGCTCAGGAAATGGAGGAAGTCTTTGTAGATTCTCTACAGACTGCTGGTGCTGGTAAAACAGACTGGATTGTTCCAGTGACTGTGAATGAGACAAAACGGTAATTCTATTCAAGCTTGACAATGGAGCCCAGGAGAACCTATTGTCCATGGCTGATTACAAGATTCTCAAAGAAAACAGCAAGATTTACCCAGCGAAGTTAAAAGTGACAGGCTATACTGGAGAGAATTATCCAGTAAAAGGAGGCTGTATACTGACCTTCAAGCACAAGGGACAGCACCTAATGGCACAGCTACTGATTGTAGAAAAGTGAGTGCAGGCAGTATTAGGTCTGAGGGTACGTGAAAAGCTCAACCTGGTGAAAAGTGTTTTCGTAGTGGCTTCACAGACTAAAGATGACCACACAACACTCATGGAAGAATACGCAAATGTCTTTGAGGGGCTTAGATGCTTGCCAGATGTAACTCAAGAAACTCATAATAGCATCCATGAGAGATTGAGAGAAGTTATGGAAGAGAAGCATAAGAACTCCACTTTCCATAGACATCCATACCACCTACACTAGCATGACAGTCAGGATGCCAGTGCTGAACAGAGTGATCGTGATGAAGCAGCTGCCAGTCTTGCTTCCATGTCATGCAGCTGTAGTTCAAAATCTGTCTCTCATTGACTTGCAGTTGAAGACTGGAAATCAAAACTATCTCCATGATCCACTCCAAAGTTGAAGAGGAAAAATAAAAAGGTAGATGAGAGACCACACAGTACCCAAGGTCAGAAGAACAGCAACAGTTTAACACAATCCAACAGGAAGAGTTGCTATCTATGATATGGAACCAACAGAAGGAGCTCTGTGAATTGAGACAGACTCAGTTAGAACTTGTGCCAAGACTCACTGATCACATGAATGTAGTCCAGGGCTCCATTATGGGGCATGTGGAGTGAATATTGGTCACAAAGCAGGAACAAGAACACAGACAAACAGGTAGGATCTTGGTAGAAGGATATGAAAGAAATGTTGATCAGGATTTTCAGAAAGAAATTAATATTAACGGAGCAAATGAAAGCAGTGCATACGTAGAAACAAACAGCAGATCAAAAAGAATCATCAAACTACCTGAGAGACTAACTGAAAGTTGCTGAGTGAATAATGGGCTGTGTTTGCTCATTACAATTGAAGTTAATATAGATATTTTTGTTGGAAAGGATTATTGTTCCTTAGAGGTTTTTGAGGACATAGTATTGTGATTGTTTCTGTTTATACAGGGAAGATGTGTTAATATATGTGTACATAATAAAGAATTTAGGTTCTCAGTGGGCAGTGAGGGTGGTTCACCCCAGACTGGAAGTGACAATGGTGCGCTGATTGCACGCACACTGGTTGAACAGCATTGAGAGTAAAATGTGTTTGTGTTTTACCCACGCTAAGTTGTTTTCATTAAGAACAAACATAACAGTGCACTGCTTCTGCCATCCATCCTGGGCTCTTGGACTGTGGATGCCCAGTGGGGATATTATAATTTTGAAAGACGCTTCAAGAATATTCAACTATTTTCCTCGGCTTGCTAGCAATCTCTTCCTGCTGCAGAGCTCAGGATCGAGTGTCTGTTGTCAGGTTAATGAACTATGTGGCCTGCTCAAAGTAACAGACTGGGCTTAATTAGTGTGCCTGTGCTGACAATGATGGCCTGGGAGAAAATTCTAAAATTGCTTCACTTATTAACAGCTTTTTTAAAGGAGTTTGCAGAGCCAGCATTGGTGGTTTCTCTCCAATGCTTTCAGGTGTTTGATGTAGCATTTCAAGTCTCGAGGATACAGGAAGGCAGCCATCACTACTGCCTGCAGACCATACGTTTCTATCTGGTTTGAAGCAGCTAGGATATGGAGTTAGAAGAATAGGCCAAAGTCAGAATCAGAATCAAGATTGATATCACTGGCATATGTTGTGAAATGTGTTGTTATGTGGTTGCAGTACATTGCAATACATAATAATACAAACTGTAAATTACAGTAAGAAGTATAAATATTTCAAAAAATATTAAATAGGTGGTGCAAAAAGAGGGGGAAAAGTAGTCACGCAGAACACCAGGTGGATAAAATACCTTGTTTGGACTGAGCAAGCAACCAGGCAACGGAATACAGCTAGGGTCAAGTGGAACAAGAATGCCTTAGAAATAAGGGTGAGGAATCACTTCCGAAAAGAAAGAAGACCTTGCTGACTGGGTGCTCATTAAGTCCTCATCGAGAGGTTAGAGGTGAATAGGATCTACCTGAGCCCAACACATAGAGCATGTCAGCAGCTCTACTTTCTTAAGAGTAGAGGAAATTTGAGATGTCACCAAAGACTCTTACAAACTTCTCTAGATGTACAGTCGAGAGCATCCTGACTGGTTGCATCACACAGCCTGGTAAAGAGGCACCACTGCACAGGAATGCAGGAGGGTGCAGAGTGTTGTACATTCAGCCAGTTCTATCATGGACTCGACAATTCCCACAATCAAGGCCATCTTAGAGAAAGTGGCATCACCAAGGGCCTTCACCATCTGGGACATGCCCTCTTCTCATTATTCCATCGATGAGGAGTTAGAGGAACCTGAAGATCAACACTGAATATTCAGAAACAGCTTCTTCACCTCGACCATCAGATTCCTGAATGGTCATTATTCTTTTTTGAAATATTTATTTCTGCAGTTTAGAGTAACTTTATGTCGTTGCACTGTACTGCTTCTGCCAAACGACGTTTCGCATCATTGAAGTCAGTGATAATGAATCTGCATCTGATTCTGATTCAGAGGCTTCAGACCAGAACCAATCTAGAACTTCTCCCATTTCATAAGCAGGGCTCTGGGGTGCTTCAAGTCTGGTACTCTTCCAGTCTTCAGCTACATCTTCCCTGAACTGCTGTCGCATATCGGCCAAAATACTCTTTGTTGAATGGTTCAATTCTTTAAAGTTTAAAGTTCATAATTTCAAAAGTAAAATTAATTATCAGAGTACATACTTGTCACCACAAACAGCCTTGAGATTCATTTATGCAGGCAATGAACAGGATCAATGAACAACAAATGGTGCAAATGCAGATATAAATAAATAGAAATAAATAACAGGCATGAAATAATGAAATAAAAGAGTCTGTGAATGAGTATAGCTGTTATCTTTAGTTCAGGAGCCTTATGGTCGAGGGTAGTAACTGCTCTTGAACCTGGTTGTGCAAGTCCTGAGTCACTTATACCTTCTTCCTGCTGGCAGCAGTGAGAAAAGAGCATGGCCTGAGCGGTGAGGACCTTTGATGATGGATGCTGCTCTTCCACGGCAATGTTTCATGTAGATGGGCTCAATGGTCAGGAGGGTTTTACCTGTGATGTACTGGGCTGAATCCACTAGCTTTTGTAGGATTATCTACTCAAAGGTCTTTGTGTTCCCATACCAGGCTGTAATGCAGCCAGTCATCACACCTTCCACCACATGTAAATTGAAGTTTGCCGAACTTTTTGATGACTTGCCAAATCTTTGAAGATTCCTAAGGAAGTAGAGGCGCTGTCATGCTTTCTTCGCAATTATATTTATATAATGGTCCAGGAGAGGTCTTCTAAGATAGTGACATCCAGGAATTTAAAATTACTGACCCCCTACACCTCTGATCCTCCAATGACTACTGGCAGATGGACCTATGGTTTTCATCTCCTGAATACTACAATCATTTCCTTGGTCTTATTGACATTGAGTTATTATACCACTCAGCCAAATTCTTAATCTCCCTCCTGTATGCTGATTCATCACCACCTTTGATACAGCCACAACAGTGGTGTCATCAGCAATCCTGTATATGGTGTTGGAGCTGTTTATAGCCACACAACCATAGGTGTAAAGCGAGTAGAGAAGGGGGACAAGTATACACCCCTGCAGTGCTCCTGTGCTGGTGGAGAATGTGGTGGAGATGTTTTTGCAAATCCAAACGGACTGGGGTCTAAAGTGAGGAAATCCAGGATCCAATTGTGCAAGGGGGTATTGAGGCCCAGGTCTTACAGTTTACTAATTAGTTTTGAGGGGATGATGGTGTTAAATGCCAAGGTGTAATCAATAAAGAGTATCTGATGTTTGCATCTTTACTGTCCAGATGTTTCAGGGTTGTGTGAAGAGTCAACGTGATAGTATCTGCTGTAGACCTGTTGCTTTGGTAGGTGAATTGGAGCGGATCCAAGTCACCACTCAGAATGGAGCCTCTCAAAACACTTCATCACTGTGGATGTAAGTGCCACTGGGGGATATCACTTAGACAGGTCACCATGCTCTTCCTGGGCACTGGTACAATTGAAGTCTGCTTGAAGCAGGTGGATACCACACCCTGCCAAAGCAAGAGGTTGAAGATTCTGAGATGAAAGGACCACTGGGAGACATGGGAGTGCGCAATGGTTCCTTCCTGTTCTGGTGAACAAAGCGAGCATAGAAGCTCATCTGGAAGCAAGGCTCTGCTGTCCCTATGTTGCAAGATTTAACTTTGTAGGACGTTATGGCATTCAAACCCTGCACACAGCTATCGAGCATCCCTTGTTGTTTCAGTCTAGTCTGAAGTCTCCATTTCAACCATGAGATGGCTTCCCTGAGATCATACCTGCGGCTCTTGTAGCATTCTTGATCTCCAGACTTGAATGCCTCTGATCTGGCTCTCAGCAGTTTCCAGATTTCATTAACAAGAGAAAACCTGCGGATGCTGTCTGTATTTTATTATTCATCTAGGGCCTCTGATTGTGGGAAAACTCTGAACGATTTCATGTGGACACACTCACCTAACGCTGTTTTAATAAGTCTGTAACAAACCTGGTGTAGTTGTTCAGGTGCTTAGATAAATTCTTGAACAAGGCCCAGTCCATTACCTCAAGGCGATCCTGTAACTATTCCTCAGCCTTCTGTAACCACCTCTTAGTTGTCTTGGTCTCTGGAGCCTTGCTCTTTAGTCTCTGTCTGTATGCAGGTAGTAGGAATGTAGACAAATGATCCGACTTGCCAAAATGTGGTCTCAGGAATGAATGATAGGCATTCCTTATGTAGCAATGGGCTAGTGTGTTGGGACCTCTGGTGCAACAGGTTATGTACTAGGGATAATTGGGCAGGGTTTTCTTCATACAGGGCTGGTTAAAGTCATTGACTATAATTTGAAATGCATTGGGAGGGAGTGTTTCTTGCTTCCAAACAATATCATGCAGTTTCGCTTGCTTATACTGTAGCCGGCTGCTGGTGGTTTCTAAACTGCGGTCAGAATCATGATGAGAACTCCCGAAGCAAATAGAATGATCTACATTTAATCATTAGTTGCTGTTAGTCAGGGGAACGGGAAGATGACATAACCCTAATGTCTGTGCACCAATGAGAAGCACATGACGCCACCTCGCTCCTTACCAGAGTTTGCGGTTCGAGTCATTCTGAAAATTGTAAAACCTTCTGGTCATATAACAGCATCTGGAGTATTTGCCGTTAACCAAGTTTCGGTGCAGCAAACAACTGAGATGTCTCATCTGCTTCTGATACAGCAGCCGTGCTCTGAGATTAGCAATTTTATATTCCTGTAACTGCACATTCACCAGCAAGATGCCAGGTAGAGGGATCTCATTCCTCTGCTCTTCAGCCTGGTTTGAGTTCTACCTCTCTTGCCACATTTTCAACTATAGCGTTGACCCTTAAAGGAGACCTCCTTAACTGCTCCGCTGAAGTTCGTGACTTCTGCTCCGCATTTAACCATCAAACGTGAGATCTGAAGATTATTGATGTAATTTCGTAGTCTGCTGTTAAGCAAAAGCTTACATGCTGCAGATTGCAGCAAAAGTAATTCAAAGAGAGAATATATAAGAGGAAAACAGATACAATTTTCTGCAGCCCACAGAGTGGCTGAAGTATGCCATCGCTATCTTGCTTTATCGAGTGTTGCAAGTAAAGGAGAATATGTGGCAGTGGTCAAAAGTCATCATTCTCCCAGCCTGGAAAAGAACCAAACCAGGTGTGGAATTGTAACTTAACATTGCAGTTTGTGACACAGTTGAAACACTCCTTAAGTTATTGAGATCATTGTAGGGTGAAATAGTTTTGGCCCTGAAGAGATCAGCTTTCACCATTGTGGTTGCGTTGTGGCCTCGGAGCTCGGAGTTCAATTCCGATGTCATCTATAAGAAGTCTGTAGTCTTTCCCAAGGAATGTGTGGTTTTTCTCCCAGTATTCCAGTTTCCTCCCACAGTATGAAAGACATACTGGCTAATAGGTTAGTTGGTCATTATAAATTGTCCTGCGGTTAGGCCAGAGTTAAATAAGGGCTAGCTGAGTGGTGCGGCTCGCAGGGCCAGAAAGGCCCATTCCGTGCTATACCTCAATAAATAAATAAATCTTGTACTCCGTAGCAGAGACCATGGCCAGTACAGAATGTGTCACTGCATACAAAACACATGGATTCACAGGCACATTGAGCCATCATTTTGGGAATTTTCCAAACAACCTCTCAACAATGTTTTCTGTCTTCTCAGCCTTAAGGAAATTAGAACTAACAAAGTATCACAAGCTGAGCAAATCTCCTTGTGTAGCGTCACCGAGTGATACTAATGATAGGCTTCCCGAATGCTTTCACTATTGTTAGTTCAGTGAAGGTAATAACAATGTCAACTGGTTTTGGATATAATGCCTTTCTAATCACTTCACACACACTAACTATAGCATTTAAACTCATCACATTGCTTTTACTTCCCACAGCTCAACTGGTTCTATACTCCAAGTTTAGCATGACTTCTTCATAGCCTCCTCGAACCTGTAAATCTACCTTCACTGACACCTTCACTATTTGCCATCATATCATAGTCATGGTGTCATAGAACTGTACAGCATAGAAACAGGCCCTTACACATAATAATTTCACTCTTAATTCAATTTTTCCCTTCCACGTCTTCCCTGCAATTTAAATTATGCATGTCCACTAACTTTACTTCATACTAATGTTAGAAGATCATTGATCTGAAACATGAACTTTATTTTCATCTCTACTGATGCTTGCTGCCTGGCCTCCAGGGTATTCCCAGGGTTTTCTGTTTCTCTTAAGTTTCTGCCCAACTTCACCCTTGGTGCAGCATGATATAAGCACTTTCTGTGATTGTATTTTACCAAACAAAGTCCTGGGAAGAGAAAATTGAGTGTACATATGCAAATCGGTAAAAAGCTCATGCCAATTAATAAAAGCTCAGCAGATCATCAACAGGATTCAGTAACTCTAATAATGAATTTTGAATACTGTGTGTTGATTTATTGCCAAGAAAATGCATTTGGGTGTTCTAAGGTTATAAAAGGTTCCATGTAAATGAATGTTCTTTCCTCTCAGATCTACTGAGATTCCACCCAGGTTGCATGAGACTAGAACTAGAGGTCATAGGTCAAGGGTGAAAGGTGAAATATTTAAGAGGAGCCTGAGGAGGAACTTCTTTACTCAGGGAGTGGTATGAGAGTGGAACAAGCAGCCAGTGGAAGTGGTATGTACAGGATCAACGGGTTCAATTGCAACAGCCTCTCAACACTTCACTTATGTTAAGAGAAAACACAAGTGACAATAACACGTTGTACATGCAGTAACTCTGCAAAAGTCTTAGGCACATGTAAAAAGATTCTGAAAAGCAAAGATGCTTTCAAAAATAATAAAATGAAAAGTTTCTAAATGTCAAAAAAAAACTATAAAGAGCAGTAAACCATTAAAAAAAACTGAATTGAATCAATATTTGGTGTGGCCACATCAACGGCATCAAATTTTTGTACGTTTGTAGGTAAATCAGCTGGAAGGTTGTTCCAAGCATCTAGAAAAACTTGCTGCAGTTCTTCTGCAGACTCTGGCTATCTCACTTCTGCCTCTCCAGGTAGTTCCAGACAGACTCAATGATGTTGAGATCAGAGCTCTGTGGAGGCTGCACCATCTGAAATCATATAAAAAATCTACGGCGCCTAAGACTTTTGTACAATACTGTATAAAGTGTTGGTTTGACAGCACAATGAACATAAAAAAAGACATGTACTGACTACAACACACACAAATTCTGGAGGAACTCAGCAGGTGTGGCAGCATCTATGGAAAGGAATAAACAGTTGATATTCTGTGACAAGATCCAAAATGTCAACAGTTTATTCCTTTCTATAGATGCTGTCTGATCTACTGAGTTCCTCTGACCATTTTCTGTGCATTATTCAGGATTTCCAACATCTGCAGAACCTGTTGTGTTCATATATTGACTGCATTATGCTTCCTGCATATATTCTTTCAGAAATGTATAGATTTAGAAATAGCGTAAATTTTTGGATTTAAAAAATTGTTTCAATGTGGTTAGAACTCCAACCTTGTTCACCGGCAGCAGAGGCAGTGCTGAAATGTGCCATCAACAGAAGAGGGTGACTCCTAACAACTATTCCCTTCACAATATGAGCAGACCTGACATCCACTTCTGCAGCATGGTTCCTGCTCTGTTGGTCTGCACAGAAAATAGCGATTCATTGTACAATGTTCACAAGGGTTAGTGAAAGGATAATCTATCGCTTTGAAAACACCTAAAAAAAAGAGCAGGCATTGGGGGTGAGCATTTAATCGATCACTGCTAGTGTTTGCATACCCTGGTGTCCTGAAACCCAGCACATAATGTGAATGGAGACACCATGCTGAGGATAAATGGCCAAGATAAATGGATTTGAAGTGGGAGAAAATTGACACAGGGTGATAAGAATAAACAGCAATCATTAGATAATTAAACAAAAAGCGAAATGCTAGAAATGCTCAACCGACCTTTTACCTTAAAGTTAAACCTATCTTTTATTCTGTTCTCTACACTGGGCCAGAACTTCCAGACCTTCTGTTTCTATAACTTATATCAGTTACTGAGAATCCATGGCTTCTTGCTGTCCTGGAATGGTGATTCATGTACGTAAAGAATTTTCTTTGATTTTTCACATATAGATATAAACACTTAAATCCACAAAATATATCATACAGTGCAAAGCAAACAGCATCTTGGGGATAGCTTAGTGTCACCTTAAACCCGCTTTAATCACGTTTTCTATGGAAATCATTAGCATCTAATTTTGGGAATTGTGCAGCTAGGGAAAAGTCTGATTATACGTGACCACCTGCGAATTTGAGCCTGTCTCTCAGATACCAGCCTTTCACAACCTATCTTGACCTTTCCGAGAGAAGTGAAAAAAAATCTGAAAGCCACAAAAAAGATAACCAAAAAAAAACCTGCTCCTGAAACTAGAAAGCACACCCCCTACACCCACACACAGACACTCACATTAACTGAATTCACACTTGTTTCAGTAATGAATGGTTTCATTTTACATTCTAGTCTTTTTAATGAACTTCCTAACAGTGAGATTTGAGGCTTGTTCTTCCCCATACATTTTGTTAGCAATTGTAAAATTAACATCTTCATTCAATGGGCAAGAAAATTCTCACAAGATCTCTGTGCCCCATTTTTAGGCCTTTTCACACTTGCTCCCAGTCTCTTTGTCTGTTTTATAGATCAGTCTGCCAAGTTCAAGCACCTTCCTGTCTGGTAGCATTGACAGCCTGTTTATTAGCCTCTTTCGACTCTGAGGATTATGGACTGAATTGCAAGGAATTCCTTTTCAATGAGAACATTTGATGCCGGGAATGAAGAGTCGTGTTAAGAACTTAAAAGTGAAACTTTAATGTCTGATGTAGTAGCACATTCTATGGGGTAATTAGAGTTAGTTTTGCTTTGGAACAAAGATAAATTAAATATTTTTTTTAAATGTTTCTTAAGTAGAACTTCTGTATGATTTCTTCCCAGTTTTATAAAAATGAACTTGAAATTTAACAAGCAAAATGGAGAACATGACCAAATATAATCAAATTAAAGTATTGGGTACTTGTACAACCAACCATGGTGTGAGGAGAAA
The DNA here is from genome assembly GCF_963921235.1 of Mobula hypostoma. Taxonomy (NCBI): domain Eukaryota; kingdom Metazoa; phylum Chordata; class Chondrichthyes; order Myliobatiformes; family Myliobatidae; genus Mobula; species Mobula hypostoma. The sequence continues at coordinate 33,960,803 of NC_086099.1, read as the reverse complement.
AGGACTTAAAAATCAGGACAACGGGGGTAATCCACTATTTCTTTGTTTTCTCTTCCTTTCTCTTAGCTCCATAGCCATAGGAGCAACTGGGCTGAATAGAAGCTGTATGGTTTCAAGTTCACAAATTTTTTTGTTAACATCAACTTAAGGTTTGTTCAGCCAGCATATTCACACAACTTCAGATAAACTAATGCAATCAAGAGTATCCTTGCAGTGTTTGGCTTAACAAATTACCTCCTTTTCAATGATTCCGGTTGGCTTAATTTGTTCCCCCCCCCCCCCATTTTACAACCTTGAGTAATTGTACAATATGAGAACAGTGAGAGCGTGTTCTTGCTGTCATGGCAATCAAGTCTTACTTGGCTACAATTTGTCATTTACATTAGACACATGTGGGATTTTTGCAATTAAATATGAGCGGAGGGAAATACTATTTGAGACCTGCTCATTCTGACAGAAAGCATTTACTATATATATAAAAAATCTTATGTTCTGCCAAATGTATTTACACTGTGGAAGGTATTGGCACATCTAATGTGAGAACATATTGTTGGATTTCTCTGGCAGTTCATAAGTGCCGGCAATTTTAGGACTGTGGCATGAATACAGACAAGTCCACAACTTTCCTACTAAGTTTTGCCAGTGATTGCCCAAGTGCATTCCCCACCCTGGATTCCAGATTGAGAAATGGGATCTTGGAGTTCCTCAACGTTTACACAAATGAATCTGCTCTTGGATCCAGCAAAGTGGTGCAGGGCTGATGAGTCTGTTCACATTGATGGAGGTTAGAATTTGAGGAAGAGGAAATAATGTTAAGAAAATAATAAGTTTTAATTATAGTATTGGTGTTTGGTTTCATTCTTTAATGATCTAAGAGCATTTTCAAGTTTATTATCTCTCTATACCCATGACTGTGTGGCTAGGTATAGCTCAAATACCATCTATAAATTTGCTGACGATACAACCATTGCTGGTGGAATCTCAGGTGGAGGTGAGAGTGTGTATAGGAGTGAGGTAGGCCAACCAGTCGAGTGGAGTGATGATGCAGTAACAACCTTACACTCAGTTTCAGAAAGACAAAAGAGCTGATTGTGGACTTCAGGAAGGCTAGATGACGGAACATGAACCAATTCGCAAAGAGGGATCAGGAGTGGAGAAAGCAAGCAGTTTCGAGTTCCTGGGTGTTAGAATCTCTGAGGATCTAACCTAGTCCCAACATATCAATGCAACTATGAAATAGGCAAGACAGTGACTATAATTCATTAGGGGTTTGAAGAGATTTGGTGTGTCAACTAGAACACTTGACAACATCTATAGATATACCATGGAGAACATTCTGACAGGCTGCATCACTGTCTAGTAAGGGGGTGGGGGTTAGGGGGTTAGACCAAAAAAAAAGCTACAGAAAGTCTTAAAATCAGTCAGCTCCATTTTGTGTACTAGCCTACGTAATACCACAGACATCTTCAAGGAGAGTTGCGTCAGGAAGATGATATCCATTATTAAGGACCCCCATCACCCAGGGCATGCCCTCTTCACATTGCTACTATCAAGAAGGAGGTATTGTTTTTAATATATATTATTTATGTTTTTGCACTTATTTTTAATCTATTCAATATACATATATATACTTACTGTAATTGATTTTTTTTCCTTTCTATATTATAATGTATTGAACTGACTGAACTGCTGCTGCTAAGTTAACAAATTTCACGACACATGCCAGTGAGAACAAACCTGATTCTGATTCAGATTCTGAATAGGTAGCAAGATGGCGCTAGTGAACCATGGCGATGTGTTGCGGGTTGCTTACAAAACTTCTAAATATACTTTTTCTGAATTACTCTCACTGCAGTCTGCAGCCTGTAAGTTCTCTTTAAGCATACTTTTGAACTGTCATAATGAACCAGCGATTTCATGATCTTTTGAAGAATTTGGTGGATTTAACTCTCAGGGTGGATTTTGTCATGGCCAGAAGAGGGTGAGGAGGGGAGGGCTCCAAGCCAGACTGAAATGCCAAGGAATGAAAGTTCCTCTACCCAGCATCTTGTTAACAAATGTACAGTCACTGGAGAGCAAGACTGAGGACCTGAAGACAAGATTGTGAAATGAAGAACTGCTGTGTTTTGTGTTTCATGGAGACATGGCTCACTCCAAACACACCAGATAGGTTGATAAGACCTGAAGGCTTCTCAATACACAGGATGGAGTGGACTATTGATTTGGAGAAGACCAAAGGTGGGGTCTGTGTTTCATGATAAACTCTTTGCAGTGCTCGGATGTAGAGGTCTTGCACTCTTGTCTTCCCAAACTGGAAAATCTAATTCTACTCACCAAAAGAGTTCTCCTTCATGATCCTGACCACAGTTTACATGCTGCCAAAAGCTAACGATAATGAAGCATTTGAGATATTGAATGCTACCATCACCAAACAAGAAAAACCCACCCCGATGCATTTCAAATCATAGTCGAGGACTCCAATTAGGCTTTTTGGAAGAAATCTCTGCCCAATTATCATCAACCTGTAACCTGTAGCACCAGGGTTCCCAACAATATTACAACTGGGAACGCCTACCATTCCAAGCCCAGATTGCATTTCTGGAAATCTGACATAAAGTTCTCTTTCTCCTATCTGTATACAAGCAGAGGTTAAAGAGCAAGGCTCCAGAGTTAAGGCCAACAAAGAGATGATTGCGGTAGACAGAGGATTGCTTTGAGTAAATGGATTAGATTAGATTAGATTATGAGGACACTCAGTCCTCATTTATTGTCATTTAGAAATGTATGCATTAAAAAATGATCCAACGTTCCTCCAGAATGATATCACAAGAAAACACAAGACAAACCAAGACTAAAACTGACAAAACCACATAATTATAACATATAGTTACAACAGGGCAAAGCAATACCATAATTTGGTAAATAGCAGACGATGGGCACGGTAAAAAAAAGTTTCAAAGTCCCGATAGACTCATCATCTCACACAGGCGGCAGAAGGAAGGGAGAAACTCTCCCTGCCAAGAACCTCCAAGCACTGCCAAATTGCCGATGCAGCACCATTGGAAGCACCCGACCGCAGCGGGCTCTGAACCCGTCCGAAAACTTCGAGCCTCCGACCAGCCCCTCCGACACAGCCTCTTCGAGCACCATCCTCTGCCGAGCGCTTTGACCCCATCCCGGCCACCACGCAACAAGCAAAGCCGAGGACTCAGGGCATTCTTCTCGGGATATTCTGGCCCACACAGTAGCAGCAGCAGCAAAGCAGGCATTTCAGAAGTTTCTCCAGATGTTCCTCCATGCTCTCACGTCCGTCTCCATCAAATCAGGATTGTGCACGGCACCCTACTTGACAAATAACAGACATCACCACCGGAGTGGCCGCTGTGAGCTGCGTCGCGCCGCCATCTTCTCCTCCCAGATTGGGCTGTGTTCAAGGACTCAGAGGATCTAATGAATGCAACACAGTTGTAACGGACTTTACAAAGTGTGACCCACAAGTCATTTAGAGTCTTCCCCAACCGTAAGCCTGAATGAATCATCAGATCCACAATCGGCTTAGGGTCACATCAGTAGCATTCAGGCCTGGTGACTGAGTAAGATAGAAGAGGTTTAGGTATGATCGCCGGAAAGCCATCTCACGTGCGAGTGGCAATTTTGTACCAAACTTGATTCAGTGGACGATACTTAACAGCTGTGTAAGGACTTGAAAACTATTTCCTCTTACAAAGTGAGACCAAGCAACGTAGGTGACAAAGGAACTTTGCTCCCAGTTGAGCTCGATGAGGGCCACACGAATCATAAATGAACCTTCACCAACTCCCACAGCCCCCAGTGACCCTGTAATTTCAGTCTCTAGGGCTGACATGAGAGCATCCTTCAGGAGGGTGAACCTACAGAAAGCATCCTACCAGAATGGCCACCTGGCTGAGTACTAAACAACTGTGCTGATCAACTGTCTTGTGTGTTCACCCATATCTTTAACTGCTTGCTTTGGCAGTCTGTAGTACCCACCTGTTTCAAACTGGCTTCAAATTATACCAGTGCCCAAGAACAGCATGGCAACCTGTCTCAATGACTATTGCCCAGTAGCACTTACATCCCCTGTGATGCTTTGAGAGGTTGGTGGTGAAACATATCAACTCCTGCCTGAGAGGTGACTTAGATCCACTCCAATTTGTCTCATGTCACAGTAGATATCATTTAGTTTGCTCTTCATTCAATCCTGAAATATCTGGACAGCAAAGATGCATGCATCAGGATTCTCTTCATCAACTACAGCTCGACACTCAAAACCATTATCCCACCAAAAGTAATCAATGAGTTCCAAGACCTTGGCCTCAATCACTCCTTGTGCAGGTGGATTCTGGATCCCCTCACTTGCAGACCCCAGTCAGTTTGGATTGGCAACAACATCTCCTCCACAATCCCCATCAGCACAGATGCAGCACCAAACTGTGTGCTTAGCCCCCTGCTCTACTTGCAGTACACTTTTGACTGAGAGGCTAAGCAAAGCTCCAATTCTAATATTCACGTTTGCTGATGACACCACTGTCATTTGCTGAGTCAAAGGTGGTGATGAGTCAGCATATAGGAGGGAGATTGAAAATCTGGCTGAGTGGCACCACAACAACAACCTCTTACTCAATGTCAGCAAGACTAAGGAGCTGATTATTGATTTCAGGAGGAAGAAACTGGAGGTCCAAGGTCCAGTCCTCATCAGGAGATCGAAGGTGAAGAGGATCAGCAACTTTAAATTCCTCGATGTTTTCATTTCAGAGAATCTGTTCTGAGCCCAACACAGAAGTGTCATTATGAAGAAAGCATGACGGTAACTCCAGTTCCCTAGAAGTTTGTGTAGGCTCAGCATGACATCTAAAACATTCACAAACTTCGATAGACGTTAGGTGGAGAGTACATTGACTGGTTGCACCATGGCCTGGTATGAAAACACCAATGCCTTTGAACAGAAATTCCTACAAAAAGTAATGGATACAGCCCAGTCCATCATGGGTAAAGCCCTCCCATCATTGAGTACATCTCCACAGAGCACTGCTGCAGGAAAGCAGCATCCATCATCAAGGACTCCCACCATCCAGGGCACGCTCTCTTTTTGCTGCCACCATCAGGGGGAAGATACAGGAGCCTTGGAACCCTCACCACCAGATTCAGGAAGTGTTAATACCCCTCAATCATTGGGCTCTTGAACCAGAGGGGTTAAGTTCAGTCACCCCATCATGGAACTGTTCCCACAACCTCAGGACTCACTTTCAAAGACTCTTCATCTCATGTTCTTGATATTTATTGCTTAGTTATTATTATTATTATTATTTTTTCCCCTCAGCTCAAGCTGGTAGGATCTGAAGTAATTATTATTATTGTTATTATTATTATTATTATCTTCTTCTTCTTTTGTGTTTGCATAGTTTGTTGTCTTTTGCATATTGGTTGTTTGTCCATCCTGTTAGGTGGGATCTTTCATTGATTCTATTGTGTTTCTTGCATTTATATGTAAGCCCGCAAGAAAATGAATCTCAGAGTTGTATATGGCGGCATATATGTACTTCGATAATAAATTGACTTTGATCTTTTAATATTAAGAAATATTGAGAAAACATGATGTGACCTCCTATACATCATGATGCACACATCCCTCACCTGGAGCCATTCAGTCATCTAGAAGGTGCAAGGAAGCATAAAAAACAAGAACATTGGGGAAAATAACCTGAGTAATTTCCATCTGACCTCTTTTCTAAGGTGGGCTTACATTTCAAAGAAAATGTTCTAACTCAGATTTAGAAACACCTGTTTATCTCATCCCTAGATCATGGTTTTGACAAATTCTGCAGATATGAATTGAGGGAAGCTGTCATCAACCTACCACTGCCTCAACGTGGGACCATTCAAAGAACCATGTGGTAAATTAGAAATCATAGAGCTCAATTTTATTCCTGAATACTTTATTGTTTGATGCCCTGTGTAGTTCATGTGAAGCATATTAAAATATCAACCGCAGGTTGGATGTTTTCATTCAGTTACTCATTTACTGCCTGTGATTTAGACATCTGATCAATTGAAAAGTAGATTTTTGTGCCATAGTGAAGGCAACAAAAGTTTAGTTAATATTTTCTAATATTCCATATTACACAGGATCCAATTTTATTTATTTACTTAGTGATACAGTGTGGAGTGCTCCCTTCCAGCCCTTTGAACAGCATTGCCCCAGCAACCCCAATTTAACTCTAACCTAGTTACAGGACAACTTACAATGATTAATTAACCTACTTAGTACAACTTCAGACTGTGGGAGGAAACCAGAGAACCCGGGGAAAGCCCATGCATTCCACGGGGAGGATGTACAGACTCCTTACAGAGGGCACCAGGATTTTACTCCAGACTCTGATTCCCCAAGCTGTAATAGCGTCGCACTAACCACGCACTCAGATCTAAGTTTTGCTAGTGAGATGAGATAGAGATAATCAGTGTTTACAAGTATAACTGCATCTGGTTTCACTTCTTGACAGAGCTAGTCAAATAAGTTTGATTGATTCTTCATCTATTCGAAGCTGATGTCTCTTACTGAAGACAGAAGGCAACCTTAATCCAGTCGGCCACTAATGTGTTCCATGACCAAACTGCACATTCCCTGTGGATATAATTATTATTAAAGGCTGAAATTTGAGTTGAGTTGTATTTGAATTGTATTCAATGGTAAATATTTGCTACATAGATTTTTATCCAACTTTTTGTTGGACTTGGAAAAACAAATGTTATTGGTCCAGGATAATTATTTCAAAATGTTGTGCTCATTGTCACAATTAAATATTGCATTTTATTTATTTATGTCCAATCTAGATATTGTTCTCTGCATAATATTGAACAAGTTAATTAGACCTAAGATCTTTTCATTTTCTGATTTTCTGTATGTGAGAATTTTTCATTGTGTTTACTTTTCATTGATATCTCTAATAAATGTGTTATACAATCTTTTTCATGAACCCATGTTGAGTCTGCCTGATGAAATACACTTTTTCCAAAGTCTGACGTCATTCCTTTAATAATAAATATCAAGATTTTACCAGTGACTGATCTTAGACTTATTGATTATCTTTGGGATCATTCCCCCAGTAATTTTTAAATATTTTTTTCACATTCATCTTTGACCTTTCTCGAATTAAAGGAATTTTGAAAGATGACATCTACTGTCTCTGGTGCTACAAATCTTAGAACTTTAACCTCCAGTCTGTCAGGTCAAAAGAACTTGCCTGAGCTTGGTCCCACAAATTTGCTTCTCACACTTGACGTTTCAGTATATACAAACATATACAACACTGAGATTTATTTTCTGGAGGGCATACTCAATAAATCAAATAACTTTAATAAAATCAATGAAAGACCACTCCACAGGGTTAACAACCAATGTGCAAACACAAAATCTCAATGGGTCTCCACACAGCTTTAGACCACCTGGACAGCACAAACATCTATGTCAGGATGCTGTTCATCGACTATAGCTCAGCAGTTAATACCATCATTCCTACAATCCTGATTGTGAAGCTGCAGAATCTGGGCCTCTGTACCTCCCTCTGCAATTGGATCCTTGACTTCATAACCAGAAGACCACAGACTGTGCGGATTGGTGATAACATATCCTCCTCACTGACAATCAACACTGGCGCACTTCAGGGGTGTGTGCTTAGCCCACTGCTCTAGTCTTTATATACACATGACTGTATGGCTAGTCATAGCTCAAATGCCATCTATAAAATTTGCTGATGATACAACCATTGTTGGTAGAATCTCAGGTGGTGACGAGAGGGCGTACAGGAGTGAGATATGCCAACTAGTGGAGTGGCGCCGCAGCAACAACCTGGCACTCAACGTCAGTAAGACGAAAGAGCTGATTGTGGACTTCAGGAAGGGTAAGACGAAGGAACACATACCAATCCTCATAGAGGGATCAGGAGTGGAGAGAGTGAGTAGCTTCAATTTCCTGGGTGTCAAGATCTCTGAGGATCTAACCTGGTCCCAAAATATCGATGTAGTTATAAAGAAGGCAAGACAGCGGCTATACTTTATTAGGAGTTTGAAGAGATTTGGCATGTCAACATATATACTCAAAAACTTCTATAGTTGTACCATGGAGAGCATCCTGACAGGCTGCATCACTGTCTGGTATGGAGGGGCTACTACACAGGACCAAAAGAAGCTGCAGAAGATTGTAAATCTAGTCAGCTCTATCTTGGGCACTAGCCTACAAAGTGCACAGGACATCTTTAGGGAGTGGTGTCTCAGAAAGGCAGCGCCGATTATTAAAGACCTCCAGCACGCAGGGCATGTCCTTTTCTCACTGTTACCATCAGGTAGGAGATACAGAAGCCTGGAGGCACACACTCAGCGATTCAAGAACAGCTTCTTCCCATCTTTACTTTACTTTATTGTAGCCAAACAATTGATACCAGAGCGTACAATCATCACAGCATTATTTGATTCTGCGCTTCACGCTCCCTGGATTACAAATCGATAGTAAATATTAAAAATTTAATTTATAAATCATAAATAGAAAATATGACAGGGAAAGTAAGGTAGTGCAAAAAAAACTGAGAGGAAGGTTCGGATATTTGGAGGGTACGGCCCAGATCCGGGTCAGGATCTGTTCAGTAGTCTTATCACAGTTGGAAAGAAGCTGGTCCCAAATCTGGCCATACGAGTCTTCAAGCTCCTGAGCCTTCTCCTGGAGGGAAGAGGGACGAAAAGTGTGTTGGCTGGGTGGGTCGTGTCCTTGATTATCCTGGCAGCACTGCTCCGACAGCATGCGGTGTAAAGTGAGTCCACGGATGGAAGAATGGTTTGTGTGATGTGCTGGGTTGTGTTCATGATCTTCTGCAGCTTCTTCCAGTCTTGGACAGGACAACTTCCATACCAGGTTGTGAAGCACCCTGGAAGAATGCTTTCTACGGTGCATCTATAAAAATTAGTGAGAGTTTAGGGGACAGGCCAAATTTCTTTAGTTTTCTCAGGAAGTAAAGGTGCTGGTGGGCCTTCTTGGCAGTGACTCTGCTTGGTTGGACCAAGTCAGGTCATTTGTGATATTGACCCCGAGGAATTTAAAGCTTTTGACCTGTTCCACTTGCGCACCACCGATGTAAATTGGGTCGAGCGGTCGGCTGCTCCTTCTGAAGTCAACAACCAATTCTTTTGTCTTGCTGACATTGAGGGATAGGTTATTGTCTTCACACCATGCCACCAGGTTCTTAATTTCCTCTCTGTACTCAAACTCATCATTACCCGAGATATGGCCTACAATTGTGGTGTCATCAGCAAACTTATATATTGAGTTTGATGGGAATTTGGCGACGCAATCATGGGTGTACAGTGAGTACAGCAGGGGGCTGAGTACACAGCCTTGTGGGGCACCAGTGCTCAGAGTGATTGTAGAGGAGAGCTTGTCCCCTATTTTTACAGCCTGCGTCCTGTCTGTGAGGAGGTTGAAGATCCAGCTGCAGATCTGAGTGCTAAAGCCCAGGTTCTGGAGCTCAGGAATCAGTTTATTTGGAATGATGGTATTAAAGGCAGAGCTGTAGTCAATCTGCCATCTGATTCCTAGATGGACATTGAATCTTTGGACACTACTTCACTTTTTTTTAATATACAGCATTTATGTTTTAGCACGTTTTTTAAAATCTATTCAATATACGTAATTTATTTACTTGTTTATTTATTATTATGTTTTATTTTATTTGTTATTATTTCTCTCTCTCTCTCTCTCTCTCTCTCTCTCTACTAGATCATGTATTGCATTGAACTGCTGCTGCTAAATTAACAAATTTCATGTCACATGCCAGTGATAATAAACCTGATTCTGATTCTGATTCTGAAAAGAAAGAAAGAAGGAAATAATAGTAATCAATAAAAAAAACAATAAATAACAAGAACATGAGATGAAGAGTCCTTGAAAGTGAGTCCATATGTTGTGGGAACACTTCAGTGATGGGGCAAGTGAAGTTGGGTGAAGATATCCCCTCTCCTTCAGCAGCCTAACGATTGAGGGGTAAAAATGTATCTGAACCTGGGGGTGTGAGTCCTGAGCTTCCTGTATGTGCTCAGTGGTTGGGAGGGCTTTACCTGTGATTGACTGGGCCAAATCCACTACTCTTTGTAACATTTTCCATTTTCCATTCAAGGGTATCGGTTTTCCATACCAGGCCATGATGCAGCTAGTCAATATATTTTCCACCACACACCTATATAAGTTTTAGATGTGATGCTGGATCTTCGTAAGCTCCAAAGGAAATAGAGGCACTGCCGTGCTTTCTTCATAATTGCACATAGGTGCTGGAACCAGGACAGGTCCTCTGAAATGACAAAACCAAGGAATTTAAATTTAAATTTAAAGATTCAGATCTTTACTGGCAAAAATTAACTCTATGAGTGTGAGGTAACCAAATTGAGCCTTACCCTCACCATTCTTCTTTCTACTTCTCATTCCTGAATGATAGTACCATGGACAGATTTTTTGATCCTCCATAATTTAGTTGTTGATGTCTTAAAGGCAGAAGGACATTTGATCAAAGTTCCTGTATCTTTAGACTCTGCATCGATGGATCTATTGTCACACTTTTATTGTTCTGCCCGAATACCACTGCATACTGGCCCAAGGTAGAGTGCTCTTATTATATGTGCAATTGGATCTATCCTTCCCATGATGTATTATAATATTTACAATTCAGACTCCAGCTTTACAACTCTGATCCAAAGTCCACCATGATGCAAACATTTCCTATCGACGTGGTTGCTGGGGATCTGGCTGTTCTCCGTCACTCACATGTTGCAGCCAAAACACATCACCTACTCTGCTATTCCCACCAAGTCTTTTTATGTATTTAATTAATTGAGGTTACTTACTTCCATCAATTGTTATTTAACTAATTATTTTACTGATTAACAGTTAATTGCTATCTTTTCATTCGTAACATGTTTGACGACATTCCCATTCCACTGGGCAACAGATGTAATTTAAGTATGTCCTGTCTGAAATGAACATGAATTGGAGTCACCAGGCAACATTTTCCTCCCGTGTCCTATAAATTCCCAGGGCTCTGTTAAAAGCTGTACTTTGATTAAGTTATACACTAATGTGAGCACATTTCAACTATGTTCAAGTATTGACTTAGCCCCTGCAGGCAGTACAATATGTTCTATCTATTCAAGTGACCAATATTTCTTTCTGTGTAGTCCCTCATGATTAAGTTGATTAACTTCCAGTCCAAATTTGTAGGCTCTGAGATAGCTGATGAAAGCAATGTGCAGACTGCATGCTGCTCCAAAGGTGGGTGGTTGAGGCAATGTGGAGGTGGCTCATCTAATTAACTATCAACTAGAACTGATAGACAACTGGTTTACAAAAACTGGATTACATAGAACATAGGTCATATATAGGTCAGTTATAATGGGTGACTTCAATCTACATGTAGATTGGGTGAACCAAATTGGTAAAGGTGCTGAGGAAGAGGATTTCTTGGAATGTATGCGGGATGGTTTTTTGAACCAACATGTCGAGGAACCAACTAGAGAGCAGGCTATTCTGGACTGGGTTTTGAGCAATGAGGAAGGGTTAATTAGCGATCTTGTCGTGAGAGGCCCCTTGGGTAAGAGTGACCATAATATGGTGGAATTCTTCATTAAGATGGAGAGTGAGATAGTTAATTCAGAAACAAAGGTTCTGAACTTAAAGAGGGGTAACTTTGAAGGTATGAGACGTGAATTAGCTAAGATAGACTGGCAAATGACACTTAAAGGATTGACGGTGGATATGCAATGGCAAGCATTTAAAGGTTGCATGGATGAACTACAACAATTGTTCATCCCAGTTTGGCAAAAGAATAAATCAAGGAAGGTAGTGCACCCGTGGCTGACAAGAGAAATTAGGGATAGTATCAATTCCAAAGAAGTAGCATACAAATTAGCCAGAGAAAGTGGCTCACCTGAGGACTGGGAGAAATTCAGAGTTCAGCAGAGGAGGACAAAGGGCTTAATTAGGAAGGGGAAAAAAGATTATGAGAGAAAACTGGCGGGGAACATAAAAACGGACTGTAAAAGCTTTTATAGATATGTAAAAAGGAAAAGACTGGTAAAGACAAATGTAGGTCCCCTGCAGACAGAAACAGGTGAATTGATTATGGGGATGCAAGGACATGGTAGACCAATTGAATAATTACTTTGGTTCTGTCTTCACTAAGGAGGACATAAATAATCTTCCAGAAATAGTAAGGGACAGAGGGTCCAGTGAGATGGAGGAACTGAGTGAAATACATGTTAGTAGGGAAGTGGTGTTAAGTAAATTGAAGGGATTGAAGGCAGATAAATCCCCAGGGCCAGATGGTCTGCATCCTAGAGTGCTTAAGGAAGTAGCCCAAGAAATAGTGGATGCATTAGTGATAATTTGTCAAAACTCGTTAGATTCTGGACTAGTTCCTGAGGATTGGAGGGTGGCTAATGTAACCCCACTTTTTAAAAAAGGAGGGAGAGAGAAACCGGGGAATTATAGACCGGTTAGCCTAATGTCGATGGTGGGGAAACTGCTGGAGTCAGTTATCAAGGATGTGATAACAGCACATTTGGAAAGCGGTGAAATGATCGGACAAAGTCAGCATGGATTTGTGAAAGGAAAATCATGTCTGACGAATCTCATAAAATTTTTTGAGGATGTAACTAGGAGAGTGGATAGGGGAGAACCAGTGGATGTGGTATATTTGGATTTTCAAAAGGCTTTTGACAAGGTCCCACACGGGAGATTAGTGTGCAAACTTAAAGCACACGGTATTGGGGGTAAGGTATTGGTGTGGGTGGAGAATTGGTTAGCAGACAGGAAGCAAAGAGTGGGAATAAACGGGACCTTTTCAGAATGGCAGGCGGCGACTAGTGGGGTACCGCAAGGCTCAGTGCTGGGACCCCAGTTGTTTACAATATATATTAATGACTTGGATGAGGGAATTAAATGCAGCATCTCCAAGTTTGCGGATGACACGAAGCTGGGTGGCAGTGTTAGCAGTGAGGAGGATGCTAAGAGGATGCAGGGTGACTTGGATAGGTTGGGTGAGTGGGCAAACTCATGGCAGATGCAATTTAATGCGGATAAATGTGAAGTTATCCACTTTGGTGGCAAAAATAGGAAAACAGATTATTATCTGAATGGTGGCCGATTAGGAAAAGGGGAGGTGCAACGAGACCTGGGTGTCATTATACACCAGTCATTGAAAGTGGGCATGCAGGTACAGCAGGCGGTGAAAAAGGCGAATGGTATGCTGGCATTTATAGCGAGAGGATTCGAGTACAGGAGCAGGGAGGTACTACTGCAGTTGTACAAGGACTTGGTGAGACCACACCTGGAGTATTGTGTGCAATTTTGGTCCCCTAATCTGAGGAAAGACATCTTTGCCATCGAGGGAGTACAAAGAAGCTTCACCAGATTGATTCCTGGGATGGCAGGACTTTCATATGAAGAAAGACTGGATGAACTGGCCTTGTACTCGTTGGAATTTAGAAGATTGAGGGGGGATCTGATTGAAACGTATAAGATCCTAAAGGGATTGGACAGGCTGGATGCAGGAAGATTGTTCCCGATGTTGGGGAAGTCCAGAACGAGGGGTCACAGTTTGAGGATAGAGGGGAAGCCTTTTAGGACCGAGATTAGGAAAAACTTCTTCACACAGAGAGTGGTGAATCTGTGGAATTCTCTGCCACAGGAAACTGTTGAGGCCAGTTCATTGGCTATGTTTAAGAGGGAGTTAGATATGGCCCTTGTGGCTACAGGGGTCAGGGGGTATGGAGGGAAGGCTGGGGCGGGGTTCTGAGTTGGATGATCAGCCATGATCATAATAAATGGCGGTGCAGGCTCGAAGGGCCGAGTGGCCTACTCCTGCACCTATTTTCTATGTTTCTATGTTTCTATATAGAATGAAGTGGAAGTGGAGCGGCTATTGTGTGAGTGGGATGGAATTAGAGTGGGAGGTTCTGGCTCAACAGGTTTCGGCTGGAAAGGCGAAAGCTCTAGGTAAGTTCCTAGTATAGTAACATAGATAACCTACAGCACAACACAAGCCCTTCAGCCCACAATGATTTGCCGAACATGTACTTACTTTAAGAAATTACCTAGAGTTACCCATAGCCCTCTATTTTTCTAATGTTTCTGGGGCCTCTTTGTTTGTTTTTTTCTCTTTCTTTGACTATTAGTATGTAACTTGGATCCAAAATTAGTGATATGTTCTTTGTGTGAGATGTGGGAGATTTGGGAGACCTGCAGTCTCCCAGATAACTACATCTGCTGCTCCTTAGCGACCATATTAAGGAACTGGAGCTGCAACTGGATGACCTTTGGCAGATGAGGAATTAGGATGATTTGCAGATGAGGAAATGTTTCAGATTTCTGGATCATTGGGATCTCTTCTGGGGCCATTATAATCTATAAGGACAGTTTACACTTGAACTCAAGGGACACCTTGTTATCCTTGTGGGTAAGTTTGCTAGAGCTGTTGGCAAGGAATTAAAATAATTTGTTTGGGGATGGGAACCAGAATAATTGAGCTGAAAATGGGGCAGTTGACAGCCATGTAAATGCAGTACGTAGTGGGACTGTGAGGAAGGACAGGCAAATAACAGGGCACCATTGCAGTCAGTAGGATGAGTTGAAGTGTAAGTTGGAGGCAAAATTGAAAAGTGTGATGAAAATAGGACTGCAGGTATTATATTTGAATGTACACAATATACGGAATAAGGTAGATAATCTTGTAACATAGTTAGAGATTGGCAGGTATGACACCATGGTTCAAAGAAGATCATAGTTGGGAGCTTAACATCCAAGTATACATGTTGTATTGAACGAACAGGCAGGTAGACACAGGGGGTGGAGTTGCTTTGTTGGTAACAAATGAAATCAAATCCTTAGAAGGAGGTGACATAGGATTGGAAGATTGTGAATACTTGTGGATAGACTTAAAAAACTGCATGAGTAAAAAGACCTTCATGGAAGTCATATACAGTCCTCTGAAAAGTAGCCATGATGTGGGGTGCAAATTACAGCGGGAGAAAGAAAAGACGTGTCATAAAGGCAATGTTACGATAGTCATGGGGCATTTCAATATGCAGGTAAATTGGGAAAATTAGGTTGGTACTGGGTCTCAAGAAAGGGAATTTGTAGAATGCCTATGAGGTGTCTTTTTAGAAGAGCTTGTGGTTGAGCCCACTAGAGAAAAGGCTTTTCTGGATAAGGTGTTTTGTAATGAACCAGATTTGATTAGGAAAATTAGGGGGTAGTGATCACAATATAACAGAATTCACTCTGCCATTTGAGATGGAGAAGTTAAAGTCAAATGTATCAGTATTCCAGCGGATTAAAGGGAATTATGAAGGCATGAGAGAGAAGCTGGCCTAAGTTGATTGGAAGGGGACACTAGCAGGAATGACGACACAACAGCAATGGCTTGAGTTTCTGGCAGCAATTTGGAAGGCACAGAATAGATACATTCCAAAGGAGAAGTCTTCTAAAGGGAGGGTGACACAACCATTGCTGACAAGGGAAGTGAAGACAGAATGAAAGGAAAGAGAGTCAGTGGATGTTGTATATTTATACTGTCAGAAGGCTTTTGACAAGGTGCTGCTCATGAAGCGTTTAATAAGGCAAGAGCCATTAGTATTACATGAAAGATACTTGCATGGATAGAAGATTGGCTATCTGGCTGGAGGCAGAAAATAGGAATAAAGGAGGCCTTTTCTAGTTGGCTGTCAGGTGACTAGTGGTGTTCTGCAGGGGTCAGTGTTGGGACCACTTATTTTCATGTTATATGTTAATGATTTGGATGACACAATTGGCAGCTCGCTTCCAAGTTTGCAGATGATATAAAGATAGGAGGAGCAAGTAGTCTTAAGGAAGCAGTGTGTCTGCAGAAGGATTCAGACGGATTAGGAGAATGGGTAAAGAAGCTGTAGATGGAATATAGTGTAGGCAAGTGTATGATCACACACTTAAAGACATAGACTATTTTCTAGACAGGGAGGAAATTTAGAAATCAGAGGTGCAAAGGAACTTGGGAGTTGTCGTGCTGGATTCCCTAAAGGTTAACCTGCAAGTTGAGTCAGTGGGAGGGAAGGCAAATGCAATGTTAGCATTCATTTTCAGAGGACTAGAATATAAAAGCAATGACGTAAGGCTGAGGATCAGTAGGCATTGGTCAGACACACTTGGCGAATTGTAGCAGTTTTGGGCCCCTTATCTTAGAAAAGATATGCTGGCATTAGTGAGGGTCCAAAGGAGATTCACAAGAATGATTCCAGGAATGAAAGGTTTAATGATTGAGGAGGGTTTGATGATTCTGGAGCTGTACTCGCTGGAGTTCAGAAGAATGAGGGGGCTCTCATCGAAACCTATCAACATTGAAAGGCCTGAATAGAATGGACGTGGAGACGATGTTTTCTGTAGTGGGGTAGTCCAGGACCAGAGGGCACAGCCTCAGAATAGAGGTACGCCCATTTAGCACAGAGGTAAGTAGGGATTTCTTTAGCCAGAGAGTGGTGAATCTGTGGAATTAATTGGTACAGATAACACTTTGGAAGGACAAACTCCAAGGCAGAGTACAAAGTAAATGGTAGGATACTTGGTAGTGTGGAGGAGCAGAGAGATCTGGAGGTACATGTCCACAGATCCCTGAAAGTTGCCTCACAGGTAGATAGGGTAGTTAAGAAAGCTTATGGGATGTTAGCCGTCATAAGTCAAGGGATAGAGTTTAAGAGTCACAAGGTAATGATGCAGCTCTATAAAACTCTGGTTAGGCCGCACTTGGAGCACTGTGTCCAGTTCTGGTCACCTCACTATAGGAAGGATGTGGAAGCATTGGAAAGGGTACAGAGGAGATTTACCAGGATACTGCCTGGTTTAGAGAGTATGTATTATGATCAGAGATTAAGGGAGCTAGGGCTTTACACTTTGGAGAGAAGGAGGATGAGAGGAGACATGATAGAGGTATACAAGATATTAAGAGGAATAGATAGAGTGGACAGCCAGCGCCTCTTCCCTAGGGCACCACTGCTCAATATAAGAGGACATGGCTTTAAGATAAGGGTGGGAGGTTCAAGGAGGATTTTTTTTTACTCAGAGAGTGGTTGGTGCGTGGAATGCACTGCCTGAGTCAGTGGTGGAGGCAGATACACTAGTGAAATTTAAGAGACTACTAGACAGGTATATGGAGGAATTTAAGGTGGGGGGTTATATGGTAGGCAGGGTTTAAGGGTCGGCACAACATTGTGGGCCGAAGGGCCTGTACTGTGCTGTACTATTCTGTGTTCTACGTTCTATAACTGTAGAGGACGGTCATTGGGTAAATTTAGGGTGGAGTTTGATAGGAGCTTTATTAGTCAGGACGTCAAAGGTTACATGGAGAAGGCAGGAGAATGGCATTGGTAATAAATCTGCCATGGTGGAATGGTGGAGCAGACTCAATGAGCCAAATGGCCTGATTCTGCTTCTATGTCTTATGGTCTCATTGTTTTATGTTGGGGTAAACCAAGACCACAAGGGCTAAACAGAACAGTAACACATGTTAAAAATAGTTTCATGACTGTTTCTGCATTGTGCTATGAAAAATAATGTCAGAAAAGCATTTGAGAAATTCTGATATTTTTAAATAAAATGCAAAATAAATTGTAAGTCAATTGCTACACCAACAGGACTAAAATAAATTCCTGAAATGTTTCTGTATGCGGAGTGTGAGTAAGTTTAATCATTTATCATTAACACTTTTTGTGGGCTGGGAGATGCAGTAGGGGTCAAGCAAATGGTGTGAAAGTAAGGAGGGATTGCTTTGGAGAGAGCTGCCTGAATTGGGTTGCAACCAGCAACTGCAGGTTTTCTCTTGTTTGTGATTTAATTGGGTTGCCATTGTTGGGCTGTGACCTGTTCCGGGAGGCCCTTAACATTAGACAGCTGTAGACTTCACTCATGCTCTGAATATTTGCATGTGTATGAATAACACATGTATGATGTGGGCTGCATGCGTGTCATTGAAAAATAGAGAACTCGTGTTGAGTGTGTGCTGTGTGTCACTGCATTCCCCTGTAAGTGTCTGCTTTCCTCTGTGCACAGCAATCTTGGACTTGGCACCCTCGGCACAGTGGTGGCGCCAGAGATTTTTTCTTGCTGGTGCTACAGTGGGGCTGAATTAGTCAGTGATGGTGCTGAGGGATGTGCTGTATGGTACTGTAATATGTATTCACAAGGCCAGAGGCTGGCGTTCAAAAGTCAGTTTCAAGCATTATGTGCCTACTATAAATGCCTCTGTTGATTCACAAGCAACAGCAATTGATAAATATAATATAGAAGTGAACTGTGACAATGTCAACAGCATCGGAGACAACCCGGGCTACACAGAGCATAAACAAACAGAGCATCCAACCCACAGCGCACAATGTGAATCATGCACCAATCCCGCAATCAGCGTCAAATGCATGCTTTTCAACTGAAAAACACAACACTAACCCACAATGTCCACTGCTATTTGCATTACATAGACAGAAAATGCCAGAAGATACACCGTTATTAAAGTAAAATAAGGCAAACAACAGATGTAAGGCTTTACCAGGTGTTGGACAAATCATACACTGACCATGCAATACCTCAATTAATTTGGCTACTGAATTTAAAACAAAAATCAACAGAATCACCTCTTGGAAGTCTAAGCAAAACCAGTAGGCTTAATAGCAGTAAATGTAATAGTTTAGGATTTGCAGGAAACATAAGGACTATGGGGTATCCACCGCAAAATAATAATAATAATAATCAGCATTAGTCTTGGCCCAAATTTTTTTAAAAATCAACCGCACTCACTATTGATGTTTTCAGAGAAGCACAATCTGTCTGTTGTTGTAATTGGTGGTGAAAGCATCAATGATTTTCTGGATGTCAAGTGCTTTGGTCCTCTGGCTGTTTATGGCCAACAGGTTAAGTTGCTGTTCCGAGCATCGCCACTGCTATTCCTTAGGTAGTTTTTGGGGCGTCTGAGGCAAGAGAAACTCGGTTTGCATGAGGCAGATGTCAGAGGTAGAGTCAGTGATATGCAGATTAGTTTGTATGAATCTATAAATGCATCGCGGTAGGGTCTCATTGGAGCTAGAAATTCCACTGTGTCATTCACTGTCTGTCCTTGCTAGAGACTCAACCACTGCTCTCATAAACTCACGATTTTCTTGGACAATCTTTGCATGTCCTTTGTCAAGCTTATTTCCCAATCTTGAACCGTCTTGTTTTCTCAATCTGAATTCGGCCCGTGCCTCCATCGCAAACTTCTGAGCTGCACTTACATGGTGGGTTTTGAAAGCTGTTGTAGCTTTCCACCAGTTGCAGTAACCGGTGACAGTGAAGGTAGACTCAGAATGGAACCCCTGTCCTCCACACAGGAAATGCCTGCATGCGAAGCAGAACGTAATATCTTTCATGATCGAATATTCCAGTCAGTCAAACCAGCCATGAATAAAACTCCTTTGCTGATTGCCAAACTGTTGCGAGCAGCAAAGGGTACTTTTTCAATGCTGGTCGACAGGGTCCTTCGTCAGGCTGCTGGTTGACATCACTAACAGTATTCCCACTAGCTTGAAGAGCAGCTTCATTCACATTCTCTTCAGAATCCCGCTCCAGTTCTTGTTCTTGTTCCTCTACATCGCCCTCACACTCCTTCAATGAACAGTTGTCGTCCTCATCCCCACTTACTTCTTTCTGCATGTCACTTTCAATTAAGACAGGCTCAGGTTGAAACACCACTGATTCCTCTGGATGAGGTCGTTTTCTCACTAAAAACCGATCCATTTTTCATGTTGGCCAAAATAATGCAAGTGCCAGGCCCACGCTGGCTTGTAAAAGCACAATGTGTGTGTGTGTGTGTGTGTGTGTGTGTGTGTGTGTGTGTGTGTGTGTGTGCGTGTGTGTGTGCGTGTGTGGGGCATCCGTTAGTCTCGTGAGACCATGGATCTGCGCCTGGATATATACTATCAATCTCTCGTGTGAGTGAGAGTGAGTGACATCACCACCTGAAGTGATCTTAGATCAGCTTAACTGATCTGAGGACAGCAACGGCAAGACATTGACAACAAACGAATAAGCAGAAGTGTAGAGTGGATCTGACAAAGTTTATAACTTTATTGCTGCGTGGGTGCTATGGTAATTGGGGGCGCCATTTCACCAGATCAACTGGAGAAACAAGCTCTATTCAAAACTATACAGAGAAAGCAAAGCAGCTACAATTTGTATGTGAAATTTCAGTTACGTTCTTGGTGGTGCTACGCTGGTGCTATTGCAATTTCTGCTGGGGTTATAGCACCAGATAGCACCACCTTAGCGTCGCCCCTGCCTAGGCAACCAGTGCCTGATTTTCATTTGTGTTTCAATTTAATTCAATAAAATCTCAAACTGGCAAATAAAACAAAGGATCTGCATGGCACAATATCTAAGTAAAAGTAAAGACACTTGCGACATTTACCAGATGATTGATCCTAAACCTGGAAACACTGAAGCTGAAAATCAAGCCCAGTGGTTCTGTGGGCACCATGTAGTGTCTCAGCCCTTATGAACTTGAGAGTGTTGGTGAGACAGTCATGAGGATCAACAAGGCTGAGGAAGTGTGGTGAATCAGAAGCTGGTGGGATTCTGAGGTCTGGCAATATGAGAGATGGAAGCCAGCAACCTAATGAACAGGAGACCAAGGACATTTGGACTAAAGCTGGCCTCAACCTGTTTTAATTCTCAAAACCGCTGCCCCAATCTGTCATCGGCTCTTTTTGTGCCTGACTACCTGCTCCCACATACCTCTGTGAGTTTATATTTTTACATTCTAGGCTTTAACTATTTTTGTTTCTTAAAAATAACAACGGAAACATTTAACAGAAGATTGGAGATTCTCAGTTCTTGCATGCAGGAATGTTATTGAATGGATTCTATGTTAGTTACTTCTTATCTATAAAATGATTAAATGGATATGGAAAATCAGTCACTCCAGGTGATTGACACTTACTAGTATGCAATATGAAAGCAAATCGATGGCTTTTGAAGTTACGGCAGTGCGATGCACAGAGATTGTAATGCACACATCAGTGACACCAACCGTCATGCTATGCAGGTTTGATATTGTTGCTGCGACACTGATGCATGTAGTTACAGATTTTGAGAAAACAGTACTGGCTTCACCAGAAAACAGGTCTTATCAGAATGAGGAATGGCTGCTCAATTGCTATTTAAAGCAGCAGTCATTGCCTGAGTTCCTTCCAGGGGATTTTCCATGAGAGAAGATCATGGATTATTCCCCATTGGATTAGACTTCTCTGCATGTTATGGATTAAGACTCCTACTGTATTTGCTTCGGGAGGAGGAGTGGGTGTCTCTTATCCTTCTCATCCTTTGCCTGGTTGGTACTTCTTGTTCAGCTCCAAAACTATGTGAAACATCTTGGTTTCCTTGGTTTATGCAAGACACTTTCTGGTCCCGCCAAACTCGTGAGATTGAGACAACTGTTCCACCCCAGACCCCGGTTTGTGTGGATGCTGTGTAATTTGCTGCCCTGTTAAAAATTAGTGCCACAAAATGACAGATAGCACACTGCATATGATTAAAGGAATGATATTTATGAATCTTAACTTAACTGAAGGGTTAGTAAACAAAATTAAAAAAAGAAAAGGACCCATTTTATTTAAACAGTCAACTGTATACAAGTTGGAGCTCAACGTTTCACCTTATTCACCGATCCTCAATCGATCATCTCCCCTGGCTTCATCAAATCACAGTCCCGCTCCGGGTCGAATCCTACGCCCTGTTCTCTCCAGCATCTTCTCTCTTCATCTCCCGCCAAGCAAAAGCCCCAAGCCCATCCTTAGTGTCCCTCACCAGAAAAATCTCCCCTCAGTTCTACCATCCTAATTGGACGGCACACATTCCTCATCATCCCTTATCTTCAACAATAACCCAAACAAGCTGAAAGCAGAACAGACAGCTCTTAGGGAGGGGAGAGAGGGAACGTCGACTCAGACCATGAGAGGCCTGCGTCGGGCATCTTCATGCCTTACAAGGCGCAGATTGGAAGTCTGTATGGGGCGCCACTCCTCACACAGACGCCACAGCGATGTGTGGTTAAGTGCCTTGCTCAAGGACACAAACACGCTGCCACAGCTGAGGCTCGAACTAGCGACCTTCAGATCACTAGACGAATGCCTTAACCACTTGGCCACGTGCCCAACAGCTCTTACAGAACTGCTAAGTGAAATATATACACATAACAGTAAAAATATGAACCAGGGTATTACATGTGCATGGTTACTGTGTTGAACTACTTTTTACTTTTTATTTTTATTTAGAAATGCAGCAAAGTAACAGGGCCTTCTGGACCAGTGAGCCAGCACTACCCAATCACACCCATGTGACCAATTAACCCCCTAACCCACATGTCTTTGGAATGTTGGAGGAAACCAGAGCACCTGGAGGAAACCCTCATGATCATGGGGAGAATGTATAAACTCCTTACCGACAATTGTGGGAATTGAACCTGGGACATCGTCACTGTACTAGCATTACATTACCCACTATCATACAGTGCCACCCTGAATCACACTGCTTAAGCGAATGACTTTTCAGAATCCTGTAAGACAAACAAGAACTAACTGATGTAGGATCCCTGTTTTAAATTCTAACTCAGTGTATTTCACAACCTTCGCAATCTTCAAAAAAATAAATTCCAGGATAAAAGCACAGCCATTCTCAATAAAGTATTGGGAGAGGGGTAATTTTGGTGCATGAGTGTAAAACAGCGACAGCTGACAATGGTTTGGTAGTGATTACATTGGTTAAGATTGTATTTGTCTTGACCTGTCACAAGTACAAGAACCAATCCTACACCTGCTTTAACCTACTGTGGCCATGTGGTTACCAATGGCTGGAGACTATTGTCCCAGACAGCCTATCATTGAAGCTAGCAAAAGGACATCATAGCAACACACATAAAAATGTTGGTGAATGCAGCAGGCCAGGCAGCACCTATAGGAAGAGGTCCAGTCGACGTCGGGTCTCGCCAATATATAGAAGGCCGCATCGGGAGCACCGGACGCAGTATATTGCCCCAGCTGACTCACAGGTGAAGTGTCTTGCCAATATATAGAAGGCCTCATCGGGAGCACCAGACACAGGTTGGGAGACCGTTTCGCTGAACACTTACGCTCTGTCTGCCAGAGAAAGCAGGGTCTCCCAATGGCCACACATTTTAATTCCACGTCCCATTTCCGTTCTGATATGTCTATCCACGGCCTCCTCTACTGTCAAGATGAAGCCACACTCAGGTTGGAGGAACAGCACCTTATATTCCGTCTGGGTAGCCTCCAACCTGATGGCATGAATATTGACTTCGCTAACTTCCATTAATGCCCCACCTCCCCTCCGTACCCCATCAATCATGAATTGACAATAAACTGGACTGGTCAAAGAACACTGAGGTTGTCTACAAGAAGGGTCAGAGCTATCTCTATTTCCTGAGGAGACTGAGGTCCTTTAACATCTGCCGGACGATGATGAGGATGTTCTACGAGTCTGTGGTGGCCAGTGCTATCATGTTTGCTGTTGTGTGCTGGGGCAGCAGGCTGAGGGTGGCAGACACCAACAGAATCAACAAACTCATTCGTAAGGCCAGTGATGTTGTGGGGATGGAACTGGACTCTCTCACGGTGGTGTCTGAAAAGAGGATGCTGTCTAAGTTGCATGCCATCTTGGTCAATGTCTCCCATCCACTACATAATGTACTGGGTGGGTACAGGAGTACATTCAGCCAGAGACTCATTCCTCCGAGATGTAGCACAGAGTGTCATAGGAAGTCATTCCTGCTTGTGGCCATCAAACTTTACAACTCCTCCCTTGGAGGGTCAGACACCCTGAACCGATAGGTTGGTCCTGGACTTATTTCATAATTAACTGGCATAATTTACATATTACTATTTAACTATTTATTACTATTTTCTACTATATTCTATTACTATTTATTATTTCTATGACTATGACTATTTACTATTTACTAATAGAAATATTACTATTACTATTTATTATTTATGGTGCAAATGTAACAAAAATCAATTTCCCCCAGGATCAATAAAGTATGACTATGACTATGACTATGACTTCCTTATTTATTTATTTATTTATTTATTTCTCTCTCTTTTTTTTTTCTCCCTCTAACTCCTAGCCCATCCTCTGGGCTCCCCTCCCCCTTTCTTTCTCCCTAGGCCTCCTGTCCCATGATCCTCGCCCTTCTCCAGCCTCGTATCCCTTTTGCCAATCAAATTTCCAGCTCTTAGCTCCATCCCTCCCCCTCCTGTCTCCTCCTATCATTTCAGATCTCCCCCTCCCCCTCCCACTTTCAAATTTCTTACTAACTCTTCTTTCAGTTAGTCCTGACAAAGGGTCTCGGCACGAAACGTCGACTGTACTTCTTCCTATGGATGCTGCCTGGCCTGCTGCGTTCCACCAGCATTTTGTGTGTGTTGCTTGAATTTCCAGCATCTGCAGATTTCCTCTATGTTTCCCAGATATCATATCTGGGATACCTCCAATAATAAGAAACATCAAGTAAGCATTGTTTAAACATTTTTAAATTCAAAGTTCACTTAAAACACATGAATCTACTGATAATTAAGGAGAGCCATAAATATACAAAGATACGGGAAAAAAAAACCAGAAGAAGCTTAGTCAAATTTCCTTTCTGTTGAAGGTGTTGTCCCCCATTAACACCAATTATTGCTGGCAGACAGCTGGGGTACCGCATATAAAGTGCATCCAATCTCTACCTAGCACGTTACAAACACGAGAATATCTGCAGATGCTGGAAATCCAAACAACACACACAGAATGCTGGAGGAGCTCAGCAGGCCAGGCAGCATTTATGGAAAGAAGTAAACAGTCGATGTATCGGGCCTTTATCAGGATCAAAGTGCTGAGTTCCTCCAGTATTTTATAGGTAGTATGTTACAGAATGCCCTGGATCAACAGGGTGACATCGTAAGGAAGCTCGCATGCTTCAAGGACTCCATCAGGCAATGCCAATTCAGGGCCACCATGTTGGAACGGCCATGGATGAGATGCCCTATGAAGATCGATCCAGCCTGGGCTCCCAAATGGACAGACTCACATCTGCCCCTCCTGGGCCACACTTCATCAGCCGTACAACAACAACAGAATGCCCTCGAATTCATTATACATTGGAGTCCGAATGTTCAGCTGGCGGTGGAAATCCAGCCTATTATTCCCTAAGTCAATATTACTCCTTCACTTTTAATTCTCTAATCATCAACAAAGACACTGAGATCATGTGCAGATATTTGTTGATGCTGACCAATTAAGTTGGCAAAACTATTCTTTATTAATTCACACATACATCATATAGAATACAATTCATTCATACATCTATGAGTTAACTAGATGGAATCAATTTTCGGTGTCATTTTGAACAAAGTATAACTTCTGATGCTTTAATGCGTTTCTACCCTCCAGCTCCTGTTGATGCAAAATACACGCTCTGCAATGCTACACATTACACATTAACAATAGCATCTTAGAGTTTTACAAGTTGCAGGCATTTTAGCAGAAGGAGGCATTGATCCTGGCAAGGATTCATCTAACTTGGCTGTATAGTAAGCAAACTTAGCAAGCTCATTAACAGTAAGGATGCTTTTGCCTTTTAATTGCATGCTGGAGACAACAGATACAAGTGATAAGTCTGTTTCCTTCCAAGATTTAAATTACTTTCTGCCCATTATGGCACTGGTCCTCCATCTCTGGTGGTGTTCAGGGCTTCCTTCATCATGGCACTTTTCACTACTGTCAGTCATACAAGTCCTGGGTGAAGATTCAGGAATACTGTCGCACTCAGGTGTAGAAGGATACTTCATTGTTGTTTCCGTAACAATTTTGTTTTGCCATTCAGGGCTGTTAGCCCTGTGCTGAAGCTCTGAACCTGGAAGACCTGTCTGACCTCTACCCTTTGACCTGTTTGGCATGGGTGACCCTACCAAGAGCCAAAGCATAAAACCCTGACTCCAGCCAACATCGCTGTCCTGGTCATTGAAGCATGCAAGCCTCCAAACCACGACAAGTTTGTGGTCCTCTTGGAGGTAGAGATGTAACTGTGGTATATTTGATCTGTTCAGTCTCTCTATGATCCCTCTTGATCTTTTCAAAACCTATTATGAACTGCTCCATCATAACATCCTACCCATATTCTACCCAAGGAGGGAGGAGAAGATGGAGGCACGACGCAGCGTGAATGACTGCTGTGAACGATATCGTATGTGTTAACTAGGGGCCGTGCACAGTCCTGATTTGATGTAGACAGCTATGAGAAGCACAGAGGAACACCTGGAGAAACTTCTGAAATGCCCGCTTCGCTGCCGCTGCTACTGTGCGATCGAGAATCTCCGAAGGGGAAGGCCCCAAAATCTTCGGCTTTGCCTATTGCCTGTTGCCGGGGCCGGGGTCGAAGTGCTCGGCAGAAATGGTGCTCAGTGCTCGGTGTCGGAGGGCTGGTCGGAGGCTCGGAGTTTTCGGACGGACCCAAGAGTCGGCTGTGGTCGGGTGCTTCCAGGGTGCTGCATCGGCAAGTTTGCAGCATGGAAGCTCATGGCAGGAAGAGTTCTTTTCTTCCTTCTACCGTCTGCGTGAGATGATAGGACTTTCGAGAGACTCTGAGATTTTTTTTTAACCGTTCCATGGTCTGCTCTTTATCAAATTACGGTATTGCTTGCACTGTTGTAACTATATGTTATAATTATGTGGTTTTTGTCAGTTTTTCAGTCGGTTTGTCTTGTGTTTCTGTGATATCATTCTGGAGAAACATTTTATCATTTCTTAATGCATGCATTACTAAATGACAATAAAAGAGGACTGAGTGTCCTCATAATCTAATCTAATCTAATGTTCCTGGAACAAGAAAATACATTTATACTTGGTTGTTGGCAACAAAGCCATGCGTAATTATTCCTGTCCATTGTTCCCACCTCAGATACATTCAATTCAATCAACTTCAGTGTATCAGAAACTTGTTGATACCTTTGCATGTGTTTAATAAATAATCAAAGATAATCAAAGACCCTTTTCTAGAGTTACTTCACTAAGTATAATCAGGAACAAAAATAGGAAAGAAAATATCCTCAGAATTAGCCTGCAGATCTTGCTATGGAGCTTATTGTACTTCTCCTTAAGTTAAGCTCTAACTCAATATCTTTGTAATGTTTGGGACCCTGGTATATCAAGTAATTGAACAATCTCAACAACCCAATACAAAAAAAATAAAAAGGATCAGAAATGAAGATTACTAATCTTCAGCAAATGGCCATTTAGGATAACATCAAGATTACTTGCATTGATTTTGAAGTGAGGAACATGCTGTGATTAATTTTTACAATATTAGTCTTGGAAATATTGCTGCTGGAGTAAAAAGAATAACTTAATTTGTTCAGTACTTTTAATACAGAATCAGCATGGATAGGTTGGCCCATTTCTGGGCCATACAGCTCAATAGCTCTATGACTTTTATTAAATCTCAGGACATTTAAACAAGCCTGGCAAAGCTTGTGTCCATCCCCAAGTAAATTCAATTTTCTGAATCAGACTTGAATTGTTGAGGACTACTAGTGCAGAAATCAATGCTCAAGCGTGTGTCTGACCCTTGTCCCTTATTCCTGCCTTTCCGTTCAATAGAACACAAATGCAGAATACAACCCTTTAGAATGCAATATCTCACTGATTCTAGAAGCACTAGTATCATTCCAAGTACTATCCTGCACCCTAACTTAGATACATTATTCAACAGAGGAAATGAACTTAAGACCTCATTCATCTGTGTAACACATTTCCATATTCATCATCAGCGTTACGTGTCGTGTTGTATTACATAGGCGATCATGGTCTTTGAACATTATTGTTCTTGGCAAATTTTACCACAGAAATAATTTGCCAATGCCTTCTTCTGGACAGTGTCTTTACAAGGCAGGCGACCCAGCCATTAGATAGATAGAGATAAATAGATAGTTTATTGATCCCAAAGGAAATTACAGTATCACAGTAGCATTACAAGTGCACAGATATACAAATATTAGAAGAGCAGTAAAGTAAGAAAGAATAAAAAGTAAGTTACTTTAAAAATAGAATGCGCAAAATTTAAAAGTCAAAATTACAAGATTTACAAGATTTACAAGTTCACACTGATAAGTTGGTAGTGCAAGAATTACCGCAATATTATACAGTAATGGGTGAACATTCACACTGTCCAGATAAGAAGTGATGAAGTATTGCACATGGTGTTCGTGGTAGCAGGGAGTGGTAAAGAGAGTTAAACAGAGTTCTGGTAAACAGAAGTTAGTAACAGACTAACAGGAGGGGTCATCACTTCTCCGGCAATAGGTTGACTCATTATAAGGCCTAATGGCCGAGGGTAAGAATGACCTCATATCGTGCTCTCTGGAGCAGCACAATTGTCTATTATTGAAAGTGCTCCTCTGTTCAGTCAAGATGGTTTGCAGAGGGTGAGAAACATTGTCGTCAATTGCCAGGATTCTGTAGGGTCCTTTATTTTACCACAGCCTCCAGTGTGTCCAGTTTGACTCCTATAACAGAGCCAGCCTTTCTAATCAGTTTATTGAGCCTGTTGGAATCACCCGTGTTGATGGCATTGTCCCAGCACCACAGCATAGAAGATAGTACTGGCAACAACAGGCTGGTAGAACATAGGAAGGAGAGGCCTGCATACTCCAAAAGACCTCAGTCTCCTCAGGAATTAGAGGCAACTCTGGCCCTTTTTGTACACAACCTCTGTGTTGGTGCTCCACTCAAGTCTGTTGTCCAGGTGCACCCCCAGGTACTTGTAGGTCCTCACCACATCCACATCCTCACCATCAATAGTAACAGGGACCAGTGCAAGCTTGGTCTTCCTAAAGTCCATCACCATCTCCATTGTCTTACTGATGTTGAGTTGCAGATGATTCAGCTTGTACCATTCAACAAAGTCCTCCTCCTGGGCCCTGTATTAATCCTCCTGTCCTCCCTTTATACACCCAAATTTTACTAAGTCATCAGAAAATTTCTGCAGATGACATGACTCAGTAATGTATTTAATGTCCAAGGTATACAGGATAAACAGGAAGGGAGTCAATTCAGTCCCCTGTGGGGTCCCAGTGCTGCTTATAGCCATGTCTGACACACAGCTCTGAAGTTGCACAAACTGTGGTCTGCCAGTCAGGTAGTTCATTACCCAGGATACAATGGAAGTGCCAATCTGCATTGACCAGAGTTTCCCCCCAACAATGAGGACTGTATGGTATTGAAGGCACTAGAAACATCGAAAAACATGATTCTCACAGTGCTGCCCTACTTATCCAAAAGGGAGTAGGCTCTGTTCAGCAGGTAGATTAGATTAGGTTAGATTATAAGGACACGCAGTCCTCTTTTATTGTCATTTAGTAATGCATGCATTAAGAAATGATACAATATTCCTCCGGTGTGATAGCACAGAAACACAAGACAGGGCAAGACTGAAAAACTGACAAAAACCATATAATTATAACATATAGTTACAACAGTGCAAGCAATACCATAACTTGATGAAGAACAAGCCATGGGCATGGTACAAAAAGTTCAAAGTCTCTCGAAAGTCCCACATCTCACGCAGGAAAACTCTCCCTGCCATGCCGGACCACAGTCCGACTCTGAGTCATCCGAAAACTTCGAGCCTCCGACCAACCCTCCGACACCGAGCACCATCTCTGCCAAGCGCTTCGACCCCATCGTCAATTCCAACGTGTTCCTGGTAGGCAAACTGCAGGGAATCGAAGGCTGATCTGACCAGGGGTCGGAGGTGAGCCAGGACAAGCCTCTCTAGGGTCTTTATGATGTGTGAGGTCAGGGCCATTGGACAGTAGTCATTCAAGATTTCTGGTCGGCCCTTCTTGGATACTGGGACAACACATGATGTTTTCCACATGGGTGGGGTCCTTTCCAGGCTGAGACTCAGACTGAAAATGTATTGGAGAACTTCACACAGCCACTCAGCGCACTCCTTCAGGATCTTCGGGTTCACACCATCCGGTTTCAATGCTTTTCTGTGCCTGAGTTTCCCCAGAGCCCTTTTCACATGCTCGGTGGTGAAGGTGAGTCCATGATGATGGGGTGGGAGGGTGTGAAGATCAGGACAATAGCAGTCGGTATGTGGAGGTATGGATAGTAGGTGCAGGGGAAGGAGGGGGTGTGGACAGTGGTAGCCTGTGTTGTTCATCCACAGGTTGAACTGAAGGGGGGAGGAGGGAGGAGGGAAGGCATTGGTGCTGAAGGAGTATTGGGCACCTGGGATAGTGTGCTGGGGGCGGGGGGCAGGGGATAATTGTCAAACCTATTGAAAAATTGGTTAACTCATTGGACCATTCACAGTTGCATTCCAAGGCTCTACAGCTAGGCCGATTATCAAAACTCTTCGGAGATTGTCTGCCTGGTGTCAGTGGTCGTATAACCAGGACTTGTGATACGTACCACCTGCTCACATGGTTTCACATGACCCTGATCGGGGGATAAGCAGGTACTACACCTTGCCCAAGGGACACCTGTGGGCTAGTGGAGGGAAGGAACACCTTACACCGCCTTTGGTAGAGATGTATCTCCACCCCACCACCCAATTTCTAAACTGGGAGGGGATTTTGCCAACTTTGCCACTGGGGAACTCTCAAATAAAAATAAACTGATTATTTAAAAATAAAACGAATTTATAATAATGATGAAAAGGTGTTGAAGTAAAGGAATGTGCCATTAAGAGTCTATTACAGATCCTGCAATTTCTTCCTCACTTTCTCTTTGGAAGATATTTTAGCTTTTGGAAAGGAGATCAATAGTTTCATCCAATACAAGTGACTCCTGTTAATTGCCCCAGGTTCCTGCCAATCAAGGAGTCAAAATTCAAGGTTTTCAAGCAGTGGTCGGCAGTGTAAGTTCATAACCTGTGCTCTACTGAATTTGATCTGTTGCTGCAAGGCATTAAGGATCTTCCAGACAGATGTCAGAGGGTGTAATGTTTTGTCAAAGGCAAGCTCCCTCACTTCTTTCCTTCGTGTGAGGTGATATACGGTTATCAAGCCATTACAACTTAAATACACATTTACAACCCCATGAATTGAACCAAGATTAATAACAATTCTTTAATCTGCTGTCTAATGCCGGTAGTTCAGAAACACTAATTAATCCTAGCCGAACTCACAAGATTATGAACAGTATTTAGTATTTATAAAGAACTAAAATACATTGTTTGACACAAGCCAGCAAAGGCAAGAGAATAAAATGGACTAATTTTGTAAGTTCTGCATCCATAGGTAAATTCTATTAACTCACAGGAATATTTTTTATCATTTATTTTAAGGCAGTAGCTGATATTTAAGTCATTGTATTTTCTACTGATAACTGTTGACCACAGATTAAACCATGAATGCCACGACTACAGATTATTGTTAAGTAACAAAAATACAACCAATTTTAACATGCATGAGAACATTTCAGTAGGACACCTTGGTGTAGTAAATGTTCTAAATAAGAATTGAGACATGACCTTGACTGTTAGCTCGCACGCATCAAAGTTGCCGCCTGGTTGGAAATTACTCTCCTCTCAAACATGTTTCAGATCTGGAGACACTTCATAAATCATTGGGCCAACTATCTTCCCAGAATCTAAACCAGATGCCATGAAATTGTACTTTGATCCCAGTCTTCCTAGTTTTACCCATCTTAAGTCATGGTTAGATCCTATAATCCCAGTTAGATAAGTTCCATGAGTCAATGTGTGACCCCCTTGCCCCACATGCTACCCCACCTCCCCACCAAACTGGGAAGAATTTTACCTGTGATATTAACATTTACCATATGAATCAATTGAATGTTTAGCATATGAATTTATCAGTTTAACATTGTAAGGAAAACATAGAAGACTGAAGATTACTACATAGGAACGAGCCATTCAGCCCATGAAGTCTGTGCCAATGCCAATGTAAATCTGAAATTTGTCTGCATATGGTCTAATCTCTGTTTGTTTAAATGTCTAAATGCCTCTTAAACATTACTATTGTATCTGCTTCTACGACTTCCACTGGCAATGGTTTCCAGGCAGTACCCTCTAAGTAAAAAACTTGCCTCGTAAATCTCCTTTGAACTTTCCCCCTCTTACCTTATCTCTGTGCTATCTTGTATGTGCCATTTCCATCCTGGGAAAAAGGATTCTGACTGTCTACCCTATGTACACCTCTCAATAGTTTATGTGCATTCAGTTGCTGTATAACTATTTGTTGATGCAAATTATCTAATCAGCCAATCATGTGGCAGCAACTCAATGCATAAAAGCATGCATACGTTGTCAAGAGGTTCTGTTGTTGTTCAGACCAAACATCAGAATGGGGAAGAAATGTGACACTGACCGTAGTATGATTGCTGGTGCCAGAAGTGGTGGTTGGATTATCTCAGAAACTGCAGATTTCTTGGGATTTTCATGCACAACAGTCTCTAGAGT
Organism: Mobula hypostoma; assembly: GCF_963921235.1. Classification (NCBI taxonomy): domain Eukaryota; kingdom Metazoa; phylum Chordata; class Chondrichthyes; order Myliobatiformes; family Myliobatidae; genus Mobula; species Mobula hypostoma. The sequence continues at coordinate 33,928,212 of NC_086099.1, read as the reverse complement.
TTACAGAGAATGGTACAAGAAACAAAATACATCCAGTGGGTGGCAGTTCTCTGGGCAAAAACACCTTGTTAGTGACAGAGGTCAAAAGAGAATGATCAGACTTATTCAAGCTGTCAGGAAGGCGACTAGTGCACACTACACACACATTACAGCAGTGGTGTGAAGAGCATCTCAACACATTGAACCTTGAAGTGAGTGTGCTACAGCAGCAGAAGATCATGAACATACAGAAATATAGTTAGTGACCACTTCATTAGATATCTCCTGTACCTAATAAAGAGGCCAAAAAGTGTCATCACCACCCTGGAAAAGCAGCCTTTCACTAAGCCTGTGTACAAGCACAATAGCTTTAGCATAATATGAAACATAATGACATCAAAATGAAACTGACCATATTTACATTATTTAACAATATACATCCAAGTGTCTTACCTATAGGCTTTCCAGCTACATTTAGAAAACTTATAGGTGAGGCATTTAGATGTAAGTTGTTAAATAACATAAACATAGTCAGTTTCATTTTGATCAAATTGCATTTGATATTATGCTAATAAATTTGTTTTCATTAGATAGAAACATAGAAACGTAGAAAATAGGTGCAGGAGTAGGCCATTCGGCCCTTCGAGCCTGCATCGCCATTTATTATGGTCATGGCTGATCATCCAACTCAGAACCCTGCACCAACCTTCCCTCCATACCCCCTGATCCCCGTAGCCACAAGGGCCATATCTAACTCCCTCTTAAATATAGCCAATGAACTGGCCTCAACTGTTTCCTGTGGCAGAGAATTCCACAGATTCACCACTCTCTGTGTGAAGAAGTTTTTCCTAATCTCAGTCCTAAAAGGCTTCGCCTTTATCCTCAAACCGTTATCTAAGTTTGGGTAAGTGTGCAGAATGCTGAGAAAAGGGAAAATGCTGGGCACATTTACAGCCCTGATTGCCACCCTGGGTTACGTCCAGTCAATGAAAGATTGTACAGCAAGTTACTGTAAATCAATTAGATAGAGCAGCTCTTATACTCCTCATCTTCATGTTAAAAGAGAGGCTTCTGTTAAAATGTGGAAGTGGCTCCTTGAAGTAAGGGTGTCTTTTTGCCAGTCTTTGCCTCATAATCACATGACTTCCTTAGAGTCTGAGTGGATGAATGGTCACACTAATCCTGAAATGGGGAAGCAAAATTACGAAGATATGGAGTCTTCACACAAGTTCACTCACTGCCTGGGGATTTATGAGTGATGTGGAGAGATGCTGAAACTTAGCTTTTCAGCTCCCTTCAACCCAAAGAACAATCTGGTCACATGCTTACAATGGCTAAGTGGTTCATGAAGATATCTGGTAATACTTGAGAACTAAAGTCAGGAGAATCACCGCTATGAGTTTCAGTGCACTGGAGTTTTATCCATGGGAACTGTTCAGGTGAAAATGCTCAAGATACAGTAATGTAGAAGGCATAAATGGTGTCAAAATGCAGACATTGAGGCTAAACAAATATTAGTTTTCTGTTGACTTTGCATTCTCGCGCATGCTCAAAATAGATTGGTTTCCAAGAGATCATTTAACATTGCTCCATCTTATTAGTTTGAAAATTGTATTCACTGTAGAAATTAGACCGTTAACTGAATCTATTTATGGCCATTATATTTATTGTCGGCATAATGCCAATAATTCCTTCAGGGAAGTCTCATAATCCACCTTATTAAGAGTAACTCCCTGGCGCTACACTCAACTCTGGAGTACCTGGACAGTAAACACATCCACGCTGGATGGTTGTTTATTCAAAATTTGATTTATTTAGTGATACAGTGCAGAATAGGCCCTCCCCATCCTTCAAGCCATGCTAGCCCAGGAACCCCCAACAAACCTGATTAACCCTAACCCAACCAAAGGTCAATTTACAATGACTAATTAACATAGAACATAGAATAGTACAGCACAGTACAGGCCCTTTGGCCCACAATGTTGTGCCAACCCTCAAACCCTGCCTCCCATATAACCCCCCACCTTAAATTCCTCCATATACCTGTCTATTAGTCTCTTAAGCTTCACTAGTGTATCTGCCTCCACCACTGACTCAGGCAGTGCATTCCATGCACAACCACTCTCTGAGTAAAAAACCTTCCTCTAATATCCCCCCTGAACTTCCCACCCCTTACCTTAAAGCCATGTCCTCTAGTATTCAGCAGTGGTGTCCTGGGGAAGAGGTGCTGGCTATCCACTCTATCTATTCCTCTTAATATCTTGTATACCTCTATCATGTCTCCTCTCATCCTCCTTCTCTCCAAAGAGTAAAGCCCTAGCTCCCTTAATCGCTGATCATAACCTACCCAGTACGTCTTTGGACTGTGGGAAGAAACTGGAGGACCCAGAGAAAACCCACGTATTCCACGGGGAGGACGTACAGAGATTCCTTACGGAATGGGGCTGGAATTGAACTCCGAACTCCAGAGCACCCTGGGCAGTAATAGTGTTGCGCTAACTGCTACTCTACCACAGTGCCGAAGTTCAAAGAAAATTTATTCTCAAACTACGTCCTGGGTAGTGTCACCTGAGATTCATTTTCAGGCCTTCATGGTAGAATCAAAGAAGACAGAATCAATGAAAAACTATACACAAAGACGGATGATCAACCGATCTGCTAAGGAAGACAAACTGTGCAAATACAAGAAGAAACAAATAACAATAACAATAAACAAAAAACAATAAATAGATATTGACTGCATCTCCGCCTTCAATACTATAGCTTTAACTGGAAAGGCATCTCCAGAGCTTGTTATTAATAAAAATTGCCCTCAATGTTAAAGAATTCTTACCGCATAATTAATTGATGAATGATTGAACAGATATGAGACGCAGGATAATCCTCCTCTGCTTCTGTTTCTTATATTCTTTTGTTCTATCAAAACACTTACAGTGTTCAACGCTTTTGAGGGTAAGAATTAATTAGGTTTCACCAACCCAAGAAATTTGCTAAGGTGGCAGTTGTGGACTTTCCCTTCTGATGAAAGACTCACTACACAGTCTCTTGGGATTGAGGATGACTTGTTTCCTCTCTGGTTTTGTGAAATCTGGGGTGGCTAATGAGGCCTAAATGCAAACCGCAGTCTTTTCCACAGATGAAGCAGAGGGAGACTACCAGGGTGTGTTGCTGGGTAGTGTCAGTGACATGATGTGTTCCTTCTGCCACCTACAAAGGGTTCCTTTGTGAGAGATTCTTAAGGATGTCAATACCATCCCAAAAGACACTTCTCAATTTTTGAGTGTCATGGGCCAGACTTCCCAGGATATTGTAGGGACCTCCTCTAAGTGTAATGCAATATTTAATAAACTTTATATGGGAGGTTGAAGGGAACGCTGTTCAATGCATTGTATGATTTGGGTGGGTGATTGTCTTGGACATTTCTCTTGTGGTTGCAAGACTTTGATGGACATTGATAATATAAGATGCCATGGGCCTGTGTCCCTTGTTTGGTGGTGAGGCAGGCAGCCTGGGAGGTTCATAGCCTCGGTTGTAACGAGGATTAGGCCTCAACCATGGCTTTCCTGCGGCTGCAGTCCAGGTGAGGAGATGCTGGATGTGGCATTGTGTGGCCTTTGTGCTCAGTTGGGAGGTGGCCTCTCCTGTTGGTGCTGCCCTCTAGTGCTTAATTTGTGAGATGACAGTCTAGATGGCCAAGAACTGTAGTATTAATATGCGGGACATGTCTTTCAGGAACATGGACTATATATGTCTTTTTTTTTTGCATGACTATGTTTTTTTTCTCACTATTTTGAATACACTGTGTATGTTTTGTATCTTATTTCCAGAGTAATGCTGTTTCATTTGACTGTATTCATGTATGGTTGAATAATAATTAAACTTCATTTGAGTATCAATAGTTTCATTTAATATCAGAGAAAGGATACAATATACAACCTGAAATTCTTGCTCTTCATAGACATCCATGAAAACAGAAGAATGAGTGACAGTAAAAAAGTTAGAACCCCAGAGCTCCCCCACTCACCCCTTCCACGCACCAGCAGTAAGGCATTGACCCTCCCCGTCCCCCACTTACTTCTGCAAAAAGCATCAGCACCCCCCCACCCACCAAGCAAGCAATAGCAAAGTCCCCAAGAAAGACCACGATCTGCAGTACAACAAAAATGAATCATTCATTCAACAATTTAACATACCACAGGCTCTCTCTCTCCCTAGTAATAAGACAGAGAGATGTCACACAGCGACAGGTGCATCATTTGGCACGCTTCCTTGTCCTTTGAGAATCGGAGTGTAGTGGACAATCAGTTCCATACTTCTAGATGAACCATGATGTGTGAAAGAACTGTGGCATGGGGATTCCATGAGAATCTCTGGGCAATTAAGTCGTCCTTATTACATTTCCAGAAAATGGTTCCCCAATGATCATCACCCATTGGCATTTGTTGTTTCTGATGCTGATCAACTTACTTCCATTTAGGCTCCTTTTCCTCCTCAACCACCATCCTGCTCCTCTCAATCAGTGTGGTCCTCCATTCGAGAGTTGAGCTTTCCCGGTGGTTCTGCTGTACTGTATCTAGCAGACAGCCATTCCATAAAATTTCTGAGGGAATTCCTAAACACAACATGAGAGCAGTACATTAGCCTCTAACCTATGTGTGGACAGATGGCAAGATGGCATATATTGTGTGTAGTTTGATAGGGACCTTGACATCTGCGTGTACATCAATCCAAGCATGGGTGTGTGGCTGGCTGCCCACTTTGGAGATGTCTCAGTGACATTGCAAAGATATTGTTTCATAAGGACCTCCAGATGGGATCATGAGTCCCCATGAACTCAGTTCAGATGGGGTCTTTAAACATTCACATCTTAATGCTTCATCACTTAGTATCCCTGGCCTTCCATTAACAATTTGGAAGAGTGAACTGAGTGTAGCTCATCTAAGTTTGCTGATATCACTAAACTGAGTGGAAAAACAATTTGTGAAATGGATGCAGGGAGTCTGCAAAGAGATATAGATAGGTTAATTGAGTGGGCAAGGGTCTGGCAGATGGAGTACAATGTTGGTAAATGCAAGGCCATCTATTTTGGAAGGAAAAATAGATCAGATTATTAGTTGAATGGTGAAAGATAGCAGTATGCATTTGTGCAGAGGGACTTGAGAACGCTCATGCATAAATCACAAAAGCTTAATTTGCGGATGCAACAGGTTATCAAGAAGGTACTGGAACCCCAAAGGTGATATCCTTCAGACAGTTCACAAAATGACTCTTCTTACTTCTGTTACTTCTTCTTTCAAATATGATTCTGCTACTATTGGAACCTATGATCTACATTTTAATGGTGACTGTTCCACGCCGATTGAGCGATCTGGCGCTTTGCTATCTCTGAGGCAGCTTGGTGAGGTTTTGAGTGGAGTGAAGGCCAAGAAGCCTGGAGACGGGGCATAAGCCCATGATCGCCTCCATTTCTCGTTGTTCTCGCCGATTAAAGTGTTGGGAAAACTAAAATCAACGAAGACAAGAGTGGAAGGTGAGTGGGCGTTCAGCACAGTCTGCCTTCATTTGACGGTCTCTCTCTCTCTTTCACTCTCATTCACTGCTCCCAGAAGAAGGTGCCTGAGTTTTGACCTGGTCTCTCTCTCACTCTCACTCGGTGCTGCAGGAGATTGGTGCTGGAGTTTTGGGCAAGATTTAACTGACGTGGTTTGTGGATTTGACTCATACTTCATGCTATGATATGTTTCTAGTTTCTGGTTACTCCTTTTATTTCTGCTATTTTTGTGGGATTTTAATCGGTTGCACTGGCTCAATGGCCTACACCCAATGAATGACACAACACTAAATTGAACTGAACTGAACCAAACTGAACATTCCTAGACTGTTTCAATGATGGTGGTTTGATCTTTTATATTCTGTGTTTTCAACTTTTTTTTGCTGTTTGCATGATTTGTTCCTTTTTTGTGCATTAGATGTTTGATTGTTTCTTTGAACAGGTTGCATGGTGTTTCTTTGTTCGTGGCTTTCTGTGGGAAGATGAATCTCGGGTTGTATACTGCATACGCACTTTGATAAAAAATGTACTTGGAATCTTTTGAATCTTTGAATGTTGGCCTTTATTGTGAGAGGGGTTGCATTTAAGAGCAAGGAGGTTATTCTGCAACTGTACTGGGTACTGGTGAGAATTACTACACGCAATTCAGATTGTCTTGCTTAAAGAAAGGTATCTTGGCTTTGAAGGTAGTTCACCAGGTTGATTCTGGAGATGAGGGGATTAGCCTATGAGGAGGATTGAGTCACCTGGGACTGTACTCACTGGAATCCAGAAGAACGAGTGGAGATCTTATAGAGACACATAAAAGTGTGAAAGGAATAGAATATATAAAGGCAGGGAAGTTGTTTCTTGGTAAAGGTAGAGACTAGAACTGAGGGACATAACCTCAAGATTCAGGGGAATAGATTAAGGATGGAGATGAGGAGAACCAGCTTTTCCCTGAAAGTAGTGAATCTGGGGAATCCTCTGTCTGGGGAAGCAGAAGAGACTACCTCATTAAATGCATTTAAGACACAGATAGATTTTTGCACGGTAGGGGAACTAAGGATTATGGGGAAAGGCAGGTAGATAGAGCTGAGTCCATGGCCAGATCAGCCATGATTGTATTGAATGGCAGAGCAGGCTTGACAGTTCAGATGGCCTACTCCTGCTCCTGTTTCTTACATTCCTATGTTCTTATGTATTTAGTTCCTAAATGCTGATATGCTGTAACAGTGGGGCTAAGTGAAAGCGTCCTTGGTTGGATTATGATTTAGATTATGAAGACACACAGTCCTCTTTTATTGTCATTTAGTAATGCATGCATTAAGAAATGATACAATATTTCCTCTGTTCCTCTAGTACAGTTTTTAGACCATGCATTTAGCCCCCAGAGAGCCCTACAGCCTACAGCCTACTGAGTAAGACGGAACCTTGAATGTGACTTGGTCTTTATATGACCTTTCCAGAGAGCAACAACTTGTCTAGAGTGTGACGAGTGTCCTCGATGAGAATGGATTGGACCCAAATGCTGGAGTGTCCAGGACTAGGATCGAGACATGGTTTCAAACAGGATCAAGAATCTGAGCACAGAACGAACACTAGACGGAATCACAAGTAGGCTTACAATTGAACACCAATCCTCAGTTCAGTTGCTCCTTAAATGCTCAGTCCTTGGTGGCAGAACAAGACTACCAATTAGTGGGACTGTCCTGAATTTTTAAAGCTATCCATACTTCGGAGAGTTAGAGAGTCTAAACCTCAGAAGCTGGCGCGGATGGGTGCATGTTGTAACAGGACCCCCTCCCCTACGGCTGACACCTGACGGCCCTGGCTGCTCGGAGAGATGACGATTGTAGTCATGGATGAGAGTCGGATCCAAGATGTCTCTTTCAGGCACCCAGCACCTCTTCTCTGGTCCCAACCCTTCCCAGTCCAGGAGATATTGCCGAACACCTCGAACAGTATGTGAATCCAAAATTTTTCTCTCAGTGAAAACCTGCTCCCCATGGATATTGCCAAACAGTCCATGGAGATGTGAACCCATAGTCTTTCCAGAAAAGGCAGAGGGTGAAGAAGCCCTTGAGGTTGGGTGTGGAACTCCTTCTTCCAGGGTCACACCTCACCTGACTGAACGTATTGACAGACCTCCCTTACTACTCCAGGCCACCAATATCTTCTCTTAATGAAATTGAGGGTCCTGGCAACGCCTGGGTGAGATGTCAATCTTGATGCATGTCCCCATTCAAGCACCTGAGACTGGATGGGACTAGGAACGAACAGCCAACACGGAGGGCTGTTCTGAGGAACCCCCCCTTGCGCCTGGTCCTTGCGAACAAGTGTGTCGACCCCCAATGAATTGGTGCTAACACCTTGGCTTGGGTCAAAATGGTGGAAGGCTGCTTTTGTATTCAGGTTCATCGAACTGATGGGACAAGGCATCTGGCTTCTGGTTCTTAGATCCCAGTCGATAGCTCAGGATGAAAATAAAACAGTTAAAGAAAAGAGACCACCTCACCTGCCTAGAATTCAGCTTCTTGGCTTCCTGAATATAAGCTAGGTTCTTGTGGTCCATCCATACAGTAAAAGGATTCTTGGCCCCCTCAAGCCAGTGATTCAGCCCTCTAAATTCCTCCAGAGCTAACTTGACCACGAGTGGCTCTCTATTCCCAATGTCGTAAGTCACATCTGCCAGGGATCATCACCTGGAAAAAAAAAGGACATGGATGCAGTTTCTTATCCGAAGGTGTCAGTTGAGACTACACTTTACCCTCTCCAACGTCTGAAGTGTCCACTTCCATGATGAAGGGAAGGTCAGGGTTAGCTGCGACCAAAATGGGAGCTGTTGGGAATTGCTGTTTGAGCTCAGCGAATGTAGGCTCTGCCTTGGTAGTCCAAACAAAAGGGCCCGTGGATCTCTTGGTTAGTGCCATTAGCTGCGCCACCACTGAGCTGAAGTTTCTGATAAACTTTTGATAAAAGTTGGCAAATCCCAGGAATTGTTGGACTTGCTTCACATCGGTTGGTTGTGGCTAATCTCCGAATGCCTGGGTCTTGAGATTGACATTAGAGATGATGAAGCCCAAGAAAGAAATAGTGGTTACGTGAAATTTGGACTTCTCCAGCTTGATGTCAAGTCCATGACCAAGAAGTCTCTTTAGGATATCTCGACGTGAGCAATGTGCTCCTCCATGGACTTCAAGAAAATTAAGGTATCACCCAAGTAGACGAAGGCGTATTTATGGAGAGCATCCTGGAGCATGTTGTTTATAAAGGCCTGGAAAACTGCTGGCTGGTGTGTTTGCAAGGCCAAAGGGCATAACCAGATACACCTAGTGCCTTGTCGGTGTGTTGAATGTCGTCGTCCACTCATCACCCTCCTTTATGCTCTCTGAAAGCCCAGCTTCGAGAATACTCTGCCTCTTGGAACATCTTGAAGGTAGTGTTCATGAGGGGAAGAGGGTAACAGTTCTTGACCGTTATGCGTTTCAGCCCCCTATAATCAATGCAAGGCGGCAGACTCCTGTCCTCCTTCTGAACGAAGAAGAAGCCAGCGCCAGCTGTAGGGCCAAATGAATCCCAGGGTAAGAGTCTCCTTAGTATACTCCTCCATAGCACTTCTCTCTGGGCTTGAGAGTGCAGATAATCGACCTTGCAGAGGACACGTACCTGGCAGTAGATCTATTGCACAATCATAAGGTTGGTGCGGTGGAAGAGTGAAGGCTTTTCCCTTACTGAAGACCTGTTCAGATCCTTGTAAACAGAAGGGAATTCTACCAGCTTGGGTGCTGCAATTACCCTGAACCTTCTTCCAAGGACAACTTCAGAGACTCTGTCGGTAGCGAGAGCTTCGGCAGACCGCAGAGTCCCCCCCCCCCCCACAGGTCCACAAGAGTCTTTAGTGAAAGCAGAAGTCAAATCACAGTCCAAGTCCTCGTCCGTCTCCTCAGACACCAGCAGCGAGGCGCGACATATGGTTCCAAGGATCTCCATGTTGGAGCCTTCCCCTTAGACAGGATCTAGCAACTGGAGCCCCTTGGCTCAGTTGCTAGAGTTCCGGACTGCTTGGGCACCTCCTTGGCTTGCTCTTGAACTGGAGATCTTGTTCCAGCACACCCCAGTCTGGAGTGGGTTGGGACTTACGCTGGCTTGACTTCTCTTGAAGGTAAGACTGGGTTTTCTGAAGGCTCCGGGTTACCTTGAGCAGAAGGCTGTCCCTGCTTTTGTTGCTGGTCTTGGGAGTGTCTAGGGGTTGTAAATCAAGCTGAAAACAAACCCCCTTACAATGGCTGGACCAAGCAGTGATTCTCCCCTCTCTCCAGTCCACAGATAAGTTATGCTGAGACAGCCAAGGGTACCCAAGGATCAGGGGTGTGATTGGAGAGTCAATAATGTAAAAACTAATGTCTTCCACATGATCTCCTATCCTTATCTACAACATCACAGTCTGTTGCTGGATCTGCCAGGAACCCAGCGGGCAGCCGTCCAAGACAGTCGCAGCCAAGGGCTGACTCAACTCTTGCAGCAGTATGTTGAATCGATGAGCATTTCCCCCATCAGGAAATTAACATTGCCCCAGAGTCCACAAAAGTCTTCACCTGCTTCAGGTTCTTACCTCAGGTAAACTCCGCCTTCAGCACAAAACCAGAATCTGTGGGGTTGGGCGTGGTGGGTGCTACTGTCACGGTCCTCCTGACATTGGATAGTCTTAACAATCCCCCAGATGGCTGCAGCTTTGACGTTCGGCCCGCAGGTGACCTGATATCCCATGGTAAAAGAAGCAAACTTGACTCTGGCACTGGGACCTTTCATCAGCTGAGAGTCTAGTGCATCCAGGCTGCATGGGTTCAACTGGATCTTGAGCAGGCGATGGGCTGGTCATGGGCCAAGGTTAGGGAGTGGCACAAGGATGCGTTGAGTCTGGGCTCGGGCTAGCCTTCTTCAACCCCATGATGTAGTCCCACCTACACTCTGCCAGACGATTATTGAGACAGATGGACTGGTTGATGAGAACCTCTAAGTTCTCTGCTGTATCCCCTGTTGGACCTTAATCAAGCAGTATGAGGCTTGGCTGGTTCCAGAGGCGTGATGACACACCTCCCTCCTGGAAGGCCATCTTTTTATGCTCTGAAAGGAACGGGGATGACAGGAGCTCAAACAATAATGAGCACTGAATGAGGAAGCTGCATCAAGAACCCAGGTCCCCAATAAATCCCTCCGGGGCTGGAAGATATACTGGCTCCAGAGCAGGTCCGACTGGTTCTCCCAAGCAACTCTGGCTTCCTCCTTGCAACTGTTGACCAATGGCTACCTGGAGGTCATGTATCTCCAGGCTCCTTCGGGAAATATCTTCGCTGTGGCTGGTCACAGCGGATGAAAGACTCTGATATCCTGCTGGGTCCATACTGGCTCAGTCGTACTGTGATGAGAGTGCCTGATGAGAATGGATTGGACCCAGATGCTGGAGTGTTCAAGAGTAGGATTGAGAAACAGTTTCAAACTGGATCAAGAATTTGAGCACTAAATGAACACTAGATGAAATTATGAGTAGGCCTATGATCAAGCACCAAATCACAGTTCAATTGGCCCTTAAATGCTCCCTCCTTGGCACCCAAAATGTGACTGCCAATTAGCGGGACTGTCCTGAATCTTTAAAGGGGCCGCGCCATCTATCCATAGCTAAAGCATCTAAACCTTGGAAGCTGGCACGGATGGGTGCATGTTGAAACATAGAAACTGCCCAGCGCAGTTGTGTTAGAGACCAATGCACCTCATTTTTACCAACAATGTTCTGAAAGTGTCACAACCATGGATTTCGCACCACAGCAGATACGGCAATTGCGCTCACGAATATGCACGTGTCAGCTAATTATTTCATTGTGATAGTATTTGATTCAACTCATTCCATTGTAGTGTTTGTCGAGACTTGGACACAGCAATGCTTCGCTGCCTGTTTGCATTCGACCTTGCCTGAGAAGTTGGACTGTCGAGTCAACTGACTCTGAAGACTAGTGGTATTCGTTTTATACTTTGTTGTTCTTTTCAGCTGCAATATAGGCTTCGTTTTTCATTTGAGAGTTTTAGTTAATGGCCCAGTTTGGTCTAGTGCTTATTGCTTTGTTTCCCCTTTAACACTGTTCGTATTAAAGTCTGTGAACTATCGACCTGCTTCAGTGTCTCTCACTCTACACTTGGGCCACATCCGAACCTGGTGCCAGAAAGTCTCGACCACACAAAGATGGACCCAGCAGAGAGAGAGGAGCTGACCTTGGCCATGAGATTCATTGATCAGAGTGATTCGTCAAGATAACAATGTTCCATTGGAATTCCTATGGATAAACTCTTGTTTCTGTCTCCAGCGTGGCAGAAGGATCTTGCCAAGTAATGGATCCAGCAAAGTTTGAAGAGTGACATTTTGACATTGGTGGCTTGAGGAGAGGGTTCGTTCTATTCTCAGTGCATGTCCTGACTCTACATTTCGCGAGTCCCAAGTCTACATTTCAAACTTCCCTAGTTTCTCTGCTGTCCATTCCAAGCTTTTCAAGTCACAAGTACCCAGGTCCCCAGCTTTGTGATCCCGTGACTCAGGTCTGGATAACAAATGAGCGCTTCAAGCAAGCTTATCAATTGATTCAACATCAATTCATTCAAGTCAATAGTGTAAATTCTGGAAGAGCACTACTCCAAAAGCTGATCCCGGGCTGGAGTGTGCAAATACACAAGTGAAGTAACCCTATCAAGAGTATTTTTAACCTCTTAATGAAAGTCATTGTACAGACTGGGAAAATTGAACTTTCATGTAGCAAATTAAAGAGGTCGACAGAAAACCCACTAGCTTAGTGATGAAAGAAACCTGTTAACGCTGTCCTGATCTGTAGAATTGAGAGTATATCTTAATTGCATCTGGAAAAATTGTGAAAGATAAAACACTGTGAGCAAGATTTGAAAAAGTTCCTCCTCTAGGTTTCAAGTTTTGTGTTTTCAAGGTTTCCCAAGGACTTTTCTCTATGTTCCCAAGGATCTTTTCTCAATTGTTTCCAAGGCTTATTCAATATGTTTTAGGTTTTTCAATATCCTCCCCATCTCGAGGACTCCCAAACCTCCCCCTCAGCCCCGCCTGAGATTTTTTGATCTCACTCGAGGTTTTCTGGTCTCTCAGTCTTTTGGGGTTCCTAGATCTCTCAATCTCTCTGGATCCCCAAGTCTCCCAGTCTCTCTGGATCCCCAAGTCTCCCTGCCTCTCGAGTTCCCCATGCTTCCCTCTCAAGTTTCCCAGGTCTCTCGAGCCGTCTCGAGTTTTCAGATCTTCCTGGGCCATCAGATGCCAGCTATAGGGAAGTGGTGGGGGGGGGGTTCCTATAGTGACTTCTTCAGTCCTGTGCAGGGCATCAGAGATCATTGGGCTCTGAGGTTTTTAGAGCAGCTGAATTGGTTAATTGTTGCTTAACAACAGTTATAAATGGTTTAAGAGTTCCTTGTGTTTTTCCCAAGCGACTTGCACTTTGTAATAAGGTTTCTTGGTGCTTTCTGTTTGTTTATTTTGATAGGCTCAGGGATTCTGTGTTAGTTTTATTGTTGAAGCAGATGCCTGATTAGCTCCAGTCGGAGGGTCCTTTATGAGAATGATTCTTCTCACTGTGTCACTTGGTCGAGCTACCTCTGTATAAGCTCTTCTTTCTGTCTCTATATGGAAGTCTTTGGCTCCGATATTGACACTGCACACCATGGCACATATCTACCAGCGTCACTGAAGGACATATTGGACAAGTCTGTCATCCCGGACTTCCAGTGGACACAGGTCTGTGGGCGCCTCAGGGGCTGCGCCGAGAGATGGTGGCCCCACAAACACGGATCTGGCAGCGCAGCGGATACGACAATTGCCCTCGTGAATATGCATGTGTCAGCTAATTATTTCATTGTGATAGTACTTAAGTCCATTCATTCCATCATAGTGTTTGTCAAGACTTGGACACTGCAACACTTCGCTGCCTGTTTGCATTCGGCCTTGCCTAAGAAGTTGGACTGTCGAGTCAACTGACTCTGAAGACTAGTGGTATTCATTTTATATTTAGTTGTTCTTTTCTGCTGCAATGTAGGCAGTGTAGGCTTCATATTGCATTTGAGAACTTTAGTCAATGGCCCTGTTTGGCCTAGTGTTTATTGTTTTCTTTTTCCTTTAACACTGTTCTCATTAAAGTCTGTGAACTATCGACCCACGTCAGTGTCTCTCATTCCGCACTTGGGCCATATCCGAAACCCGTGACAGAAAGAGTTCCACAAAAATTAACATTAGATACAGTGCATGACATGTTTATAAATGTGATATGATGCTTGAAACATTGTTGTTCCAGACGCTGCTCCTCAGTAGTCTTCAATAATCTATTTACATCTCTAGTCTGCCTAATTATTTACATCTGCAGCAGATCACGGACGTTATTCAGAGAGGTATAGGCCCGAAAGTGAATCATCAGCACACAAATTTGCATCATAAGTTGAAGATTCAGGACAGCTGCATAACTTGCATATATAATTTAATTTCATTTATCTGAACTGTAAGAAGTAGTGTCCAAGTTCTAGGATTTTTTTCCCGTTAAAAAACTTTGATTAGTACATTGATAAGTGTTTTCTGTAGATACCTTCAAGATTTTAAATTATATATCCTCTCATTTTCTATATATTTGAAACATGCTTTCCCAAGACATTCTTTTATTATTCTGAATCTATAAAAATAATACCATTGAAGTAAGCTCTGAAAAATATGAGTATTCTCATCATACAGAAAGTAGAAAGCAGTATGTGAAAACGTAAAGAGCTATTTTTCTCAAAAAGTTTGCTAAGCAAAATGAATTCACTAATTAGTACTGCCCTTATATAAAAAAAGTGTTGGACACATTGTAAAATGTAGTTTGGAAATAAAAAATAAAATCTTTGAATGAGGTGCAGATATAGAAACTATTGCAATGATTTGTAATGAAGTGGAAAATTACTATTCTGGGTTAAAAGAGTTCAATTTATGAACTGCCATTATATAATTCAGGAAGACTGTGGTAATTACCCTGTGCATGGAACTGAAGCCACAGAATTAAAGGCAACAGATGCAAGATACTCAAAAAAATGTGGAAAAGCAGGAGGAAGCAAAGTAATGGTTTTTCCTATTATTAAGACTCAAGCTTTGTGTCATGCCAACAATTATCTGGTTACCCAAAGCAAAATTGTTTTGCCTGTGGGTTAAAGCACATAAAGGCAATGGTAAGCTTCAGAAATCTGTTTTTTATTTTCCCCTTTGTGTAACAACCATAATGTCATTAAAATTCCGTTTAGTCCAGTTTGGAAAGAATAAGGATCAGTACTTGCTGTTTTTGACACATTTGGAACATATTATCATCACTTCTAGCATTTGAATAGTGGAATGCATGGCACTCAGTGGAGTTGAAATATAAAGTGAGAGGTTATATGGACTGCCAAAAATCATAACTGTGGAGTATGTTTTTCCATAAAAGTTAATTAACTTTGTGAACCAACATCTGAATCACAGTGAACCATCAATTTAAAATTATTACTCAAAATTGTACAGTTAAGTAATGAGAGGCAAATGTTAGAATTAACATAGTTTAGTAGTTTCTTGTTTGTTGCTTTTTTTTTCCAATTTTCATGATTTTTAATATCCTAGTGTTTCCTTGCCTCAATGTGGGTCAAAAGGTATCTGATTATTGTTCCATTTTTGTTGAGTGGAGATTGTAGAGAGAGAAAAGACTATCTTACAAGATAAAGATACTGAATAGGTGATCTTACAATTTCTTGCATGGCTCAAGATCACTTTCTGGGGATGCCTTCAAAACATCAAATATGTTGTCTGATTTTCACCTTGCTGTTTAAAGTAGGAATTAGGGCCCTTGCAAAGATCCTAACATCCTTCTTCAGCTGATGTATCTCTGGGTTCTTTTATGTTGAAAACAATTGGAAGAAATATTCAAATAGCAGAAGCAATACATGTGTTCCAGTCATCCAGTCGTCACCAATGTCCATCGCCAAGAGGGGTCGGGCAATAACAGCACAGCCTGAGCTAGACTAATCCTAAAGGATGTAGGTGCCTCATTGGGTCAGTGGTAGGAAGCAAACCAAACTAAGGGATAAACCCCATCATCCTCACCAGTCTAGCTGCGACAGATGCACTGCTCCATTGCAGCCATGGTAAAAGTGAAGACAGATGTAGTATGGTACAATAATTGTGTTAAATGGAACAGATCTGTTAGCTCAAAACCGGACATCAATAAGTTGCTGGTGCCATAGAGAGCTGTAGAAAAGTACATTACCATTCTGTGTGGCATTGTTTCCCTTATTCTAACTTTATATTAAACCAAGGGTATCAAGTCAGGTTCAATGAGAACTGCAGGAGGGACAGCACCAGGCATATCACAAAATTGTGCCATTCTAATGAGACTGCCACATGGGTCAACAGATGCGTAAAATGTTTAAAAACGCTGTATTAGCAAAAAGACCTCACAACCAAAGCTCTGCAGTCATGTAACAGCTGCTTGAGGTTGGTGGTGGACAATTAAACCACAAACGTGTGAAGGACGCTCCAGAAACATCCCCATTCTCAATGACACTGGGCCCAGCATGTTAGAGCTAAAGGCTGAAGAAAGAACAACAATGTACATCTACAAGTACTGAATAGGTGATCCAGCTTGGCTTCCACCTGAAATCGCGGCTACCACAGAAACCAGTTGTTAGCCAATTTAACTGCTATTAAGAAACAAAATACAGCCAAGTCATAGGGACCACATAATATTCTGGGTCTAATCCTGAACACCTACACTTCAGAACTAGCTGCATCATTTCCAACACACTTATGACAATGATATCTATCCAGCATCATGATAAGTTGCTCAGATCATTAAGTGGCAGGAGCAATTCAATCCAGTTAATTATATTCCAATAAGATGATTCTCGATCATCAGCAGTGATACTGTAGTGATATCAATCAACAATTTCTCTCTAATTACCTGCTCTCTGTCCCAAAATTGATGTTTCATGATGAATGCCTGACCATAATATGCAAAAAATTGAACTGAGAATAATTGATATCACGGCAGTATTTCACTGAATGTGGCACCAATAGCCCTGGTAAAATAGAAGTCAGTGGGAATTAAAGGCAAAAAATAACCTACTGATGAAGTCATTAGTTGCATAGCTAGTTGTGGTTGATGGAGATCAGTGATGACAGTCCCAGGACATCACTGCAGGAGTTCCTCAGATCAGTGAAGTTAATCATCTTTAGTTGCTTCATCAATAACCTCCCTTATTTTATAACATGAGAATTCAGGGCTGCACAGAGTTCAATTCCATTCATTAACCTACAAAGGAGTCTATGCCTGCATGGAACACAACTTAGACAACATGGCAAATAACACTCATACCTCAGAACACAATGACCATCTAAAATAAGAGAGGGTCAAACCATCTACCTTTACATTAAAGGCATTACCATTGCTAAACCCAACTTCAACAACATCACTGTTGCAGTAGATATTATCTTTTCATGTATTCACTTTGAAAACTGAATAAAAATTATACTAAAAAAAATCATTGTTGCTCAGAAACTTAATTGGGCACATAAATACAGTGGCTGCAAAATAGAGTATCATAGGCTGGGAATCCTATGGCATGTGACGTACCTCATGTCAGACTGAATATCTTCCGCCATCTGCAAGACACAAGTCAGGATTTTGATGGAATACTCTTGACTTGCCTGAATGAATGCAACTCCAACAACTCTCTGGGAGTTTTAAGCATTCAGGACAAAGAGGCTGTCTGAGTGATACTCTATCCACCACTGTAAACACTCATTCCTTCCACCACCAGGGCATAGTGTACCATCTACAACATGCATTGCGGTTACTCTCCTAAACTACTCCAACAGCACCTCCCAGATGTGCATCTCCACCACTGGAAAAGACAAAAAACATTAGAACATCAACACCTGTAAGTTAGGTTTGCCACCATCTTGACCTGAACGTATAGATTCAGTAGCCACTTAATTAGGTACACCTGTACACCTGCTTGTTAATGCAAATATCTAATCAGCCAATCATGTGGCAGCACCTCAATGCATAAAAAGCATGCAGTCATTGTCAAGAGGTTCCATTGTTGTTCAGACCAAACACAAGAATGGCAATGAAATGTGATCTAAGTGATTTTAACCGTGGAATAGTAGTTGGTGCTAGTCGGAGTGGTTTGAGTATCTCAGAAACTGCTGATCTCCTGGGATTCTCATGCACAACAATCTCTACAGTTTACAGAATGGTGCAAGAAACAATAAAAAAAAACATCCAGTGAGCAGCAGTTCTGTGACAAAGATGCCTTGTTAATGAGTGAGATCGGAGGAAAAATGGCCAGATTTGTTCAAGCTGACTGGAAGGCAACAGTAACTCAAATAACCACGCATTACAACAGTGGTGTGCAGAAGAACACAACACATTGAAACTGGAAGTGATTAGCTACAGCTGCAGATGACCACGAACAAACACTCAGTGGCCACTTTATTAGGTACAAGAGAGTGGCCACTGACTGTATTCAGAAAGTATTTAATAAAGTGGACACTGAGTGTATAATGTGCAAGGAAACCTTCAGTGGACGGGCAGCAGCAGTTGAAGATGAGGGCTTGCCAGCACCTTCTCAAGGATGGGCAATAAATACTTGCTCTGTGAATGCTTCTCAAATCCTGGAAAATCTCTGCATGTTAAAAAGTGGTCCAAGTTTGAGCTAAGGTTCTGCTGTGGTTTTCTGGGTATGAGTGTAAGCCAACAACCCGCCACCACCCAGAGAATTTGGTTTCATTTCTTTGGTGAGGGTAGAAAGAGAAGCAGAAGGCTCTATACTCCTGATGGCCCAGGTCAGGCACCACTCCTCCCCTACCCACACCCTCCCCTACCCCTACACACTCCTCCTTCTCCTAGCATTTGATAACTTGTAATTGGCTTATTATTGACATGTACTAAAGAACAGTGAAAAACTTTGATCTGTATTCCATCCATATAGATCATTCCACGTTAGTACATCGTGGTGGTACAAAGGGAAAAGCAACAACTGAAAACCGAATAATGTGTTATTGTTACAGAGAAAGATATTTTTATCTAACAACAGCCAGAAGAAATCTGCAGCTGCTTGAAATCCAAAGCAACGCACACAAAATGCTGGTGAAACTCAGCAGGTCAGGCAGCATCGATGGAAAAAAGTAAACAGTCGACGTTTTAGACCGAGCCACTTCATCTATCTTCATGGAGGGACTCAGCCAGAAACAGCGACTGTTTACACTTTAACATAGATGGTGCCTGACTGGCTGATTTCCTTCAGCATTTTATGTGTGTCATTTTTATTGAGTAATCATTTATTTATTTGTCATTTGATTTTCATTTGTTTGAACGCTACCAGGCAAAGCATGTGATCTGAACAATCGCTGGTCTTTCAGAACGTGTGCTTATAATTGGATAAGATCTGGGTTTGTGTCTCCATGCTGCCTGTGTAACAGTAACGATGGTCCTGAACGTGGACCATCCTTTTTTCTCCAGAGTAGAACTCTCATCTGTTTTTCCCCATTGACCCGATAGCAAAATATATTTTTACTCCTTTCAGTTTGTAGCCTTTAGTACACTTCTTCAAGCACAGTGGTTACAGTTACTGGAATAGCAACACATGGCCTAAGCTAAATAGAGATACTTATTCCAATGTCTTCATTCAGGTAATTTTAATTCAAATAAATTTGAAAGTAAATATAGAATAAAAGCACAAAAAAAAACAAATTGACAGTGAAACATGAGTTGAGCAACATCTGAAGGGGCAAAAGTTTGGGTTGAAAATCATTAAGAAGGACTGAAAAGTTGGCAATTCATTTCCCCCGAATGATGTTGCTCAGCTTACTGAGTTCCTCCAGCAGTTTGCTTCTTGCTCCAGATTCTAGCAGCTGCAGTCCACAGTCCAATCTGGAATGTAAAGCTAGTATGATACCTATGAAACTGTTGGATTGTTGTAAAAATCCATCTGGTTCACTGATGTCCTCCCAATGCTCTGACCTATATATGTTACCAATGTGGTTGTCTCTTAGTTGCCTCGTCAGCCAAGGAGCAATTGGGGATGGTCAATAAAAGGTGACCTTGCCCGGCAATATTCACAGCTCCCTGAAAAAAATTAAGAAAGTATACAATTTAGAAAATTTTCCAGATATTTGGCTTTAGTTAGGAGTACCATGTAAAGTGGGTGTTGAAAATCTTGGCAAATCCTACTACTATTGAGAACGTAACTGCAAATTACAGAAAAAATGATATGTTCCTAGGCAGCAAAACTCATAGCAAATGCTTATTTATTCCAACAATTACCAATATCAATAAATATTAGGCCTAGTGTCAGGTCCAATATTGGCACAAAGCTTTTTGTTTGGAGTTGCATTGTTTGGTGTTAATTTTAAGCCATGCCAAACACAGCAAATGAACTAGATCAGATACTTGTCTTAAATTGCTGTTTCCAATAATTTCAAAGGAGGCAAAAATAAGAACAACAAGTGAAATTATTACAGGAAGAAATGACTGAGATATTAATTAAACATTTTGTATCTGTCTTCTCTGCAGAGGGCACAATAAATGAGACAGAAATGGCAGAGAGCCAAGGCTCTAATGACAGTGAAGGATTTAGCCACTAATGTCACAAAAGAGATGCTGGAAATATTTGCTGGACCATGTTGGATGCAGCCGCTGTCTAGACTTACTGCTGCAGAGTCCATCTGCCAGCTCCTAGACTGGTTGAACGTGGTGGGGTGAAAAATTTGATCCCCTGCACCCAAGATGCATCCCATAAGGTGCAAGATGTATGTGGGCCTTAGGCAATGTACCCATTCCTGGAACGTTGCTGACATATGACTTTGCATTATTCTAAAATTGCTTTATTATTCGAGTAGCTTAAAACTATTCAAATCCAGTTAGATAATAATAATAATAAACCAGACTCAAATATTAAGTGCAAAATGCAAACAAATAATTACTAATGCAAAAGTAAAATAATTTGAGCACTTACTCATACTTACCTTTTTCCACAGAGCTGACAATCACTTTCAAATGAATTGTTTTCTAGTCACAGCACAAACTGAGAGGGTAGATATGATCTGCACCTGGCCCCTCTTTCCAGCAGGTGGGAGAACTGCTGTGTGTGTCCAGAGGTGAATTCTGCAGTGGGGTGAGAGCCAAGATGTATCAGCATTTCATGTCCAAGTTCGTTTGAACCTTCAAGTTTGGTCAAGTAAGCATGCAAGTGGGATGTGTCACCCGATACAGAGGGGAGAGAGCTGTTTGGCAGAAACTCCTGGTCAGTTTGCTCCTGGGCCTGGCCAAGCTGGCCATTCACGGGACTAGGTGGCAAGGGCTGAAGGTCTGCTCAAGCCATTTGCCTATCCCTCTTCCAGGGTTACATCCATACCATGCTGTCCTTGGAGAAGGGAATGGAGGGATCTACATGGGATCTGTGTGGCCCATTCAGGGAACTAAAACCAGTCATTGTCTTTAAGTGTAAAAGAAGTGACTGGAGTAACAGAGGAAGCACTGGAGTTAATCTTACAAAATTTCCCAATGTGTGGAATAGTCTCAGCAAATGGGTTTCATCAGATGCAGCACCAATATTAAGAGAGAGAGAGAGAAAAAGAAGGAATTATAGATGACTCACCAAATGCTGGAAACAATAATTGCTAAAGATGCAGTAATAAGGATTTAGAAAATCATGATATAATTATCTATGCTCATGAAATAGAGGTACAGCCAATGGAATCACTACTGTCTGTGTAGAGTTTGTATCTTCTCCCTGTGACCTCCATCCCAAAGCCACCTGGGTTCGTAGGTTAACTGTCCAATCTAAGTTATCCCTACTGCATGGGTGAGTGTAGGATTGAAGTACTGTAACTAGATGCTTGATGAGGATTCAGTGGGTGGAATGATCTGTTTGCATGCTGTAGACTATTTATGAAGGAAAATTCATCTTAGACAAATCAAAGTGGGCTTTTGAGAATATGACAAGTAATCTGAATCAGAATCAGGTTTAATATCACTGGCTTATGTCGTGAAATTTGTTAACTATGAACAATCTAATACATAATAAAGGGAGAACAGAACTGTGAATTTCATTATGAATATATTTATATATGTGTGTGTGTATATATATAGTTAAATTAAATAAGGAGTGTAAAAAAAGTAGTGAGTTGAATGTTCATTCAGAAATCAGATGGCAGAGAGGAAGAAGCTATTCTTGAATCATTGAGTGTGTGCCTTCAGGCTTCTGTACCTCCTTCCCGATGGTTGAAATGAGAAGAAGGCATGTCTTGTGTGATGGAGATTCTTAATGATGGACACCACCTTTTCAAGGCATCTCTTCTTGAAGATGTCCTGGATACCAGGGAGGCTAGTACCCATGATGGAGCTGACTAATTTTACAACTCTCTGCAGATTACTTCGATCCTGTGCAGTGTTCCCCCCCGCCAACTCCCCTTTCCAGATGGTGATGCAATCAGTTAAAATGCTCTCCATGGCACACCTGTAGAAATTTGTGAGTAGGATGGATGATAGGATGCCAATGGAAAGGGCATTTGCCAAGCTAATTTAGAAAAAGTTGTTGCATAAAATAAGGGCTCTTATAGTTGGCAACCAATAAAATTGTGACAGAACTTTCCAGCACATACTCCAAAAAAACCCCAAAAGTTAAACACCATCCATGCAAAAAAGCCCACATATGGTGATTCCATCAAATACTCTGAACATTCACTGCCTACATCATTGGTACTCCGTGGCTGTCTGTGTTCCACCTACAAAATGTTCTGCAGCACATTGCCGTGTCCTTTGACAGCTTCACCCAAACCTGTGAACTTTACCAGCAAGTAATGAGGAGCTGTCATTTTGGGACATTGCCAATTGTAGGTCTCTCTGTAAATGAGCAAATGAAAGAAGATCAAAGGAGATAAGCTGTCTATTCATATGTTCATACCTGAAGATTTTCTCTGCCTGGAAAGAATTAAGATGTAAAGTCTTACATCTGCCATCTTTATTTTATCTCCAGATTCCAGTCTGCAGTAAAATTTGGACTTAAAACTTCAGAGTGGTGTATGTTCTTTCATTATCAAACCTGATGAATCTTTTTCCAAACTGCTTAATGACAGCAGATGATAGAATCTTGTGCAACAAACAATCTGCTGGAAGAACTCAGTGGGTTGAGCAACATCTGTAGGGAAGAGAAATTGTTAGCATTTCAGATCAAAACCCTGCTGAAAAGATTAACAATTATTTTCCCTCTACAGAGGTTGCTCATGTTGCACAGATGAGCCCAAGGGAGTGGGGACTATCTTAAAAAGAATGCACGAAGAGTACTCTCGCCACTGATGATTCATCAGTGGGGTGACTTTAAAAACATATTTGAGATAAAATTTTAGTCATGAGATTGAATGACTGAGGTGTTGGACCTGCAATTCAAGTTCAAGGGCACACACATGCTATTATTTATCACTTTTGTGAATGGGACTAGAATGGGGACATGGGCCTTGACTTGACTTTGAAAAGGTGCCTGTTCTCTTTCCGAGTCCTCAGATAGGACCAACATCCCCCTAGCTCTGCAGCCAAAGAAGACTTGAGTCATCCTCCTGTGAAATTTGACACCACTGCACCTGTTTTAAATTTGTAAAGTGAATTCTAGGTTGAATTTAAACACCTCTTCTATTTTCATCTATAAAACTACAACATACTTGCCATTTTACCTTCTTGAAATAATAACCTTTTGGACTTTGTGATGGCTGGATATTCCTGTTTACTGGTGGTGCTCTGTAATATGTACATCAAAGTGTCTTAAACTCCAGGATGACAATTTCTTTATGTAATGATTAATGTATTGTTATTTCTCTCTATATGTGTGTTCTTTCATTTGAACTTGTCTATTTTCATCTACAAGAGAAAGTAATATCTTAGGTGTCTATTCCATTGCATTTCAATGTAATAGGAAAGAAGGCTGATATATATTTATTAACAGACAATTATCTCATGACCTCTATATCACTCTTGACCTAATCTGAGAATGCTGGACATCATAAACCAATTAGCATCTGTGACATGAAGAGATAATTGAACACAAAGGATTTAACACTCCATTAAAATGTAAAAGCTATGGTGAATAAAAGGAGAGGGCAGGAAATAAACTAAAAGTCATAAAAACAAGAGAAGTACAAGTACCACCCAGCAAATGTATTGGTTTCATTGCTAATGCAGTGTAGTTGTAGTGTGTACAAAATGTACGTTAATTGCTCAGTCAGACTACTCCTTCTGCTGCTCTGAAACTTGACCAACAAGGGTAGCAGAAAGCACATGGGAACCCTCTACCTGAAATTCCCCTCCAAGCAGCATGCCATCCTGACTTGGAAATATATTGCCAATCCTTTGTCAGTGGGTCTAAATCTAGGAACTCCCTCCTCAGGTGTACCATGGGAGTACCATCATCAGAAGGTCTGAGGACTCTCTACCAACTGATCAAGGACAATTGGGGATAAACAATATAGACTGGTCTTGATAGAAGTGTCTAGGTCCTGGATATGCAAAAACAAAAGTGAAAAGACAGAGAAGATGATCAAAATTCAGACAGAAGCAAAAGTGTGATGGAGATATTGATATGGGATTTGAGAAAGGCAAAAAGAATAAGAGGGAATGTAATAAAGATCAAAATTTCTAATTTAAGGTCAAAGAAGAAGAATCTTCAAAGGGGGTGAACAATTTTTCAAAGGGTACTTAGAGTCTGTCTTTATAAAAGAAGATAAAATTAATTTTGCTTTGTGGAGGGGCTATGGTGGATAAAAACTGATAGAAAGCGGGTCTGACCTGTAAATGGACTATTCTGGCAGGTGAATAATGCAAAGATAGGCAAAACATCAATGAGCGAGTTGAATGGAAGCATATTTCAAAGGACACGGACGGGACTGGTACATGGTGGTATCAGAGGCAGGTTTATTGTCACTGTCTTGTACGATATGAAATTTGTTGTTTTGAGGCAGCAGTATAGTGTAAAGACATAAAATTACTATAAATTACAAAATCAGTAAATAGTGCAAGAAAATGAGTAATGAGGTAGTTTTCATGGATATTCAAAAATCTGATGGCATAGGGAGCAACTGTTTCTGAATGGTTGATTGTGGGTCTTCAGGCTCTCGTAACTCCTCCCTGATGCTAACAACAAGAAGAGGGAATTTCCTGAAGTGTGTGGGTCCTTAATGGTCATGGAGGATTTCAATATGCTGGTAGATTGGGAAGATCAGATTGGTGCTGGATTTCTGGAGAGGGAATTTCTAGATTGCCAACAAGATGATGTTTTAGAGCAACTCATGGTTGAGTCCACTAGGGGATCTTCTATTCTGGATTGGGTGTTGTGCAATGAACCAGAATTGATTAGAAAGCTAAAGATAAAAGAACCCTTGGGGCAAATGATCACAATATGATCGAATTCACCCTGAAATTTAGGAAGGAGAATATAAATTCAGACTTATCAGTATAACAGTGGGGTAAAGGAAATTACAGAGGCATGAGAGAGGATCTGGCCAGAATTGATTGGAAATGAACACCGGCAGGGGTGATGGCAGAGCAACAAAGGCTGGAATTTCTGGGAGCAATTCTGAAAACAGAGAATATATACATTCCAAAGAGGAAGATGACAAAATCATGGCTAATAAGAGAAGTCAAAGCCAAAGAAAGAGCATACAATACAGCAAGGATTAGTTGGAAGTTAAAGGATTAGAAGGCTTTTTAAAAGCAACAGACGGCAACCAAAGAAGTCATTAGGAATATAAAGATGGAAAACAAAGGTAAGCTAGCCAATAATATTAAAGAGGTTACTAAAAATTTCTTCAGATAGATAAAGTGTAAAAGAGAGGTGAGAGTGGACATTGAACTGCTGGAAAATGATGCTGAAGAGGTAGTAATGGAGGACAAGAAAATGGCAGACAAACTGAATAAGTATTTTGCATCAGTCTTCACTGTGGAAGGTGCTAGAAGTATGGTGGAAGTTCCAGGTGTCAAGAGTCAAGTGGCTGAAGTTACCATAGCCAGAGAGAAGGTTCTTGGGAAACGGAAAGGTCTGAAGGTAGGTAATCACCTGGACCAGATGGTGTACATCCCAGAGTTCTGAAAAAAGTGGCTGAAGAGATTGTAGAGGCATTAACAATGATCTTTCAAGAATCATTAGGTTCTGGAATGGTTCTGGAAGACTGGAAAACTGCAAACATCATTCCACTCTTCAAGAAGGGAGAGAGGCAGAAGAAAGGAAACTATAAGCCAGTTAGTCTGACCTCAGTGGTTGGGAAGATGTTGGAGTCAATTATTAAGGATGAGATCTCAGGGTTTTTGGAGGTACATAATAAAATAGGCCGTAGTCAGCATGGCTTCCTCAAGGGAAAATCCATTGGAATTCTTTGAAGAAATAACAGACAGGATAGATAAAGCAGAATTAATTGATGTGGTGACTTGGATTTTCAGAAGGCCTTTGACAAGGTGCCACACTTAAGGCTGCTTAACAAGCTACAACCCCATACTACTGCAGGAAATATTTTGGCATGGATCAAGCAGTGGCTGATTGGCAGGAGTCAAAAAGTGGGAGTAAAGGGAGCCTTTTCTGGCTGGCTGCCTGAGACTAGTGTTGTTCCATAGGGGTCTGTGTTGGGACTGATTCTTTTTATGTTATGCGTCAATGATTTGGATGATGGAATTGATAGTTTTGTCGCAAAGTTTGCAGACGATATGAAGATAAGTGGAGAAGCGGGTAGTTTTGAGAAAATAGAGAGGCTACAGAAAGACCTAGACAGCTTAAGAGAATGGGCAATTAAACTACAGATGGAACACAGTGTTGGGAAGTGTATGGTCATGCACTTTGGTAGAAGAAATGAAAGAATTGATTATTTTCTAAATGGAGAGAAAATACAAAAAAGTGGGTGCAAGTGGATTCGAGAGTCCTTGTGTATGATTCTCTAAGTGTTAATTTGTAGGTTGAGGCTGCGTTGTGAAAGCCAAATGCAATGTTAGCATTCATTTCAAGAGGACTAGAATATAAAAGCAAGGATGTAACATTGAGACTTTATAAGACAGATGTTAATAGATTCTTGATTGGTCAGGGCATGAAAGGATATGGGGAGAAGGCAGGAGATTGGGGCTGAGAGGAAAATTGATCAACCATGATGAAGTTGTGGAGTAGACTCGATGGGCCAAATGGTCTAATTCTGCTCCTGTATCTCATGGTCTTCTGGTCTTAATGATGAATGCAATACTGCCTCTTGAAGATGTCCACGTTGATGGAGAAGACCATAGGAAACACCCTCTCCACGTCCACTCTAACAAGTCCTTTCACTATTCGATAGGTTTCAATGAGGTCTCCTCTCATTCTCCGAATTCTAGCGAATACAGGCCCAGAACATGTATTCAGGAAAGTTGTTCTCATGACGGAACTGCTGGGTCTACAGCCCTCTGTATCCTTTTGCGATCCTCTACATTGGAGTCTCCATATCTGTGTTATGCTCTCAACAATTTAGCTTCTTCCCCTCTGCCATCAGATTTTTGAACAGTCCATGAATCAGTGGACACTACCTGGTTATTCCTTTTTATGTTCTATTTATTTATTTTGCAGTCAATAGTAATTTTTAATGTCTTTGCTCTGTACTGCTGCCATAAAATAGCAAATTTTACATCATATGTCAGTGATAATGGACTTGATTCCAATTTTGAATATGTCAGTGGTATGACCTTGATGCATCACTGCACCTGATATCTTGTTTAATTGTAAGAATGGTTGCCTTAAATAAAGTAATACACACAAAACAGTGGAGGAACTCAGCAGACCTGGCAACATCTGTGGAAAAGGGTAAACAGTCAATGTTTTGTGCTGAGACCCTTCGTCAGGACTGGAATAGGACTCCCTTTGAATTGAAACACATATGGATAGGTCAGACACATTTGATAGCTCAAAAGTACAGGCAGACTCAGTGATTCACCTTGTATATGAATCTTGCAGTGTTGCTTCTTAATGCTAACAACATTGCTGAGGTCCCAGATGAGGAGAAAGGGCAGGGAAACCTGCCAATGTATGATGTGAGGAAGCTGATAATGCTGCTGGACTGGAGGTAAATGAGGTGACAATAATGCAAACTGCTTAAATACTATGAACCTAGTGAGTGAGGGGATAGCCACCGTCTGAGATGAATGAGAGGCTTGTTCGATTATCGTTCCAATGTTCAGATCGGAAACATTCTTCCCCTCGGTCAAGTCATGTGGATATTGTAAGGGGGTTCTGCAGGGAACCAGTAGGTCACATACACGCTAAATCTGGAAAGACTCAGGTTCATTGTGGTAGGAACCCTTGCTACAGAGACAATGGAGATACCCAGCTCCAAATACACAATCAAGATGGCTCTGTGTTAAGACTGCATATGACTGTGTTATGACAGTATGCAGGGTAAGGCATACTGCATAGAGTCAAGGAGCTAATTGCAGATAGAGATGATATTTACGCCTCGGAGAAGGGAGGCAGATCCATGGACCAGACCCACTGAATTCTGAAAATACCATGCACTCTGATGATGAAGAGTTGGCAAGAGGAATATTTGTTACACATCTGAAGAAACTGTTAAAGGTGATATATGTAACTTGTATACAGCCAATCAGTTGTTGATTAAGGCAGCGGTTATAAATATAGAACATGGAACATAAAACAGTACAGTACAGGAACAGGCCCTTTGGCCCACAATGTTGTGCCAAACTAAACAAATTACTAATTTATTTCAATGTGAATAAATTACAAACTCCTTCTGCCTACACAATGTCCATATCCTACCATTTTCCTCACATTCATGTGCCTATCTAAACGTCTCTTGAAAGCCCTCAATGTATCAGCCTCTACCATCACCCCAAACAGCACATTCCAGGCACCGAAGACTCTGTAAAGAGTTTGACTCTAAGATCTCCTTTGAAATTACCACCTCTCACCTTAAATGCATGCACTCAGGCGTTAGACATTTCAACCCTGGGAAAATGATACTATCTGTCTACTCTATCAATAATCTTATCTCTCTCTCTTCTCTTTGGCTATCCATCCCATGGGATGATGATGGTTCTTTTCAGTCAGTTAGTGGGGTTGACCCCACTCCTCAGAAAGGAACAGCGTGTGTGTGAGTCGATTTTAGGTGAGGGGGTTTCACAGGTCCAGACCCACCCTCTCGACATCCCCTCCCGGATCCAGCGGAACAGTGGGGTCCAAGACGACTGGGGGAAGTTCTGTTGCAGTGAATGGCCAGACCAAACTTCGATACAAGGGATGCCCTTTCCGCACTTCACGGCACGTGTTTGCTAGATGGCCGTTAACCTTACGAGAGGGTTCATCCACCCTTTGACAGGTCTTGTTTTTCATCCTGCAGGGTGTCTAGCCACCCTCCTCACCAGGCAAGCCTGGTGGGGGAGCCGGTTTAGTCGTCGACCACCCGACCATGCGACGGGTAGTACTGGGTTACATGGTACCAGTAGCACTCAGACAAGTGACCTGGCCTGGTAATCTTATAAACCTTTATCAGGTCTCCCCTCAGCCTCCACTGCTCAAGAGAAAACAACCCAAGTTTGTCCAGCCTCCGGTTATAGCACATGCCCTCGAATTGCGCACCCTCTCAAAGCCTTGATATCCTTCCTATAATAGGGCAGCCAGAACTGTATGCAATACTCAAAATGTAGCCTAACTAGAGTTTTATAAAGCTGCAACATAACTCCCTGCCTTTTGAACTTAATGCCTCGACTAATAAAGCCAAACATGCCATATGCCTTCTTACCCACCCTATCAACCTGTCTACCCACTTTCAGGGAGCTATGAACTTGGACTCTAAAATCCCTCTGCTCATCAGTGTTGTTAAGGGTTTTGCCTTTTGTGTATACAAAACCATGGCAAGTCATTATAGGCATTTGAAATGCGTGTTTGAAATACTTATACCTGTTCTGCTGGGTGGATTTACATGGAGTTGTGTGTCTACTTGGGAGACATTCTCAGAATCCTGGGTTAGATGGACAGCTAGGTGTCCGATAGGATCAGGTAACTGAAGTTTCTGTTGTGGTTATGGTCCTTTAAACACAAGTTAGCATTTCAGGCTGATGACCTTTCAGATGAACATTTACTCTGTATCTCTCTGCAGAAATTCTACCTGATTTGCAGTATTTTTTTATGTTCTGCTTAAGTATAATAGTTTAATTTTTTAAAAATTTTGATAATTTAAATTAATCCTGTGCTTCCCTTCACTACCCCCCTCCAACCCGCCCCCATCTTCAGATCCTCTGCTTCCCCTCGGAGTCCAAGAATTTCTTGACTTGGCAAATCTCTCTAAAAAGGAAAATCATTTCATCCCAGGATTTAATCAAATAAATACGCTGAAGTGATACTGAAGAAGATATAATTATATTTGGGTATGAAGACAAAAACTCTGCAAAGTTCTCCAAGAGAGATCTCACAAAGGCCCTGTATCATTTCCCCAAGTTTTTCCAACTGTCTTGCAATCCAACATAGCAATTACCTCGCAAATTGTTTGCTGTTCCAGCACAACAGGATCCCTCTGTATATCAACACACACACAAAATTGCAGGAGAAACTCAGCAAGTCAGGCTGTATTTATAGAGGGAAATTAAAAGTTGACCAAAACGATGAAGGGTCTCAGCCTGAAGTGTTGTTTGTTCCCATCCATTGATGCTGCCTGACTTGTTGGGTTCCTCCAGCATTTTGTGTGCATTGTTCAAGATTTCCAGCATCTGCAGGATCTTTTGTGTCCCTCTGTACATCAAATGGTTTCCTTTGTACTCTCTTCTTGCTACTTGTTTCCTGATCTGAATTGAGCATAGGGAGTGGATTACAAAGGGCAGCCAATATCCTAATACCATTCAATACTAGCAACAAAGGACTGATTTTTAAAAATATTTCAAGGTCTTTTCAACATATTCCATGGAATATTTTATAGAAACTGTAGACTGGCAAAGAATCATGAAATAAAGATCTTACTATAAATTTTTAAAAATTTTAATTCTAACACAAGGAAGAAAATATTCCAATATACAAGAAAATTATATAATGGAATGTGAATTAAAATATTGAAAATTATTTTTTACTTATATCAATTATTTACTGACATCTAGCCTAATCCTGTGATAAAGCAACTGTGACTTGGCTTTAAGAGTTGGCTCTGCTGGAATGAATGATACACAGAGACAGCCTATAATTTATGGACGAATGATTGTTTTCATCTTCCACTTATGTGTAACATTTTGAGCTCTGTTGTTCCTTACAGGTGATCTGCTGCTTTACTCTATGAGAAAGCGATTCGGTACAAAGCAATTAGTACAGTTTATATAAAACAGAAAAAATCAATTGCTATTTGAAACTAATGGATTTCTTTTTAAAGTAAGCAGATGCAGTAGTCTGGAGTCGCAGTAACAGGGTTTCATATAACAAAAGAAAATCAGTGTTATCAGTTTTCTCAATTTGGCATTTCTTTTTTTAGGAAAAAAAAAGGTAAATGGTTGCTGACAGCTTGCTTTCAAGCCTGAATGATAAAAGAAAAACAGCACCATACCACATCTGGACAGCTTGCTGTGAGCTAATGAGCCTGAAGCAATTCAAATCCTGGCTACAGCAGTATGGCCACATTTCTGCCTTAATTTGAAAGGAAAGGGAAAAGGGAGGGGGGTGTTACCGAGTGACTTCAGTACGATATAAAGAGTTTGGGGACTGTTTAGTTAAAAAATATAGCTATCCATATATATCATCACATATATATCATTTGAACACTCAGATGAGATTCAACAAAATGGTTCAATTAAGCTGTCAAGATGGTGCAGCTGATGCAGGGTTGCAACAGAGCTCAGTGCTAACCACTTGCCAAAAGGATTAATGACAGGGCTTGAAACGGCAGGCTGTGGCACTGCAGAAGCTGACAGACTGGCAGCTGAAATTAGTAGTGACTACAGGTACTCGTAAAATGCTAAGAATTAAATTATAGAGAAAGAATGTGTGACTGGAAACTGTAAGTGAATATTATTAAGTCTTTTGGGAAAAAATGTTTCAAGGCAAACATGTTGTCACGTTCAAGTGTTCCTTTTCACTCATTGTAACATATGGGATGAATTACAGCTGCTTACTTACTTTTTATACATGTTCATGCCTGTTTCATTAAATACTGAAGCAGAAAAGGCTATAAGAAGCATTTTGTGACAAAGCCAGGCATTTTATTATTTATACATTGTAAAATTCATACATTCATATTGATCAAACTCAGACCCAACATTTAATATATATATAAAATATCATTATTTTTCATACCAAGCACTGGCTCACTTTTTCTCTTGATGCTGCTATAAGAATAAAGTAACTGGCCAGTAAAGATCAGTGGATCTAGTAATGGTATGTACATTTTAAGGGTGATCATCCTATTTTTTGCAAATTATATTTTATCTGATTTATTCATATTTGCAGAAGCTAGCCGGTTAAATGAAGCAGTATGAGAGTAATTATTAGAATAGAGTGGAAACACAAGCATGGTCTGAAACGGGGAAGAGCTCCATCAGTGCATCAAAAGAGAATACTTCAACATTTCTCAGACCCGAGGTACATGGAGAAGCTGCCAACGGGAGACAAATTCGGTTAGTTTACTGCTACCGTCGATTCAAAATTTAAGTACGTTTATTATCAAAGAATGTACGAATTACACAACCTTGAGTTTTGTCTGCTTACAGGCAGCCATAAAGCAAGAACCCCAAAAGAACCCAATTAAAAAGAGGATTAAAAATAAAGACCAACACCCAATGTGCAGAGAAAGAAAAAAATAATAAAAAATCTTCGAATAATAGAAGTAAGCACAGCATTCCGAACCAAATCGCATCCTTAGATCTGAACCCCTGGAGCAGGCCAAAGATCCTTATCCAACCTTCTTGCTCATTTGGCTCCAAACAGTTTACACGAGTTGGATTATGCAAGAGTTTTTATTCATCTGTCTGCAACTGACTGACAAACATTTTCTAATTCCCCAGTGAAGACAT
This sequence comes from Mobula hypostoma, assembly GCF_963921235.1. Classification (NCBI taxonomy): domain Eukaryota; kingdom Metazoa; phylum Chordata; class Chondrichthyes; order Myliobatiformes; family Myliobatidae; genus Mobula; species Mobula hypostoma. Next base: position 33,895,599 of record NC_086099.1, on the reverse strand, counting down.
CTTTAGACTCAGCTACATGTAATCTTGTTGAATAATGGATAACAAAGTCTCATTCTTCACTTTTTGCCTGCATTCTATACATTTACTTTTTGGTTTTCTGCTGGAGTTCACGAGTCACTCCTCTCACAGGTAGAAATGCTTGAAAATGTTGTTAGGAAGCTTATTTTAGGATGTCTCCATGTTGCTTGGTTAAATGTTACCAGAAGCAAATAAATTACTTTCAAAGAAAACTAGACTTGAGACAATGTGAGGTAACACAATGACTCTCTCTATATAGAAACATAGAAACATAGAAAATAGGTGCAGGAGTAAGCCATTCAGCCCTTCGAGCCTGCACCGCCATTCAGTACAATCATGGCTGATCATCCAACTCAGAACCCTGTACCTGCCTTCTCTCCATACCCCCTGAACCCTTCAGCCACAAGGGCCATATCTAAGTCCCTCTTAAATATAGCCAATGAACTGGCCTCAACTGTTTCCTGTGGCAGGGAATTCCACAGATTCACCACCCTCTGTGTGAAGAAGTTTTTCCTCATCTCAGTCCTAAAAGGCTTCCCCTTTATCCCCAAACTGTGACCCCTCGTTCTGGACTCCCCCAACATCGGGAACAATCTTCCTGCATCTAGCCTGTCCAATCTCTTTAGAATTTTATATGTTTCAATCAGATCTCCACTCAATCTTCTAAATTCCAGAGAGTATAAGCCTAGTCGATCCAGTCTTTCATCATATGAAAGTCCTGTCATCCCAGGAATCAATCTGGTGAACCTTCTTTGTACTCCTTCTATGGCAAGAATGTCTTTCCTCAGATTAGGGGACCAAAACTGCGCACAATACTCCAGGTGTGGTCTCACCAAGGCCTTGTACAACTGCAGTAGTACCTCCCTGCTCCTGTACTCGAATCCTCTCGCTATAAATGCCAGCATACCATTCGCCTTTTTCACCACCTGCTGTACCTGCATGCCCACTTTCAATGACTGGTGTACAATGACACCCAGGTCTCGTTGCACCTCCCCTTTTCCTAATCGGCCACCATTCAGATAATAATCTGTTTTCCTATTTTTGCCACCAAAGTGGATAACCTCACCTTTATCCACATTAAATTGCATCTGCCATGAATTTGCCCACTCACCTAACCTATCCAAGTCACCCTGCATCCTCTTAGCATCCTCCTCACAGCTAACACTGCCACCCAGCTTCGTGTCATCCGCAAACTTGGAGATGTTGCATTTAATTCCCACGTCTAAGTCATTAATATATATTGTAAACAACTGGGGTCCCAGCACTGAGCCTTGCGGTACCCCACTAGTCACCGCCTGCCATTCTGAAAAGGTCCCGTTTATTCCCACACTTGGCTTCCTGTCTGCCAACCAATTCTCTATCCACATCAATACCATACCCCCAATACCGTGTGCTTTAGAGTAGAGTTTTAACTGCTTAAGCATTACACATACAGCGTACAATAATATTGCAAGAGTTGACCAACACAAGAGGTTCTGCAGATGATGGAAATCCAGAGTAACAAACACAGTATGCTGGAGGAACTCTGTAGGTCAGGCAGCACGAATGGCAAATAATGAGGAACTTATGTTTCAGGACTGATGAAGGGTCTCGGAACGAAATGTTGACTCTTCATTCCTTTCCATAGATGCTGCCTGACCTGCTGAGTTCCTCCAGCATCTTGTATGGTTATGTTGCAAGAAATCCATCTTTACATGCATAAGGTAACAATATATTCATGTGAGCTCTCTATATATCCACCTCTATTATATCCTGCTCAGAAACACATATTCCCACACTATTCCTCTCTTGCATTATTTATTTCTTCTATTTCTTATTGTAACTTATATTAATTATTATATGCCTTGCACTGTACTGCTGCCACAAAATAACAATCTTCACCAGATTCTGATTCAGTAAGGCATTAAATCACAAGAATGTAACCATAATTGTATGCAGGGATGTGTAAAACAATTGTCTCAAAATTTGCAATTGATCCTGGTAAGGTATGACAGAACTTTTTATTTTCTCATGGACAAAATCAGATATTTGGAGCTGTTGCCTTTAACTCAGAAGACTGTGTGCTCATTCCACACGGAGGCAAAATTAAAATTTTCAGACAGACAATATATTACAGAAAATGTAGATGTGCAATTGAGACATCTAATTTGTGCACTGTAAGCTCCCATTTTGATTGAAGGATATATATATTGGTTAGTGAACTAGGGAAACCTCCCTTACTCTTCTTTGAGTAGCTCCATGAGATTGTTTCTATCCAATCTCATGGGGGTGGGGGGGGGGGATGTGGGGAAGGTGGTAGACAGGACTTTTTTCAATAAAGTGCATACCTCTAACAATGCATCACTCCTCAGAACCAGACGGGATTGTTTGTGGGATTTTGCCCTGCACAAATTCAGTGTTGCATTTACTACATGACAAATGTGACTTCAGTTCAAAAACTTCTCTACTGATAGAGAACTTTGAGACCTGCTGAGATATGGAAAGGTGTAATATAAGCATAACCTCTTTTTGTTTATTTGGAAAACATCCTACACTCTCACACAAAAATCCTTTTGCAACATTTTGGCCACATTATTGTAGATCGTAGAGCAATGCAGCATAGATACAGGGCCTACTGCAAGTCCAGCAAGTCCATGTTGACTGTGGTGCCTAACCAGCTAGTCCCAATTTCTTGCTTTCAGCCCATATCCCTCCAAGCCCTGTCCCTATATGTACCTCTTCAAGTGCTTCTTAAATTATATTATTGTATCTGCCTCAACCACTCCTTCTGGCGGCTCTTTCCACCTCATGCATGAAAAACTCGTTCCTCAGATCCCTTTTAAGTCTTACCTCTCTCACCCTAAATCTATGTCTTCTTTCTCTTGGACTCCCCTATCTAGGGGATAAGACTATTACTGTTCACCTGATCTGTGCCTCTCATAATTCTAAACATTTCTATAAGTTCACCTTTCGCTCTTCTATGCTCCAAGAAGTAAAGACCTGGCCTGGCCAACCTCCATCTATAACTCCAGCATCCAAGTTCTGGCAACATCCCTGTAAATGTTTTCTGCACTCTTTCCAGTTTAACAATGTCCTTCTCCTATAACAGGGCTATCAAAATTGTACACATAATCCACTTGCGACCTCACCAACGACTTACAGAACTGCAACGTAATGTTCCAACTCCTATACTCAGTGCCCTGACTGATGAAAGTCACCATATCTACTAGCGATGCCACTTTTAAAAAATTATGCACTTGTATCCCTAAGTCCCTCCGTTTCAGTACACTCCCCAGTGTTCTGCATTCTTTATATTAATCCAACATGGGTCTGTCTTTCCAAATTACAACATTTCACACTTTCTGGTACTGAAATCCATTTGCCCACTTCCCTAACTGATCAATTACCCATGTAATCTGCAATGACCTTCTTCACTATCAACCACACGGCCTAATTGTGTGTCTTTTGCAAACTTACTTATCAAGCTTTATGCATTTGCATCCAAATTATTTACATAAATAATGATTATGAAGGGACCCAACACCAACTCCAGCAGCACATCACTGGTCACGAGCCTCCATTGCAAGAAACAATCTCCAACCATCCTCCTCTGCTTCCATCTGCTTCCAGACTTTGCAATTGTCTCTTCACGATCCAAACCCATTACCTTGTTTAAAACAAATATGAAATTAGATTTGGAGTCAGGAATTCTGTTGCGTCATGTAACCTTTTGGTAAGCTGAACTATGGAATTCAATCTATGATTATGGTAGTTGTTCACATGTTGTATAAGTTATGCTATTTCCCGATCATTCCTGCACATGGGGCATATTTTGGGGCAGCACAATGCATCTGGCACATACTAAAATCTGGATGAAAGCCACATGGGCTGCAAAGATTTGATATTCTAACACATTGCATCCATTATTGTGGAGATTATTGGGCATGCACAATGGCATCACAAAGCAGGCTGTGTAATTCCCTTTGGAACCACTTCTGCCCACACCAGTTGCACATGCAAGACCCACAACGTGGTGCATGTTACTCATACAGAAGTAAGGCTCCCACAAGGTAAGTGTGGCCTCTTTTTGTGCTATTCCAATAGATGGGTCCATTGTGTCCAATGTATGGGTCCTGCATAGACAGGTGTGTAAGATTTTAATTTAACCCCTTGCATCTAAGGCATTGGAAGCCTCTTCGGCTTTCCATTACCTGACACCAAGTTAATCTTGCAGTCTTCCCTCAACCTTGCTGCAAGCTCATCCTTCAATGCAATTCTGGTGTTACGACCACATTTTCCAACCAACACCCAGACCTATCTCTTCATGTCAGAAGAGACACCTTGGTCTCCCATCCATCAAAATCACCACCCTTTCTTTCACTTGGTCTTTAGATGTATTCATGTGTGTAAAGCTGTCCAAGCCTCCCACATAAAGTTGAATGTACGTCCAAAAGTTGGAAGAATTTCTAGCCCTTTATTTTGTAATTGAAGTCAATTATAAATACAAAAAAGTGCTGAGATCTCAATACAGACCTTTAGAGGAAACACGAGTAAAGGACTATGAATCTCATTAATTGTCTCTCCTCTCAATCTCCTACCTGCCCATTCCCTACCCATCTATATCATAAACACATTTTTACATATACCACAAACACGAGGAGTTCTGCAGATGCTGGAAATTCAAGCAACACACATCAAAGTTGCTGGTGAACGCAGCAGGCCAGGCAGCATGTCTAGGAGGAGGTACAGTCAGCCAGGCAGCATCTCTAGGAGGAGGTACAGTCCTGACGAAGGGTCTCGGCCTGAAACGTCGACTGTACCTCCTCCTAGAGATGCTAACTGGCCTGCTGCGTTCACCAGCAAATTTGATGTGTGTTTTTTACATATACCATTTCTTTCATTAGCTGACTGAAGAGCTGATCATATTTATCTCTGTCATAAACATTTAATTGCCATACAAAATGCTGGAGGAACGCAGCAGGCCAGGAAGCCTCTATGGAAAAAAGTACAGTTGATTAGGACTAGGTGAGAGAGGTATAGCAATTGGGCCACTTGCAGAGATAATCATCTTTCACTCATTAACGGATTTAAATTTGTTGATGTTTTTATGGCTTTTGTGCCTTTGTGAGGAGCAGGTCATGCCCCATGAGGCTAATTAAATTTTTTGAGGCACTGACAAGACTGACGAAGGTAGAGCAGTGGATGTGGTGTATATGTATGTTTGGTGTCCATTTGACAAGGTTCTCTGTGGTAGGCTCATTCAGAAAGTGAGGAGGTATTGAATTCAGGGAATCTTGGCTGTGTGGATTCAGAACTGGCTTTCTCACAGAGGCAGAGGTTGATAGTAGATGAGGCATTTCTACCTGGCAGTCAGTGACCAGTGGTATTCTGTAGGGATCTGATCTGGGATCCCTGTTCTTTGTTTTTATAAATGAGTTGTATGGGGAAGTGGAAAGGTGGATTGGTAACTTTATAGATGACACTAAGATTGGTGGTGTTGTGGACCCAGACACGTGTGTGGTGTATTGGCCTTCATTAGTCAGTGGATTGATTTCAAGAGCTACGAGGTAATGTTGCAGCTCTACCCAATCCTGGTTAAAGCACATTTGGAATATAACGTTCAGTTCTGAATGCCTCATATTAGCAACAATTTGGAAGCTTTAGAGAGGATGCAGAGGAGATTTACCAGGATGATGCCTGAATTAGTAGCATGTCTTATGAGGATAATGTTGTGGCGTGAATGAAATCACTGGAGAGACAGAGTTACTGGTAGATACAAAGCAGCTTCTATATTCGACACTAAAAGGTACAGCAGGCATCATACTGACAAAGACGTTTTCAGTAGAAAGGTCTGCTAGCCCAATGTGGGCTTGATATTTACAGGTTTCCCCGCCATCCGAAGGTAAAGCGTTCCTATGGAACAGTTCGTATGCCGGAATGTCGTAAATCGAAGAAGCAATTACCATTTATTTATACGGGAAAATTTTGTGAGCGTTCACAGACCCAAAAATAACCTACCAAATCAAGCCAAGTAACACATAAAACCTAAAATAACAGTAACATATAGTAAAAGCAGGAATGATATGATAAATACACAGCCTATATAAAGTAGAAATACTTTTCCACAATCATTGCCTGAACTGTTCTCCATAGCGAAAATCTCACACAAGCGCCGTCAGCAAAAACACGGCGCAAGTGCTCTCCAGTAACCTTTAAGCTATGAAGCTGCCAAATCATACCAAATAACACGTAAAAATACACAGCCGATATAAAGTAGAAATAATGTATGTACAGTGTAGTATCACTTACCAGAATTGGGAAGACAGCGCCGAGCACACTGATGGTGGTGTGTTAGACTGAGCTGTCGGAGTTTGGGTGGTGCAGTGGCCCCCACCCTCTGGGCAGCGACCCGATACCGATCCACGAAGCATGCAGGGGTCCAGCAGTGCCCGGGACACACCCAGCACATCTTTAAGAAAAAAGCCGAAATAAACAAGCTAATTAATTAGGTGCCGCCCGGCACGTAGTTGTCGGCCCAGATCAGAGGCGATTGCCGATTGCATTGCCTCTGAGCTGGGCCGACAATTACGTGCCGGGAGGTACCTAATTAATTAGCATGTTTATTTCGGGTTTTTTCTTAAAGATGTGCTGTGTGTCTCCCGGATACCGCTGCATTCTCCGCGAATTGGTATCTGTCCGCGGCCTGGGTGTTGGGGTGATGGAACAATGGGGTGTCATCTCGTCGTCTGTTTCCATTAGAGCAGGCAGCTCATCTTCTTCTATCTCTGCCTGCCTCGATGTCGAAGGTCGAGGGTCGTCATCTGCTGTGGCTGATGTGGAAGGCTTGCTTGACTGCCGAGCCTCGCGTATTTTTCTATCATACAGTTCTTTGTAAGCTCTCAAACCATCCTGCAAATATGCCTTAAACCGATATACCCTTTTAAAATTGAAGTCGTACTTTATCATTACTCATTCGGTTTCGATTGTTATCCTTTCCTCTTCCAATTGCATCAGCTCTTCATCTATCAGTTCTTGGTCATGGGATGCCAAAACCTCTTCAACATCAACTTCATCAGCTTCCACAAGCCAAGCTCACTTAGTCCTTACTTCGTTCACCACGATCGAAATGCTTAATTATGTCTAGTTTTACGCTAAGTGTAACACCCTTACGAGCTCTTTCAGGCTTTTCCGATACAATAGAACTCATCTTGAAAATGGCTGCTCACAGGCACGTGTTTAAGCAATGCCGGCTGGAATGCTGTTCCGAATCCGGGGGAGAGCGGCAGCTTGGGGCGCGCTGCCTTTTATCGCACGCTGCTTTTTCTGCACGCTGCTTTTTTGGTAACAGTGAAAACACCTTCTGTTAGCGAAAACAGGATACTAATGTAGGTCTTTCATAACAGTGAGGTTTTGTAAAGCGAACGTTCGAAAAGCGGGGGACACCTGTATATGCTAAACACAAAGAGCAATCGCTATTTATCAAATTATAGACAATGCTTCCTTTTGAAGCTACATACAAAACATCACCCCTTCTGACTTCATCCTTTCCTCCTGATGCCAACATGTCTGCGTTGATACTCACAGCCTTTAGGAGTGCAAGTCAAATCCACAATACAGTTATTTGGTATTTTACGTGCTAACATAGAGGACAATTAATATTATGAAGTATAGATAATACTGTCTTCAAAACTACCTGTAAACTTCACACTTCCATCTGCAGTGTATGGCTAGTATTTCAATATTCACAGCCTTTAGGAAATACATTGTTGTGAACTCAATCCACAAACAGAAGACGGGTGGCCAGAGCCATTTAAGTGTAAATGAGAGGTACAGATAGAGGTTTCTGCGGCAACAAGTGGGATTTAAGGATGGTGTGTTGCCTCCCTGGTGCCAGAATCCAGGACGTCACGGACCGATTGCAGGGCATCCTCAAGGGAGAAGGTGATCAGCCGGAGGTGGTGGTTCATGTCGGCACAAGCAACGTCGGGAAGAAGAGGAGAGACATTTTGCAGCGTGACTTCAGAGAACTCGGAAGAAGACTGAAAAGCAGGACCTTCAAGGTGGTTATCTTCGGTTTGCTTCCAGTTCCTTGTGCTGGTGAGGGCAGGAACAGGGAGATAGGGGATCTGAATGTGTGACTGAGGAGCTGGTGTGGGAAGCAGGGATTTAGATTCTTGGACCACTGGGATCTGTTTTGGGGTAAGGATGAATTGTACAGAAGGGACGTGTTGCACCTTAACAGACGGGGGACCAGTGTTCTGACAGGCAGGTTTGCCACTGCCACACGGGTGTATTTAAACTAAGTAGTGGGGGGGAGGGAATGAACTGGAAATATAAGAATGGAGTTAAAGGGAAAGAGAGAATAAGAAAAGTTAAGAAAGACAACAGAATTAAAGGGATCAGAGAGTATGGCCAAGTGCAATAGGAATCGATGTGAAAGGTGAGGGGAGTAAAAGTATTACTTTAGAAGGATTAGAAGTATTATATATGAATGCACAGAGTATAAGAAATAAAGTGGATGAGCTTGAGGCTCAGTTGGAATTTGGCAAGTATGATGTGGGAATAACAGAGACATGGCTGCAAGAGGACCAGGGCTGGGAAATGAATATTCAGGAATATATATCCTATTGAAAGGACAGACAGGTTGGCAGAGGGGGTGGGGCGGCTCTGTTGGTGAGGAATGAAATTCAGTCACTTGCGACTCAGGAGATGTAGAGTTGGTATGGATAGAACTGAGAAACTGTAAGGGCAAAAAGACCTTTTAAGGGAGTTATCTACGGGTCCCCAAACAGTAGCCTGGATATAGGGTGCAAGTTAATTCAACAGTTAAAATTGGCATGTTGCAAAGGTAATTCTATGGTTGTTATGGGGGATTTCAACATGCAGGTAGATTGGGAAAATCAGGTTGGTACTGGATCCCAAGAAAGGGAGTTTGTGGAGTGCCTCAGAGATGGATTCTTAGAGCAGCTTGTATTAGAGCCTACCAGGGAGAAGGCAATTCTGGATTTAGTGTTGTGTAACGAGCCAGATTTGATGAGGGAACTCGAGGTAAAGGAGTCATTATAAGGTAGTAACCATAATATGATAAGTTTTAATCTACAATTTGAGAGGGAGAAGGGAAGATCAGAAGTGTCAAGTATTACAGTTGAACAAAGGGGACTATGGACCCATGAGGGAGGAGCTGGCCAAAGTTGACTTGAAAGATACCCTAGGAGGGATGACAGTGGAACAACAATAGCAGGTATTTCTAGGAATAATACAGAAGGTGCAGGATCAGTTCATTCCAAAGAGGAAGAAAGATTGTAAGGGGAGTAAGGGGCGACCATGGGTGACAAGGGAAGTCAAGGACAGTATAAAAATAAAAGAGAAGTATAACATAGCAAGGATGAGCGGGAAGCCAGAGGATTGGGAGACTTTTAAGGAGCAACAGAAGATAACTAAAAAGGCAATACAGGGGGAAAAGATGAGGTATGAAGGTAAGCTAGCCAAAAATATAAAGGATAGTAAAAGTTTCTTTAGGTATGTGAAGAGGAAAAAATTAGTTAAGACCAAAGTTGAGCACTTGAAGACAGAAACGGTTGACGTTATTATGGGGAACAAGGAAATGGCAGACGAGCTGAACAGGTACTTTGGATCTGTCTTCACTAGGGAAGACACAAACAATCTCCCAGATGTAATAGTGGCCAGAGGACCTAGGGTAACAGAGGAACTGAAGGAAATTTGCATCAGGCACAAAATGGTGTTGGGTTAACTGATGGGACTGAAGGCTAATAGATCCCCAGGGCCTAATGGTGTGCATCCCAGGGTACTTTTATACAGAGAGTGAACGCACTGCCAGCGGTGGTGGTGGAGGCAGATACATTCGGGACATTTAGGAGACTCTTAGATAGGCACATGGAAGAACAAAAAATGTGAGGTAAGTGTTAGATTGATCTTGGAGTAGGTTAATGAGTTGACGCAATATTGTGTGTCAAAGAGCATGTACTGTGCTGTGCTGTTCTATGTTCTATGTTCTCAGTCAGTGCAATATCAACACAGAAATGAGTGCAGCCCACTTTACAAGTTTATAGAAATTATTTGCTCTGCAAAAGAGTAGTTTGGCTTTGAAGCCTTATTGAAAGCAAGAAAACATAGCTTTCTTGCATTAAGAATATTACAGAAAAATCAAATGATATCTCTTTGTCACTTTTCGTGACGTTACAACATCAGAGGAAATTCATTATTAGGAAATGTAATTTCGTAGCCAATGACACTTTATTTTACAACATTGGAAAGAGCTTAATGCTCCAACTACCTTTTTTTGGTTTTCTCAGACGATTTTATGTTTGAATCTGGAGAAAATTAGAAGTAACCTTTATGATTCTTCATTTAAATTTGAACAGATTTGGGGACCTTTTATTCGATATTTTCATTTAATGTAATATTTACCCTTCTTGTTTTTTCTTCACTGTTTTAATGGAGGTCGGGATTGAGGACGTGATTTTAAGTTTAACTCTGTTTGGTTTCAAGTTAGCCCATTGCTTTGCTTTGCTTTTAGTTAGTTGCACGGTGGGTTTTTTTTTTGGGGTTTTTTTTTTCTTTTTTTTTCCATTGATATATATAAAATCTAGTATACTATTATGTTATCTTGGTTTCTTATGCTTAAATTACATTGTTTGTAGTATTTTCTTTTTGGTATTGTTATCTTTTGGAATTTTATTATACTTTAACATTGTATTAATGTTTATATGGCTTACCTTTTTTGTATACTTACTCAATAAAAAGATTTAAAAAGAAAGAAAGAAAGACACTTTAATGGCTCCAGTTCCACAATTACAAGTTCATAGTTCGCTGATTTAGCTGGCCAGCTGAGAAAGCAGGTGCGACAGTTAAGTTTAAGTTGGCAGCTAATACTGTAAACAGCTCAGAGTGTTTTAAATATTGTGTGTGCAATGGAAAACAGTTAATTGTGATCGAGCACTTTAAACATACTAACTGATCTCCTTTGTGTTAAATACAATGAATTGGAGACGATGCTTTTTTTAACAATGAAATGTTAGGTGACATTGCACAATTTAATATCAAATGATCATTGATTTACAGTAACTGAATAGGCCAGACTCCTTTCTATTAATTTCGAGCTATATTGGGAGGTTTGAAATTTAAAGTCAGTTGAATGACATTGATTTTGTATCCTGCCTCATTTTCTTTTTCATTCCTAGTCATTCTATCTGTTTCTTCTGTGCAAACTATAAATCAATGGTCTTGAATTCAACACTGCACAATCAATCTCCTGACCTTGTTCTCACAGAGAAAAATTCTTGATAATGCAGCCGAATGATTTAACTCCTCTATTAAAATAACACAGACAATAATACGGTAGGAATGGATTAAGTACACTTAAGAGAATAAACATAATAAGACACCTCCTTGCACCTGCTGGGAAAAAGCTACATGACATATTCCAACATATGAAAAATGCAAAGGTAATTATCCCATGTAAAATAAAGAAGACGGAGGCAATTGAATACCTCCGCTGTGTTCAGCAAGGTACTTGCATGAATCCTGCTGAAGACTCTGACCTTGCTGAGAGAGTCTATACTGTAGATTCTGAGCTTGAAGTTCCATGAAAGAAGTGTCTTTCAAAACAATAATATGTTTCCAAAACCAAAGCCATGGGCACCTGACACCAGTGCAGCAATTGTTAACCTAAAATACTCTCATCAGAAATATAATCTTCAAGATCTATTGAAAATTAACTGTCCATAGAAAATACTTCTCCTAATTAAGGAGTTAAGTGTGAAAAAAAAGGTAATCTGCTATGGAAACAAAATATCATCACTGTTTAGCATTGACATTCAGATGAAGCACGTAAGATATAGGATGAAGGATGAAGCAAAGCCTTTGCATTTTCTGCCCAACTTTTCTCAAACGTGTTTTCCAAAAGATCAATATGGCTGGCGTATGGAATTGAGAATGGAACCCAGTTTGTTGAATATTAGACTAATTAAGAGCCAATAACATGTCAATCAGTTCACTGTTACATATGATCAAATCAAATCAAGTTTAGTTGTCATTCAAAACCAAATGAGACAGTGTTTCTTAGGGGCCAAGGTGCAAAAACATACCCACGTGTTCAAAATAAAGAGAAAAGAAAAAAAGAACATAGCTATGTAAGAAAACAAATTTTAGATCAAGTTCCTAGTCCGGCAAATTAATGGTTCCTGGCAGTCCAACCTGTAATTTCAATGATCCACCACTGGGGGCAGTACCAATCGGAGAGGCCACACCAAACAGAGCCTGGTCGCCACTCTACAACGCAAGCTTGAGGACTGAGGCCTAGTGCTAGTTACAATTGTGGTGACACTACCTCCTCACCACCTGACCCCCACCAAACAAAGGAAGCAGGCCTTTGGGTCAATGGCCAACAGTCTTGCAATCACAAAAGAAATGTTGATAAGACCAAAAGACCATAATTCATAAGAGCAGAATTAGGCCATTCAGCCCATCAAATCTGCTGTTCTATCTGTTCTATTCTATCATGGCTGATCCCGGATCCCACTCAACCCAATACACCTGCCTTCTCGCCATATCCTTTGATGCCCTGACCGATCAGGAAACAATCAAGTTCCACCTTAAATATATCCACGGATTTGGCCTCCACCGCAGTCTATGGCAAAGCATTCCACAGCTTTACTAGTCTCTGGCTAAAAGAATTCCTCCTTACTTCTGTGCTAAAGGGTTGTCCCTCAATTTTGAGGCTGTTCCCTCCAGTTCTGGATATCCCCACCATAGGAAACATCCTCTCCACATCCACCTTATCTAGTCCTTTCAATTCAGTAGGGTTCATTCTTCTGTTCTCGTGAGTACAGGCCCAAAGCTGCCAAATGCTCCTCATAGGTTAACCCCTTCATTCCCAGAATCATCCTCGTGAACCTCCTCTGGACGATATCCAAAGACAACACATCCCTTCTGACAGCAGCAGGCCAGGCAGCATCTCTAGGAAGAGATACAGTGGAAGTTTCAGGCCGAGACGCTTCGACAGGACTAACTGAAAGAAGAGATAGTAAGAGATTTGAAAGTAGGAGGGGGAGGGGGAGATCTGAAATGATAGGAAGAGACAGGAGGGGCAGGGATAGAGCTAAGAGCTGGAAGGTTGATTGGCAAAAAGGATACAAGGTTGGAGAAGGGAGAGGATCATGGGACAGGAAGCCTAGGGAGAAAGAAAGGGGCAGGGGAGCATACTACACAAGTGCTACACCTGCCCTTACACTTCCTCCCTCACCACCATTCAGGGCCCCAGACAGTCCTTCCAGATGAGGCGACACTTCACCTGTGAGTCGGCTGGTGTGATATACTGTGTCCAGCGCTCCCGATGCGGCCTTCTATATGTTGGTGAGACCCGACACAGACTGGGAGATCGTTTCGCTGAACAACACCTATGCTCTGTCCACCAGAGTAAGCACGATCTCCCAGTGGCCACACATTTTAATTCCACGTCCCATTCCCATTCTGATATGTCTATCCATGGCCTCCTCTACTGTCAAGATGAAGCCACACTCAGGTTGGAGGAACAACACCTTATATTCCGTCTGGGTAGCCTCCAACCTGATGGTATGAACATTGACTTCTCTAACTTCCGTTAATGCCCCTCCTCCACTTCACAGCCCATCACTTATTTATTTATTTATTTGTTTGTTTGTTTGTTTATTTGTTTGTTCCTTTTTCTTCTCTCTCTCTCTCTCTTTTCTCTCTCTGTCCTCCTTACCTTCTCTCCATCTTCCTCTGGTGCTCCCCTCCCCCTTTCTTTCTCCCCAGGCCTCTCGTCCCATTATCCTCTCCCTTCTCCAGCTTTGTATCCCTTTTGCCAATCAACTTTCCAGCTCTTAGCTCTATCCCTCCCCCTCCTGTCTTCTCTTATCATTTTGGATCTCCCCCTCCCCATCCTACTTTCAAATCTCTTACTATCTCTTCTTTCAGTTAGTCCTGACGAAGGACCTCGGCCTGAAACGTCGACTGTGCTTCTTCCTGTGGATGTTGCCTGGCCTGCTGCGTTCCACCAGCATTTTGTGTGTGTTGCTTTCGTGTTTACATCCTTTCTGAGACAGGGGGCTCAAAATTGCAGGCTGACTAGTGTCTTATAAAACTTCAGCATTATCTCTTTGCTTTTATATTCTATTCCCCTTGAAATAAATGGCAACATTGCATTTGCCTTCTTTATCACAGACTCAACCTGTAAATTAACCTTCTGGGAGTCTTGCAAGAGGACTCCTAAGTCCCTCAGCACCTCTGATATTTGAATCTTCTCCTCACTTCCATAATACCCTGTACTATTGTTCCTTTTACCAAAATGCATTATCTTACATTTCCCAACACTGTACTCCATCTGCCTCTTTTATGCCCATTCTTCCAATTTATCCAAGTCCTGCTGCAATCGCATTGCTTCCTCAGCACTACCTACCCCTCCACCTATCTTTGTATCATCTGCAAACTTTGCCACAAAGCCATCAATTCCACTATCCAAATCACTGACAAACAATGTGAAAAGCAGTGTTCCCAGTACTGACCCCTGAGGAACACCACTAGTCACTGGCTGCCTTCCACCAGCATTTTGAGAGTGTTGCATCCAACCAGAAAAGGCCCCTTTTATTCCCACTCACTGCCTCCTACCTGTCAGCCACTCCGCTATCCATGCTGTATCTCTCCTGTAATGCCATAGGATTTTATCTCGTTAAGCAGCCTCATGTGTGGCACTTCATCAACTACGTTCTAAAAATCCAGGTAAATGACATCCACTGCCTCTTCTTTGTCCACCCTGCTTGTTACTTCCTCAAAGAACTCTAACAGATTTGTCAGGTAAGATCTCCCTTTACAGAAATCATGCTGACTTTGATTTATTTTATCATTAGTCTCCAAGTACTTCGAAACCTCATCCTTAATGATAGACTCCAACACTTTCCCAACCACTGAGGTTAGGCTAACTGGCCTATAATTTCCTTTCTTTTTCCTTCCTCCCTTCTTAAAGAGTGGAGTGACATTTGCAACCTTCCACTCCTCCGGGACCATGCCAGAATCAAGTGATTCTTGAAAGATTAAGACCAGTGCATCTGTTATCTCTTTGACAACCTTTCTCAGGACTCTGGTATGTAGTCCACCTGGCCCAGGTGACTTTTCCACCTTAAGACCTTTGAGATGCCTTGCACTTTTTCCTTTGTAATAGCAATGTCACTCACTCCTGCTCCCTGACACTCACAGACCTCTGGAACACTGCTAGTGTCTTCCACAGTGAAGACAAATGCAAAGCACCCATTAAGTTCATCTGCCATTTCTTTGTCCCCATTACTACCTCACCAGCATCACTTTCCAGTGGTCCAATATCAACTTTCACCATGACAGTCACTCACGGTTTCACTCCATGCTACCTTCGTGGCAACTCAAAGGCACCAAATCTAATGACTCCGAGTAGGAAGCGGCAGCATAGTCTCCAGCCAGGTCAGCCCTTCCAAACCCAATCCGGTTTCTCCTGCAACCTGACGGGCTTACACAAATCCCCCAGCCCAACGGCCTGATATGACCTCTATACACATTACACTGGTCTTGGCTCTGACCCAACTGATGAACTGAAGATTACAAGAACTGAATTCTCCTGATAGGCATGTAGCAAGTTTGACAAGGCAATCAGCAAGAAGAAAACATTTGTCATGTCATGGAGTAAGATCTAATCAAAACCTACATTGAAAATAGAGCTCTAGAAGAAAATGAATGCTTCAGATCCAACCCTTAACGCTCACAAAGCATTGTTAACCAGAGTGGTGCGAAGTTAGCAAAGTCCTTATCATTTTTGGTGAACTTACTTTAAATAAAGTTACGAAACACTGAATGCAATGCTGTCCATCTGTCAGGCATTTGTCCTCGGGGAAAGCTTGTCTATGTACTCCAGACAGAAGTCTGAACATCTTCAATCTTCTCTGTCCTTCTGAAAAATCCTTGCAGTCACTTGGGATCACATGTCACCAACAGCAAAATCCTTGAATGTTCATAATTATGGTCTATGCTGACAATGTTAGATGCTTGCAGGTACCAATGCCTGAAGCACATATGCTGGCTAGTCTATGAGTCAAACCTGCCTGGATAATATAAAAATTTATGCTCACTCAATTTTGGCCCATATTACCCAGGTTGTCAAAAAATTAGTTGCATGAAGTTAGAGGTTAAATATTCCGGTCAATGTTAGTGGTATCTTACAACTAAAATTAAGTCATCAAACCATTTTGCATGAATTTAAAGAGTAAATGGTCTGACTTTCAGAACCAAGACAACCAGGAAGCTATAGACATGAAACTGTTTGCTCTAAATTCACTATCTAATTTGAAAACTGCACAGGTAAATTTCAGTTCATGACAGTTGCTATAAATTATGTTGTGCGCATTTAATTTCAAGATTAATTATGGCAAAGTTGAATTGTTTATGATCAAAATACATCCCTACACTAGCGAACTAGGAAATGAACATTTATCAAAGGATCTAAGGCTATACTGCATCAGTAAGGAAAACTAGGTTCCTAAAGGTTGTTATAGCCAGGGGTGGAAGTGGGGATAAGCTCCCACTGTCTAATAAATGCTCCCAATGCAGGCATCTCAAATAGCCTCTGACAACAAAGTCCAGTTCCTGGCCTTCACGTGTGTCTGAGCTACTGAGCCTAGTGTAACCATTTCCACTGATAGGAGAAGCGGCAAAGGTGGTTACTGGCTCCTTAGAACCAGTTGTTTTGGGCAGATAGGGCATGTTAGCTAGAGCCAGCAGCTCACCGAGGAGAAGGAAAACTCTGATCTCAAGCCTCTGTTGCCTTGCAGCTATGTGCACTCATGGGAAAGTTTCGAGGAGTAAACCCCAAGGAAAAATCTGGAGCCGAAGTCCCTAAGACAGTCCTATATTGAGTTCAATACTGACTGACAACCCCTGTGACACCGCTGGTGGTAAACTGTAGTCACTACTGTCTCTTTGAATTTGCCAGCTGTGTGGAGAGATGGATCCTGCTGCAAAGGCAACAGCTTGCTCTCCATATCGTGCTGCCCTGGCTTATGTGTCATGTCCACAGCTGGGACACAGCATCCACGGTCAAAGCTGACCAATGGAGAGCCTCATAATAAGAAAAAGAACAACCTTCCAATCTCATCCAACACACACAAAATGTTGGAGGAACTCAACAGTTCAGTTAGCATCTATGGAGCAGAATAGATGTTGAATGGATGATGTTTCAGGCCAAGGCCCATGACAGGATTGGAAAAGAAGGGGGAAGAAGCCAGAATAAAAGCTGGTAGGAGGAGAAGGAGTACAAGTTGGCAGGTGATAGGTAAACCCAACCGAGGGGGAAAGCAGGTGGGTGCAGGACGGGGCATGAAGTGAGAAGTTGGGAGGTGATGGGTGGAAACGGTAAAGGGCTGAAGAAGAAGAAATCTTTTAGGAGAGGGGAGTGAAACATGGGAGAACAAAATGCCAAAG
Source organism: Mobula hypostoma (assembly GCF_963921235.1). Lineage (NCBI taxonomy): Eukaryota > Metazoa > Chordata > Chondrichthyes > Myliobatiformes > Myliobatidae > Mobula > Mobula hypostoma. The sequence continues at coordinate 33,878,121 of NC_086099.1, read as the reverse complement.
AGACAAGTTCCCAGGAAGGGCATGTGGCTGCAGCAGATCTGGGTGAGCAGATAGTTAAAGAGCAGCAGCAGAGATCACAGAGCAAGAGCTGTGAGAGGGGCTTTCACTGAACTCTCATCAAAGAGAAGATTTAAACTTCTTCAGGACAGATACACCTCAGAGAGACTTTGCAGTCGAGCAGCTTCTGAAGGTGCTGGAAATCCCGAGCAATACTGGAGGAACCAGTCGGTCAGGCAGCACCTATGTAGAGGAATGAACAGATGATGCATAAAACGCTGGAGGAACCTAATCCAGTTATAATCCAAGATATGTGCTGGATAATTTCATCCTGACACTCTTGAGGTATGGAACAGTCCTCCGCTCCTCCAGTAACAACCCCCCCTCCAACCTGCAGCATCCATAAATCACTTCCGTGTGAATTTAAATCTGCCTCCATATTAACTTCCACTACCTATCTCAGTCACAATGTGACTCTCCATTAAGAGGCATGGTTTGACTTGTAGAATTTTGATAGTTTGAACTGGTATCAACTATTCATAAAACTGGGTTTCCAGCATATAAATGCCAAAGTTCAGATAAAGGGTAGACAGCATGAACTCCATGCAGTGGATGGAAGGACAAGGATTAACATTGCACAGTGCAATTTAATGCAACTGTCTGTGAAGACTGCATGATTTGGATCTTTACTTACAAATGCTGTTAAAGATTGATCTTAACTCTTCCTTTTTTAATTTTCCACTGCTTTTTAATCCAAGACTAAAAACTTCTCTACTTGAACAAACACATTGAAAAGTGTTTAAAACCCAAGTGTCACTCATTCAACCCAACATACTTAGTTTTGCAGAAACATTTCAACAAGTTCCATATATTTTTTCTGGAAGTTCTTCAAATCCCGGTGTTCACTGGCTGATGTCAGTTGTTGGACTAGATGCCGTAGAAAAAAATTTTTTTATTTGACTCCAAGCTCTCAGGCTCAGACTTCCCACACAGTGAAGATAAAACAGAACCAGCCTTCTATTCACACAGATGAACAACGCACTTCATAGGTTTGTGCACAGAACTTTTCAAAAGAATGGGATTATGCAAATACTCTGATTGAGAATTTTAAATGTACAAAGTAATCAAACGTAAACAATTATTAAACGTAACAGGGTCACAACTACTCAAAAAACAGCTTCTTTTTTTCTGAAAACTAATTTACAGTCTGTAGTGCAAGCTTAAATGAATTCCAGAAGTAGACAACAATTAAGTTGCTCCACATGCATGAATTGATGAAATCAAGCTAAATCTCTTTAGATTCTAAATAGCGTTCTGATCAGACCAATGTGCAAATGGTGACAAATGGTGCAAATACAAACAGAAGAACAACATAATAACAATAAATAAGTAATAAATGATATTGAGAACAGGAGTTATAGAGTCCTTGAGTCCATATGTTGTGGAATCACTTCAATGTTGGGGTGAGGGAAGTTATCCACTCTGGTTTAAGAGCCTGATAATTGAGGGGTATTAACAGTTCCTGAACCTGGTGGTGTGGAACCTAAGGCTCCAGTACTTCCTTCCCAATGGTAGCAGCGAGGAGAGAGCATGGCTTGGATGGTGAGGGTCTTTGATGATGGATGCTGCTTTCCTGCAACAGCGCTCCTTATAGATGTGCTCAACGTGGGGAGGCTTTTACCTATGATGTTTCCACTACTTTTTGTAGATATTTCTGTTCAAGGACGTTGGTGTTTCCATACCAGGCCATGATGCAACGAGTCAATTACATTCCACTGAGCAATAAGAATTTTATTGAGGTTTTAGAGGGCATGCTGAATCTTTGCAAACATCTAAAAAAAGACAGAGGTGCTGCCGTGCTGTCTTCGTAATGCCAGTTCCGTGCTGGACCCAGGACAGATCATCTGAAATAATAACAGCGAGGAAGTGAAAGTGACCGAGCCTCTCCGCTGATGGGGCCTGCCTCACAAACCTTTGCTCTCCTCTTTCTTTCGATGCTGCTGTTGAACCTCATTCCACTATCCATACAGTTGGTTAACTCTCCTTCCCAAATTGAGTAGTTCTCACAAGTATGAAAGCATGATGATATAAACTATTGGATCAATTTTTAACTGAATCACTAGTAAAGATATTTTTTCTTCTTGCATTTATCCTTTAGATGTAAATTCAATACAATTTTTAACAATTGAAAAATTCTGAGATTTCCTTTCAGACAACTAAGAAAATTGCAACTTTTTCTTACTGTAATAAAATTGATTGAAAACAGAATGATTGCATTTCTCCCACTGACCACTTTTGATTTTTATTTACCCAATGGAATTCAAAATCTGTCCACTTCCCATTCTGCAGTGATAATACAAAAGCCTATTTAAGGAATATAGCTGTCGCCATCTTGGTGTCCAAACCTTTTTAACATCCATAGGTGTCTTGTGTTAAGTTATCCATTGGTCTTTCATTCTAATAAGTATACCCACATTCTGTTAGAAAGTCAGGCTATAAGATTATTTCTGTGCTATTCATAAGTCTGTGATATGGTTGACAGCAGCCAGACAATGCCTTCTGACCTAAAATTCTTCATGCTTGAGTGTTCTGCTTTCAGCATTAATTATAATGGAAAATCCATTTTCCAGGTTTTCCAATTAATCCAAATAAATTTAAATGCATTAGTATCCATGCAATATAAACTACATAACATAAACTGCTATACTTTCAACTTAACTCTTCGATGATGTATCCAATCCAAAAACAAATGCACAGATCGGTTCAGGTCATTAGTTTAATATCAGTTTTGTAACGTAGAAAGGTAGCTCAGCTGCTGCCTCACACGTCTAGCTGCCCAAGTTTAAACCTGACCTTTGGTGCTGAATGTGCAGAATGTGTACGTTCTCCCTGTGGCTGTGTGTGTTTCCTCCAGGTACTCCAGATTCTAAAGGTGTGCTGGTTGGAAGGTAAATGGTGCCTAATTTGTGGTTGGATTAGGGAAGGAGAAGGCAGGCAATAGGAATGTGGAGAAAATAAACAGTGGTACTCAACAATCTCAGATGCTGGAAATGAAAAAAACACTGAAAATACTGCAAATACCCAGGCTGCATTGGTGGGAAGAGAAATAAGATTTCATTTCTCATTGAAGTTACAATGCTTCATCAGAACTAGGAAGGAGACAAATATTGCAGCGAGGGTTGGTGAGGGGGATGCTTGGATATAGTAAAACTGGCTGGCCATCGAGACAATTGGTGAATCGGGGACAAACAAGCTTATCTGACCAGTAGGTGAAACTGAGTATTAGATAGTGAGAACACAGACATAAAGGAATGTAGGAGCTCTGAAATACAGAGGAGGAAGAACTGCCCAGGAGGCAGGCAAGGCATGAGCCCCCTTCTGGCAGCTAAAGAAGGAAAATGAAAATAAAACAAAAGGAAAAGGTAAGGGGAAAAAATCAAACAAGTTGAGCCGGTATCATAAATGGATGCATTTCACTGTTCCTTTTGCAACTTCCTAGTTCACTTTTCTGTTTCCCATCAACTACCTCCCTTTTTATGGAACTCACATTTGCAACCTAGCAATGTAACACTTCTCCTTTCACCTCTTCCCTTCCCACCATCCGTAGAGTTAAACAGTCTTTCTCGGTGGAGCAGCAATTCACCTGCACTTCTTCGAACCTAATGTACTACATTCCGTGCTACAAAACAGTCGTCTCTACATTGGCAGAACGGATGGTTGGCTTGAGGAACATCTAAGTTCAGTCCACAGGAGAAACCCTGAGTCTCCTGCTGGCTGCCATATTAATTTACTCCTATCAATCAATGGTCTCCTGCGCCGTCATTGCGAGGCCCGGCAGAAAGTGAGTATCATCAGCACTTTTAGCTATTAAAATATAAACTTGGCTTAGTGTGGATGGGTGCTCTATTATCAGCATGACGATTATCTGATTGCGCTAAATGATTCAACAATGGAGAAGGAGTTCATCCAGTCCATTGAAACTCTGCCAGATATATGAACAATTCCCTCTATCTCAATTTCCATCTTACTTCACTGCAAACTGTTCTTTCTTCCATCCTCAATTATTCACCATTTGTCCATAAATTATAGAGGAGATTTACAAGTACCGCTTAACCTACCAACATCCTGACAAGACGGATAAAGCAGAGCACCCAAGGGAAACCCATGCACACGCTGAGAGGGTGTGCACAGTCGACACACAGCACGGGAAGTCAGGATTGAACCCAGGTTCCACTGTGTCATATTACCATAAGATCATAAAACATAGGAGCAAAATTAGGCTATTCGGCCCATCAAGTCTGCTCTGCCATTTCATCATGGCTGATTTATTATCCTAAACTCCCCTGCTTTCTCCTTGTGATCCTTGGCACCCCTACTGATCACAATCCTGTCAACTTCCGCTTTAAGGATGCCCAATGACAGATTCACTACCTTCTGGCTAAAGAAATTCCCCCCTCATCTCTGTTATAAAGGTATGTCCTTGTATCCTGAGGCAGTGCCCTCTGGTCCTAGACTCTCCAACTATTGGAAACATTTTCTCTGTGTCCACTCTTTCTAGACCTTTCAACATCCAATAGGTTTCAATTGTTGCCTGAACTTAAATCACACTGCTGCCAAGATGGTCTCTAGACTATTAGCACATGTGGGTTACTTATACCTTAAAACACTGTCTCCCCGTACCCTACCTATAGGAAATCATTCCTAAAATTTGTTGATATTTGTCCCAAATTTGTCTTTTGCCTGTTATTCTATTCTCAATGTTCAATTTAACCAGAATCAGGCTCTGTTAAAACACTGTATGGTTTGATCTTCACTTCCTCTGAAATTTTTTCTGTTATTTTGGCAACTCAGCTCAAGATTGTGCTGACTTTGTTGATTGGTTCTCTACACTGATTGGACGTGGTGTTTTGATAACATTCAGAAATTCTCCAAGGCAGACTGGTTTCCAGCAGCCCAGCTGTGTCTGGATGTTCCATACAATGATGAAATAGGCTGGGATAGTTCAATGGCTGGAAGTACGTGTAAGAAAGATGTGTAAAAGTTGGAGTGTGTTGATGTTGGGTGCAGTGCTGCTTAGAGGAGGTAATTAGAGTTATAAAGCACTACAACACAGAAGAAGGCCCTTTGGCCCATCTAGTCTGTGCCAAACTGTATTCTGCCTTGTCCTATCGACCAACAACATAGATTATAGAACCATGGGACCATAGAACCATAGAAACTACAGCACAGAAACAGGCCCTTTGGCCCAACTAGTCTGTGCCAAACTGTATTCTGCCTTGTCCTATCGATTAACCACATAGACTATAACCCTCCATACTCCTTCCATCCATGTTGCAATCAAACTTGCATCAACTTTCCACTGGCATCTCATTCCACATTCACAACATCCTCTGAATTGAGTTCACCTTTCACCCTTAACCTATGGACCTCAGTGGAAAAAAACCTGTTTTCATTTACCATATGCATACCCTTCATAATTTTGCATACCTCTACCAAATTTTCCTCATTTTCCTGTGCTCCAGGAAATAAAGCCTGATATTCAACTTTTCCCTATAACTCAGGTCCTCAAGTCCCGGTGAAATACATGTAAGTTTTCTCCGTACTCTTTCAATCTTGTTGATCAAGACAGCGGCTATACCTTATTTCGAGTTTGAAGAGATTCGGCATGTCAACAAATACACTCAAAAATTTCTATAGTTGTACCGTGGAGAGCATTCTGACAGGCTGCATCACTGTCTGGTATGGAGGGGCTACTGCACAGGACAGAAGGAAGCTGCAGAAGCTTGCAAATCTAGTCAGCTCCATCTTGGGTACTAGCCCACAAAGTACCCAGGACATCTTTAGGGAGTGGTGTCTCAGAAAGGCAGCATCACCTTTTCTCACTGTTACCCTCAGGTAGGAGATACAGAAGCCTGAAGGCACACACTCAGTGATTCAGGAACAGCTTCTTCCCCTCCGCCATCCAATTCCTAAATGGACATTGAATTTTTGGACACTACCTCACTTTTTTTAAATATGAAGTATTTCTGTTTTTGCATGTTTTCTTAATCTATTCAATCTATGTAATTGATTTACTTGTTTATTTATTATTATCTTTATTTTATTTTTTATTATTATTATTTCTCTGCTAGATTATCTATTGCATTGAACTGCTGCTGTAAAGTTAACAAATTTCACGTCACATGCTGGTGATAATAAACCTGATTCTGATTCTGATCTCTCCTGTAGGGGGGTGACCAGAACTGCACATAATATTCTAAATTTGGCCTCACCAACATCTTACCAACAGCTTCAACATAACATCTCTGCTCCTCTACTCAATACTCTGATTTATGAAGGCCAGTGTGCTCAAATATCTCCTTATGACCCTATCTACCTGTCTATCTACCCCCTCTTCCTCCCACTTTCAAATCTCTTACTATATCTTCTTTCAGTTAGTCCTGAATTTCCATCATCTGCAGATTTCCTCGTGTTTGCTATTTACCTGCGATGCCACTTTCAAGGAATTATGGATATGTATTCCCAAATTCCTTCATTCTACCACATACCTCAGTACCTTATTGTTCACTGTGAAAGTCCTAACCTGGTTTCCCTTCCCAAAGGACAATACCTCACACTTGTCTGCATTAAATTCCAACTGCCATTTTTCAGCCAGTTTTCCAGCTGGCCCAATACCGGCTGCAAGCTTTGATATCATTCCTCACTGACAACTATTCTCCCAATCAGTGTCATCTGCAAATATTCTGATCCAATTTCCACATTATCATCCAGATTGTAAATATTGATTGGTAGGGCACCATTTACAATGACCTTGACTGTACCTTTGAATTTATTAACTATGTCACAACATCAGACCACGTGATGGTGCATCACTGTTTGTACTGAACTTCCTGACCACTTCCTCCCATTGCCCCTTTATTTACTACCCAGACTCTAGTTGCACAGGATTTCTCTCTGAACATTCATCTCTGCCTCCAGGTCTTTTTAAGGTTCATTCACCTCAAGCAGAAAAGCAACTTCTGGCAGCAGATATTGTGGTTATCCCTGCTTGGTGTGGACAAAAAGATTATGATGCACGTTAATTTTGGTGCCCGCGGAGCACCACTGAAAGGACAGTACATGAATGAAAACATAATCCCAAACAGGAAGGTTTAAGTGCAGAGATTCTTGCAGGAGAATTGATATATCTGCAGGCAATTACATTTGTCATTTGACTGTACAGCTAACTGAATAATCACTCCACCTTCATGCTCAGAATATGTAAGCTGAAAATGAGTCATACACTTCATCATCACACACATCCGGTCCAATTGGTCAGGAAATAAGGAAATTTTATTTTAAAGTTACGTCTTTTTGGCCATTGGGACTGGGAAATGTGCTGCAGGGAGTTTGAAATCTGCAGCCATCTATGCCTCCCTTACCCAGCTCCCAACTAAGGGATAAAATTCACTTTATACACTAGAGGTTCTGCAGATGCTGAAAATCCAGAGCAACACACAGAGAAATATCCTATGATGTTTGTTAATTCTGTTTAACTTGCAGGTTCACATGCTATAACTGCCTTTAAAATGTGTCTCTTATCTTACCTTGACTTCCATGATCTGTTTTATTTTGTTTTTGCACTGAACCCCCTGTGGCAAAGCATAAGCAAAACTGACATCCCGTTCAGAGAGAGAGATCAATGTACTGAGACGGAGGTCGACTATACTGAGGAGGAGATTTCCTTGATGTAAAGGAAAATGGTTGTGAAGGTGTTTTGGTGCTCAAATCATTGAGTGGACTTGGGGAGGCAGTAGTGTGCAAGGATTTCAAATAAGAGAGGAGAGAAGCAAGATTTAATCAAAGTCGAAGAAGGAAACCAGGGGAATGTTCCAAGATAGTGATAATGTCCAATTGCCACTGCAAAAGTCTGGTGAAGGGAAATGTGAAAGCTTCATTTAATGAGTAGGTGTTATCCTGTCTCAGTGGGTGGGTGGTGGCCAGCAAGATCAGTACAAGCACATGCTCCAGTGTTGGAGTTAATCATCTCACAATTACAATTTAGTCATAGAAAGCAGCACCTTAGCAAATACCTCCACTAACTAACACTCCTCCATAACATTGACGCACTCCAAAATTCATACTTTCTCATTGTAAGCAGCTACAAATTCCATCAGGCAATTAGAGTTTAAGATACCAGAGTAATCATTCACAATAGGCAGAGCCAGAGGTAACCCAGTGACGAAGAGCCGGAATGAAAACTGGATTCCCAACAGCCCAAGTTGAGATCATTGCCATTTTGAATTCTGCCGTTATAAGCTTTGAGGGCATCATGCCACCTTCGATATCAGCCTACGAATATAGATGCCCTGCTCCAGAGGAGTGACGGCAACCCTGTGGAACAAACACTGCCGTCGTCTTGCCTTGAAACAACAGCATGTTACCACCACTATTATTCTGATTGAGTGATATCACCTGTCACTTAGCCCAAACTTCTAGAAACATAGAAAAGTAGAAAACCTACAGCACAATACAGGCCCTTCGGCCCACAGATTTCTGCCGAACATGTCCCTCCCTTAGAAATAACTAGGCATACCTATAGCCCCCTGTATTTCCTAGCTCCATGTACCTATCCAAAAGTCTCTTAAAAGGCCCAATCGTATCCGCCTCCACCACCGTTGTCGGCAGCCCATTCCACGCACTCACCAATCTCTGTGTAAAAAGCTTACCCCTGATATCTCCTCTGTACCTGCTCTCCAGCACCTTAAACCTGTGTCCTCTTGTGGCAACCGTTTCAGCCCTGGGAGAAAGCCTCTGACTATCCACATGATCAATGCCTCTCATCATCTCCAAGGAGAAAAGGCCTAGTTCACTCAACCCATTCTCATAAGGCATGCTCCTGGCAACATCCTTGTAAATTTCCTCTGCACCCTTTCTATGCTTCCACATCCGTCCTGTAGTGAGGTGACCAGAACTGAGCACAGTACTCCAAATGGGGTCTGACCAGGGTCCTATATAGCTGCAACATTACCTCTCGGCTCCTAAATTCAATTCCACGATTAATGAAGACCAATGCACCGTACGCCTTCTTAACCACAGAGTCAATCTGTGCAGCTGCTTTGTGCGTCCTATAGACTCGGACCCCAAGATCCCTCTGATCCTCCACATTCCTCTGATCTTCCACACTGCCAAGGCATCTGTTAGTCTTGCGAGACCATGGATCTGCGCCTGGAAAGTCTTCACTCTCCAGGGCGCAGACCTGGGCAAGGTTGTATGGAAGACCGGCAGTTGCCCATGCTGCAAGTCTCCCCTCTCCATGACATCAATGTTGTCCAAGGGAAGGGCATTAGGACCCATACAGCTTGGCACCAGTGTCATCGCAGATCACTGTGTGATTAAATGCCTTTCTCAAGGACACAACGCGCTGCCTTGGCTGGGGCTCGAACTCCTGACCTTCAAGTCGCTAGTCGAATGCCTTAACCACTTGGCCACATGCCCACACTGCCAAGAGTCTTACCATTAATACTATATTCTGCCATCATATTTGACCTATCAAAATGAACCACTTCACACTTCTCTGGGTTGAACTCCATCTGCCACTTCTCAGCCCAGTTTTGCTTCCTATCAATGTCCCACTGTAACCTCTGACAGCCCTCCACACTATCCACAACACCTCCAACCTTTGTGTTATCAGCAAACTTATTAACCCATCCCTCCACTTCCTCATCCAGGTCATTTATAAAAATCACGCAGAGTAAGGGTCCCAGAACAGATCCCTGAGGCACTCCACTGGTGACCGACCTCCATGCAGAATATGACCCATCAACAACCACTCTTTGCCTTCTGTGGGCAAGCCAGTTCTGGATCCACAAAGCAATGTCCCCTTGGATCCCATGCCTCCTTACTTTCTCAATAAGCCTTGTATGGGGTACCTTATCAAATGCCTTGTTGAAATCCATATACACTACATCTACTGCTCTTCCGTTATCAATGTGTTGAGTCACATCCTCAAAAAATTCAATCAGGCTCGTAAGGCATGACTTGTCCCTGACAAAGCCATGCTGACTATTCCTAATCATATTATACCTCCCCAAATGTTCATAAATCCTGCCTCTCAGGATCTTCTCCATCAACTTACCAACAACTGAGGTAAGACTCATTGGTCTATAATTTCCTGGGCTATCTTTACTCCCTTTCTTGAATAAAGGAACAACATCCGCAACCCTCCAATCCTCCGGAACCTCTCCCGTCCCCATTGATGATGCAAACATCATCACCAGAGGCTCAGCAATCTCCTCCCACACCTCCCACAGTAGCCCAGGGTATATCTCATCCAGTCCTGGCAACTTACCCAACTTTATGCTTTCCAAAAGCTCCAGCACATCCTCTTACTTAATATCTACATGCTCAAGCATTTCAGTCTGCTGCAAGTTATCACTACAATCACCAAGATCCTTTTCCATAGTGAATACTGAAGTAAAGTATTCATTAAGTACCTCTGCTATTTCCTCCAGTTCCATACATACTGTCCCACTGTCACACTTGATAGGTCCTATTCTTTCACATCTTATCCTCTTCCTCTTCACATACTTGTAGAGTGCCTTGGGGTTTTCCTTAATCCTGTCCGCCAAGACCTTCTCATGGCCCCTTCTGGCTTTCCTAATTTCCTTTTTATGCTCCTTCCCATTAGCCTTATAATCTCCTAGATCTCTAACATTACCCAGCTCTCTGAACCTTTTGTAAGCTTTTCTTTTCTTCTTGACTAGATTTCTCACAGCCTTTGTGCACCACAGTTCCTGTACCCTACTATAACTTCCCTGTCTCATTGGAACGTACCATCCAGAACTCCACACAAATATCCCCTGAACATTTGACACATTTCTTCCATACTTTTCCCTGAGAACATCTGTTCCCAATTTAAGCTTCCAAGTTCCTGCCTGATAACCTCATAATTCCCCTTACTCCAATTAAGAACTTTTCTAACTTGTCTGTTCCTATCTCTCTCACACTTCTTCCCTCCGGGAGAAGGCTCAGGAGCTTGAAGACTTATATGGCCAGATTTGGGAACAGCTTCTTTCCAACTGTGATAAGACTGCTGAACGGATCCTGACCCGGATCTGGGCTGTACCCTCCAAATATCCGGACCTGCCTCTCATTTTTTTTGCACTACCTTACTGTCCATTTTTCTATTTTCTATTTATGATTTATAATTTAAATTTTTAATATTTACTATCAATTTGTAATCCAGGGAGCGGGAAGTGCAGAATCATATATTGCTGTGATGATTGTACATTCTAGTATTAGTTGTTTGGCGACAATAAAGTATAAAGTATAAAGTAAAGTAAGGAGATAGAGATTTCCTGGTGTTGGCTGATGGAGTGACAGCAATCTGCCGTTGCTCCAATTCTAATTATCTTGCTATTTCCAACCTGTCTTGAAACTTCTTTTTTAAGTGTGATATTCTTTCATTATGGCTGGAAGGAGTACCAGAGGTACTAAAAAGGATGATTTCCCTGCCTTTTTGGATTCTATTATGGAATCATACACAAGAAACCTCTGAGAAGTTTCAACAATTCAGCACTGAATTTAAACAGATAGATGGTAAATTGGATTCTATTCAACAAACTCTTAATGAACACGATAAACGTATTAAAAATAATGAGGAAAATTTGTCGGCTCTGGAAACGGAAGTGGATGAATTGCAGAAGCTTTGTGAAAAACAATCAAAGTCCAATGAAAAGTTAAGACAGGAGATTATCAACTTAGAAAATAGAAGTAGAAGGAACAACCTACGGGTTCTGGGTCTCGAAGAATTAATCGAAGGTAATTATCCTATGGAGTTTTTGCAAATTTTTGAAAGAATTATTTCCGGAGATTTTGATGTCTGTGCCTATGATCGATTGAGTTCACAGATCTCCTGTGTTTAGACCTCCTAACGGTCAGAGACCAAGATCAGTAATAATCTGTTTTCTGGAATTTAAAACAAAGGAACTCTTAATTCGTGCATCTCGTCGAAGAGGCATGATTGACTATAATGGTCGCAAGATTAGAATTGTCGAAGATTATTCTCTTGAGGTTATGCAGGAACATGTTAAGTTCAAAGAAGTTCTGTCCGAGCTTTTTAATAAGGGTTTCAAGCCTTCCATTTGCTACCCAGCCCTACTCAGAATCACACTTAAAAATGGTTATTTCGATTGGTTCCTCTTGACTGTTGAAGCACAAAAGTTTTTAAAATCCGAAGGCCAGCTGTTAAGTTTCTCCTTACATGAAGACACAAGATTAAATGAGAAACTTATAATTCGCAAATCCTGTTGAAGGGGCATGATTGGTTATAGGGTGGAATATTAAGTGTCTCGAAGATTATTCGCTTGAGGTTATGCAGGAATGGGATAAGTTTAAACAAGCTCCGTTGGAATTTTTTAAGTAAGGGTTTTAACCCGTTCCTTGGCTACCCAGTTTGACTGAGGATCTCATTAAAGATGGATCCTTCGAATGGTTTTGTTTGAATGCTGAAGCACAAAGATTTTTTAAATTTGAAGGCTAACTGCTTAGTCTGTTTTTCTATGAAGATATAAGATTAATGTTGGATGTCTATCTGTATGAATAATTGTATATTTTACTTTTGGTAAGCCTTTGTAACTGATTTCCTTTCGTATTTTTGATATACGAGAATTGAAACTCTTGCTTGGATATTGTTTAATTTAGGTTGGAATACAAATAACCTTGAAACTAATTGGAGCAATCACCAGGTTTTTTGGAGGGTTGTCTGTAGATCATATATGCCGACTTTCTATTGGTCGGATTTCTTTCTTTGGGAGGTGGGCGGGAGTATGGTTTCTTCTTCCCAGATGCCGTTTTCGAATTTTTAGCCAACTTGTTGCTTGATTACCATTTCTCAAGGTTTATGGCTTGGTTTTTAACGTACATTTTAACCATTCCTTTAAATAATATTAAAAATAGACCAAACTATTAATTTACTCAGTTTTAACATGAAAGGGTTAAATCACCCTGTTAAACGTAATAAGATTTTTGCTTATATTAAGAAATTTAAGGTCCCTATCATAATCTACGTTTTTTTTAGCCGTTGGAATGGACTTTGTTTTCACTCTTCTTTTCAGGCCAAATCTAGAGGAGTTTCAATTCTTATAGATAATACACTTTCCTTTGTCCAACATAAAGTAGTGTCTGATACTAATCCCTGCATCTTGTTATAGCTTCAGGAAAACTAGATAATAAATTAATAGTATTTGCCAATTGGCATGCCCCAAATGTAGATGACCCAGGATTCTTTGAACTTTTTTTTCATTTTTATCAGATCTGAATCTTTATTCTTTAGTGATGGGAGGAGATTTTAACTGTTGGCTAGAACCAATTTTAGACCGATCATCTTCTAAACCAGTGTCTCTTAATAAATCAGCTTTGTTTATTCAATCCTTTTTATTGAAGTGTGGTATAGTTGATGTTTGGTGTTTTTTACATCGTTTAGATAGGGAGTATCCATTTTTTTCCCAAGTTCATCATACATATTCCAGGACTGATTTTTTTATCGATAGTCAAATGATTTCATCAGTTCGTTCCCGTGAATATAAAGAGATTGCTGTTTCAGATCATGCTCCTATATTTCTATCTTTAAAACTCCCTGGTCTTCTTCAAACCAACAGATTTCGGCGTTTTAATAAAACTTTGTTATCTGATAACGAATTTTCAAAATTTCTAGGGAAGCATATTATTTTGTTTTTTGAAGAGAATAAAAAGGAAAGGACTTCTAACTTTATTGTATGGGATACCTTCAAGGCCCATATTAGAGGACAAATTATTTCTTTTATTGCAAGTGTTAAGAATAAAGCTAATAAAGAAAGAATTGAATTAGCTAATCAATTGAAACAATTAGATCAAAAATATGCTATAGTTCCAGATCCTGTTTTATCTAAAAGACGTGTTGAAGTTAAAACTAAATATGATCTACCGTTAACATAACCAATTGAAACACAACTTCTTAAAGATAAAACTCAATTTTACATTCACGGAGGCAAAGTATTGGCCAATCAATTAAAAACTTCTGTAGTTAAATGACAAATTAAAGCAATTTGCAAAACTAATGGTGATAGGACAACTGATTACTCTGAAATAAATGATACTTTTAGAGAATTCTAAGCTTTATAGTTCTGATTCCCCTAAAGATAATACTGCAATGAATAAGTTTCTAGATCAATTAAGTATCCCTGCACTTTCTGTAGATAATTGCAAACAGTTGGATCAACCCATTTCTTATGAGGAAATCGCCGAGTCTATACGTTCATTACACACGGGGATGGCTCCAAGTCCAGATGGATTTTCTGGAGAATTTTATAAGGCTTTTTCTTCATTAATTATACCGCAGTTACACTTAGTCTTTTTGGATTCTTTCAAATTGGATAGTTTGCCTAAATCTTTTTATGAAGCATCTATTTCGCTTATCCTAAAGAAGAACAAGGACCCCGCTGAATGCTCTTCATATAGGCCAATTTCATTACTCAATGTTGATACTAAAATTCTTTCTAAAGTTCTGGTTCATAGGATTGAAAATATTTTACCTTCTATTATTTCTCACGATCAGACTGGATTTATTGAAAACCAACATTTCCATTTTAATATACGCCATGTATTAAATGTTACTTATTCTCCTTCTCAGGAGATATTGGAATGTGTGATATCCTTAGATGCTGAGAAGGCATTCGATCGGTTGAATGGAATTATTTAGTTAAAACCTTAGAAGAATTTAATTTTGGACCAGATTTTATTCAATGGATTAAATTACTTTATCTCCTTCTGCTCGGGTTCTTACTAATTTTCAAAACTCTAAACCATTTAAACTTCACCTCAGAACTAGACAAGGCAGTCTGTTAAGTCCTTTGCTTTTTGATCTAGCTTTAGAACCCCTTGCCGTTGCTTTTCAAGAGTCTAATGATAGCTGTGTTATTTTAAGGAGAGGTATCACCCACAAAACCTCCCTTTACGCTGATGATATATTGCTTTTTATCTCAGATGTTGAGACCTCGTTACTATGCATACTTTCTTTGCTCTCCCATTTTAGCCAGTTTTCAGGATATAAATTGAACCTACTGAGAATAAAGGTATTAAAGCTAAGAGTGAATTATTTCCTTTAAATAATTTGGTATCAATTAATACTAATCTCCCTTTTAAAATGGTAAGGAATCAATTTACTTATTTGGGTGTAACAATCACTAAGAATTACAAACACCTGTTTAAAGAAAATTTTCTTACTTTATTGAACCATGTAAAAAAGATATTATTAAATTGGTCACCTCTTTCAATATTATTGATTGGATGAATTAATTCTATTAAAAGGAATATTCTACCTAAATTTATATATCTTTTTCAGGCTTTACCCGTTTTATTCCTAAATCCTTTTTTGACTCTCTTAAGTCTAGTTTATTCTCCTATATATGGAAAAATAAACATCCTCATTTAAATAAAGTTCATCTTCAAAAACTTAAAATGTCTGGAGGTTTAGCCTTACCTAAATTTAGGTTTTTTACTGGGCAGTTAATATACGATATCTTACATTTTGGTTATATTATATTAATCATGTAGACTGTCCGGTATGGGTTTCTTTAGAAGCTAACTCTGTTAATAAATTTTCTATTATTTCTTTTCTTGGATCCACACTTCCTTTATTTGTAAGTAAACTAAATGATAATTTAATAGTTAAGCATACTCTTAGGATCTGGATACAATTTAGATAACATTTTGGTTTATTGATATTTACCCTTTCCAGTCTCATTTATTCTAATTTTTTTAAACCCTCCATGACTGATTTAGTTTTTAAAGAATGGGACAGGTTGGGTATTAAATGTTTTTGGGATCTGTTTGTTGGAAGAAATCTTTTTTCATTTGAGCAATTGTCAGCTAAATATAACTTACCCAAAACTCACTTTTTAAGATATCTACAAATCAGAGACGTTCTAAGATCTCAATTATGCACATTTCCTATAAGCTCAGATAAGAACTTACTAGACGTAATTTTTAATTTGACACATTTTCATAATGGTTCAATATCTAATATTTATGGTATGTTACTGGAGAAAAGAAATGTTCCTTTAGACAAAATTAAGAATCTCCAGAAACAAGATTTACAGACAGCAATATTTGATGAAATTTGGAATGAAATTTTTAAACTGGTTAATACTTATCGCTATGTACTCGCCATTGCCTCATACAATTTAAGGTGGTACATAGAGTCCATATGGCTAAAGATAAGCTATCTCATTTTTATTCGGATATATCTCCCTATTGTGACAAATGTGATAATGGAGAAGCTTCATTAATTCGTATGTTTTGGACTTGTCCATGTCTTGAAAAATATTGGAAGGAAGATTTTCAATATTGTTCTTTACTTTTCAAAGTCAATTTTAAGCCTCATCCTCTGACGGCCCTATTCAGTATTGTTGCAGGACAAGATATCAAGCTGAAGACATCTGATTTACATATTTTGGCCTTTAGCTCTCTTATAGCTAGGAGGGTGCTTTTGTTTAAATGGAAAGATGTTTCTCCTCCTACTCATGCTCAATGGTTATGCGACATTATGTCATGCTTAGATTTAGAGAAGATTTGTTGTTCAATTTCTGAATCTCGTCAAGACTTTCAAACATTGTGGGGACCCTTTCTGAATTATTTTCAAAACCTTCAAAACCCTCAATTTGTTGTTTAAATTTAGATGTTGGCTATTATTAATTTTTATTATACAAGAAGGTATTTTACTTTTGTTCTCAATAAACAGCTTTGGTCTTGGTAGGGGTTAGACTCTTTTTTTGTAATAAATCAGTATATTTCAATATAACTTTGACTAACCTACATGAATACGGGATAATGAGAATGTTATTATGAATAGATATGATGTACAAAAGTAATTGGTAGCTTTTTTTACCTTTATATATACTTACTTGTACTCTGTATTCTTCTATGCAGAAACTAATAAAATATTGAAAGAGTAAAGGAGATAGAATTATGATCACTATCTCCAAAATGCTCTCCCACTGAGAGATCTGACAGCTGATCAGGTTCATTTCCTAATACTAAACCAAGTACCGCCTCTCTTCTTGTCGGCTTATCTACATATTGTATCAAGAAACCTTCCTGAACACACCTAACAAACTCCACCCCATCTAAACCCCTTGCTCTAGGGAGATGCCAATCAATATTTGGGAAATTAAAATCTCCCATCACGACAACTCTGTTATTATTACACCTTTCCAGGATCTGTTTCCCTATCTGCTCCTCGATATCCCTGTTACTATTGGGCGGCCTATAAAAAACACCGAGTAAAGTTATTGACCCCTTCCTGTTCCTAACCTCCACCCACAGAGACTCCGTAGACAATCCCTCCATGGCATCCACCTTTTCTGCGGCCGTGACACTATCTCTGATCAACAGTTCCACGCCCCCACCTCTTTTGCCTCCCTCCTGTCCTTTCTGAAACATCTAAAACCCTGACAAGACAAAGCAATTCAAAACTAAACCATCCATGACAAAAGCTATTCCAGGTCATTTCTCATGGTATTCTACAATCTCCTGAACTGAGCAACCTTCCATGAATTTGATTTATTAATATATCAAAAAAAGATTGATTACAAGCAACAGATGCTGACTCCTTAGAAATGAGAAATATGTAGACATTATTTTCAAATAGCTGAATTTGTCCTTTAAAGTTATAACTTAACAGCATTATGAGGTCAGGAAAAATATAAGACACTTGCAAATCCTTTCCTTCAGCCAATCACAACATACCTTATCTTGCTGAGTCTGCAATCTTCTCCAGCAATGAAACTAGCTCACGTTTTATATGGCTCACTGACCTGAACTTTGTATAGTTACACTGATTAAAATGCAGAGCCCTCTGATTGATTACGGGTATTCCGTGGCTCTTTAAATAAGGAGAAAGTGATAATGGGTGGGTCGGTATAGGAATTCAACTGACTTCTTGCTTCAGTTAATGTGAGACTTGTTCTCTGGAATCTAGAGCAGCAAGCCATCTGCTGGAAAAAAAAATCAGGAGGACAATCAGCATCCATGGAGAAAGGAACTGTTAATATCAGGGAGAGAAATTTCACACTAGGACAATGTACTTCTCTTTATGTGCAGTTAAAGAAAAGTTTGTTTATAATGACAACCTAGTAAAAAAAGTTTTCATTGGCATCATACATGTAAGAACTTCTTTCTTCTAAATTAAGTGTATCTTTGTTTAAGATTAACTCCACATCTGGCCAATAACTCTATTAGCCTCTTGTTATTATCTTTCCCTTGAGGAAAGCAGCAATTACTTTATTTCCATGAATTTATTCTTGACATTAAATAAGCAATGCGTAAATTCTGTACATATTCCCTTTTGTTATTCATGTTACGACAGGAAGAAACCAGCTTTGTTGTAGATATTGAAATTTTAAAAAGTGATAACTATTTCCTTAATATTTACATAGAGAATATGCTTTATAACTAAAAATAGGGGTTTGTACTCCAGCAAGTAAATATCTTATCATCAATAGTCCAACCATGGATATAAGGACAAACTAAAGAGAACATTCAAATCTAAGGAAAAGTTTTATAAAGTTGTCAGAAAGGCAGTTGACCTGAGAATTGGAAGCATTTAGAATTAAGTAGAGAATGATATAGATGAAAGGAAAAATCGTGTACGAAGGTAAGGCAGTTCAAAACGCAAAACAAATTGCAAGGGCTTCTATGGATACATAGAAAGGAAAAGACTGAAGGCAAATGCGAGTCTCTTCCAGAGACAAGAGATTTCGTAATGGAGAATGAGGACATGGCAAAGGAATTAAACGAATACTTTGTGCACTTTTCCATGGAAGAAGACACAAAAGTCATCCCACAGATAATGGAGAAACAAGGTTCTAGTGCAAGTGAGGAAAGAAAATAGATAATACCAGTAAAGAACAACAGAGATGTTAATGAGCTTGAAAATTAATAAATTACACAGACCTAAAAGAACTGCATCCTGACAATCTGAACCTAAATAAGAATCTGAGTAGTGATAAAACAGGCTTCAAAGGGATATCTGTAAGTTGGGTGAAGGATGAAGTCCAAAGTAGAAAACGGAAATTCACCATCTTCGTAAAAAAATCAGAAGTATTTTTCAAAATTGTATGGTAATATTGAGCTCTAAGGAACGTAGATATATTTCGGTAAATAATTGAAGGCTAACTTGCCAGTGGAATTGGCTATTAAGAACATATATGGTATGTTAACCTTCTTTGCAAATTAAACTTTATTTTCGGATACTAGAATAAAAATAAAGATTATTTTAAACGGCAATTGAGTAGTTCATTCACATTTGGTTTCCCTTTGAATAAAAGGATCTACTTGTTCAAAAGGGAGTGTTGCAATGAATCATCATTTGCTGTTTCCTGCCATGACAGTCTGTCATGAGGACAGATGGAGAAGGATAGGGATTTATTCTCAAGTAACAAGATAAATGGGAGGTAACCTTAATGAAACATGCAATGCTTATTAAAGGGTTCAGCGGAGTAGTTGTAAGGAGGATATTTCCTTTGGTTGAGGAGTTGAGAACTTGGTGTCACAGTCTAAACATAAGGACATTAGAATTGAAAAAAGGAAGAATTCCTTCATTCATAACGTGAATCTTTAGGGCTCTAAAATTAAAGGTTTTAGAAACTCAAGACAGAAATTAGTAGATACCCGGATATTAAAGGAATGAAGGGGCATGGGAATAGGGCAGGAAAATGTTGTCTAAGGAAGCTAATCAGCTTTGACCCTGTTGATTGTTAGTGCAGACTTAGGAACAGAAGGCCTATATCTGCATCTATTTCTTAGATTTGTTAAAGTAGTTCTCATCTTCACCATTCAAGTCTATGGAACCCATCAGATAATCATAAAATAGTTAGGATACAGAAGGAGATTATTCAAGGTTTCACTGTAATTTATTAACAAAGTACTGTATGTGTGCAGTTTGCAACCCTGAGAGGCGTCTTCCCCACAGGCAGCCACGAAACAAAGAAAGCCAAAGAATACTATGGAACCTGTTGAAAGAATGCGCAACAAAAGCAAATCATAGTCATAGTCATACATTATTGATCCTGGGGGAAATCGTGCAATTGACAACAAAAAAAAATGAGCGAACAAACGCAGAATGTAAAACACAAAATCGAAAGAGTCCAAGCAGATTCACTTCAGCTTAGTTCATTATCTGTAGGCCGCCCTGATCAAAATCACCCAAGTTAGCAACAAAAAAAGAGCGACTGGAAAACAGAAAAACATTGTAGCGTGAACTACAGAGTCTAATTTGCAAAGCGCATTGAACCAACCTGCCCAAGACCCATAAATCTGGCACCATCCTCCAACAGTATCAGGGCAGAGAGATCATTCAAACTCAGGGACCTTCCTTTGGGAAGGTCATTAGGCCCATCAACTCAATGCCAGCTACTACTGAAGGAATGACATCAGTCCATTCCCCTATACTACTCTAGAGTCCTATAACTGCCTGTCCACTCCCTCATTCCCTTTTTATCAGCCAGTGATTTTCAGATCCTACCAACTCATTTTGTAAAAAAGCTTTTCCTCACATCTCCCTTAGTACCTTCCACACAAAAGTTTAAACCTGTATCCTCTGGAGCCATCTTCAAAAGAGAACAGGTTTCTCAGTTTACCCTGTTTAAACTAATCATCAAAAAACAGAGCGATATGTTTAAGAAGTTTTAAAGAGAATCTGTGTTCTTTATTCCACAGAGTGGTTCATATCTGTGCTGTCAGAGCAGGTAGTAGATTTGGTATTGGTTTTATTATTGTCACATGTACCAAGATACAGGGAAAATTTTGTCTTGTGCTCTGTTCATACAGATCAAATCATTATTGAGGTGTACTGAGGTGGAACAAGGAAAAACAATAACAATGCAGAATGAAGTGTAACAGTTACAATGAAAGTGCAGTGCAGGTAAATAATGTTGAAAGATCATAACAGAGTAGATTGTGGGGTCAAGAGTCCATCTTATCATACTAGGAACTATTTAATAGTCTTATAACAATGGGAGAGAAGCCATCCTTGAGCTTGGCGGTGAGTGCTGTCAGGCTTTTCTGCTTCCGCCCAGTGAAAGACGAGAGAAGAGAGAGAGAGCATGTGTTTTTGGGGAGAGGGGTCTTTGATTATGCTAACTGGTTTACTGAGATATAGACAAAGTCCATGGAGGGAAGTCCACTTTCCATGATGTTCTGAGCTGCCTTCGCAATCTCTACAGTTTCTGGTGGGCACATGCAGAACCGTTGCCATATCAAACCATTATGAATCCATTTGTAATGCATTCTACGCTGCATCGATAAGAATTTCTAAGTGCCAAATTTCCTACAGCCTATCTCAGTTTTTAGTTGGTTACAACAGTAATTTATGCCATAATAAATTTATGTTGCCCATAATTACCACCACATACCTTGAAATTTGGCATTCCAAGTGACTGCTCACATTTTAATTATTATGTTAAATATTATTTATGTGGTAAATTTATTTCTAATGCAAAAACTCCTTCATGCAGATAGCAATCCAGAGATCTGCATTTTGGTACGACTTTAGTTCAAGTCTACCTGCATTGCTGATCTTCTCTTCCAAGGTCTCGGATAAATAGCAAATATTTTCTTTGAGCATAAACTTTGTCTTTCTGGTTTGTTCGAATGTTTGCGATGGGGATGATTCAGAAGCAGCATATCTGAGCTGAGTAAAGTGTAGGAAGCTGTTATTACAAACTCCACAGGGTCTGAATGTAATGGGAGCAAGGGGAAGTTCAGAATGTACTGTGTTCTAACTGCAGGCTATTGCATGAAACAATTACATGATGTTACCACGTTTCTGCCTCAATGTGCACACTTGTTATGTTTCTCATGTTTTAATGCATATATTACAATTCCCATGATAATCAAATGGTAAACTGATTCACCTCGATGAAATAATTCAGAAAAGGCTATTACCATGATAATTGTGGTTTATCTGATCAGCAGCTTATACATGAAGCAGCTGTTATGTAATTGCCAAAGAATTTTGCAAAATGCAATCAGAACATTTTCTGAATGACCATTATTAGCATTAATATTTTCATTTTCGTGTCCAAGTTTACAATTGTTTATGTTACACAGTGTTCTGCACATCTTCATTTTGCTTTCATCAGAAGAACGAACTATTGAAAATGCAACAAAATCATTTTGCATCGTTAAACTATTGTACTTTGTTGATACAGCTTTAGATAAGCTTGTACATCAGCATCTGTTCCATTGCATGACGATGGCTGAAGTTCACCAGCAAAAAGATGTTTCTTTTACTAAATGAGATTGGTAGCCAACACTGTTGCATATTCTTCCAGCTGAAACATTTTACTTATGGTATCACTTCTTTCACTGGTTAGTGGCCTTGAAAATAAATTGAATGGATATTATTTTGCATTTTATAACTGATGCCTCATTAATGGATTTACTATTAAACTTGACCAAGACAGCCTTGCAATATAGTGTGTGACATGATTTAGTTTGTAATTCTATTTTGCATTTTGACTTTGATTTCACTTCTAATGAATTACAAGATAGCTCTAATCATCCCTTTCATGAAACACCACAGTTAAATTTGAAGGATAAACCTTTTAAATAAACTTCTTACTTTACAAAAGGTTTCCAATATTTCTTATTTGCTATTATTTTGTCACTTTGACCCAAATCATCTATAGTATTTTATTCTTACTCTGGCCTGTACTAGCCTATCGGTTATAAGAGCATGAAATCTCTACCCTTTTAATTGAAATGGCAAAAGCAGAATACTCATGCACTAAATTGTTTGCTAAAGATTACAAGACACCATTTCTCAACCTTTGAAGTAAGAGGTGCAGGTGCATCATTTAATTGTTTTTCTTGGTATGGTGCCAATTGACCACTTCGAAGATTAACGACTGAAATAAAATCCCAACAGGATTTTAGTCAAGGTTTTAAATCAAGGGAATAGTTTGACATATTTTTATAAAATGATGAATCTACCTGATTGAAATCTTGAATCTTGAAATAAAGATCACGATCAGAAAAAAATCATGCATTTGGATAATACTGAATTTGGATGTTTAGAGACAGTAGATGCTCTGAGGAATGGGGAGAAAAGTCAAAGTGGCGTCTATGGTGCTGATTATACCAAGCAACACAGGTTCACAAAGCTCCAGAGATTAGGGTTACACAATATCTTCTTTATTTATGAGCTTTGGAAATGCCAGAGAAGTAGAGGAGTTATATTTAAAAAAATCAAAATTTGCATTGACCAACGTTCATTCCATTTATATTTTGTTTGATGAGTTCTTTGTCATAAGGTATAGAATTTGCTACATTTTCATGTAGAAAATTGGTGGAAGCTTAGGTTTGTCCTTTAGGAAGTTTATTTATCTTCTCCGAGCCTGCTGAGGTCACAAGTCTGCAAACACAACTTTTCCAAAATAGTGTATGCTCAAGAGCAAAACAGGAACGCAAGATAAGCCTACAGGATGACCCCTGCTGTCTTGGAGGGGAACAACTATCAAATATATGCAGATTAATTCATATATTATGTACATTACTAAACACTTGAAGTACCATTTAGTTCCAATGCCACAGGAACCAGATTATCATTATTAATATCCACCATTAATCATCAGCAATTACCTTCATCCTCTTCCTGTTTGCTAGTTCAACATGTATGAAAATTTTAATAATTTTGTTGGCATCAGTTACTGTTAATTGGTACCATCGCTAAAAAAGATAATTTAATCTTATAGTGTAATTAAGCAAAAAAGAAACCCAAGAAATGTGTGAATAAAACAAAAGCAGGAAAACACTTTGACCAATGTGCCACTCTTTAAATGAGTGCACTAAAAATAAGCAATAAAATTAATGCAGACAAAAGCTAAACTGAGAAATGTGACATGAGAGGCATCACTGATGCATTAGTGTGAGATAGTCAGGACCAAAAACTAACTGTCCCAGCTGGAAAGGTCTGCAAGGACGAGGAGAGTGTGGTTAAGTGGAGCCTTCGTATATAAGGTAAAAGAAAGAGAAGCACAAGCCTGAAGGCTGCCTGTCCATTCAATATGATCATGCCTGATCCGGCACAGTTCTCAGCTCCTCTACTGTTCCAGTTGCACGTTGGCCACGGTTCCCCAGTCCTTCAAAAAAAATGTATCTAGCCTTTGGTGGGCTCTGTGGTCAGCAGGAATGATTGAGCCAAAGGGCCTGTATCTGGGCTGTTTTGATCTTTGTTTTACGTGCCCCCAAAGGCATGAATCCATAGACTCATCACTAAGATTTCTTCAACTAGCGGAAACATTTCAGCATCTCCACCATTATTCCCCTTTAGGGCCTTATATAAGTTATCATTCATACTTTTCACTCTAAAGAATGTATATCTAATATTTTGAGCAGTTTGTGATAGGACACTCTTCGCATGTCAGGAATCAAATCCAAGAACATGTAACTAAGATTGAAATTCATGGGATATAATATTATGCTTCAAAAACAATCAGTGAAGAATTATATATTGAGTAAAAATTAGAAGAAATGTTAAAACTGTGGAATGGCTAGCTATAATGGTTGAGTGCAAGGATTAGACAATGGTATAGTAAAGACAGGGAGGCATCAATGGAGGATTTTAACACACAATAAACTTGTGAGAGGCTTGCCAGAAAGATAGATGGATTAAGTAAAGATATTTAAATTATTCCACGCATTATGTAATTTAATTTAATTTAATTGTAAAAGGGAAATCATAAAGAAAAAAAACTGTGGGATTTACTGTGTTCCCTACAAAAAGTTGATTTTTCAGTTCCTCCATAATGAGCTCATAATGGCAAAATGAACCTTGAACTGTACATCCATGATAGTCACTAAATACTTACAACACCATTTTTCCTGGACCACATTATGCTCCTGCACTCTCCCATTCAACATTCTTATCCCCACTCCTGAACGGGGATCTCATTCTCAATCCTGAATGATCTCTAGGTTAACAGTCCCAAACATCACCAACCCAATTTCTTAACACTTGAGTCTGACCTCTCACTTATCTCTTTCTTCATCATCAGCCCAATAACATGAATCTCTTGCCAATCTGATATCCCAATCTCCCCTTTTACTACTTGGATCCTCTATTCCCCAGTATTTCTCTCCTTCTTGCAGTGCAAACAGAGAAAAGGCTTTTAAGAAGGTACATTTGATGATAGACTGCTGTGTGCTTCAGGATTTTGCACCAGAAGGTACATAAAAGATAATGTTATTGGACAATTGTCAGTTTTTAGTAACAAGGGTCTCACTTGCCAAAATAAAAGTTCAGTATGAATAATTGAAAGGTAGGGGGTTACAGAAGTTTTGTTTACTACTTGGTCAGGGTCTCAGAGTTGAGAACAAATTATTTCCATTTCTAAACATTGCATTTGATGGGATTTTGTATTCTTCCAAAATAATTCAACTGCACACTATCTTTTCAGATGCTTCTTCTTCATCTTGAGTTTTCTTAATTTTGGGATTGCCTCATGTCATTGATTCAATATGTTCTTCCACTCGAACACACCTACTCCCCTTTTGTACTTTCATTGATTCCTTTATGTAGACCTATGTTACTTCCAAGTAAAGAAAAATTCTGTTGTATTATGATTACTCTTCCCCAAACACCCTTGACATCAAGGTAACAATCAACTCTCACACATTATAAAAATCAAGATATGCCTTTTCCCCTTATTGATTTCTTAACATAAAATTAGCATTTTGCACACTTCTTATATTTTCTTATGCTGTTTATTACAGTAAATTTAATTCATTCAGTCTACATCTGGATTAAAGTCTTCCACAATTATTATATTACCCCTTGTAAATAACCACTAATTTCCTGATTAATGGCATGCCTAATATTATAAATCCTACTTGGTGACCCATAAGTAATTGTTAACAACATTGTCTGCCCTCAGCTATTTTGTGCTTGATCCAAAATGTTTCCATAAGACCATAAGACATAGGAGCAGAATTCAGCCATCTGGTCCATCAAATCTGCTCCACCATTCAATCATGGCTAATCCTTTTTTTTACCTCCTCCTCAACCCCAGTTCCCAGCCTTCTCCCCATCTCCCCATAACCTTTGACGCCATGTTCAATCAAGAACCTATCAATCTCTGCCTTAAATTTACCCAATTACCTAGCCTCCACAGCTGCATGTGGTAACATATTCTATAAATTCACCACTCTTTGGCTAAAGAAATTTCTCCACATCTCTGTTTTGAAAGGGAGCCCCTCTTGTGCTAGACTCTCCCATCATAGAAAACATCCTTTCCACATCTACTCTGTCTAGGCCTTTCAACATTTGACAGGTTTCAATGAGATCCTCCTCATCCTTCTGAATTCCGGTGAGTACAGACCCAGAGCCATCAAGCGTGTCTCATATGATAACCCTTTCATTCCTGGAATCATCCTAGTGAACCTCCTCTGGATCCTCTCCAATGCCAGCACCTCTTTTCTAAGATGAGGGGCCCAAAACTGTTCACAATACTCAAGGTGAGGCCTCACCAGTGCCTTATAAATCCTCAGCATCACATCTTTGCTCTTCTATTCTAGACCTCTTGAAATGAAAGCTAACATGGCATTTGCCTTCCTCACCACCAACTCAACCTGCAAGTTAACCGACAGGGTAGTCTGCACAAGGACTTTCAAGTCCCTCTGCATCTCAGATTCCTGGATTTTCTCCCCGTTTAGAAAATAGTCCACACATTTATTTCTACTACCAAAGTGTATGACCATGCATTTTTGAACATTGTATTTCATTTGCCACTTTCTTGCCCATTCCCCTAATCTGTCTAAGTCCTTCTGCATCCTACCTGTTTCCTCAACACTACTTGTTGATCCACCGATCTTCATATCATCTGCAAACTTGGCAACAAAGCCATCTATTCCATCATATAAATCATTTATATACAGCATAAAAAGAAGTGGTCCCAACACCGACCCCTGTGGAACACCACTAGCCACTGGCAGCCAACCAGAAAAGGACCCTTTTATTCCCACTCGCTGCCTCCTACCAATCAGCCAATGCCCTAACCATGTTAGTAACTTTACTGTAATACCATGGGTTCTTAACTTGATAAGCAGCCTCATATGTGGCACCTTGTCAAAGGCCTTTTGAAAGTCCAAATATACAACATCCACTACATCCCCTTTATCTATCCTACTTGTAATCTCATCAAAGAATTCCAACAGGTTCGTCAGGCAGGATTTTCCCTGAAGGAAACCATGCTGACTTTGTACTATCTTGTCCTGTATCACCAAGTACTTGATCACCTCATCCTTAACAATTGACCCTAACATCTTCCCAACCACTGAGGTCAGGCTAACTGGTCAATTTCCTTTCTGCTGCCTTCCTCCTTTCTTACAGAGTGGAGTAAGATTTTCAATTTTCCAATCTTCTGGCACCATGCCAGAGTCTAGTGATTTTTGAAAGATAATTTCTAATGCCACCACAATCTCTAACTCTACTTCTTTCAGAACCCTAGGGTGCAGTTCCTCTGGTCTGGGTGGCTTATGCACCTTTCGGTCTTTCAGCTTTTTGAGCACCTTCTCCCTTGTAACAATAAGTGCACCCACTTCTCTTCCTTCACACATTACAACATCAGACATGCTACTAGTGTTTTCCACAGTGAAGAGTGACGCAAAATGCTATTTAGTTTATCAGACACCTCTTTGTCCCTGTTATTATTTATCCTGCCTAATTTGCTAGCAGTCCTATCTCTCCCATTTCTCTTTTATTTTTAACATACTTGAAAAGACTTTTTACTATCCACCTTGATATTATTTGCTAGCTTGCTTTCATATTTCATCTTTTCCTTTCTAATAATTTTTTTAGTTGCTCTCTGTAGGTTGTTAAAAACTTCCCAATCTTCTATCTTTCCACTAATTTTTGCTTTGTTGTATGCCCTTTCTTTTGCTTTTACAATGGCTTTGACTTCCCTTGTCAGCCACAGTTGTACTATATTACTATTTGAGTATTTCTTCATTTTTGAAATACACATATCCGGCACCTTCTCATTTCTCCCAGAAACACACACCATTGCTGCTCTGCTGCCCTGCCAGCAGCTCCTTCCAATTTACTTTGGCCAACTCCTCTCTCATACTACTGTAATTTCCCTTACTCCACTGAAATACTGCTACATCAGACTTTACTTTCTCCCTATCAAATTTCAAGTTGAACGCAATCATATTATGATCACTGGTCCTAAGGGTTCTTTTACCTTAAGCTCCCTAATCGCCTCTTGTTCATTACATAACACCCAATCCAGTATAGCTGATCCCCAAGTAGGCTCAATGACAAACTGCTCCAAAAAGCTGTCCCTTATGCATTCAACAGACTCACTCTCTTGAGGTCCATTACCAGCCTGATTTTCCCAATTGACCTGCATGTTAAAATCACCCATGACTACCACAACATTGCCCTTTTGTCTCGCCTTTTCTATTTCCTGTTGTAACCTGTGGTCCACCTCCCAGCCATTGTTGGGAGGCCTGTTTATAACTGCCATCAGTGTCCTTTTACCCTTGCAGTTTCTTAACTCAACCCACAAGGATTCAACATCTTCCGATTCTATGTCACATCTTTCTACTGATCTGCTGCCATTCTTTACCAGTACAGCCGCACCACCCCCTCTGCCTACCTTCCTGTCCCTCTGATATAATGTGTAACCTTGGACATTCAGTTCCCAACTACAATCATCCTGCAGCCACGATTCAGTGATGGCCACAACATCATACCTGGCAATCTGCAATATTGCAACAAGATCATTCACCTTATTTCTTATACTCCACACATTGAGATACAACACCTTGAGCACCGTATTTGCTATCCTTTCTGATTCTGCATCCCTAATGATTTGATACTGAGCCTGTTGGCTACAACTATGTCCCATCACCTGCCTGCCCTCCCTGACAGTCTGAATGCACACTATCTTTGCATTTTTACCATCTGTCCTACCCTGAGTCCCTTCACTCCAGCTCCCACCCCCCTGCCAAGTTAGTTTAACCCCCGCCCCAACAGCTCTATCAAAGATGCCTGCGAGAATATTGGTCCCCCTCGTGTTCAGGTGCAATCCGTCACTTTTGAACAGGTCATTCCTCCCCCAGAAGAGATCTCAATGATCCACGAACCTGAAGCACTGTCCCTGTACCAGCTTCTCAGCCACACATATATCTGCCAAATAATCCTGTTTCTACTCTCACTGGCATGTGCAATCCAGAAATTACTACCCTGGAGTTCCTGCTTCTCAGCTTTCTACCTTGCTCTCTAAATTCTCTGAGCAGGACCTCATTGCTTTTCCTTCCTATGTCATTGGTACCAATATGCACCAAAACATCTGGCTGCTCCCCCTCCCTCTCAAAAATGTTGAGATCTGAGACATCTCTGACTTTGGCACTTGGGAGGCAACATACCATCATGGGGTCTCGTTCATGTCCACAGAATCTCCTGTCTGTTCCCCTCACTATTGAGTCCCCTATCATTATCGCTCCCTTCTTCTCCCTCTTTCCCTTCTGCACCACGGACCCATGCTCAGTGCTTGTAACCCGTTTGCCATGGCATTCGCCCAGGAGGTCATTCCCCTACAAAAGTACCCAAAGATTTATCTTTCTCATGACTAAGAAAAGTATCTTCACAGGCGCCTTCTCCTCTCATTCTTCTAAATTTCAGGAACATTCCACCTTACCTGTTCAGCTATTTCTCCCTATGAACACCAGCATTCAGGTCTCACAGTATTTTCTGAATTTCCATTCCTCCTATCAAAGTGAATAATCTCAGTTTTTATAGTATAATCCATTTGCTAATTATTTGGGCACTAACTTAACACATCTATATCCCTTTGAAGACTTTATGTGAACTTTACAATTTACTTCTCCTTCCTTTCTTCCTCTTTCCCATGTTCCATTAATTTCCTCAATAAATCGTTTCTTCTTGTCGGCTATCATCAAGAAAAAGGAAAGCATAGATTACAGTCATAGCGTCACACCACAGAAAAGGGTACCACTTGACCCACAGAGTCTAGATCAATCTATAATAATCCTACAATTATCCCATTTTATTCTCCTGTCTCCAATTAATCTAACAACGCACAAGTCTTTGGAAAGAGGGAGGAAATTGAAGAGCAGACTCCACACAGCACCAGAGGTCAGGATTGAATCCAGTTTGTTGGGGCTGTGGAGCAATAGGATATCTATCTATTACACTGTGCTATCCATACAACTCAATACTGACCTTAATTCTTTCAAAGCATATAATTTTTATAATGAAGATCCTAGCTGAAAGAATTCAACTTTAAATTAAGAAAAGCCAGAGCTCACAACCCTAGAAGGATACTTGAGTATATTTGCATATAATAGTGGACTATTTAGTAGATGTTTAATAAACAACTTGCAATTAAGCAGTGCCTTTCACACAAGATGATTAACAAACAAAACCAAAACCCTACTTATTATCAGCATGCAGTCACTTCACAACACAGATATTGGTACTTCCACAATAACATATGCAAGTTAGTTTATTTCTTCAAGTTGCTTGAAAGAGTTTTTTATGTATGAACATGGATGATCTGAATTGAGATTAGATTAGATTATGAGGACACTCAGTCCTCGTTTATTGTCATTTAGAAATGCATGCATTAAAAAATGATACAATGTTCCTCCAAAATGATGTCACAAAAAAAACAGGACAAACCAAGACTAAAATTGACAAAACCACATAATTATAGCACATAGTTACAACAATGCAAAGCAATACCATAATTTGATAAAGAGCAGACTATGGACACGGTAAAAAAAAGTCTCAAAGTCCCAATCGACCCATCATCTAACACAGGCGGCAGAAGGGAGAAACTCTCCCTGCCATGAACCTCCGAGTGCCAACAACTTGCCGATGCATTGGAAGCACCCAACTGCAGCCGACTCTGAGTCTGCCAAAAAACTTGGAGCCTCCGACCAGCCCCTCCGATACACCCTCTCCGAGCACCATTTTCTGCCGAGCGCCTCGACTCTGCCCGGCCACCGAGCATCAAGCAAAGCCGAGGACACGGGGCCTTCTCCTCCGGAGATTCTGGACCACACAGTAGCAGCAGCAGCGAAGCAGGCATTTCAGAATTTTCTCCAGATGTTCCGCCGTGCTCTCATGTCTGTCTCCATCAAATCAGGATTGTGCACAGCACCCTACTTGACAAATAACAGACATCACCACCGGAGTGGCCGCTGCGAGCTGCGTCGCACCGCCATCTTCTCCTCCTGACAGTATTCTTAAAAAATTGTACCTTGAGAATCAGGGAAGGGTGAGAGAGAGGAGGGAGGGGTTAGTGAGTGGGATAGAAAGGAAGTGGGAGAATGGGAGAGGTGGAAAGGGGGGGAAGAGGGGAGAAGGGGAGGGGAGGGGAGAGGGAAGGGGAGAGATGGGGGAGAAGGGAGAGATGGGGAAGAGAGGAGGGGGGAGAGAGGGGGGAGAGAGGAGGGAAGAGAGGGAAGGGGTAGAGAGGGGAGGGGAGGGGCTAGTGGGGAGAGGGGGCAGGAGGAGAAGGGAGAGGGGTGGAGAGGGGGAGAGAGTGTGGAGAGGGCATGAGGAAGATTGGAGAGGGGGAGACGGGGGAAATAGGGAGAGGAGATGTGGGATGACGGGGGAGAGTACAGAGAGTGGTGAGTGATGGGAGAGGAGAGAGGGGAGAGAGCGTGAGAGGACAGTAAGGTGGAATAGTGGGGGAGAGTGAGGAGACTGGGATAGGGGAGGCTTAAGGCCATTTTTGATAATTGAATGAAAATGGAAGTATATGGTTATCCTTCATCTGTACTGATTTTCTAAGCTCATAGGAAGAAAGCAATCAAGAAGATGAAGAGCAGGTAAAAGAGATAGTTCAGAATAAATTATACAAGAGAAAGACAGGGCAGCAATAAAAAAGACAGACGTGTGAGGTAAAAGGAAGCCAGTGAATCAGAAATACTGATGGACAGGTGTGTGATAGCTGCAGCAAGAACTGTACCACTCAGAATTATCTCTAACAAGACCCATCAACTACCAATCACATTTAAATCAATGCTGGAAAATGAATACATGTGGTATAATCAGAGGAAACTGAAGGTAATGACCATAATTTTAGTATAAATCTACTCAGTCTGACGATTTAATCAAATCATTGATTGAGCAGTCTCAGGATTTTGCAAAACCTTCTATAATTAAGGAATAATGAACAAGAAGGCCACATTCGTCTCGAGTTTTAGCACACCAGGGATTGTTTTAACGTGATGCAAATTTGAACAGCAAAATGTACCCTTGTGTGTTAATACCTAGATTAGCAGACAGCTTTGTGTTCATTATGATTATAATGGACATATATTTTTAATACAATTTGTGAATTTATTATAGGCTGTCTGATTATCCTGACTTCAAAGAAGTAACCCTGGTTCAAATCAGTGAAATTGTGAGTGGAGGATGAAGAAATATTTGGATCCACGCTAATTTTTCCCCTTAATCATGATTCAAATCTCATTCTGGCAATACAAGTTGCCAATGGAGAGTCATTTTTTTCAGATAGTCAATATTGTCACTATATAAATTAAGACATCCTTTAGGATATTTAGACCACAGACCACCACACGTAAGAGTAGAATTATGCCATCCAGCACTTAAAGAGTCTGCTCCATGCAGATGTAAGATACTGCCCATGAAAAAGGCCAAATTACATTTTTACAAAATGTTTATTATCGAATTATCAGAGAGAAATTAGCATCGGTAAAGAAGGAAACATTATGACATTGGCTGAAAAGTTAGCCAAAGTAAAATGCACCTTCTTAAAAGAAGAAAGGAATGAAGAGAAGCTGAGAAACGGGATTCATTGCAAGGCAATTAGAGAACTGCATGTGACCACCAGTGAGGCAAGAGTGACTTATGCATGAGGAATTATTCCTATAGCCAGAGAATTTTTGGGTAAGGATAAAGTCGCAAAGTAATTTGAATGCATGAATAATATTGTTAAATATGAGATTTAAGAAACAATCAGCAGAATCCCCAATGAGTGTAAGATTTATGCAAGGAAGACAGTACCAATAGCATCAAACAAAGATCATCAGTTGTATGATAAACTCAAGAGATTCTGCAGCTGCTGGAAATTCTAAACAACACGCACAAGATGCTGGAGGAAGTCAGCAAGTCAGGCAGCAACTATGGAGAGGAATGAACAGTCAACATCTTGTCTGAAGCCCTTCATCAGGATTGGAAAGAAGGGGAAAGAAGCCCGAATAAGAAGGTGGGGGAGGGGAAGGAGTACAAGCTGGCAGATGATAGGTTAAACCAGGTAAGGAGGAAGAGGGGATTGAAGTAAGAAGCTGCAAGATGATAGGTGGAAGAGCCAAAGGGCTGAAGAACAAGGAATCTGATAGAGCTGGACAGTGGACCGTAGAAGGAAGAGGAAGTCACGAGGAAATCTGCAGATGCTGGAAATTCAAGCAACACACACAAAAAATGCTGGTGAACGCAGCAGGCCAGGCAGCATCTATAGGAAGAGGTACATTCGACGTTTCGGGCCATGACCCTTCGTCAGCACTAACTGAAAGAAGAGAAAGTAAGAGATTTGAAACTGTGAGGGGGAGGGGAGATCCGAAATGATAGGAGAAGACAGGAAGGGAGGGGTGGATCTAAGAGCTGGAAAGTTGATTGGCAAAAGGGATACCAGGCTGGAGAAGGGAGAGGATCATGGGATGGGAAGCCTGGGGAGAAAGAGAAGGGGGGAGGGGAGCCCGGAGGGTAGAGAGCAGGCAAGGAGTTATAGTGAGAGGGACAGAGGGAGATAAAAGAGAGAGAGAGAAAAAAGGGGGAAAAATAAAAAAAATATTAAAAATATATTAAATAAATAAATAAGGGATGGGGTGTGAAGGGGAGGAGGGGCATTAACGGAAGTTAGAGAAGTCAATATTCATGCCATCAGGTTGGAGGCTACCCAGACGGAATATAAGGTGTTGTTCCTCCAACCTGAGTGTGGCTTCATCTTGACAGTAGAGGAGGCCATGGATAGACATATCAGAATGGGAATGGGACGTGGAATTAAAATGTGTGGTCACTGGGAGATCTTGCTTTCTCTGGCGGACAGAGCATAGGTGTTCAGCGAAACAGTCTCCCAGCCTGCGTCGGGTCTCACCAATATATAGAAGGCCACATCAGGAGCACCGGACGCAGTATATCACCCCAGCCGATTCACAGGTGAAGTGTCGCCTCACCTGGAAGGACTGTCTGGGGCCCTGAATGGTGGTGAGGGAGGAAGCGTAAGGGCATGTGTAGCACTTGTTACGCATACAAGGATAAGTGCCAGGAGGGAGATCAGTGCGAAGGGATGGGGGGGGACGAATGGACAAGGGAGTCGCGTAGGGAGCAATCCCTGCAGAAAGCAGAAAGAGAGGGGGAGAGAAAGATGTGCTTGGTGGTGGGATTCTGTTGGAGGTGGCGGAAGTTACGGAGAATTATATGTTGGACCTGGAGGCTGGTGGGGTGGTAGGTTAAGACAAGGGTAACCCTATTCCTAGTGGGGTGGCGGGAGGATGGAGTGAGAGCAAATGTGCGTGAAATGGGAGAGATGCGTTTAAGAGCAGAGTTGATGGTGGAGGAAAAGAAACCTCTTTCTTTAAAAAAGGAAGACATCTCCTTCGTCCTGGAATGAAAAGCCTCATCCTGAGAGCAGATGCGGCGGAGGCGGAGGAATTGCGAGAAGGGGATGGCATTTTTGCCAGAGACAGGGTGGGAAGAGGAATTGTTCCAGATAGCTGTGAGAGTCCATAGTAGAGGGAAGTGTTTATTTCCTTCCATAGATGCTGCCTGACTTGCTAAGTTCAACCAGCATTTGTGTCCATTTCTCAGTTGTTGGATGATACTGGTCAGTGGGGATCAGAACATGCTAACTTTCATGGTTCAGGAACAACCCTGAGACATGCCAGAGAAGATTTTGCCACATCTCTTCAATGGTAGGATCATGGAAATACTGTATACACTTAAGGTATGGAAGTTATATTCTCATATATTTGCCTTTAATTAATAAATTTGATTTATTTGGAGTTAAAAGAAAAGGAATAATAAAGGTGCTTTAAGTTACTTAGTGCCTTTATGGGTTATTATATAATGGGAAGGAGATAGCAAGGTATATTTGCAAAAACCAGAATTGCTCCTTGTGTTATAGAGTTATATAGCATGGGAACGGGCTCTTTGCTGAACCAAGTCCACAAAGGGCTTGTTAACAAAGGAAACCCATGTTCTTCAGGAACAACAGTTTCTTCCACCAGGCCATCAGACTGCTTAATTCATGCTGGCGCAACTGTATTTCTATGTTATATTGTCTATCCTGTTGTACATAACTATCCTGTTGATTATAAATTGCACATTGCACACTTAGATAGAGATGTAACATAAAGATTTTTACTCCCCATGTATATGAAGGATGTAAATAACAAAGTCAATTCAATTCAAACTCCACGCAGACGAGACCAGAAATAAAGATTGAATGAAGTTGCTGGAGTTGTTTCTGAATCACTGGGTGTGGGGTTTGGGGCTTCTAATAACCCCCATGACGGAGATCCTCAGTGATGGAGGCTGTCTTCTTGAAGCAGTGCACCTTGTTGTTGTTTTCAGTGGTGAACAAGGTTCTTCCCACGATGGAGCTTCCTGAATTGACAAGTTTCTGTGCTCCGTTGAACTGGAGCCTCCATACCAGACTGTATTGCAATCGGTCAAAAGTTCTCCAAGTGCATCCATAGAAATTTGTGAGTGTCTTTGGTGATATACCAAATCCCTCAATCTCCTAATAAAGTGGCATGTCTCTTTGTGAATACTATATCAATGTTTTGGGCCAGGATCTTCCAAAGTGTTGGCGCTCAGGCACTTCAAGTTGCTCTCCCTTTTCACCATTGACGCCATCAATAATGACTGGTGTGTTCACCAAACCTGCCCCTTCCTGAAGTCCATGATTAAATCTCTGTTGGCAAGGAGGAAATGTTATTACTTAAACCCACTGACTGTGGTCTCCCAATAAAGAAGTCAAGGAGTTAGTTGTAGAGGAAAATACAGAAGCCCAAATTTTGAAGCTTGGCGATTAGTACTGATGATGGTGTTGAACCATAATCAATAAACAGCAATCTGACATACAGTAGGTTTTGAAATGTTGAGAGCATTTCAGGAGAAGTGGCATTTACATTGTACAGAATGATTAGTTATGGAGAAGAGCAAGAGCATTTTTGAATATGAAAATACTCAAGTCAAGGGCAGTTAACTTTATTGATTGAGTTGAGATCAGGCCCAGGTTAATTGTAATCAAAAATGGTTAGATAGCATTGTAATAAAAGAGTTAATGGCTTCAAAACATGAGATGGCTCAAATACAGTTGGCTTGCATTTCCAAAGTGGTCAAAGGAAGGATGACAAAATCCAGAGCTCAGGCTAAAATACAGAGTCAGGGTCAAGATAGTGTAAACACAAACAAGACAGGCAAAATGGACTGATGGCAAATATAAAACAGGAATCTATTATTGAAATATTAATTGTTTAAAGTGTTGTCTGAGAAACTTATGGAGTATTTTTTAGTAAGTTACCAGGAAAATTGATCAAGGCAAGACAGTGAATGTTGTCTGCCTGGACGTTAGCAAGGCTTTTGACAAGATCCTCCATGGGAGACTGGTCATCAAGTTTCAGTCACTCAGTATTAAAGGTAAAGGTAGTAAATTAGATTAGGTATGAGACCTGTGACCAGGGCTGTGCTGAAGGGTTCAGTGCTGGGTCTGTTGTTGCCTGTCGTCTATATCAATAATCTAGATTATAATGTAATAAACCAGATTGGAAAATTTGCAGACGACACCAAGATTGTTTAATGGACAGCAAGGAAGACTATCAAAGCTTGCAGCAGGATCTGGAGCAGCTGGGAAAATGGCAGATGGAATTTAATGAAGACAAATGTAAGGTTTTGCACTTTGGGAGGACAAACCAGGGTAGGACTGACACATTGAACCATAGTGCATGGAAGAGTGAGGTAGAACAGAGGTCTCTGGGAATGCGGATCTATAATCCCTTGAAAATCGCATCACAGGTAGCTAGGGTTGTAAAGAGAGGTTTTGGCACACTGACTTTCATAAATCGAAGTATTGATTATAGGAGGTGGGATGTTATGTTGAAATTGTTGAGATGTTGGTTAGGCCTAAATTGAAATATTGTGTGCAGTTTTGGTCACCTACCTACAGGAAAGATATCAATGGGATAGAAAGAGTGCAGACAATTGACAAGGATGTTGCCTGGACTTGAAAATCTAAATTACAGGGAATGGTTGAATTGGCTAGGATATAATACTCTGGAGTTTAGGAGACTGAAGGGAGATTTGATAGAAGGATACAAAATTATGATGGGTATAGATAAGGTAAATGCAAGCAGGCTTTTTCCACTGAGGTTGAATGAGACCACAACTAGAAGTCATGGGTTAATGGTGAAAGGTGAAATGTTTAAGGGGAACATGAAGGGGAACTTCTTCACTTAGAGGGTGGTAAGAGTGTGGAACAAGCTGAGAGCAGGTGGATAATTAGGTTTGATTTCAACATTTAAAGAAAATTTGGATAGGAACATGGATGGGAGGCATATGGAGGGCTATGGTCCAGGTGTAGGACTAGGCAGATTACCAGTTCATCATGGACTAGAAGGGCCAAAAGGCCTGTTTCTGTGCTCTAGTGCTATATGACTCTATGACTGACCACTGAAGATGGAAATTTACCAGAGACAGAAGCATATCTGCAGTACTAAATTAGTGATTTATGCCATTGTTTAACAAGAATGAAGAAGCTGCTTGGATTCTGAATGTAATAAAATCTGGATAAACTGGCAGTGCTAGAAAATGCTGTGGATTTACCATGTGGTCCTGGTGGGAGAAGAAGATCACTTGGATTAGTCAGATTTAACTTGTGCTCCACTAGTTCTAATGGTTTTCTTTGATCAGATAATCCTTGTTCAAAGGATTATCTCTGATAATAAATTTTGGAACCTTGCTCCACAATTAATATGAAATTAAGAACTTTGCAGATATTTAATCTTTCGTTCCCTTTTAAAATAAAGGAATGGCATTAGCAATGTTTTCATTAAATTGCAAGTCTCCCAAGAATTGGGATTAAGCAGCTCATGATGACTGAGCTTGCATTTAAACATCTAAACATCAATTTGACTTTTACCCCACAGCTGTTCTGCGTAGATCAATTGTAACACATGGAGCATACAAAGCGAAAAAAGCTGATGCAATAGCAAAAAGAGTTTACAACAAAAAAACATGCTGAATTGGCAACAAGCCTGAGCTGAGATTTATGATTAAGGCAACATCTTAAAGGGAATTTATTAAGTGGGTCTTATTTCCAACCTATCTCTGGATTTTTTCTGTTTTTGTTATTATATACTCAAATCCACTATTTATTTTCTGTGAAGACTTAAACCCAGTTCTCCATATTTAACAAAATATTCTGAGGTAGCAGTGGGGCATCAATTTAACTTGACTTATTCTGCAGACGCATCTAATACAACTTTGGCTGTATTACAGGAATGACTTTGGTGATAAAGTTATATGCTTTTGAAGGGTAGGAGACCTGTTCAGCAAATTCATTTTTAAAGGAAGTTCCAGGCAGCTGTAACCTTCTTTCTGGCCAAAACTTCTCTTCCCCTCAATGAAAACTGAAAATACTTGAAACGACCCAGCAGGTCAGACAGCATTTGAGAAAGGCAAAACAGGATCAATGTTCCAGAAATGGGGGGGGGGGGGGGGGTAGAAAGTTGGACATTAAACAAGTTTAAAATTGCAGAGGAAGATGGGAATAGGAGACGAGAAGAAAGGTTTTGTGACAGGATGGTAACCAGGCGTGCTTGTGTGGTGTCATCTAAAAGGTTATGATGTAGTCTAGTAAATAACAAAATATCAGGAGGAGCTGTAAATTGGAGATGAATGAAAACTGAAATACTGGAAGAAAAGATAAATGTTACAAATATAAAAAAAGGTGACAGGCAGTGGGGGTTGGGGAGAGGTGGAACATAGAACATAGTACACAGAAATCTACAGCATATTACAGGCCCTTCAGCCCACAATGTTGTGCCAACCATGTAACCTATTCCAGAAACTGCCCAGAATTTCCCTACCTCATAGCCCTCTATTGTTCTAAGCTCCGAGTACCTACCTAAGAGTCTCTTAAAAGACCCTATTGTATCCACCTGGAAGCAGATGAAGTAGAATTCATTGCCACAGATGACTGTGGAGGCTGTCATCTGTCATTGGATGTATTTAAGTTACAGGTTGATATGTTCTTGGTGAGTAAGGGTGCCAGAGGTTACTATTACATATCCCGTGAGCATGATGTAATTATCTTGTGAGCGTTATGTCATTATCTCATGATAGGCATGATGTAATTGTCTCATGATAGTGGGGTGATGTTATGTCACGTGATGGCATGTTCCAAACAGTATTTAAACAAAGCCCGCCACAGTGACGCAGTTCTCATTTTTACTTTAGTGCAGTGTTGTTGTTGCCGGTCGGATGTTTGGAGATGCCACCGGTTTTGTTTGTTGCTCGTTTGTTTTTTCCTTACAGTCCAGTATCGGAGAGTGAAGACGTTATCAGAGTTATCCGAGTTCAAAGGATTGAGTAAAGTTAATGTCGTTCAGCATCTTGGGAATGATCGACCTTTATAATCTTCGTTCGGGAATTGTGGCATGCACATTTGAGTGAAACCCCTGCAAGGTCGAGAAGGTTTGTGTAGTGACCACCCTCCAGTCAAAAAGTCAGTTCCTTTATTTCTTCGTGATTTCTTCGGACAAGGCATCTCTCATCTGTGATCGGCAGATTCGTCATTACTTCGAAGGAATCGTTTCGGGGAAGTCTCTCCTTAATGACTGTATAAATCACATGGACTTTTTGAATTTACCACTTTAAGTCTGTGCTTGGATGAGAACTCGTTAAGAACAGTTTATAAGTTTGACTGTTTGTTCAATATAGTCACCTAACTGTTAACTTCCGGTTAAGTTAGTCGTTCGTTTACTTTTCGATGTTTTGAGCAGAGGTTAATAAATCTCGTGGTTTGTTTATAAACGCTGTCTCAGTTTCATATCTGTTGCTGCTGGCTCATAACATTACAGGGAAAAGACAGAAGAATGGGGTTGAGAGGAATAATAAATCAGCCATGAAAGAATGCCAGAGCGGACTCAATGGGCTGAATGGCCTAATTCTGTTCCTATGTTTTATAATATTATAATCTGAGACTGTCAGATTTAATGTTGAGTCCTCAAGGGTGTAACCTGCCAAGCTGGGAGACAAGACATTATTCCGGATGAGGGGTCAGTGTAGGAGGCCAAAGACAGGGAGAACAGAATAGGAGCTGCATGGACTATAAAAGTGACGGGCATTAAAAAGAAGCTCACCTCCATGGACTGAACAGGATTATCAGCAAAGCAGGCCCTCTTGTCGGCCTTTTAAATCCTGCAGCACTGGTAGCTTTTCCATCCATCACACTAACACCAGATGACTGGGGCTAATTAAGCAAATCCTACAGCCTTGAAAGTTGCAGGGTCTCCCAATGCCCTGTGATCAAGAGCTGGTAATATTGGTTGTCCATGCAAAGGGCAGGCTGTGAAGCGACAAAAATCAACGGCAAGGTTCTGAGGAGTGGCAGTGAGAAGTGAAGTAAGTACACTTGTTGCTTTCAATTAACTTATCAGACTTAGTGGTTTTTAAACAAAAAATTCTTACAATTACCAGCAAAACTTACTGTATATTCTCTTCCAGGCTCTCTCCCAAAAATAATTTCCCACAAATTCAATCCTTGACTAGTTTTGAGCATGTTATTTCTTTCCAGGGTGTAAATAACCATTTCAAAGTTTCCCTCATTAACTGACAAAACATTAGTTACATTGGTCCCAGTTCATAAAATGCATAATAAATTAGTAAGGAGCTTTCTCCAATTCCTCTGAAGGTTTGTTTTTCTATAATAATTTATTTTATCTTTTGTTTTGTTTGGTGACTAATATTTCTGCTGTCAGTGCTACCATAGTCAATCCATCTCTTAAACAAAAGTTCTCATTACTGACAAGTTGGAGTCAGTGCATCCTTATGCTGCAAATGTCTCCTAGGTATGACCTCACCGCCCATTGTAATCCCCGGTTTCAACAGGCATACCAAATCTCAGAACACAAGTATATCACAATGCAGGCAATTTTAACAAAACCTAACTATTCTCACATACAGGAAAATCATGTAAAGCAAAGCCAGAAACAGTTGTGGCTAGCATGAGGAATTTTGAACACAGAATGACAGATGCTGAGAAGTATTCCTTGAAGATCAGGTGTAACAACATTTGTAGCCCATACAGAATTCTCTGTGAATGATGATTAGAACACCATGAAGTAAATGAATGCCATGAAGGTTTTCAGCTCCAACTAGAAGAAACATTTGTCAATGGCAAGTTTTGTGTGCCAGTCAGGTTGATTTGTGGGTTCTGCAGCTTCAACTGCATTAAGGTGGTACTCCTGATACCCACAGTTTGCCAAAGGTTTAGGCCCATACCATAAGATATAGGAGGAGAATGAGGTCATTTGGCTCACGGAGTCTGCTCCCCCATTCGATCATGTCTCTTTCATCTTTCCCTCTCATTCCCATTCTCCTGCCTTCTCCCCCATGAACTTTGACAACTTTACCAATCAAGAACCTACTAACCTCTGCTTTAAATATACCCAATGACTTGGTCTCCGCAGCCATCCGTGACAATTAATTCTTTTAGTGTCTAATAGAAGCTGATACCAAAAGCAAAACTTCACTTCAACATTTTTGCAAATATTTTCTTCAATGCAGGTTATTTGGGTATACTATTATAATCATGGGGAAAATGAATTAGAAACTAATGGCATACAAACCTCTCTGGTCAACTATATCTTACCTGTTTGGTCAAAGCTCTGTTGTGCAGATAAGTGAGTCTCTATCAATGTTAGCAGAGTTCATGAAAGTGAAGCAAGGAACAAAGGACTGGAGGAACTCAACAGGTCAGGCAGCAAAAGTTGAAGGAAATTGACATTCTGCTCTGCAGATACTGCCTGACTTGGTGAGTTCCTCTAGCAGTTTCATCATTGCTCCAGATTCCAGCATCTGCAGTCGCTTGTGTCTTTATGAAAGTACTTGTTGGCTATTTATCTGCAGAAACTTCAAGTGAATTTTCCGAGAATGAAGTACAATGCACGCATAGACCACCATGTTGTGTGCTAACATTTGCACTCAAAAACAAATTCCTGCCCAGTGATTTCATTGAGCAAGGAATGTTGTCAATGCTTATTAGCAAAGCCCTGTATGAGAAAGCTACGAAAAGAACTTGCAGGTGCTGTTACATAATGTTGCTGCCTGCATTTCTTCCTTGCCAATATTTGTCTGGAGTCACTTGGGAGCTCATTTAAAGTGGTATGACGTTGCTCCCAATTTAATGAGATGGAGACCATAACAGTGTGGGAGGAGGCAGACTATTGCCAGGAGGCTCCCTAGCAGTATAATAGTTTTAATATGTTACATTTATTTTTCATCTCCTGCTGAGTTCATTGAATTTTTTTCTTGCATTGTTTCTGTGCCATTTAGTCAAGACTCTTCATGTTTATAGCCTCTGACATTCTTTCCACGCTCTGCACAATATGGCCATTAGAAGCCTGTATGTGTGACAGTGGCTTTCCTTCTTTGTTCCACATTTTACACCATTACACATTCAATGCCTCATCAAAGCACAGTTCCCACATTGTATTAGCCCTTCTGCCTGATTTATTTATTTACTATTCATTGAGATGCAGCATGAAGCCACGCAGCCCAGCAATCCTCTGATTTAATCCTAGTCTAATCACAGGACAATTTACAATGACCAATTAATTTACCAACTGGTACATCTTTGGACTGTGGGAGGAAACCCACATGGTCATTGGAGAAGGTACGAGCTCCTTACATACAGCAGTGAGAATGTAGTAATAATTTCCCTTGGACTGTTGAAAGAAGAATTCTTCCTTCTTGGCACTTATTTGAAGAAAGGTGGACTACTGGTATCACCAAATAGGGCAAGACTTTCCAGGATAGTTTTCAGCAAATTACATATTCCCAGCAGATGAAAGCTCCTTCAATGTACAACATTTACTTTGCAATCTCTTTGAGAGACACAAGAAGAGCAGTCACAGGATACCAAAGGCATCAGAGCAATGACCTCATTCCTTCTGACTGTAGCAGACCAGAGCTATTAGTGGCTGACCATGTTAGTCACTAACCTGGAAAATATTCCTGCTTGTGTTGTAGCTCCCCTGCATGGTGTCAAGAAAAATCAGTCTTTAGGCAATAGAGAAGTGGTATTAACTTAGGGTAGACAACATGGGTCAGACAGTCTGAGCTTGCAATAAACTAATCATACTTAGTCAATCAAATTGAAATCCTTGAAAAAGGATAAAAAGTTCAATTGGTGTGCTTTACATGAATTTACAACAACAATTAATGGGAAAACAAATTAGAACTAAAATAATGACACAAGGAATAAATTGGAAATAGCTACAGTGATAGGGAACAACTTTAGCCACAGAAAGAAAAGGATTAAATTGAAAGGATCTTCATTCAATTGGAAATTTATGAGGAGCATTTCCACAAATATTTGATTTTGCATCTAGAATCACAGAATATAAAACCAGAGAGATAATGTTGGACTTTTATAAGTAATTGGACTGGCATACTATTGGGTGCATTTTCTCACATAACCATAATGGCCTTTTAGGCCTCAGGCTATTTTAATAAATATGAATGAAGGACATAGGTAAAATGGAAGAGTTTGTTGAAGAATCATAATCAAGTTTATTACACTGACATACTGTGTCATGGAATGTGCTGTTTTGCAGCAGTCATCCCGAACAAGACAAAAATTATTGTAAATTACAAAATTAAATACTGTAAGAATGGGATGATTTTTTTATTCAGCTAGGTTAAACAATGGTCATGTGAAACAGAACAGAGCTGCGACCTACTTAATATTCCTTTCTTCAGATGCGTCAGAAGGAAAATGGATGCCAGTTGCAGATTTACATGCCTCAATGACCCGGAGAGCTATGTTGGCTGGAGTCAGGGTTTTATGCTTTGACTCTTGGTAGGGTCACCCATGCCAAACAGGTCAAAGGGAAGAGGTCAGACTAAGAGTGGGCCACCAGTTCTCCAGGTTTGGGGGTTCAGCTCAGGGCTAACAACACTGACTGGTCAAACAAAATTGTTATGGTAACAGCAAATGCGAATCCTTCTACATCTGAATGTGACAGTATTCCTGAGTCTCCACCCAGAACTTACAATACTGACAGTAGTGAAAACCGAGAGGAAGCTACTGACATGATGAAGGAAGCCCCGAATGCCATCAGGGATGGAGGACTTTGATTAAGTAAGTAACAGCTGTAACGTTCAGTTATATTGGCTCGTGTATGTCTAGGGGAAATCCAGCCCAGCACCCGCCTTAATACTCCCCACAGGGTCGGTTGCCGCCCGAATCAATCACAAACATCAATCATCAGCCAGCACACCCAGTAATTTTTAACAAATACACTTTATAGATATTACTAATTCTATGACATT
Organism: Mobula hypostoma; assembly: GCF_963921235.1. NCBI lineage: Eukaryota > Metazoa > Chordata > Chondrichthyes > Myliobatiformes > Myliobatidae > Mobula > Mobula hypostoma. The sequence continues at coordinate 33,833,480 of NC_086099.1, read as the reverse complement.
AATATACATTTGATACAGAGAGGAAAGTAATGAAAAAAAAAGACGCCAACACTTATCAAAGTCCAAGTTCTTTGCGCGCTACGTTGGAGCTCAATTCCACGTCAGACGACCACCCGAATTCCGTCGACTCACAGCTCGGGACCACCCTGAGTGATCGACCGGAGCCTCTCCACACCTCCGCGGTCTTCCTCGTCTCTCCTCCAACTCCCCGCCAAAACTCAGTCCACAGTCATATCATACAGCATGGTATCCGAAAACAAAACGATACATAACCATCCATTGGCTAATGGAACTCTGTTATCTCATTTTAAAGTAAAACCAACTGTTAGCGCAAACTCTCTTCAGCGTTAAAGCACAACAAAGCCGCATTCCCCAGATTAACATAACAAAGTCGCCATTTTAAATGTAACAAAAGAAAGACCCCGTACACAGCCATTAAGTAAGTTATGTGCCTTCCAGGGATTTATTAGGAGGGATGGGCTCAACTTGACTGTAATTTGGAATTGCTCTGGTTACTGATTATTTTTTCTCAAAAGCCTAAAATGAAATCTGCCATAATTTCTAAAACAACACAGATTCAGATTCAGATTCATTTATCTCGTGTACATCAAAATGTACAGAGAAATGTGTCATTTGCGGTAAAAGGCAGCACATTCAAGACATCCAACACAACCAACACACTCAACACATGCAACAACAACAAAATGAGCTCCTTTCCTATCCGTCCCATCCTCCTATCCTCCCACCTACCCACTCACTCACACACTCACACAGGCCTCCAACACAAGGACAGACTGTCTCCAGGTCTTCGTCCCCAGATTCTCAGACTCACAGACACCAGGCCTCCAATTTCAGACACCAGTCACAACTTTGATCTTCGAGCCTCCACTTCCAAACTTGCACTGACCTCTGACCCCAATGACCTGGGTCCTTATGTCTCCTTCAGAACCTCTGGACTCCTTTGTTCTTCTACCTTCAGTCTTCAACCTTCATCTTTGCCCTCCAGAGTTGGAGGGAGTCTACAAAATTCAATAGTGTTGATCCAGCTGGACAGGAGAGGTTTTGCAACACTAATAGAGGAGGGGCTGAAGTTTTCTGCTCAGAAAGGCCTGTCCCTTTAGAACTATTCAGAAGCACAGTTCCAGCTCCTAAATATGTGATGGGAACTACTACTACGTCGACTACGTACTACTACGTCGACTCAGACCTAGGGGGCCGGCGTCAGGCACGATGACAGACTCTCCACTTCTCCCTCTCCCTCTCCCTTCCCTTTGTGATGGGAAATACACCTGGAATTGTCTGTTTTCAAGAAAGAGTTTACTGAATTCTGCCATCTTCTTTAAGCTGGGCTAATCACACTGCCTGCAGAGATGAAAGCTATGTAGATACAGCACATCTTAGCTTCTCAATGCATTCCACATCTTCTCAATTACAGCAAATTGCTACATTCCAGTGTGACAGGGGTTTGGTTCTCAAGGAAGGAGAAGCTCAACTCCTAAACTACAAAGTAACAGATAGAATAAGAGTGTGGATTTGCCCAGATTGCAGACTTCCAAAAGGCTCAGGTAACAGTCTAAACACCATTGGTCACAGACCTCCATTGAGAGAGAGAGAGAGAGAGAGAGAGAGAGAGAGAGACCCCCTCCACCACTACTCTCTACTCTCTATGACCAAGTCAATTTTTGTGTCCAGTTTAGATCTCATGTAATTTAATCTTATGGATTGGTGTCTCATGAGAGACTTTGTCAAATGCTTTACTAATGTCCTTGTAGGTGCCCTGGTCACATCAATCACCTTTATCATATCCTAAAAACCTTAATCAAGTTTCTGAGACAGGATTCCCTATAAAAAGACATCCTGATTTTCCCTAATAAGTCTATCCTTTTCCAAATATAGGGAAATTCCATCCGTAAGAACATTTTCCAATAATTTCCCTGCCCATGATGTACAATTCATTAGACTAGTAGATTCCTGATTTGTCCCTTTTGCTCTTCTTAAACAAAGGAACAACGCTGGCTATTCCACAGTTATCTGGGATCTTGCCCATTGCTGACATCTTTAAGAGGTGGCGCCTGGAGCCACAAGAAGACACCTTCCATCACTAAGGAATCACACTATCTGGTACGTGCCCTCAACTCCTAACTTCAATTGGGGAGGAACTGAATTGACTTTATTTCTTACATCCTTCATATACATCAGGAGTAAAATGCTTTATGTTACATCTCCGCCTGAGTGGGCAATTTATAGTCATTTATAATAAATAGCATGTGTAACCAGGTGACCATCGGATCTTATTCAGTATCGTTAAAAGTGTACTTAGGCGTCCATCCAGGTAATGCTAGAATAGTTGTTTGTGCCTTTAAGGGAGATGGTGATGTCATTACGCGCACACAGGATAGTGGGGAGACCATTTTGCTTTCTGCTGAAGACGTGGTAAGGCGTTGGAATTGGGTTCTTCTCAGAGTGTGCTGGGCATGGTGAGGAAATATTTTCTTGAGTAAGTGACTCAACGCTGGATTGCGTGGCTTGGGCAAAGTTCCTCACCAGCCAAATAGAATTGCCACTACCGTATTTGTACCGTATTAGTACCGCATTAGTTCTGGTATTTTTATACTGCATACGCGATTTTGTTCTTACACAAGGGTGTGGATCGAAAGTTAAACTGAGATTGTAATGGCAAGAACTGGTTGTAAATTCGTTCGTTTTGTTTCGCGACCCTCTTCTGGCACTTAAATATCGAAAACCGATGAAGGAATTAAAACCCGAAAAAGTCTTTGTTGTCCTGAGTGTGTACTTTTCTCCAGGCTACAAAATATGTACAACAGAACGATCGATATAACATAGAAATTGTATCAGCATGAATTAGTCGGTCTGGTGACCTGGTGAAAGAGGCTGTCCCAGAGCCTATTGGTCCTGGCTTTTATGCTGCGATATCGTTTCCTGGATGGTAGCAGCTGGAACAGTTTGTGGTTGGCGTGACTCGGGTCCCCAATGATCTCTTGGGCCCTTTTTTGTAAATGTCCTGAGAAGTGGAAAGTTCACATCTACAGATGCGCTGGGCTGTCTGCACCACTCTCTGCAGAGTCCTATGATTGAGGGAGCCTGAAGATCCACACTTGGTGATTCAGAAACAGCATCTTCCCCTCAGTCATCACATTTATGAATGGCCCATGGACCCATCAGCACTACCTCATTATTCCTTTTTTCCCATTCTTTATATACTTCTGTAATTTATAGTAATTTCATGTCTTTGCACTGTGCCACTACTGTGAAACAAGAAATTTCACCTCACCATATTCCAGTGCTAATAATTCCAATCCTGATGTAAAAATTTCTGTCAAGGCCCCAGCAATCTTCCTCCTTACTTCCTTCAGTATCCTCGGATAGATTCCATTAGGCCCTTAGGACATCCATCTGAATGCTTCTCAATACAAACATCTCCTACTTCTTAATGGCAGTATGTCCTAGGACATCAACACATTCCTCAGAATTAGAATCAGATGTATTATCCCTGACATATATCATGAAATTTATCGTTTTGTGACAGCAGTACACTGCAACACGCAAACATTTACTGTAACTTGCAAAAAGAAATACTAAAAAATAAATAAGTAATGTAAAAAGAGAGCAAAATTCCCTAATCTCACTATTATCTATGTCCGTTCTCATTGAAATATTCATGAAGGATTTTGCCTACATCATCTGGCACCATGCACAAGTTCCCACCTTTGACCTTGAAGGCACGTATCCTCTTCCTATTTACTCTCTTGTTCCTAATATACCTATCAGATGCCTTGGGATTCTCCTGAATTCTACTTGCCAAGGACATTTCATGACTGCTTTTCGCATTCTTAATTCTTTGTTTAAGTTATTCCCTGCTTCCTTCATATTCTCCCAGGGCCTCACCTAATTTCAGCATTATAAACTTTACATATGCTTCCATTTGGCTTTTTGCTAAACTTAACAACATTTCCTGTCACTCAAGGTTCCCTAGCCTTCTCATCTTTATCATTCATCTTCACAATAACATGCTGGTTTAGAAATAACTGACCTTCAAAAACTTGTGCATATCAGATGTGGATTTGTTCACCCAATCTTCTTTCATCAGTTTCTACTCAATACTTCCCCCAGTTTCACACTTTCACCCAACACCCATTGCCCAAATGCGTGCAGGTCAAAAGTCTGGACTCTACAATTTATGTTCTCGATATTATTTATGTACTTTTATTATTTGCATGCTTTTTCTGCACATTGGTTGTTTGTCAATCTTTGTTGTTTATAGTTTTTTTTGCTTTTCATAAATTTTATTGTATTTCATTATTTTCAGGTAAGTTCCTGCAAGAAAATGAATCTCAAGGCGACATTTGCGCACTTTGAATTGTAGTTTCTTACTTCCAGAAGCTAAGTTGAGACTTCCTGATCTCACTTCATTTAGAACCCTTAACATTCAAAGTTTTTCTGTATCCACATCCCAGGGTGAATTCTTCCCTACATCAGATGATGTAGGTTGAAAGGATATTGTGGTACTCTTATCCTTATCCATAACTATTAGTGGGAGAATGACATTGCCCTATGTGCCAGCATAGACTGGTTATGGACTTTCAGTAGTAGTGGTGCATAATGGCCACCTCTACTCTGAGGGGCTGTATGACTTTAATTACGATAGGATATTTTCAACTAGTATAAGGGTTTCCTCAAGTTACCTCCTGTTACATTAATTCATAAACTGTGCAATCAGCATTGCTTCTACAAAAAAATATAATTGCCTGAGATGTGCACATAAAGCCAGAACAAACATTCATTGCCCAACACATGTTGTCTTTCCAATTGCATTTCCAACTCCAAACATGTAACATGATTAATAATAAAAATATGCTACCTAAATATAATAAACAAATAAAAACAACTTTCTCCAGGTCTGGTCTGCAATTCGATTCATAAAATGTTTCAGTAACATAGCACAAACATAACCTAATAATACACTTAAAAAGTAAATTGCACAATTCACACTGCTAATCCCCGCGGGTGAAAAAACATCTATAATGAGTCATGGTGTTTCTATGGCAACATGATGTACAGTGCTATTTATGTATCAGACCAGCCTTTAGTAATTGAGATTTTTGAATGTCCTAATGTACCCTGTAAGAATTGGACAGGACAAAACTGCTTGGTGGAATTACTTATAATAGAAAATACTCCACCAACAATGGATGAAAAACTGTTCAATTATCAGTGCAAAGGAAGGTAAAATTATTGCCTGTAATATTAAATAAAGATTTTAAAGAATCTTGTGTATTTCCTCATCTTTTAGCTGCTAACAGGGCCTGCGTGCTAGATATACAAAAATTACTAATCTTTTGCTTTATTCCTCGAGTAGCTATTACTCCTGTATGGCTCGGAATGGGCACTATTTTGGCACCATTTTCGTACAGAAATTGCCACAAATGATTTCCAGTAGAATCATTGAAAAGAAATCCAGGAACAAGACTTTTGGCCAGTTCTCCCCTTCCTGATGCCAGAGAATACCGAAGCCAATTGCTCTGGACAGCTGTGATTGCCAACGGCACAGATTAGAAATCCAAACTCAAGCCACATGGTCAGACATTCCTGAATGCATTTGTGCAATAGATGTTTGGGTGATAAAGAAGTCCTCTGAGAAATTATTGCTGCCATTTCATGCTAGCTCATCACCTCACTTCATTTTCAGAGATCAATAGCATACAATAGGCAATAGGTGATGAATTTCCCAATAATTTACTGTGATAATCAAACTATTTTATTGCAAACATAAACCTCTAGATACTTTATCACAAAACTATGAATTGTCATTTCCTTGTGATAAAAAGCAATTTCCTAGTTTAAATGACAGAAAAACGCTCTTGCAATGAAATATTATGCTATTAGTATAAAGTAAAATAAGGAAATTTGGGAGTTGAGAAATACAACATCCTTTCATCTCAAAGATTTTGGAGAGACTTCATCCTAGGCTCTCAGTAATAAAAAAATTCTTTAAACTCTAAGGACCCCAGATGAAATGTGTTCAGGAAGTATCAGCTTAGCTGTAAGTGTGAATTTACAATTTAAAATTGCCCAAACTTTTAACACTAAATGGAAATCATTAAATGTTACTTCAAGGGGGTTGATACAAGAAAGACTAAATTAATATGGTGGGAAGTCATCTTAACCTGAGAAATTGACTATATTGAAATAGATTATCACTTTGACACATTAAAATAAACATTAAATTACCTAATATGCTCCAGATCAGTGTGAGTGAGCAGTTGATCAAACCATAATTAGCTTAAGTTTATTAGAAATAAAAATAGTGGACATTGAGCTTAGCTGCTACTGAATAATCTTAAAGTTTTACCTAATCATCTTTTGCTGTGTACCGTCATTGTCTTTTTCCCAATTATTAATTTCTATTAATACACAAGTACTAAATTATTCATTGGCAACTTCACAATATAAATACTGGATACAAGATCTACCACATAGCTACAGCAGTTCATAAGTTAGAGGGATCCTGATCAAAAACAGAAGCAGACTTACTTACATGTTATGCATAAACTAATCTTCAAAATCCTGAAATATTTTGATGATGTATCTTTGTCAGGTAAGCTGCTGAAATCTCATAAATGTTTCACCTTCCTAACAAGACTTTTCATTGTTTCTAATTCCTCATTCCACAACATTCATCTAACATTTCAGCTCTCCTTGTGAATTTAAACTCAATCTCAGTCTTACAGAATTTATTATTTAAAGCTCTCATACCTTTGCATAAACCGTTAAGTTCAACACATATACAGGAAACAAGAACTACCCAATTGGCTCAATGGGTTAACTTTGTTCTTTGTGTTCCATGTAAGCCTTCTCCATTAATTTTTCTTTAACTTCAAGATATATCATCCCTTTATTTAATAAAGACAACTGATATGTTCATTCCTATGCCCAGAGTGGTCTAGCAAAGATGTTACATAATTGTAATATGGCATCCTTGTTTTTCAATTATTTTCCTAAAAATCAATCCCAATGATTTTTTTTTGTATGATGTGCCTTTCTCTTAAACTTGTATCAATACTTTTATTGATGATCTCAGTATCAATATTTCCAGTCCATTGGTTCCTTTACCAAATGCACACATTGCTTTTCCAAGGAATATGTTGCCTCCCTCTTAAATATGTGACTTCATACTTTATTCAGTTCATCTACCAGTTAAACACACACATTCTCAAAGGTTATTATGTACACTGCACTTCAATGACTTAAGCTTTGTTCCTCTGTAAGCGCAAGAGATTCTGCAGATACTGGAAATCTTGAAAAACACATGCAAAGTGCTGGATGAACTCAGCAGGCCAGGCAGCATCTACGGAGAGGAATGATCAATTCCTGATGAAGGGTCTCAGCCCAAAACATCAACTGTTTATTCCTCTCCGTAGGTGCTGCCTGACCTGCCGGGTTCCTCCAGCATTTTGAGTGCGTTGTTCCTCTGTACTGAGTTCCTCATACATGCTTCCTTCACTCCACAAATATGTGCCTCAATCCCTTCAGGAATTCCCACCTCAAATCCCATGGTCTCCATTGCTCATTCCTCAAAGAATATCCTCCTTAAAATCTGCTCTTTTTGAACAAGCTTCTGGTGACCAGATCTTTTCTTCTTTGACTCAAAGTCTCCCTTTTCCATGCGGTATGCAATCAAAATATTGCAATGATATTTAAATGACTTTGTACTTTAAAAACAGTAGGAAACCACAAGATTACAATTCCAGAAGCAATCACTCGAATTAATAAATCTGTCTGGTGTCACAATGCAGATGATCATTATAAATCATTCTGACAATAATCTGACAGCTGCAGGTTACTTATGTCCCATATATTATAAAGAAGTGACTAAAAACATCTGATCATTCTTATTGTTTCTCTATTCCAAGGACTACTCCAATTCAAATACTTAGGGCAGCATGGCACATAACCTTATTACAGTGGGTTCAATTCTGCCATTGTCTGTAAGGACTTTGTATGTTCTTCCTGTGACAGCGTGGATTTCCTCCAGGTGCTCTGGTTTCCTCCTACATTCCAAAACACAAGTAAGGGTTAAAAGGGTAAACATGAGGAAATCTGAAGATGCTGGAATTTCAAGCAACACACATAAAAATTGCTGGTGAACACAGCAGGCCAGGCAGCATCTAAAGGAAGAGGAACAGTCAACGTTTCGGGCCGAGACCCTTCGTCAGGACTAACTGAAAAAAGAGATCGTAAGAGATTTGAAAGTGGGAGGGGGAGGGGGAGATCCAAAATGATAGGAGAAGACAGGAGGGGGAAGGATGGAGCCAAGAGCTGGACAGTTGATTGGCAAAAGGGATATGAGAGGATCGTGGGACTGGAGGCCTAGGGAGAAAGAAAGGGGGGGGGAAGCCCATATTGAGTGGGACAGAGGGAGAAAAAGGAGAGAGGGGAAAAAAATTAATAATAAATAAATAAATAACGGATGGGGTACAAAGGGGAGGTGGGGCATTAACGGAAGTTTGAGAAGTCAATGTTCATGCCATCTGGTTGGAGGCTACCCAGATGGAATATAAGGTGTTGTTCCTCTAGCCTGAGTGTGGCCTCATCTTTACAGTAGAGGAGGCTGTGGATAGACATATCAGAATGGGAATGGGATGTGGAATTAAAATGTGTGGCCACTGGGTGCCCATCCTCTAGGCTTTCCCCCTCCCCCTTTTCTTTCTCCCTCAGCCTCCCATCCCACGATCCTCTCATATCCCTTTTGCTAATCAACTGTCCAGCTCTTGGCTCCATCCCTCCCCCTCCTGTCTTCTCCTATCATTTTGGATCTCCCCCTCCCCTCCCACTTTCAAATCTCTTACTAGCTCTTCCTTCAGTTAGTCCTGACGAAAGGTCTCGGCCCGAAACGTCGACTGTACCTCTTCCTAGAGATGCTGCCCGGCCTGCTGCGTTCACCAGCAATTTTTATGAGGGTTAAAAGGATAATTGGTTACATCGGGTGGCCAGAATGGCCTGCTACAGTGCTGTATCTCAAAATAAAAAATGAATAAAACAAAATAAATAAAAACTAAACAGAAGTCTCATCTCTGGCTAAGATAACTCTTGTACCAACCACATAGCATTTTCAAATTGCAATGAAGAGCAATTCCACCTATGTATAAGCAGACTGTAGACTGGAATTGTTTTATTATCAAATGACTTTATAGAAGATAATTACTTATGAAATAGCATGTAAATGGAAAGGGAAGACTGACCAGAAAACCATCCTCCATGAATTCATCAGTTCTGGTTTGAATGAGTATTGTTATACATCACTAATGTAATGATTGTTTAATAGGAGGTCGGAATGTTAGTTTAGGTATTATATGATATCCCAGAGCAAAGAATCAACATACAGAAAGACAGCTGATGAAATATACATTAGCTGGATTTAGACAAGATGCACTGAATTGCTGTGCACTGTAGAATTCCAAAAAACGGCTGCAGAAGTGCCTGCTGCCTCCGTCTCAAATGTGAATACATTAGCATCTCAAAATGATCCAAATTCAAGGAGTTACTGAACCTCCAGCTTTGACTTTAATTCTGTATCATTAACACTAATAATACAGAAATTGCAGCTTTGTTCCAATATAATTTGTATTTTTTAGACTGTAGAAATGTAAACATAATTATAACTAGAATATAAATTTCAGTGTGCATCATTTGTGATTGGGGAGCAAAAGTGAACCAACTATGAGGTGTGAAATTCCTAGTGTGTATTTAAATTTAGTTGTTTCTGAGAAATGCTAAATATTAATTTGAAGATACTGATTTCCACCATCAACTAGTTGCTTCTGGATTGTATTTTTGAATTTAGAAACATTGGCTTACTTTTTCAATAATGCTGTATTTTGTTTTTAACAAGCACCCATAAAAAAGTTAGCTTAAATGCAAAAGTTATAAATTATTATAACTCTCCACGACACTATGGTTTGGATTTTAAATCTTTGAGGTGTACTTCAATACAATAACCTCCATGATAAAAACCTGCTGCCTTAACAACGTTGGTTGCATATTCAGTTGCCTAGCAACTCACTGAAAATGTCTCAGTGGCTGTGCATTCAGTTTTTTTTTCCACTTTTTGTTCTTGCCAAGCAATTTTTTTATACCAATGAAAATGGCCAGGGAACATGTAATGCACATTTTTAAAATCTTCCAATTAATAAATTTTAGGGTATTTATTGAGCTGGTCCTCCGCTGTTTGACATTGTAAACTCTCAGCTCACTCATATTTTTAAGACGCACTTGGCACAGTCCCAGAGAGAGAGGAATTGCTGAAGCATCAGTCTGAAACCAAGGTGAAAACCTATTAAAGCTGCCATTCAGAATAGGTCAGATCCTGCTCAATCTGAACCCCACTCCTGTGCTCACCCTTGAACGTTGTTCTTGGTTGCACTTCTCACTAGTGTCTCTGTGGTTCCAATCAGCCTTGTGGCTTCGCTGTCCTAATTATTAATAGCAGTCAGACCTCACATGGTGTACCCTTGAGGGACAGCTCAGGCCACTCGAATGATCTCTTGGCAGCTCACCACCATCAAGGGTCCTTGGGATGTTTTTTAAATAGTCGTAATATTCAGAGCCATTTAATCTCAGTCCAATAAAAGTTAAATATTGAAATAAATAACATTCAATATTTAATAATTACAAACTATTTGAAATGAATTGAAAACAGCATGCAAATGAAAGCATTTACCTGCACTTCTCTTTTTGTCTAGATTAACCACTCCATTAAAATGAAAGGGACCAGGCTGCCACACATTCCTGGTGTAAAGTTGATCAGCCAGTAATCTGCATTCCTGACATATGAAATTCTGACTTCCATGTTACAATGTGTTGGTATGGAAGTGAGAAAAGGGCTGATCTGTGAGAAGGATGTTGCCAAGCAAATTCTTAGACAACACGGTTGCGGTAGGAGTTAGACAAATTGGAAGAAAGGGCAAAGAAGTGGCAGATGGAATATAGTGTTGGGAAATGTTTGATGTTGCGTTTTGGTAAAAGGAACAATAGTGCGGACTGTTACCTAAATGGGGGAAAGGTGAAAACATCAGAGGTGCAAAGGGACTTAGGAGACCTCATCCCAGAAGGTTAATTCACAGATTGAGTCTGTGGTAAAGAAGGCAAAAGAAATATTGGCATTTATTTCAAGGGGAATAGAATATAAAAGCAAGGAGATAATGCTGAGCCTTTATAAGACCCTAGTCAGGCCGCACTTGGAGTATTGTCAACAGCTTCAGGCTCCTTATCCCAGAAAGATGTTTTGTCATTCGAGAGAGTCCAGAGGAGGTTCACGAGGATGATTCTGGCACTGAAGGGGTTAAGAGATGAGGAGTGTTTGACAGCTTTGGGCCTGTACTCACTGCAATTTAAAAGATTGTGGGGAGGGGGGGGGATCTCATCGAAACATACCCAATGTTGAAAGGACTAGATAAGGTGGATGTGGAGAGGATGTTTCCTCTGGTGGGGGTATCCAGAACTAGAGGGCACAGCCTCAAAATTGAGGTGCGACCTGTTAGAACAGGAATAAGGAGGAATTTTTTTAGCCAAAGAATGGTGAATCTGTGAAATGCTCTGCCACAGACTGTGGTGGAGGTCAGGTCCATGGGTATATTTAAGGCAGATGTTGATAGATTCCTGATTGTATGGGGCATCAAGGGATATGCTGAGAGGGCAGGTATATGGGGTTGAGTGGAATTTGGGATCAGCCATGATGAAATGGCAGAGCAGACTCGATGGGCTGAATGGACTAACTCTGCTCTAGAGTCTTATGTTCTAAGCCATATGAGGTGCAGGGAGATTGACCTTAGTTCAAAGGAGCAATTAATTAACATGAGAAAATGCTGTACTGTGCTCAGGACAGATGGACCAAGTGAAGTGTTTTTGACTGTGAAGTCTGTGATAACCTTCTTGTTAATGTTAAGAAGTACATGTTGCCAAGTGGAAAAGCAAACTGAGGATAACTAAGGAAACCTATACACCTTCTTTTCATCTGTGAAAACTGATACAAAAGGATACTTCAATAATTTCAATAGAATTTTGTTGAAATTAACTCCCATAATTGCTCTTCCTTTACGTTCACAACAGAGATATCATTTAATAAATGTGCTCAAGAGCAATATTTACCATCTCAGGAGAACTTATCACTAGTTTCTGGAAAGGTCCCTCTTTAAGGCACTTCAAATTAATTAGTAAGCTCCAACTCAATTAAGAAATAACCACAGGCAGGTCAGACTATAGAGTAATTTAATTGGTGGCATTAAGGAAGAAACACTCAGCAGTAATTTATTCCCATGTAGAGTTGCAGTGTAGAACTGAAAGTTAATTAAGTAAGTGCAGAGCAAACAATCTACATCTTTATCCATTCTGCAAGTACAAGGCATTATCAAACACACCCATTTTTTTTTCAAATTGGTTAGTCTCTTTATTGCTGAATAGGCTGATTACAACCGATAAATCAGAGCCATAAATGGATTAGCAGTCCCAATGTTGGTACTGATGGCTGGGGAGAGGCAATTCATCTCAGGAGCATATCAACTGACCTCAATGAACTTGGGGCTAGGGAGGGGAAAAATAATTATCTAGTGCTTTCGGTCACACTTTTTATCCAGCAATCCTTGCTGGACAAAACGTGTGTGTGAACTTTAGGTAACAGGAATAAGTTCGTCTTTGGAAGCCTCCGGTTTCAGAGATGAATTCTACATCTCTGAGTGAGTGAAGGAGATGCCTGAAAATACAGGCTAGCTGCTTTTACACAGTAACTTATCAGCTCCTGCCTAGACAGTGTGCTGAATTGGACTTGGGCTGTTATCTTGATTACACATTCCCATGCTGTTATTTTTTGTAACTCCAAAACATTAAACTAATTAAAAGGAATACACGTCAGTCCAAAATATGAGTTGAATTTTGAGTTTACTTTAAGCAAGGCATGCATGTATCATATGGTAGGTAGCACCATGACATATGCAATTCACGTATTTTACATACGGTCCATAATGAATTATAAAAACAACAAAGAATGGTTAATCAAACAACATGTTTACAAGATTACTCAAATATTACTGAAATATTAAGTACACGACACATGGTTTTAGAAGGGCCTTGGAATGAAACTTTCCCTGAACTTCATTAGGTTCTCCTGTAAGGTAAAGGGAAAGGTGACAGTAAATGGTAGCCATGATGGAAAAGCAGATGGGTATGTCTATTCATGTTCACTCCTTGTCTGTTACTGTGCTCAATTTATCTGTTGGATTTTGAAGGGACATCATGTTAATTAATGAGAGAAACATTGAATTTCCTCTGCATTCCTTCAAGATGTTTGGAAACTTGCTTGTGGAATTAATTTCATGAGCAAGTCCTGCCTTAAGTAACTTATGTGTGGAGAAGAGAGCATCAACAGCACCAGGGTAAACAATTGTTAACTGCAAATACAAAACAGACTTACTACAGCTATTTTGAGAGCAGACAGATTTCCGGTCCCTTGTCTCCATGTCAAGTGTTGGGGTCTAAATTTAACATTGTTGTGCTCTTTTTATGGGCCCAAATCTCCTCCTAAAATTACTGGTATAGCTGAGTTGAGGTACAAGCCATATGGGGAATTCAGTACCACTGCTGAATGGTCAGAGTATTTTTGTTTCAGTCTGCTAGCAGTTGGATTAAAGGAGCCTCACTTGATTTCATCTCATGATACTACATTGATACCAGATGTCACAGGCTGCAGCTAAGACCTGCATATTGAAGACAGTTTCCTACCAACACTCTGCCCTTCTCTCCAAACCTATCAGCCTTCATCTGGGAGTAGCAGAGTTATATCAGAAAAAAGGCAAAAATTATTATTAATATTTAAATGTACAGCCCCAAAACTAATTTTTATGCATTTCTTTCCAAAAATGCAAATAAATGAATGATTCAAGGTAGCTCATCTTATTGGGAAAGGAAACAAACACAGGACTTACCAGCAATGGCCGTACTGTCTAGTTCAGTTAAACAACAAGCAATGCTTGAAACAATAGGGCAGAAAAATCCACCCTAATTTTTCAAAAATGTAATACTAGTAAGATTATTTCCTGCATTGGTAACAGAAGGTAAATATTTAAATAGTGCTTTAAAACATGGGTTATACCTTTGCAAAAAATCTGCAATAAATATGGATAGCAGCTGTTTCCTCTGGGAAAGATGCGCCCGTTTGAGGGTCAATTGGCTGCTCTAGATTGCCCCTCCTGTATTTGGGTGACAAGAAAATTCAAAAGAGTGAGTTAAATTAGTGGAGATGTGAGAGGGGAAATGGAATAGTGTAGTTGGGTTCTTGATGGTCAACCCATATACGATGGCCCATTGGCCCTGTTTCGGTGACTTTTTGTTGTAACGACCCTATGACTCATTCAATGATCTTACTCTTTATCCGCACAGAATTGTTTCTTAAATGTAATGTTGTTTTCACCTTCCACTAGCACATGCAGAAGTCCATTCCATGTAGTGTTCACAGGTTGTAAGCGCCAGCTGTTTTCACCCCTTCCAGTAGTTTGACCCTGGCACAATCTTGCCTGTTTTGTCGCAAGTTAGTTTATTAGATACTTAATATTTTGTGCAGTTTATTGTCTTCATGTTATTGAAAGATCATGTTAGCACATACACTCAGTAGCTACTCCATTAGGTGACTCCTGTGGCTAATGAATTCATTGTCTTCTGCTGCTATAGCCCAACCACTTTAAGGTTTGATGTGTTGTGTATTCAGAGAAGCTCTTCTGCACACTACTGTGGTATCATGTGGCTATCTGCGTTACTGTCACTTTCCTGTCAGCTCGAGCCAGTCTGGGCATTCTCCTCTGGCCTCTTTCATTAACAAGGTGTTTTTGCCCACAGAACTGCTGCTCACTGGATGTTTTTGTTTTTTTTTCATGCCATTCTCTGTAAACACTAGTGACCACTGTGCATGAAAATCCCAGGAGATTAATAATTTCTGAGATGCTCAAACCACCCCATTTGACACCAACAATCATTCCTTGGTCAAAACCACTTAGATCACATATATTGCCCCTTGTAATGTTTGGTCTGAACAACAACTGAAACTCTTGAGCAAGTCTACATTTATACATTGAGTTGCTGCCCCATGTTTGGCTGATTAAATATTTGTATTAATGAGCAGGTGTGCTTTATAAAATGTCCATTGGGTGTGTCTCTCTATGAAGGTTAAAAATCAGCTGCTTTTTTTTCATTGGATGTTTCCATTGGCAAAATCTTCTGACCATATGATCCCAAAAAATTCAAGGGAACAAGAGTACAGGACATGGTTCAAGTGAATGGGCAATAAGTTTAGATGAAATTAACAGCACAATCACATTTAAAATATCTTTCTTTCATTCCCTGCCTGCTGGCTGACCAGCTACCAAGCATCGTGTTCCAGAACAGTCATAGTATTTAAGGGGAATCTAAAGGAAAACTTCTTCACTCTAGGGGGTGGCATGAGTGTGGAATGAGTCTCCAGTGGAAGTGCTAGGTAAGGATTCAATTGCAACATTGAAGAGAAGTTTGGATAGGTGAATGGATGAGAGGGATATGGAGGGCTATGGTCCAAGTACAGATAGATGGGATTAGGCAGAAGACTAAGTCAGCATGGCCTAGATGAGCCAAATGCTTCTGTACCATAGTACTTTGACTCTATAAGCTGAGATCAGGGGCTGTCAGTTTCCCTAATGTTTGTGATTCCTTACTTACATATGTAGAAAATACTCTTGTACCATGAGACTAGAATTCTCATCGCTTGCAAAATGACACCAAGTCTGTTTGTGGTTCATTGCACATATCATCTCTGTTGACATTTTTTACACCCCACCCTTGCTGTGGCAACCGCCCAGCAATAGCACCCATCCTGACCAACCCACTTAACATCATTAATAGGGTTTGGTGTCAAGTCTTTGCAATTAGTCAGATACTCTTTACTGCTCTGGCCTGTCAGGATATTGGTTACAGAAGTTGGTGTGGTTTATAGGATGCTGCTGAGGCCACACGTATGGTCGCTCATCTAGAGAAATGATACTGTTAAACTACCATATGATTCATTTTTTATAGGCATTTACAGGGAAAAAAGAAATACAACAGAATTTTATGAAAAGCTGTACATAAACATAAAAAGACTGACAAGCACCAATGGCAAATGAAGACAAACTGGGTAAATAAAAATAATACTGAGAACATGACTTGGAAAGGGTCCTTGAAAATGAGTCAGTTCAGATGAACGAAGTTATTGACGCTAGTTCAGGAGCCTGATGATTGTAGGGTGGTAGCTGTCCCTGAACCTGGTGTTATGGGGCTTAAGGCTTCTGTACCTCCTGTCTAATGGTAGTAGCAAGAAGAGGGCATGACCTGGGTTTTGGAAGTTTGGCTAGACCTTGGAAGTCGAGGCTGAGGTTTTCCATGGTTAGTTGGTGGCCAGTGACAAACCAATGGTGAATTTTTGCAAGTCATTAAAGCATGAATGAAAATGAAGTTCAAACAGGAAACATTAACATTATAATCTTCAGACTTTATTTTTCTTGAATAATAATTCCTTTACTCAGAAGCAGCTGCAATAAAATATCAACAAATTTTCCATTATTTGATAAAATTGCCTGTATGTCAGAACACCAATATGTCAATTAGCCATGCTCTAATGATGGTTCTGTACATTATTAACAATCACTCCTCACAGCACCGGTTTTAAGATCTTATTAATTCAGCTTGTACCATTGAGTTTAAAAACTACTCCCACTGTGCTCCTGAAGTACAATTGCTTACAGCAGCAACTCTACTTTATTCCTTTCATGATATCAGGGCCTCAGTACATTTAATAAATGTAAACCATATGTTGCCAACACTTATCTTGTAACTGAGTGTCTGCAGTAAATTTTATTCATGAATATATATTGTACTCTTGATTAATTCTGTATGTTCCAAGTTGGATTTGCCCAAGTTTCTGTTTTCATCTTTTCAGTTTCTCTCCCAACTCTTTGCCCAAATGGAGGATTAACTTGTTCTTATTTGATGTAAACCAATAATTTTCACTTCCAGGACCGAGAAGAATTGGATGCATCATAGTTAATCGTGAGTACACTGTCTTATCCTGGGATAGCATTACTAATGCGTTACGACGCTACCTAGAAAGCCAGAAAGAAGCTGGCCGAATTTTTTTAAATGCATGGCAACTCAGAAAAATTTCTTTGTCATAAAGCATCATGGAGTCTAGCAAGACACTCCAGAAGGCATAGTAGCATAACAGTAAGCGTTATGCCATTCCCACCGCTGCCTGTAAGGAGGTTGTGTGTTTTCCCCGTGACCGCGTGTGCTTTCTCTGAGTGCTCCAGCTTCCTCACACTATGGGTTGCTAGGCTAATTGGTCACATGGGTGTCACATGGTGGCCTGGGATTGCTGGGCCTGAAGAGCCTGTTACCATGCTGTATCTCTAAATAAAAAGACCCTGTCTGTGAAAGCCTTTTTATTCTGTCCCACTGAAAGTATTTCCTCTCTCTCATTAAGTTGCAGCATTCAAACTGGTGAATTTATATCAACACTTTCTAAATGATTATTTTACCAACCATCCTACTTATGCAGCACTTCTTGAAAAAAACTCCTGTCATGTCTTTTTCCATTCTTTTTCTTGAAAGGGTTGTATTAACTCAATGTCTGTATCTTCAATTACTGCTTCAAGTTGCTGTACCTGTCAAATTGAAATACTCCATGAATTATTGCCAGCTATTTTTTGAGGTTATTTGATATCCTTTTTGCAGGAAGGAAAGAATGGAATAGAGGAATAATAATGGAGAAGGAATTGTTGCTCCATGGATATAATCCACTTCCACACTTAATATTTTGCTAATAATTGGGAGAATATTTATTTTCCAATCTCTCACTGAACATCAGCAAAACCAGAGAGCTGATTATCAATTACAGAAGGAAGAAGCCATGGGTCTGTGAGACAGTCCTCACCAGAGGATTGGAGGTGAGGAGGGTCAGTAGCTTTAAATTCCTGCACATTGTTATATCAGAGAATCTGTCTTGTGCCCAGCACATACAGTAAGTGCCATCGCAAAGAAGGCACAACAGTGCTTCTACCTTCTTAGAAATTTACGTAGATTCAGCATGATATAGATGCAGAGTAGAGGGTATCCTGGCTGGTTGCATCATGCCCTCGTATGGAAACACTAATTCCCAGAAAAGTTTACAGAAGATGGTGGATACATCCCAGTTCATCACAGGCAAAGTCCTCCCCACCATCGAGCACATTTACGAGGAGCGCCGTCACAGGAAAGCAGCATACACCGTCGAGGATCCCTACCATGCAGGCCATGCTCCCTTCTCGGTACTATCATCAGGTACAAGGACAAAGCCTTAGGTCTCACACAGTCAGGTTCAGGAACAGTTACTACTGTTCTGGTGCTGGTGTTGAAGTGTATCAGCTCCTGTCTGAGCAGCGACTTGGACCCGCTCCAGTTCGCCTACTGAAGCAACAGGTCTACAGCAGATGCTATCTCATTGGCTCTTCACACAACCCTGGAACATCTGGACAGAAAAGATGCATACAGCAGGATGCTCTTTATCAATTACAGCTCAGCATTTAACACCATCATCCCCTCAAAACTGATCGGTAAACTCCAAGACCTGGTCCTCAATACCCCCTTATGCAATTGGATCCTGGATTTCCTCACTTGTAGACCTCAGTCAGTTCGGATTGGCAAAAACATCTCCTCCACAATCTCCATCGGCACAGGAGCACAACAAGGATGTGTACTCAGCCCCCTGCTCTCCTTGCTTTACACCTATGATTATGTGGCGAAGTACGGCTCCAACACCATATACAAGTTTGCTGATGACACCACTGTCGTGGGTTGTATCAAAGGTGGTGATAAATCATCATATAGGAGGGAGATTGAAAATGGCTGAGGGGTGTAATAACAACCTCTCAATCAATGTCAATAAGACCAAGAAACTGATTGTAGTCTTCAAGAGAGTGAAACCAAAGGTCCATGAGCCAGTACTCATTAGAGGATCCGAGGTGGAGAGGGTCAGTAACTTTAAGTTCCTGAGTGGCACTATCTCAGAGGACCTGTCCTGGACCCATTGTACAAATATAGTAGTGAAGAAAGCATGACAGTTCCTATACTTCCTCAGGAGTCTGCGGAAATACAGCATGTCATCGAAAACCTTGACAAACTTCTCTAGATGTGCAGTGGAAAGTGTGCTGATTGGCTGCATTATGGCCTGGTATGGAACACTAATATCTTTGAGCAGAAAATCCTACGAAAGGTAGTGGATTCGGCCCAGTACATCACAAGTAAATCCTCCCAACCTTTGAGCCCATCTACATGAAACATTGCCATATAAAAGCAGCACCCATCATCAAAGATCCCCACCGCCCAGGTCATACTCTCTTCTCACTATCGCTTTCAGGTAGAAGGTACATGTGCCTCTGGACTTTCACCACCAGGTTCAAAGACAGTTACTACCCTTCAACCATCAGGTTCTTGAACAAAAGTGGATAACTACTTCATTTAAGTACTCTTTTCTCTTGTTATTTTATGCTCAATATTTATTGCTGTTTATTTATATCTGCATTTGCACAGCTTGTTGTACATTGTTTACAGTTACTGTTCTATAGACTTGCTACGTATGCCCACACAAAAAGGATTGTTTGTGCTGACATGTATATACTCTGATAATAAATCTTACTTCGAACTTTGAACTACTCTATCGCCATCAGACTCCTGAACGAGTGGATAACTTCACTCACCGCAACGCAACACAACTCAACCTACAGACTCATTTTCCAGGACTTTTTAACAACTTGTTCTTGGTATTTTCTATTTGTACATTTTGTCTTGTTTTGCATACTACTTGTTGGTCAATCCTTGTTTATGTATAGTTCTTCATAAATTCTACAGTAATTCTTTATTTCCCTACAAATGCCTGTAAGAAAATGAACCTCAATATAGTAGTATATGTTAACATGCTGTATATACTTTGATAATAAGTTTTACTTGACATTGAAATACTTATTTATGGCAACAAGAAGTATATTGAACCATTCAAAGGTGACAATAACTAAAAGCAAGAGAACAATTGTGCTTTAGGATGATGATTAACTTTTAAATTTGAATACAATACATATGAAGTTAACTGGAAGCTATTGTTATTTCATGCATGTTTGATTGTACAACTATTCTAGGATCAGTATATAGAAAATGATCTGCAATAATGATAATGAATTTTTTAAATAAGAATATAACTTAAAAACCTTCATTATCTTTGGTGCTTAACCTTGAAAAGATACTAAATTGATAGCATATTTAATTTTGAAGTGTCTCCTTGAATGGTTGTGATCAACCTTCTCCATCAAAATATCAACCAAGGTTGTTCATTCCTCAGGAATAAATAGGTGACTACACCACACAGAAGAAGAACTCAACAATCTTCTTGGATCCTTTTAACAATCCAAGATCAGCTACATCAAAATTAGCCATTCTCTTAGCTAAACATTTCTGGTGCAACTTCAGTACTGACATTATAGCATCAATGTATAAAATTGCCAGTGAATGTCACATTCACAAAACACAGTGGAAGACTAAACTGCCAAATTGCTACAATCTCTTCCCTAGCACCAGTTTTTATCTGTGCCATGAAGTGATGTCTATTCAATAAAAACCTCAGTTCAGGTTCTGCCGGAACTACTTGGCTCTTGACTACGTAAGTTCTGTGTTCAAATCAATACAAAAGTATTAGTCATTATATTTATATAGAACTGTTAACATGGTAAAGTATGGCGATCCTTGGAGGCCCCATTAAATCCAATGATGCCAGAAAGAGAAGAACACAGGGAACTTGAAGCATCTCAAAGTTAGTGAGTAGCAAGTTCATGGAAGGGTTTGAAAACAGAATCTGAATTTTAAGATGGAAGAGCTGCTTACCATGGAGCCACTTAATTCAGTGATTATGTGAATGATAAGTGAAGAACATTTTGTGCTTCACCGTAAGACCAACCAGGAGGTTATTCATATGGTAATAAATGGATGAGGGTTTTAGCAGAGTCGAGACAACATTAGCAACCTCAATATTTGTGTGGAATTCCAGACATCAGTCATGCCTTTAAAATTAATGGGAGGAAAATCATAATCACCATTCACGTCATTCCATAGGATGCACATAGAAAATCCATAAACGAACGACGGGAGGGCCCACCTGAATGGGTTACCTACCCAGGACCATGTGATTTCATCCACAAAGGTAACTCTCAGCTAAGCTAATCTCATTTGATCACAAACAAATAAAACTCATAAACTGTACTATAGGACTTGACTGCATGTATCAGTGTTAAGTAATGTTGAGTATTGTTTAACACTGAAAGATTTTAGATCTGTCATGCCCTGGAGTTGTGGCTTTTAAGCAGTAGGCGTTCAAATAGAATTTTTCATACGTGAATCAGACTTTATGGTCAGTTTATAGTTTTTCACTCCACGGGTTAAACTAATCTGTTGCAAGATAGACTAGGGTTGGTTTAAAGGCATGTGAGCCTCAGAATCGGATTTATGATCAACAGGCTATATGACATGAAATGTGATGTTTGGTAGCAGAGTGCAAAGACTTTTTTTTAATATAAATTAAAAATAAGTAAATTGTGAAAAAAGGTAATAATGAGGTCGTGATCATGGACCATTTAGAAACCTGATGGCAGATAGGAAGAAGCTGTTTCTAAATTGAGCTTTGGTCTTTAGGCTTCCGCACCTCCTTCCTGATGGTAGTAATGAGAAAGGAGCATGTCCTGAATGGTGCGTGTCCTTGATGATGTATACCCGCTACTGGAGGAATCACCACTCGAAGATGTCCTTGTTGGTGTGGAGGATGGTGCCCATGATGGGCTTGGCTGAGTCCACAGAACTGTGAAGCAGCTTGTGATCCTGTGCACTACAGCCTCCATACCAGGCTGTGATCCAACCAGTCAGAATGTGCGACTCATCGACAGAATTTGCAAGGGTCTTCGGTGAATTGTTATGTCATCAATTATCTTCAAGCTTCTAATAAAGTAGAGCCACTGATATGCTTTCTTCATGTTTGCATCAATGTGTTGGGTCCAGGATGAATCCTCTGAGATGCTGAGAGCCCAAAACTTTCCACGACTGACCTCTCAGTGAGGGCTGATGTGTGTTCTCCTGACTTCTCCTCCCTGAAGTCCACAGACAATTCTTTGGCCTTGATGGCATTCACTGCAAGGTTGTTGTTGTGACACCAACCTTGAAATTGAATCACATAATGTCTAAGGAAATGGGTTAATAGGTTCTATGTGATCCATCTTCAATTTTGTTGCGAGATTTCATGGGTGAAATGATGTCAGGTGTCTCATTTCCCTATCTCACTTGAGATAATGGTGACAAACAAGACTGCAGATGCAGTAACCTGTAGCAAATAAAAACTGTTTGTACAAAGTCAGTGAGTTGAGCAACTTCTGTTGAACAAAGTGAACATCAGTGTTTTGGATTGAGACCCAGAATCAGAGGTGTCATGAGATTGTGCTAATTACTCACATCACAATCCTTTCTATTTTTACCATTTGAAATATAAATATATTTCAACATAGGAGGAGGAGAAGATGGTGGTGCGACGCAGCGTGCCGTGGCCACTCCGGTGAATGATATCTGTTATCTGTCAAGTAGGGTGCCGTGCACAATCCTGATTTGATGGAGACGGATGTGAGAGCACGGAGGAACATCTGGAGAAACTTCTAAAGTGCCTTCTTCACTGCCGCTGCTACTGTGTGATCCAGAATCTCCGGAGGAGAAGGCCTCGAGTCCTCGGCTTTGCTTGTTGCTCGGCGGCCGGGGCGGGGTCGAAACGCTCGGCAGAGGATGGTGCTCGGGAGGCTGTATTGGAGGGGCTGGTCGGAAGCTCGAGGTTTTCGGACGGACTCAGAGCCGGCTGTGGTCGAGTGCTTCCAATGCATTGGCAGTTGTCGGCACCTGGAGGTTTATGGCAGGGAGAGTTTCTCCCTTTTGCCACCTGCTATCGGGACTATCAGGAGTCGATCGGAACTTTGAGACTTTTTTTTACCATGCCCATGGTCTGCTCTTTATCAAACTATGGTATTGTTTTGCACTGCTGTAACTATATGTTATAATTATGTGGTCTTGTCAGTGTTAGTCTTTGGTTAGTCCTGTTTTTTTTTGTGATATCACTCTGGAGGAACAATGTGTCATTTCTTAATACATGCATTTCTAAATGACAATAAACGAGGACTGAGTGTCCTCATAATCTAATCCAATAATCTATTCTAACAAATAATAAATTACAGCAAAAAGCTTCAACAATGACCATTCATGAAACAGAGTCTTAGTAGAACCAGAATCACATCAGACATACTTTTGCTTCAGTTGTTGTTTAAAGAGAAACTCTGGTAAAGTCATGAATTTAGACTGGACGGTATTAGAATTCACTAGTTGCTGCAGAGCATGTTTAAATTAAAGCAATTGTTCTTGTTCTCACGGCATCTAGCCTCGGTGGTCACAATGCTGGCAGCACTACAATACTGGAGACATTATTGTGGCTGACCACTCAGCTTGGACTGGGAACTGTGGGGCTGGAGGGTAATGACCTGCCCATCTGTCCCCTCAGAGACTTTACCTCCCAACTGGACCAATGCATTCGCAGCCAAAAAATAGAAAATGCTGGAAATGTTCTACATCTGCAGCAAGAGATACAGGTAACAATTCAGGATAAAGAATTATCTCATTTTTGTCTCAGATTTTTAACACTTGCAGTTTTTAAAAAATTTGAATGTCTTCACAGTCTCAAGTTTTCAAAGGTTGGTATTACAGAGATGCAAAGGAAGACCTTCAGTCACACTCTTATACTTGAACTGATCTCTCTGAGGAGATCAGATCACACTGCCTCTCAATTGCCCAGCACAAGATCATTTCAAGAGGCTTCACCTGATTTCTGCTACAATTCCTCTTTACCCCTAGTATCAGAGATCAAAAGGCACTATACTCGTAGAGAAATGATTCCACTTCAGTGAGGAGCAGGAGAATATTGGGATTACACAAAATTGCTGGTTCCCAACAAGTGCAGCAGTTGGTGACTGCCTACTAGGCCCAAAGGGGCTCCCTGGGGCACCTTATTATGCACCACGAGGAGAATTTATCATGTTCTTTGCCATATTTCTTGGAATCATGAATAATTTTGTCATTCTGAGGTACTCAGCACATTTTTTAGCAGACAGCACTACCTAGGCAGCACCAAGATGGCACAGTAGCTTAGCAGTTAGCACAACACTTTACGGTGCCAGCTGTAAGAGCAGGTACAACTCCTGCTCCTGCTTGTAAGGTGTTTGTACCTTCTCCCTATAAACACATGGGTGTCCTCCAGATGCTCTGGTTTTCTCGCACATTCCAAAGATGCACGGGTTAGTGTTGAGGGCATGCTACGTTAGTGCCGGAAGCATGGCGACACTTGGGGGCTGCCCCGCCCCCCCAGCACATCTTCGGACCACGATGGTTGTTGATGTAAATGATGCATTTCTCTGTATCTTTTGATGTATGTGTGACAATTAAAGCTAATTTTGATCTTGAATCTCGATCTATAAACACTGGTTTCAGACAGCTATGTCCTGCCTTCTCCTTCCCTGGTTCCTCGCAGCAGTTTGTTCTCCAACCATGGCTGCTACGTGTAGGTAGAAGATCCACACAAACGACCAGGATGGTAATGGGAAGCTCCATTGCTCTTCTCAAGAAAATTTATTTGCTGAAAGTTCACACTGAAGTTCACACTGGGGTTGAGAGAGTGAACAGCTTTAAGTTCCTCGGGATAAACATCACCGAGGATCTCACCTGGTCTGTACATACCGGCTGTGTAATGAAAAAGGCACAGCAGTGCCTCTTCCACCTCAGACAGTTGAAGAAGTTTGGTATAGGCTGCCAAATCCATAGAACTTTCCACAGGGGCACAATTGACTGGTATGGGGCCTGTACTTCCCTCAATCGCAGGACTCTGCAGAGAGTGGTGCAGACAGCCCAGCACATCTGTAGATTTGAACTTCCCAGTATGCAGGACATTTACAAAAACAAGTGTGTAAAAAGGGCTCAAAGGATCATTGAGGATCTGAGTCACTCCAACCACAAACTGTTCCAGCTGCTACCATCTGGGAAGCAGTAAGCAGCATGAAAGACAGGACCAACAGGCTCCGGGACAACCTCTTCCACCAGGCCATCAGGCTGCTTAATTCATGCTGACACAACTGTATTTGATTATTAGATTATGAGGACACTCAGTCCTTGTTTATTGTCATTTAGGAATGCATGCATTAAAAAATGATACAACATTCCTCCAGAATGATATCACAAGAAAACACAGAACAAACCAAGACTAAAATGACAAAACCATATAATTACAACATATAGTTACAACAGTGCAAAGCACTGCCATAATTTGATAAAGAGCAGACCATGGGCATCAGTATTTCTATGTTATACTGACTGTTCATATTTAACCATCTTGTTACTGTCCTGGTGTGCATACTATATATTATAAATTACTATAAATTGCACATGGCACATTTAGATGGAGATGTAATGTAAAGATTTTTACTCCTCATGTATATGAAGGATGTAAGGAAGTCAGTTCAATTCAAACTACTGGGAAAACTTCACCATTGCTCTTTGCAGATTATATACTGTAATTTTGCAGTCAGAAAGCAGTCAGTCCAAGAGGAAGTGCACCAACCAGATGAAATAAGTGCTGGAAAATGGGTTTGATGTTGACAGGTACTTGATTGGCAGTTGGAAATCCTGCTTCGCTGCTGTGTCTCTGTTACTGGTCCAGATCCTGAGGGCCTTGAGAAAGCCTGAAAAATAACAGAAGCAAGGGAAGAAGTAGACACTTGCTCAGCCTCTGTAGTTTCATCTCCTGGATGCGCAAGGGAGGCAGGCATCGGCCAGATGAGTTGGAGAGACAGACTTTCATTACCAAGATGGAAATTAAACCCTCCTAATACAAACCAAGCCACACATCCCCTCCACACTACAGCAGTGGATACTAACATAGTTCATTAATAATCATCCAGATGAGGTGACCCTGAATGTAATGAATGAATCAGCCCCTGCTCCACTTAGTTTAATGACTTGTATAGTTCCCAATAGGAGGTGCTTCGACAGACCTCCATATAGAATGTATTTTTCTATGAAGATCTCTCTGCAAGCGTAAAGAGTCATATAAGTTACCGTGATGTAGCTGTGGAAGATAGCATTTCTTTCAGTATTGTTTCACTGTACAGTGATTCTCCCTCAGAAAGGAGGCAACTACAGCCGGCTGTTGCCAGGCATGTTTTATCATGGGCCTGGTGCGTCTTTAGCCACAACCCCTCTCTCCCCACCCCATCCTCCTGGCATGCGTCATGCTGGGAAAAAAAAAACATAAGGAATGGAAACAAGAGGGGACAATTTTATCCTTGTCAAAACACACAGAACGCTGGAAGAACTCAGCAGGTCAGGCAGCATCTATGGAAAAGAATAAACAGTCAACATTTCAGGCTGAGACACTTACTCAGGACTAATAAGGAAGGGGGAAGATGCCAGAATAAAAAGGAGGCAGGAGGGGAGAGGTTAGCTGTAAGGGGATAGGTGAAGCCAGGTGGGTGGGAAAGGTCTCGGGCTGGAGAAGAAAGAATCTTCTCCTTGTGCTTTTTTGGCCATCATAGCAGATGTATGTTCTCAGCCCCATTTATGTGCATTAGCCCTATATTCCTGATGCTAGATGCCTGAACATGGGAAACAACATTCTTTCATCCATTCAGTCAGTCCTGTAAGTATTTTGTCCATTTCAAGATTGCTTCCCATTTTCCCTAAACTCAGTAGTATCATAAGAATATAAGAAATAGGAGCAGAAGTAGGCCATCTGGTCTGTCAAGCCTGCTCCGCCATTCAATAAGATCATGGCTGATCTGGCCATGGACTCATCTCCACGTACCTGCATTTTCCCCACAACTCTTAATTCCTCTACTATGCAAAAATCTATCCAACCTTGTCTTAAATATGTTTACTGAGGTAGCCTCCACTGCTTCATTGGGCAGAGAATTCCACAGATTCACCACTTTCTGGGAAAAGCAGTTCCTCCTCACCTCCATCCTAAATCTACTCCTTATCTTCAGACTACGTCCCCTAGTTCTAGTCTCAACTACCAGTGGAAACAACTTTCCTGCCTCTATCTGACCTATCCTTTTCATAATTTTATATGTTTCTATAAGATCTCCTCTCATTCTTCTGAATTCCAGCAAGTGCAGTCTCTCCTCATAGTCATATCCCCTCATCTCTGGAATCAACCTGGTGAACCTCCTCTGCATCACCTCCAAAGCCAGTATATCCTTCCTCAAGTAAGGAAATCAGAACTGCAGGGAATACTCCAGATGTGGAGTACCCTGTACAGTTGCAGCATAACCTCCCTGCTCTTAAATTCAATCCCTCTAGCAATGGCCAACATTCCATTTGCCTTCTTCATAGCCTGCTGCACCTGCAAACCAACATTTTGAGATTCATGCACAAGCACTCCCAAGTCCCTCTGCACGGCAGCATGCTGCAATTTTTTACCATTTAAATAATAATCTGCTCTTTCATTTTTTCCTTTCAAAGTGGATGGCCTCACAGTTACCAACATTGTACTCCATCTGCCAGAACCTTGCCCACTCACTTAACGTATCTATATCTCTCTGCAGACTTTCCATATTTTCAGCACAATTTGCTTTTCCACTCAATTTAGTGTCATCAGCAAACTTAGATACACTACACTTGGTCCCCTCTTCCAGATTGTTATGGTCCCAGCACCGACCGCTCACCACTGATTGCCAACCAGAGTAACACCCATGTATCCCAACTCTCTGTTTTCTATTAGTTAACTAATCCTCTATCCAAGCTAATACATCACTCCCAACTCTATGCATCTTTATCTTATGGATAAGTCTTTTATGTGGCACCTTATCAAACGCCTTCTGGAAATCCGAAGGCCGTCTGTTCCCCTCTATCCACTGTGCTCGTTATATCTTCAAAGAACTCCAGTAAGTTTGTCTAACAGGACATGCTTTTGCTGAATCCATGCTGCATCTGCCTGATGGATCAATTTCTTTCCAGATGCCTCGCTATTTCTTAGAAACATAGAAAGAAACATAGGAAACCTACAGCACAATACAGACCCTTTGGCCCACAATGCTGTGCCGAACATATACTTACTTTAGAAATTACTTAGGGTTATCCATAGCCCTCTATTTTTCTAAGCTCCATGTACCTATCCAGGAGTCTATTATATCTTCTTTAATGATGGCTTCAAGTATTTTCCCAAGTACAGATGTAAAACTAACTGGTCTATAGTTACCTGCCTTTTGCCTACATCCTTTTTTGAACAATGGCATGACATTCGCCGTTTTCCAATCTGCCGGATCCTCCCCAGACTCTAGAGAATTTTGGTAAATCATTTCCAATGCCTCTACTGTAACTTCTGCTATTTCTTTCAGTACCATAGGATGCATTCCGTCAGCACTAGGGGACTTATCTTTCTTCAAGTCCACAAGTTTGCTCAGCACTACCTCTTTAGTTATCGTATCAAGGTCCTCACCTCCCATCACATCCATAACATCTCTCTTTGGCTTATTAGATATGTCCTCCACCATGAAGACCCACACAGAATAGTCATTCAAAGCCTCATTACCCAATATCAATTCCCCCTTCTCGTCCTCCAAGGGACCTACATT
Source organism: Mobula hypostoma (assembly GCF_963921235.1). Taxonomy (NCBI): domain Eukaryota; kingdom Metazoa; phylum Chordata; class Chondrichthyes; order Myliobatiformes; family Myliobatidae; genus Mobula; species Mobula hypostoma. The sequence continues at coordinate 33,804,690 of NC_086099.1, read as the reverse complement.
CATATTAGCCACCCTTTTCCACTTTTAAAGGCATCTGTTAGTCTTGCGAGACCATGGATCTGCACCTGGAAAGTCTTCACTCTCCAGGGCACAGGCCTGGGCAAGGTTGTATGGAAGACCAGCAGTTGCCCATGCTGCAAGTCTCCCCTCTCCATGACACCGATGTTGTCCAAGGGAATGGCATTAGAACCCATACAGCTTGGCACCAGTGTCGTCGCAGAGCAATGTGTGATTAAGTACCTTGCTCAAGGACACAACACGCTGCCTCGGCTGTGGCTCGAACTCACGACCTTCAGATCGCTAGTCGTATGCCTTAACCACTTGGCCACGTTTCCACTTTATATAATTATAGGAACTTCTACTATCCATTTCTATATTTTGTGCTAGTTTATTTTCATTATCTAGCTTCACTTTCTCTATTAGCCACTTAGTGGTTTTTTGTTGCTTTTTAAAGTTTTCCCATTCCTCCAGTTTCCTACTACTCTTGGCAACTTTGTACGCACAAGCTTTTAGTTTGATGCCTTCTTTTATTTCCTTAGTTATCCAAGGCTGGCTCTCCCCACCCTTACTGTCCTTGCTTTTAACTGGAATATACTTTTGTTGAGCACTGTGAAAAATCTCTTTGAAAGTTTTCCACTGTTCCTCAACTGTCCCACCATATAGCCTGTGTTCCCAGTCTACACTAGCTAAATCCTCCCTCATCTCCATTGTTGTCTCTATTGCTTAGGCATAACACACTGGTTTTAGATTGATCTCTAGCACCCTGCATTTGTGTGAGAAGTTCAATCATACCATGATCACTGTTTCCAAGAGGATCCCTAACTACAAGATCACTAATTTTACCTGTCTCACTGCACAGAACCAGATCCAAGATAGCACATTCCCCTGTAGGTTCAGTAACACGTTGTTCCAGAAAGCCATCATGGATGCATTCTATGAAGTCCTCCTCAAGACTGCCTCGACCATCTTGATTCACCCAATCTATGAACAAATTAAAGTTCCCCATGATAACTGCTGTTCCATTCTTACATGCCTCAGATATTTCTCTGTTTATTGCCTGTGTCACTGTAATGTTATTATTTGGTGGCTGATAGACAACTCCCACCAGTGATTTTTTTCCCTTTACTATTTCTAATCTCTACCCAGATGGATTCAACCTTCTGCTCCTTAGATCTCTCAATATTGCCCTGATCTCATCTTTAATTAACAGCGCCACCCCACCTCCCTTACCTTCCTGCCTATCCTTCCGTATTACCTGATATCCTTGGATATTTAATTCTAGATCCTCTCCACCCTGCAACCACATCTCTGTAATGGCCACTAAATCATACCTCTTTGTACTGATTTGAGCAACGTTCAATATAATCATCTATAATCTCTCCTCATCAGAAAAACCTCCTGCCCCCAGCCCCCATCTGAACTGAGCTCAGTTCCTCTCCTCTGCTGCCTCTGTCCCCTCCATGGCAATGAATGAGGTGCTGTTGCAGTCTGGCTGTTATCTAGGGTATCTCCTTAGGGGCTGTCCCGAATTCAGCTGCAGTGTCAGGAGATACTCAGAAATGGACAAGGTCCCTTGGGAGTCAGGTTTGTGCCATTTTAACAGTAAATGAAAATCAAAAACTTATAAAAGGGCCCAGGACTTGAATTACCAACATTTTCTCTTGCCTCAGATGCTGCCTGACTTGCTGAATGTTCCCTGTTTTTTTTTGTTTCAGGTTCTGTTTTAGCCATTTGTTTCTGATTTCAATCCATTCTTATGTTTCAATCTGAATTTTGATCAACTTTATGATTTATTCTTGTGTTAAATTTGATCAAGCATTAGTGCTGAATGCAGTGATATTTCAGTGCATCCAAAATGGTTGTGATCCAGTTTTGGTGTTTTTCTGAATCGTTTGCCTGGCTCCTTCCTTTCCATTTTCTGAACTGTTAACATTTCTCGTATAGTATCCAAGACAAATATTTATTGTTCCTGACTGAAATGTTCCGACCTATGTTTGCCAGCAACATTTTGAGAAGTCAATCAGTACTTTTTGATAATGCCATATAAACACACATCAAACCCTTAGAAATAGTAAATGCTTCAGACATATTGACCAAAATCGAAATTGGCAAGCGAGTGAGATCGTAGTTGATTTCAGACAAAGCTCAAGTGTGCATAATTCACATGTTGAAGTGGCCTCAGAACCCAGAAAATCAAGCCAAAGCAACATATCCTCAGTCCCTAGGGACTGCTTAGAAGAGAATTGTTACTCCAGAAGTTTGAAAGATTAACTAAATTTAAATAATAATCTTTAGTAAAGACATAAATACACTACATCCACTCCCTGCACCACCATCAAGTCATGGCTGCAGGATTTAGAATGTGCCATGAAGTTTACTCCAGGGCTATTCTAACAACACTTTCCAAGCCTATGGCTTCTGCCATTAAGAACACAGGCAGCAAATGCTTGGGAACATCAGCAGCTACAAGTTCCTCTCTTCATCACAGGTCATCAGGTCTATTTTGTGGTCTCCATTCATGATGGAATATGTGGTCAACATTAGAGTTACACAGCACCAAAAGAGGCCCTTTGGTCCATGCGGTCCATGCTGGTCCATGGTCTAAGATTTCCATCTAAGCTAACACCTTTTGCCTGCATTTGGCCCATATCCTTCTAAACCAGGTGATCCCAGCCTTGGGTCCATGGACCCCTCAGTTAATGGGAAGGCTCCATAGCATTAAAAAAGGTTGGGAATCTCTGCTGTAAACTTTTCCATAAGACAGAGCATCAGAATCAGGCCATTCAGTTCATCGAGTCTGTTCTGCGATTTCATCATGGCTGATTCATTAACCCCCTCAACCACATCTTCCCGCCTTCTGTCCCACCATGTACCTGTCCAAGTCACTTTTACAAAGTGGGTCCAATTCATTAAGCATGCAGTTACTGTTTCACTCTTTCTGATATTCTTTTTACTCCTCTTCTTACCACTTCCTATGTCTATAGTCAAATAAAAATAAATTTGCCAGTGATGGAAAATAATTCAGACTGTTAAAGATTAGACTTGGGTCTATGATAGTCTCTTGACATCAGCTGAAAGCTTAGGAAGTCTGACAGATGATGCATGTTCCTTCAGTTTAATTTTATGCTTTTTCACATTTAATTTTATTTTTATACAGCCTTAGACATTCAGTTACAAAGAAGAGAAAATATGCAGATGCTGGAAATCCAAGTAACACACACAAAATGCCAGAGGAACTCAGCGGGCCAGGAATATCTATGTAAAAAAGTACATTCGATCTTTCAGGCCAAACCCTCCAGCAGGACTGGTGATTATAAGGTGAGACAGGAAAAAGGGGATGGGAAATGGTGAAGGGGGGGCATTACCACAGTTCGAGAAATCGATGTTCATGCCTTCAGATTGGAGACCACTCAGATAGAATGTAAGGTGTTGTTCCTTCAGCCTGAATGTGGCCTCATTGTGACAGTACAGGAGACCATGGATTGACATATCGGAATGGAATAGGAAGTGGAATTAAAATGAGTGGCCACTGGGAGATCCCACTTTTTCTAGTGGATAGAGTGTAGGTGCTTGGCAAAGCAGTGTCCCAATCTAAGTCGGGTCTCACCGATATATAGGAGGCCACAGCAAGAGCACTGAACACAGTATATTTCCCCAAAAGACTCACAGGTGAAGTTTCACCTCACCTGGAAGGACTGTTTGGGGCCCTGAATGGTAGTGAGGGAGGAGGTGTAGGGGCAGGTGTAGCACTTGTTCCACTTGCAAGGATAAGTACCAGGAGGGGTATCAGTGGGGAGGGATGAATGGATAAGGGAGTTGCATAGGGAGCGATCCTTGCGGAAAGCAGAGAGTGGGGGGGGGGCGCGTGGAGGGAAAGATGTGTTTGGTAGTGTGATCCCGTTGGAGATGGTGGAAGTTGTGGAGAATTATATGCTGGATGCGGAGGCTGGTGGGGTGGTAGTTGAGGACAAGAGGAACCCTATCCCTGGCGGGGTAGGGTGGCGGGAGGATGTAGTGAGAGCAGACGTGCGTCAAATGGAAAAGATGTGGTTGAGGGCAGCGTTTATGGTGGAGGAAGGGAAACCCCTTTCTTTGAAAAAGGAGGACATCTTCGTTCTAGAATGAAAAGCCTCATCCTGAGAGCAGATGCGGCGGAGACGGAGGAATTAAGAGTAGGGATAGTGTTTTTACAAGTGACAGGATGGGTCGAGGTGTAGTCTAGGTAGCTGTGAGAGTCAGTGGTTCAATAGACATCTGTAGATAAGCTGTCTCCAGAGATAGAGACAGTGAGATTGAGAAAGAGAAGGGAGGTGTCAGAAATGGACCAGGTGAACTTGAGGGCAGGGTGGAAGTTGGAGGCAAAGTGGATAAAGTTGATGAGCTCGGCATGGGTGCAGGAAGCAGTACCAATGCAGTCGTCAATGTAGCATAGGAAGAGTGGGGGACAGACACTAGTGTAAGCTTGGAACATAGACTGTTTCACAAGCCGACAAACAGGCAGGCATAGCTGGGACCCATGTGAATGCCCATGGCTACAGCTTTTGTTTGAAGGAAGTGGGAAGAGTGGAAGGAGAAATTATTAAGGGTGAGGACAAGTTCCACTAGACGGAAGACAGTGGTGGTGCTGGGGAACTGGTTGGGTCTGGTGTCCAGAAAGAAACGGAGAGCTTTGAGGCCTTCCTGATGGGGGATGGAGGTGTATAGGGACTGAATATCCATAGTGAAAGTAAGATGATGGGGGGCCAGAGAACTTGAAATCATTGAAAAGATTGAGCGTTTGAAGTGTCACAGATGTAGGTAGGAAGGGATTGAATGCGGCGGGGGGGGGATAAAACAGAGTTTAGGTATGCAGGTATGAGTTCAGTGGGGCAGGAACAAGCAAGAACAATGGATCCTCCTTGACAAGTGGGTTTGTGGATCTTGGGTAGGAGGTAAGAACGGGAGGTGTGGGGTGCAGGAACTATGAGTTTGGTGGCAGTGCGTGGGAGGTCTCAAGAGCTAATAAGGTCAGTGATGGTGTGGGGGACAATGACCTGGTGCTCCTTAGCAGGATCCTGTTCGAGGGGTAGGTAAGAGGAGGTGTCTGAGAGTTGTTGCCGGGCCTCAGCAAGGTAGAGGCCAGTCCATCAGACTACTACAGCACCCCCTTTATCTGCAGGTTTCATGGTGGGGGGGGGGTTAGTGCAGAAGGAGTGGAGAGCAGGGCGTTCTGAAGGGGTGAGGTTGGAATTGGAGAGAGTGTTGAAGTAAAGATGGTTGATGTCCTGTCAGCAGCTGGCAATGAAAAGGCCCAGAGCAGGCAGAAGAGGTGACAAGGAAGAGGAGGAGGGATGAAGATGGGAGGAGTGCTGAAGACAGGAGCAGGGGTCATGGGTGCGGGGTGGAGAGTTCTTGCCAAAGAAGTAGGCTCGGAGTTGGAGGAGGCAGAAGAAAAGTTCAGCATCATGACGGGTGCAGAACTCGCTGAGGTGTGGGTGCAGGGGGACAAAGGTGAGGCCCTCACTGAGGACAGAACGTCCTGCTTCAGAGAGGGGAAGTTCAGAGGAAATGATGAAAACCCGGCATGGATGAGAGCCGGGATTGGAGGGGGGAAAAGGGGTTGGTAATGTCTGAGGAGAAGGGAGGTTTTGGGTGTTCAGGGATGGTTGGATGAGAGGAAGATGGCGTCTCTGAGGACCCAAGAGCTGGTGGTGGGACCTGAGAGAGACAGGATTGCAGAGTGGTGGAGGGGGAAGGGGTGTCAGGGTGTGTTGCTTAGACATTCAGTTCTCTATTTTATCCTCCATGGAGGCTGGTTAATTTTAAGAGCAAATAATTACTTGAAAAAGAATGTTACTTTATAAATTTTGTTTAAACTCAATCAAAATCATGTAAAAATCTTTGGACTCAAAGATCTGCATAGTTAACATATTCACCTTAAAGTTCTCCTTTAACTGATATTTTGAAACCAGACATTATTTTAGCCAACTTGTGCTCAGTAGTTGAGCAATAAAATTTTCCAAAAGAATGTTGGCTTGCACTCATGAATAGATGGGTGCTATTTCCAAGCCAAAGTTCTGTGGAAAATTTGTTTAACTTTTATAAGTATATCTACAGAGCCTAACCATAATGACACAGTCCTACCCATAATACTCTGCATAACGGTATCAATGGAAACATCTGGCAGTGAAATACTGTGATTGTCCAAACTGGATTCTTCCATTGCCTGGCAGTAAATAGTTTCTAATGCTTCAATCAAGATTCTTATCATTTAAAATGTTTGCCATTTAAAGGGTGATCTATTATTAGATCACTCATAGTAATTGAACTGATAATATTTTACTTTAAAGTACTGATGACAGTAAAAACTGGATAATCCACTTTGTTACACCAAGTGCACACAGTGAACAATTCTGCTGTTCAGATGTGCCAGAGTCTCTGTTGAAAGCAACCACTCTGCATGAAAATTTTCATTCAAGCAAAATGATTTGGAAGAGCACGGAATGAAGTTCAAGGTCTTATTTTGACGTTTTCAATGTATAATTAAGGAAGTAGACTTTGGAGCAGCGTAGCTTTCTTATTATATCAAGAGCATTTGGAAACTTTAATTATAGACTTTGATGCCACTTACATTACTGAGCTATAAGCAAATTAAAACAAAGACTTTGTTAATGTGTGCCCAGGCTACAAATAACATAGTATTACGTTTTTCCTCAATGTTTTTCATCTCAAGGGTTTGATTTAGCAAATCTCCACTGTATTTATTCTAGTGTACCTCCTGATAACAAAGAACTCATTTTCTATTATATTCTGCAAACACTTGTAATGGATTGCAGTGTATGGTCTAGCAAATAGAAGCAGTATATAAAGGTACAACTACAAATACATTTGATCTGTGCAGACCTGGTCACCATTATCATTACTTGTGGTTTGTGGCAAAGACTATCTCTCAGATTTTTACAGCCATAACTAAATATGAATGGTCCCCTAAGAAGTGAATGAAAATTATTTATGAAATAGAAGATCATGAAAGGCTTGACAAACCCACAAACAGTGTCCCTGGAGCCTTTTTTTAAATTCTACTCTGTTCATTCTAGAACCTCTTAGAAACTAATTAAACAGTTGGATTCCAGAAGATTACAGATTAGGTTTCTGGGGATAATTATAAATATACTGTAAGTCTGTATAAAACAATCCTGAACAAGAAGCAAGTTCCAATTTATGATTTTTCCTTGTAGTTACTATTTTACTGTCTTATAATAGTACTCAATAGTTGTTGGTTCTGCAATTTTAGACGAGTGAGCCAGGCTTACCTTAGACAGTCAAGTTGATCCAAACTGACATTAGTGCACAGAAATTTCAGGCAGGACTGAGCTTACAGAAATCCTGACTGAATTTCCTGATGGAAATCAATTTGCAAAGTAAAATAATTCTGCTCAGGATTTCATCCTCCCGGGATCACGATTTTAGTTTCATTGACTTAAAGTCAAGTCTTCACCTAGAAATTGGATCCAATTTCACATGTGCTAATCATTCATAATAGTGGTTATACCTGAGATGAATTGTACTAGTGATTATTTTCATGTTAAATCATCTCTATCAGGAAATTAACCTGGGCAGTTCTGTGCAGAATCAACTTTAATGTAGCTGACATTTTCTCGGCAATAATACTGGAGCCTTGCATTGCTTCTTTCACCAGACTGTCAGCATAAATTGGAGTTTTTGGCTACAACCTACATTGTTTATCGATCTGTCACAGAAAAATAAGGAGCATATCACTCAAGGATTGACAATGAGACATCAATTAAAAGGTCTGCACTGTTAGATTGATGTTTTGTGCACCGAACCTGCCAGCTCCGGTTTTCAGTGGAGGAAAACCCCAACACCGAAGTTTCCTTCAGTGTTTGCAGTATTCACACCAGGCACTTCTCAAAGCTCTCACTCCCTGCTCCATCAATTCACCATTGCTGCTGTTTGAACTATCCAACGATGCACTCTAACAACCCATCAAGGCTTTATCAACAGTATCAAAATCTGTAACCTCCATTATGTAGAAATACAAAAGTGGGTACATTGCCATTTGCAAGATCCCCTCCAAGTTGCATTTTATCTTAATTTGCTGTGCTTTCTATGTAGTTTGGTCTAAATCCCAGATCTTCCCCCAGCAACACACACAAAATGCCTTCATCTCAGCCAGAATTACTGACTGTTCATTGCCCTCCATAAAAGATGCCTGTCCTGTTGAGTTCCCGCAACATTTTGTGTGTGTTCCTCAGGAATTCCAGCATTTTGCGTCTCCCCCATGCAGCAGCAGCAGCATGTAAATACTTACCAACAGTTCGAGAAAACTTCTCAAAGTAACTCAAGGATGATTGGAGGATGACCATCAACTGGGCTAGCTGAAGATATCCAGAGCACCAGTCCTTTCCATGTATTAACAGCTGATGGTCAGTGTGTAGCGTGATTGCTCATGACAGAAAACAAAGATTCTATGACTTCCCCCTTCTGCAGTTCTGCTGCAAATCTCCTTGGACAAAAAGATTGGCATAGATGTGATGGGCTGAAGGGCCTGTTTCTCGGCCGTACAACTCTGACTCTGTGAAACTGTTTCTTCAACCGTAAGTTTTACTCTTTTCATGTGGTTTATGGTTGCCACCTGTTCTCAGCACACAGAATGTAAAATCTTTATCTTCCACTTTCCTGCCAGTCGTACCAGAAATTGCCCTGATTTGGCATCTACAGTAGACCTGGCTCTATGTCACGATCTCAATAATGTGTAAGCATTTTTGTGTAACTTTTATGACCAAATATTCTTAATATCCTGAGTTATGCTTGCTTTCTGACCTCAATGTGCACCATGCTAATCTATGTAATCAGAACTTTACTTAATATTCTGTTCCAGACAATGTCACAACTAACTCCAGTGGCAGCACCCTGTGTTATGCTAGTGTTCCTTCTACTTCTGCTTTTGTAAGTGCTCTCAATGCCTCTTTTTCAGGTCAGCAGAGATCATGCACAACCGTGGACTTACTGAACACCATTCACGTGTCATTGAAGCCATCAGCATCTTGGCTGCTGCTGTCTTTGATATCTGATACGCAGTCCAGGGAGAACAGGCAGAACCGAACTCTTCTTCTGTTCTCGTAACTAGCAGGTGGATTAGGACATGAACTTTTAGGAATGTTTATTTGAGTTCCACCTCAGAAGAATAGACCTGGTGAGTCTGTCTGATAACCTGAAAAGCTTATACTTGAAACAAAGGTACTCACCTCAGCCTCTACAAAACAAATAGGTTTGATGTTTCAAACACGCCTATTTCAATTAAGAAATCTTTGTTGAAGTTGACTACTTTAATGAAGTAGCCACGTGTATGTTTACATTTCCCTGCAATCACAAAGAGTGCATATTTGACAGCAACTCTGTTTTCATTTTTGGATTTGATCTTGATGTGTTCTGAATACTTTGCTGCAATGAATTAAAAAAACAATAAAAGGGTACTCTAAAAATGTGAAAATGCTTCAGTCTTGAATTTTGTAGTATGCTAACGTGAAGATGGACAAAAAGATTGCCATGTACTGTTTCTCTGCCGTAAAACTCTGACTTTGTGAGTTTTACTCTTTTGAGATGGTTTATTATTACCGCCTGTTCTAAACACACAGAATGTTAATCTCTATATTCCATCTTACTGCCAGTTGTTTGACCTCTCTTCAGATACTGAATTTGCAAAAGCAGAGGGACTGGCAAACCTTTAGGCAGCTGTCTCCTCCCTTTAAAGATTGAGCACAAAATAAAAGAAATCTGATGAAAATAATTGAATGTAAAACTTCTTCTGTGAAAACAGTTTACTCTATACAAATTCAGGAAAATCTTTTCTCAAGTTTATTGCTCTCATTATTTTAAGTGTAATTAAAATAGTAGTAATGTATAAATATTAAACCATATTAAACCTCATTTGAAAATGCACTAGAACTCATGAAATTATAATAAAGTCATTTTGGCAAATACAGATGAAGAAGTTCAGGAAACACTAAAGGAAGTTTATCTGCATTCTTCTGAAAACTAACCACTGTGGATACAAGTTACAAATCTTGGAAAATAGTCTTTGTTCTTTTCACTTTATTGTGGGAAATACTGGACAAGATGACCATGGTTTTCTTAGAGAGATCTAGGGCAGATGTTTCTCAACAGTTCAGTCTTGCAGCCACTAATTTAAAAGGGTCAGACCACTCTGAGTCAGGACACCAGTCTGTTTAACATGCAGATGATTGACAGCTTTGGCATTTCAGGCGAAAGCATAACAGGGCTCCACAGTTGCAGAGCTTATAAAAGAAAATGAATAGATGCAGGTTGAGGTCTGCATTTTGTTGGATCACCAATTATTAAAATTAATAAGTAGAACACTTTAAATGAAAATAATTATGAATTAATTATAATTAATCAGTTGTTTATAATTAATTGTGGGGAGTAGGCCAGTGGTGAGAGTAGAAGCGACAGGCTTTGGCTCATTCGGGCTTCAGCAAGGAAAGTGGGTAGGTGGACTTCGTTTTTTGTTTTTCTTTCCTTTTTTTTGAGGAATAGAGAGCATGTCGGTAGGGTTAGTATTTTGCTCTACTGTCTGGGTGTCGGATGTGGGAATCTCGGGAATCTTCCAGTCTCCCCGATGGCCACATCTGTGCCAGGTGCACCGAGATGCAGCTCCTGAGAGACTGCGTTCGGGATCTGGAGCTGCAGCTCAATAACCTGAAACTTAGTAGGGAGAGTGAACAGGAGATAGAGAGGAGCTAGTCAACCCGAGGCTGCAGGAGTTAGATAAGTGGGTGATGGTCAGGGAAGCGAAGGGAAGAGCTCAGATAGTAGAGAGCACCCCTGTGGCCATGCCACTCGGTAATCGTTATCTCATTTTGGATGCAGTTGAGGGGGATGACCTGACAGAGGACAACCATGGCGATCGGGTCTCTGGCACTGAGCCAGGTTCTGTGGTGCAGAAGGGAAAGAGGAAGATGAGGAATGCGGTAGTCATAGTGAAGGGAACAGACAGGAGATTCTGTCAGCCTGACAGAGATACCCACATAGTGTGCTGCCTCCCAGGTGCCAGGGTACGGGATGTCTCGGATCGGGGGCAGAGTATTCTGAAGGGAGAGGATGAACAGCCAGAAGTCTTGGTACACGTTGGTACCAATGACATGGGTAGAAAAAGGGAGAAGGTCCTGAAGAGAGAATTCAGAGAGTTGGGTAGGAAGCTGAAAAGCAGGACTTCTAGAGTAGTAATCTCGGGATTGCTGCCTGTGCCATGTGCTAAGGAGCACAAGAATAGCACGATCAGGCATATTAATGTGTGGTTGAGAGACTGGTGTAAGGTTCCTGGATCATTGAGACATCTTCTGGGGGAGGTACAACCTGTACAAAAAGGACGGTTTACACCTGAACCCAAAGGGGTCCAATATCCTAGCAGGCAGGTTTAATAGAGCTATTTGGGAGGGTTTAAACTAATTTAGCAGGGGAATGGGAACCGGAGTGACAGGGCTGAGGAAGGGGGAAACAGAAATAAATCAAAGATAGTGTACAACAGGGATGATAGAAAGGACAGGCAGGAGATGAGGCATAATCACAACCAGTGGGATGAATTACAGGGCAATAGAGGTGTGGTGCAGTTAAAACAGAAAGCAACAAATACTGGACTGTAAGTGTTATATTTGAATGCATGCAGCATAAGAAATAAAATTGATGATCTTGAAATTCAGCTACAGATTGGCAAATATGACGTTGTGGCTATCTCTGAAACTTGGCTAAAGGATGGGTGCTATTGGGAGCTGAACGTCCAAGGAAAGATAGGTTAGTAGGCAGAGGGGGTGGTGTGGCTCTGTGTATAAGAAATAATATTAAATCCTTAGAAAGGGATGACATAGGATTGGAAGGTGTAGAGTCTCTATGGCAGACAACCCCAATAGGCGGACCGCAGGCCTGGTCCGGACCGCGAGAACCAAATGTCTGGACCACACCGACCCATTGGCACTTACATGAACGCACCTGTCATAACATGTAAATAAAGCACGCACTGCTCTAATTTATTTTAACCTCATCCCTCACCCTACATTTGACCTATGCCCCGTAGAGCACGTGACCTACTGTGCGCTCTCTACGGTCCTCGACTGGACAGCGGCACGCACCAGCTACCCGCCTGTCATCTAATAAGTGAATCTGTCATCTAAGCGAATTGTTACCAGCAGTAAGTCATGGACCCTAAACCAAGAACAACATGGCCTGCGCGAAAAAGCGCAAGGTCAACCAGGAAAACCATCAGTTCAAATCTGCCTGGACTGATCAGTTTTATTTTAACGGAGCATGCCAATGCTAAACCGACATGCTTAATATGCATGCAGTCCGTAGCTGTCTGCAAATCAGAAAATCTAAAGCAGCACTTCAACACTATGCATGCTGCCAGTTTTAATGCCAACTACCCTGCAAAATCAGATCAACACAAACAAAAAATTGCAAATATGATAACATCATACAAGCACTTCGTTTCTACTATCTGTAAGTCTACATCTGCACAAGAGAGCACAACAGCTGCATCATTGCATGTGTCATGGAATCTTGCCAAAGCCAAGAAGCCATTCGCTGATGCCGAGTTGATTAAAACATGTACAATTGATATGGTTGGCAAAGTTTTAAGTCATGATGAGAAAACCAAGAAAACGTGAATGGAGCTGTTAAAGCTGGTGCCATTGTCGACTAACACGGCAACAAGAAGAGTAGAAGTTTTAGCGGAGGAGTGTTTTTCCAATCTATTCACCGATTTGGAGAAAGCAGAAGCCATATCACTAGCCATAGACTCGTCCTGTGACCGAACCGATATGGAAAAGCTACCTGTGTTCGCAAGATTTTTTGATGGGAAAACCTTTCGGGAAGAGCTACCTTGTTTGCTTCCTCTGCCTGGGTGCACAACTGGGGAACTAATTTTTAACGAATTGACACAGTTCTTTGAGAAGAATGGCTTGGATGTGAGCAGAATTGTGCCCGTTGTCACCAATGGGGCTCCGTCGATGGTGGGGCAACACAAGGGCTTGGTGAGCAGGTCTGCCGCGGTTAATCCAGCACTCTTGGCGTTCCATTGCATTATTCACAAATCAGTGTTGTGCGCTAAACTGTGCGGGGAAATGAAACAGCGATAGATACTGTGACAAGACTGGTAAATTTCGTTTGTGAGAGTTCTAGTCTGCAACATCGCCTTTTCAGAGCATTGCTGGAAGAAATGTCAGCGGAACACAAAGATCTTTTGCTGCATAATGACGTTCGCTGGCTGAGCAAAGGGCGTGTGTTGGAGAGGGTGTGCGACCTGCACAATGAGCTTGTGTCATTTTTATCCAGCCTGCAGAGCCAAAAAGCCCAAGGATTTAAGAGGTTTTTAAGGGACAACAAGGTGATGGCACATGTTCTTTTTTTGTGTGACATCATGTCTCATCTAAATCAACTTAATCTCCAATTACAAGGCAACAACCACACTGTTGCGGACATGTACAAGGTGATTGAAGCTTTCCAGTCAAAGCTGAACCTTTTGGAGAGAGACATTCACAGGAGAAGGTTGCACTTCCCACGTCTGCGGGAGCATTGCGAGAAGGACGAAATGCGGGAGGATCCAGTGATGAAGGATTCCGTGATGAGCCTGGCAGAAAACTTCAGGGAACGATTTGAAAGCTCCCCGAAACTCTCAGGTAACATCCTCCTCTTCCTGAGACAGCTGTTCTCCATTTCAGCTGACGGCCAGTGGACTGCAGAGGCCAAAAGGCTGGTGCCTTCCATAGATGAGGCAACTCTTCAATTAAAAGCAGGGTAGACAAAGGAGATGCAGTATGATGTATGTCAATGATTTGGACTATGGCATAAATGGATTTGTGGCTAAATTTGCCGATGATACAAAGAGCGAGTAGTGTTGAGGAAACAGAGAGCTTGCAGAGAGACTTAGATAGTTTAGGGGAATGGGCAAAGAAGTGGCAAATGAAATACAAGTTTGGAAAGTGTATGGTCATGTACTTTGGTGGAAGAAATAAACGGGCAGACTATAACTTAGATGGGGAAAGAATTCAAAATGCAAAGGGACTTGGGAGTTCTTGTGCAAGGTACCCTAAAGGTTGACCTCCAGGCTGAGTCGGTTGTGAAGAAGGTGAATGCAATGTTGGCATTCATTTCTATAGGTATGGAATATAAGAGCAGGGGTGTGATGTTGAGGCCCTATACGGCACTTGTGAGACCACACGTGGAGTATTGTGTTGAGTTTTGGGCTCCTTATTTTAGAAGGGATATACTGACATTGGAGAGGGTTAGAGATTCACAAGAATGATTCCAGGAATGAAAGGGTTACCATATGAGGAACGTCTGGCAACTCTTGGGCTGTATTCCCTGGAGTTCAGGAGAGTGAGGGGGGATCTCATAAAAACATTCCAAATGTTAGAAGGCCTGAACAGATTAGATATGGCAAAGTTATTTCCTACAGTAGGGCATTCTAGAACAAGGGGGCAGGACTTCAGGACTGAGATGCGGAGAAATTACTTTAGTCAGAGGGTGGTAAATCTGTGGAATTTGTTTCCACGAGCAGCTGTGGAGGCCAAGTCACTGGGTGTATTTAAGGCAGAGATAGATAGGTTCTTGATTAGCCAGGGCATCAAAGGGTATTGGGTGAAGTCAGGGAAGTGGGGATGACTGGAAGAAATGGATCAGCCCTTGATTGAATGGCAGAGCAGACTCAATGGGCTGAATGGCCTACTTCTGCTCTTATATCTTATGGTCTTAATTGCATATTCCAGTAATATAGGAAACAATAAACATTTGATGTTGTTTATTTGATTTCAGTCACAAAGTTAACAAATCATATTTTGATTTCTAATTCTTTTGACTAATTTTCTGTGGCTCCATTTTCCAGCTAAACTCCAAACAGTTTTTTGGGAGAAAATGCCAAAGCAACAAATGTAATCTTCTTGAATATTGATCTTTATTACATAGCAAGCCACACCAAACTTTACTAATTAGTAGGGATCTGAGCACTCCAGTTCAAACATCATTAATCACATTTCCTGTGATATTTTCATCAGCCGCTAACCTGCATGCCACAGTGAGTCAATTAATTCACAATAGGCAATATTTACCATGGACCGTGGGTGCAATTTTTTAAATTGCAATCAGTAGCAAAGCGGTCAAATCAATGGAAATCTTCAATAAAGATTTTTGTATGTGCAACATTCAGCAATATAAAAAAAACTTTCAAATGAACAGCCAGAAAAGATCTTGCCTAAAAAACTGCAATGCAGCATTCAGTTACCCATCTGGGAATTTCACTTTATTTTTAGAACTGTCAAAAAGCAGAGAACAAAGATATCTTTTCTTTTTGCAGGGCTTCCTTCAGAAAAAAAGTACACTTCCGAGAGGCATATAAAGCCAAATTAAGAAGAAGGTTTGTTTATGTGGCTTGGTTATCAACACATTTTCAGATCACTCCAGCTTTAAACCTTGCACAGCATCACCCACTAAATGATGATGGCTTACCATCCTTGTTGCTGCTATAAGGAAATGAGTGGCTTGTCAAACAGTATTTTGTTCTCTTGCCTGTCTCTGATGTATTTATTGTACTTTTTATCTTATTGTCTCTTTCCTGACTTCGCATTTTGCCTGTTCTCTCTCTCTATTTTAGTTGGGACCAGTGGATGATATCGTGGGGAAGGTCACTACAAACTGCATTAAAGGCAGGGTTGGGGAGGAAGTAAAGCATCAGCACCTTCTTCCCTTAACCTCTCTGCTAAGGTGTATTTCTATCCTCCACTTGTTCTTATCGTCCTCCTGACCCTTTCAGCTTCTTACCATCTCAGGCCTTCTTATCAGACCTCTTTCAAAGTATAACACAATTCCACCAGTTTTGGGTGTAAGTCATAAAATACAGATGAAGAAGTTTTTAAAACAAAAGGTAGAGAGGCCTATCAGGGGAGACTGTACTGGACCCTGTACGAGGAGGACCAGGTGTTGGAGATGACTATGGAGGAAACCTTTGGGCCAGCGACCATAGTTTGCTAAGTTTGAAGGTAGTCATGCGCAAAGATAATTTCATAGCCATGTCCTAATTCTAATAGGAATTAGGAATGATATTTTCCAATTGTCAGCAAAGCCCAGGTAAATAATTAATTAACAATTTAAACATACAATTTCTTGAAAATTTAACCCTGGCAGACAGCCATTCCTCCAAAGGATATTCAGGGAGTAGTTGTTTAAACACAGCCTCAGTGAGAAACAATTTGGGAGAGTCACTGGTGCTACTGTAAAGGCATCCTCTCTGCAGGAGCTGGAATAACCACTGCAGCACAGGGGAAACACCACACAGCAAGACTTGTCAAGGTTAGCTCTGGCTTGTACTAGATCCTAAAGGGTTCCATTTGCTTATTGTCCAACTATTGTGTGATCACAAGCAGTAAAATCATTAAGATCCATTCCAGTATCCTGACAGGAATCTGGATGCCTGCATTGTGCACAGTCCATAGTGCCAGCTTCATTTGCTTCTGTATGCATAATCAAGGGTGGCCATTTCACAAAGCAGCAAGAGCTTACCATTTGTGAGTGGGATGATGTATCACTTCAGTGGCTGCTTTTCAGGAAAGCAGCATACACAGGTGTGCTGCATGAACACAGGGAAAATCATAAGGGTATTAGAAATATGATAGTCCAGAACATTGCTTCATGGAAACAAGAGTTTTTCTGCTTTTAGGAAAGGAAGGGAAGAGAATTTAAGAATAGCAATCAGTTTAACTGATATCATGACCATGGAATCTATTGATATGGAAGCACTAACAGAATAAACAGGAATTTTTACATTGCTGGGCAGGATCAAGATGGATTTATGAAAGAAAAATCATGTTTGGTGTTTGATAAATCATGAGAGGTTTTGAGGTAGCAGCTAGCATACTGGATAGTTAACATGCAAAATGCCTTTGAAGATAGAACTACATCACACTATGGGCGATTCAGCCTACAATGTTGTGCCAGACCTTTAACCTACTCTAAGATTAATCTAACCCTCCCTCTCTCATAGCCTTCCAATACTCTATCATGCCTATCTAAGAGTTTCTTAAATACTCCAATGTATCTACCACCATGCATTACAGGATGTTCCACACAGCGATTACTCCATGTGTTAAAAAAATCTTGCCTCTGATCTCACCCCCTCCCCATACTTAGCTCCAATCACCTTAAAATTATAACTGCACCCCCCCCCCCCGCTCCATTATTAGCCATTTCCACCCTGGGGAAAAGGTCTAGGGATGTCCACGCAATCTATGTCTCGTATCATCCTGTAGTAAAGGGGGAGCCCACAGTGACCAGTCCTCTGGTATTGAGTCCAGTGCTGTGGCTCAGAAGAGGACTGCAGTGTTGACAGGAGATTTTTCTTAAAGGAACAGAGACGAGGTTCTGTGAGTGTGACAGAGGCACCTGGATGGTATGTTGCCTCTCTGATGCCAGGATCAGGGATGTCTCGGATCAAAATCTCAAGGACGAGGGTGAGCAGCCAGAAGTCAGTGCAAGTTAACACCAATGACATAGGTAGACAAGAAGAGGAGGTCCTGAAGAGAGATTTTAGGGAGCAAGGTAGAAAGCTGAGAAACAGGACCTCCAGGGTAACAACCTCTGGATTGCTGTCTGTGCCATGTTCCAGTGAGGGTAAGAATAGGATAATTTGGCAGATGAATGCGTGGCTGAGGAACTGGTGCAGGGTCAGAGGTTCAGATTTATAGATCATTGGGATCTCTTCTGGGGAAGGTATGACTTGTACAAAAGGGACTGCTTACACCTGAACCTGAAGGGGTCCAAAATCCTTGCAGACAGGTTAGCTAGAGTTGTTTCGGTGGGTGTAAACTAATTTGGCAAGGGGTTGGGAACCAGAGTGATAGTGCTGAAGCTGAGGTAGTTGCTTTACTACCTGATGATAGGGCAAAATTACAGTCAACAGGATGAGTTTCAATGTAAAAGGTGGACAAAATCGAAAAGAGTGAATACAGAACTGAATGTGTTATATTTGAATGTGTGTAGCATATAGAATAAGGTAGTTGAACTTTTAACACAGTTACAGATTGGCATGCATGTTGTTGTAGGCATCACTGAATCATGGCTGAAAGAAGATTAAAGCACAGAACTTAATGTCCAAGGATACACATTGTATCCAAAAGACAGGCAGGAGGACAGAGGGGGTTATGATGCTCTGTTGGTAAAAATGAAATCAAATTATTAGAAAGAGGTGACATAGGCTCAGAAAATGTTAATTTATTGTGGATAGAGCTAAAGAACTACGAGGGTGAATTGACCCTGATGGGAGTTATATACAGACCCCCAAACACTGGTAAGGATGTGTTCTACGTATTACAAGGGAGATAGAAAATGCATGCCAAAAGCATACTGTTACAATAGTCATGGGAAAACTTCAATATGCAGGTAGATTGGGAAAATTTGGTTGATGCTGGATTCCAAGGGGGGCGGGGTGGATTTCTAGAATGCGAATGAGTTGGCTTTTTAGAGCAGCACTTGTTTGAGCCCACCAAGAGCTCAGCTATTCTGGATCGGGTGTTGTGCAATGAACCAGATTAACAAGCTGAGGAACCCTTCGGGACAAGTGAACTTAATATGATTGAAATCACCCTGAAATCTGAGAAGGAGAAGCTAAAGTCAGATGTATTAGTATTTCAGTGGACTAAAGAGAATTACAGAGACATGAGAGAGGGGTTGGCCGGAATTGATTGGAAAAGAACACTGGAAGGGATGATGGTAGAGCAGCAATGGCTGGAACTTCTGGAAGCAATTCAGAAGGCATAGAATATATACTTCCCAAAGAAGAAGTATTCGAAAGGAAAGCTGATACACCCATGGCTAACAAGATAAGTCAAAGTCAACATAAAAGCCATAGAAAGAACATATAATAGAGCAAAAATTAGAGGGAAGTTAGAGGATTGGGAAGCTTTTAAATACTAACAGAAGGCAACTAAAAAAATCATTAAGAGGATTAAGATGGAATACAAAAGTAAGAAGGCCAATAATATTAAAAAGGATACCAAAACTTTCTTTATATACTTAAAGAGGTGAGAGTGGATATCAGACCACTGGAAAATGATGCTGAAGAGTAGTAATGGGGGACAATGAAATGATAGACAAACTGAATAAGCATTTTGCATCAGTCTTCAGTGTGGAAGACGCCGGTATCGTGGAAGTTCCAGGAGTCAGCGTCATGAAGTGTGTGAAGTTACCATTACTAGAGAGAAGGTTCTTTGGAAACTGAAAGGTCTGAAGGTATATAAGTCACCTGGACCAGAGGGACTACACCCAGGTTCTGAAAGAGGTGCCTGAAGAAATTGAGGAGACATTACTAATGATCTTTCAAGAATCATGAGATCTGGAATGCTTCTGGAAACTGGAAAATAACAAATATAACTCCACACTTCAAAGGGGAGAGAAGCAAAAGAAAGAAAACTATAGGCCAGTTAGTTTGACCTCAATGGTTGGGAAGATGTTGGAGTCGATTATCAAGGATGAGGTCTCAGGGTACTTGGAAGCACATTATAAAATAAGCCATGGTCAGCATGGTTTCCTCAAGGGAAAACCTTGCCTGACAAATCTGTTGGAATTCTTTGAAGAAATAACAAGCAGGATAGACAAAGGAGAATCGTTTGATGTTGGGTATTTGTATTTTCAGAAAGCCTTTGACAAGATGCCATACATAAGGCTGTTTAACAAGCTACCAGCCCATGGTATTACAGGGAAGACTCTAGCACGGATTAGGCAGTGGCTGATTGGCAGGAGACAGAGTGGGGATAAAGTGAGCTTTTTCTGGTTGGCTGCCAGTGACTAGTGGTGTTCCACAAGGGTCTGATGTTTTTTACATTAAATGCCAATGATTTGGATGATGGAATTGATAGCTTTGTTGCAAAGTCTGCAGATGATACGAAGATAGGTGGAGAGGCAGGTAGTTTTGAGGAAATTGAGAGGCTACAGATTGTCAAAGTGGCAGATGGGATGTAATGTCAGGAAGTGTACGGTCATGCAATTCAGTAGAAGAAATGAAAGGATTCATTGTTTTCTAAATGGAGAGAAAATTCAAAAATCTGAAGTGCAAAGTGACTTGGTGCATTCCTTAAAGATTAATTTGCAGGTTGAGTCTGTGGTGAGAAAGGCAAATGCAATGTTAACATTCATTTTCAGGGGACTAGAAATGAAAAGCAATGATGTAATGTTGAGATTTTGTAAAGCATTGATGTGGTCTAATTTGGAGTATTGTGAGCAGTTTTGGGCCCTTTATCTTAGAAAGGGTGTGCTAAAACTGGAGAGCGTTCAAAGGAGGTTCACGAAAATGACTGCAGGATTGAATAGCTTGTCATATGAAGAGCATTCAATGGCTCTGGGCCTGTATTCACTAGAATTCAGAAGAATAAGGGCTGATCTTTTTGCAACCTATTGAATGGTGAAAGACCTTGACAGAGCGGATGTGGAGAAGATGTTTCCTATGGTGGGAGAGTCTAAGACCAGCGGACACAACCTCAGAATAGAGGGGTATCCTTTTAGAACAGGGATGAGGAGGAATTTCTTCAGCTAGAGAGTGGTGAATATGTGGAATTCTTTGCCACTAGTAGCTGAGGAGGCCAAGTCTGTATGTATATTTAATGCAGAGGTTGATATATTTTTGACTGGTCAGGAAATGAGGAGATACAGGGAGAAGGCAGGAGATTGGGCCTGAGAGGAAGAATAGATCAGCCGTGATGAAATGGCAGAGCGGACTGGATGGGCCAAATGGACTCTTTCTGCTCCTATGTCTTATGGTCTTACGTTCTATCAAGTTGCCTCTCATCCTCCTTTGATGAAATGTTAACGAACAAGATGAGAGTGCAAGGTTTTGGGGATATCGTACTGGCATGGTTGACAAACAGAAAACAATAGAAATAAACAGGTTATTTCCATGTCAAGACATTGTGACCACTGAGGTGCTACATGGATTGGTGCCGAAGCCTCAGCTGTTCTCCATCTATATCAATGATGTGCATGAGGGGTTCCAGTATATTATCCTTTCTGAGATCTGATTGTAACTGGCAAAGGCAGCATTGATTACCCATCCTTAATTGCCCCAGGGACGATAGTGATCAGCTTTCTTGAACTACAGCTGCCTTTCTGGGTGAAGGCACTTCCACTGTGCCGTTAGGCAGAGAGCTCCACGGTTCAAGCCCAGCGATAATGAAGGACTGGTGATGGACTTCCACCGCAGGCCAGAATATGACCTCTAATGGAAACTGAGAGGAGGTCCTGTTTCCATGTGCCCTTGTCTTTGGTGGTAGAGGTCAGAGGTTTGATAGGTACTGTCAGGGGAGGCTGGGTGAGGAAGAACAGTGTTTTTTGTAGAGGATACACATTGCAGCCAGTGACGATATGAAGGATGATTTTGGTGCTGAATGAACTGTCAGTCAAGAAGAATAATTTGTTCTAAACAATATGAAAATTCTTCGGATTTGCTGGTGCTGTCCTCAGCCTGAGAAGCAGAGGGTATTCCAGCATTCCATTTCTCCATTCATGGCATCTTACAAGGATGAGAGGAATTACTCTGCTTGGCAGGAGAGACTTGTGGCTGTGAAACAATCTCAGGTTCATGGGCCTGTGCTGTATTTGTAGGGGTGATTCTGGACTGCAGGAAGTGATTCTGACACCTTGCCACCTTTCTTCTCTAACAATTGCTTCTGCCCTCCTCAATGGATTGAAGTGTCACCTCCAGATAATATCAGACTTGATCTCCACTGTGTAGGAGGAGTGGTCCAGTTCTGCCCTTAATCTTTCAGAGTACCCACTTTTGATCGCCTCTGTAGTCCCTTGCCAGGACTGCTTGTCCAGGAGTGAGACATTGAACCTTCTTGTTTGAGGAGCCTTTAATTTGTCTCAGTTGTTTGTCCTGCATACTCCTCCTGAGACTGGGTTTAAGGAAATCCAAGTGTGAGCACAAGCGATGAACCAGAAACAGCATGTCTGGAGAGTTGTTGGTCATGGAGTGTTTTGCATTGTGATATGCAAGGAGGAAGTTGGTGATTTTCTAATTCAGTGTCAGTGTAGTGTGTTCTACTGACATTGCTCACAGTGCATTCATTAGACTCTGGACGAACCTTTTCACCAAACCATTTGTAACCAGATAGTATGGTGCAGATGTAATGTGTCTTATTCCATTCGTGTTTAAGAATGACTAAAACTGTTCCTTAACAAACTGACGACATTGTCACTGACTAAGTGTCCAGGAGAACCAGCACTTGAAAAAAGGTTCTCAACACATCAACCATGTATGAGGTTGTAGTGGAGGCTATAGAAAACACTTCTGGCCACTTTGTAGCTGCATCCACTACTACCAAGAAATGTGCCCATGAATGGTCCAGCAAAATCCACATGAATCCTCTGCCAGGGCAATACAGGCCTTTCCCAGGGACGGAGAGGTGCTGCTCTTGGTATCTTCTGGACATGGTGGCATCCCAAACAGTGCATGGCAAGCAGCTCGATCTGATGATCTATCCCAAGCCGCCGGAAAAACTTTGAGCCAACACTTTCTTTTTGATCATACATAGGTGACAGGCATGTACCTCCTCCAGCAATTTAACTGTCAACTTACATTGTATGTCAACTCTCAATCCTAACATAAGGCAACCTTCACCAAGGGAAAGTTCATACTGGCACAGGTAAAAATGGGGGAACTGGGACATTCCAGCCATTTTGAGTGGCCATGTAGACCTGAGACCGTGTGGAGCTTTTTCTGATTTCCCTTTGGATCATCTCTGCTGTAACAGGGAGACTTTCAATTTGCATTAGGGAGCATAGGTCAAGTGGAGTGCCCTTTTTATGTAAATTTTCCAGGTATTTTCTTTTTCCAAGGGTAAATGGTACAATCCATCAGCATTTCCATGATTAGACATCCTCTTGAATTCGATCTTGTAATTGTGTCCTCCAAGAGACAAAATCCATCTCAACATTTGTGCTACTGCTGTTAGTGGATGCAATTTTTTTTACATATAACCCATCATTAATTACTTAAATGAACTAGAATGCTTAATTTAAAAAATGTATTAATGATATTACTCGAACTTTACTGAAATATTACATATACAACACAGGGTTCCATTCCAGTGAACTGTTTGTAAACCAGATAGCTGGAAATGTGGGCATGAACTACATTACATGCACAGTAGAAGCAACACTCACAACATGCTGGAGGAACTCAGCAGGTCGGGCAGCTTCCGTGGAAAAGATCGGTCGACATTTCGGGCCGGAACCCTTCGTCAGGACTGTAGGGGGAAGGGGCAGAGAAGGTGGGGGGAGGGTGGGAAGAAGAAGGCTGGTAGGTTCCAGGTGAAAAACCAGTAAGGGGAAAGATAAAGGGGTGGGGAAAGGGAGGCATGGAGGTGATAGGCAGGAAAGATGAAGAAAGAATAGGGGAAAACACAATGGGTAGAAGAAGGAGGCGGAACCGAGAGGGAGGTGGTAGACAGCTGGGGGAGTGGGCAGAGTGACATAGGGATAGGGGAAGGGAGGGGGGAGGGAATTACCGGAAATTGGAGAATTCTATGTTCATACCAAGGGACTGGAGACTACCTAGGGATCTCCACCCCTCTCCGTCTTCTGCAGGGATCGGTCGCTCCACGACTCCCTGGTCCACACGTCCCTCCCCACGGATCTCCCACCTGGCACTTATCCCTGTAAGCGCAAGTGCTATACCTGTCCCTACATCTCTCTTGCCACCATTCAGGGCCCCAAACCGTACTTCCAAGTGAGGCAACACTTCACTTGTGAGTCTGTTGGGGTCATCTATTGCATCCGGTGCTCCCGGTGCGGCCTCCTCTACATCGGTGAAACCCGACGCAGATTGGGGGACCGCTTCGTCGAGCACCTCCACTCCATCTGCCACAACAGACAGGATCTCCCAGTAGCCTCCCACTTCAACTCTGCTTCCCGCTCCCATTCAGATATGTCCATACATGGCCTCCTCTACTGCCATGATGAGGCTAAACTCAGGTTGGAGGAGCAACACCTCATATACTGCCTAGGTAGTCTCCAGCCCCTTGGTATGAACATAGAATTCTCCATCTTCCGGTAATTTCCTCCCCCTCCCTTCCCCTATCCCTATGTCACTCTGCCCCCTCCTCCAGCTGCCTACCACCTCCCTCTTGGTTCCGCCTCCTTCTACTACCCATTGTGTTTTCCCCTATTCTTTCTTCATCTTTCCTGCCTATCACCTCCCTGCCTCCCTTCTCCCACCCCTTTATCTTTCCCCTTACTGGTTTTTCTCCTGGAACCTACCAGCCTTCTCCTTCCCACCCTCCCCCCACCTTCTTTATAGGGCCTCTGCCCCTTCCCCCTACAGTCCTGACGAAGGGTTCCAGCCCGAAATGTCGACCAATCTTTTCCACGGATGCTGCCCGACCTGCTGAGTTCCTCCAGCGTGTTGTGAATATTGCTTTGATCCCAGCATCTGCAGATTATTTTGTGTTTACGATGCACAGTAGAAGATGCCTGTAGCCTCAAAGCAGATGACTATTCCAACCTGCCAGGCTCCTAAATGCTCATTTGTTATACATATAGTAAGCTGTGCATAAGTTGGCTGTTGTTAACACAGCGAGGGCCAATGTGGCTCGATGTGGGTCAAGGTCTGAGGGCCATCCCTTGGAGTACCTATAAACAGAAAATGCTAGAAATACTCAGCAGGCCAGGCAGACCTGTAGGAAGAGAAATAGAGTTACCATTTTAGTTCAGTTCCAATGAAGGATCTTTGATCTGAAATTTTAACTGCTCCCGTATTTGCCGTTTTTCCGGTCTTTGCTTTTTATTTCTGATTTCCAGCATCAGCACTTTGATTTTAATTTTCTATCCATGACATACTGGGCTCAGACTGCACCTTTTCGATCTGGGTTTGAATGTAGTCGCTGTGGTTCGTAGGTTTGCAGGTAACACAAAAGTTGGTGGTGAGATGGATATAGAGGAAGGTTGTCTAAGGTTACAGCAGGGCGTAGATCAGCTGGAAAGTGGAGGAGCATTAATGGATGGAATTTACTAAAACAAGTGTGAGTTGATGCATTTTGGGAGCTGAAATAGGAGTAAATGATAGGGGCTAAGGAATGTTGATGAACAGAGGGATTGGGTCTCAAATTCATAGATCCCTGAAAGTGGCAACACACAGGGTAGAGGTGAAGGTATTTGGCATGCTTGTCTTCATGGGTTGGAACACAGAAGGTTAGGGCATTATGTTGCAACATTACAAACCACAGTTTAGACCCCATTTCAAGTATTGTATGCAATTCTCTTCACCACACTACAGGGAACATGTGCTTGCACTGGAGAGAGTGGAACAAAGATTCACCAGGATATTGACTGGATTGGAGGACTTTAATTATGGACTGAGATTTGGATTGGCAATAAAGTCAATAACCAACTCTCATTTTTTGCTGACATTAAGGGAAAGGTTGTTGTCATGACACCATGCCACTAAGCTCTCTATCTTCTTCCTGTACTCTGCTTGATCATTGTTTGAGATGCGCCTACTCAGGTGATATCATTGACAAATTTGTAGAGCAGAACCTGTCCACACAGTCATGAGTGCACAGGGGGTGTACAAGTGGGCCAAGGGCTCGGCCTTGTGGAGCACCATTACTGAGGATAATCATGGTGGAGGAGTTGCTGCCTGTGCTTGCTGATTGTGGTTTGTTGGTCAGGAAGTTGATGATCCAGATGAAGAGAGATGTTGAATCCCAGATCTAGGAGTTTGGAGATCAGTTTGCCTGGAATAATATCTTTGAAGATGGAGCTGTAGTCTATAAACAATAGTCTAATGTAGGAACCTTGACAAGATGAATTGTAAATAGTACACAAACATTTAATAAACTTTGGAGAGCGATAATTTGTTCACAACAGCTCTGTGGCATGAATTAAAATAATCAATTCAAATAATTAACTACATTAATAAACACATTACATACCATAATAGAAAATGACCTTTACTAGTAGAAACATCTTCCATTAAACTTGCATTTTCATAGAAAACCTACAACACAACACAGGCCCTTCGGCCCACAGTGCTGTGCCAAACATGTACTTACTTTCGAAATTACCTAGGGTTACCTATAGCTCTCTATTTTCCAAGCATGTACCTATCCAGGTGTCTCTTAAAAGACCCTATTGTATTGGCCTCCACCACCGTCACCGGCAGCCCATTCCACACACTCACCACTCTCTGCGTAAAAAACTTACTCATGACATCTTCTCTGTACCTACTTCCAAGCACCTTAAAACTTTGCCCTCTCACGTTAGCCATTTCAGCCCTGGAAAAAAGCCTCTGACTATCCACATGATCAATGCCTCTCATCATCTTATACACCTCTATCAGGTCACCTCTCATCCTCCACCTCTCCAAGGAGAAAAGGCCGAGTTCACTCAACCTTTCCTCATAAGGCATTCATTATGTAGCAACTCCCATTTTTAAGGACAACCTGGACTGATTATAACATTAAGCAAAAATTATTTGCTTTACGAAAGGAACAAATGCTGACAAAACAATTTGGGTCTTCAGTGCAGCTCAATTAAGAACTGTACACAAGAGGTATAAGAGAATTTCAGTAGTTGATTTGATTTGATTCTCAATACAAACACTGAAATCTCATTTGTGCCTGAGGACCAGCACTCTATGGTTTGAATCTTTCTTGCACAGTTAGTAGGATAAGAGACATCTTCTTTTGCATGCACTGCTATTATCCAAGTGCCTAAAGACCCACATTCAATAATTCAGAAACATCTCCTTCCCCTCTGCCATCTGATTTCTAATGGTCCACGAAACCGTGAATCCTATTTCATTTACAGTGCCTATAAAAAGTATTCACCACCCCCCCCCGGAAATTTTCAAGTTTTATTGTTTTACAACACTGAATCACAATGGACTTAATTTGGCATTTTTGGCACTGATCAACGGAAAAAGACTCGCGTCAAAGTGAAAACAGATCTCTACAAAGTAATCTAAGTAAATTACAAATATAAAACACAAAATAATTGATTGCATAAATAATCATCCCTCTTTAACATGACACGCCAAATCATCACTGGTATACCCGATTGGTTTTAGAAGTCACATAATTAGTTAAATGGGGATCTGTTTTTGGAGACCTGTGTGCAGTCAAGGTGATTCAATTGACTATAGTAAAAATACACCTGTATCTGAAAGGTTGAACTGCTGCTGAGTCAGTATCCTGGCAAAAACTACACCATGAAGACAAAAGAACACTCCAAGCAATACTGCGAAAAGACTATAGAAAAGCACAAGTCAGGTGCTGGGTACAAGTAAATTTCCAAGTCACTGTATATCCCTTGGAGAACAGTTAAGTCAATCATCTAGAAACAGGAAGAATATGGCACAGCTGTAAATCTGCCTAGAGCAGGCTGTCCTCAAAAGCTGAGTGACCGTGCGAGAAGGGGACTAGTGAGGGATGCCACCAAGGGAGCTATGACATCTCTGAAGGAGTTACAAGTTTCGGTGGCTGAGATGGGAGAGGCTGCGCGTACAACAGTTGTTGCCTGGGTGTTTCATCAGTTGCAGCTTTATGAGAGAGTGGCAAAGAGAAAGCCACTATTGACCGATCCACACACTGTCAAGGCTGTGATTGCTGCCAAAGGTGTATCTACTAAATGCTGACTTGAAGGAGATGAACACTTATGCAATCAATTATTTTGTGTTTTATATTTGTAATTAATATTGAACTCATTGTTGAGATCTGTTTTCACTTTGACATGAAAGTGATTTTTTTTGTTGATCAGTGTCAAAAAAGCCAAGTTAAATCCACTGTGATTCAATGTTGTAAAACAATAAAACAGGAAAACTTCCAAAGGAGGTGAATACTTATTATAGGCACTGTAAGACAGTGATAATAAATCTGATTTGGATTCTGAGAAATGGTGTCCAGGAAGTGATAACCTGTCTCTAGTTGGGTGCTTACCTAGATTAGTGTGTCAGACACTTGGAAAATGCAAAGGGAAGACAGCAGAATGTAATCTGTAAAATTGAGGGGAGATTTGATAGAGGTATACAAAATTATGAGGGGTATAGATAGGGTAAGTGCCAGCAAGCCTTTTCCATGGAGGCTGGCTGAAACTACAACCAGAGGTCCTGGGTTAAGGGTGAAAAGTGAAAAGTTTAAGGGGAACATGAGGGGAAACTTCTTCACTCAGAGGGGCATGAGAGTGTGGAAGAAGCTGCCAGTACAAGAGGTGCATGCGACCTTGATTTCAATATTTAAAAGCAATTTGGATAGTTAGATGGATGGTAGGGATATGGAGGGCTATGGTGTCAATCCAGGTCTGTGGGAGTAGAGAGTTTAAATGATTTGGCATGGTCTAGTGACAGTACCTCCTGTTGAACTTTGTCTTTTTGTGTTTTCCCCCTAGCTGTCAGTCTGTGATTTTGGATTGCCATGTGTTCCTGTCCCCGCTCCTCCTCTACTCCGGCCCCTGTATTACTGAGTACTCTGCCTCTTATCTGTTTCTCATTATTGCCTGTTTTGCTGCCACTTCTGTCTCATTGTGCTCCACCTATCATCTGCCTATCCATTTATTGCTCAGTGTACTTTAGTTCTATGTTTTCACTGTTTATTTTGGCCAGATCGTGCCGGTGACTTTTCCTGAGCCTTTCCAGCATTTGTATCTGTGTTCTGTCTGTCTGAATATCGAGTCTGCCTGTTTCCTGATTCTGGTTTTTGGATTTCTCTGGATGTTTTGATCTCTGCCTGAACTTTGATGCTGACTTTGCTTGCACCTTGGGATTTGTTACTCAATTAATATCACTGTGTGCACAGTATTGGGTCTGCAATTGGATCCCTGATCCAGTGTCCTGACATCTAAGTAGAGCAAAGGGCTTGTTTCTCTGCCGTACTTTTCTATAACTCTAAATTCACTCAACTTCACTTCATCACTGAAATGTTCCCACAACTTATGGACTCACTTTCATGGACTCTTCCTCTCATGTTCTCAATATTCATTGTTTATTTACTTATTAGTCTCTCTTTCTTTTTCTACTTGCATAGTTTGTGTCCTTCGTACACTAGTGAAATGCCCAAGTTGGTGTGGTCCTTCATTAATTCTGTTATGGATTTATTGAGTATGCCCACAAGAAAATGGGTCTCAGGGTTGTATCTGGTGACATATATGACCTTTGATAATAAATTTAATTTGGACTTTTGAACTTTAAACTTTGTTTAGTATTCTTTGTTAAAGAAATCCAAGGCTTTTTACGTTTATCAATATACTTCAATTTATTTTGAATTCCTTTGTCTTCTGTAGCTGCATCTTGGGACATCATCCAAAGATACTCTGTTTAAACTGATGTCCCTGATCTAACTCACTGCCATCTCTTTTCACTTTTCTATTACCTCTAAATTGTCAGACTATGGGTCCAGGATTGGATGACGGATATTGCTTCAAGCTAAGTATTGCAAAGAGCAATTGCCTCTGATTTCTGTCACAAAACCTTGTCACCTCCAACTCAGCCATCCATATCCCAGGTAAGTGTCCGAGACAATTCTAAACCTTGGTGTCACATTAGATTGTGAAGTAAACTGTCAGCCCGGTTAAGAAGGAGGCTTGATAGAGGTAGTTAAAATCATGAAGGATGCAGACAGCAGATGGCAAGAGAAATGGTCCTTATTGACAGAAGGATCAAGAGGCAGGGGATATTGAATGAAGGTGACCGGCCAAAAACACCAACAATGGAAAATCTACAGTATTTTGTGTAGTAGACTTCCAGGAATGATACTGGAGTCAGATTCAAGTATAATATTCAAAAGAGAACTGGAAATCTTTCTGAAAGAGTTTGCAGGGTCTTGGTAGGACTTGCTATACTGGGTTCCTCCAGCATTTTGTGAGTGTTGCTCAAGATTTCTGGCATCTGTTGAATCTCTTTGTTCTCTAATATTGAATCAGGAAAGGTCCTGATGAACCAAAAGGCTTCTGGTTTGTAACTATTGTGATTTTTGGTTTTAATATTCTCATGCCTTTATTTAAAGCATCCCATGAGCTGAACTCTCCTTATCATTGTAATATTTTCCAAGGCTGCAACCATCTGAGTGACTAGCACTCCTCCACTTCTGACCTCCTGCACATCCCTGGTTTGATTTGCTTCATGTTGATGTACATACTTTAGCTACCTAGACTCTCAACTATGGAATCAGTCCCAAACTATTCTGTTGTTATACTTCAAATGGCTCAGGTTCTAATTCTGGTTGATGACCCTGTGGATCATTTTTGGCTATTTTACCATGCTAATGAAATTTATATAAATATAAGCTTTTAATATTGAGGTTATGTTAGGAGAAGATATATGGATTGTTTTAACAGCCACCTCTTTCTCATAGTGGAGAGTTAATGTTGCCCATTGAAGTTGAGAATAAGATTTGTACGGGACAAGTTGCATCAACCTAAGACTTTCAAACTTTTAGAGAAGTTTGGATATTAGGGGTATGGAGGGCTATGGCCCTGGTGCAGGTCGATGGGAGAAGGCAGTTTAAATGGTTTGGCATAGACTAGATGGGCTGAACAGCTTTGTTTGTGCTGTGCTCTTCAATAACTCTTTCACTCTATTTTCTGCATGCATTACTTCACACATCTGGCTAATTGAGCACACCTTCAGTCCCAGCAGAGAGTAACATTTCTCTGTGAAGAAACAAAGTTTCAGCATTGCTGCTCTTTCCCACGATTGCATTGAGCTTGATTGCAGATTCCCATGAAAGGTATGAGCCCTTATTGATCGCAAAACAGCAAAACAAAATGGCTGGATTGGTACTGCAGCAGATTGCATATCACATTTGAAGATGGATCAATCAAACGAGCCACTGTTCTTCGAGTGGCTCATTTGATCATTGTGGCTCTGTTTCTGCTAAGAAGTTTGCTTGTGTGGACACTTGGATGATGAGAGGTTTGCCCTGGATGCTGCTACAAAAAGATAACATTGATTGTCCAGTTTCATGTGTGAAGACATGTTTGTCAGATGGTACCCAATCAACACTGGCAGAAGAGGAAAAGAAATTTAAAGAGATGACTCCCCACTATTCATGGAAAAGGTTGCATCAACTAATGTTAATTGCTACCCAGTGACTCCAGGGTAGTGAATCTAGTCAGCAGCAGTTCCTTGGAAAGAGCTGAATGCAGTAAATCACTGTAGGGACAATAAGCCTCTGGATTGATTCCAAGCGCATAGCACTTGCCTACCACTCCATTAACTTTCATTGCCACCTTTCTAAGGTCGTATTGCAGGTGATGTTGCTTACCGCACCATTTTATAGACACATCGTCAATAAAAGCCAGGCCTCAAGTGTTTCTGTGGTGGGAATGAACAATTTCAGGCAATAACATTTGACAGAAAAATAATATTATTCTTGTCAGGGGAATAAGTGCCTTAACTGGAGAGATTCACTTGCCAGAACATCTCAACATGAACGTATTTGAGATAAAACCAAATGTAGCAAAAAGCCAGCAGATGAAGAATATTTTGCTTGTCCTCAGTTTCATAGCAAAACCTTTCATCTTAATACAGGTAGGAATAAAATTCAGTATTTTATTTCTTTCAGTATTATTTTTGTGGAGAGGGTGCTCTGGAATAATAACTGTTCATGTGCATCCTGAATGATGTCAATTTACAGCTCAATTTCCCACAGATGTTGTCAGAGTATACAAATTTCCATGAATAAGTAGGAATTAGGAAAAAGAACTAGAGCCACAGGGAATTATAAAACATACCTTATGGGTAACTGAATAGAATAGTCCTGAAATCAGATAGGGAGATCACAACCTATGATTGGGAGGGAGGGAGGAAAGGGGCTTGTTTTTCCATAGTTGTTCTCTTGCTGTTGGTGCTTGTGGTGCTCAGCTGAACATTGTGGGCATTCTATGTTGGTGCCAGAATGTGTGGTGACACTTGTGGGCCGCCACCAGCACATCCTTAGGTTGTGTTGGTTGTTAACATAAATGATGCATTTCACCGTATATTTCAATGTACACGTGATAAATAAATGAATCTGCATCTAATTAACCTCTGCCCACTCTTCGCAACGTCAGTTATGTGCTACTACAATCAAAGGTAGCCACACTGTTAACTGACTACGGCTCTTTGCAATGGACTGGTGCCACGCATAAAGGTCAGCACCTGAAGTGAAGCTGTGCTATTTCATTTTGGCTGGCAACCCAGCTTCCAATCTTCTAAGCCATAGCACAGTAGCCGTTGGTGCGGAGGACGAGAGGACACTCCATGTAGTTTGAAGGTAGAAGGGACGTGGAGCTGACTCTACGACCTACAGACTGACTTTCAAGGACTCGGACAACTCATGTTCTCGGTATTCTTCATTATTTTATTTTTTATTATTTGCATGATTTGTATTCTTTTGCATGTTGGTTGTTTTTCAGTCTGTTTATAATTTTTCATAAATTCTACTTTCTTTGTTTTCCTATAAATGCCTGCAAGAAAATGAGTCTCAAGGCAGTACATGGTGACATATGCATACCTTGATGATAAATTTACCTTGAACTGTAAAATACATTCAAAGAATCATTTAATAGAGGTATGTGTGCAGTGTATAACCCTGAGATTTGTCTTCCCACATACAACCACAAAGCAAGGAAAACCATCGAACCCATTCAAAGAAAAGCAGCATACCCCCTACGTGCAAAAAAAAAAGCAAATTGCACAAATGGCAAAAAAGCGAGTTTAAAAACACAGGATATAAAAGATCAAACAATGAAACAGTCCAGAAGTGTTTTGTTTCAGTACAGTTCAGTTTAGCTCTGTGTTGTTCATTGACTGCAGGTCACAGAGCCAGACTGCCCTGATCAAAGTCATACAAAATAGCAAGAAAAAAAGCCGCAACTCGAAACTCATCATAATGTGAACTGCAGAGTTCTGCCCGCAAACGGCATTGACTAAACCTTGCCCAGGACCCAAGACTCCAGCCCCAATGAGCAAGAGGGAGAGAGAGACTGATCAAACGCAGGCACCTTCCTCCAGGAGCAGTGAGAGAGAGACCTGTTACTCACCTTCCGCTCTCTATCTCATTAATTTCAATTTTCCTCGATGCTTTAATCGGCAAGATCAATGAGAAATGGAGTTGATCATGGGTCCGCACACTGTCTCTGGGCACCTTGGCCTCCAGGCTGGCCAGTTCACTGGAAACCTCATCGAACTCCCTCAGACAGCAAAGCACAAGATCGCAAAGTTAGCTCAAAAACACACCATGAGATAGTAGATCATAGTCTCCAATAGTAGCTGAATCATATTTGAAAGAAGAAAAGGAAGTAAATTTATGAACTGTCTGAAGGTTGTCACCTTTGGTACATTGTTTGCTGGTGCCATCTTCTCCGTGGTCCTTTGCCAGCTTTTGCCAATTGGGCCCTTGCCCTCAGATGAGGATGCAGTTGGCTGGAGCAGGTGGCTGAATTCAATAGTAATATCCTTACAAGTATCTCCAACAATGGACACAGAAATCATTTCAAAATTTAAGAGAAATTTGGATAGGTTCATGGATGGGAGGAGTATGGTCTGGGTGTAGGTCAATGGGACTAGGCAGATTAATAGTTTGGTAAACACTAGATTGATCAAAAGGCCTGTTTCTGTGCTGTAATGTTCTATGATACTATGACTCTAAAATAGTGGAAGTGCTCAGCAGGTCAGATAGCATCTATGGAGCACTGGAACCATAAGAATTTGTCCGTTCAGCCGTTCAAGGCTGCTCCACCATTTGATTAAGGCTGATTTATTTTCACTCTCAACCCCATTCCCCTGCCTTCTTCCCATAACCTTTGATGCCCTCACTAATCAAGAACTTGTCAACCTCCGCTTTAAATATACCAAGCGACTTGGCCTCCAACGGCTGCCTGTGGCAAGGAATTACACAGATTCACCACCCTCTGGCTAAAAAATTTCCCCTCGTCTCTGGTTGAAAGAGGTGTCCTTCTGTTCTGGGGCTGTGCCTTATAAAATATGGAAGAGATAAGAGAGAGTCACGAGCACCCCTACCCTGCAGTGCGGATCACCACACAACGTTTCTGAGGAATGAGCTGAGTACAATACTACCTCCAGCACTACTTGTCTGACAGAATCCCCAGCACAAGTTTTGCATCTACACCTAAGACACCCACTTTGCCATCAAACAAACAGCCAAAGCACCCAGAGACAGGTGCTACTGAGTCCTATTTCATGGCCTATATATTCCGTCTTTTGAGTAAAATCTAGTCTCAGAGCTTTACAATATTTATTCGAAATGCAGTTGTGGAAGCTTTCATGTTTTTAATTTTGCACTGATAATGAGGTGAAATCAGAAATCACAGCACGAGGACAAATTTTAAAATATCACCGTAGAGTTGCAGAAACACACTTTACTTCCCTGCGGGCATGATTTTAAATGTGCAAAACCATTGTAATTGCAGGTTCAATACATATTTAACCTGCAGAAATTGGCATTATAATTAGCTCACATGCTCTCTAGCTGGACAATCAATAGATAGGCTGCAAGAATGAATAAACCTGGTACATGATCCCAAGTTTCCTCGATCTTTTATGCAGGGTAGTTATTTCATTCCCTCATTTCTTCTGTCTCTAGGTACAAATTTCATCCCATTATCTCCAATATGTGAAAGAAACTTTCAAAATGATTGAGCTATAGCGGCCGTGCTATGACAGTAACTGTTGCAGTAAATTTGTCTGCAGAGCAGCAAAACCCTGACAGAGACATGCTGTTTCTGCTAAGTGAAGTCCAACATTATGTTGTCAGTGATTCATGGGGATGTACTTAGCAGAGGTCATCTAGAATGACGATCAGCATCACAAAGCATATTGCAAATTTTCTGTACAGTTACCCTGACATTTACAGCTCCCTGTAGGTCATTGGCCAGGCTAGAAAGAGTAAAAAATATGACTGCCTGTTAACTCTAGGAACATTTTAATTCTGGCATGGTGTTATCAACCCTGGCCTGCTGGTGCAAAGCTTTAAAGGAATTTATCCTTCTTGGGCTTTTCTGGCTGGAACTTTAAGATGCAATGTTTGCATTATGTATAAATAAATCTGCAGAATAACATCTCAGGTGGGGCATGTAACAGAATACAAAAGAGTGTTTTGTCTAAAACTGATTATACTTAAATAAATGTGAAACAGAGAGCAGTTTGAAATCCGCACATGCAAATGTTAGCGGCCACTCAATAAAACTAAAAATCCCAAAAGCAAAACTGTTGGCAGTGATGACCTGATAAAAATCTGGGTCTGAGTTGTTTGCGTACAGGAGATGCACCTATGGGGAGGCAAATGTGGTTCCAAATGTACGTGTTCCTTTTGCCTCTTCTATGTCTTCCTGTTTTGTGTTTCACGCTTCATTTTCATCTTCCCGGTTACTTCACGTCCCCCCCACTTTCCTTCACTTACATATTCATTTCCTCTCACTGTCATTATTGCACCACTCGTGCCGACAGCCACACAAATCCCTGCAGCTGATCTTTTTGCATATTTTTCACCTCATTATTTCATCACTCTTACTGTCTCCAACCCACCAACAAATTAGTGAGAGTAAATGGGTGCTGTTTCACTGATTTATTCTTTGTTATAAAGTCACTGTCACAATCCCACATGTAAGCTGTGTTACAGGCCATTAGACTGTGATGTTAAAAGTTACTGACTGGCTATGATTAAATCAATGCAGCAGAAGAAAATTGCGTAACATCTCAACAAAATTGACATTTAAGTACAGCATTACTCTGGCACTCAGTATATCATCACTACATAACATGAATGTACAAGGAGGGAATATAGCTCTATATACTGTTATCTTCATTTCCTTCCTTGTGTTTTGCTTTTCTTAGTTTCACAATTTTCTTCTAGCTACAATTTCCTATTTAATTCCTATTTTATTCTCAGTTTATTTATCACTACTTGTACCAAACTGTATCGGTCTTTGTTGTTCCTCTGGGATCTTCAGATGAGTGGACAGGGGAAGCTTGTTATATGAGCAACAGCTTGCTCTCCATATTGTACTGCCCAGACTTGCATCGCTAGGAACGCAATATCCATGGTCAACCCTGCCTGATGTAGGCCTTACTCACTTATTTATCACTGGATACCTTTATTTTTTTTCAGATATCTTCTCTTTGCTCCATTGGGAATTGCTGAGGAATAACAAAAGTACCTTCAGCTTTTACTTTAACCTGTAACTACGTCAACAATGTCAAACCTGATTTCAACAAGTGTTGTCAAGTTTGCATCCCCACCAATCAGGTCATAAATTATCCTGAGCATCAGAAATCATCATTTAAAAGGCCTCGCTCTTAAAGCCAGTAGAAGTTAAACAACTTGAACTATCTGTGAGTTCCACCTGTGAGGTGGATTACCTCCTTTTGTGAGGCCCCAGAGTCACAAATAGCAGACTAAAGCCGCTCTTACCATTTCAGTTAATGTAAGTTTGATTCCAATATGGATTTAGCAAGGATGATAGTTTTATATATCTGATGTGACAGTGATATACTAACACATCACGCTATGTAGGTCTGAAACAATTGTGCCTCTGAATCAGATCGTTGAGGTTTTAAGAAATTAAATATGCAATCAGGCTGTTTTTTTTTCTTTGTAGTAATAGAACATGCATAGAACACAGAACAGTACAGCACAGGAACAGGCCCTTCGGCACACAATGTCTGTGCCGAATATGAAACCAAACTAAACTAAGCCTCTTAAGCCTACACGTGATCTATATCCCTCCATTCCTTGAATATTTGCATGTCTATTGAAAAGCTTCTCATGTGCCACTGTTGTATCTGATTCCACCACTATTCCTAGCAGCTGATCCCAGGCACCCATCACTCTCTCTGTAAAACTAAGGTTCCTCCACACACCACCTTTAAATTTTCTCCCCCTCACCTTAAATGCATGTGCTGCAGTATCTAATATTTCAACTCTGAGAAAAAGACTCTGACCATCCTATCTATGATGCTCTTTAACTGTCTGCCCTATGTCAGCATCTCAAAAACTTCCCCATAGCCCTCCATTCCATTCCCAACCATGTACTTATCCAAATTTCTCTTGTATGTTGAAATTGAATCCACATCCACTACTTCTGTCGGCAGATGTTCCCCCTCAGGTTCCCCTTAAACATTTCACTTTTCACCCTTAACCTGTGACCTCTCATTCTAGTTCTAGTCTCACCTAACCTCAGTGGAAAAAGACCGTTTTTGCCTCAGTGAATTTCACATTGTGAAATAATAGTCTAGAAGACATATGCATGTAGACAGATTCAGAACACTGATCTATGATCTTCCATTACCTAGTTCCCATCTTGCCCAAAGAGCTATCTATTATCTCTGGATGTAGGGAGTGAGAGCATGTAGTCTATTCTGTCATTTATAAGAGTCATTGAAACAGTGAAAAGGGGAAATTGACTAATCCTTTGCGTACAAATTCCACGTTTAGACAGGAAATAGAATCTCCATAAAACGGGAGAATGCATAAGAAAACTTCCTCCGCAGGAGGCTGAGTTTCAAAAAGAATCATTTGCTGGCTTATGGAAGGAATGTGGTGAATTCTGGTTGGTCAAATCATGATAAAATCTTGTGTTATAAATTGGAATCAACGTTGGCTTGGTAACGGGAAACAGAGATTGATAGTGGAGAGTTGCTTTTGTGATTGGAAGTCTGAGACCAGTGGTGTACCACAAGGATACATATTAGGGTGATTGCTGTTTATTATATACTTTAATGATTTAGATGTGAACGTAGGTGATATGATTAATAAGTTTGCAGATGATACGAAAATTGCTGGTGATGAGTAAGGTGGATAATATTTAGGTCGTGAAACAATACTGATCAACTGGCAAATTGGGCAGATCAACAGAAATGTAGTTTAATCCTGATAAGTGCAAGATTTTTTTTTGCGGAATCTGATAAGGATATGAGACGTACCATAAATGGTAAGGTCTCAGTGAGTATCGAGGAGTGCAGTGACATTGGGGCGTACAAGTCTATAGATCCCTAAAAGTGACAAAACAGGTAAATAAGGCGATGAAAATGCATCCTCTGAGACCACGTTAGGTTATCTCTGGGTGCTATAGTTTTCTCCAAAAGCCATAGAGGTCGCTATGCTATTTGGCCGATGTAAATTTCCCCTGCAGAGTTAGAATCTGAGGGAGAAAAAAATAGGATTAGCGTGTGTGGATAATTGGAGATCCAAAAGGCTCTTGTGTGCTGTATGGGTCTATAACTCTACGATTCATCTATAGGATAAAGTACCAACGTATTAGAGAATTATTTAAAGCAACAAACAATCTGCTGGGGGAGCTCAACAGGTCGAACACTTGTAGGATAAATGGAATTGTTGACATTTTGTGTCAAAACTCTGCATCTGGACTGGGTCTCCATAAGAACAATAAACTTTAGGTAATAGTGGAGCCAAAGTCATACCGGGCAAGACACGGTTGGGGCATCAACCCATCTTCAAATTCAATGCTCAGTTCAATTTAACTGGTGAACTTCTGGGCCCAAATGAAGTTCTATGGTAGCCCGGCAGCCACTATCTTTAGGCAACTGATTTCCAGTGGATATTGCTGAGGATTAGTTTAGGACAGATCCTTGTCTGTGGAATGGAAGCAAAGATGGTGCAAGATAGAATAATAACATTTCAACTGTAGCATTCTTGAATTTCCAGATTTAGGTAAGAATCTCATTGTGCATCCTTGGCTATGGTACTCAGTGATAACCATATGGAGGATCTAAGCCTGGTCCCAAATTGGTCTCCCTCAGAGGGCCAGCCAAAAAAAATAAGCTAAGGTGGCAAACAAACACAGTGCATGAAAAAATACTGCCAGATAAATTAATGGAAAAATCGAAGAAGTCTGATAAGAAAATGAAGTGGAAAGATGCTACATGTGGAAGGGGATCACTTTAAAGGAGAACAAAATGAAATATGTTTCTTCTGTTTTCCAGAAAGATGTTGGTTAGTAAAATTATCTTGGTGACAGCAATAACGATTACTGATATTGTCTTT
The DNA here is from genome assembly GCF_963921235.1 of Mobula hypostoma. Lineage (NCBI taxonomy): Eukaryota > Metazoa > Chordata > Chondrichthyes > Myliobatiformes > Myliobatidae > Mobula > Mobula hypostoma. The sequence goes on along the minus strand of NC_086099.1, from coordinate 33,765,640 downwards.
CAAAGGATGTGCAAAATATTGAATAGAATAAACATAGGAAAGACATTATTGATAACTCTGGAGTCTAGGACATCAGATGAGTCATCATGCCCAAATGTACTGATGAGCAAGGATAGATGTGATGCTCAGAAGTTCTGACTATCAGATTTCAATCCTCTCTCATTAAGGCTGAGATACTGAAGGAAAGAGCTTGGGGCCTTTTGGAACTTTTTAGTGAGGCAGTGCAAGGTATAAAGATAGCTCAGGACCTTTTGTGGTCTTCTGGGACTTTCAGGCAGGCTGCAATAATATTAGGCACTCAGCAGGGGTCACTGAGAAGAAGCATGTATGCGGAACAGCAATTGTGCGAATGGACAGCGTTAGAGTGGTCAGCCTTTGCCTCAACTGGCTTAGGCAGGAAAAGATTTGAGAGATTCTAATTAGGTTTCCAGTGAGTTGTTTTCTTTTTCTGTTAGTGTATAGCTATTGCACTGAGAGTGAGTCCAGAACTAGTGGTGTGTTCTTTGTGTGAGGTGTGGGAATACTGGGAGATCTCCAGTCTCCCTAGCAACAACAGCTGCTTGAAGTGTATTGAGCTGCAGCCCCTTAGAGCCTGTGTTAATAACTGGAGCTGCAGCTGGATGACCTTCGGCTCATATCGGAGAATGAGGTAGGAAAAGGGAGGAGGTCTTGAAGAGAGAATATAGGATGTTAGGCAGAAAGATGAAAAGAAGGACCTCAAAGATGAACAATAAGAACTTTGCATCAGTCTTCACTGTGGAAGAAACGAGCAGAATACCAGAAATGTGAGAGTATCAGGCATAAGTGAGTGTCATTGCTATTACTAAGAAGGTGCTTGGGAAGCTGCAAAGCCTGAAGGTAGATAAGTCACCTGAACCAGATGGACGACACACCAGGGTTCTGAAAGAGGTAGCTAAAGAGATTGTGGAGGTATTAGTAATGATCTTTTAAGAATCACTAGATTTGGAGTGTTCTGGGAGGACTGGAAAATTGCAAATGTCACTCTTCTCTTTAATGGAGGCAGAAGAAAGGAAATTATATGTCAGTTAGCCTGACTTCAGTAGTTGGAAAGATGTTGGAGTCTATTATTAAGGATGAGGTTGTGGGGTACTTGGAGGCACATGACAAAATCGGCCAAAGTCAGGATGGTTTCCTTAAGGGTAAATCTTGCTTAATAAACCTGTTGGAATTTGTTGAGAAAGTAACAGGTAGGATAGACAACGAAAGTTGGTGGATATTGTTTATTTGGATTTTCAGAAGGCCTTTGACAAGGTGCCACACATGAGGCTACTTAACTAGTATGGTATTACTGGAAAGATACCAGCATGAATAGAAGATTGGCTGACTGGCAAGAGACAAAGAGTGGGAATACAGGGGGCCTTTTCTGGTTGACTGCCAGCGACTAGTGGTGTGCCAGAGGGATCAGTGTTGGGATGCTTCTTTTCACATTATATGTCAATGATTTGGATGAAGGAATTGATGGCTCTGCAAAGTTTGCAGATGATACAAAGATAGGTGGAGGGACAGGTAATATTGAGGAAGCAGGGTGTTTGCAGAAGTACTTGCACAGATTGGGAGAATGGAAAAAAAGTGGCAGATGGAATATGGTGTAGGGAACTGTATGGTCATGCATTTTGATGGAAGGAATAAAAGTGTAGACTATTTTCTAAAGGGGAGAAAATTCAAAAAGTCAGAGTTGCAAAAGGACTTGGGAGTCCTCGTATAGGATTCCCTAAAGATTAACTTGCTGGTTGAGCCAGTGTTCAGGAAGACAAATACAATGTTAGCACTCATTTCAAGAAGATTATAATGCAATAGCAAGGATGTATTCAAAGGCTTTATAAAAGATTGGTCACACCGCACTTGTGGTATTGTGAGCAGTTTTAGGTGCCTTATCCAAGAAAAGATATGCTGGCATTGGAGATGGTCCAAAGGAGGTTCACAAGAATGATCTCAGGAATAAAAGGGTTAAGATATGAGAAGTGTTTGAAGCTCTGGGCCTGTACTCACTGGAGTATAGAAGAATGGGGGAGGATCTCATTAAATACTGAGAGGGCTAGATAGAGTGCATGTGGAGAGGATGTCCCTTATCGTGGGGGAGTTTAGGGTAGCCTCAGAATAGAGAGACATCCATTTAGAACAGAAATGAGGAAAAATTTCTTTAGCCACATGGTGGTGAATCTGTGGAATTCATTGCCACAAATAGCTGTGCAGGCCAAGTCACTGGGTATATTTAAGGCAGAGTTTGACAAGTTCTCAATTAATCAGGGTATCAGAGGTTATAGGGAGAAGGCAGCAGAATGTAATTGAGAGAGATAATAAATCAGCCATGATGGAATGGCGGAGCAGACTCGATGGGCTGAGTTCTACTCTGTCTTATGGACTGCAAACATTGCATCGTTAATGTAAAAACAGTGAAATGGAAAGACTGAGTAATTACAGGCTATATAAACTATCATTGGTGGAGGGGAAATGATTGCAAAGATTTTGAGGGGAACATTAATTAGCATTTAGAAAGGCACTGATTATTCAAGTGAAGAATGCATGCAATATTTTGTTCTCTGTTGGGAGGAAAGACAATATATTTGTTTAACATCTTTAACATTTCCTTATTCTCCATTCTTGTTTCTTCTCACTGGGATGCATATGCTTTCATTCACTTTTATCTACATGCAAAAGTTTCTATGAAGTATATATATTGTATATTTATTCTTGTTTTCTCACATGATTTATTTTCCCTCTCTTTGTTGACTTGTTTTCAGATGATGATATCTCAAACCATGCTTACCTTGGTGTTAGTAATGTTTTTTTTATTAACATTGTAAGATGCTTCATTTCGCTGTTTGTATTAAACTACTGATCATATTCTTTCAACATGAGAAGATTCGATCTGATTCATCATTTTGTCATATCTCTTATCTTTAATTTTCTCTCCAGAATAATAAAGATATCACACTCTCAGTCCTTTAAGCTATTGTCCCTTCGCCATCACTTTTTTCTCCACATATACATTCATCATTCAACTCCAGATGCAGTTTTTATGAACTCCAGGTCTGATTTCTGTCTCATAAGGTACTGAAACGGATCTGATGCAGCTGTAACGAACGTTGTCGTGCATCTTCAGACTTCTTCCCTTTACTTCCATTGACCACCCTTTTCTTCTCCAATATTTCTTCACCAGCATTTTCTGGGTAGAACCAAATTACTGGAGTCCAGTATTAACTATGTATTACATGTAAAGTCACCTGGAACGGGGTCTTGTTTGATTACCATTCTATTTGCTTGGGTATCCTTTGAGAAATTATCATTGGTCCCGTCCTACTTCTCATCTACAATCTACTCCTCGGTGACAAGCAGGCTAAAACATAACAATTTTTCTTTAATTCACATGTTTGACAAAGGAATTCTAGTGAGAAGGATTAAATAACATTGTTATTTCAGTATGGTCTTTGAATCAATTGAGTTCCTTGCATCTACTGCTCATGTTTGTACATGTAAGTGATGTTGCTGAGCCTATTTCATCTCTTTCAACTTCTCTACCAAGTTTCAGTTGTCAGACTTCTTGTCCAAGATCAGCACTGAGTATGAAAGATGGATTTCCACCCAAACATCGGAAAATGAAAAAAACAAACAGCAGACATTTCAAGCTGAAACCCTTAATCAGTCTCTGCCCAAAATGTTGACTGTTTTTTCCCTTGCCTGACTTGCTAAGTTTTTTTCTAGCATTTTGAACATCTACAGTATCTCTTGTGTTTCGGAAAATAAACTCGCACTCAAACTTCAGCACAAAATTTGTTTTCAACTCATTTTTTTTCCCGGAAAATTCTGAAGTTGAACTGGACTGTTTGCAGCTTTGGTATCACGCTTGAGTACATGGTGAGCTATTGACTATAAATACATGGCATCAGAAAGACTGGCTTATTCTCCCTCAAAAATATCCCCTGCTGGCTCTACCTCAGTGCACCTGGTATAGAAACCCTTGTTCAGGGCATTGGTACCTCTGAACTTCACCAGTCCAACACACTCTAGGTGTCATTCCTTGTTTTAATCTGTGCAAATTGACTTTATTTAAATCTCTGCTGTCCCTGGTCTAACCCTTGCACCATCACTTTAATCCTTCCACCCCATGCACTTGCTGACTAACTTTACTTCCTGGTTAAATGGTGCATGATTTTAAGCACATTTGGAAATCCATTCATGGTCTCCCAGTTCCTTACTTCTGTAATTAACAGCCATACAATCCTCTGTGAAAAATGAGGTTCCCTAGTTCTGATCATTCTTTATCTCCTTTAAAATCCTTATTAAAACCAATGTCTTTGAGCAAGACCGTGTGAAGCATTTTTGAATATTTTAGTATGTTAAATGTACATGGTGAAATTATATTTTTATACTTTTATTTCAATCCAAGACAGTTCTTCATTTTTATTGATTTAGAGATACAATGCGGAACAGGCTCTACCAGCCCAACGAACTGCACCACCAGCAACCCACCTAGTTAACACTAGCCTAACCACAGGAATTTACAATAATTAGCCCACTAACCGGTATGTCTTTGGACTGTGGGAGGAAATGCATGTGGTTCATGGCGAGAAGGCACAAACTCCTTACAGAAGGCGCCAGAATTGAACTCCTAACTCCAGAACGCCGAGCTGACATAGTGTCAGGTGAACACTACGTTGCCATGACACCCACCACACTACGGTTTTCTTGCTATTCATGGTCTTAGCATGTTTACAAGGGGAAGAATATTAGCAAAGAATTCATAAAATGTTTGTCTCCTCATGTCTTTTCACTTAATGCTAAATCTAACACACTTAAGGAGATTAGTTGTAATCTTGCATCTACGTGGATGATCGATAAGTTTGTGGCCTAAGCTAGAAGCAATCAATTTTAGAAAACCTAGCACATTTATTTTTCAACATAGTCCCCTCCTACATTTACACACTTACTCCAGCAGTCGTGGAGCATACGGATCCCTTCTTCGTAGCAGTCGGTGCCTTGGACCTCCAGAAAGTGGTTCACAGCAGGGGTGATTGATAAGTTCGTCGCCTAAGGTAGAAGGAGATGAGTTATTAACTTCAAACTTTCTGCATAATCACTCGAAGAGTTGAACTGCACATGCATATAACGAGAGCTGTATAATTAATCTCCTCCTACCTTAGGCCACAAACTTATCAATCACCCCTGCCGTGGACCACTTTCTGCCGACATCTACAAAGAAGGGACCCGTATGCTCCATGACCACTGGACTAAGTGTGTAAGGTTTTCTAAAATTGACTCCATCTACTTTAGGCCACGAACTTATCAATCACCCCTCGTATATAGTGCCTTTCATCTGGCTTTTGTAATGGCCTAAAATGCTTAACTGCAGGTAAAATACTGCATGATGCAGAGTCACCGATTTGTGCACATTTTCACTTACAGAAAATACTAAATGATGTTTCTGTGACATTGGATCAGAGGTAACTATTGAACTGGACAACGGGAATAGTTTCCTGCTTCCCCAAGAAAAGGTATTATGACCATATGAAACAAAATTTTTGTATTCAATTCTGAAAGAGAGCATTGTCTCATTACACAATACCAGAGCTAAACATAAACACCAGATTTTCACAGATGCTGGAAATCTTGAGTAACTCACAGAAGGTTGGAGGAACTCAACAAGTCAGGCAGCATCTGTAGAGGGAATGAACAAGTCAACGTTTCTGGCAGGAAGAGAAGGGGTACAAAGTTCGAAGTAAATTTTATTATCAACCCTGAGATGCATTTTCTTGTGGGCATACTCAAAAATTCCACAGAATAGCAACTATGACAGAATCAATGAATGACCACCAAACTAGGGGTTTCAACCAGAGTGCGGAAGGCAACAAACTGTGTGAATGCAAAAAGAAGAAGCAATAATATAAATAAATATGCAATAAATATCGAGAACAGGAGATGAGGAGTCCTTGAAAGTGAGTCCATTGGTTGTAGGAACATTTCAATGATGTGGCAAGTAAAGCCAAGTGAAGTTATCCCCTTTGTCCAAGAGCCTAATGGTTGACGGGTATTAACAGTTCCTAAGCCTGGTGGTGCAAGTCCGAAGGCCTAAATAAGAAGATGGAGGGAAGGAGTTAGGTGAGACCAGGCAAGGGGAAAGGTGGGTGATGGTGGAGGAGGGGATAGGTGGAAGAGGTAGAATGCTAAAGAAAAAGTAATCTATGTGGAGATACAGTGACCTTGGAAGAACGGGAAAGAGGAAGGGAGCCAGAGAGAGGTGATGGGCAGGTGAGGAGAACTGAGGGGATGAGAGGGTAACCAGAATGGGGAGTGGAAAAAGAAAGAGGGGAGGGGAAGTAATTATCGGCAGTTAGAGAAATCAATATTCATGCCATCAGATTGGAGGCTACCCAGATGAAATATAAAGAGATGCTTCTCCATCCTTCTCGTGGTCCTCATTTTGGCAGCAAAGGAGGACGTGGACAGGCATGTCCAAATGGAAATGCTTGCAGTGGTAAGTGCCTCTCAGCTCTTGTCTTATCCTCACCTCCCTTTGGTTCACCTCCTTGTTCCTTTTCTTCCATGATCCACTGTCCTTTCCTATTAGATTTCTTCTTCCACCATTTACCCCTTCCATCTAACCTCTCAGTTTACCTACTTCAAATCCCCCTCCCCCCACCAACCCATTTTTGTTTCGCCTATCACTTGCCAAGCTTGTACTCTTTCCATGCCCCCCTCCCCCCAGCCGCCTTATTCTGGCTTCTGCTCCTTCCTTTCCAGTCTTGATGATGGGTCTTGGCCCAAAACGTTGACTGTTCATTCCCGTCCATAGATGCTGCTGACTTGCTGAGTTCCTCCAGGATTTTGTGTTTGTTATACCAGAGCTGAAGTAGCCTCTTTCTTAGCTGGGTTCTTGACAGACAGCAGTCTTCAATCTGCAACCAAACTTATTTTGAAGCTCAGATCTGTACTAACAGAGATTTGGCAGAAATTTACAATGTCCCAAGGGCCTCATAGCCACTGAGTATTTCTGCAATGTACTTACTGTTGTAATTTGCCTCATATCATGATCTTTGAAATGTGTTTAATCTCACTGTGGTACATTGGGTTAAGTTTGGAGAAAACGCCATAAGAAAGCTGGCTTGTTTATATTGCCTGGGCTGGGTTCAAGATGGCTAACTAATCCTTAGAGTAGAGAACTACATGCTAGCTTTTACAGGATTACAGCAGTAATTTGAAATGTCACGAACTTCTCAAGTGGGTGACTCCGTACAGGAAATTTCAGGTTCCATTTACCAGCTGTACAGTCTGACCGATTTTCAGCAGTGCCTTGAAATACCATAGAATTAGATGCTTCAGGCATGGGATAACTCAAACCAGTTCTAAAGACTGCCATTTTAAGAGTCATTGACACCAGACGTTCTTGCTTCAACAGCCCAAGATTGCTATCAAGATAAAATGTTAGAATGTACAAGTAACTTTTTCCAGCATTGAGTAAAATGCCAAATCATCAAATGTACAGTATGCAATTAAAGACCTGAATGGGAATGAGCCCTCTTCAGTTCTAAAAGTTCTGCATAAGCTTTCTGAAATTAGTGACTTTCTTTATAGTGATGACTGTATTCTTCTGCTGACTTCTTTCAACAAGACTGTCAGATCCAATTCAGATCTATCTGCATCCATCAGGTTGGGATGAGCAAGTTATCTGTCTGCTATTTTGTCAGTGACAGGTAAGCCATTTATGGTTTGTGACAGGAAATAAATGTCTTTCTGGTCTGATATTACTTATATCTTCATAATATACATTTATCGTGACCTGTACTACTGTTCGTTTGTGTGAACACTTCCTGAAAAATGATAGATGAAGAATCTTCCTTCAAAAGTATTTAAAATTATATTTTCTTATGAGCTGTAGCAGCTGCACCTGTCTGTCTGAGTGTGCAAGTTTGCTTACGTTGGTCCCTTTTGCGGTAGTTATTAAGGTTTATTTTTAATTTTGTCCTGCCACGTTAAATATCTTCAGCTTTTCACATTCCTCCTTTCCAAGAATCTATTAACTACCAATATCATGGGCAGCATTTAAGCCTCAACCATAGCCATTTCAACAAACTTAACTGGTAATTTGAAACAAATGCAGAAGCATTAACTCAGTTTCTCTCTGCAGGAACACTACCAGATCTTATATCACACAACCAAGAGTGGAGCTGGAGGAGTGAGGGTGAATAATACAGGAAGATGAGCGTAAGATTTACTAAGTCAATGTTCTGTGTCCATTTGAGTTAATGGAGACATATGGAAAACCCTCCCAGGCCAATATGCTGGTCAGTGTGGACATGATAGGCCAAGGCGCCTGGTTCTCTGCTACACGGGACTATGACTCTCACAGTGTCCTGACCATACTCGCCCACTTTCACTGAGGGTGGGACATTTTATCTTCAGAGCTGACACCAGACTCCCAAAGCCAGGGCTCTGCTCTCAAATCAATCATGACGAATGTTATTTAGAAGGAGAGAAAAGTGCTTCAAGAATGTTCTCAACTTCCTTTCAAGAAAAAGGGACATCTCATTAAATTACAAGTCATAGTTATGGAATTGGAATTGGTTTATTATCGCCATATGTACAGTACTGTGCAAAAGTCTTAGGCACATATATGTAGCTAGGGTGCCTAATACTTTTACACAGTATTGTAGTAATTTTACGTATTGCACTGTACAGGTGCAAGAAAAAAGGAAACAAATTTCACGACATATATGACAGATGATGAGCCTGATTCTGATATGGGTCTCTCTTGTGGAATGAGAGTGGGAAGAGGGCAGGAAGAGGGGCATCATGGTTGGGAAAAGGGAAAGGGAGAGGGGAGGAAATGGAAAGCATCAGAAATACATTCTTTTATGATCAATAAACCCATTGTCTGGAATCAAATGACCCTGCCTGGTGTCTCAGGGCTGGGTGCGTCTGCACCTGTGCCAACACTCCCCCTCATCCTTTGCCACTTGTCCCACACCCCTCCTGTAGTGCTCCACCCTTGCCATTTCCAATGTGCTTTGCTCCACCAGATTTACAAATTCACTCTCCACTTCACATTGACAAATACTGAAAAACTGCCTTGTATAACCTACACAAACAAGAGGAACCCTGCTGATGCTGGAGATCCAAGCAACACACACAAAATGCTGGAGGAACTCAGCAGGCCAGGCTGTATCTATGGAAAAGAGTAAACAGTTGACGTTTCTGGCCAAGACCCTTCAGCAGGATCTACAGACCAGATCATTGCACAATACACTGAAGCAGAATGAGTAAAAAAAATAGCAATGCAAAATAAACTGAACTGATACAGAGGAAGTGCAGTGCAGGCAAATTGTCCGTATACAGGCTAACCTGTTTGCCCATCTACACCAGTCCCATTTGCCTCCAATATGACCACATTCTTCTCTGCCTTTGCCTATTATGTGCCTATCTAAATATTTCTTAAATGTAGTGATTGTATATGATGGTATCTGTGTCTGTTCTAATTTTATACTATACACACATCTTCCTAAGGTCAGCCCTTGGCCTCCTCTGGTCCAGGGATAATAGACCCAGTTCATCCAATCTGTCCCCAGAACTGAAGTCCTCCAATACAGACACTCTCTCCAGTGTAATCACATCCTTCCTTTCGTTTGGTGATCAGAACATCACATAATACTCCAAATGATATTAGATTAGATTATGAGGACATGCAATCCTCTTTTATTGTCATTTAGTAATGCATGCATTAAGAAATGATACAATGTTCCTCCAGAATGATATCACAGAAACACAGGACAAACCAAGACTAAAAAGCTGGCAAAAACCACATAATTATAACATATAGTTACAACAGTGCAAAGCAATACCGTAATTTGATAAAGAACAGACCATGGGCAAAAAAAAAGTCTCAAAGTCTCTCGAAACTCCCATCATCTCACGCAGACGGTAGAGGGAAGAGAAACTCTCCCTGCCATGAACCTCCAGTGCTGCAAACTTGCCGATGCAGCACCCTGGAAGCACCCGACCACAGCCGACTCTTGAGTCCGTCTGAAAACTTCGAGCTTCCAACCAGCCCTCCGGCACCGAGCATTATCTCTGCCAAGCGCTTCTACCCTGGCCCCGGCAACAGGCAATAGGCAAAGCCGAGGATCTGGGGCCTTCCCCTCCGGAGATTCTTGATCGCACAGTAGCAGTGGCAGTGAAGCGGGCATTTCAGAAGTTTCTTCAGATGTTCCTCCGTGCTTCTCACACCCATCTCCATCAAATCAGGATTGTGCACGGCCCCTATTTAACAAATACGATATCAATTCAGAGCGGCCGCATGCGCTGCGTCGCGCCACCATCTTCTCCTCCCCTCCTTAACCAGTGATTCGTAAAATTGTATTATTAATCCCCCAACTTTTCTATCCTCTGCCATAACATATGAAGGAAAGTGTTCCATTGCTTTCTTCACCAACCCCCATAGTCCCGAGACAATGACCACTCAAAGAGGTGAAGGAGCATCAGGATGGCACCTGGGGTCTCCACAACAGCAGCAGGTGGAGGCCCTGCACCAACTGTGGAAGGAGTGAACAACATTTACCAAATCAATCTATCCAGTACTACCTGTCTTATCAGACTATAATTATAACAATAAAAAGGCCAATAAAAAGAAGCAAGGTTTTAGTGTAGTGGTCATTACTGGAGTTGGCAGGCTTTGGCTCAAGAGGCTTAGACAAGAAAAGGTGGAGACTCTAAATAAGTTTCTAATAAGTTTTCTTTTTTTCCTCTTTCTTCATCTGTCAGTACATAGCTAACGTGGTGAGCATAGATCCAGGGTTAGAGGTATATTCTTTGTGTAAGATGCGGGATTACTGGGAGATCTCCAGTCCCCCTGATAACTACACCTGCAGAAAATGCATCAAGCAGCTGCTCTTTAGAGATCATGTTAAGGAACTGGAACTGCAGTGTTATCGCCTTTCTCACATATGGAAGAATAAAGTGGTGATAGATGGGAACCACAGGAGGTAGTTGGCTCTAATTTGCAGGAAGCAGTTAGCTGGTGACTGTTGAGAGGGAAAGAGAATAGGCAGCCAGTGCAGAGTACCCCTGTGGCCGTTCCCCTCAAAAATAAATATAGCAGTTTGGATACTGTTGGGGTGAGAGATGACCAACCAAGTGGAAGCAACAGTGACTGGGTTTCTTGCACTGAGTCTGGCTCTGTGGTTCATAATAAAAGGCGGGGGGGGGGGGGAGATGAGAAGAGGAGTGCATTGGTGATAGGGGATGCCATAGTTAGAGGAGCAGATAGGAGATCCTGTGGATGAGAAAGAGACAACTTTATTGTATCCCCTTCCCCCACCAATACTCTGCAATCCCGTCTCCCTCAGATTCCACCGTCAGCTCCTGGGTACTCAGAGGCTCCATCTTCCTCTCACCCCAACCATCCCCTCTCCACCGACACCCCCAGCCTCCCCCCTCCCCCCTCTGATCCCAGCTCTCATCCGTGCCGGGTCTTTACCATCCCCTCCGACCTTCAACAGTCGGAGGCAGAACGCTCTGTCCTCAGTAAGGGCCTCACCTTTGTCCCCCTTCGCCCACACCTCAGTGAGTTCGTGTTCACCACGATGCGGAACTCTTCTTCCGTCATCTCCGTCTCCGAGCCTACTTCTTCGGCAAGGACTCTTCCACCCCCACCGATGACCCCTTCTCCCGTCTTCAACCTTCCTCTTCTTCATGGACACCCCGCTCTGGTCTTCTGCCTGCTCTGGATCTCTTTATCGCTAACTGCCGACGGGACATCAACCGTCTCGACTTCACCGCACCTTGTCCCCATTCCAACCTCACTCCTTCGGAATGCTCTGCTCTCCACTCCCTCCGCACTAATCCTAACCTTATTATTAAACCCGCCGATAAGGGGGGTGCTGTTGTAGTCTGGCGTACTGACCTCTACCTTGCCGAGGCACAGCGACAACTCGCGGATACCTCCTCTTATTTACTCCTCGATCGTGACCCCACTAAGGAGCACCAGGCCATTGTCTCCCACACCATCACCGACTTTATCCGCTCAGGGGATCTCCCATCCACTGCTACCAACCTTATAGTTCCCACACCTCACACTTCCCGTTTCTACCTCCTACCCAAGATCCACAAACCTGCCTGTCCTGGCCGACCTATTGTCTCAGCTTGCTCCTGCCCCACCGAACTCGTTTCTGCATACCTCGACACGGTTTTATCCCCCCTTGTTCAATCCCTTCCGACCTATGTTCGTGACACTTCTCACGCTCTTAAACTTTTCGATGATTTTAAGTTCCCTGGCCCCCACCGCTTTATTTTCACTATGGATGTCCAGTCCCTATATACTTCCATCCCCCATCAGGAAGGTCTCAAAGCTCTACGCTTCTTTTCGGATTCCAGACCTAATCAGTTCCCCTCTACCACCACTCTGCTCCGTCTAGCGGAATTAGTCCTTACTCTTAATAATTTCTCCTTTGGCTCCTCCCACTTCCTCCAAACTAAAGGTGCAGCTATGGGCACCCGTATAGGTCCTAGCTATGCCTGCCTTTTTGTTGGCTTTGTGAAACAATCTATGTTCCGTGCCTATTCTGGTATCTGCCCCCCACTTTTCCTTCGCTACATCGACGACTGCATTGGCGCTGCTTCTTGCACGCATGCAGAACTCGTTGACTTTATTAACTTTGCCTCCAACTTTCACTCTGCCCTCAGGTTTACCTGGTCCATTTCCAACACCTCCCTCCCCTTTCTAGATCTTCCTGTCTCTGTCTCTGGAGACAGCTTATCCACTGATGTCTACTATAAGCCTACTGACTCTCACAGCTATCTGGACTGTTCCTCTTCTCACCCTGTCTCTTGCAAAAACGCCATCCCCTTGTCGCAATTCCTCCGTCTCCGCCGCATCTGCTCTCAGGATGAGGCTTTTCATTCTAGGATGAGGGAGATGTCCTCCTTTTTTAAAGAAAGGGACTTCCCTTCCTCCACTATCAACTCTGCTCTTAAACGCATCTCCCCCATTTCATGCACAGATGCTCTCACTCCATCCTCCCGCCACTCCACTAGGAATAGGGTTCCCCTGGTCCTCACCTACCACCCCACCAGCCTCCGGGTCCAACATATTATTCTCCATAACTTCCGCCACCTCCAACTGGATCCCACCACTAAGCACATCTTTCCCTCCCCCCCCCTGCATTCCGCAGGGATTGCTCCCTACGCAACTCCCTTGTTCATTCGTCCCCCCCATCCCTCCCCACTGATCTCCCTCCTGGCACTTACCCGTGTAAGCGGAACAAGTGCTACACATGCCCTTACACTTCCTCCCTCACCACCATTCAGGGCCCCAAACAGTCCTTCCAGGTGAGGCGACACTTCACCTGTGAGTCGGCTGGGGTGATATACCGCGTCCGGTGCTCCCGATGTGGCCTTCTATATATTGGCAAGACCCGACGCAGACTGGGAGACCGCTTTGCTGAACACCTACGCTCTGTCCGCCAGAGAAAGCAGGATCTCCCAGTGGCCACACATTTTAATTCCACATCCCATTCCCATTCTGACATGTCTATCCACGGCCTCCTCTACTGTAAAGATGAAGCCACACTCAGGTTGGAGGAACAACACCTTATATTCTGTCTGGGTAGCCCCCAACCTGATGGCATGAACATCGACTTCTCTAACTTCCGCTAATGCCCCACCTCCCCCTCGTACCCCATCTGTTACTTATTTTTATACACACATTCTTTCTCTCACTCTCCTTTTTCTCCCTCTGAATTTACCCCTTGCCCATCCTCTGGGTTCCCCCCCCACCTCCTTGTCTTTCTTCCCGGACCTCCTGTCCCATGATCCTCTCATATCCCTTTTGCCAATCACCTGTCCAGCTCTTGGCTCCATCCCTCCCCCTCCTGTCTTCTCCTATCATTTTGGATCTCCCCCTCCCCCTCCAACTTTCAAATCCCTTACTCACTCTTCCTTCAGTTAGTCCTGACGAAGGGTCTCGGCCTGAGATGTCGACTGTACCTCTTCCTAGAGATGCTGCCTGGCCTGCTGTGTTCACCAGCAACTTTGATGTGTGTAACTTTATTGTATATTGCCTCCCAACTGCCTGGGTCAGGGACGTTTCAGTTCGGGTCTAGTGCATTCTAAAGCGGGGAGGGTGAGCAGCTGGAAGTTGTGGTACATATTGATACCAATGACATTGGTAGGGAAAGGAAGGAAGTCCTGAAGAGAGAATACAGGGATTGGCTAGAAAGCTGAAAAGCAGGACCTCCAGTGTGGTAAAATCTGGATTTCTGTCTGTGCCATGTGCCGGTGAGGATGATTTGGCATATGAATACATGGCTGAGGAATGGGTGCAGGGAGTGAAGGGTTTCAGAATTTTGGATCACTCTTCTGGGGAAAATACGAGTTGTACCTAAGGGACTACACCTGAATCTGAGGGGGATGAAAATCCTTGCAGGCATGTTTGCTGGAGCTGTTGGGGAGGCTAAAACAAAAATGACAGCGGGGTGGGACTGGAGTGAGAGGGCTGAAGATGGAGTGGTTGGTATACAGTACAAGCAGACGCAATGTGTAGTGAGACTGTGAGGAAGGACAGACAGATGATAGGAAAAATTTCAGTGAGTGGGATGATTTGAAGTGTAACATGGGGAGAAAATTGAAAAGGGAAATGAATACAGGACAGAGTGATATATTTGAAAGCACACAGTATATGGAATAAGAATAAATTAGTGTTTTATTTCTATTCTGACATGTTTCAGCATCTGTCCAACGAACTTCGCTAATTCCTATGATGTTATTTTTTAGTCTTTCCATTTCATTTATCACATTGTCCAATTTTCCTGCTTAATATAGGGTTCTTACATTCCAAGTGGCAATAATTTTCTTTTGTGTTACTCGAATTTGATGAGCAATAGGTTGATGATGGTTGGGGATCCCCTGCTGCCCAGAATCAACCCTACTGAGCGAAGCATCTTCAGAATTGTCTTGAAGATCCTCTTGACGCTGTTGTTGTGTGATACATTTTGTGATTTTGCCCATGGTTTTCTTAGCAAATAGATTCTAGGAAACCTAGGATAGAATAGAAACCTAGAATAGCAACGGTGGTTTGCTATTGCCTTCCATTGGGCAAACTGAAGAAATTGCCATTTCTCTTCCCAAATGTTCATCCGCCTGTACTATAGCCGTTTGAGGTCGTAGCTCATCCACCTTCTCCATCATAAGTTCAGTTACTGAAACTGCCGGATCTGCCGTTGCAGGTATATGCTCCAGCAACAGATGGAACAAATGAGGATTTTGATAAATTCTAGAGCTTGAATAAGCAAAGAATGATGATGATATGGAATAAGATAGGATAAGGAATATAATTTGCGAATCTTATAGGGTAGTTAGAGATTAGTAGGTATGACATTGTGGGCATCCACTGAGTCGTGGCTGACAAATCATAGTTGGGGGCTTAACATCAATTGTATTGAGAGGATGGGCAGGTAGGCAGAGGGGACAGAGAGGCTTTCTTGGTAAAAAAAAAGGAAATCAAATCTTCTGTAGTCAAGTTTGCCAATGTTACTTAGATAGATGGAGGGGCAGGTGATTTGAGGAAGCAGGGAATCTGCAGAAGGACCAAGACAGATTGGGAGAATGGGCAAAAAAGTTGCAGATGGATACAATATAATGTAATAAATGGGGAGAAAATCCAAAAAGCTGATACGTAAATAAACTTGGGAGTCCTTGTGGAGGATTTCCTAAAGTTTAACTTGCAGGGTGAATAGGTGGTAATGAAAGCAAATGCAATGTTAGCATTCATTTTAGGTGGACTAGAATATAAAAGCACAGATATGATGCTGAGACGTTGTAAGGTAATGGTCAGACTGCACTTGTAGTATTGTGAGCAAATTTGGACCCTTTATCAAAGAAAAGATGTGCTGACATTGGAGAGGATTCAGAGGAGAATTATTCTGGGAGTGAAAGAGTCAACATATGAGCACCGTTTAATAGCTCTGTCCTGTAGTCACTGGAGTTGAGAAGAATGAAGGTGGGGGGATCTCACTGAAACCTACTGAATATTGAAAGGCTTAGAAAGAATGGATGTGGAGAGGATGTTTCCTATCAGAGAATGGGCAAAAAATCTGGAGCAACAGGTCAACGGCAGATGCCATCTCTCTGGCCTTACATTCCTCCTTAGAACACCTGGAGAATAAGGACGCATATGTAAGGCTCCTTTTCATTGACTACAGCTCTGCCTTTAATACCATCATTCCAAATAAATTGATTCCTAAGCTCTGGAACCTGGGCCTTAGCACTCAGACCTGCAGCTGGATCTTCAACTTCCTCACAGACAGGACGCAGGCTGTAAAAATAGGGGACAAGCTCTCCTCTACAATCACTCTGAGCACCGGTGCCCCACAAGGCTGTGTACTCAGCCCCCTGCTGTACTTACTGTACACCCATGATTGTGTAGCCAAGTTTCCATCAAACTCAATATATAAGTTTGCAGATGACACCACAATTGTAGGCCGTATCTCGGGTAATGATGAGTTTGAGTACAGAGAGGAAATTAAGAACCTGGTGGCATGGTGCGAAGACAATAACCTATCCCTCAACGTCAGCAAGACGAAGGAATTGGTTGTTGACTTCAGAAGGAGTAGCGGACCGCACGACCCCATTTACTCCAGTGTGCGCAAATGGAACAGGTCCAAAGCTTTAAGTTCCTCGGGGTCAATATCACAAATGACCTGACTTGGTCCAGCCAAGCAGAGTCCACTGCCAAGAAGGCCCACCAGCGCCTTTACTTCCTGAGAAAGCTAAAGAAATTTGGCCTGTCCCCTAAAACCCTCACTAATTTTTATAGATGCACCGTAGAAAGCATTCTTCTAGGGAGCATCACAACCTGGTAAGGAAGTTGTCCTGTCCAAGACCGGAAGAAGCTGCAGAAGATTGTGAACACAGCCCAGCACATCACACAAACCATTCTTCCGTCCTTGGACTCACTTTACACCGCACGCTGTTGGAGCAGTGCTGCCAGGATAATCAAGGATACGACCCACCCAGCCAATGCACTTTTCGTCCCTTTTCCCTCCGGGAGAAGGCTCAGGAGCTTGAAGACTCGTACGGCCAGGTTTGGGAACAGCTTCTTTCCAACTGTGATTAGACTGCTGAAGGGATCCTGACCCGGATCTGGGCCGTACTCTCCAAATATCCGGACCTGCCTCTCGGTTTTTTTGCACTACTTTATTTTCCATTTTCGATTTATGATTTATAATTTAAATTTTTAATATTTACTATTAAATTTTTAATATTTACTAAATAAATAGATTAAACTCAAATCTATCTGATAAATGTTTTCGGTGTAATCAAGAAATTGGTACTTTTTTACATTCTACTTGGTCTTGTTTTAAAATTCAACCTTTTTGGATAAATTTAAGAATCTTATTGGAACAAATTACTGGAATTCAACTTCCACATAACCCTGTATTATTTCTATTAGGTGATATTGAAGGGATAAAACCGAAACTTAAATTGAATAAATATCAGAAAGAATTTATAAAAATTGCATTGGCAGTAGCTAAGAAGACTATAGCAGTTACTTGGAAATGGATTCGTATTTAAGTATGGATCGTTGGAATAATGAAATGGCTAGTTCTATTCCACTTGAAAAAATTACTTATAATTTAAGAGATAATTATGTAACATTCTTGAATATTTGGCGCCCTTATTTACAAAAGATAGGATGTCATATTTAAGTGCTCCGACAAAGAATTTGGTTACTTGGGGAAAGTAACGAGTAATTATACCAAATTTATTTTGAATCCCATGGAGCATGTGGAAACCTTCCAATATCCAGGCGGCTCTTTTTTTTTTCTTTCTTTTAGGTAGGACTACATATGGGGGGGAAGGGTTAAGGGGAGGGGGGGGTAGATTTTATCTTTTCATGTATTCTTTTTGAAAATTTAATAAAAATTATATATAAAAAATATTTACTATCGACTTGTACTCCAGGGAGTGGGAAGCGCAGAATCAAATATTGCCGTGACGATTGTACGTTCTAGTATCGATTGTTTGGCGACAATAAAGTATAGAGTATCATAGGGGGAACTCTAGGACTAGAGGGCACAGCATCAGAATAGAGGAATGCCCATTTAGAACAGAGATGAGGAGGAATTTCTTTAGCCAGAAGGTAGGGAATCTATGGAATTCATTACCACAAATGGCTGTGGAGGCCAAATCATTTTGGGTAAATTTAAAGCTTTAAAAGCTGATAAGCTCTTGATTAGTCAGAGTGTCAAATGTTACAGGGAGAAGGCAGGAGAATGTGGCTGAGAAGGATAATAAATCAACTAACACACTCATCTTTGACTTTGGTGGATTGGCTTCTTGCATCATTTAGAAACAGAATGCACCCATCTTTTGAAACTTCTAAACCTGGGCTCAACTATCACTGTGGAATTATCCAGATACTGTCACACACCACAGAAACTGAGGAGCATTTATTAGTGTGAAAGTTGTCAACAGCACAGTGTATAATGTTTAAATCTTTAAATGTTTCTATTATGATAATGATGTCCAAACACTTCAAAGGCCATTCCTCAGGACTGAGGTTGACTTTCTTTCACTGCAGTTCTGTGGGCTTTGAGATAGCTGAAGAATTCTCTGTGAGATCCATCTTCATTGGCATATGGTGGATGATGGGTAGACCTGTATTTGTTAGAAATGTTGTTCACTTCTTCTACTGTTTGTGTACTGTTCCTGTTGCTCATATGGTCACGACCCAAGATTCATGGCGTCTCTCTGATGCATCTTCTTTGTTTTGAGTGTTCACAGATCAGAGATTCTCCTGAGACAAGGAGGATGTCATATTTTCTTTATAGTATTTGAGCATTTGTTGGAAATTTAGCACCCTATGTTTTGGTGGTATTTTTCAGAAGAGGCAGATGGAGTTCAATCTGGAAAAGTGTGAAGTGATTCACTTCGGAAGATAGAACTTGAAGGAAGAGTACAGGGTTAATGGCAGGATTCTTAGCACTGTGGAGGAAAAGGAGGATAGAGTCATGCAAAACTACAGGACAGAAACAGACCCTTAGCCCATCTAGTACATGCTGAACATTTAAACTCCATAGTCCCATTGACCTCCAACCAAACCATAGCCCTCCATGCCCCTCTCATCCATGTACCTATCCAAATTTCTCAAATGCTGAAATCAAAATCACCTCCACCAGCAGCTCGTTCTGCTCTCTGAGTGAAGCAGTTTTCCCTCATATTCCCCTTAAACACTTCACCTTTCACCCTTATCCCATGACCTCTAGTTGTAGTCTCACCCAACCTCAGTGGAAAAAGCCTGCTGCATTTACCCTATATATACCCCTCATAATTTTGTATACCTCTATCAAATCTTTCAATCTTCTGTGCTCTAGGGAATAAAGTTCTAACCTATTTAAACTTTCCATATAACTCAGGTCCTCCAGTCCTTTTAAATTTTCTCTGTGTTCTTTCAATCTTATTTACATATTTCCTGTTGGTAGGTGACCAAAACTACACACACTACTCCAAATTAGACCTCATCAATGCCTGCTACAACTTCAACATAACATCCCAACTCTTGTACTCAATACTTTGATTGATGAAGGCCAATGTGCCAAAAGCTTTATTTACAACCCTATCTACCTGTACTGCCACTTTGAATGAATTATGGACTTGTATTCTCAGACCCCTTTGTTCTACCGCACTTCTCAATGGCCTGCCACTCACTGTGTAAGACCTAGCCTGGTTGGTTATCCCAAAGGGCAACACCAGACAGTTGTCTACAATAAATTCTACCTGTCGATTTTCAGCCCATTTTACCATTGGTCCTGATCCTGCTGCACGTTTTGATAGTCCTCCTTGCTGTCCACTACACCCCAATCTTGGAGTGATCTGCAAAATTCAGTTAACGGCATTATCATCCAGATAGTTGATAAACAGTGGATGACAAACATCAATGGACCCAACACTAGTCACAGATCTCCAGTCAGAGAGGCAACCATCTACTACCATTCTCTGGCTTTTCCCACAAAGCCAATGTCTAATCTAATTTACAACCTTATCTTGAAGCCAAGCTTCTGAATCTTCTTGACCTTTCTCCCATGCGGGACCTTGTCAAATGCTTTGCTGAAGTCCGTGTAGACAACATCCATTGCTGTGCATTCATCATCTTTCCTGGCAACTTCCTTGAAAAACTCTGTAGAATTGGTTAGGCATGACCTATCACACACAAAGCTATGTTGACTATCCTTAATCGGTCCATGTCTATCCAAAAACTTATATATCCAGTCCCTTAGAATACCTTTCAATAAGCCAATAACTTTCCTGCGACTGATAACAGGCTCACCGGCCTATAATTTCCTGGTTTATTTTTAGAGCCTTCCTTAAATGGCAGAACACCATTAGCTACCTTCTAATCCTTCGGTTGTTACCAAGGATGATTTAAATATTTCTGCTAGGGCCCCTGCAATTCCTGTGCTTGCCTCCTACAGCGTTTGAGGAAACATTTTGTCAGGCCCTGGGGATATGACAACTCTAATTTGCCTCTAGACAGTAAACAGCTCCTCCTCTGTAATCTGTCTCAGGTCTATGAAGTTGATGCTGCTTTGACTTACTTTATAGACTGTAGGTCCGTCACCCGAGTAAATAAGATGCAAAAAGTCAATTTAAGATTTCTTTTGTCTCGACACAAGTTACCATTTCTGATCTTTCAGAGGACCAATTTTGCCCCTTATAATTGTTTTGCTCTTAGCACATCCCAACCAAGGACCAGACCTAACATTTTCCACAACTACCTTGAAACAATGGCATCATGGTCACTATACGCAAAGTCCTGCCTTATACAACTTCTGTCACCTGACTTGTCTCTTTCCCTAATAGGCAATCAAGTATTGCACACATTCTCATTGGGACTTCTATGCACTGATTAAGGAAACTTTCCTGAACACATTTGACAAATTCTATCTTAGCTAGTCCTCTTACAGTACAGGATTTCCAGTCAATATGTGGAAGTTAAAATCAGCTACTATCACAACCTTATGTTTCTTGCAAAAATCTGTGATCTCTCTACAAACTTGTTCCTCTAAACCCTGCAGACTGTTGGGTTGTCTTTAGTATAGCCCCATTAATGTGGTCATACCTTTCTTATTCTTCAGTTCCAACCATAAAGCCTCACTGGACGAGTTTCCTGTCTGTCCTGATTGAGCACTGCCATGACATTTTCCCTGACTAGTAACGCCACCCCTCTCCCTTTAATCACTTCTGCTCTCTCACATCTAAAACAGCGGAAGTCCACAGAGGTTTGAACTGCCAGTCCTGCCCCTCCTGCAACCAAGTATCACTAATGGCTATAATATCATAATTCCATGTGTTGATCCATGTCCTGAGCTCATCTGCCTTGCCTATTATACTTCTTGCATTGAAATATATGCAACTCAGATATTAGTCCAACCATATTCAACCTGTTGATTCCTAACTTTGTCTGAGGTTTAACAACATCTGTCTCCACCACCCGTTCTGACACTCTGCTTTCCATCCCCTGCAACTCTGCTTTAAACACTGTCCCCTCACCATGCAGTACTAGCTAACCTTCCTGCTAAGATATTAGTTCCCCTCCAGTTTAGGTGCAAAACATCTCTTCTACACAGGTCCCACCTTCCCTGGAAGACAGCCCAATGATCCTAAAATCTTCTGCCCTTCTTCCTACACCAACTCCTTAGCCAAGTATTAAACCGTATTCCTATTTTTGGCTTCACTGGCATGGGGCCCACTTAGCAGTCCTGAGATCACAACCCTGGAGGTCCTGCCCTTTAACCTATCACCTAACTGCCTGAACTCATTTTGCAGAACCCTGTCCCTCTTCTGACTTATGTAATTGGTAGCTATATGGGCCACGACTTCTGGTTGATCACCCTCCCATTTAAGAATGCTGAGGATTCAATGCAAGATGATCCAGACTCTGGCATCCGGGAGACAACATACCATCCGGGATTCTCATTCTCATCCACGGATCTTCTTTCTCTTCCTCTAATAATGAATCCCCTATCATCACAGCTTGCTGCTTCTGCCTCCTTTCCTTCTGAGCTGCAGAGCCAGAGATCTGACCACTGTGACTTTCATCTGCTAGGTCATACCCCCAACAGTATCCAAAATGTATAACTGTTGTTAATGGGAACGGCTACAGGGGTACTCTGCACTGGCTGTTTAACCCCTTTCACCCTCCTGTCAACCAGACTCCTGTGTTCCACACTGTTGGGGCAATTACCTCTCTATATGTTCTGTCTATCACTCCTCAGCCTCCTGAATGATCCAGAGTTCATCCAGTTCCAGCTCCAACTCCTTAACACAGAGTGTTAGAAGCTGCAGCTGGACCATTTCTTACAGGTGAAGTCATCATGATGTCCTGGGTATGACTCTAAACTGCAACCGGTGATGAGGCTCTGATTGGGGACTTTCAGAGCTTTGGGGAAAGTGGAGTTACCCCTTAGTCATTCATTGCTCCCAGGGCCGCTCTGACCCAGAACGGTAGCACCTGCAAGAGTTCCTGCTTAGGATACGAGCAAAGGCCAACGGCAGATCCGGCAGGTTCAGTAACTGAACTTATGACGGAGAACGTGGATGAGCTAGGACCTCAAATGTCAATGGTTATAATACAGTAGTACAGGCGGATGAACATTTGGGAAGAGAAGTGGCAATTTCTTTAGTTCGCCCAATGGTAGGCAATAGCAAAACACCATTGCTAGATACAGGGTTTCCTAGAATCTATTTGCTAAGAAAACCATGGTCAAATTCACAAAATGTATCACACAACAACAGCGTCAAGAGGATCTTCAAGACAGGATCTGAAGATGCTTCACTCAGTAGGGTTGATTCTGGTCAGCAAGCTACTGCTCATAAAATTCAAGTAACACAAAAGAAACCTATTGCCACTTGGAATGTCAGAACCCTATATCAAGCAGGAAGATTGGACAATGTGATAAATGAAATGGAAAGACTAAAGATTAACATCATGGGAATGAGCGAAGTTCGTTGGATAGGTGCTGGAACATGTCAGAATAGAAATAAAATGCTAATTTATTCTTGTGGAACATCCCATACTAATGAAGTAGGAAATCTTATGGATGAAAACATGGCAAAAAGTGTTTTCGAACATTGGGCAATATCAGAAAAAGTGCTCCTTGTTAGATTACATTAGATTAGATTAGATTATGAGGACACGCAGTCCTCTTTTATTGTCATTTAGTAATGCATGCATTAAGAAATGATACAATGTTCCTCCAAAATGATATCACAGAAACACAAGACAAATAGACTGAAAAACTGACAAAAAACACATAATTATAACATATAGTTACAACAGTGCAAAGCAATACCGTAATTTGATAAAGAACAGACCATGGGCATGGTAAAAGTCAAAGTCTCTCGAAAGTCCCATCATCTCATGCAGACGGTAGAAGGAAGAGAAACTCTCTCCTTGCCATGAACCTCCAGCGCCGCAAACTTGCCGATGCAGCACCCTGGAAGCACCCGACCACAACTGACTCTGAGTCCGTTCGAAAACTTCGAGCTTCCGACCAGCCCTCCGACACCAAGCACCGAGCACCATCTCTGCCGAGCACTTCGACCCCGGCCCCGGCAACAGGCAATAGGCAAAGCTGAGGATCTGGGGCCTTCCCCTCCGGAGATTCTCGATCGCACAGTAGCAGCAGCAGCGAAGTGGGCATTTCAGAAGTTTCTCCAGATGTTCCTCCATGCTTCTCACATCTGTCTCCAGCAAATCAAGATTGTGCACAGCCCCTACTTAACAAACACAATATCATTTTGGAGCAGCCATGCGCACTGCATCTCGCTGCCATCTTCTCCTCCCCTTCTTCAGAGGACAACCCCATTTGATTTAGCAATTACACAGGTATAAAAGAATAAATCAAGGAAGGTAGTGCACCCGTGGCTGACAAGAGAAATTAGGGATAGTATCAATTCCAAAGAAGAAGCATACAAATTAGCCAGAGAAAGTGGCTCACCTGAGGACTGGGAGAAATTCAGAGTTCAGCAGAGGAGGAAAAAGGGCTTAATTAGGAAGGGGAAAAAAGATTATGAGAGAAAACTGGCAGGGAACATAAAAACAGACTGTAAAAGCTTTTATAGATATGTAAAAAGGAAAAGACTGATAAAGACAAATGTAGGTCCCCTGCAGACAGAAACAGGTGAATTGATTATGGGGAACAAGGACATGGCAGACCAATTGAATAATTACTTTGGTTCTGTCTTCACTAAGGAGGACATAAATAATCTTCCAGAAATAGTAAGGGACATAGGGTCCAGTGAGATGGAGGAACTGAGCGAAATACATGTTAGTAGGGAAGTGGTGTTAGGTAAATTGAAGGGATTGAAGGCAGATAAATCCCCAGGGCCAGATGGTCTGCATCCTAGAGTGCTTAAGGAAGTAGCCCAAGAAATAGTGTATGCATTAGTGATAATTTTTCAAAACTCGTTAGATTCTGGACTAGTTCCTGAGGATTGGAGGGTGGCTAATGTAACCCCACTTTTTAAAAAAGGAGGGAGAGAGAAACCGGGGAATTATAGACCGGTTAGCCTAACGTCGGTGGTGGGGAAACTGCTGGAGTCAGTTATCAAGGATGTGATAACAGCCCATTTGGAAAGCAGCGAAATGATCGGACAAAGTCAGCATGGATTTGTGAAAGGAAAATCATGTCTGACGAATCTCATAGAATTTTTTGAGGATGTAACTAGTAGAGTGGATAGGGGAGAACCAGTGGATGTGGTATATTTGGATTTTCAAAAGGCTTTTGACAAGGTCCCACACAGGAGATTAGTGTGCAAACTTAAAGCACACGGTATTGGGGGTAAGGTATTGGTGTGGGTGGAGAATTGGTTAGCAGACAGGAAGCAAAGAGTGGGAATAAACGGGACCTTTTCAGAATGGCAGGCGGTGACTAGTGGGGTACCACAAGGCTCAGTGCTGGGACCCCAGTTGTTTACAATATATATTAATGACTTGGATGAGGGAATTAAATGCAGCATCTCCAAGTTTGCGGATGACACGAAGTTGGGTGGCAGTGTTAGCAGTGAGGAGGATGCTAAGAGGATGCAGGGTGACTTGGATAGGTTGGGTGAGTGGGCAAATTCATGGCAGATGCAATTTAATGTGGATAAATGTGAAGTTATCCACTTTGGTGGCAAAAATAGGAAAACAGATTATTATCTGAATGGTAGCCGATTAGGAAAAGGGGAGGTGCAACGAGACCTGGGTGTCATTATACACCAGTCATTGAAAGTGGGCATGCAGGTACAGCAGGCGGTGAAAAAGGCGAATGGTATGCTGGCATTTATAGTGAGAGGATTCGAGTACAGGAGCAGGGAGGTACTACTGCAGTTGTACAAGGCCTTGGTGAGACCACACCTGGAGTATTGTGTGCAGTTGTGGTCCCCTAATCTGAGGAAACACATCCTTGCCATAGAGGGAGTACAAAGAAGCTTCACCAGATTGATTCCTGGGATGGCAGGACTTTCATATGAAGAAAGACTGGATGAACTGGGCTTGTACTCGTTGGAATTTAGAAGATTGAGGGGGGATCTGATTGAAACGTATAAGATCCTAAAGGGATTGGACAGGCTAGATGCAGGAAGATTGTTCCCGATGTTGGGGAAGTCCAGAACGAGGGGCCACAGTTTGAGGATAGAGCGGAAGCCTTTTAGGACTGAGATTAGGAAAAACTTCTTCACACAGAGAGTGGTGAATCTGTGGAATTCTCTGCCACAGGAAACAGTTGAGGCCAGTTCATTGGCTATATTTAAGAGGGAGTTAGATATGGCCCTTGTGGCTACGGGGGTCAGGGGGTATGGAGGGAAGGCTGGGGTGGGGTTCTGAGTTGGATGATCAGCCATGATCGTAATAAATGGCGGTGCAGGCTCGAAGGGCCGAATGGCCTACTCCTGCACCTATTTTCTATGTTTCTATATGCACCAACAACAGATGGAACAAATGAGGATATAGATAAATTCTATGAAGAGCTTGAACAAGCAAAGAATGGATGCAAATCTCAAGATATTGTTACTGTCATAGGAGATCTAAATGCTAAAGCAGGACAAAGTGCTGATGGAAATACGATAGGAAAATTTGGACTTGGGGAAAGTAATGAAAGAGGTGAGAACTGGGTAGAATGGTGCAAGATGAATAATCAGGTCATTATGAATACCTACTTTAAAAACCATCCAAGACGTTTGAGGACCTGGAAAAGTCCAGGTGATAGCACTAGAAATCAAATTGACTTCATTACTATAAGCCAAAAGATTCAGAAACTCAGTGACTCAATGCAAAACATATCCAGGTGCAGACCGTAATAGTGACCATAACCCAATAGTATGTCATGTAAAAGTAAAACTTAAAAAACTAAAGAAGCAAAAACCTGAACAATCCTCTCTGGAATTCAGGGGGGATCTGATTGAAATGTATAATATTCTAAAGGGATTGGACAGGCTAGATACAGGAAGATTGTTCCCGATGTTGGGGAAGTCCAGAACGAGGGGCCACAGTTTGAGGATAAAGGGGAAGCCTTTTAGGACCGAGTTGAGGAAAAACTTCTTCACACAGAGAGTGGTGAATCTGTGGAATTCTCTGCCACAGGAAACAGTTGAGGCCAGTTCACTGGCTACATTTAAGAGGGAGTTAGGCAAGGCCCTTGTGGCTAAAGGGATCAGGGGATATGGAGAGAAGGCAGGTATAGGGTTCTGAGTTGGATGATCAGTCATGATCGTAATGAATGGTGGTGCAGGCTCAAAGGGCTGAAAGGCCTACTCCTGCACCTATTTTCTATGTTTCCATGTTTCTAATCCCTTGACTACTTGCAATTAATTAAAGAAGAAAACTTAAGACAAAAATTTACAATTGAAGGAATAGATTTCAAAGTCTAGAAAAGAATCTGTTGAAGGTGATAGCAATCATGTAGAAATGAAATTTAACTCTCTAAAGGATGGCTTGGTAGAATCAGCAAAGTCAGTGATTCCTAAAAAAGAAAAAAGCACAAAGAATAAATGGATGACAGATGAAATCAAAAATCTAATGGAAGAAAGGAGACTGAAGAAAGCAAATCCTGTAGAATATAAGTCCTTAGATAAAAAAGTTAAAAACTTATATCAAAAAGCCAAAGAAGATTGGTTAAACCAGGAATGTGAGCAAATGGAAGGAATCCCTATTACTGATCCAAAAAGGTTACATCAACAAATCAAGAATATCACTGGTAAAAAGCTCCTCTGTTCTTCAGGTGGATGTTTGAAAGCAAAGGACGGTACCATCATCATGGAAAAAGATGAGATTATGAACAGATGGACTGAGTATATTCAGGAATTGTTTGAAGATGATCGAGGCGAAAAACCAGAAATTAAGAAAAACATTGAAGGTCCAAGTATTTTAAAATCTGAAGTTCGTAATGCAATAAATAAGATGAAGAAAGGAAAGGCAGCAGGTCCTGATGAATTCATAATAGAACAAATTAAGAATTTTGATGACAAGAGCTAAAAGTAAGATACAAGCTGAAATAGGTAAAGAACAATGTGGTTTTGTGAAAGACAAAGGTACAAGAAACACAATATTAGAAGGCATGGACTAGAAGGGCCGAGATGGCCTGTTTCCGTGCTGTAATTGTTATATGGTTAATATTAATGTTAAGGATACTATCAGAACGAGCTATTCAAGTGGAAAAAGATTTGTTTGTTTGTTTTAACAACTACACAAAAGCATTTGATAAAGTGAAGCACAATAAGTTATTTGAAATATTACAGAAAACTCTAGATCTAGATTCGAAAGACCTCCGCCTAATCAGAAATCTGGACTGAGAACAAACTGCCGCTGTAAGAATAAATGGAGAAGTGAGTCAATTTACAAAAATCAAGAGAGGCGTTAGACAAGGGTGTGTTTTCTCCCCTGATTTATTTAATGTGTACAGTGAAACAATATTACAAAAAAAAGAGGTATCTTGGGAATCAAAGTTGGCGATGAAAACATCAGTAATTTCAGATATGCAGATGACACTGTGTTAATTGCAAGTACGGAAGAAGAACTACAAAACATAATTGATATAATTGTTGAAGAAAGTGCAAAAATGGGTCTATCTATCAATTGCAAAAAGACAGAATGTATGGTGATATACAAAAAGAAGGAGAATCCTATCTGTAGGATGAGAATAAATGGGGAAGACATAAAACAAGTACAGAAATTTTGGTACTTAGGAAGCTGGGTGACATCAGATGGCAGGTGCAACATGGACATCAAAAGAAGAATAGGGATGGCAAAAGCCACCTTTACGAGAATGAAGAGTATACTGACCAATACTAAACTAGGCATGACAACCCGCCTCAGAGTACTGAAATGTTACGTTTATCCAGTTATGTTACATGGCTCAGAATATTGGACAATATCTAGTAACATGAGGAAACGAATTGTAGCAGCAGAGATGTGGTTTTTGAGGAGGATGCAAAGAATATCATGGATGGAATGAATATCTAATGAGGATGTCATAAACAGAGCAAGCACAAAAAGACAAATAATGTATGAGATCATGAAAAGGCAACGTAACTTCATTGGACATATGATTAGGAAAGAGGAGTTAGAATGCACGGTAATTATGGGAAAGTTTGAAAGGAAGAAAGCAAGAGGAAGACAAAGACAAATGATGATGGAGACAGCAGCCAGAGATCTGGAAATGAATACCAATGAATTGATCCACTTGACCCGAAACAGGAGTGTGTGGGCCATGGCAGTCAAAGTTCAAACTAGGCATGGCACCTGATGATAATGATGAAATCATCATGAATACAGGTCGTCTCCCTGCTTTCCCACATCTTGCAAGAGGAATATTCCTCTATCCTGCCTGGCTCCAACTGTGCAATTATAAAGAAGGAAACAAACAAAAAAACCTACCTACAGCTTTTCATCTTCTTTCACTCAAGTCTTAAATCCCCACTCTTAACACTGAACACTCCAGCAATGGCTGGTCCAATAAAGGCCACTCCACTGGCCCGTCTTTTTTTTTGTAATTTATTTTTTATTGAATTTCATCATCAAACATTTCCATAATATGTATTTCAGATACTGTACATATAAATTATATAATCATATTTGTCACAAATCTCCACATAATATTTATCTGAGGTATACACTTATAGAAAGGAGAGGAAAGAAAGAATAATCGAAAGAAGAAAACTGAGTAGGGAGTGATTTTTTTTACAACATATTCATTGACTTGTGAGAATAAAATCAGGCCTATGAGGTGTTACATAGTTAAACCATTTTTTCCAGTATGAATAAAATTGTACCAACTTATGATGGTTATTTGCTCAATAACCCTGACCTCTGGCTGCTGCTCAAATGCCGAAACTCCTGCTTTTTAATGCACACTTGCTGAACAGTGAGAGTTACCTCTTCTCTCACTCCTGATTTCTGACTGGTTGCTGTTGAAACTGATCTTGGGGTCTACACCCATAGGTCCTAGGTTGCCATGCAAGTTGATAAGAGGGGTTAAGAAGATATATGGTGTGTTGGTCAAAAGACTGAGTTCAAGAGCCATGAGGTAATGCTGCATCTCTATCAAACCCTCGTTAGATCACACTTGGAATATTGTGTTCAGTTCAGTCCCCTCATAAAGAAGGATAAGGAAGCTTTAGAAAGGATGCAGAGGAGATTTGCCTGGATGCTGCCTGGATTAGAGGGTGTGACTTATGAGATTAGGTTGAGTGAGTCAAGGTTTATCTCTTTGGAGCAAAGGAAGATGTGAGATAACTTGATAGAGTTATGTAACATGAAAAGAGGTAGAGATAGAGTGGGTAGCCAGAGACTTTTTCCCAGTATGGCAATGGTTACTAAAAGAGGCCATAATTTAAATTGGAGGAAATGATGGGGCGGGGGGGGGGGCAGGGACAAGATGTCAAAAATAGTTTTTGATTTTACAGAGAGAGTGGTGGGTTTGAGGAACGTTACCGTGGTGGTGGTAGAGGCAGATAAATTAGGGACATCTAAGAGACTCTTAGATAGGCATATGGATGAAAGAAAAGTGGAGGGCTATAATGGGAGGGAATGTTAGATGGACCTGAGAGTAGGTTAAAAAGTCAGCACAACATCTTGGGCTGAAGAGCCTGTACTGTGCTATACTGTTCTATGTTCCATAACATTGGAAGTTTCTCTGATGTAAAGCTCCCTCGAATGACATTGACAACACTGCAAGGGAAAAGTTTATCAAGCTCAGTGAATGGAAAAATGAAAAAAATGTTTTTTAAGCCACAAAACAAACAATCCTTTGCTCAATCTGTTTGCCGAGAACCTTGCTTTTCAAAAGGCTGACAAAGTGGATTCTTTGTCCCCACTGAAACCTGTAGTATCCTCCAATCACATACATAGCCTATATTTTTACCTTAACTATTTTCCAGAGGTTAGGGTCATTTTTCCAAGCCATAGTTTCCTGCTACTGATTTCTCCCACATCTCTGTTTGACGCTCACTGGTGCATCTGGGAATCACTCGAACTCGATGCTCAAGGACAGAAGACCTCCTCTACTTTTCCCTCAGGTTGCAGGAGCAGATGGTCCAAGCTCAGGAAGGTAAAACTGCAGTCTTTCCCACTGTGTGCATTTTTAGTCTACAATCATGTATTGTATTCTGAGGAGTCTGGAAACAAGCAGCAGGCCAGGCTGAATCTGTGAAAAGGGAAACAATTAGAATTTCAAGTTAGAACTGGGAAAGAGAGAAAACAAGTTAGACAGTGAGCGAGGGGTGAATAGAAGAAAGGGTATGGCTGATAGAGTGAGAGTAAAGATGCTAATGTGGACATTCAAAGTACGTTTCTGATGAAAAGTCTTGGCCCGAAGCATCGACTGTTTATTCCTTTCCATAGATGCTGCCTAACCTATTGAGTTCCTCCAGCATTTTGTATGTTATTTGGGTTTTTCAGCATCTGCAGAATTTCTTGCATGCATTGAGTTTGATTGTGTGTTAATGACAGGATTGTTGTACATACTTAGCAGGTCAGCCTATATTAATAGAGTGAGGAAACTTACCCTTAACTAGGAGAAATGGCTTGTTTTTATTTCAGACTTTGACCGTAAGACATGGTAGCAGTATTAGGCCAATGGGACCGTCAATTCTGCTCTGCCATTCAATCACGGTTAATTTATTATCCCGCTCAACCCCACTCTCCTGCCTTATCCCTGTAATCTTTGATCAAGAATCTATCAACCTTTGAAAAAGGATCTGGTGCTTTCCTGGCGCATATGACAAATAAACTCTTCAAACCAGCTTGAAGCCCGAGAAGCGTTTACTCTGTCAACTTTTGCTTTAACTGTACTCAATGACTTGGCCTCTACAGATTCACCACCATCTGGCTAAAGAAATTACTCCTCATTTCAATTCTAAAGGGACATCCTTCTATTCTGTGGCTGAGATAGACTTCCCCACTACTGAAAAAATCCTTTCCACGTTCTCCCTATCCAGGAATTTCAATATTTGCTAGGTTTCAATGAGGTTCCCCAACCCTCCGCCCCGTTCTAAACTCCAGTGAGTACAGGCCCAGAGCCATCACATGCTCCTCACAATGTTAACGCTTTTATTCCCGGGATTACTCTTGTAAACCAATCTTCAATGCCATCACAACCTTCCTTAGATAAGGGGCCCAAAACTGCTCACAATGGTCCAAATGTGGTCTGACCAATGGCTTGGCATTAGTATTATTTCCAGCAAATGCACTTTTCTTGTTATTCCTGACAGGGACCTTCACAGTTCCTGCCAGCAGTTTACACTTACTGTCCTGGCCACCTAGCACAGACACCATTCCTACTGCAGGGGCAGTTTCATTTAGCTAACTAGCCCATGAGCCCTGCAAGGAAAACTCTCCCAGCACTGTGGCATCTGTTCTCCAAACAGCACCACTCACTAGATGCTTAGGAACGCCTCGTGTATTTTACTGTTTCTGTCCTTTTATGGGCTGACTCCCAAGGTTGCAACAGCTCAGCTAAGTACTAGGATCAACAAGAGCTTCCCATAGATCAAAAGAGTTGCATGCACTGATTTCTGACAGTGAAGAATTATACAATAAATCATGTCAACACTGTCCTGGTGTTCTTACAAATGATATCTCAATGTATAGGATTTCTATAAACACAGTTATGGTGATATACAATGCTGCTTTTACATCATTAAAATGTAAAGGCCAGACCTAAGCTTAGTTACCTCTCCTGAAGATTTATTAACTCTTGATTATGAATCTTTTATCGTCAATGATCACAAATTAACCAGTTACTGAACTGGATTGACTGCACCAAAACTTTGTCTCAAATAATTAGAGGTTTCATATTCCTGCCTTTATCAGTCTGTCTTTACTATTTTCAACCACTGATTTACCATATCTCTTGCCACCAATTTACAATGCTGTAAACGAAGATAGTTCTCATCTCGGCCCTAAATGACCAGTCCCTTATCTTCAGATTGCAGTCCCTGGGTCTACACACTACTCAGAAGAAGCAATTTCTCAGTAACTACTGTGTCAAGCCCTCTCACCATCTTACATATTTCTATGAGATCACCTTTCATTCTCCCAAATGTCACTGAGTAAAGGCTCACACCACTCATACTTGTTCAATTGCTTCTCCATTCTGGGGTTGGTTTTTAACAGATAAGCTGCACCCACTCCAACGTACACCTTAAAGGTGACGTACAAGTCAAGCGAAAGATTAAATACTCTCAACAAAATGAATGCAGCTTCAAAACTTTCAGATACTCTGTACTATGTAACATAGAGCAGTACCGCACAGATCCTTCGGCCCACAAAGTTGTGCCCACCTTTTAACCTACTCCAATATCAATCTAATCCTTCCCTCCCACACAGCCCTCCGTTTCTTTTCATTCAATGTACAGCATAGTACAGGCCCTACGGCTCATGATGTTTGCCGACCCCTTAAACTCCTCTATGAACAACCCAACCCTTCCCTCCCACCTCCATTTTACTGTTAGTAAGTTTAAAGAAAACCAGAAACGGGCCCAGTAAGTCTAAAATATGATTGACGTATCCCTGTGAGCCAGATGTTGAAACAATAGGAGTTCTGAACAAATGAAAAGCAAGTAATTTGTTATCTTTGAAACAGAAGAAGCAGAGAAAGACCTTTCGGAGTCCTGGAGAAGTGGGTGGGAGGGACTTACCTTTCCGATGCACTGAAGCACTATAACTTGGGGCAGCATGGTTAGCGTAAACCTACTACAGCACTAGTGACCTGGGTTCAGCTCCATTACTGTCTGTAAGGAGTTCCTATATTTTCCTTGTCACCATGTGGTTTTCACCTGGGGGCCCCGGTTTCCACCCACATTCCAAGCATGTACGAGTTAGTAGATTAATTGCGCACATGGACGTAATTGGGTGGTATGGGCTCATTGGGCTAGAAGGGGCTGTTAGCATGCTGTATCTCTAAATAAGTGAATAAATTGTGAGTTGGGGGATATGTCAATGGCTTGGTACAATTACAGAGGAAGTGGAAAAACTTTCTCACTCAGTGGCTGATGATGATCTGGACCTACCACCTACAAGGGTGGCAGAGACTGTAGCCCTCATCACATTTCAGTTACCTGGAGGAGCCTATATGACAATTAGAGGCTGTGATCTAGAACTAGTATTCCTCTGGAAAACATTTTTGGATGATGTGCACAACATAGGCTAGACGCCCTGTTAGATTCGTTTGGTTCTACCTGTTTAACAAGCTGCTAAAATGGTAGGCTATGCTAATGATTTTGGTAATCAAAATTAACAAGAAGCTGTCATTTCCGGCATCCCATTTAAACTCAGCAGTCACATTCCAGGTCGCTTTTTAAATGAAAATACAAACAAAATCAAAATGTTTTAGAAGATTTGCTCAATCCAAATCTGTTAACATTAAGCAGCCATTGATGACTGGTTAGTTATAAACTTCAAATTATTATGTAACCAAAAAAGATACTTTTCCAATATATTAAATATTCGAGATCATAAAATGTATTTAGAAAATCCAGAGATTTATTCAAGTAACAGTAATTTTATTACCCTCTATAGTAAACCTCACATATTGTTCAACAGATAGCATTTTACACAGTTTTCTTTTGTAGTTATCAGTTCAGCTACAATTATTTTGTTCTGGAAACATTTAAAGGAATGAAAGGTTATATTAGATTACTGACCTGTGTTCACCTGAAGTAGACAAGCCACCACAATTGTTCTTGGATTGTCCTGAAGTTATAACGTAGCACAGGTCGAATCCCTATGATCATTCTTCCTTTATATTTCTAAATATTTCAGAAGTGGATATAGTATCCCAGAATTTTTAAGAAGTGCCATTTCTGGGGGCAGTATACATAAAAGTGGAGCAGTCAATCTTACCAAGTGCACAAGCATATTCTCAACAATTCAGTCCTAAATGCAGTGTGGAATTAGGGATAATGAAAATATTTTGGTGTGTAACTTTCTTAAAAAATGCATTAATCCATTTAAAAAAATAATTAAGCAAGCTTTTGACATAATTCAATGTTTGACTTGATGCTCAGCATATTTGTTGGCTGATATAATAAATTGAATAAATTGGCATAGATGTGATACAGAAGACATTTCATCTATTGAAATGGGACTGAAGATATGACACTTCATTTATTTGTACTGTAGCAAGAGATGACCAGTTAGTTGGTCCTTTATGTGTAAAAAGAGCTGGGGGTTTCTTCCGGGAGATGCAGCAACTTTTCCATAATGTGCAAAAGCAAATCAAGCCATATAGACAAAGATGACATTTTCAGTACTGGTTGTTGGTTTTGATTAAGTTTCTTTATTTTCACACAATGAATAACATATGAACAGATTACTTTTCAGTAAGTGCTCTATTGCTAACCTGATTTTGGCAGCAAAACAATGAGCTTCTCTCAGAAAAAAAGTTTTAAAAACCAACAACTATATGTAGAAGCATGACAATCAGCATGCCAGATACATAAGCGCCAATCAACAGCAGTTCATATCTATTCAATGTACAAAAATGCTTCATGAATAAAAACTGTTACAAAAAACATTTCAAACAACAATGTACAAGTTTGCTCTATGTTTAATTAGAATACAAATATAATATTTGTCTAAAATATGTGTACATACAGTCAAGTATAATAACATGCAAATACACTCTAAAAAAGGTTTAAAAACACTATGAATACAGACTAAAATAAGCCAGCACTATGTAAAAGGATCTTGTGCCCCATGTTTAAAGGTACATTTTTTCTGAAACTTCATTTGTAGTCTTATCAACTTTCGGCAAAAAATTGCTCTTCTTCCTAAATAAAAGCCAGAGTAAAAACAAAACACTGGGATTTGACTAGGACACCCGTGTAGAACATTTGGCAGTTCTTTCAATGTCTCTGTATTGTTTTAGTGTTGCAACCTTGGCAGGCTTTTCACTAGATATGTTACAATACATTATTTCACATCAGCACAATACCGTGCTATATCAGACCCAAAATTTACTGTACCTCCATGCTGATAAAATTTTGTCAATGTTGTGGTCCATTTTAAACAATTATGTCATTGTCATTTTAATGGTTTTGCTTCTGTGACACCAAGTACCAAATTTTAAAGGCAAGGGTTACTTTTAAAACTTGTATATTGTAGAATATATGAATTTCATCCCTCCCCACCCCCTCCACCCCCAACTTCAATTAGCCCCATTCCCAAACCCCAGATGCATTAAAACAATTGTTTGGCATCAAAATCAATGGTTAAAGTTGATTGAAAAACAGTTAAAATGACAATTACACAGACAAGATGATTCAGACAGTTTGAACCCATGCAGGTCAAAGATGTGTAATTACATTATATACAACAGGTTATTGTTTTTGACTGAATTAAGGCTGCCATGATATAAACATTTTGCCTAAATATTAACTGCAGTCACAATTATTCATTTTTAAAAATAATTGAAAATATGTTTTGGATTATCATCATAAGAACACTTAATTTCTTTTTGCATAAGGGGAAATTAAATACAGAAATTCAAAAGCTTACGGTTAGTTTTTCATCGAGTTTTCATAAAGAAATATAAAAAAACACAATTACCAGGATACAAGACAACCATTACTCTGGGGATAAAGAAAACATCCATTTCTTTGATATTAAGTAACTGATTATTTGCATACAATAATTTAGGAAAGAGTGATTTACACTGACACTGTTAACTAGGACATGATTAAAAGAATTGTCCCTTTGCAGCAGAATATTTTCTTCACTAGTGATTGATTTTGAAAGGACAACTGGTGGATGAGGATTACCATCTGCTAAGAATGAACAGGTAAAAACAATATCTACGACCTGACCATCCATTGTATAGATTTCAGCTGGTGACAGTTCTGTTTGTTATGGAAAATATTCAACATGTTCTTTGTGTATTTTGGATGTTTCTATTTTGTGTGTTCAGAGGTGAGAGTTAATTTTAAAGTAATACTGTGGGCAAATCTGGGGCATTTCTCAGCGTAAATTTTATAATTTTGGAGAACAGTCTCTTAAATATTGCATGAATAAATTTGATGTGAAACTTAGATAATTGCAGAAAAAATATATTTAATTTTTTTTGTTAACATCTATTTACTTTGGAAAACTGTAAGGCCATACAAGAGGGCACACAATGTTATACTTTTAAATGATCTAGATTACAACATCAATTCCTACCTTTACAGAAAGTCACTTGTGAAAATAATTGCTCAAAGATTTTAGGGGCAAGTGCGAGAGTTGGAAATCAATTATTTCTTTGGGGGGAGGGATCAGATGCAAATCTCTCTATTAAAAGAATACTTTGAATTTCTTTTCACTGTTAAAAGGTTGGCACAACATCATGGGCCGAATGGCCTGTACTGTGCTGCCCTGTTCTATGTTCACTGCTTTGTATGATATTGCTTCTCAAAGGAAGTGCCCAGTGATAAAAGTCTAGGTGGCAATAATAAATCCAGCAAATCCCTTGAGAAGTTCAGACTGAATCTATTTTGTGCTATGGACCTCTTTTAGATTCTAATTAATGTCACTTTCTGACAGGGTTGTCCATCAAGGCAGGGACATTTATTTTCAATACATAAAAAAAACTTGGGACATTTATTGATTGGAAATTCCTTTATGACTTTTCTTTTATTTCTGCTGAGTTTTCAAGAGCATATGTTGAACTGACGCAGAAAGTGCTTTACATGGATAACACTTTTGCATTTAAGGCTCTGTGAGTACAGTATTGCCTGAACGTCGGCAAGAATATTTTAAAATTTCTTTCTTTCTCCTTTAATCAACTAGCATATATTGATTATAAATCCAGTATATAAGAAACACAGTTGCAAGCGTAATGTTATTTTTGCCTGCCTTCCCAAGGAACATTTCATTAATACATTCTTCTAAAAGGCTGCCAAAAGTACTGTACTTGCACTAGCTTACCCTTTAAAACACCATTACACGTTGCTCACTTTGCAAATAATGGGTCCGTGGATAGAGCGCGGTAAACAGGGAGAAGGAATGTTTGTACAAAATAGTGAAACTGAACTGACATATCGAAACACCAGATGTTGACAGCAGAGTCTGGTATTTATAAAGAACGCAGTGAATGCTGGAATGAGGTCATCCCTTTCATACGGTGGATTGTGTGAGAAAATGGTTATCATTTAAAAATTTTCCAATATCTGAATCTTAGTCATTCCCTTCTCATTCACCAAGTAATATTAAAGTGCAGGAAGGTTTCAGTGATTGATGGCTGTTGATTGGTAGCTGGTGGCAGAGATGTTCAAACTGTTGTACCTTTTAGAACTTGTGGTGATTGCCTCTTTTTCAGTTTCTTTGGACTTCCTATGTCTCTTCACATTTTGCCCAATTTCCTCTTTCTGCTTTCTTTTGGTGCCTTTATCTGACTTCGGCTGCTGTTGCTGTGCCATGCATATTACAGCTTCAATTGTGTCCTTGATTGTGTCCTGACTGGCTGCAGCCAGCATTTCAGGGGCTAAATTGTACCTCAGACCTCGTTTACTGGGAAGATCCACACACTTCTCCAGTACTGGCATCTGGTCTGTTAAGTCTTCATCAAGCGGCAAAGGGTGCTTCCTTGGACGGCCTCTCCTCTTTTTCACTATGTTATTGCCAGTTTTTGACTGTCTTTGCAATCTTTTGGCTTTCAGGATCTTGTTGACATGGTCCAAGTTCTTTTTCGTTGCAAGAATTTTGTCATAATTGCACATCTTCCTGACCTCACATTGAATAGCTTCAATTTCCCTCCTCTTCAGCTTTCTCCTGGGTGAAGAAGTAGGACTTTGAACTAAATGGACAGAACACAGGGAATCATTATAATCACCAGATGTATACAATCATTTAACTACCAGCATGGAATTATACACCGTTCAATGCTACATTAGTGTTAAAATGATTTAAAGATGCATTTAACAGCCAGTACTAGTGCACAGTATGTACTATAATGAATCAGACATACATGTATCCTGATGCAAAAATGCAGTATTACATTGAGTTAAGTCACTTATAGGGCATTTTGCAAAACACCTTCATTAGCAGATATTAATTCCTGGCCTTAGATAATATGCCACATTCATTGTAAGTATATTTGAAAATATTTAATTATTTTCAATGATAGTACTAATGTTCTATCTCTTTTCTTTTAATATTAAAATTTAATCTGCATTCGGAAATTAGTTGTTGTTGAACCTGGTACTGATAGCCTGAACGATGATACCTGTATTAAAACAATGCCTTTGTAAAACGATACCCAAGTAATGATTCTCCTTAGTTGTTCACTACAGTGCATTACATTGCCCAAATATACCTTGCAGTGTCTCTAAAAGAAGTAAGGGGAAAGATGCTATTATTTTAAGATCGTTATGGACATAAGATGCCATTCCACAACATGATCTATGCAGCAGAAAAATCCTACCATATCAACATTTACATAAATAACTCATAATCTTTCATTATTTTATCTGGAAACCTATTTCAAATGACAAACACACTGTGTACAGGTGAGTGATCTCACTGAGAGCACGATCAAAATTAGTAAACAGTTTTGACAAGCCAATCTGAAATTTGAGTAAGTGTAATGTAGGTTTAGAATAGTTATCAGGATAAATCATATTTTAATCAAAGTTATGGTAGCTGATTTAAATATTTTATCAGAAAGAGCTGTAACGTCAAAATTTTATTGCTGTTCAAAATGCAGTTAAATCCCTTAATTGGAAAGTTTAAGGTATTGGTTGAATGAAACTAACAGTATTGCTTGTCTATATTTGTATAGTATTTATTCAAACTGAAATGCTGAGAAATTCAAATGCTTTGCATAATTGCTAGGTGGTCATAAAGCAATGGAGTAATTTTATGACTAGTCATTTGGATCAGTAAGTATTACAGCTACTTCTGATGGTGCTAAAATGCTTCCAGTAGAAAATCTGTATATGTTGTAATGATCAGTGTCACTTTATAAAACACACACTTTTTCATTATGTGTGGGTGGTTAAAAAAAAATGGGTCTTCAAGAACCATATGTCTTTGAGGCACTGTCAAAGAAATTTGTTTTAACTGCATGTATAAAAATCTCAAAGAACTAATATTGCAAGATTTCTTTACACTGATAATTAAATAATATTTTCAGAAAGTTGTAAGGATTGCTTTCAGTATATATATCATTTGAAAATACAGGAATGCAGTCACTTTAGTCTAAAGTAGGTCATGTTTCAGTCCCACTTAATTGCTATTATTAAAGTCTAAGAATGCCTTCGGAGACCCACCGACTCTCTGCAAGTTTCACTGAACAGCTGGGTTCACTTGTAGATCCTTTTCCTTCCGCCAAAAAAAAAATTCTATTTGAACAAAAACTTTCAAAGGAGCCTTTTACTAATGACAGGAAGTTCTCAGAAGCTTTCCATTTTCTCTTTTAGACATTTTCTTAAGTTTTATGTTTATTATTTTGACACATGGATTGCAGAGGAATGGTTTGGACAGGATCTCTGTAATTCAAATGAAACCATCTTTCACAGTATCACAGATCTAAGTGCAAGAAAACTGAACATCGAACCTGAAGGCTAAAGTACACTCTTGGTAGCCTGCCTAGGGAATACGGAGGCATCATTTTGAAGGTCTCAAGGGAACAGACAAGCTTACATGTCAACATTTTTAAAATTTGAAAATAAAAGCTTTGCTTTTTAAATGCACCATGGAATTTCATCCATAACCAAATATGCCATCAGATGTTTGAGACACTCTGATCTCAGTTTGAAAGTAAAAGCTGGTCTCTCGTGACAACACCCATGGTGAGCCAACATGAAGCATGATTAAAGTGAACAGATAATTGAACTAGGACGTGTTTGTTCACACCCCATTTCAAATTTCCCATATTCTGATCATATTTTTGTTAATATTATAATTCTTGTGTCTGTGCATATATCCTGACACCTCCGTTAAAATAAACCTACCCCCTTATTTTAAAAAAAGACATATTGATTATCCCTGCTGTAAAATGAGCTGAGGGCTTGCTCTACTTTTTTCTGGTTCTAGTGGAGTTCAGTCATTAGACTCAGACTTCATTTGCACTGTTGTAGATACAAATTTAGTGTAAATCTTTTTTAAAAATGCATGATTCTGTTCTGCGCTGATACCTCAGTTAATATGATAGATTTTACTGCATTTTTGTGTAGATCGAACTGTATACAAATTGAACATCATGTTTTCCAACTTTGTAATACTAACTGCACACCACTGGTTTACAGGTGCTTAGTAGTCCAGAATTTATGAAAGCTCTGTATCAGTGAAACATTCCTATTTAATCAAATATCAACATATGGCTATGAAAAAAATCTACAGATTATTTTAAATTCTGCCATGTCAGTTTAACTGAGACTGGAGAAGAATTATTTACCCCATTCAGACTATTAAGTGCAAGGGCTTGTACTGACTGGATACAAAAATGGACTGAATGAAATGATGAACGGTTTCATGGGGCACATTGGACCTCGATAGCTTTTGGGTAAACAATGGTGTTGAAGGAGAAGAAGGTTGTTGATCCATGAACTAGAGAGTGAACAGTATCTATTTACAGAAAAGAGTACAGTCAACCTTTCGGGCTTAGACCCTTGGCCTGAAACATCAACTGTACTCTTTTCCATAGATGTTGCCTGGCTTGCTGACTTCCTTCAGCATTTTGTGTCTGTTACTTAGATTTCCAGCCTCTGCAGTTTTCTCTCGCTAGCATTTATCCAGTTTACATGGCTCTGTTAGTCAATGCAAAATAGTATGGTTGGGCGATATCCCATGAGAAATGTTTCATACTAATGTTCCAGTACGTGTTCTTAAAAGGAATACACGAAATAAAATTCAGAAACCTTGCATTGCTGAAAGCACCATGACATTGGTATGAAGTGGTATTGGGCTTGATTTTAGAATTAATGTGCCAAATAGTCACAAGTCACCATAGAAATATCAGGTGCACTATGGATATCAATAACCTGGATAGGCAGTGACAACCAGATTCCAGTGTCATTTCTAAGGTACACATAAGAAATTGCCACCCTTTACAATGTAGAGAGAAATTTAGGAGACATAAACGAAGTCCAAAGCAAATGAATCTAATCACTCAACCAATATTGAAAATGAGAAGCAGCACTCATTTGGTTCAGCTGTAAATTTTTAAGAGTTGCTCTTAATCAAGATAGGTGCACCTCAAGAATGTGTGATTAGCCCGCTGCTCTGGTCTCTACACTTGTGCCTGTGTGGCTAGTCATTGCTCAAACACCATCTAGAAATTTACAGATGACATCACTGTTGTTGGCAGAATCTCAGATAGCAATGGGGAGGTGTACAGGAGTGAGACAGATCGGATGGTTAAGTGGTGTCACAACAACTTTGCACTCAGTACAGCCAAGGAGTTGATTGTGGACTTCAGGAAGGGGCAGTTGAAAGAGCACACCCCAATCCTCAATTGAGGTGTCAGCAGTTGAAAGGGTGAGGAGCTTCAGGTTCTTGGGCATCAAAATTACAGAGCATCTATCCTGGGCCTAACACACTGATACAATCACAAAAAGGCACACAGGCAGCTCTGCTTCATTAGGAGTTTGAGATTTGGTTTGTCACCAAAGACTAGCAAATTTCTAAAGACGTACAGTGCAGAGCATTCTGACTGGTTGTATCACAGCCTGATATGAAGGCTCCAATGTACAAGATCATAAAAGGCTGCAAGGGTTGTGACTCAACCAGCTCCATCATGAGCACAAAACTCCCACCACTGAGGACATCTTGAAGAGGCACTGTCTGAAGATCACCATATTAATCATTAAATGCCGTAACCATCTAGGACATGCCTTCTCATTATTACAATTGGGGAGAAGGAATAGGAGCCTCAAGACCCACACTCAATAGTTTATACTTTTTCCTCCCCGCCATCAGATTTTTGAATGATCCACGAACTCTTGAACACTACCTCAATATTTATCTTTTGAGCCATTTATTTATTTTGCTAACAGAATAATTTTTATGCCTTGCACTATACCACTGCAGCAAAATAATGAATTTCATGTCAGTGATAATAAACCTTATTCTGACTCTGATATTTCTTTTGCATATTATAAAGGTTAACCCGTGCTGAAATCAACAATGCTTGATTTGAGTCTAACCAGTATGTCTAATTAATTTAATGCTGGTAACTGCTAGGAGTTATACTTTATTCCACAAATATTCTGCCCAGAGACATAGTGTGGGAATCCAAATACACTGTAGGCTCGGTCAGTTCCTAATAACTTTTGCACACCTAGGCAATTGTTATATTAGCAACTAACCTGATTCACACGATGGAGATGGTGAAGGTGAGGAAGATGATGACTGAGCTGATACAGTAATACTTTCAGTCGAAATTGCTTTCTTTCTGCTTACATTGGAAAGGCCACGATCATGTTTGTGCAACGTCATTTGATCCAGCTTGGAGTGTGAGTTTATTAAACCTAACAGCAGGGAAAGAAACAAATGACAAAATGCATTATTTGCAAAGCCAAGTAAGTCAGGCAGAGTAATCCTCATCACCATGGCTTGAATTCATGAGCTTCTGTGGTAAATAATTAGTTAGATTAGTCTGATATAGAATTGAATCATACTGACTAGGAAGACCCGATATTGACCTCTAGACCATGCTGAGTTTATTAGTTCATTTGGAATGATCAGCTTGGTATTACAATTGTTCTTCAGGATCCTTTCCTTAGGAGATGGGAGAGATTAAAGAAAAATCAGTTGGGTCTCCTTGGCTCATCACTTTCAGGAGACCGTGCTGGAAAACAAACACGAGTGGCTCTCATGCAAGAACAGGATCAGACTCAATTGCAGTCTCTGCCACCGTCAAAGAGTTTGCTAGTAGTCACTATGTCATAAAAAGAATATCAGTGACTAGTGTTCCACAGCGATCGGTGGTAGGGCCACTAATTTTCACGTTAGATGTTAGTGATGTGCATGATTGAAATGATGGCTTTGTGGCCAAGTTTATTGATGATACAAAGATAGGTGGAGGGGCAGGTAATGTTGAGCAAACAGAGTCTGCAGAAGGACTTGGACAGATTAGGAGAAAGGGCAAAGAGGTAGCAGATGGAATACAGCGTCACAAAGGAATAAAGGTGAAGAGTACTTTCGAAAAAGGGAGTGTGTGTGCAGGATACCCAAAAGGTTGTAGGTCGAGTCTGTAGTAAGGAAAGCAAGTGCACTGTTAGCACTGATTTCAAGAAGACAAGAAGATAAAAGCAAGGATGTAATGCTGAGACTTTATAAGGCATTGGTCAGATTGCATTAGGAGTATTATAAGCAATTTTGGGTCCATATCTAAGAAAGCATATGCTGGCAATGGAGAGGGTCCAGATGAGGTTCATGAGGATGATCCTGGGAGTGAAAGGGCTAACGTATAAGCAGCGTTTGATGGTCTGGACCTGGACTCGCTAGAAGAATGGGGGGGGGGCAGGGGAGAGAAGGAAT
The DNA here is from genome assembly GCF_963921235.1 of Mobula hypostoma. Taxonomy (NCBI): domain Eukaryota; kingdom Metazoa; phylum Chordata; class Chondrichthyes; order Myliobatiformes; family Myliobatidae; genus Mobula; species Mobula hypostoma. The sequence goes on along the minus strand of NC_086099.1, from coordinate 33,721,635 downwards.
CTTATTGAAATCTGCCAAATATTGAAAGGCCTAGGTAGAGTGGATGTTGAGAGGATGTTTCCTATAGTTGGAAAGACTAGGACCAGCCTCAGTATATAACACAGCCCTTTAGACCGGAGATGAAGACAAATTTCTTTAGCTAGAGGGTGGTGAATATGTGGAATTCATTGCCACAGATTGCTTTGGAGATTAAGCCACTGGGCATATTTAAAGTAGGGGTTGAAAGGTACTTAATTAGTAAGGGTGTCAAAGGTTATGAGAAGGCAGGACTATGAAGTTAAGAGGAAAAATAAATTAGCCATGATTGAATGATAGAGCAGACTCAATGGGCCAAATGGTTTACTACTGCTCTTATGTGTTATGATTTTATGGAGTCAGCTTTTAAACATAACAGAATAGGTTAAATTGGGCAACCCCAGAAAGAGTACTTGTAATGCACAATTAATGCACAGTTGTGGCTTCCAATGCTGAGAACACAGTAAATTCATGCTGTCTGCTTGTTGTAATGATTTTGCAATAAAGCTGACACAAACCCTGTCTGACTGTGTTAACAGATGCCCAGCCCTATTTTATAAGTGGTCAGTTTCAATTAAAATTCATCTTCATTAGTTAAAGCCAATCTGCAACTTTTAAAGGGGAATCACTTTGAGAGGCTGGTCATGACACCCATTAATTCCAGCCTCCCAGATTGCCCTGGCCCACTGCAAATTGCCTACTGTGAAATAGGTCTCTGGCAGACACCATCTTGCTGGTCTTACACTCCTCACTGGAGAACCTGGGCAGTAAAGCCACCTACTATTATTAATTGGCTACTGCTCTGCTTTCAGTATTATAATTCCAAGCAAACTCATCAACAATTCTCTGAGATCCGAGAGTCAACACAATTACTTTAAACACTGGTGGTCCACAAGTTTGCTTCCACAGCACCCTACTTATTACCTTGTATGCTCATGTATAACATTGTGAGCCAAACGGACTACGGCTCTACTGTTCTATGCTCTACGTTCCAACTGAAATTGTAACCTGAAATCACCAATGATATCATAATTCTAAATGACAATAATACACTCTGTGGCCAATTTTTAGGTACCTCCCATATGTGTATGCTCATGGTTTTTTGCTGTTGTAGCCCATCCACTTCAAGTTTCGATGTGTTGTGTGTTCAGAGAAGCTCTTCTGCACACCACTGTCGTGTGGTTATTTGAGTTACTGTCACCCTCCTGTCAGCTTGAACCAGTCTGGCCATTCTCCTCTGACCTCTCGCACTAAAAGGTATTTTTGCCCGCAGGACTGCAGCTCACGGAATATTCTTTTTGTTTCTCACACCATTCTGTAGTGACTGTTGTGTGCAAAGATTCCAGGAGATCAGCATTTTCTGAGATACTCAAACCACTTTGTCTGGCACCAACAATCATTCCATGGTCCAAGTCACTTAGATCACATGTCTTCCCCATTCTGATGTCTGGTCTGGACAACAACTGAACCTCTTGATCATATCTGCATGCTTTTGTGCATTGAGTTGCTGCAATATAATTGTGGCTGCTTAGCTATTTGGATTAACGAGGTATACAGATGTACTTAATAAACTGAGTATACAATGTACAGTACATTCATTTTAATGCTTTCCTTCACAGCACCTCAGACCTTGTTTCCTCAAGACTTGAGAAATATCCTCTCTGTGAGCAATACAAGTGTATTAAAATATCAAATTGACATTTAAACATCCAAATATTCAGCCATTGGACTCAATTGTAACCTGCACTCCTGTGGCACAGAAGAGTACTTCAAGTTTTGGGCATTCAATCAAGCCCTCATTGTTCACATTATTATTACTTAAAGCCCACTGTTTTATTAACAATGCATTTTATATTTTTGTTTGGAAGATATTGTGGAATTGAAATAGATGGAGATTTTTTTGACTTATGTTTTGTTCAGACATGAGGAATAAAGAAAGATGCATAACTTCATGCGATGACATTGAAAAAAAGGATATTTTCTTTGCATGTTGCCTATAACATTAATTGGTCAAAGGGTTAACATTGGGAATGTGGTGAAATCATGCCAAATTTGGTTGTAATCAAAATAGACACCATCCAAACTCTTTTAGCCACAAGAGTTCTTCTGAAACATGGTGCAAAAATAGCCAGCCATCATTTCCCAAAGCTAGCTATCACAAACCTTTCATCTACAAATATATGTATACACAGAATGATTGCATTAGTTGTTTTACTTAGAGCCACTTCTTGGAAAGGACAGTCACGCCCATTGTTGCATCACTATACCCTCAACTCACGCTTAAACCATTCCGAGATCAAATCTGAGATTGAAGCTAGTGCATACCCAGCTACAAACGGCATGTATGTAATCGAAGCATCAGAGATTTTTAGTGCACCATTGGAATGAACTGATGGCCTTTTTAAACAACCATTCAGCATTCACAACATAGCATGGAATGACACTGGAATATACTCCCTGTTCTTCCTTAAACAATTCTAAACATTGATGTACATCACAAGAACAGATAAGATCACAGTTTACACAATCATCCAAAGTAGTGTCTTCAATAACACTACACTCCTCCAGTCAAGGACAGCAGTGTGTATTTAGAATACACACCCAAATCTACAATCTTCAGATTCAGAGCTAATGCTGTTACAACAGACAAAGCTAACAATCAAAGTGTGAACTGACACTTTTAAAGTCATTATACTACTCTTAAGATCCTTCGTTCTCTATTTTACATTTATTTTAAAATACTCTGTATTACATGTGGTGGTGTTTTCAAGGATCTCTGCTCAAATTTTCCATTTACATTGGCTCACCTTTCTGCCCAGTTCGCCTGTTTGTAGTAATTCTTGAGTCTTTACCAAGTTGTCTTCTCATCTCTAATATCACTCTTTACACCTGCACAACCACCATGTAGACTTTAGACTGCTTTGATTAGTCCAAAATTAAAGTTTTCCTTTGACCAAACAATGCAATGCTCTTAAGTTCAATTCCCACCTGCTGCACTCTATATAAACTATACTTGCTTGTTACTTTTTTCTAATTTCTCATCAGATGCCTTCAGTAGTCGTTTTAAAAATGTCAGGTTATAGCTTTGGTTTAACATGATAGATTCCACCAATGTTATTAGAGTACTAAGTTAAAATTACACTCAGTGCAATACAGATACACTCCGTGGCCACTTTATTATGTACACCATAAGACCATAAAACATAGGAGCAGAATTAGGCTATCTGGCCCATTGATCCTGCCCCGGCATTCAATCATGGCTGATCCTTTTTTCCTGTCTCCTCCTCAACCCCAGTTCCCGGACTTCTCCCCGTAATCTTTGATGCAATGTCCAATCAAGAACCTATCAACTTCTGCCTTAAATACACCCAATGACTTGGCCTCCACAGCTGCATGTGGCAAGAAAATCCACAAATTCATCACCTTTGGCTAAAGAAATTTCTCCGCATCTCTGCTTTGAAAGGGTGCTTCTCTATCGTGAGGCTGTGCCCTCTTGCCCTAGACTCTCCCACCACAGAAAACATCCTTTCCACATCTACCCTATCTAGGCCTTTCAACATTCAAAAAGTTTCAATGAGATCCCCCCTTCATCCTTCTGAATTCCATCGAGTACAGACCCACAGCCATCAAACGTTCCTCGTATAACTCTTTCATTCCCGGAATCATCCTTGTGAAACTCCTCTGGACCCTCTCCAATGCCAGCACATCTTTTCTAAGATGAGGGGCCCAAAACTGTTCACAATACTTAAGGTGAGGCCTCACCAGTGCCTTATAAAGCCTCAGCATCACATCTTTGCTCCTATATTCTAGACCTCTTGAAATGAATGCTAACATGGCATTTGCCTTCCTCAACTCCGACTCAATCTGCAAGTTAACCCTCAGGGTGTTCTGCACAAGGACTCCCAAGTCCGTTTGCATCTCAGATTTTTGAATTTTCTCCGTTTAAAAAATAATCCGCATATTTATTTCTACTACCAAAGTGCATGACCATGCATTTTCCAACATTGTATTTCATTTGCCACTTTCTTGCCCATTCTCCTAATCTGTCTAAGTCCTTCTGCATCCTACCTGTTTCCTCAACACTACCTGCCCCTCCACTAATCTTCATATCATCTGCAAACTTGGCAACAAAGCCATCTATTCCATCATCTAAATTATTTACATACAGCATAAAAAGAAGTGGTCCCAACACCAACCCCCATGGAACATCACTAGTCACTGGCAGCCAACCAGAAAAGGATCTTTTTATTTCCATTCACTGCCTCCTACCAATCAGCCAATGCTCTAACCATGTTAGTAACTTTCCTGTAATATCATGGGCTCTTAACTTGGTAAGCAGCCTTAAGTGTGGCACCTTGTCAAAGGCTTTCTGGAAGTCCAAATATACAACATCTACTGCATCCCCTTTATCTATCTTACTGTAATCTCCTCAAAGAATTCCATCAAGTTCGTCAGGTAGGATTTTCCCTGAAGGAAACCATGCTGACTTTGTACTATCTTATACTCTGTCACCAAGTACTCCATCACTTCATCCTTAACAATTGACTCCAACATCTTCCCAAACACTGAGGTCAGGCTAACTGGTCTATAATTTCCTTTCTGCTGCCTTCCTCCTTTCTTAAAGAGTGGAGTAACATTTGCAATTTTTCAATCCTCTGGCACCATGCCAGAGTCCAATGATTTTTGAAAGATTATTTCTAATGTCACCACAATCTCTAACGCTACCTCTTTCAGACCCCTACGGTGCAGATCCTCTGGTCCAGGTGACTTATGCACCTTTCATTCTTTCAACTTTTTGAGCACCTTCTCTCTTGTAACAGTGACTGCACCCACTTCTCTTCCTTCACACACAACTCCACAGTGAAAACTGACGCATATTACTCATTTAGTTCATCAGCCATCTCCTTGTCCCCCACTATTATTTCTCCTGCCTCATTTTCTAGTGGTCCTATATACACTTTCATTTCTCTTTTATTTTTAGCATACTTGAAAGACTTTTACTATCCACTTTGATATTATTTGCTAGCGTGCTTTCATATTTCATCTTTTCTCTTCTAATGATTGTTTTAGTTGCTCTCTGTAGATTTTTAAATACTTCCCAATCTTCCCGCTAATTTTTGCTTTGTTGTATGCCCTTTCTTTTGTCTTTACAATAGCTATGATTTCCCTTGTCAACTACGGTTGTACTACTTTAGCATTTGACTATTTCTTCACTTTTGGAATACACGTCTTGCACCTTCCTCATTTTTCCCAGATACACACACCATTGCTGCTCTGCTGACATCCCTATCAGCAGCTCCTTCCAATTTACTTCAGCCAACTCCTCTCTCGTACCCTTACTCCATAATTTCCCTTACTCCACTGAAATACTGCTACATCAGACTTTACTTTCTCCCTATCAAATTTCAAGTTGAACTCAGTCATATTGTGATCACTGGTTGCTAAGGGTTCTTTTACCTTAAGCTCCCTAATCGCCTCCGGTTCATTACGTAACACCCAATCCAGTATAGCTGATCTCCTAGTAGGCTCAATGACAAACTGTTCTAAAAAGCTATCTCTTAGGCATTCAATAAACTCACTCTCTTGAGATCCATTACCAACCTGATTTTCCCAATCGACCTACATGTTAAAATCACCCATGGCTACCATAACATTGCCCTTTTGACTCGCCTTTTCTATTTCCTGGTGTAACCTGTGGTCCACATCCCAGCCACTGTTGGGAGGCTTGTATACAACTGCCATCAAAGTCCTTTTACCCTTGCAGTTTCTTAACTCAACCCACAAGGATTCAACATCTTCCGATCCTATGTCACATCTTTCTACCGATTTGATGCCATTCTTTACCAGTAGAGCTGCACCACCCCTCTGACTACCTTCCTATCCCTCTGATATAACGTGTAACCTTGGACATTCAGCTCCCAACTACAACCATCCTGCAGCCATGATTCAGTGATGGCCACAACATCATACCTGGCAATCTGTAATATGGCAACAAGATCATCCACCTTATTTCTCACACTATGTGCATTTAGATACAACACCCTGAGTACCGTATTTGCTGTCCTTTCTGACTCTGCATCCCTAATGATTTGATACTCAGCCTGTTAGCTGCAACTAAGTCCCAAGACCTGCCTGCCCTTCCTGACAGTCTGAATGCATGCTATCTTTACTTTTTTACCATCCGTCCTATACTGAGTCCCTTCACTCCGGTTCCTATCCGCCACCCCGCCAAGTTAGTTCACTGACCTCAAACCTGCCTATGAGAATATTGGTCCCCCTTGGGTTCAGGTGCAACCTGTCACTTTTGAATAGGTCATACCTCCCCCAAAGAGATCCCAATTACCGAAGAACCTGAAGTCCTGCCCCCTGCACCAGCTTCTCAGCCACGCATTTATCTGCCACTAATGAAATATCTTATCAGCCCGTCTTGTGACAGCAACTCAAAATCATAAAAGTTTGCAGACATGGTCAAGAGGTTCAGTTGCTGTTCAGACCAAACGTCAGAATGGCAAAGAAATGTGATCCAAGTGACTTTGACTGTGGAATGATTGTTAGTGCCAGATGGGGTGGTTTCAATATCTCATAAACTGCTGTTCTCCTGTGAATTTCAGACACAACAGTCTCTAGAGTTTAGAAAAACAAAATACATCCAGTAAGCAGTAGTTCTGTAGGAGAAGACACCTTGTTAATGAGGGGGTCAGAGGAGAATGGTCAGACGATTTCAAGTTGATAGGAGGGTGACAGCAGCTTAATGTGACATGTTACAACAGTGGTGTGCAGAAAAGCATCTCTGAATGCACAATATGTCAAACCCTGAAGCAGATGGGCTCCAACAGCAGAAGACCATGAACATGCATACACTCAATGGCCATGAACAGTGGCCACTGAGTGTATATTCCTTTTTAAAATGTTTTTTAAAAATTATTTTGCCTACCCTGAATACAACAGCTTTCAATTTATTTAGCATGAGAAATTACCCCGGTCACATTCACACCTCCTCCAACCTAACTCTTTGTTATTTCTTCTAGGAACATGTATTCAAGAAGAGATTTGTTTATGTGTTGGTAAGTAGCAGCAAATACTATGATTGGAACATGGTTAGCATGGCCCCCAATACAAGACTGAAAAACAGCTCCCTGAAACCAGCAAAATTAATATGGGTGGCAAGAGCAGCAACCGAACAGGACCAGAACAAAATAATTTCTTTACTCCTTACATTAACTCTCCTTTAAGGATCACCTTCTACAGCTAGTTTGAAATAAAATCATTTTGACAGTCTGTCATTTTCATATTTCTCTTGGTTCAATTTTTGGTTTGTTTACTTGTGTTGAGGCTGCAGCATAAACATTCACCGGCAATGAAATCAGCCTCCTCCAATTTACTGCAGTAGCTTTTAATAAACAGTTTAGACATATTGTGGCATTACTACGTTATGATAGGTGTAGATGCAAAGCAGAATAAATAATTGCTTAAGTATTAATTCTAATCCTTGTAGTAACAAGACCCACATTTCACCTCAAGGTGAATCACACAGTATGAGAAAAATAGATTGGCTGCATGTATCAAGTAAAATCTAAGCTGTTGCAAAAATGTACAATTTCCTTTTCATATAATTGCTCATTTGGAAAACTGCAATTCTGAAAAGCTAAATTAAAAATCAGAACTTGCTGGGAAAACACTCAACTGTTCAAGCCACCTCTGTGAGCAGAGAAACAAAGCTAATGTTCCAGGTTGGATACCCTGTGTCAGTGTGCTATTGACCAGTATCCACTTGAAACTGCAGGTTACAGAATACAAATTTAAACAGGTGTTTAAACCTGAAGTTAGTTTCATGCGTTTTCATAACATAATTGATAATAAGGTGCAACATAAGCTCAAGAAACAACATTAATAATTAATCTTGGAATTTTCAGCCTTTCAGGCTCCATTTTGAATTCCACAATTTCAGGTAACTCATTTTGTCTGTGTCAGAATCATCCTTTTCTGCTCTAAGTTATTCATCGCTGCAATTGACTTAGTTATTCTTTCTGTATTTCTACAGACCTGTACTTCACCTCTTTTAGATTGTTTTTTTTCTTGCTCTGCACTGACCTCATTTCATAGCTTCTGTTCATTTTTTTCTAACTAATCCCATTTACTTTTCAACTGCATGGCTTCCTCAACTCATTCCAGTAGCAGCTCTGCCTACACCGTTGTTCAACTTGCCAGTCCATCCCTCACCACGTAAAAAGCAAGGTAGTTTTTATCTCTTCCCTCGTTCTGATGGTCTCCACCCAGTAGCATTAAACTGTTTCTCTTTCAACAGATACTGTTTGGACTGCTGTACATTCCTGTATTTTGTTTTTATTTCAGATTTCCAGTGCCTGCAGATTGTTTTCATTAACTAATTTCTCTATCACTTAAAGGTATATTAATGCTTGCAAAGTTTCTGTAATATTACTGTTGTAATTAGCTAGCACTGGAGTACAGCCAATGTTTCTGATGAAACTAGGCACATAAAGGGAACAGTTATTTTAGTTTCACACACAACCTGCTGGAAGAACTCAGTGGGTTAAGCGGTATCAGTGGGAGGAAAGATATTGTCAAAACCTCTGCTTTGGCTTTTTGATTCATGTCACTGATTTGTCAGATCTAGACAAACCTCGAAATTTTGCAGCATTTTCAATTTGAAAAACATGTTGAAAAACATGCTTGGCTTTCCTAACAGCTTTAGAATATTGAAATATTGAAATGAGTATTAAATATTCCAAGGCAGCAGAAGGATCCTATCATTGGTACAAATGGTTTCCTGGTTTAGTTAGAGGTGATAATACATTATTACGGAAAAAAAAAATAAGAGAGTTTGAATTTACAGTGCCTTGGAAAAGTATTCAGCCCCCACAACTGTTTTCACATTTTACTGATTCATTTTCTAAATTTAAAATATATTGAAGTTAAGATTTTTGAGCTAATCTACAAAACACTGTGCACCACGTCACATCAAAAGGAACATTCCAAAACCTGTCAACAATTTACTAAAAATTAAAAACCAGAATTGTAGGACTGAAAAATTATTGAACCCCTTTGTAGTTACTATGCTAACCTCCCTCAGGAGCAATACGGTATATTACTTTACCACTTCACCCAATTTCTTGATGTAGAAAATTGGAGGATCACCTGAATACACTCTGTAAGGCCCAACAGTATGGTAGAGTTTCAACAGACCTAACCGAAATGAAAACTGAAGAGATTTCAAGGCAAGTCAGGGGAATGATAATAGAGAAGCACAAATCTGGGGAAGGATACAAGACCATCTTAAAGGCACTGATCATACCTCAGAGCTACCATAACTACACTGGTTAGGTCAGGCTGTCCCTCTAAACTTGGTCACCAGAGAAGAATGGCACTTGTAAGAGAGGCTATTGGACACCAACAGTCACTCTGAGTGACCTGCAGAACTCAGTAGCTGCAATTAGAGATGAAGTTCATGGATCCACAATTTCTAAGGCCTAGCATAAAAGGAATATTTATGGAAGAGTGACAAGGAAGGAAAAAAAATCATTCCCATAAAGTCTGTGCAAAGTCTCACCTACAGAAGATACTATAAAAGAGGTCTTGTGGTCAGATAAGACTAAAGTGGGACTTATAGGCCTCAACTCTAAACATACCGAGTGGCGTAAATCTAATACTATGCATCAGCCAGGTAACACCATCCCTACTGTAGAGTGCTATGGTGATGCTCTTCAGCAGCTTGGACTGGAAATCCGGTCATAATTGATCAGAAGACGAATGTTGCTAATTACAGAGAGATCCTGTGTAAAAACCTGCTAACCTCTGCCAGAAAACCTAAAACTGGGGAGTTTTTCATGCTTTACAATTTTCACTATTTTTGGGCTCTACAGTGGAAAAAAAAGGAGCACACAATTCAAAGATAAAACTTCACAGTTCAATTGATCAAAATCCCTGGTTGTAATACTCATTTATGTGAACAAAGGGTTGGGGGCAGAATATTTTTTACAAGGCACTGTAATCTTAATTGTGCCACACAAGGAATGAAAGTGATTGCATTTATTTTGCATCTTTCATGATTTCATAATGTCATAATTCATTTTATAGCACAATGTGTTTACCATTACAATATTCCTAGATAAAAATTCTATGTCTATTTGAGACGATGTTGGACATTAGACATAAAACCTTGTCCACAAGACATACTTCAACTGGAGCAATGCTCCTTTCGCTTTGCAAGAAAGTATCATCTAGATTTTTTTTACTCAGAAGCCAGGTATTACTTCAGGAGAATAACTGATGAAAGTTATGATACAGCAGTGAGAATTCAAAAATATGTGGAAAGATAATCTCAGATACAGTTCTGATTTTTCCACTACACTTTGGCTGCGGAAAATAATCATTCAGTTTTATCACCCAAAACGTGTTGCTGCAGGAGAGAGGGGAGGGGTGGTGCAAAAAATGCGTCTGGTGATGTAATCTTATTTAAACATGTAGAAAATGCAAAGAATGACCCATTAAGCACTGAGACTGTGGGGTGCTAGTTAAGCAGTCTTTCCTGTACCAATTTAGCAATCAATATACAATAAAGAGTGCTTAATCTTGCACACCAGTCTAAATTGCTCAGCTATGATAGTCTGAGCTCAATTAATTCAGTGTGAACAGTTATTATGATACTATTACAGTTATAGGGCGTGTTGGAAATATTTAACCTTGAGGTTCACGTGATACAACGCTTTTTTTATATTCTATTTCTCTTTTCCAAAATGTGTTGGCTATCATCATGGACAGAATTCCATCAAAAGCTGACATCAATGTACTGGTAATTCAGTGCGATAGTTCTTGAAGTCATGCCTGTGTTGCTCTGTCTTTATAGGAGTAAAAAAACAATTTACCTTTGCAAAAGAAATCAAATCCATTGCCGGATAATGCTGTAGAATGGTATTACTTGTAGGACAACTCTTAGAATTTAAAACAGTTTTGTTTTATGGCAATTTCACGTTTAATTGCAACTGCAGCTGTCTTCAATAGATGACTCTAGGGAGTGATACCTTGTTTGACTCTACAGGCTGATTGGGAAGCTTCCAAGTTGGGATAATTACAGACCATCCAATACTGCTGCACAAACCTTGTGTATTGTTTCACTTTCCCCATCAAGGACCTACCATTTCAGGTCATCGCGTGACAGTCACAAGACCCAACATGAATAAGGTCCCAGCAGTACATGGAGATCCAAAATGGTCACTCTCTACAGGAAGGAGAAATTTAAAGTGATCTACAAGTATTTATGATTAGTTAGTTAATCAGGATACCAGGAGATATATTTGCAAGTTTTGATATTATTCATATTTAAAGGGTACTTCAAATCCATTCTCCCAACGCTTATCCTTATGCCAAGGTCTACGTGAATGACTAGAACTCCCGGTAAGATGGCTGTATGTTTGGACACAGTGGCTTCTACAAGGTGAACCAAAGGTGTTATTATCTTTTTTAAACATACATACTTTTTACGATTACATAACCCTGCTGGACATTGAGAACTTAAAGTACTGCAGATCGACCCCATCAGCGAGTTGCTTGTTAGTGGAGAATCTGAAGGAGCTGGATTTGGTGTGGACTGTGATGCTGCCTGTGACAGAAGGGCACTGGTGTGCAAAAGAGCAGTGCAGTCTAACAGCAAGTGATCATCTTAGTCGGTTTTCTTGTGATTGCAAGACCCTTTTGCATACTGGTGCTGTGGAATGGTGCAAGTCCAATTCATTGGTTCATTGACGAATGGCAGGGGGAGCGGTGTGGCCTCGGTCGTAGCAAGGGCTAGGACCCAAGTCACAGTGTCACCTGTCTGCAGCTGCCCAGAGGCAGGTGTTCTGCCACAGTGCTGGAGGCAGTGTGGTATGCTACCCATGCTCGAGTCACTGCTGCCCTCCAGGGTTCACTAGGCAGAAGATAAGCTGTATTGTGTCTGACTGCAGACTGCTGCAACATTGATGGACTCAGGGACTTGAACTATATTTTTTGTGTGATTGTATTTTACTGCCATCTTACATGTGCTTTCCATCTTATATATGCTAAATATGCCTTGTGCTGTGTAGACTGTTGATACTGTGCTTTGTACCTTGGCCCCAGAGTAACACTATTTTCTTTGGCTGTTTTCATGAGTATTCATGCAAGGTTGAATGACAAGTAAACTCGAACTTGAATCTGTTTTCTTCTGCATCTGAGAATTGTACATTAGCTATACATTAGCTGCTGCAGTATGGACTTTTACCCACTAGTTGTCACTGTGATGCTTTGGAAATTTATACCAAAGTCTAAAGTTGTCCAACTGTGAAGGCTGAACCTTGGTAACTTGCCATAAAGCCCAAGCAAATCCCGTTCTATTTGTGTTTATATTTACAATTTCATGGGTTTAAATTAAACATTCCCAGAAAGGGCTGATGCTAACAAGGCCAACAGTTCTGCCTCCTGAGAGAATCTGAACTATCTTCCTGAAATGTTGCAGTCCATGTGGTGCTGGATCTTGCATCGCACTGCAAGAGGAATTCAAGGGTCTTGAGATAATGAGGGAATAGTGTTTTATTGCTAAACCAGAAAGGTGTGCAACAGTATGGTGAGGGTGTTCTCAAGCATCTGTGTCATTTTGGTCAGCAAAGAGATAGCAATTGGAACTGGCAAATGCGCAATCATCTGAAGGAGCAAAGATAACCGATATCCACAACCTATGGAAGATCAAACAAATTGGGTGTGAATGTACCTATAACATGGCTTTGTAAGGAAGCTTCGGTGAATGGTTGCAGTGCATCCTATGGATAATACAAGATTTATATTGATGACAGAGGACGTGGAAGTTGAATGATGGGGCCATAATAAGTGAGCTGCTCTACCCTGAAGTCCTTCAAGCATCTGCACTTCTCTGAACCGCATATATTTGAGCATAGAAAATTTCATCAGACTCTAAATATATCCTTTACACATGACACAGCAGGTCAGGGGAGTTGGGAGGTAAACAACTTGCTGAAGAGTACTTAAACAGCTCTAGGAGCATAACTTTTTTTAAAATGTAGTTAGTACAATTCAGCCTATGAGTAATGGTGACTATTCTAGGCACTTTATTGAGATGTTGACTATACACCCTGTATTCACTGCTTGGAAGACAAGTGGCATGAATATTTGTGCCACGATCAAGTTGTGCCAAAATGCTGATTATGTCATTCTGCAAATGCGTGGTGGATGGCATCATTATCTAAGAAATTTTAGAGCTAACAATCGTGCAATCATATAATGATGGGCAGGTTATTGATGAATAGATAGGAACAGTAATTGGGAGTCAACATTCATAGTTCACTAAAACATTATAGACATACAAAAATACAATCAAGAGACTAACGGAGGGGTTGGGAATCAAGCTCTGCAAAGACAGATTAGACTACATCTGGAGCACCTTGTGCAGTTGTGGTAATTTCTTGCAAAGAAAATGGCTGTGATCATATCTTAAAAAGTGAACATGTTAAATCATGAAGGGACATTACAAGAATTATGATTGTTTTCTCTGTAATTTAGAACATCCAGAGATGACTTAGTTGACATTTTCAAGAATAATTGAAACTCACAAGATATATGAAAATAAGCTGTTTCCTAATTGCAGTATCTAAAAACGAGTCAGCTTTGCAGGAGGGAAGGTCACAAGCTCTTCTGCACACATAGGTGCAGGATGTTAAAAAGTTCCACCAGCAATAAAGGCTTAGCTTATACCCTTGTATGACTTAAGTAGCTTTTCCATGGTCTGTCAGCTAACAGAAAGGTCAAGAATTACCACTGGCCTGCTGAGTCCGATCAACTGTCCCAGCTCACTGCATGCCAGTGATCTTGCTACACCACTGAGCAAAGCAGTGGTAACTCTTGGCTCTTGGGTGAGCAGAATGACTATACTTCCAGTAACTGAGCAAGTACTGAATCAATGCACCCGTTTGCTGAAGGGTGAAAGACACCTCAATGCTTTGTGGCACATGATACTGTTCCCAGCTCTGATGATTTCCAGTCTCGGTCTTCCCGATCTCTACCAATTTTTAACCCACCACAACATTACCAATTTTCCTTATTTTCCTCCATCCCTCAAAACTTGTTCTCCTAGCTTTTCCAATCTTTCCACAGTCCATACAACCTTCAGTTTCTTAAACTTCCTGATCACCAATATCAACCCTTTCTTCCCTTTGCCATTATATATCCAGCTTCCACTTCCCAATTTTCATTCTCTCCAATCTTCATGATCTTCAATGTCACCTTCACCCTCTAGTCTCTCCCACAATCTACCATGTTGTGATCTTGCACCTTATTGTCTACCTACACTGCACTTTCTCTGTAGGTGTTGTACTTTATTTGGCATTCTGTAATTACTTTACTCTGTATGACCTCAGTATGCAAGACAAGGTTTTCAATGTACCTTGGTATATGTGACAATAATAAACCAGTTTCAAATGCAATTCTTTCCTTCACCCTCCCAATCTCTTCCTAGTAAGTGTATCTCCACTCAGTCTCCAGCTTGCCAATCTCTATCTAGTTCATCCCAACCCTCCTAAATTCCAGCTTCTCTGTAGGCTTCTCTTCTAGCTCTGCTGACACTGAAATGTACCGCATACTCTGCAACTAGAGAGCTCAGAGAGCTGGCTGGCTTCAGAAGATTTGGCCAGAATTTGGTAAGACACTCTTTCATAAACTGCAATAGATGCCAGGACATCTGCTAAGTTTAAATCCGAGATATATTGCGTTAAGGTATATTGCGGAAAGGCAGTTGTATAGAATTAGGTTGCAGGTCAGCTATGAATTTACTGAATGATGGAACGGCCGCCAGGGATTGCTTCCATCCCACCCTCTAATGTAGGCAAGTCTTGGATCAAGGATACAACCTCAGAATAGCGACATCCTTTTAAAACTGAGATGAGGACAAATTTCTTCAGCTTGAGGGTAGTGAATCTGTGGAATTCATGCAACAGAGGGCTATGCAAGCCAAGTCACTGGATGTACTTAAGGCAGAGATTGATAAGTTCTTGATTAGTTAAGGGGAGAAGGTGGGAGAATAGGGTTAGAAAAAAATTTAGCCACGATTGAGTAACAGAGAATAATCAATGGGTCAAATGATCTGATTCTGCTCCTGTATCTTATGGAATGACCTGCCCCTGATCTTCTGTATCTATGAAGAAAGTAAGAGAATGGTAATGGGTTTGTACAGCACAGAAAAATGCCCTGCAGCCCAATTCAGCCATGCCAATCTTGAAGCCCATTGATGCTCCTCCCAGCTGCCTGCATTAGATCTGTATCCCTCAACTTCTTTTCTTTCCAAGTTCCTTTACAAATGCCTTTAAAATGTTGTAAGTGTATCTGCCTCCACTATCTCCTCTGGCAGCTTGTTCCACATAACCCTTTGTATGAAAACCTCCTCCCCCCCTCAGATTTCCTTTAAGTTTCTCCTGTTACATACCCCGTAACTGGGTTGCCAAACCAGCAGAAATGGACCACTTAGTTGGAGTCTGGATTACTGGAACTAAGGAAGATTTATTAAAGAAATAAGTAACACAGTACTCTAATCATAAGGATATAAATGCAACAGGTTAGCAATGATAAAACACACATGTACACAGAACTAGGATAATAGGAATCAATCAAGGTCTATCGCAGTCTAGGGGTAAAATGATCAGTCTCGAGTGACGCAGAGTTCAGTTCAGCTGAGTACGGTTCGCAGTAATCGCTGTTGTGCCGTTGGAGAGAGAGAGAGAGCGAATATGCAAATTCTGATTCAAACAGACCTTTGATGTTCCTCGCAGTTAGCTTTCGGGCGAGCCCTTTTTAATGACTTCTGAGGTCACCGACTGTGACCCCTCCGTTCCGGATACTATCGCTCTTCTGCGGTGAACCCGGCACCCAGGCAAGGGCGGACACACACACCAGGTTCCCACCGATCGTACCTTTTCACCCTGTGCGTCTATGGTCGGTCCCGCGACCAGACCTCCAAACGTCTACCAACTTGTGGGGGCACACCGCTTTTCCAGGGTCTCGTTATCTCCTGATCTTGTAGTGTCTGTCGTGCCTTAGCGAACCTGTTCCTTTTATCCCCCGCTGGGGTATCGCCTGTCCATCAAACTTCAAACAGTTCAGGTTCAAAGTAACCAGTCTGTCAATACTCGGAACTGTGTCTCTTTTCGTTAATCTCTCTCTTCTCTCATTAACATTTTGAACGCTTCTCCCTTTGTCTCTCTTATCTCTCTCATCAGCATCAATCTTCTGATAACTTGGTTTTTCGTCACTCTCCCCTCTCACCTTAAACCTATGCGCCCTACTTTTAGACTCCACTGTTAGGAAAAAGGCTCTATCTACCCTAAACACAAGAAATTCTGCAGATGCCGGAAATTTTGAGGAACACACACATAACGCTGGATGAACTCAACAGGTCAGGGAGCATCTGTGGAGAGGAATAAACAATCGATGTTTCTGGCCGAGACCCTTCAATAGGACTATCCACTCTATCGACCCTATGTGCCTCTTAATTTTATAAACCTGTATAAGATCACTCCTCCTACATTTAGTGAGAATAAGTCAAACCTAACCAATCTCTCCTCAGTAAAGCCCTCCATTTCAGGCAGCAAGCTGATGAATCTATAATCTTTCTAACGTTACCACATCCTTCCTGTAGAGTGACGGCCAGAATTGTTGGATGTTTTGTACACCTGCAACAAGACATCTAAACTCTGATACTTAATGCCCGGCCTCTGAAAGCAAACATGTCAAATGGATTCTTCAACAAACAACATACATCAAAGTTGCTGGTGAACGCAGCAGGCCAAGCAGCATCTATAGGAAGAGGTACAGTCGACGTTTCAGGCCGAGACCCTTCGTCAGGACTAACTGAAGGATTCTTCACTACCTTATCTACCTGTGTAGCAATTTTCATGAGATCTATGACCTTGAATGCCAAGGAGCCTTTGCACAACAACATTCCTAAGGCCCCTGCCATTTACTGTATAAGTCCTGTTAGATTCTGATGTCCCAAAATGCATTACCTCAAATTTGCCTAGATTCAATTCCATCTACCACTGCTCCAACTAATCCTTGGGTATCCCTTCACAACCTTATTTGCTATGTACAGCTTTACCAATTTTGTGTCAGTAACGGCTGAGTATAGAACACTGCCCAGAGTAACTCCTGCAATAACATGCTATATTAGAATCAGGATCAGGTTAATTGTCATGAAATTTGTTGTTTTGTGGCAGCTGTACATGCAAGACAAAAAAAAAACCCCACTAATTTATAAATAAAATAAATAATTGGTGCAAAAGAGGAACAGCAAGCTACTGTTAACGGACCATTCAGAAATCTGAATACTGTAGTATTGTGATACTATATCCTGCATAGTATTACTACATAGTGCAATTACTGGAAAGCATTCTCACTGACCCACACAACCTGCTGATTTAACAGGGTTCTTTGGTGTCACACTTGGTAAAATGCTGCTTTGATAGTTATGGTAACCTTATCCCTGGACTGCACCTTTGCCTTCATATAGTGTGAAGTTGCAGTTAGTTTAGCAACTGCTTTTTTTTTGCCAGAATAAGGAAAACAGAGGCTTGAGCCATCAATTCCATTCCTAATAGGCAAGAGGCCAGGATACAAATTAGATATGAAGATGATAAGTTCATCATTACAAAGTATTGAAAATGGGAGAAAATATTGGTGTTGGGGACTAGATTTTACCAGACATCATATGCAGGCCCTTGGTGGAAGAACTTATATTTGTGAACCATGACATTTACTATTTTCCATCAAACAGCCCAAAAGCAACTCAACTGGATCATTCAGTACAGGCAGCCCATTTTATCCACGTAATTACCTGCTGAATGTGCATCACAGCATGAAGTTACTAGATGGTTGGGCACTGTCAGACTCACACCAGTAAACAAATGAAATCATTTCCAAGCGCATCATTACACCATAACTCAGGTGGAAACTATTGAGAAGGCAGTTAAAACAGGCCACTCGCTTGTCCAGTACCATCTCTCTGCCTTCCTGACATCCTCTGAACTTAACCTGTTCAGAGTCTAGGCAATATGTCTTTCCTTAGATACACAGAAAGTGCTGATGACTTGACAGTGGACAGAAAACCCCTCCCTCCACTTAAAAACAGAAATTCACACCCCAACTCGAGTCTCTGTCGCTGAACAACAGGAATGATTCCCTATGGATACCCAGCAGCAGCTGCTTGACTTGAAAATCCTACCCCAATGCCCAAACAGTAAGAGCAGTTACCCAGGGTTCCACAGTAGTATCACCCAAGGTTCCACGGCCAGATACCAACAATCGCTTCCAAAGTCATTAACTGGACTGTCTGCCTGATGGTCTTGATGGTCTGGCTGAATCAGGGTCTGATAAATCATATCTGTGATTTCTGAGCTTAAGTTAAAAATAGGGATCACAAATACAGCACAGAAGTGTGGTCTAACGTGAACAATAGCCACACAGCAAATGTAGCTGGAAATGTAATTACCAGAGGTTGTGGACACTGCTCACTGGTGCAAAGCCATATTATACTAACAGACTGCCACTGAAGTCAGTTTTCAACCTCAGAATCAAACCTACAGCAATGAATGGCTGACTGAACTGGCTAAGCATCCAATTTATACACACAATTCAAATTTCTGGAATGCAAGTACTACAAGTAGTAAAGCTGGTTTAGGTTCACTGGAGAAAAAGAATAGTGGCAGTGGCAAAGCAATCAGTGAGCAGAACAGATTTACCTTTCTGATTCATGGTGTCTGATAATGTACTTAGAAACCCAGGACACCAATGATCGAGCCTATGGATTTGTGTTTAATTACTCAATCTACCTTAAAATTATCAATGAAAAGTGCTTTTTTTTATTGAATTTGACATCACTTGTGGTAAGATTGTTATTATTGTGGTCCTGTTGACAATCAACTAAATACAAGCAATTTATTTTTAAGTAAACTGTTTTGGATAGAGCAGCTCTCCAATACCCATCTCCTTCCAAATCCGATCAGTCACTTTGACAGCTGGCAGGATGTGTCTGCTGACTGTTGACGAGGCTCTTGTTCCAGTTCAGGACTACTGAACAAGTCCACTTGATTTAAAGGTAACACCATCAGACTGAGGGTGCTTGAACGAGATCTCCTGGCAATATCCTAATTTGTACTGTCAAGTACTGTAAGTGTGCCTTTATCATATTAACTGCACTGGTTCGCTGTCCATTACTCTCATCATTTCAAGACAATATGCTCTTGTCAGCATCAGCTGCCCCTTGAGAGGAATAGATGAGATGAGATTATAAATTAGATATATTCTCGCTTAAGAAAATCACGTTATTAAATTTCCATAGGAAAAAAACGTACTGATTGTGGTTGTGTATAACAAAATGTCCAGTTAGATAGCATGCAAAACAAAAACAGAAAATGACAAAAATCAGCAGAAACCACTTCTTGATGGTTTTCACTCAGAAATGTGCTAAAATAGATATGTGCAGCTCCTCACATCAAAGTTGCTGGTGAACACAGCAGGCCAGGCAGCATCTGTAGGAAGAGGTGCAGTCCACGTTTCAGGCCGAGACCCTTCGTCAGGACTAACTGAAGGAAGAGTGAGTAAGGGATTTGAAAGTTGGAGGGGGAGGGGGAGATCCAAAATGATAGGAGAAGACAGGAGGGGGAGGGATAGAGCCAAGAGCTGCACAGGTGATAGGCAAAAGGGGATACGAGAGGATCATGGGACAGGAGGTCCGGGAAGAAAGACAAGGGCGGGGGGGACCCAGAGGATGGGCAAGAGGTATATTCAGAGGGACAGAGGGAGAAAAAGGAGAGTGAGAGAAAGAATGTGTGCATAAAAATAAGTAACAGATGGGGTACGAGGGGGAGGTGGGACCTTAGCGGAAGTTAGAGAAGTCGATGTTCATGCCATCAGGTTGGAGGCTACCCAGACGGAATATAAGGTGTTGTTCCTCCAACCTGAGTGTGGCTTCATCTTTACAGTAGAGGAGGCCGTGGATAGACATGTCAGAATGGGAATGGGATGTGGAATTAAAATGTGTGGCCACTGGGAGATCCTGCTTTCTCTGGCGGACAGAGCGTAGATGTTCAGCAAAGCGGTCTCCCAGTCTGCGTCGGGTCTCGCCAATATATAGAAGGCCACATCCGGAGCACCGGACGCAGTATATCACCCCAGTCGACTCACAGGTGAAGTGTTGCCTCACCTGGAAGGACTGTTTGGGGCCCTGAATGGTGGTAAGGGAGGAAGTGTGAGGGCATGTGTAGCACTTGTTCCGCTTACACGGATAAGTGCCAGGAGGGAGATCAGTGGGGAGGGATGGGGGGGACGAATGGACAAGGGAGTTGCGTAGGGAGCGATCCCTGCAGAATGCAGAGCGGGGGGGGAGGGAAAGATGTGCTTAGTGGTGGGATCCCGTTGGAGGTGGCGCAAGTTACAGAGAATAATATGTTGGACCCGGAGGCTGGTGGGGTGGTAGGCGAGGACCAGGGGAACCCTATTCCTAGTGGGGTGGCGGGAGGATGGAGTGAGAGCAGATGTATGTGAAATGGGGGAGATGCGTTTAAGAGCAGAGTTGATAGTGGAGGAAGGGAAGCCCCTTTCTTTAAAAAAGGAAGACATCTCCCTCGTCCTAGAATGAAAAGCCTCATCCTGAGAGCAGATGCGGCGGAGTTGGAGGAATTGCGAGAAGGGGATGGCGTTTTTGCAAGAGACAGGGTGAGAAGAGGAATAGTCCAGATAGCTGTGAGAGTCAGTAGGCTTATAGTAGACATCAGTGGATAAGCAGCTCCTAACGGGACCTTAGCCAATTCAGAGAGCAGGAAAAATTGCCAGGGAGAAGCTGCACAAGTGATCACTTAAACAGACCTCAAAGCCCTGTCTACTGACGGTGTCCAGAAAGGAGGTCCAATGCACCAGGGAAGCCAGCAGATCCAAAAGGACTGTCGCTGAAATCCCTAGCAGATGACATCTGAACCAATCTCCCTCAGGAGTCTACAATTCTGCCCCACTGCGAAATCAAAAATCAAAATCATGACTTCAGACAAAAGCCATATGTCAAAGTGAGCTCTTTCATTCTAGTACTTGCTGAGTCATAGAGACCCCTACCCCTGCCAAACAAGTGGCCACACATACACACACACACACACACACACACACACACACACAGACAGTTAACATGCCCAAATGCCATTCCACCTGAACCCTCAACCCTCTCATCATCACCCTTCCACTGACATTCTATTCGTGCCGAAAGCATGATGGTAAAGACGTTAGTGAACTTCTACCTCTTCCTGTTTTGAGTGCCACAGTAACGTAGTGGTTAGCGCAACGCTAGTACAGCTTGGGGCGTCGGAGATTGAAATTCAATTCCGACAACGTCTGTAAGGAGCTTATATGTTCTCCCCGTGACCGTGTGGGTTTCCTCCAGGTGCTGCAGTGTCTTCCCGCAGTCCAAAGGCATACTGGTTAGGAGGTTAATTGGTCATTGTAAATTGTCCTATGATCAGAATAGTGTTAAATAGGTGGGTTGCTGGGTGGCACGGGTTGTTGGCCCAAAAGAGCCTCTTCTGTGCTGCACCTCTAAGTGAATAAATAAGAAAGACTGTGAGAAATAAAGTCACCCACATGGCCCCAACTTATAAAGAGGAGACCGCCCTTTATTTCTGTGGCAGAGGGACCTCCGAGCTCCAAATCAACGTAGGATCAAGAGAACTGCACAATCTGCCAAGTGTGTTTCATTGTGATCATTACATCTTCTTCCAGTAGACATCCTCTTTACCGTCTGTGCTACTGCATCACCATAAAGGTGGCCCTGCTACTGTTTACAACCATTACGCCTCATTATGGGCCTTTCTTTCCCCCAAAGGTTACAGCAGATGGAGTACAGAACACACTGGCCTAGGAACTGCTTTACTACCTTTGAATGGAATTGAAACCATACTGGATGTCACCCTTATACTATATTTAAAAGTCCCATAATGATCATGATCTTCACTTACAAGGTTCCCAGAATAGTGTCTGAAAGTGTAAAGCCATGCTGTGTCATTTTTGGCACAGTACTACTCCACTGATCCATTACAAATTCCTGTACTTAGCCACATACCTGAGGCTTCAGCAAGCAGCCCTTAAAGGAAATGTGCATATTAAAAGAGGCACTCTTTCAATTACTTCTGCATCAAGAATGGTTGCCACAGTGTTGTGGGCAGGGAGTAGTTCCTGAGAACAGCTATTAACAGACTGGTAGGAATAGTACTGGAGAAGGCATGTTCTTTGTGCAAAGTGGGCATGCAGACTCCCATGTGTCAAAAGATCTGCAACACTGCATTTTGCCCTTCAGGAACACGAGAAGTCAGCTGAAATGCTTCAGCAAGCAAAGCAGCATTTATGGAGGTGAATAAGCAGTCGACATTTTGGGCCAAGACCCTTCATCAAGACTAGAAAGAATGGTGGCAGAAGCCAGAAAAAGGTGACAGGAGGGGTAGAAGTTCAAGGTGGTAGGTGCTAGGTGAAATCAGGTGCTCCTGGTGTGGCCTCCTCTACAACGATGAGACCCAGCATAGATTGGAGGAGCTGCTTCGTCAAGCACCTTTGCTCTGTCCACCACAAAGGCAGGATCTCCCAGATCTCCCATTTGAATTCATCTTCCCATTCCCATTCTGACATGTCTGTCCATGGCTTCCTCTACTGCCATGATGAGACCAAGTTCATGTTCAAGGAGCAACACCTCACATTACCCCTGATGGCATGAACATCAATTTATCCAACTTTTGATCATTTTTCGCTTCTCCTTCCTTCCTTCTTTTTCCACTCCCATTCTAGTAATCTTCTCACCCCTTCTCTTCTCCTCACGTGTTGAAAAACAAATATACAATTATGAAGGAACTCAGCAAGTCAGGCAGCATTAACGAAGGGGAATAAACAGTCAACATTCTGGGCCCTTCATCAGGACTCTACTCCCTTTCTTTCTAGTACCAATGAATGGTCTCGGCCTGAAACGTTGACTCTTTATTCCTCTCCATAGATGCTGCCTGACTTGCTGAGTTCCTCCAGCATTTCATTTGTGTTGATCTCGACCTTCATGCTCATATAAAATGAAGGTTTAGGGAAAGCTAGGATAAATTTAGAGGGACTGAATGGGATGTTCATGCTGACAGTGTTAAACACCTAGAATACACTGCCTGAGAGAATGGTTGAAGCTAGGTTATTGACAGTATTTAATAAGCATCTTGAAACTTAGGCATAAAGAGATGTGGACAAAGTGCTGGGTGAGGGTATTAATATGGAAGGATGTCCACTGGTCAGTGTGGCTGAATGGTTTGGTTTAATGCTGTGTAATTCTATGACCATCACACCAAAGTCAAGCATGTAAGGCTGTAACATAGATAGCATAGATCTCAGTGAGGACCAAGAATGTAGCTGTCAACAATGACTCTATAAAAGCCCCAATTTCTGGGAAAATGTTCACTGTCCCGCAAGTAAATAAAAATACTTGTTTTTCAGACCAGTGACATTGAAAATGAATGTTATGTATTGTATTCTTGTTGACATTATTTCAGAAAGTTTTATGCTTTGAAGAAAGTGTTCTTTTTTCCACTCTGATTTAAGTGTATTTTCCTCAACACTTTTGCTTTTAGAGTTGTGGGACGGAATTCCTTGGCCAATGTATCTTATATACATGAACAGTTTGACTGACAGTGGTCTGATTTCCATGATGGCGCAGTCTACCACCAGCAGCACTCAAGGAAATACAGTAACAGCTGTTCAAGCAACTGTTCCTCTGTATGCCAGAAGGAATTGATGAAGCTTTAGAACATCAAACCATAACATTCATAATACTGGCTGATATCATGCTCTGGCTGATGTACATAAAATCAAATTCAGAGGCCACAACATCATTGCTAATCATCTGCATCTGCAGGAGACAACTGTTTTTGGTCATAGCTGGTGGTTTGCACTCTGGCTCATTCACCCAAAAAGTAGATAACTTCCTCTCCGGTACAGGTACACTCCTTACTGTCAGCTATCCTGCAGCGACAACTAAGCCACTGTGACCTTTGTTATAGTGCAGCCAAGCTCCTTGTATCACACTCTCCTACTTGATCTGCCTAATGATGCTGAGGTCTGGTTTGAAAATATCCTTTACAGAAATGGGCTGTACAAGCCATGAGCAGCATGAATTGAAAAGATGTCAATTCTAAAACTGTGCACTGACGAAAGATATCTGAGATTGAATTCTAGATATATACAAGAGATTACCAACATGCTCTGCAATCGGTAGAACCTCAATCTAAACTAACCTTTGTAGGAAAATGGCAACTTCACACCAAACTTTCAACTTCTACTGGAGTGTAAAAGCAGACAAGTTATAAACCAGGCAACAAATCAAAACTTACCCCATTATAGTTTAATCTAAAATCAAATTTAAGAGATTGGTTATCAAAGTGCACCCCGTCCTACCTTCTCTGTTCCATCTCTGACTACCATCCTTGGGTTCAACCTTCTCCACTTCTATCATGTGAAGGAAATTGTCTCCTCTAAAACTTAGCAAATGTGTTTGGCATTGAATTCTTGAAAGTAAGTCATCAATAGCTTCAAATGCAGAATAATAAAGTACATAAAAATACCAAAACATGGACCAAAAAAAATATTCTTAGGCAAATCTAAACTCTCATTCCCTCCCATCAGCCAATCTATTTCACTCCAACATCTCATTTCTTCTTTGAAAAAAAATTCTAAATCAACTACTGCAAAAGATTGTATTTTTCTGTAAGTTATTTTCTTCCCTCTCTATAAAGAAGTAAATGTCGAATAATGTCAGTATAGATTTAACTTAAGTCATGATAAATTCAGTTCTACTTTACCTTTCTCTTTGTTGCATGTGAGCCTATAGGTTTCAGCTTCCTCTGTGGAACAGTTCATAAATAAACATCCAAAAATTCAATGAGATAAGAATTAAATTAAATTACTATTTGTCTTGATGAAGGGGCCCTATAATTGGCTTTATATTTTTGTCTTACAGGGGTGAGGTTTCATCTTGCTAGGGTGCCGGAACTAGGGGTCACAGTCTTAAAACAAGAGTTCAGCCTTTCAACTTTAAGATAAGAAATTTCCTCATTCTGAAAGTAGTAAATCTTTGAAGTTCTGTACCCAAGAGGGCTGTGGATATTTAGTCATTGAAAATATTCAATAATCAATTGATATATTCTGAGATATCAAGAGTATCAATAAAAACAGGTTAAGTGCAGGAAATGGGAAACAGACCAGCCATGAATGCATTACTCCTACTTCTGTTTATGTCTTATGTCCTTACTTATGCTTGCCTTCAGATGTGTTCTCCAATATGTGGGAAGAGTTTTCCAGGGTTTCAATGTGATTCTTTATGTAATGTTACTGGTTGGCAAAAGACCGTTCTTTAGTATACGTTAACTATAAGGCCCATTCTCTAGTATACTTCAGTGAACAAGTTAGCAATGATTGGAGCTTACTGCTGAACATGCATATAGACACAAGCATTATCTGTGTATTGTACCTCAATTATTGAAGATGGCATGACCGTGGTTTTAGAAACAGGCTGAACAGATTTAGTCCTCTTACAAATCTGATTGGAGGTGAAGTATTGAATTGAATTGAGTTGACCTTATTTCTTACATCTTTCACATATATGAGGAATAAAATTCTTTATGTTACATCTCCATTTAAATGTACAATGTGCAATCATAGTAACTTATAATAATTTATAATAAATAGAACAGTCAATGTAATATAGAGTACACTCAAATCAGCGTGAGTTCATCAGTCTGATGGCCTGGTGGAAGAAGATGTCCCGGACCCTGTTGGTCCTGGCTTTTATGCTGCGGTACTACTTCCCGGATGGTAATAGCTGGAATAGATTGTGGTTGGGATGACTTAGCTCCCCAATGATCCTACGGGCCCTTTTTACACACGTGTCCTTGTAAATGTATAAGATTGGAATAGATTGTCAATTTTTTTCCCCTTCACCCATGTTGAAGATTGCAGGTAAAAGTTTTCATGGACAGCACAAAGTGCAAAATCCCAGTTGCTTTGTTGCTGAAGTGAATGAACTGGTATTGAAGATGAGCAGGTACGGCATCGTTGCAAGAAAGGTTGAGCCACACATTGGTATGCATGCTTAGATACGTGTCTGCTCTGTACGTACACTTCCAGGAAGTCAATCATGGCAGGTACATTACACACACATTGCAGCATAGTCATGAGCACACTTTTCTCTCTTACAGGGAAAAGTAACTAGTGGCTGAGATAGCAGCGAAGCAGAGACCCCATGTGCCCAAATGAGAAGGTGCTCTCAAACTCGCACTTGACCAGTGGAGGATCAGAAATCAATGAAAATAATAGTATGTTCATATCTAATTTTTCCTCTCATATCCCATTTTCTTCTTATCATGCAGCAGCAGAGGAGCAAGCATCCCCCAGCAACTACTGCATATGAACGTAATAAACAGGACGAAGAGTAAATTAATCAGCCCCTCAAACCTGCTCTGCCATTCAATAAGGCCATGACTGATCCAACCTTAGCCTCAACATCACAGTCCCAATCTCTTCCTGCTCATCTTCAATACCAATTCATTCACTTCAATAACAATGCAACTGGGATCTTGCACTTTGTGCTGTTCATGAAAACTTTTACATGCAATCTTCAGCATGGGTGAAGGGGGAAAAAAATTGACAATCTACTTCAATCTGACTTAGCAATATGTTGCTGATCCTTCATAATCTTCGATAGGAAGGGGTTCTAGGTCCTGGATTTGGTCTTTCTTCACCACCTACATACAGCACTGCAGGAGACGCATCACCTGCCCTTTTACCTTTGTACCGTCCACACTTGAACAGTGCTGCCAACTTCAGGTGGCTTGCTTTTTCCATCTCTTTCAGAACTGGCCACTTCTGCCTCTCACCGGTCTGGCTCCAGCAGAACAGCCCCTGATATTAACTCATTTGGTCTCATCCTATCGATGGCGGTGCGACGCGGCGCGCACGGCCACTCCGAATTGATATCGTATTTGTTAAATAGGGGCCGTGCACAATCCTGATTTGATGGAGACGGACGTGAGAAGCACTGAGGAACACCTGGAGAAACTTCTGAAATGCCTGCTTCGCCGCCGCTACTACTGTACGATCAAGAATCTCCGGAGTGGAAGGCCCCGAATCCTCGGCTTTGCCTATTGCCTGTTGCCGGGGCCAGGGTTGAAGCGCTCAGCAGAGATGATGCTCGGTCCTGGAGGGCTGGTCGGAGGCTCGGAGTTTTCGGACGGATTCAGAGTCGGACTGTGGTCGGGTGCTTCCAGGATGCTGCAATGGCAAGTTTGCGGCACTGGAAACTCATGGCAGAGAGAGTTCCTCCCTTCAACCGTCTGCGTGAGATGATGGGACTTTCGAGAGACTTTGAGACTTCTTTTTACCGTGCCCATGGCCTGTTCTTCATCAAATTACGGTATTGCTTTGCACTGTTGTAACTATATGTTATAATTATGTGGTTTTTGTCAGTTTTTTTTGTCTTGGTTTGTCTTGTGTTTCTGTGATATCATTCTGGAGGAACAAATTGTATCATTTCCTATTGCATGCATTACTAAATGACAATAAAAGAGGACTGCGTGTCCTCATGATCTAATCTAATCTAATCTAATCTAATGTGCCAATAGAGAGATATCCAACAGTAGAGGGTGGAAATTTAGGGTACGGGTTAAGAGATTAGAGAGGGTCTGAGGAAGTACTTCTTCCACCCAGAGTGAAACTGGACTCTGGAACATACTGCCTAAATGAGTGGCAGAGGTGGGTACTTTCATGACATTTAAAGAGTACTCACACAAGCACTTGAACCAGCGATATATGTTAGACTCTAAAACAAGTATTGGTACATCAGATTAGTACAAGCAGGTACTTAATAGTTAGTATATACATGGTGAACCGAAGGGCCTGATTCTTTGCTGTATGGCTATATCGAAAGTTGGTACTGTTCTACCATTGATTTAATGGATTTCACAGTAATTACTGTCCTTACTGTGAAAGTCTGAATGAAAAATCACTATTTACAGAAGGCTTAATTGAGAAGCGCCTGATGCTGGTAAATGATCATATACTTTAGGTTGTGTTTTAAATAGTTCCTAAAGAATATAAACGATTGTATAAAAGGTCATTTGGGTTGTCAAACCATTTCCTCACAAAGACCATAGTCAGCACGCTCACCACGGATACCACTCAATCCAGTTATTTTCCCAAGGAAATGGTCTACATAATTTCTTTTTAGAAATGGTCCATATAATTTCTTTAAAATAGTCAGCTCTCTTGTACTTTGGTATGCAGAACACACCTTAAATTCTTGTTGATGGCTTTCAATACCAACTTTTCAATTCTAGCAACAGAACCATGACATTTCTGCATCATACTTGATTACACCTCCTTATATGGTTCAGTAAAATGTTTCCTCTTATATTAACCTCCTGTACATAATAAAGTGGCCACTGAGTATACGTTTATTCTGCTGCTGTAGCCCATCCTCTTCAAGGTTCAATATCTTGTGCATTCAGAGTTGTTCTTGTGCACACCACTGTTGTAACGTGTGGTTATTTGAGTTACTGTCAGCTTGAACCTGTCTGGCCATTCTCTTCTGAGCTCTCTCATAATAAGGCTTTCTCACCCACAGAACTGACGCTCACTGGCAATGTTCCCTCTAATTTCTAATGACCAGTGAGTGCAAAAATCTTATGCTGTGCAATTCTTTTGCCCGGTGACAACAACATGTGTGCACTGAATAATTTCAACAAAAACAGCATGAATAAGCCAGTTCTAAAATCTGCAGAAGAATTATCGCAAACTCCACATTGTCAACACCAAGTCAGAAACCAGAAATAGGCCACCGAGATAGAGGGTGACAATCTTTTATGCGCAGTTTAAATTCCTGTGTGCTAATAGCAAAGGAGGAGTGCACGCACACCTTAGAGGGAACATTGCTCTCTAGATGTTTTTTGTTTCTTGCACCATTCTCTGTAAACTATAGAGACTGTTGCGCGTTAAAATCCCAAGAGTTCAGCAGTTTCTGAGATACTCAAACCACCCTCACTGGCACCAACAATTATCCAAAGATCAAAATCATTTAGATCACATTTCTTCCCCCATTCTGATGTTTGGTTTGCATGCTTTTATGCACCGAGTTGCTGCAAAGTGTGTTTGCATTAATGAGGTGGACAGTTCTATCTAATAAAGTGGCCACTAACTATATCTAATTCTATTTTACTTCAAACATTCTGGACAGAGAGTGAACTGTTTATAAGTGATGAAGGACAATAAATATGCCAAGTTATTGGGGGGGGGGGAACAGCATTTTTAAAATTGTAGTTGTTTCTCAGTTAAAGATCTTGTGGTTCTCAATTGTACACTTTTAGCTAGTATCAAGTAACTTTACAGTTCTGATGAACTGCTTTGAAATAATTGTTTGAAGGTACGTACTTTGCAGCAGTTGGACAAAACACTAACAAATATTCTAGGTTTTCGCACATAAAACTATGTGAGGCATTTTAAGTTTAAAACCGTAACACTACATTTATTGAACTCCAAATCCTGAAAACAACGTGCATTAAAAGTACTGTACATAGTTACGTCATCACGTCAGACCACCTCTTAATGTGAACCCCAACTCAATGTCGGTGGCTGTGAATTACATACGTTTCTACTGATTGCATTACCCTATAATATTATCCGACAATCAGAACTTGTCTCGAGTATTATTTTCCTGCAGCATCTCAGACTGTTTAATATCTAGATGACTGAATATGAAAACAGAAAATCATTGTGTTTAGGAAAGACATCCACACCCAAGGTAATGGAAATAATCTAATGAAAAAGATACTTGAGAAATCATTAACTCTAAAATATTAACTGTTATTCTCTTCAGACAGGAACAAAAAATGCAAGTCCAGAATAAGAAACACAGTTTATATTTGTACTTTGTTCTTTGTCAGCAGGAGGAAATTCAACCCCATGTTGGTCTGGAATTTGTATCATTACAGAAACAAAAGCTAATTTGGTCACATTTCTTGGTTGGGAGGTTTAAATGAATTTACAAGTATGGCCATTCTCTACGGCCATCAGGAAGTATTACGTTTCCTACTTCTGGTTTATAAAACTAACATTCATCTTCCATTTTTAAAATATGCTTCCATAAATTATTATTAAACTATTTGTGTCTCTCAGATAACACGTGCTTTTACTGCCCATCTTCCCAAGTGTGTTCCAATCTCTTTAGCTGGATTCATAGCTGTGTTATATCTGACTAGGACTAAATCCAGCCACTTCAAGCTAAAATATAAATCAGAGCAGTTTATTTTCTCTTGAAAACTCTCTTAGAGAAAGTAACATCTTTTCATATAACATTGTTGCCTTAAATTTTCATTATAAGCACAATATTTGCTCAGATTGAAACCATTGAAGCATTTACAACATGTGGTGCACTGACTGTTCTCTGCAGAGCGTGCTAGTGGCTCGATGCCAATAACTGAATATTGTATGTATTTCTCATTTATTGACTTCTTCCAGCTATCAGTCCTTGGAGTTTCACACAGCAAACCATAAAATTTTACTTCTGACCATTCTGAAAACATGCTCAATGTATTTCAGTCTTCCTCCCAACCCTAACAACTGCTTCTACAGGGGAACAAGAAAAAAGTAGGTCATTCTGTTACTCCATTATTTGCCTTTCTCACTATTTATCTTTGTAGCACCTAGTAATTCTTGCATTTTGCATTGTACTGCCACAAAACAACAAATTTCACAACCTAGGTCAGTGATAATAAGCCTGATTCTGATCCCAAATTCATGGCTAACAAGATATTTTGGAGCCATATCGTCACTTAGTTATAGCATCAATTCTAGAATTAAGCTTTGCTGCAATACAACCAAAATAAGAGCTGAAACAATAATGAGAGAATTAGTCACGGAAATCATTGTTTGTAATGTTCTTTCAGAGGTGATGCTCATCAAGGTGACCATCCACTTATCTTTCAATGTTGAGATTGAAACTTTGCATGTTAAGGGCCATTGGTTTGGGGTTTAAACCCACAACCTTTTCTCCGGAATCAGAATCAGGTTGATATGATGTGGAATCTGTTGTTCTGTGGAAACATGTACATTTGGTATAAATTACAAAATAAACAGTACAAACAAAAGATTCGTGGACTGTTCAGAAATCTAATGACAGTGAAAGAACCTGTTCCTGAATTGTTGAGAGTGGATCTTCAATCTCCTGTGCCTCCTCACTGATGGTAGTTAAGAGAAAGGGGCACGTCCTGGATAAGGGTCCTTAATGATGGATGTTGTCTTATTGAGACACTGCTTCTTGAAAAAACCCCCAGTAGTGGGGAGGGTTGTGCCCATGGTGGAGTTCTCTGAGTCTGCAACCTTCTGCAGCCCCTTGCAATCTTGTGCATTGGAGGCTCCACACCAGATTATGATGCAGCCAGTCAGAGTTGCTCTCTACCGTACAGTGAGAGAAATTTGCAAGGGTCTTTGGTGATATACCAAGTCTCCTTAAACTCCTAATGAAGTGCTGTGCCTTCTTCATGATTGCTTCAATGTGTTGGTCCCAGAAAAGATCCTCGAGGATGTGGACACTCAGGGGCTTACAGTTGCTCGCCCTTTCAACCACTGATTGCTCAAGAAATAGTGGAGTGTGTTCTCCCGACTTCCCCTTCCTGAAGTCCACCATCACTTCCTTGGTCTAACTGGCACTGAGTCCAAGGCTTCAGTTATCACACATTCAATCAGCCGATCTACCTCACTCCTTTATACCTCCTCATAGCCAACCAAAATTTTGCCAACAAGTGGCGTCATCTTTGATTTTCTATATGACGTTTGAGCTGTGCCTAGCTACACAGTCATGAGCAGAGAGGGTAGAGCAGTGGGTTGACACACATCCTTGAGGTGTGCCTGTGTTGATTGTCTGGGAGGAGGAGAAGTTTTCACTGATCCATACTGGCTATGGTCTCAAGATGAAGAAGTCAAGGATCTATTTGCAGAGGGAGTACAAAAGGCTAAGGTTTAGAAGTTAGGTGATTAATAATGAGGGGATCATAGTATTGAACAAGTTGTAATCAATAAAAAGCAAGCTGGTGTATGGTTTGCTGTTTTCTGGAGTGAGCAGCCCATGTGCTTATGTCTACTATAGACCTATTGTGGCAGTAGACAAATAGTGCTTTGCAACACTTCCACATCCGTAGTGTGGGGTGCTGGTGCTTTCAGCTAATGATCTGTCCCAGTAAACAGTGAGGCAATTAATATTTTTAACTATATTTCTCAACATTGAAAGAGGCTATTTGGCTCAATGAGTCCATGCCAGTTTTAAATCCCATCAATCTCATTCACCAACTTATTTCATACACCAAGAAGAGTACAGCACACAACAGGCCCAATGTTGTGCAGACCTACTCTCATATCATCTTAATCCTTCCCTCCCACATAGCCTTCCATTTTTTGTTCATTCATGTGCCTATCTAAGAGCCAAACTTAACCTTCCTTTACCCTTATTTGTTTGGTTCTTCTACACACACTTGCACTAGGGGTGATTTACAGTAGACAATTCAGCTGATAACCAGCGTCTTTTGGGATACAGAAGGAATCCAGAGTAACTGGAGGAAACCCATGAGAGGTACAGAGAGAACACGTAAATTCCATTCACCGGCACTGAAAGGCAGAATTGAACCTGGATCACTGACAACATAAGGCAATAGCACTATCTGCTACACCACTATACCACTTTATTGAAGTACATCCATTGAAATATGTTTCAGTTTCCCAATTTTAAATCACAATGTAATGGGCTTTGTGATGTCCTGCAATTTCAAAAAGCTCTACAGAAAGACACAAGTCTTTCTCTTTTCTTTCAGACTGCTAGTATAATTGTATACATGTATCAGGTATGACATACATAAGCTATAAACAACACATATTTTGCACATCAACAATTTGGGGGCATAGTGGACAATGAAGAAGGCTATCAATGCTTACAGTGGGATCTGGACCAGCTGGAAAAACAGGCTGACACCATGGCTGATGGAATCTACTGCAGACAGTGTGAGGCGTTTCACTTCGGGAATAGCATCCAGTGTAGGACTTGCACAGTGAACAATAGGGCACTGAGGAGTGCGGTGGAACAGAGGGATCTGGGTGCACAGATCCACAGTTCCTTGCTCGTGGCATCACAGGTAGACAGGGTTATAAGGAGAGCTTCTGGTGCATTGGCTTTCATAAATCACAGTACTGAGTACAGGAGTTAGGTGTTATGTTGAAGTGATGTAATACATTCATGGGGTATTGTGTTCAGTTTTGGTCACCTACCCACAAGAAAGATGTAAGTAAGGTTGAAAGAGCACAGAAAAAATTTAGAGGAATGTAGCCAGGACTTAAGGATCTGAGTTATAGGGAAAGGATGAATACGTTAGGACTTCATTTCCTGAAGCATTGGAGAATGAGGGGAGGTATACAAAATCATGAAGGATATAGACAGGGTAAATGCAAGCAGGCCTTTTCCGCTGAGGTTGGGTGAACTAGAGATCATAAGTTAAGGGTGAAAGGTGAAATATTTAAGAGGAACCTGAGAACCTCTTCACTCAGTGGGTGGTGTAAATGTGGAACACGCTGCCAGTGCAAGTGCAGATGCAGGCTCAATTTAATCACTTAAGAGAAGTTTAGTTACGAACACGGATGGGAGGGGCATAAAGGGCTATGGTCCGGGTGCATGTTGATGGAACTGGGCAGAATAACAGCCCAGCACAGACTAGATGGGCCAAAAGGCCTGTTTCTGTGTTGTAGTTCTCTATTACTTTATAACAGCACAACACAGAATTATTTCAATTGCAGGAAGGAGTCAGTAATGTATCGCTACAGTGCCATACAATGGAACTATTAGTTGTTGCAAAAAGCTTTACCACACTGACTATATTATACCCTATCAGTTGTCACAGCTAAGCCGTACAATGTTTAAGAAGCTAAATGGGTCATGTTGTATCATCTTAGCTCTAGATACTAACTGTACGTTATCACCTTTTCCCTCTCTTGGTTATTGCACACCTGTACCTGATGCATATAAACTGCCAGTATTGCATTTTCTTTCATACATACTAGCCAAATCAATGTATAATTCTTAATTCCAAATTTTTTAAGGTTCACTTTAACGAGCAGATGTCTAAACAGAATTTTTCCCCGATTTTCACAAGTTCAACTTTGATTAAGGCAATTGAGTTTAACGATAATATGAAAATCACCGGCTCTTTGGTAACAGAAATACAGAGCACTCTAATAAACGGTTCATTTCCTGATCATAGCCCCAAAGTTACTGAGTCTAAGGTTCTGATTCGGTGAGTACTGTTTTTCTCTAGACTCTGAACATCACCATAATGCTTCACTTGAGTGAGCAATCAAGACCATGATGAATATATCCTGCCTGAGTTAAGATTATGGGTTATTATTCAACATTACTGTCCCCATTTGTATACAAAGCTGAAACAAAATAAATACACAATAATATAACTTAAATGTTCTGTGCCAAGCATTCATGCCAAATCCCACTGCATGGATCACTTAAAGCGGAAAACTATCCCTGAAATTAGGTGAAATTTAAGATTGCTAAACCTTTAACAGTTGTTGCTAATGTATCCTAGGGAATTCAAGTACAGAGGTTAGCTTTCTACTGTATCTGATACAGCATGAATATCATGATAATTAACCAACTGTTTTCACAGTTTTGAAAGATCCACTTTTCCCACCCACTTACGTATAAAAAAATGCCATCTCATGGCCAAACCGGGGTCTGTCTGTCTGTCTGCACATTGAGAAATATTGGCTATAAACCAAAGCTCCTCACTGGTGCTGCCACATAACTGCCATCAACTCCAGTCCGATGCCTATTACATAAAACTTCCTTCTCAGTCATATTATACAGTCATGCAGCTTTATGACAACAAAAAACAGGTAAAACTGTAAAACACAATTTACAGTATCCAGTTGCAGTATAAATAAACCTTTACAAATTTACACAACACAGCCCAAAGTGAAACTGCTTTCCATTATGCAGGTTGCAAATGTGCACTTTCAATTGAAAATGTTGATAATGCTATTAATACAGACTGACAGGCTCCTGGTGATTGGGGCTTGTAAGTGACCTTAGTTGTTATCTGAGGTTACAGAGTTCTTTTGTTTTCAAGCACCTGGAAACAAATCCTATAGACTTCACGCTTGAATCATTTGATGGATTGACAGAAGCTGTTTGTTGTCAACCCAACAAAGCCTTTTTTTTCCAAAGCCCAAGGCTTTCCTTAAGCCTCTGTTTACAGTCATTTTTTTCAAGAAAGCAGGTGTTTGGTGCCAGACCACCAGGAACAATGCAGTTGCTATGCATAGTTGCTGAAAACACTGAGGGGACAGTGGTGTTTGCCCTGTATTCTTCAGATATTACACCAGTGTGCACTGTGAAGTGATCGCTTTAATTTGTTCTCCAACTGTAGTTAGTCATTATTTCGGGAATAATGAGTTTTTTTAACATATTCAGGAAACCATTTAATTTAAAAGAAGTACTGTTGTATGTCATATGGACGATGGCAATTGTATTTTCTTGGGACTTCTACAGTCTGGGATTCTCTACTG
Organism: Mobula hypostoma; assembly: GCF_963921235.1. Taxonomy (NCBI): domain Eukaryota; kingdom Metazoa; phylum Chordata; class Chondrichthyes; order Myliobatiformes; family Myliobatidae; genus Mobula; species Mobula hypostoma. The sequence goes on along the minus strand of NC_086099.1, from coordinate 33,685,923 downwards.
GAATTATGCTTAGTAAACAACAGGCCTCTGGAGTCTACACTGGAATATAAATGAGCTGGTGTACTCCTTCAATCTTTATGGCTTCTGGTTGTCAATGCACATCACTGGTGCAGTCTCATCAAGCAACTGCCATTGAATTCACCGTTATGCTAATATGTCGGACGATGGTGTACTATGGACCCTAATCTGAATCACAAAGAAAAAAAAACAGACAATATTGTAGCAGCTGCTCATTCACCATTGTCTGCAACTTCATCGAAATAAAGGGGGGAAAAATCTTACCCTTATAATGGCTTTCATGTGGTTAGGGCAGTTTAAGGGGATGAAGGTTGATCTATTTAAGGTGTTTAAAATAACAAATGGACACAAAAGTATAGATGAAGAGCAACTTGCCAGAAAAAGAAGGCAACGCTAATTCTCAGTCAAACAGGAGCAAAAATCAAGAAGCACTTTTTCCGCCACAAAGTGAAGTGGAAATTCAGAAATATCTCCCCATAAAGCACTGAAGATGCCAAGCCAATTCAAAATCTCAAGATATCACCATAGATTTTGGTTAGCTATGTGTTATTTAGGGTTATGGATAAAGACAGATAAATGAAGTGAAAATGGAGATCCTCAGAACATAGGAACAACAATTGTCACCTGGCCCATGGGCATGCTCTGCTGTTCAGACTGAGACGGGTTGTAATAAGAAGTGCTAGAAACACTCAGCATGTGATGCAGCTACTGTGAGAAAGAAATGGTGTTAATGTCCAGGTTCAAGTCCTACCTCAATTGGGAAAATGAAAAGAACGGCATCAAAAACAGACTTTTCAGCTCCTTGAGCACCTTCCACCATTAAATCTATTAACTGGTGATGCAAGAGTTATCTCCATTCACTTGCACTCTCCCTGTGTTCTTTAATATTTTTGGTTATTAGAAATATTTCAATTATAGATTAAAAAGGAACACTTGACTGCCATCATAAAAGAGAATTCAACATTTCCATCAAACTCAGTTTGCAAAAAAAATGTCTCATAACTTCAAACCTGAAAGGTCTGCCTTTAAATTTTACACAGTAATCCCAACCAATCTCCTACCTCTCACTACATTTACAAGATACGAAGCACATCAGTCATACTACTTCTAAATTCTATGAAACATTACCCTAGTTTCTGTAATTCTTTTTTGTAATTAAATCCTTTGAAGTCAGGTATGATTCTGTACATCTGTACTACACTCTAATTTATCATTCCTAAAGATCATTCCCTAGAGTGGTCCAGAAAAATCCAGATATTGTTTGACCATGTCTTTAATTTGCAGAAGCACTACTTCTATCTTCTTGCACACAAGTCCTCTAGCCATACAGACTAGAATTCCATTTACCTTTTGTTGACTGTATACCTGACCATCTGTCGATCTCCAAGTCTATTTATCTACTGTTTCTCGCCTTTCACCATTTAGAAAATACACTGGTGCTTCCTTTTTCGGTCTAAAGTAGAAGATCACACATAAGCCTACACTAAGAGCTATTTTGCATGGGTTGCTCATTTGCTCAATCTGTTAATATCTCTTTGTAATCTAATATATTAATCTGTACTGCTGCCAACAACGCCTATACTTATGAGCAAAATTGGAAATGTGGCTTTCTGTGCTATCATCCAAGTCAAACATAAGCAGGGTGAACAGTTGTGCGCCCCAACACCAACCCTCACGGGAGATCCCTATTCACAGTCTGTCATCTTGATTACCTGCCCATTATCCTGACTTTCTGTCCCTTGCTGCTCAGCCAATATTCTTTCAAAATGCTTGAGAATTCCTCCCTCTAACACCAGGGATGCAATGTAACATATGGAGCACTCAATCCTGCTTACAAAGGATGATAACTGCCCCCTAATTAAGGAATCCCCTGACACCATTACGTTACTCTTCTCCTCCTCCTCCACCACCACTGTAGGCAGCTTCCAGTTTTGTGCCAGGGCCAGTGTTTTAGATATCCTTCTAAACAGTTTTTATCCTGTTCCTTGCAGGTAACAAGTATCTTGTAAATGGTGTGTATGATCCATTTCTGTGGGTCTTGCTTCTCCTTCCTACTGGGGATGTCCTTACTCTCTATTGTATTATGCATCTTTCTACCAGGTCCAGTGCAAATTTGCTCAGGTACTCCTCCTCCAGCTCCCTTGTGTCTGGATGTTCAATCAACACTTCAGCTGAATGGCTCTGGCCAAAAATAAAGGCTTTTATCCATTTATGTTCATTCGTGACACTCTAATTCTATAAACAGACAATTTGCACTGCCATAATTTAATCTATGTAACTCATCTTTTACTTCTGAGTATTTTATTAAAGATTTCCAAGTTAAGCACAGTAACCTGCATTGGATAAAATGATAGATGCTTCCTGCTACCGACCCACTCTTCCTCCCTCTGCGGATAATTCCCCCTCTCGGCAAATTCGGAGCTTCCCACTCGGTTGAAGAAGATGCTTTTTCAGAGTACTACGTGCAAACACTTTAACTTTCTTCTTTTGCATAATCAGTAAGATCGGAATCTTCCTTAAATTTGAAAGGAGTCTGTCCTTGAGCTGCTCTCTTGCTAATTCTCGGATCTGGTTTGTTTCTGTAACATCGAGCTATCATTAGCATGCAAGAACATAAGAAATAGGGCAAGGAGAAGGTCACAAGGCTCTTCAAATCTGCTTCACCATTCAATAAGATCATGGGTGATCTGAACCTGATCTCCACTTCACTTTCCTGCTTGTTCCCCTTCACTCAATCCACCTAAAGTCTATTTTGGCCATGTATAAACCCAGCTTCTCCAGCACTCTGGGGTAGAGAATTCCAAAGATTTGCAATTTTTTAAAAAAGTAGCAATTCCTTCCATCTCTGTCTAGATCTGATAGTTGTAACAGGCCGGCAGCCTTCAAAACTGGTTTCGTTTACATTTAATCATTGCCCTCCTACAATCAAACACCTAACATTTTCTTTTTTTCCCTGTGACTGAGAATAGGTGAAAGGAAAGTCAAGGCCATATAAAGACTTCAGGCTATGCAGTGATATATGTAGCCACCCAAGCTGTGTAGCATTCTTGTAACTGAAACACATGGGACCTGGAGCAGTCTTTTTAACATACTTGTAGCAGCAACTTGAGAAGGAAATTAATAAAGGTGAAATGCTGAACAAAAATCTGTGGAATGTGCTGGACAAATAACTCAGTTTGGACTGAACTGAAAAAATAGGCTCAGTCTGCAAAGAAAATATTCATTACACAATGCGATAGAAGATTATATAATGTTATTAAAATAAGATCGTATCCTTTGAATTTTATTTTGAGTGTAATTAACATCTCCTGTACACCCTAATGTCCCATCAATTAAAACCAGCTCCATATTGCAGAAGGTATAACGAGGAGACTGTGTACGATGCAGACTCACTCAGGCACTGCCTAACAAAGGGAAGTGCTAACATTGGGAATACTGTACATGAGAAAAATGTATGGTAAAGTGTAGGTCATGACCCAAATGATTGAAACACTTCAGATCATGCAAAGGTGGGAGAAAAAGAATGACTGGGAATTTAAGAAACCAGAATGATACTTCTTCTAGATGGAAAGTCTAGGACTGGAGTCATAATTTCAGAAAAAGGAGAAAGTCATTTAGATCCATGAGGATAAACTCCTTCACTCACAGGGTGGTGAATGTTTGGAATTCTTTACCCTGGAGGGCCGTGGATACTCGGTCATTGTGTTCTTTCAAAACAGAGATCAATAGATTTTGGATATTAAGGGAATCAAAGGATCTGATGATAATGCTGAGGTGGAAGTCAAGAGCTTAGTGAGTGGTAGAGAGCAGGCATTAGGACCAAATGGCTTCTACTAACTGCTGATGTAATAGATTGGCTTGAATTCAGGGTAAAAAAAAAAGGAACAGATAGAAACATAGAAAATAGGTGCAGGAGTAGGCCAATCGGCCCTTCGAGCCTGCACCGCCATTTATTATGATCATGGCTGATCATCCAACTCAGAACCCTGCACCAGCCTTCCCTCCATACCCCCTGATCCCCGTAGCTACAAGGGCCATATCTAACTCCCTCTTAAATATAGCCAATGAACTGGCCTCAACTGTTTCCTGTGGCAGAGAATTCCACAGATTCACCACTCTCTGTGTGAAGAAGTTTTTCCTAATCTCAGTCCTAAAAGGCTTCCCCTTTATCCTCAAACTGTGACCCCTCATTCTGGACTTCCCTAACATCGGGAACAATCTTCCTGCATCTAGCCTGTCCAATCCCTTTAGGATTTTATACGTTTCAATCAGATCCCCCCTCAATCTTCTAAATTTCAACGAGTACAAGCCCAGTTCATCCAGTCTTTCTTCATATGAAAGTCCTGCCATCCCAGGAATCAATCTGGTGAACCTTCTTTGTACTCATGTACAGATGTAGTCAAATGTAAGAGAAGTAGAATATTGTACAAGAGAAATCAGAAGGGAATGGGAGGTTGCAGAAATCAGCTCCATGGTAATACATAAAGGTTAAAACATGGAAACGATCCATTAAACCTAAACAGATTTTACTCCTCATGGATGGAAAGCTGTGGAAATCAGTGCAGAGATACATAAATGTAAAAATGACCACAATAGTTTCCCCCAATAATAACAATCATAGAACCATAGAACACCACAGCACAGAAAACAGGCCATTCGGCCCTTCTAGTCTGTGCCAAAACAATATTCCGCTAGTCTCATTGACCCGCACCCAGACCTCTCCCATCCATGTACCTATCCAATTTATTCCTAAAACTTGAGTGAGCCCGCATTTACCAAGTCAGATGGCAGCTCGTTCCACACTCCCACCATTCTGAGTGAAGAAGTTCCCCCTAAACCTTTCCCCTTTCACCTTAAAGCCATGTCCTCTCGTATTTATCTCTCTTAATCTAAGTGGAAAGAGCCTATTCACATTTACTCTGTCTATACCCCTCATAATTTTGTAAACCTCTATTCTTCTACACTCCAAGGAATAAAGTCCTAACCTGTAACTCAACTCCTGAAGACCCGACAATATCCTAGTAAATCTTCTCTGCACTCTTTCAATCTTACTGATATCCTTCCTATAGTTAGGTGACCAGAACTGTACACAATACTCCAAATTTGGCCTCACCAATGTCTTATACAACCTCCCCATAATATCCCAACTCCTATACTCAATACTTTGATTTATGAATGCCAGGATGCATTTATCAATGCCAGAATCCCATGGACAAAAGTCACTAATCCAGCAGCATTTGGGGTAAACACAGAAATTTTTAGAATATTTTGCAAAATGTTGGGCAAGATATAAAATCCTATCAGAAATGGCAAAAGTTTCACATACACTCTGGTTATTTTATTAGGTACAGAAGTGGAACACAGTATGGTCTTCTGTAGCCCATCCACCTCAAGATTTGACATGTTGTATGATCAGCGAAGCTCTTCTGCACACCGCTGTTGCAAAGCGTAATTATTTGAGTTACTGTCACCTTCCTGTCAGCTTGAGCCAGTCTGGCCATTCTCCTCTAACCTCTCTCATTAACAAGGTGTTCTCACCCACAGAACTGCCAATGGATGTTTTTTTTCTGCACCATTCTCTGTAAATTCTAGGGACTGTTGTGTATGAAAAGCCCAGATCATCAGTAGTTTCTGAGATACTCAAACCACCTCATCAAGTGCCAACAATTGTTCCACCATCTAAGTCACTTAGATCACATTTCTTCCCCATTCTGATGTTTGGTCTGAACAACAACTGAACCTCTTGACTGTGTCTGCATGCTTCTATGCATTGAGTTGCAGCCACATGATCAGCTGATTAGATATTTGCATTAACAAGCAGATATACAGACATACCTAATAAAGTGGCCACTGTGTATGTTTGGTGGGGCTGCCTCAGAATGTAAAAACTAGGTTCTTGTATACAATAAGATTTCAGATTGAGTTGTAAAAAATTAATATTCTTGTTAATTTATTAACAATGCATTGTAAGGTATATCTGGTGAGTTTATCTATTCATGTTGAAGTTTAGAGTTAATAAATAATTAGATAATAGTGACCGTCGTAGAGATTTATAAAAACATGAGACATAGATAAGGTAGATGGTAAGTCTTTTTCCCAGGGTAGGAAGACTGAAACTAGAGGGCACAATATTAAGGTGAGAGGAGTTAAATTTAATGTGGGACTGAGAAGCAAGAGGCTGGATATATAGAATGAGAAGTGGTAGAGCCAGGTACGATTACAATGTTTAAAAGAATTCGGAGAAGTTCAATGTTTAGAGGAATATGGGGTAAATGCTGGCAAAATAGAATGAGCTCTGGAAAGCACCCTATTCAGCATGCACAGGTTGGGCTGAGAGGCCTGTTCCCATACTATGAGTCTCTATGGTCTTTCAGCAGCAGGCTTCTTTGGTATTGAGTATTCAACAACTTACTCTAGTAGCAATGAGTTCATCTTCAGCATTATTGTCATATTCTTTCAAAAATTATCTTCAATTTTAAGGTATAATGTAAAACTTTTGTTTTAGTTTCCTTAAAAGAAAACTACATATTTCCTAACTTTAAGCTTCAATGACAATCACTTCAGTGAACAATGTATAAGTTAGCTAGGATTAGGATCAATTAACTACATCATACAGAGATATCATGAAGGAGGTTAATTAGTTAAAGGTTTAAGAATTGGTAACCTCATGGGGTACAGCTATCTTTAAAAATTAGTTTCCTACTCTGCAGTATTCATTAATTCTAATTAGCATCAGAAAAACAGATATATTTTCTGTGAGGATCATTAGACGTAACAAAAGTGACTAATACACCTGTAGATATTCAGCTCAAACCAATCACCGAAATACCATTGATAAGATTTCCGAAAGTAAAAGTTAATGAAGATTTATCAAAAATGTACTTTTTTTGTTTACAAAATATGAGACTGAAATATACTTTTGGCAATATATGGTTCTCTTTTCAAAGTACTCTATTTTACTTGAAATTGCAGTTGATCAATGGCACATGTAACAATCGGAATCAGGTCTATTATCATCATCTCCTTTTGATGTGGAATTTGTTGTTTTGCAGCAGCACAGCACAAAGACAGAAAATTACCATAAATTACAAAACAAATAAATAGAACAAAGTGTGTGTGGACCATTCAGAAATCTGATAGTGGAGCCGAAGAAGCTCCTTCTATATCATTGAGTGTGGGTTTTCAGGCTCCTGTACCTCCTCTTCAATATTAGTAACAAAAAGAGGGTATGCCTCAGATGATGAGGCTCCTCAGTGATAGATGCTGCCTTCTTGAGCCACTGGATCTTGAGGATGTCCTCAAAGGTAGGGAAGGTTGTGCACATGATTGATAAAGAGGCATGTTTTACTTGTCACATGTATATCGAATTTACAACCTCTCAAAGTAAATAAATGTATTATCAAAGCATGTACAAAGTGGTCACTTTAATAAGTACACCTGCTCACTAATGCACATACAGTACATATCTAATTAGCTGATAATGCATAAAAACGTGCAGACATGGTCAAGAGGTTCAGTTGTTATTCAGACCAAATATGAGAATGGGGAGGAAATGTGATCAAAGTGTCTTTGACCGCAGAATGATTTTTTGTGCCAGAAGGTGCAGTTTAAGTATCTCAGAAACTTCTGATCTCCTGGGATTTTCACGTATAACAGTCTCTAGAGTTTATAGAGTGCGAAAAACACCAAAAAAAATCCAGTTAGTGGCAGTTCTGTGAGATAAAATGCCTTGTTAATGAAAGAAGTCAGAGGAGAATAGCCAGACTGATTAAAGCTGACGTAAGGGACAGAGTCACAAACAGGAGAAATTCTGTAGATGCTGGAAGTCCAAGCAACACACACAAAATGCTGGAGGAACTCAACAGGCCAGGCAGCGTCTATGGAAAAGAGAATAGTTGACATTTCAGGCCAAGACTGTTCACCAGGACTGGAGAAAAAAAGATGGAGTCAGATTAAGAAGGGGAGGAAGAAACATGAGGAGAGAGGTGAAACCAGGGAGAGGGGTGAAGTAAAGAGCTGGGAAGTTGATTGGTGAAAGAGATACAGGGTTGGAAAAGGAGGAATCTGACAGGAGAAGACAGAAGGCCATGGAAGAAAGAAAAGAGAGAGAAGCACCAGAGGGAGGTGATGGGCAGCAAGGAAATAAGGAGAGAGGGGAGAAGGGAATGGGGAATGATTTGGGGGGGGGGGGTATACCAGAAATTCGAGAAATCGAAATTCATGCCATCAGGTTGGAGGAGCAACACCTTATATTCCGTCCCCAGACCTGTTGAAGGGTCTTAGCCCAAAAAAATCGACTGTACTCTTTTCCATAGATGCTGCCTGGCCTGCCGACTTCCTCCAGCATTTTGTGTGTGTAGAAATGAGACAGTAACTCAACTAGTCATAATCATAGTCATACTTTATTGATCCCAGGGGAAATTGGTTTTCTTTACAGTTGCACCATAAATAATTAAATAGTAATAAAACCATAAATAATTAAATAGTAATATGTAAATTATGCCAGGAAATATGTCCAGGACCAGCCTATTGGCTCAGGGTGTCTGACCCTCCAAGGGAGGAGTTGTAAATTTTGATGGCCACAGGCAGGAATGACTTCCTATTTCACTCTGTGTTGCATCTCGGTAGAATGAGTCTCTGGCTGAATGTACTCCTGTGCCCACCCAATACATTATGTAGTGGATGGGAGACATTGTCCAAGATGGCATGCAACTTAGACGGCATCCTCTTTTCAGACACCACCGTCAGAGAGTTCAGTTCCATACCCACAACATCACTGGCCTTACGAATGAGTTTGTTGATTCTGTAGGTGTCTGCCACCCTCAGCCTGCTGCCCTAGCACACAACAACGCAAATAACCACGCATTACAACAGTGGTGTGGAGAACAGACTCTCTGAATGCACAACACATTGATCCATGAAGTGGATGGGCTACAGAAGGAGAAGACCACAATGGATTGCACTCTGGTACCTAATCAATGTGGCTACAGAGTGTATGTTACTATATACTACCTTGTGATTCATTTCCCTGCAGGCATTTATAGAAAAAGAGAAATACAGTAGAACTTTACGTAACATACATAAACAAAGACTGACAAACCCTCTGCAATCTCTTGTGATTCTGTGCACTGGAGCCTTCATATCAGACTATGGTGTAACCAGTGAGAATGCTCTCCACTGTACGTCTAAAGAAATTTGCAAGGGACTCGACTGGCATTCCAAATCTCCTCTAACTTTTAACGAAACAGAGCCTCTGGCCTGTCTTCTTCATGATTACATTAATATGTAGGACCCAGGACAGGCTCTCCAGGATCTTGACCTAAAGCTGCACCTTTTCCACCGCTGACCCTTTAATTAGGACTGGTGCACATTCTTCCAACTTCTCCTTCCTGAAGTCCACAATTACTTCCTTGGTTTTACTGATGTTGAGTTCCAGGCTGTTCTTATGACACTACTCATTCAGCCAATTTATCTCACTCCTGTATGCAATAATAGTGGTGGTGGCTGCGAGTTTCTGGATAGCATTTGAGCTGTGCTTGGCCACACAGTCAAGAGTGTAGTGTCAGTAAAGCAGTGAGAAAAGCACGCATCACTGAGATGCACCTGTGTAAATTTTCCATGAGGAGATGTCATTACTGGTCCATACTGACTTTGGCTGACGATCCAGATGCAAAGGGAGTGAAAAAGACTCAGGTTTAGAAGCTTGGCGATTAATACTAAGGGGTTTATGGCATTGAATGATGAGCTGCAGTCAATAATCTGTACCCTGTTGTACATTTTGTTGTTGACCAGGTGCTCCAAAGCCGGGTGGAGAGGCAGTGAGATTGCATTCACTTTAGACCTGTTGTGGCAGTAGGTCAAATGCAGATGGTCCAAGTCCTTGATCAGGTGGGAGTTAATTCCAGCTATGAACAATATCTCAAAGAACTTCATTATGGTGGATGTGAGTGCTACTGCCTGATAGTCTATTTGAAGACTTACTTCGTATTGATTACATTATGATAAAACCTCAATGAAAATTCTCACCAATTACTTGTCATCTTCTGGTAACTGATACACAACTTACATTCACAAACACGAGGAATTCTGCAGATGCTGGAAATTCAAGCAACACACATCAAAGTTGCTGGTGAACGCAGCAGGTCAGGCAGCATCTCTAGGAAGAGGTACAGTCGACGTTTCAGGCTGGAAGGGTCCCGGCCTGAAACGTCGACTGTACCTCTTCCTAGAGATGCTGCCTGACCTGCTGCGTTCACCAGCAACTTTGATGTGTGTTGCCACAACTTACGCTAATACTTGACATCCCAAATACAGAATTTCATAGCTAAATAAATAAAACATGAAGTCCTTCAAACTGTTTCTAGTAAAATATTCACAACACTGAGCTTAGTATGGTCTCATCTAGACTATAAAATTCCAGTTCATCCACCACAAAAAGCGGGATCTCCCAGTGGCCACCATTTAAATTCTACTTCCCATTCCCATTCCGTCACGTTAATCCATGGACTCCTCCGCCTCCACGATGAAGCTACACACAGGTCGGAGAAGCAACACTTTATATTTCGTCTGGGTAGCCCCCAACCTGATGGCATGAACAGCAATTTCTCAAATTTCTGGTAACTGCCTCCCCCTCCTCTTCTTCACCATTCCCTATTCCTGTTTCCCTCTCTAACTTTAACTCCTTACCTGCTCATCACCTCCCTCTGGTACTCCTCCCCCTCCTCTTTTTCCCATGGTCTTCTGTCCTCTCCTATCAGATTCCTCTTTCTCTCTCTTACCAATTTCCCAGCTTTTCACTTCATCCCCCCTCCCAGTTTCACCTATCGTCTACCATATTCCTCTCTTCCCCCAAACTTTTTATTCTGACTTCTCCTCCAGTCCTGAAGAAATGTTACAGCACGAAACGTGACCAGTTTACTCTTTCCATAGATGCTGCCTGACATGCTGAGTTCTCCAGCATTTTGTGTATTGTTATAATATTCTAATTCTTATCAGGCATGTTTAACAATGATATCATATGGGATAATTAAGTCCACGACCAAAGCAGAACTCTGAATTTCTGAAAAATGATCTGTAATAGATAATTATCGCCTTTCACTCCAAGGCAAAAACATCGTTAAGGTGGGGTGCTGGAATAAATATCATAGGTTTGGCTGATTTCAAGGCTTTTGTTTTTAATTTGCGTTTTTTGATGCTTAAATTCTTTATCATAAAGATGAATTGTGTGGTTGAAATTGCAAAATTTCCAATTGGTTCAAAGATTCACTTGCCCTCAAGATAATTAATATTCCCTCCTAATTTGCTGTACCATGATAAAAAGCCCCTGACATTTGGTTTGAAGGTAATGTCATGGGTGACAGATGACACATATTGTTCATAATAGAAGCTGTTTTACATAATTCACAAACACCGAGCTGTTGTGTTCACTTTAAGAGATGGCGTTTGATGTATTGACATCAGTAATGACATGGTTTTTTTTGTAGGTAGGTTTCTGTTTGAGAACAGGTTTGCAATGGAGCTTTTCTGAAGATATAACTTGTTGCAATGGTAATCTGTAATTCCTAGATCACAACAGACAACTATGGCTCTATTACCTCAACAAAACTTGTTTGGTAACTAGTCATGAACAAACATAAACATATTGGAAATTGAAAGAAAAAGAAAAAAAGCTCTCTGAATCAGTATTATAAAACAAAAAAAACTCCGCCTATGTTACTCTCCTTTTGAACCAAAGGCTAAAGTCTATTAGAGCAAAAGGTTATAAAACCTTCAAATGTAATTGATGACTTTGAACTTTTCCTTATGCATTTGAGTAATGTGCTATGAATTAAGGTGGCGTTGCAAGGACCAGGAAATGGACTCTGTGGTGCTGCCTACATTCATGACAGTTTTATTAGGCTGGCTAGGAAATTGTTCAAACCATCATCTACAAATGAAGCTTTTATGATCAGCAACTTTGCTCTGATTTTCTTACCATCCACAAAGGGCACATAACCCACACAAATACAAGTGATTGACAGGATAGGGAATTTAGGCTGCAGGGTTTCTTTTGTTTCTCTGTAAACTGGCTATCCCTTACCATTTATGCAGTGTAATTAAGTGATTGGATTTTCACGTGTAACTTGTAAAATACTGCAACGTATCTGAACGCTGAATTTCTTTATAGTTTAAAGTACACGTTTGTTCTGATGGAAGAACAGTGATCTAAAATGAAAGTTCTGTTCTACTTTTTGCAGATGTGGCCTAACCACAGGGCTTTTCCAACATTTACTCTCTTATTTCACATTTGCAGACTCCACAATATATCCTGCTGGAATTTGTTAAGTATAAGTCATGCCTGATGAACTTAGTTGAACAAGAGTAAGTAGGCGCTGTGAGGATCTGTGTTCGAACTGCAACTAGTCAGCATATTTTCAAAAGGCTTGAATCAATGAGACGAGAGGCCGCATACCCAGATGTGCTGGTGTCGCAAAATCAGCATAAGCTCTCAGCCATTTACACACATGCTGCAAGAGGAAAGTTTGAGGTTTGTCAGGTGAACCTTGAGAAGTTTGGATAAGTACATGGATGGAAGGAGCAGGGAGGGCTATTGTCCAAGTGTGGGTCAACAGGACCTGGCAGATTAACAGTTCAGCACAGACAAGATGGGCTAAAGGGCCTGTTTCTACGTTGTGGTGCTCTATGATTGTGTAACAGCGTAATATAGAATTATTTCAATTGTAGGAAGGGGCCAGTAACGTATTGCTACAGTACTGTACAATGGTACCAGTAATTATTGCAAAATGCTTTACTACACTGACTACCGTATCAGTTGTCCACTGACAGCAACATCTTTTGATATTGTGTTGCATGCCATCTACCTTTCAAAATATCGGGTTAATCTGGGTGAAGAAACATTTAACAAACCCATCAAATATTGTATTGGTCACAACTCCTATATTAGCGCATAAAGTAGATCCAAGAGGGCATCTCGCATACTGAATAACAGCAGAAGTCACAAATGTGGTGAAATAGCTTCAACAAAAGAAAAATACATTTCAAAGTATAAGGCACAAACTAACAGTTAACAATTTGATTGATGTACCACTGACAGACGTAATTAAAGTTGGTAGTATGATATTGTTGACTACTGATTCAGTTTCAGAATGCCATCTGAAATGATCAGCACATAGTTAAAGTTTGCTGGATGTATAGCTTGACAACACTCTACAACATAAATATGTCTCATAATCATATTAGGCAAAAGGTGGTGCTTGGCAGCAACATGCAGCTGTTAAATGTGGACTACCATGTTATTCTAAATAATAAGGAAATTGCAAACACGTTAAATAATTACAATAGGAAGTGATTGAATTTATATTCAGGGAATTACGGAAGGTGTTTCATCAGAACTATAGGATGCAAGTTATGAATAAAATAATGGTACTAAATTGTGACAAATACCCGGGACCAGATTGCTTCTATCCTGGGATTTTAAAGGATGTGATGAGAATTCTGGAGGTACCCTAACATTAACTTTCTCTCCTCTACTTATGAAAGTTGAGAGAAGTTAAAAGGAATTACAGACAGATTAGTCCAACATCTGTTGTTAGTAAAGTTTTAAATTTCAGAATAAAATATTGAATCATCACACATGGGCGACAAGGCAGTGTAGTGGTTAGCGTGATGTTATTACAGAGTCCGGAGTTCCGTTCTGGTGCCTTTCTGTAAGGAGTCTCTGTACGTCCTCCCTGTGGAACGAGCGGGTTTTCTCCAGGTCCTCTGGTTTGCTCCCACAGTCCAAAGATGAACTGGGTAAGTTAATTGGTCATTGCAAATTGTTCCATGATTAGGTTAGGGTTAGTAGGGACTGCTTGGGCAGCATGGCGAGAAGAGCTGGAAGGGGCTGTTCTGCACTGTATTGTTAAATAAATAAAAATCATATTATACAGCACAAGAAAGTGTCTTTGAAATACTGTGTGGGTGTGCCATCAAGCACCCATTTTCATTTTTCATAAACAAATCTCACTTGTTATTTTTTCCTTATTTCCATCAATTCAATATATATTCCAGTTGGGGCAAACCACAACCAACCAGTATCACGACATATGCCAGCAATATTAAACCTTATTCTGAACTACAGCAACCAGTTACCTTCCAGCCCTCATGTTAAGCCTTTGGGATGTGGGAGGAAATTGCAGCACACAGAGAAAACCCAAGTGATCAGGGGACAACGTGCAAACATGTTTCAGATGACTCTGGGTTGCTGGAGTTGCCTTGCCAATTGCACCACTGTGCTCCATAAGAAACTGCAGCTGAAAACATCCTGTAGTTCTAACAGAGCTCATGTGTATTTTTAAATACTAATTCTGCATCAGAAATCCACCCACCAAACCTTCACCAGGTTAGCAACACCAGTACAATGTCAAGGAAATGGCTGAGGCAGGTTGGTAAATTTTCAGCATTTTAATTCTTTTGAGTTAACTATAAATTAAATTCATTGAGTTGTTTTAAGTGAAGTTTTTAAATTATTCTTAACCTTTTTAATATGTTAACTAATAATTTTTTAACTGTATTAACTCAGTACTTGTTTTGTTTTTGAATGCTTGTAAGAAACACTTGTCCTTAACAGCCCATGTGAGTTTGGAGTTGTGGTAGAATGTAACTTTTAATCTATGTGAACTGGTGCAGGAAGTGGGCTTCATCAGCAATCCTCAGCTTTCCTTGAAAAATTGAGGAAGTGCCTGCTTCAACTACTGAAATCCTTACGTTGATACTACTCCTATAGTGCTTTTGCAAATAAAATTCCAGTACTTAGTCTAGGGGCAATAAAGTAGTAGTGATATGTACTTACAATTCTTGATGATATGTGATCTTCAAGCCTCCCTTAATTAGATATTCCTAAACATTTTCAGCAGAAGGAAAGACCCCACATTAAAAGCATTTAAAAGGATCAACAACAACTTTCGAGTAAGACACTGACATGATCATATTGGCTGCAGTTACAACTTAAGTGTTTGGTGCTTTTTGGATTATATGTCCAGACAGCTTTTTGGTCCTCCTCCAGGGATCTCTCCTCCTTTCTACTTCTGCCACTAAATCTCCATTGTATTTGAGAAACTTTTAGCTTCTTTATCCCATATTATTCATATTACACCACATTTCCTAGGTCAGCTTCAGTTGGAAAACGTGCACATGGTGCAGTCATAATCAGATTTCCCTTTCTTAAGAGGCACAAGTTACTTCTAAACTGCACGCATTGTTTTACTAATGTTATATTAATTATTATGTTGATAAATGTCCAGCCAAAGAGCAATGCTGACAATACATTCATCATTCTAATTACACAATAGCACAGATTTGCGTCTTGTTTGCATTACAGAGGTAAGGGTTAATCACCAATTTCCATTCCTGCAAACTATTAATGTTTCAGGTCTTCCAGTGGAACTGATAATGCTGATCAAAACACACATACATACAAAATGCTGAAGGCACTGCTGTCAGGCAGCATCTATGGAAGAGAATAAACAGTTCATGCTTCAGGTCAGGACCCTGGCCTCTAGCATTGTGTGTGTGTTGCTCAAGGTTTCCAGCATCTGCTGTTTCTAATAATGCCGAGGTGCTCTCATTGACTGTTTACTACTAGGTGACATGAATGCTACCAAAGTACTATTGCTCTCAGAATACTAGCGATGATGGTTCAACTCTCCTTCACAATTTCACAACAATTCTCTTCCTATCAAACTTCCACATTCATTGCCTGGGGATCACTAAGACAGTCATCAAATGGCCATCAACTGTTAGCTGCCATCAGATCACTTCTGAGCTTTGAAGAGCTTCAAACCAGAGCCTGATTTCATTTTTAAATGTCAACCATAGTAAAAAATTTTTAACAGGAAAATAGTGCCATGCTTTAAGGAGAAACTGTGTTCAAGCAGACAGTGATGCGGCTGGACAGCTGTGTGAACCACCGGTGCAATAAACTACTTTTTTACCATTTTATAAACATAAACATCTGTCTGTTAATTTAAATCTAAGATCGTTACAGTTTTTATTTTCCTTTCCAGTCGGTATAAGCAATTTGGAAGCTGTAAGAAAGAAAGAAAATGATTAATTCTAGTTACGATGGTTTAAATCATATTTAAAAGAGAAAATCTGAAGGAAGATAGTTCTGCAATTAGTGAAATTAATACTTCCTTCCTGAGCTCCATGTTACACCAACTCTAACTTATCAAGAATGTCATCGTTACTTCCTATCTCATAGCTCTTGCTCACGTTCTTGGCAACAATAAATGAGTCCCAAATGCCAGAAAATCCATTTCAAAATCCTGCACCTGTCTCTAAATCCATCTATGATTTTGCACTATTCTATCTCCCAAATGTTCTTCAGTCCTACACTTCCTCCTAGTCATTTCTTCCTTTTACTTCAGTACTTTCAATGCTTTGCCTTTAATCATGTACTAAATCATTTGCTGCAACACTCTAGAAACTCATCATGCAAGGGCTGTAAGGAAATATAAAAATGGATCATCATTAATCATAATTTTTTTAAATGTCCAGTTAATCACAGCTTTAATTGCACTGTTAAATGATAACAGGATGCCATTATTTATGAATGATTCAATTAAAATGCATTTCCTATATAATTTCTAGTGACTTTATTTAAAACTCCCAATATCAAATCTCTCTATGCACCAACCCAATTCCATATCCCATAATACCCGTACTGTTGCAATTCCAGTTTCTTACATCTCACTACTTCTCTCTGCCTCTACCACTGGCAACTGTGAGATCTATTATCAAGGACATAGAGGTATTTACTGGAAAGCCTAAAACAAAGAAGAAAGAAGAAAGAAAAAAGAAAAAAGAAGCTGAGGAGAGGACAGGAGTAAGAAGAGAGGCAAGAATGGTACGAGAGGAGTTCATGGAGTGGGATGTTGAGGTCCAAAATGTCGGGAACACCAAAGAAACTGTGTCAGGGTCAAGGAGCAGAGCTGTTAGTGTTGGGGGGGGTGGGAGGAAGAGTCCATATATGCAAACCCAAGGTCAAGGTCCCTTCCTTTCCAACTGATCCAGTTGTCATTATTTGAATCAGAACACAATTCATCGGTTTCAACTTCAGGTTGACATAATGGATGAGATTTAGATGGAGATGTAATGTTGAGACTTTATAAGGGACTGGTGAGGCCTCATTTGGAGTATTGTGAGCAGTTTTGGGCCCCTTATCTTAGAAAGGATGTGCGGAAACTGGAGCCGGTTCAAAGGAGGTTCACGAAAACGATTCCAGGATTGAATGGCTTGTCATATGAAGAGTGTTTGATGGCTCTGGGCCTGTATTCGCTGGAATTCATAAGAATGAGGGGTGACCACATTGAAACCTATCGAAGGGTGAAAGGCCTTGATGGCATGGATGTGGAGAGTCTATGGTGGAAGAATCTAAGACCAAAGGACACAGTCTCAGAATAGACTAGCATCCTTTTTGAATGGAGATCAGGAGGAATTTCTTTAGCCAGAGAGTGGTGAATCTGAGAAATTCTTTGCCACAGACAACTGTGGAGGCCAAGTCTTGATGTATATTTAAGGCAGAGGTTGATAGACTCTTGACTAGTCGGGGCATGAAGAGATATGAGAAGGCAAAGGATTGGGCCTGCAAGGAAAATTGGATCAGCCATGATGAAATTGTGGAGCAGACTCGATGGGCCAAAGGGCCTAATTCTGGTCCTATATCTTATGGTCTTATAGTCAAACTGATGAAAAAGAGTTGGTGCTCGAGTCACCCCATATGTGGTTTGTTCTGAGCCAGTGGTTGGCAGGCAGATAACCAATAAATCTGAGCCAACTATTTCCATTAGGTACAATTGCTACAGTTGCCTTCTGCCCTCCTCCATTCTATCACCTAGTAAAATGAGCGGTAATTTTCAACAGCTAATTATAAGTCACAACTAGTACATCATCAGCATACAGGAAAAAATGAGAACCTGAGGAACTGCAATTGGTCACAGGGAGAATGTGCAAACCCCACACAGAGCAAGATCAAATCTGGGTTGCTGGAGCTGACAGTCAGTCAGCAGTGTTAACTGCTTAGCAAGGGCACTGCCCTATACAAGAATAACAACTACCCGGAACTGCTTAATAACTGTGCTGCCCTATCCGAAACTGCGCAATTAAATAATTTTAGTCATGGATTTCCTGTGGAAAAATTGCAGTGTTCAGAGCTACATTAAGATAATCTGAACAAAATGAACCTCAGAGCTTGGGATTTGAGTTATCTAAATTGGATTGGATATGCTTAAAGATATGATGATAAACAAGCAAGGGCCAACACTTGAAGTAGTAATCTATTATTTGCAATAAATATAAATATCCTAAAGGAATAAAAACACATTGGAAAAGTGTTCCAGCTATAAACATAATTACAAATAGGCAACATAAGATTAGAGAAAGGGCCTTACCATGTTTCTAGGAATTGTAAACATGAGGATTGCACTTTCAGAATTTCAGCCAAAGATGAACAATAAGCTCACAAAAAAAATTAGCAAAAGCATAAGAACTGTCGAATACAGATCAAGTGCTGTTGACCGTGGAAGGCAGTTCCAAATGCAAGTGCTGATGTTCAGCAATTCACACTAAGCAAAATTCCAGGCATAGGTGAACCCGTTGCAAGTCCAGAACCAACTGAGTGACATCTGTCACTCTGCTCTTTCGCCAGAATCCACACAGTCTTCAGATATTATGCCAGGTCAGACCTGGTGTTGGATCAGATACTCCATTCATTTAAATTTTCAGCCTGCATAATGGGAAGGTAATTTCTGATATTAACTTCTATTTATTTAGAGATACAGCATGAAGCTGGCCCCTCCAGCCCATTGAGTCCCAATTACACCCATGCAACAATTAGCCTACTATCCCATACGTCTTTGGAATGTGTGAGGAAACCAGAGCACATAGAAGAAACCTACGCGGTCACAGGGAGATCTCCTTACAGTGGCAGAATGTTAATAATTTTAATGATTTTTAAATCATTAAAATCACTTGTAACTTTGCTTTAATGAATATTTATGCTTTTTATATTAACTTGCTAAATGATTTTATCGGTTTTAATAATACTTAAATATCTTGAAACACCAGCGACACTTAAAAAGCAAATCCCTTGCCAACTTTGACCAAGGCAAGGCTGTCTCCAGCTTTGATTATTGCTAAAGTGCTTCAGGGGTGGGCTTCCGCAGGGTGTTGCCTGAAGCTAAACGGTTGCTGCGGCCTCATTATATCTGGCCAAAAGCTTCCATAATGCAAATATATTCTACCCACATATCTGTACTACTTAAGTGCAGGTGTAGGAAGAGCAGAAAGTGAGGTTTCAGGTAATGGATGGCTCCAGCAAGCTCTAGCCAATGGCTTCTACAGATATGTACAGTACCAGAGGGATAAAAATAAGCAAACGTTGCAGGCAGAGAAGAGAGAAATTACATCAACATTAGTCAAATATTTTGTAACTGTATTCCCCTGTAAGTAACAAAAACATTCTGGAAATAATCTGAATCAATAGGTCAAGTGAGAATGAAGAGCATAATGAGTGTTAGTGAATGAATAGTACTGAAGAAATCAACAGGTATAAAAGCCTACAAAATCTTTGGACTTGATGGCCTGCATACCAAGGTTTTTAAATGACCAGACAGAACATGGAAATACTGATTATGATTGTCTGGAATTGATTAATTTTCAAAATGGTCTTCAGAAATTCACTCTGTGCAATTTGGACACCATACTATAAGAGAGATAAGGTAACACTAGAGAGACTGCAGATGATTCACCAAGATGTTGCATTAATTGGAGGATTTGTTATGGACAGAGACTGAAATGGCTGGGGATGATTGCCTGGAGCACAGAAGGTTGAGGGATAACCTGGTAGAGGTAAATAAAAATGTAAGGAGGTATAAATTGGATAAATAGCCAAATTATTTTTCTGATGGCAGGGATACCAAAAACAAGAGGGCATAGGTTTAAAGTGAATTTAAGATTCAAGGTTCAACACTCAAAGGTTCATTTATTGTCAAAGCATACAACTCTTGAGATTTTTCATCTCTAGATAACCACAAAACCAAGAACAAAAAGAAAGGCAACATGATTATTCCACACAAAGTAGCGGATATCTGGAACTCACTGCCACAGTAGATGTTGGAATAAGATACAATCATTATCTTCAAGAGATATTTATACTGGCACTTAAACAGGAATGACCTAGAAGAATATAGGCAAGTGGGATTCCTACAGATAGGCAAAGAGTTTGTTCTGGACGGTGAAATGAAAGGGCTATTTCTGAGTTGTACAACTTTACTCTATGATGACAAATACAACATTTTAGGGATGTGGTAATGGTAATAGAACCCTTTTGCTCTTAAATTTCAAATCATAACTTAATATTGTAAGTAACAATTTGAATATTAAGAGCAACCAGTTAGCTAGGGAGAGAGTAGGTCCCGATATGGCAACCTTCATTTGGAACCGTAGGAAAGAGATAAAGTCGTAAATCAATACTTCTCATCTGTGTTTATTGTGGAGAGGAGGTGGAAGCTGCTGAGTTCAGGGGAGGGATCAATGGATCACTGGAGCACATTAACATTACATAGGAGGTGGTATTACAGTTCTGGAAATGTATCATGTATATATCCATGGAGCCTCGCCAAGCATCTCTTAGGACGTTATGGGAAGCAAGAGGTGAAACTGCTAGGGTCTTTGCAGAAAATATTGAATCATCATTAGCTATTGGTAAGGTACTGGAAGACTGGAGATTAGTTAATTGTTGCGCTTTTATTTATGAAGGGCTGCAAGGATAAGCCAAAAAACTACAGGTTCTGCATCTGTGTGCTTATTTGAAAAGGCAAGAATTGATTAGACAGTCAGCATGACTTTGTGGATGGGAAATTATGTCTCACAAATCTGATTTAATTGCCTGAATATGTTGCCAAATGGATTCATCATGGTATTGTGTCTCTCTCTCTCTCTCTCTCTCTCTCTCTAATATATATGATAATAGCACTAAAATTGATGGTATACTAGACAGCAAAGAATGTTGTCTGAAGTTACAACTGGATATAGAACTAGGAAAGCATGAAAGGAAATGGTAGGTAGAATTTAACTCAAACAAGTGCAAAGTGATGCATTTTGAGTGTATCCTAAACCAAAGCAGAATATGGCAAGGCCCTGGGAGCTGTTGTTAAATGAGAATACCCTGGGAACAAGTACATCGTTCCTTGTAGACAGGTACGTGAGGACGGCATATGGCATGCGTACCATCACTGGCTGAGGCGTGGGTATAAGAGTTGGGATGTCCGGTTACAATGATATAAAATGTTGATTAGGCTATAGATCTGGTCCCCACACTACACGAAGAATGTGGTTAAGCTACAGAGCATGTAGAAAAGATTCACAAGGATGTTACCTGGACTGGAGGACTACAGTTTATTATTAAGACTCGGCAAACTAGATCTATTTTCTTGATATGAAGGAAACTGAAAAGTGATATTATAACATTAACAGAGCCCAAGATAGTGTCAGTCTCCTGTGGTAGGGGATTCTAAAACTAAATAGCATAGATTTAAGATGAGAGGGGGAGGTTCAAAGAATATAAGACCATATGACATAGAAGCAGAATTAGACCAATCTGCTATTTGACAATGGCTGCTTTATTGTGCCTCTGAACCCCATTCTCCTACATTCTCCTAATAATCTCTGCTTTAAATATACCCAATGACTTGAACTCCAGATTTGTCCATGGCAATGAATTGCATCGATTCACCACCTGGCTGAAGAAATTCCTCATCTCTGCACTAAAGGGGTATCCTTATATTCTGAGGCTATGCCCTCTGGTCCTAGACTCTTCCACTATTGGAAACTTCTCCTCCAAGTCCACACTAGGCCTTTCAATATATGGTATGTTTCAATGAAATCCTTCTCATTCTTCTGAACTTCAGTGAGTACAAGCCCAGTGCCAAACACTCCTCATACATTAACCTCTTCATTCCCCAATCATTCTCAAAAACCTCCTCTGGACCTTTTTCAATGTCAGCACATCCCTTCTTATACCTGGGGCATAGAAATGCTCACAACACTCCAAGTATGGTCTGATCAATCCCTGACAAAGCCTCAGCATTATATCCTTCTTTTTATATTCTAGTACTCTTCAAATGAACGTTAACATTGCATTTGCTGTTTTTATAACTGACCCAACCTGCAGTTAACCTTTAGGAAATCCAGCATTAGAACTAGAAAGTCCCCTTACATTTCCAGTTTCTGAATTTAATCCCCGTTTAGACAGTCGTCTACACCTTTATTTTGTCTACCAAAGTGCATGACCATACACTTTCCTACACAGTATTCCATCTGCCACTTCTTTCACATTCTTTGGCAAAGGAGGTGGTGGAGGCAAGATTAGTAAATGTAGTTAGGAGGCATCTGGAAAGTTATTTTAATGAGTATGACATGGGTGTATATGGAATCAATATTAGTAAGCATGATGGTTGGCATACATACAATGGGCAGAAGGACCTATTTCTATGCTGCAAAACATAGATAAATTGAATGAAGGATTTATAAATAGAATCTGACAAATTAATTATGAGTTAGTTTTGGATAGTCATTCTTAGGATAGCCAATGATATAGTACTTTTTAAAATTATTTCAAATTATAACTAACAAGAAATTATTACACAGAATTGAGGCCTGTGAGGTGGTAAATACAGACAGGATAATGAACAGAATGCATAAAGTGGTTCCTCTTTGGATTGGTGGGCTGTAACTATTGGGCAATTGTGAGTACTACAATGCATATAACTGAATTGAATGATAGAACCTTGTATTATACATCCTGTTTTGCTGGCAATACAACCCAAGGCAAGAAAAGAAGAAAAAAGGGACCATAAACATATACAACAACTTAACTGATTGAGCAGAGATGATGCAATATAATGCAAAGTTATCAATTTTGATTGGAAAAGCAGAGAGATCAGAATTATTGGCATCTTGGACATCCACTGTTCCATATTTTTCACAATTTACAATATATTTGAATTTTTCAAATGCAAATCGAGTCCACAGCTTTATTTGAAATCATTTTGATATTTTTAAGCATCCATACTACTTACTCTGCCACAATTTCTGGTGTAATTTGGTAAAATTAAAATGATGGCTCGCAACTGTGTTCACAAATCAGAATGAACTTCAGTAAACGATTAATACCTCTTTCAATTAAGGCTACCTATTAGCCTGATTTTTTTTTAATCTTCTCTTGCCTAGGTAATATTTATCTTCATATCCATAAGCTTCAAATTTAATTGATTGGCTCTTATGTTGATCCATACGTTCTGTCCTCTGGGCATCAATGTTGACTGAACTCAAAGTTGTTCCCCTGTGTACTTTGGTTATTTATTCCAAAAAAAATTAAATCTGTTACACATGTTTGGATTTTAAATAAAGCTCTCTAATCAACTCAAATTTCTCTATCTGCTTTACTCTGAATTTCAATAATTTCCCCACAAGAGATGTTAAAGCAACAGGTTTATAATTTCCTGGTTTTTGTCTCTCATCTTTCATAAGAAATGGATTAAATTTACAATCTATAAGGGACAGCTCCCGATTCAAGATAGGATAAGGAAAATACAGCTAAATAATATACAATTTTCTTCCTTTAAAACTTCTATTGGAAATAATAGTCCTGGGCATTTATCAAACTTTGGTGCCAATGGTTCTACTAATACTTTGAAACTTCTGTGCATTCCAGTCCTTAATTTATTGTTATTTTCCTGAAAAAAGTATCAGGCATGTTATCCTGTCCCTTTACTAACAGGAAAGTAATTACTAAACAACCTGCACTTCATTAACATATAATCAAACAGCTGATGCTTTACAGAAAGGATATTTTTTTTAAACAAGTCTGTGGTGTTCCAATGCAACTGACTCCAGGTGCAATATTTATTGATGATTGAGAATTCATATGTTGCTTTACATTTGGCTGGAACATCTTACAAGATGACGAATTCTATGTGTTTTGGAATTACTGCTGAAAAGTGACCAATTTTCTGTGATCTGTAGGCTTTGCTCAGTCTACTTTGTACCTCTGAAGACACATACAGAAACCTCTCAGAGGAATTATGAAAGGCAGAGATTTATTACATAATATCGACCATAAAGCAAAATTTTCCCATATGGAATTCAAGACAAATACCATCCTCTCAATCAACATGCTCCAGGCTCCTACATCCTGTATGACATGGAGCTAAATTTAAAACACTTAAGGATGTTTGAATGAGCAATGATCAGTGTTGTGAAGGTTTCATTGCTTTGCCAACCTAAGACTTGTGAAAAGATGTACATCAGCTTTCAAATACCACATGCTAGTAACTTACTGAACACTTCAAATACATCTTATTCCATTCCTGCAAATTTACTGCATGCCATTATCATATTATTTTCAATGCCTTCACTGAAAATCAAAGCATAACAAAAATTGCCAAAGTATTGACCACCGAAGTTAACTGTAAAAGGCTAGTAATTCCATAATTAAAGTTCTACCAGAAAGCAACTAATTTTAAAGCAAAGGTAAACGCTGATTAAAATACAGGAATGAAAAACATCACAGTTCTGAACCTTAGTTAGCTCTTTGGCACATCAAATTAGGTAGATTAACAGAGAGATGAGCGAATATACACCCAATTAAATTGTTACATATGAGCATAAACTGCATTTTAAGTACAATCAATACCACATAACATATTACAGCTGTTATATACTTTTGTAAACCAAATTTTTACCTGGTGCTGCAGGGGTACTGTATAGAGTTTGCCCCCAGTCTTTTCTGTTAGTCCTTAGCACAGGTCCATTCTTCTCCCGATATGATCCAAATCCCTCAAAGTGCCTTTTTCTATTCCCATTTGATTCATTTTCCCGCTTTTCAGCCATACTGCTTGCAGAGTGCAGATCCCCAAATGGGTCCATGGAGCTATCCCGCCTCATCCGTGTCTCAGTGCTTGTGTATCTTTTTACACAGGCATCAATAGACTCAGTGATGGAATCATTTTTTTCTGTAGTCCTTGTCCATTGTGGTAAATCAGAAAAAGCTAATTTTGATGAAGTATCGATATCAAAGATGTTTTTTGAGATCTTTTGTCCTGTGTGCATCGGTTCAACCTGCTGCTGTCTCAGTTTCTCTTTATGTTTTCCTTTGTCAGCACCCAGTGTAAGATCTTTGTCACAGCCTTCTAGCTTTTGATGGACTAAAGCTTTAGCAAAGTCAGACTTATGCCCAAAAATCTCACCCAAGTCTTCCCGTGACCCCATGAGCCGGTCATCTCGATGTTTATGCTTGTGCTTATGTTTGCGTTTATGAATTCGGCTGCTCGGTATTCCTGCACCACCACTACCTCTTTGTGATGTTAAAGAAGGCTGTATGGTGTTTAAATCCATCCCTAGTGAAGGCTGCAAATGCATGGCATGCTTTACCTTGTGTTTGGCAGTGGTTGGCATTTTTAAGTGTGAGCTGGCATGATACTGGGGTGGAGGCATTGTAGGCCTCATGAAGGGGGCTGACGACCCAAGTGCATGAGACAAGTAAAAAGGGGCTGAATATTGCCCATAATACCCAAGGTTCATCATACCTGTAGCAATAGGCATTGATGTATAAGGCATGCCATAGGGTGCATAGTAACTCCCGCCGGGTAATGGGTAACCAAAACCCTGTAAGAAAGGC
This sequence comes from Mobula hypostoma, assembly GCF_963921235.1. NCBI lineage: Eukaryota > Metazoa > Chordata > Chondrichthyes > Myliobatiformes > Myliobatidae > Mobula > Mobula hypostoma. The sequence goes on along the minus strand of NC_086099.1, from coordinate 33,660,185 downwards.
ACCTTTGTCATAGTCTCTTGGGCTTTGGGAGGTCTGCCGCGCCTTTTCTTAGACTTAAGATCAGCTGTCCGGCGAAGATAGTGTAATGGATCATAATGAATATATGGCACAGGATAGTAGTGATCAAAATTGACCCTAAAAATACTGGGATATGGGTTATCAGGATAAAAAGTGTAGCTTCTGTGAGAGATACGAAATACTTGGAACTTTGCAGTTAGTTCTTCGAGGTCTGCTATGAACTGCAGGTCATCTCTGCTGTGCATCTGCAAGCTCTTTCTCTTCCGTCTATGCTTCTGTTTCTTCATGTTTTCGTGAATGCGATAATCATCTACAAGCAAGTGTTTCTGTCTGTGACTGTGCTTTCCTTTTGCACCAGGATCTACTGTTGCACCTTCTGAGGGATCAAGTGTATAAAAGTCAAAGGAGTACTTGCGGCGTGATTCCATACTCTTCTCTGCTTGATCTGAAGTGCTGTTATTGTCTGTTCCAATTCCACTGTCACTAGGTATTGTTTCCTCACTGTGAGATTCACTGATAGGTGACAGTGTAATCTCCTTCAAAGAAGCTGCCTCAGATAAATGGGAAGGAGAATTTGCCAGAAGCCTTGGTGGAGACAACTTCCAAGTGCTTGCATGCAAGCTTTTTGGGGTTTTTGTAGGAAGTGCACTAATTGGCTGAAGGTTTGGCATTGCCTTTGACTCGGATAAGTTGGTTTCACTGCCGACTGGGCTGAGGTTTCCTGCAGGCCCAACTGCCTGTGGAGGTGATGGTTGTGCAGTGGTTGGTGACATTGCTCCAGTCAGCTGTGAACCAAAAGGCACAGTTGGAGATTCTGAATGGGCAGAAATCGGCTTTGAATACTTCTCAGCACCTTTGTTTCCAATTTGCTGCAGCTGTCCCATGGCTTTTGGTTTTCTTCCTCTTTTTTTGCCGATATAAATAGTCCCTCGTTTGCTAACATTGATCTGCTTTCCTAACTTCGTCTCAAGGGCAGATGAGATTGTTGAAGCAGTGCTAGAGGACTGAACTTTCTTTTTCAGTACTGTATTATTAGAATAAGACAGAATTTGATTCAAGATATTCTTTCGTTTCATGGTTTTCATTTTATTGATAGTTTTGATTGTTTTCTTATCCAGGACATTGATTTTCCCATCCTTTTTAGGAAATGGCATGTGATTAGGCTCTAAGGTGACAGAATCAATTGGTATCAGTTTACTAGGGTTTTTTCTCTTTTTCTTTTTCTTACTGCCATTGGGAGATTCACAACAGATGGGGCTTACTGGGCTTGTGGCAGTTCCTTCGTGTATTGTCTCAACTGTAAGTAAGGGTTGCTTCTTTGGTCTTCCCCGTTTCTTCTTCACTGGTGTGATCACTGTGAGACTATCTGTGTTAGAATACAATGGACTCGCTGGGGTTATAGGATAGGCAGATGGAGGCTCCATGACTGTAGTCTTTTCCTGCAAGACACCGTTTTCTTTCAGAAGACTCAAGGTTTTGTATTTGGCAGAAATGGTGCTTTTAACCGAATGCTTTGAATGCTTCACTTCTGCTGACCCTCTTCTGCTTTTGGTGGGATCGATGAAGACAGGTGATGCCAATATTGCAGTTGGTTTTCTCACCCTGCTGCCATTATTTGAGAGGTCAGTTAACTCACAGGCTCTCCCCGCTGCTAGATTGATTTGACTAAGTTCATTCTCCATACTACTACTCTGCTGCTTGGTGGCCTTGCCACCAATCTGGCTCCTGCTGGTTACGGTGCCTTCATCATTGGAAATGCTGCTACTTGCAGCATTCTTAACATTTGATTCAGCATACAAAGGCTCTGGCTGTAGTCTGTTATCCAAGATTGATTTTGATAACCTTCCCTTTCTCATTCTGCTGCCAGCAGACATTGGTGTCTGTGGATTTATTGGGATTCTAATCATTACAGAACCTGAATCTTTTTCTTGATTGCTCAATGCAGAGGGCCTGATGGGAGATGCTCTTGATGGTGACTCTCTGTTTGTAACATGACTAGCTAAAATATCCTTCTTACCTTTTGTAGTCCCACGAAATTCTAACTCTGCTCCCTTCTGGCCATTTTTGTCCCACTCAATAGAATTGTCTAATATCTGGATTTTGGAGCATTTGGCATCTCTTTTGCTGGTTTTTCCTGACCCACTCCCACGTTGTTGCTCTGTGGACTCACAAAGCTCTTTGTTTTTGTCCACTGCTTTAGTTTGTGTAACCATGGGCTCTTGGTGACCAGTGGGCAACTTAGGAGTCACCAGCCGGTTAGCGTTCATGATGGATAATCCAGCATTGCTGTTTATAAACTGATTCCAGGTACAGCCAGAAACACGCTTACTCAGTTGTGAAGCTGACAGGTCACAATACTGATCTGAAATGGAATTTGTGTTAGCAGTGCTTGCCACTTCCCTTTGAGCATCAACATCTGTTACGTTACTCTGAAAAGTAGGGGAGATTCCAGAAGATGCTGACCATTCAAGCTGGTCCTGATTAAGTCTCTCCTGGTACTTTGGTTTCACACCGTCAGCAATGAAGTCATGCTGCAACCTTGAGGGAATTTCACTGAATCGCACTTCTGGTTGCTTGTGAGACCTTGCTTGACCCTGTTAGAAGAAAAACAATCTTTTAGTAAATTTGACTTATGCCTGTGATGAATTACATAGGGTAAAGATGGCACACTGGGAGTGAGTGCAGTTTAAGTTAAGAACTCAGACATCATCAAAAGACCAAAGTTTGTACAGTCAAACTCAATAGATTTTAACCTCGAATTCGTCACGTGGTGTTGGTCATAATGCGCATTTGTATATAAACAGAACATCTGACTGAAAATGCAACCATAATTGGAGATGCAGCTCAGCAGCCCAGCATGGTGTACATTCTGCATTGGTTATTCCCCAGAGTGATTCTTTTATTTTAGTTCAATCCTGTTATCACAGGAGGCAGCTGGCACTTGCACATTTAGAGGAAAGGGCAACTGAAAGAATAGGACATCAATAATTACTCTTTCATGTTTCCAAATGCTGAATTGGCATTAATAATGACCTGGGGGACAGATCTTCATGTGAATGCCCTTGGCTGTATTTGGCCTACGAACAGGAAAGAATGCAAATAATCTAAAAGAAATGCAATGCATTAAACATTTCCAAACTATCTTCACATTGCCCAGGGTCAAAATACTGTAAAACTATACGAACTACTTATTGCTGTTATATTGACATGAAATATTCTTGATGCACAGGTCCCATCTGAAAACCACTTCTGATTTTGCTATAATAGGGCCTACTTTAGCAGCCAGCATTGTATAAACAGGTAGGACACAAGCTTATAAAAGGGAGTGACACAGCATTACACCAAGGCCTCCAAAAAGACTTCTCACTTAATTCAGAGAACAACCAGCCCTTAATATATTCTCTACCATCAGGTGTTTGGAAGGTATTTAGAAAATCACTTCACAATTCAAACTCAGCACTGTATATGTTTGCAGAGAATTGTTACCACACAAATTTTTGTTTCATAATATATTAATAGTTGTCTAATTAGATACTTTTGAACTATCTACGTGTAAAGTTAATTATGTCCTTGACATATGTGTGCTGCTAAATCAATTAAAATATCCAACAAATCTGAATTATTTTAATATTGTTTCATATTATTACATTTTTATCATAATTTGAAGTACAAAAAATTAAATTGAAGCATGTATCATTCTATATATTGCCTATATAACATTTATAAAAATGATAAAATGCAAGGCTTTTTACAAAATATAGTATTTATAACAGTTACTTCATACCTTGTGCTTATTTAATAAGTATGAAATATTCCAGAAGTCAATGACTGATTGGAAAGTGCAGGCAGAAACCCCCAATGTACCTCCTGTGATGAACACTTAAAAGAAGCTATATCGCACTGAGCTGTGGACCAAGAACTTGCATGTGAGATTAAGCTATTGCCCATTTTTGGCTGTTCTGTAACCTTTGATGATTCCATATTTTTAACATTACATCTAAACTAAAGCAAATAGTAGCAGAAATTGGATGATTGGCCCCCTGCTAGCCCAAGATATTACATTTACCTACAGACCATTTCTAAGGAAAAACTATTATACTGTAAACATTTGTCAGTATTTCCGTGCAGTTTCATGAGACTTGTAACATTTATGGATTCCTCTCCAAATTATCCAAAATCCTGATCAAGAAATATTTAGCTATTCCTCATCCTTGCTTGGTTTTGAATTGGAACTCCTTATTCGACAACACTGTGAAGTCACTTTAACCATTTAAGGACTGCAATGGTTCATTACCACCAGCAATGCCTGTATCACATAAAAAGTAAAATTTTAAAAACTGAAGTCATGGTGACAAATAGTGAGCCTGGTTATGTGAATTGCTCTCTGAATCTGTTGAGCAAGCTGCCATCATTTCTCAAGATTAGTATAGCATTTCCAAAAGCTCACTTAAAAACAGTGGAGAGGACTGCCAAAGCACGTAGCATCCCAATGTCATTGTTGGACATGTGGGTTATGACCAAAGGAAAAATGGATGGAGTTGCTTAGTACTTTAGTGCAGGTGCGTTTATTAGGTGGGTCAAAATTTTGTGAAAATTATGAAAAGAAAACTGCCAACATTTACAAAAAAATGTACTAGAAAAAACAATAAAAGCTCCGTACTTTGTCCAGTGTGAACTCCTGGCAGTCCCCTTCTCTCTCTTTTTCTCTCTTACTGAGAGCAATCAGCTCCTTTTTTTAAAAAAAAGTACACTAGTACATACCATCTTTAATTACCAACAAAGTTAACTTAAAACTACACAGGAATTAGAAACTGATGCACTCCACAATGAAGTTACATTCATATTGCAAAATAAACATTAGTATCTACATTAAATACAGCATACAAATGACATTTCCACAGTTAGGTATCTCCATTACTAAAGAAATGGAATATTCTGCTGTGTATGGTGGGAAAGGCACCATAAAGCCAATCGGAGTGCGTCAGCTCAGTCTAAGACTCATTATGAGAATATAGTGAGGCAGACATTGAAATGCGCACACTCAGCGCAACAACAGCAGAATTACAAGGCAATATTTGTGCGTGTGTAAACGCACATGCGTAAGGGTCGAGTGCTCTCCGCCACAATCACCATCTTGAAACTGCTGTAAGAAAATCATGGAAACTCATGCTGAACTGAACACACCTTGTGCTGAAACATCCACTATTCTTCCTTTCAAATAATTCTGCTAAACATGACTTAATCCAGGCTTAACCAATAAAATGTACTGAATTGCATACTTCAGAGCCATACCAATTCTCAACTTTTGGTAGAAGTACTAAAGAAAGATCCAAATCAAAAACAGAATTCTGGGCTAGTATCATTTTACCCTTATGAGAGTGTAAACACTAGTGCACCATCACGCCGCACAGTAGAAATGTGGAGGTTGTCTAGCAATCACTTACATAGGGTTCTGAACAGGCTTGTCCTACTGAAATAGAGAAAGGATGGAAGGATAAAGGAACCAATGAGAAGTGGAACACTCAGGCTACGTCCACACTAGACCAGATAAATCCGCAACTGAAGCTTGTTCTCTTCGTTTTTGATCCTCCATCCACACTGAAGCAGCGTTTTCCTCCCCTGAAAATGGAGCTTTTCTAAAACGCTCTCCAGAGTGTTTAAATCTGAAAACACCAGTTGGGCGTTGTAGTGTGTATGGGGTAACCGGAGGTTTTAAAAAACCTGTCGTCCCTTTCATCGGTGAAGAGACTATGGCTGTAGGAAATGTTTCCAGGGTGACCCCTCTGTGGGAGTGGGGAAGATGTTGGTGGGTCTGTGTGTCTGTATGTGCAGCTATTGTAGTGGTTGTGAGGCTGGTATTGTGGCAGTGAAAAGTACTGGGATGGAGCCATCATATCCCTCAACATTGCAAATCCCTCTGCAACAGAGTTAGTCAGTTTTTCAATGTTCGTCGTCAGCCGGGTCATACTGTCCGTGAACTCCCTGTCGGTTGCCTCCATACGCCCCAGTATTTTTTTTTAGTAAGTCCTCCTGCGCGAAAGCCAACAGCTGTCCGTCGTTTGGCAATTTCCTTTTAAGTTTTTCTCATCTGTAACTGGACAAACACACACCAAGTATACCGTTTCCTCTTCGCTTGTTTTCTGTAGATGTGTCCTACGTATGCCCAGTAGGAGGAGATTCGCTCAAATACCCGTTTTAATGTGGACGGAGGTATTTTCAAAAATGCCTGGTGTGGACGCCTATCGTTTTTACGCAAAACCGGCGTTTTCAAAATTATCCGGTCTAGTGTGGACGTAGCCTTAGTCAAGGGGAAAAAGGAAAGGAAGCATACATAGGTTGGTGAGTGAGCAAAAATCAACCAGGGCTTGATAATTATAAAGTTATCTAGGAAGGAGTTTTAAAGTGACTCAATAAGCTGGGTGGGGGGGATGAGAATGCCTTGGCAAGTAGGATTAAGGGAAACCCCAAGGTGTTTCTACACGTACATGAAAAACAGGTGGATGACTACAGTGAGGGTAGGAACACTCAGAGATATAAAGCAAAAGGTGCATGGAGGTGAAGTATGGAAAGGAAATTCTTAATGAATACTTTCCTTCAGTATTTACCAGTGAGTGGGACTTTGAATGCGGGGTCAGCATAGAGCAGGCTAATGTGCTGGAGCATGTCAAGGTTAAGAAAGCTTCTAAAAGACATTAGGATAGATAAGTCCTCAGGGCTGGACAGGATATAGCCCAGGTTACTAAAAATGTGAAGGGAGAGATCGCTGTGGCGTTGTTGATGATCTGTGCTACAGGAGTGGACCCAGTGACTGGCAAATGTTATTCAAGAAATTAAATAAGGATAATCCCAAACCTTACATCAGTGGGAGGCAAACTATTGTACAGGATTTCAGAGTATTTGAAGAGGTATACTCTTATTGGAGATGGTCAGCATGAAGAGAAATAACTTGTCTGAGAGGTAGTGGGGAGGGTTAGTAAGTTTACAGATGACACGAAGGTTAGAAGTGTTGTGGATAGTGTAGAAGGTTGTCATAGGTTACAACAGTATACAGACCGAGATGCAGAGTTGGACAGAGAAGATGAAGATGAAGATGGAGTTCAATTCAGAGAAGTGTGACGTGATTTACTCTGGAAGATCAAACTTGAAGGTGGAGTACAAGGTTAATGGCAAGATTCTTATTGTGTGGAAGAATCTTAGGTTTGAAGTCCATAGATCCTTCAAAGCTGCAACACAAGCTTATGGGGTGGTATATGCGTTGGCCTTCCTTAGTTATAGGATTGACTTCAAGAGCCCCTGAGAAATGTTACAGCTCTATTCAACTCCAGTTAGACTATACTTAAAGAGTATTGTGCTCAGTTCTGGTTGCCCCATTATGAAAAGGATGTGAAAACTTTAGAGAGGGTAGAGAGGAGATTTACCAGGATGCTGCCTGGTAATTATAGAGCATGTCTTATGAGGAAAGACTGAGCAAACTAGGGTTTTTCTCTTTGGAGTGACGGAGGATGAGAGGTCACTTAATACAAGTGTATAAGATAATAAGAAGCATAAAGTGGACAGCAAGCACCTTTTCCCAGGGCAGCAATGGCTAATATCTGAGGACATCCATTTAAGATGAGTGCAGGAAATTTGAGGGAGACGTCAGAGAGCAGTAAGTACCTGTAAAATCATTTCAGGCGTGGTATTAGAGGCAGATTTATTAGGGGCACCTGGATAAGAAAAATGGAGGGTTATGTGTTGCGTAGGAGGGAAGGATTAGATTGATCATGGAGTACATTTATACTGGTTAGCATCACATCATGGACTAAAGAGCACATGATGAGCTGTACTGTTCTATGTTCACTATCAATGTACTTCTATTAGCAACAGAAAACGTTAACATTTGCACCTTTTCCTAAATACACTTAGTTACAGTTTTCAACTGAACGCAACCCTTCATTCTTTACCTGCATTGAATTTAGACCAAAATATCAGAGTCACTTAGTCATACATCATGGAAACATAACCTTAAGGATAATGGGGTGGTCACGGGAGGCAGAGGAGCAGTTACAGGATTGCATTGGATCAGTGTACTCAGCCGTGTTCAAGGACTCAGGATCTGAATGAATCCACCATGGTTGTCATGGACTTTCTAAAAACAGTTGTAGACAATTGTATCCCCACAAAACCATACAGAGTCTTCCCCAACCAGAAGCCCTAGATAAACCATGAGATCCTCAATCTGCTGAGGGTCAGATCCGAGGCTGTATGGTCTGGCAACTAAGATACAAGAGGTCCAGGGACAACCTCCAGAAAGCCATCTCATGTGTGAAGTGGCAATAACAGTCCAAACTTGAATCACTGAAGGATGCTCAACAGCTATGGCAGGGCTTGAAAACTATTACCCTCTTACAAAGGGAAACCAAGCAACATAATTGACAACAAGACTTTGCTCCCTGATTACCTCAATGCCTTCTATGCTTGCTTAATGACTATCAAAACATGGAGGAACCTTCATGATCTCCCACAGCCTCTGATGAATCTGTGCTTTCCGCCTTAGAGGCCGACGTGACAGCATTATTTAGGAGGGTGAACCCACAGAAAGCATCTGGCCAGATGGGGTAGCTGGTTGAGTACTAAAAGCCTGTGCTGATCAGCTGGCTGGAATATTCACCGAGATCTTTAACCTTTCATTTTCACAGACTGAGGTATCCAGCTGTTTCAAGTAGGCTTCATTTACACCGGTACCGAAAAAGAACAGGGTAATCTGCCTCAATGTCTATTACCCAGTAGCATTTACATCCACTGTGATGAAGTAAGTGCTTTGCGAGGTTGGTGATGAAACATATCAATTTCTGCCTGAGAAGCAACTTGGAACTGCTCCAATTTGCCTACTGGCACAACAGCTCCACAGTAGGTGCTATTTCATTGGTTCTTCAATCAACCTAGGAACATCTGGACAGTAAAGATGCTTACATCAGGATGTTGTTTATAAGCTACAGCTTGGCATTCAAAACTATCATCCTCTCAAAAGTAATCAATAAGCTCCAAGACCTTGGCCTCGATACTTCCTTGTGCAATTGGATCCTTGATTTTCTCACTTGTGAACCTCAATCAGTTTGGATTGGGAACAACATCTCCTCCATAATCTCCATTAGCACAGGTACACCACAAGTATATATGTTTAGCCCCCTGCTCTACTTACAGTATATTTATAACTGTGCGGTTAGGTACAGCTCCATTGCCATATTTAAGTTTGCTGATGACACCACGATTGTTGCCCAAATCAAAGGTGGTGACAAATTAGCATATAGGAGGGAGATTCAACATCTGGCTAACAACAACCTCTCACTCAATGTCAGCAACAGCAAGGAGCTGATAATTGACTTCAGGAGAGGGAAACCAAAGGTCTATGAGCCAGTCCCCATCAGGGGATCAAAGGTGGAGACAGTTAGCAACTTTAAATTCCTGGGTGTTATCATTTCAGAAGATCTGACCTGGGCCCAGCAAGTAAGTGCCAATATGAAGAAAGCATGGCAGCATCTCTACTTCCTTAGAAGTTTGCGAAGATTTGGCGTGATATCAAAAACTTTGACAAACTTCCAACGATTTTGTGATGGAGATATATTAACTGGTTGCATCAAGGCTTGGTATGGGATCACTAGTGCCTTTGAATGGAAAATCCTACCGAAGTGGTGGATACGGCCCACTCCATGATGGGTAAAGCCCTCCTCATCAATGAGCACTTCTACATAGAGAGCTGTCACAGGAAAGCAGCAGGAGTCATCCAGGACCCCCACCACCCAGGTCATGCTCTCTTCTCACTGCTGTCATCAGGAAGAAGGTATAGGATCCTCAGGATCTACTCCACCAGGTTCCACCAGGTTCAGGAACAGTTATTACCCCCCCGCCCCCCCAGCTATCACGCTCTTGAACCAAATGGTTTTTACTTCATTCAACTTCACTCACCCCATCACTGAAGTGTCTCCACAACCTATGGACTCACTTTCACGGTCTCTTCAATTTATGCTCTCGGTATTTATCACTTACTTTTTATTTTTTCTCTATTGTGTTTTGCAGTTTGTCTTTAACACATTGTTTGTCCATCCTGTTGGACGTGGTTTTTCATTGATTCTGTTTTGCTTTGTGTATTTACTGTGACTGCCTGGAAGAAAATGAATCTCAGGGCTGCATATGGCGACTTTGTACCGTTCTGTGTTCTCTATCATGTATCAATGTACTCTTTTTAGCATCAGAAACTGTTAAGAGTTTGTACCTTTTCCCAAATATACTGAGTTACACAGTCTTCAACCCTTCATTCTTTATCTCTATTGAACTCAGACTGAAGTATCAGAGTCAGTGAGTCATACAGCGTGAAAACATGTCCTTCAGCCCAATCATTCCATGCCAGACCATCAAGCACACATTTACACCAACCCTACCTAATCAATTTGCTTCTTCCCATATTCCCATTTAATCCTCCCAGATTCTACCAAACATCTATAGACTAGGGGCAATTTACAGTAACCAATTAATCTATCAGCCTGCACAGGGAGGACAGAGGAGCAGCCAGAGAAAATGCACATGATCAATGGGGGAATACAAAAATCTCCACACAGACAACACCAGAAGCTAGGATCAGGCCCAGAACACTGGAGCTGTGGGATGTTAGCTCAATTAACTGTGCCATTAAACTGCTCAATTTCTGGTCCACTGTAATCCTTCCTCCGATTTGCTGCACAACTCTGTGACAAAGTTTGGCAATGGCTGGCAGGGTTATAAAAGACATAACTTCTACATAGCATAATTCAATTTATACAAAACATCTAAAGGGTTAAAAGATAAAGATGAGTTTTATTTGCCATATGTACATCAAAACATACAGCAACATACTGTACATTGTTTGTTTCAAATCAAACCAGTGAAGATTGTGCTGGGGAGCCACAAGTGTCGCCATGGTTCCAGCGCCAACATAGCATGCCTACAAATCACTAACCGTAACTGTACATCTTCAGACATGGAAGAAAACTGGAGCACCTGAAGGACGCCTACGCAGTCACACAGGGAATGTACAAACTCCTTTAGACAGTGGTGGGAGTCAAATCCAGGTATTACAGCCAGCGCTGTAAAGCAATTGCGCTAATTGCTCTGCTGCTGAGATCCTTTCCTTCGATAGGTTCTGCAGTGATTTTCCATCACCTGACCCAGAAGAGGTAGAGTGGAGGCTTGGGGGAGGAGAGCAATTGGGGTGGGGCAAGAGAATGTGGTAGCACAGATGGTGATTCGTGGTGGTGGGAGCAAGCTTCAGCAGCGCTGACAGAAACCAAACATAGCATATACAAACGTTTGTACTTGACCCGAGTTGTGAGCATTAAATCAGGTGATGGTCTTATCCATGAAAGCTGTGTCTTGCATTTTAATCTATCTATCAAGATTAATTGGAGCAAAACTGAGCAAGAGTTATTACTTGGTGTCCAGATTTTAAAAAATGCATTTTGACCAGGATTAACTAATTGGGTATATTTGACTCCTATTAACACACAAGAGATAGTTTTAGAAAATGCTATGCTTTGTGAATCAGCCACTCTTCCATCTGAGCAATTTACTTCCAAAGCGGAATCCTTCATTAAGAGGCCGCGTGTATTGAGATAAGCAGCTGGTTAGCGCCTCTTTAATTGCTTCCTGCTGCGATTCTCAAACATCTGAACCATTGTTCTATTCATTTGCATATATTAATAAATTCAAAACTTAAAACAACATACACTGCTGATTGTTCTTCTAGGTTAATTACAACATGCTCTCCATGTGGAGCCAAATTGAAAGCAGTTAAATGTTCAAAGCTTTCCATCAGTGAATTTGTTTTTTCTTAAATTAATAACATTAGTGTCTATGGCCTGGATCACTGCAAAACACTCATCTCATCTCCAGGGAATAACCTGCATTTAGTACCTTTTTTTTCCCAAAACAGATTGTAGATCACCTTTCATGTCCCATGTAAAACTCAAGACTGATTCAAAATGCAAGCAGAATCATTTTACAATAAAAAGACACAAGAAGTTTCTATAAATATGTAAAAATAAAAACATTAGTTGGAAGTTTATCTGTGTCCCATACAGGTGAGGAATTGAAAGATGTTGGAATTCAAAGAAACCAGAGTGTACAAATCACCAATAATTAGCATGCAGATACAGCGAGCAATTAGAACGAAAAGAGTGAAAGAACATTTACGTTTAAAAATAGAGATAGCTTTCTTCCAGTATATAAGGGTGAATCAGCCTGGTGTCCCTAACTAAAGAAGTTTATCACTGCAATAGGGGGTGTCCAAGGAAGGTTCATCATACTAATTGTTGGGATGGTGGGTTTGCTTTATAACAAGAGATTAAGCCGACTAGGTCTACACTCTAAAGTTCAGAAGAAAGAAAGGTACAGGTTTCCCCCGCCATCTGAAGGTACAGTGTTCCCATGAAACGGTTCGTAAGCCGAAATGTCGTAAAGCAAAGAAGAAATTACCATTTATTTATATGGGAAAATTTTGTGAGCGTTCGCAGACCCAAAAATAACCTACCAAATCATGCCAAATATCACATAAAACCTAAAATAACAGTAACATATAGTAAAAGCAGGAATGATATGATAAATACACAGCCTATATAAAGTAGAAATACTTTTCCACAGTCATTACTGAACTGGTCTCCGGAGCGAAAATCTCACGCAAGCGCCGTCGGCAGAAAATCTTACGCAAGAGCTGCTGGCAAAAACATGCGCAAGCGCTCTCCGGTAACCTTTAAGCTATGAAGCTGCCAAATCATACCAAATAACACGTAAAAATACACAGCCGATATAAAGTAGAAATAATGTATGTACAGTGTAGTATCACTTATGGGAATTGGGACAGCGCCGAGCACACTGATGATGGTGTGTTAGACGGAGTCATCGGAGTTTGGGTGGTGCAGTGGTGCAGTGCCCCCCCCCGGCCGCTGAGCGATACATTGCCGCAAAGAACGCAGGGGTCCAGCAGTAGCCAGGAGGCACACAGCACATCTTTAAGAAAAAAGCCAAAACAAACATGCTAATTAATTAGGTGCCGCCCGTAATTGTCGGCCCAGATCAGAGGCGATTTCCGATTGCGTCGTCTCTGATCTGGGCCGACAACTACGTGTCGGCTGCACCTAATTAATTAGCATGTTTATTTTGGCTTTTTTCTTAAAGATGTGCTGTGTGCCTCCCGGCTACCTTTGCATTCTCTGCGAATCGGTATCTGTCCGTGGCCTGGGGGTTGGGGTGGTGGGACACTGGGTGTCATCTCTTCGCCTGTTTCCATTAGAGCAGGCAGCTCATCTTCTTCTATCTCAGCCCGCCTCGATGTCGAAGGTCGAGGTTTGTCGTCTGCTGTGGCTGATGTGGAAGGCTTGCTTGACTGCTGAGCCTCGCGTATTTTTCTATCACACAGTTCTTTAATAAGGACTCAAACCATCCTGCAAATATCCCCTAAACCGACGTATCCTTTCAAAATTAAAGTCGTACTTTATCGTTACTCATTTGGTTTCGATTGTTATCCGTTTTTCTTCCAATTGCATCAGCTCTTCATCTGTCAGTTCTTGGTGATGGGATGCCAAAACCTCTTCAACATCATCTTTGTCAACTTCCACAAGCCAAACTCACGGTGTCCTTATTTCGTTCACCACGATCAAAACGCTTAATTATGTCTAGTTTTACCGTAAGTGTAACACCCTTACGAGCTCTTTCAGGCTTTTCCGATACCATAGAACTCATCTTGCAAACGGCTGCTCACAGGCTCGTGTTTAAGCAATGCCGGCGAGAATCCGGGGGAGAGCGGCTGCTCGGGGCGTGCTCTGCCTTTTATTGTGTGCTGATTTTTTATCGCGCGTTGAATTTTTTTCGTAACAGTGAAAACACCTTCTGAAAGCAAAAATAGGGTACTCATGTAGGTCTTTCGTAACAGTGAGGTTTCGTAAAGCAAACGTTCGAAAATCGGGGGACACCTGTACTGTATCAGGAGGGTGTTTCCATGAGAGGGAGGTCTAGAATCAGGTATTAGAATAAGAAATCAGTCACTCAGACTTGAGAGAAACAAAAACTTCTTCACCCAGAGGTTTGAATCTTTGTAGGTCTCCCAGAAAGAGACCTGTGGAGGTTTAGTTGCAAGTACATTCATAAATGAGATGGATAGATATTTAGATATTGTGAATCAAATGATATGGGGTTGGAGCAACATAGTGGCACTGAGATACAAGACCAGTTACTATCTTAATCAATGGCACAGTAGCACGAAGGGCAAAAAGCCTCCTACTGCATTTATTTCTTACATTCTGTTGACTGATTGCCATTTGAAATCTGCAGCAACCTTTTCAGATGCTGAATGTGTAATGAGCATTCATAGTTATTTACTTCTATCCCATACTTGTGGCAATTCCATAAATGTTCAAGACATCTTTAACTAATTTTTTGCTTTTCCTTAAAAAAATTAGATTGAAAGACTTAAAGACAATTTTTTTAAACATATTTGCCTTTCTGTTTATAATGTGATTACTACAGTTGAAATTAATGAACTACTTAATGAACTGCTGATTTCCAGCAGATACTATATTAAATGATAAGTTAGAAAATTTCAAAGTCCAACCTCTCATTGATATAAAGACAGGTAGTTGTAATATTAAGCCAGCCAACGTGCAGAATGAACTGCCATTCACCAATTCAGCCATGGTTGTTTTACCGTGTGTTCTCCCTTGGGGCATCATTTCAGTCATCTCAAGCTACAGAAACAGCTGCATGTATCATGATTGATTTGGAAACAACGTGCAATGGCAGCACAGTTTAAACTGTCCCCTGTGGGGCAGGGGGATGGGAAGGATGTCGTAACAAAAGCCAGGTGATTAGGCTCCAGCCACTCACCTTGGGTTTGGTTCAGAAAGTAAACACAGAACAAAAAAAAACAGTAGTGGTTACTACAAATCAGTGGAGTTCTTAATCTGACAAAAATCACACTGAGAAACTTACAATAGCAGATTTATTACAAACACAGCCAGTCATCTTCCAGCAGGCTCATTATACCTCAATATGACAGGCTCCTGTGGCAAACTGACTCCCCCCCTCCTCCCCCACCATCCCTTTAACTCCTACACTTAGCATGCAGCACATGCCAGAAAAGCTGAAACAGGGCCAATAAAAATGCTTGCAATCTCGGAAGGGTCAGTCACACTGATGCAGTTGTATGATTATGCTTTCTGCTTACTGTAGAGTAGGGCACTGAATTATATCAGATCTGTCAGGATTTGAAAGTACACGTTAAAGTTATTATAAATGACATTTGAAGCCGTAATGTTGACTATCCTTTGCAATCAACTTGTTTAATTTAGACATAACTATCAAATTAATTAGACAAGCTCGCTTATTTTTCTATCTTAATTCTAATAAAGAAGTAGCTACAATGAAGCTTTCCAGAAGGGTGGAGGGCCAGCAGCTTGCCATCAACCCTGCTCCATTTGAGTAAAGGAAGGATTACAATATACTGCACACTTTCATTTTGTTAATCATGCCAGGACATTACACAATAAATTGGTGTAAAGTATTACATATTATCTGCCCATCTACCTAAGAGTTACTTCAGTTATCCTAAATTTGACTGCCGAAATTCATTATCATTTAGCATATGATGCATGCAAATGATGAATCAACCAATGGGTTCATCACCTTTCAAGTGGTACAGCAGACAGATGACAGTCAAGCAAGACTGGGTCATCGCATAAACACTCCTCTCAATCCTTTAACTCCAACAAACTCCTCAATGGAGTGCAGTTAATGTACAGGATGAACCCGAAACTTTTCTACCTCCGCTGCAGAACCAAAGTCACTCCAACCTCAGTCGTTGAATTGCAGCATACAGGCAACACCTGTGTATCTGCAGACAAGGCTGTGCTCCAGGTCACTGTTGAGTCCTGGTTAAAACTGCTGTTTGATGAACTGCTGACTTCCAGCGGATACCATATTAAATGCTAGGTAAAAAATGACCAAAGTCCAACCTCTCATTAGTACAACGACAGGTAGTCGTAATATTCAGACAGCCTATATGCAGAATAATCTGCCAATCACCAATTCAGCCATGGCTGCTTTTACGGTGTGCTCTCCCTTGATACGTCATTTCAATCTGAGGGAGAATGGGCCTAATACTCAATGTATCAGAATCAGAAACAGGTTTATTATCACTGCCATACTGTATGTCATGAAATTTGTTGTTTTGTGGCAGGGACATAGAGCAAAACAAAAAGTTACTAGTAAGTTACCAAAAAAAACTAGTGCAAAAGGGGAATAGTGAAGTAGTGCTCACAGACCGTTCAGGAATCTGATTCCTAAATCACTGAGTGGAAGGGCAGGGTCCTCCACTATCCTGCTCTTACCACAATACCTCTTCTATTTCACCATTTCATGCTAAAAATAATGCTGATTTTACTTTTTATCAGAGATAAATCAGTTGCTCACTCCTACACCGGTACCCACGGGTAAATGATTTCAGTGAAACTCAATATTTTAACATGTTGCTATCAGGTCCGTTCCATAAGCCAATGAACAAAGGGGGATAAACAGCCTAATCAGGTACAATTTGTGGTCCAGAGTGAATACTTGGCTAAATCTTACGATTTCATCCAGGCATCTGTGTGAAACAGATCTTGTCTAGATGCCTGGCTAGAATGACAGTCCCTGATCTTCCATGTTCCTCCTTACCTGGTCCAAATACAAGCAAAAATAGCCCAAAGCATCCTAGAGTGTGGCTGAGTGGCAACATTATCTCCAACAGCACAATAAGGAGGCCCAAAAGCTTCTGCTCAGAAACACTTCAGAACTATTAAACCTGAAGTAAATAATTTAAATAATAATGTTTGTTCAAATAATGAATAATAACATAAAAGGACCTGGAAATAATTATAAAAATTCAAAATAAGTTTGTTTAAAAATGGAACTTACCTTCCCCTTTTGTCTCTTAATCCAAACCTACACAGCCCATTGAAAATCACTGTGCCCAGGGAACTGACAGACAATTCCCCAGTATATTGCTGCAGAATCTCACCAAGACCGGGGTCAGCCTTTCAAACTCAAATGGAGTTCTGAGTGCACAACGAACTGCCAGATTCTGCCTATAGAACCTGTCTGAAAGTCAAGACATTCATATCTCGACAGCAATAGCTTGGAAGTCCAGGACAAACTATTGCTTAGTGCAAAATGGCTGCAGTTCTGTTCAGAACCCCTGGCGGTGAGAACCAGCCCATGTTGTTTAAGATTCAGGCATTGAAAGTACTATGATTGTGTGTGTGACCTTATGAAAAATGCACATAAAGCAATAAATAGCCTATTAATGTTTAACCTTCCAAACGTGGAATGCCGAAAGAGAGTACAAGATAATCTTCAGACTGGGTTGAAAACTCGGCTCTGCAGCTTGACGACAAGTAGTGTTCATGGGTCATTTAATAAATATTGGAATAAGAATATTTTATAAAGTGCTGAAACAAAGAATGAAATAAAAGAAAATCAGATTATCATTTTTGAATCTGTTCTGAGCACAGGCAAATTGATCTGGATAGCTAACATTGCACTACTGTCTAAAAGGGGTGAAAGTACAAATAGGCCAATTACCTATTTTGAAAATTCTGAAGGGCATTTTCAAATATCAAACAGCTCAGAATGATCAAAAATGGTAAGCATAGGTTTGTCAAATGAGTGTTGTGTTTGACTGAAATGAATGAATTTTTGAGAAAGCAAAGCGTATCAATGAGGGTAGAATACTTGATGTTGGCCACATGAACTTCAGCAAGACCTTTAACAAGTTCTACCTGTGACCCAGGAGGAAGTGACAGTTTGATCTGACGTTTGGCTCAGATCAGAAGACAAAAGGCGATGGTCATCAGGTGTTTGATGACTGAAAGACTACTTGCATTGAAATGCAGCAATGATTCATACCAAGATGAAGGGATCATAATTTTTAAAATACAGACATTTGAAGTTAATGGCTGATGGTTTATTAAGTTTTAAACTGTAGAAGAACATCAGGGTAGAAGGAAGTGACAAATGGAGTTTGAACCACTATAATGTGAAGTAGCATGATTTGACAAGCCAAATAAGACAAAGGAATACACAAAAAAGCTGGGACACCCAGATGGGCAGGAGAATACAGGAACAATAAACCATTCACAGAAGATAACATAACAAGTGCTTCATTTGTTGGGTGCAATAGAGAGCAATATTCTCAGCCTTGCAAGAGGAGAAACTCACCCCTCATCTCCATCAAGCACAGCTTTCTTTATATGTTGACTCCCTCATTTCAATGAAACTCCTCTGCAATTCCTCCAATGTATGCACATCTTTCCTTAAATACAGAGGCCAAAATATTTTTTCAGTGTTTCAGGAGCAGTTCCACAGCAGTTGGAAAATTCCCTTACAGTTTCCCTACTTTTATACACCATACCCATTACAAAAATGGGCAGCACCCGATTAGATTTCCTAAATACTTTCCTAAGTACTCACAGTACTTGCACACTAATACTTTGCATTTCATTTACTCGGGCACCACTTCTCTTTGTACCACAGCATTTTATTGTTTCACTTAATTTAAGCAATAATTTGATTTTTTTTATTCTTTCAATTGAAATGGACCACCTCACATTTTACTCTATCAGCCAAATTCTTGACTATTCTTTTAAGTTCATCTTTTTGCTAACTCTTCGTGTACTCCTCAGAACATGCAAGCCCACCTATTTTTATACCATCATAAAATGTGGCTGCAGTACACTCAGTCCTTTCATCCAAGTCATCAATGTGTAGATTATAAATAGTTGAGACCCGAGGAATGAACTCTGTGGCATCCCACTAGTTACAGACTGCTGATCTCTTTATCTACACTCTTTTCCTTGTAGTAGCCCTTCACTTGGCACCTCTTCAAATGTTTTCTGGAAATTCAAAAACACCTACTTGTTCAAAAGTGAAGTAAATTTATTATCACCATATACAACCCTAAGATTCATTTTCTTGTGGGCATACTCAATAAATCCTTAATAGAATAATAATCATTACAGAATCAATGAAAGACTGAACCAATTTGGACATTCAACCAGTGTGCAAAAGACAACAAGCTGTACAAATCCGAAAAAGAAAGAAATAATAATAATAAATAAACAATGAATATGGAGAACACGAGATGAAGAGTCCTTGAAAGTGAGTCCATAGGTGGTGGGAACATTTCTGGGGATAGGGGAAAGTGAAGTTCAGTGAAGCTATCCCATTTGGTTCAAGAGCCCAATGGTTGAGTGGTTGAGGGGTAACATCTGTTCCTGAACCTGGTGGTACGAGTCTTAAGGCTCCTGTACTTTTTTCTGATGGCAGCAGCAAGAAGAGAGCTGACCTGGATGGTGGGGCCCTTATACAAGCACTATTTGTTACATCCTTAAAGAATTCTTGCAAACATCGTAAATTATGTCATTTTCATAAAATAATGTTGACTCTGCTTAATTGCTTAATGATTTCTTGAATGTCCAGCTATTATCTCCTTAATCTCCATGAATGGTGTTTGATCTGTATGAATAGCATTTGATCTATATAAATGGTATGCTAGATAAAATTTTCACCAGTACCTTAGAACACGTGACAATAATAAACTAATTTATCAATTTCATAATGGATTCCTGCATTTTCCCAATGACAGATGTTAAGTCAACTGGAAAACTGCTATTATAGGGTGCACGATGGTGTTACATTTGTGGTCATGGCAGATTGCAACCAAAGCATCGACTTTGTCTGCAGCCACTTCCTTTAAAATACAAGAAAGAGCAGGACATTAAGTTGTGGAAGTGATTGGACTGGAGAGGGTAAAAACATAGAAAACCTACAGCACAATACAGGCCCTTCGGCCCTTAAAGCTGTGCCAAACATGTCTCTACCTTAGAACTAGCTACGCTTTTCCCATAGCCCTCAATTTTTCTGAGGTCCATGTAGCCATCCAGGAATCTCTTAAAAAGATCCTATTGTTTCCACTTCTACCACCACTGCCGGCAGCCCACTCCACACACTCACCACTCCAAGTGTAAAAAAACTTACCCCTGACATCTCCTCTCTACCTACTTCCAAGCACCTTAAAACTGTGCCCTCTCGTGTTAGCCACTTCAGCCCTGGGAAAAAGCCTCTGACTATCCACACTATCCACATGCCTCTCATCATCTTACCCACCTCTATCAGGTCACCTCTCATCTTCTGTCGCTCTGAGGAGAAAAGGCCGAGTTCACTCAACCTATTCTCATAAGGCATGCTCCCCAATCCAGGCAACATCCTTGTAAATCTTTGTACAAAACACAGTGGAAAGTTATGAGTGGAATGATTTGTTTTCTTTGGAGAGATTTAATCATAATACATAATGTTATAAAGAAGTTTAGATAAAATAAGATAGGCATACTTTTTGGTAAAGAGGTCAATAAACAAGGATATTGCTTTGAAGTACTGGGTAAAAGGTTTAGAAGTTAGTTTAAGAGAATTTTTTTTTTCTCTTGGTCAGAATATGGAACTCAATGTTAAAACAGCCAATACATTTCCAAGTATGCACACATGCCCTATATAAGGTTGTGAACCAAGGGCTGGAAGTGAGATTACATTGCATAGCTCCCCTTTGGCAAGAAGTCATGGATGGGGATCCAGTTATTGCTGGAGATACAGTGGCAAGAAGAAACAACAAATCAGCAGCAGTTCAAAGGACTGGTCTTTGAATAGAAGGACGTCCCTTTAGAACAGAGATGAGGAAGAATATATTTAGCGCTGAGGGTGGTGAATCTGTGGAACTTATTGCCACAGATGGCTGTGGAGGCCAAGTCATTAGGTATATTTGAAGCAAAGACAGATAGTTCTTGATTGGTAAGGACATGAAAGATTACAGTGAGAAGGCAAGAGAATGGGGCTGAGAAGGGAAAAAAAAACAGCCATGATCGATAGTGGAGCAGAGTTGATGGGTCAAGTGGCCTAATTCTGCCCCAATGTCTTATGGTCTTGGCTGTTTCAGGCAGCACAGAAAAAAAAATGTATGCATCAGGCTGCTAGAGCTCCCTCCATTCTTTCCACACATTTTCTGTTCGCTAGCTCACGGATCTTCAGGAGGCTGTTGAGCAGCTCCTTTTCATTTAAGACAAGGCAGAGCTTCCAAACCAGAATGCCCAGTTCCTGGTTATACTCATTGAATTATCGAAGTATACAGCATAAACATGAGCCATGTGACTCATACATTGTAAACCTTTATGCCCACTGACATGAAACCTATTAACCCTGACTAGGTCCATAGCACCTCATAGTATCAGGTGCTAATTATAGTAGTCATTAATTGTCTGCCGGGTGCTATCTGAAGAGGCACTTTCTTCATTGGTTCCTTGTGACCTCCAATGTGGATTGTATTGTAGCAATATTTCTGTCACCACCATTGATTTGGGGGTGAGGCTGATGGCTACAATAGAGATTATTAGGCAGTGGTCAATGAAACAGTTATGGTGAAAGTGACGTGAACAAAATAATAGCCTCTCACTCTGAGTGAGGCATTTCCAATCGGGAAAAGGGGATGAATTGAAGAGGAGGCTGATCCTTCCTCTGCTGACATGTCTCCCCTGCTCGGATACCTACAGTAGCTCTCCTATAGTCTGTCATAGTGCTTTACACTACCCCCACCCCCCAAACCAACTATACTCCTCACTCCACCCATAGCCACTGGCATCAGGTGCCTTACACTCTGAAGTAACTCATCACTTGTTATTCAAAGACAAACATTGTGGTTGTTCTCACAGATGAAATGCAAGGGAGAGAACAGGAGGAAAGGAACTGGATACAAGAACAAGGACTATGCTGAGGGTGTAGCGAACAACTGCTGTGAATGCTGTGGAAAGGTCAAGGGTGTTAATTGAACAGCAAAAGTTAGAAAAAGAAATGAAAGACACTGACCAATGCATCTTAGTGATAAATTATTAATAAAATGATGGTTTATCAATGAAACAACTTCCTTTTTTTTACACAGATCTGAGTGCGATTAATTGCTTGAATTTGACAAAATCCTTATGAACACCTTGTGTTATAGTCCAATTATTAGCAAAATTCACTGACCACCCATTACGTACAACAGTTAATGTATAGGAGGTTAACTTATTGTATGATAACCCAATCTTGAACCCAATAAAACCAAAAGATATTTTTTAAAGACAGTTTTGTTAAAGTCAATTAAACAATGAGAAGCATGGTTGATATTATTTAAGTTGAGAACTTCATTCATAAAGCAACTGTTATGTAAAATAAAATGTTTTCCTTCACTCTTTATTAGAATTACCTTAATCTCATAAACATGCTTCAAACAACAGTGATTAAGTTCAGCCAAATTAAAATTTGATTTACTCCATTAAGTGGTTTTCTCTTTTTTTTTCCCTTACACAATAAATCTACAAACATGTTGTATAAAACAGATAATTTTAGCTGGATGACATTCTTGCCCCAAGTGCCAGTTCATTATGTAAACAATGAGGTTTTAGAATGACAAAACATAATTGGAATAAGTGGAATGCTGTCATTCTTAATGAGGTATTTTAGATTCAATTTACAACATACATTAGATATTTATTAATGATGACAAAATTTTTAATACTGGCCCAAAAGAAGCAACTGTTTTCGTCCCCTTTTAAAAAAACCACTCGTGATCGACTCTTCCTATCAAGTGGGAGATGGAGATTTGGTGAGTCATGATGTACAAGAGCAATAGCTTTGGCCTGAGTCTGCAGGCCAAATGCTGGAGTAGGTTTATTGCTCAACTTAAAAGGACAGCACATAATTTCAGAGAAAACAAGACCATAAATATGATGACTAGCTCCTTGTTTTCTTATATCTAATCAACTATCAGAGAAGCAGGGTCTAAGCTTCCATGTCCACTCTAGTGAAAGATCATCCAGTTATTGTCCACTACTTATAGCAACTGTTCCCACTGACAACGGTAGTCACGCCAAAGGCTAATGATTCATATGTGCATAAGGAAATTCTCCAAAAGCCCTGGAAAAATGGTATAACTTTTCCCCTGCACAAAGTTATTCTAGTGCTTATTTCTGTGATTTGGAATTTCTAGCCAGTTCAGTTTAAGTGGTTGAGTAACATTACATTAAATGATTTGTCCTAATAGGATATGGATGTCATATGCAAAATTGCTTTGTACTCTGCCAACAATACCGGTAAACATTAGATAAATTACTTCCATTATATTTCTCACAAATAGAAAATCTGCTGAAAATATACTCTATGCTTCCATAGCAATGTCAAGCCAGTACTGGCATAATTGTCAGAAGAGCATCCATCAAATTTAGAGGAGAAAAGAGAAACAAAGAATGGAGAATGGTGTCTCTTACATCAGAATGCTGTTCATCGACTTCAGTTCTGCATTCAATACATTCAAACTGTCCTTGTAGGTCTCAAACACCACCCTCTGTAACTGGACGTTCAACTTCTTGATGAGGAAACATTAAACAAACCATGTTGTCTATCACTATCTCTAGCTCTATCAAGCTGAGTACTGGCATCCCCCAGGGCTGCGTATTCAGCCGCTCCTGTTCAGACTGCAGACGACAACTGTAATGCTAGATCCAAATCTAACCACATCATTAAGTTTGTCGATGACACAACAGTTGGCCACATCAGCAATGAGCCGGCATACTGAGAGAAGGTAAAGAGGCTTGTGGACTGGCGCAAACTCAACGCAAACAAGACTAAAGAGATGATTGTAGACTTTAGGAAGATGCAAGCTGACCAGTCCCCCTACTGCACATCAATGGGTCCTCCATGGAGAGAGTCAGGAGCACCAAGTTTCTTGGACTGCACGTGATGCATTACCTCTGCTGCTTCTTAAGTCAAGAAAGATCCTCCCTGATGGGAGCAATCAGAAGATTGCATGCTCTGAATGGTGGCAGTCCTCATTGATGGATGTTGCCCTCTTGGAGATGTCCTTGACGATAAGGAGGGTCGTACTTGCGATGGGGCTGGCTGAGTATATAACACTCAGCAGTCTTTTTCGATTCTGTGCATTGAAGCCTCCAAACCAGGCGGTGATTCAACTAGTCAGAATGCTCTCTGCCATACATTGAAGAAATTGACAAGTGTCGTTGGTGACATTGCAAATCGCCAAAAACTCATGAAGTAGAGCTACTGTTGTGCCTTCTTTGTAATTTCACAGCAGTTGTAGTGATATTAAACCGGATTCTGATTCCACTTTCATTAGTATGTTCAGCCCAGGACAGATCCTCCAAGATGTTGACACCCATGCCTCTCAAATGTATGCCATCGTTCTCATTTCCCAATACTGAAAAATTACTCACGTTGAGTTTAATGTAAGACACATTTTCTTATCAACGCTTGTGTTACGCTGTCATTCTGAATTATTAATTATATTAAAATTGATTGTGAGTATATCTCAGTTTCTTCTACCATTACAACCTTGTCAAAAATACATTCCTTTTAAATATTGCAATAAACACTAGTTTCAGAACCAAATGAACAGAGCAAGGCAACTCAATCGTTTGATCATTATGATGCACCCAGTGGTAGTTTCCAAATAGTTAGCTTTCACTGAATATCTTTGATATCACCAGTTCAAAAACATCTGTGGCTAATTTACTCAAAGCTATTTCAATGTGCGATATCAAAGTTAAATTTCATCATGCATGCTGAGAAACTACTGGATTTCTGAAAAGTACTGGTATGGTACTTGATCTGAATTCTTAATCATCCCTAAGTGGAAGAGTAGGAAGAAATATACAAAAGAAAATGTAGCTTACCTTCAATAGTCTCATATTCCCGCCATGCTGTTCTAATTAGAGATCTTCCTGTTATCGACAGCTGTTGACAGCTGTTCAGTAAAAGGTGTTGGCTCATTTGGACTGTTCTATGTGATAACCCTCACAACAACTCCACTGACAGTATGTTCTCAAGCAGGACCAGCTTTACTATTATTGTAAGGTACCCAATGTTGAGCCTCTATGAAAAACAATATATTTATTTATCCCAGACAAGAAAGATGTGAAATGAAAATTCATTCTGAATCTTGTATTGCAGCCCTTGCTTTTTACTTTAATTACATTATCAAAAAATTGCCTGTGTATTTTCAGTTTGTCATATAATTTATGGGATTAGTGGTGCATTTGCAGTAAATGTTAGAGCAGCTCTTCTGAAGTTGAAAAGTGAGCTGTTAACTTTCTTCAATCCATAACCATATCATGGACTATATATCTGTTTGCAATGATCGTTAATATTTCATGGCATCAGCACTCAGTGGTTTTCAGTCACCTCTATGACAAGGCCAAATAAGGGATTATCCAATTTTGGGATGGTAACATATCACATTGACTTTAAAAAGGCAATCAAAGAACAAATAAAAACAGCAGATGCCAGAAATCTGAAGTAAAAGAGGGAAATGATGGAAAACACTGAATTGCCACCCTTTCATTCTTACACTTAATAGAATTTGTAGCTATAAGATAACATAATTATTAACTCCTTTGCATAAACACAAGGAAAAATCATAAACTATTTATTTGCCTCTTGTCATTTTTGCTAGAATTATGAAATTTGAGAAGCCTGTGGAATATCAAGTAAAGGAGATCAGGGCCACCAATAATGGGTGATTGCCTTGCTATGTTTGGAACAGCTCTGGTATGAGTGACAGGAGGAAGAATGGTCCCATAGGAATGGCCAGTCAGAAAGCAGGTCAGGCAGAATCTATGATATGAAACTCCATGACAGTCATTCCACTAATAAGCTGTAAAATGGAAGGACGCTATCAAAGCACTGCAAGGTTCAAGAAAAAAGAATAACCCAACAGTGCTTGAGATAGGATATAAAGAATTTGTTTCTAATCATGCATTTCTTTGTAGCAGCTTCCGAGATTGTAGATACTTGAATACTCGTAATCAATTAAATCAGATCATGGGGTTCATGTCTTGAGACCAAGTCAGGGAAGATTGGGCAGTTGGAAATGAGGCAACTGAATGAACAGATAGCAATGATGTTCATTCATTCAGATGATTCTTCATCCCATCATTTGTACCAGAGCCTGTTCCAACATTACAGCAAGACAACTACCTATTATTGGTTGCCCTTATCTCCTTATTCCACAAACTCCCCAAGTTCCATAGTTTCAAGAAAAACAGGCACAAGGTGGAGTTTATGATGTTCTTCATGCTTATGCCCAGGAAAAATGAAGTTAACAATTATGTGATAGCTACAAATTCTAACAAAGATAGAAAGGATCATAAATTCGTATTATAATCTTTTATGCACATGTTTCTATAATCAAGCAATTATTCTCTAGTGACTGGATTGAAACATCAGATCCCTGGCATGGACAATCTCTTTCATGTACCTATGATTTTCATGCATCTGTTGCATTCACTTTTGATTTTGTTTTAGTAATCATACTGAATTTGGGAACAAGTTTCCCCACATTCAAATTTCATGACATACAGCTTGTCAGTGGTAATGAACTGGATTCCGATTCTGATTCTGGGAAAAATGAAGCAAAGACACAGAAGTTCATTTTTTGTCTTTGCATACAATAAATTAAGGATATAAAGCCAAAGGTGTCATTATATCTGATATTCACTGATTGCTAAGGTAATTAATACCTCTCTGTATTTTTGTATTGGTTACCACATATAATGCTTTGGCAGTTCTGACAGAAACATTTTCCAGCTGACAGTTTTTGAGTTCCCTTTGTACTTAAGACACCAGCAGGATCGTTGTGTTTGATACATACAAAACTGAAATTATAACAATGTATTATATGCACAAGCATAACAATGTGAAAGGTGTCTGCAGACAAGCCACCATGCTAAATAGCGAAGAAAAGTTGGCTACTGGAATTGTATTTAGCTCACCCAGAAATAATGAAAAACATTCCTCTGGATTTAAGTCTTTTATTGACAGATTTTGTGCTTCCAATTTTTAGTGTAAATAGTAAGACCACACCTCATTACTCGGTGTTGGTTAGGTAGGAGAGGTAGTAGATAAAATGATCTAATCCTGTCCTGTTTGTCATGCACATTCCAGAAATCAGCAACCAGCAATTTTTATCTGATATCTTTCCATTTCCCTTGCACAGGAGTCGCAAGATTAATTGTATTAATACTTTTAACGTGGTATCTTAGGTAAAGTGATCCAATACAGATCAGGAATAGCAGAGAGTTACCAGAGTATGTAACATAAAAATTTCAGAATACTTTTAGAACTGCAAGTTAAAAAGGACATCAAGAGTAATTGAGTGAGTGAGGCCTCCGTTAGTCAGGGTCGATCACGGATTTTGCATCCTGGCTGTCTAGATACGCAAGCCTGGGCAGTACCATATGGACAGCAAGCTGTTGCCCATATAGCAAGTTCCTCCCATCTGACTGACTCAAAGAGAAATTACCTATTAGATATTAAGGTATTTTATAAATAACTCAATAGAAAATCATGTCAGCAGACTGGCCCTTACACAGAAGTCTTTCAAATATGAAATATGTTATTGATTTGCTAATGAGATGATATTAAGTAAACAACAAGTAATCTAAATGTTATCTCATTGGTTTGTTTTCCTTTTACATTTTAACTTGGATAGAATCGTTTTGCTTAATTTTTGGCAACCAGTAACACTTACAGATCCTACCTTACTGGGTGAAGCACAGCCTTTCCTGGTCTTAATCTAATTTAGACCCAACTTTACTTCTGATTAACGATCAGAGTAATCACTACTCACCCTTCTAATCCTTGTTCTAATTACATTAAATCTATGCACCTGGTAGGAAACAAGCACTCTTTATTTACCTTATTAAAGCTGTTCATAATACTCTATACCTCAGTTAGTCTCTTTTCAGCCTTTTCTGTTCCAGAGAAAACAATCCCAGTCTTTCCCATCTTTCATCATAACCTGATATTTTCCAGCACCAGCAATTTCCCCACACCCCCTCGAACACAAATACACTTTTTTTCTCTTTCTCGTTCCACAGAGTGTTCATGTTGTGGTCTAACCTAACCAGGGTTGTAGGTTTCAGTTCAATCTCCCTGAATTTACATTCTATGCCTTTGAGAAAATGTAGGAAAACACCCCATATTGACTTGCCCTGCTTCCTTAAAGAATCAGAGGCTATGTAGTCAGAGGTTCTCTTGTTTATCCAACTTTCCATTTTTTGAGTATTCCTTCACCTCCTCTGGCCTCTCTAAATGCATTAATTCACTCTTCACTGGCTTAAATTCCATTCACCATTTCTGTCAAATGGCCAGACCATCTTCGATCTGAAGCCTTCACTATCAGGGTAAAACAAATATCAGTTTTTGTATATCTGTAAATATGCTCATCAAGCCCTTGAGATTTATGACTAAGTTGTATACAAAAAGGTGGCACCGTGAGTCTCACCGGCAAACAGCCTTCCTTTGCAAAACTGCCATCAAACAATTCTCTATGCTATTGGACACTGAACTAATCTTTCATACAGTTGCTAATTTCCCCCAGTATTCTTAAGAACATTCTTGCATGGAATATAATTCTTTGACCTACCTGCCACATGGGACTTTATTATAAGGCTTTGCTAAAATGCACAAATAATCCGTATCAACTCTCCTCAAAAAAGTTAGACAAAATTCTCATTTAATAAGTTAATGCCAACCATTCATTATATATCTGTCTTTCTAATGAAGACGTACTGCTTCTCAGAATTAATTTCAATAACTTGTTGATTGCAGATATTAAAATGGTTTACAATTTACTGTTTTTGCCCTTCGGAACAATAGTACGATATTAACTATCCTCCAATCTTATGCCAGGGAGATTGCAAGTGATGGACAGAGCTTCTACAATTCTCTGCATTGCTTCTTTTAACAGTCAGGATTATAATTAACCTGGTCCTGGTGAGGTATCCATTTAATTAGTTAAACTCTTCATTCCTTCCTCTTTTATTATGTAGTATTCTACACTTTTCCAACTGTGACACTGGTATTGTTTCTTCCTTTTAGGAAGCATAATACTTCCTCCTCTTCTTGACTCTCTGCAATATTAAGCACTCTGTTTCCTGACATAAGCTTGCCATATTTGCCACCTTACACTCTATGCACCTGGTTATCCAGGGCTGTGGATATCTACATTTATTCGGAGGTTGATCTACCTTTGAGTAGTTACTTTGGCTCCACTTTTGCCAAATTAGTTTTCATCTTCATTTTAGAACTTTTATTCCTATTGTGTCTCTGTGATAAAGTTTAAGGGAAAGGGGGATTCTCAAGATTCCTGTAAACAATGGATTCAGTACTGACTATGTCTGTGACTGCAGTGTGTTTGAATAATGTCTCACAGCTGCCTTCTTTGGAGCAACATAATTAAAGTTTGCCCAGATCCACATCAGATGTCTCTGGGCTTTTCACACCTTTTGACAAAAAGCAGTACCTGATGGAAATTAGACAGAACATTATTTTCTTAATTAAAGCATAAATTTGACATATATTCTTATCTTTGTAATTAAGTTGTGGCTCCAACAAACCAGGTAGGACATTCTTTTCTTTAATTAAGGTGGCTGGAGTGTCTAACAAATTGATTGTACTTTTGTATCAATAGTCCATTGACTTGGCTGGAATAGTTATCAAACTGATTGTTCTCTGTATCAATAGTCCATTGACTTGACCGGAATGGTTATCAAACTGATTTTGTTCTTTTGTATCAGTGGTCTTATAACTTCTGACAATTCTGACATCGGGCAGTGAACTTGTAGAACCGCCGCGGAGATGAGAAAGGACCTCTCCCTGATGTCGGGTCCAAGTTCACTCGCCGGCTGAGCTCGAAGAAATAAACGGGTGAAAAGTTAAGTAACGATCTTTTTGTGCTGTCGTTATTTGATCTCGCAAAGTTACGTTTACATCTGAACTTTTCGTAATTAAGCACAATCCAAAGAAAAATCTCTATTACTGGTGCTCCTTTCACCTGCATTTCCTAAAACTTGCTACGTAGCACCCAAAAAGACACTTATGCAAGCAGATTCAGAATTCTACAATCTCGTACACTGACTGCATCCCAGTTAACGTTAGGTTAAATGAATTTTCCCAACTTTATTGATCTAGTGCTTCTGAACTTCAGAAATTCACTACAAATTTAATTGTCTACTTTCCACAGGCTATTTGGCGGTCTTTAGTAAATGGCAATTTGTTTGATTGCCCTTTGACGTTCTTTAATCCAATTCACATCACCTCCTTTGATGACCTTGGAACAGACAAAGCTGAAGATGGGACCTGCCAGAGCGATGCAAAAATTATGAACGAAGCAGAAAGTTTAGATAGTGAGACATTTTCCATAGGTCAGTGGTCCCCAACCACCGAGCCGCGAGAAAACGATATGAGTCAGCTGCACCTTTCCTCATTCCCTATCACGCACTGTTGAACTTGAACATATGGTTGCCAACTGTCCTGTATTTGTCGGGACATCACATATATTGGGCTGAATTGGTTTGTCCCATACAGGACGGCCCTTGTCCCGTATTTCCCCTGCTTAGGTACAGCGTTCCTATGAAACCGTTCAAAAGCAGAAATGGCATAAGGCGAAGAAGCAATTACCATTCATTTATATGTAAAAATTTTTTGAGCATTCCCATACCAAAAAATAACCTACCAAATCATACCAAATAACACATAAAACCTAAAATACCACTAACATATAGTAAAAGCAGGAATGATATGACAAATACACAGCCTATATAAAGTAGAAATAATGTATGTACAGTGTAGTTTCACTTAGCAGAATCGGGACGATTAAACCAAAACCGATTTGTAGAAAAAAAAAATCAGCACATACACACATGCGCACATCACATATGCTCACGTCACGCATGTGCACACAGGTGCCCGCGCAAGGCTTCATGGTCATGGTAGTCTTTCTCGGGGTAAACACAAGTGTCCCGTATTTGACTGCTACTTTTGTCCCTTATTTGGGAGTGAGAAAATTGGCAACCCTAACTGTAAAAGACATGTTGAGGTGAGGTTAATCCTACTTGAACACCCCCCGCCCCCACCGGTCGGGCGGTCCGCAAGAATATTGTCAATATTAAACAGGTCCGCAGTGCAAAAAAGGTTAGGGACCCCTGCCATAGGTAACTACACCCATATAGTATAGGTTTAAGATAAGGGGTAGGAAATTACAGAGGGGAATCAGAGGAGAATTTTTTTTCATCCAGATGGTGGTTAGAATATCCTAAGGGTGAAAGAGGCAGAGACTCCTAGAGCATCTAATAAATAGCAAGTGAGCACCAACTTGCCAAGGTATAAAAGGCTACTGAGCAAGTACTAGTGAATGGGAATATAAAGTTGGTGCTTGATGTTTAGAATGGGCATGATGGGCCAAATGTTTTTTTCTCATAGTGCTAGCCTCTAAAACTATATCATGTCTTTCTGCAGCTCTAATTTTATTTTTAACCAAATTTTCTCTTATACCAAGTTTACCACCCCACACACATTTTTATCTCCTTCTCTACTTCATCTGACAATTATAACCAGTAGCATCAATAGCTAATGTCATTTTCAAAATAATAAACTTTCAATTGATTACCTGCCTTATTAACAATACTCCTTGTATTTAGGTAACTCCTCTTCTTGGGCAATTCCTGTGAGTGAAGATGACTTCCAGTCTGGCTTTGAGTTTTGTGGTGACTGATGTGGAAAACAAGGTCTTATCCACACATGGGGTAAGGGTTGCCTGACGGCAAGTGGATGGATAGCTTGCTAGATGCTGTAATCCATCCAGAGATTACAGACTTTGTGTCACTTCAATGCATGGAAAGCAGGTTTTCAATTCCAACCAAAAAAAAATGCAGATGGACTGCAGGGCTATCATTCACACTTCAGAACTCTTACCTCAAGCTCCTTCACATTGACAACACTTCCACCATCTGTGATCATCCTGATGATGGAAAGCATCATGGTTTCCTGAACTGCTTGTGGTGTTCATTCCATGGTTCTTAGAATGCCCTGCAATACATCTGTTCATTGGATCAACTCTCTAAATAGAAAAACATTCAGCAGCAATCCAGAAGCCAGCACCTCCCCTTATGCTGATGTCAACCAAAATAAATCAGCCTTCCTGTGTTGCCACACCTTATTTTTTCTAAATTTGAGCAAATCATACATTAAGATCAGAACAAGGCATCCGAGTGCTTCAAACTACCAGAAGCAGGATCTCAACAACCCTCCCATCCAACCCCTGTGCTTATTCTCTTTGGGGCGAACTAATATGGACTAGGTGATCCCCTATTATCATTTTTACTTTTTTAGGGATGAGGATTTACAGCCTAATTGGCACGCAGATGGATAATGACTGCAGTAGCAGGCCCTGGTCATGGCTGTGGTAGAGGTGCTGTATAGAGAATATTAAGCTCTAAGAGGATAGCAATTAACAAAAGTGGAATTCTCAAATGGAAAAAGGGAAACGTGAAAACTCAAACCCAAACTACTGTTATCCTGTGATTATTTAAATACTAATAGCTGAACTATTAAGATTTTTATTTATTTAATGAGATACAGCGTGGAATAGGCTCTTCCAGCCCTTTGAACTGTGTTGCCCAGCAACACATGATTCAACCCGTACCTAGTTATGGGGCATTTACGATGACCAATTAACCTACTAACCGGTTTGCTTTTGGAATGTGGGAGGAAACCGGAGCACCCGGAGAAAGTCTATGCACTCAGCGAGGAGGACGTACTGACTCCTTACAGATGATATTGGAATTGAACTCTAAACTCCAATGCCCCAATGTAATAGTGTCACACTAACCACTACTCAATGAGCATATATAAATGAGAAAAATAAGCCCTGAAAAATGTTAGATATATTCCTGAACCACAGTGCTTAATCAACAGAAGCAACTTTTGTCTTTGCTTTGCAGGAGTTATTTGTTCTTCATAAAGTGCAGCTTTTCATGTGCGAACAAATACTTAGCTTGGCTTTGAGGCATGCAACACCCTACAATTTCAAATAAATGTGAAAGTGTGAAGGTGTAAATGAGGAAACAGATAATAATTCACATCAAAGGGCTCAACATCAAATAACCCATTTTGAAGTTTCACAGCATTCAATTTACAATGTGAAAGATGATTTTGCAGATTCCACAAGCTGTTCCATTCAATAATCAATGCTATAATTTCCTTGCCTATTTTTCACAGTAATTTTTTTTACAGTGGGTTTTGTTACTCCAATCTAAAGCTCAGGAGAAGGATGTGTTCACAGAAATAAAATTTGGTCTTTTTCACAATTACTAATACACATTTTCACAAACTCTATCTGTGATTCTATCATGAAAATAGGAAAGGCAGTTTTAGCGATATATATGCAGGAAGCTATTAAAAATATCATTCCTTCTTCATAACAACTAAACAACTAGTGTTGGCAAATCACATAAATCTAGCTTTCTAATCTGACCAGCTCTATGTCCTAGTCCCTGGATGCCCACTGCATTGATTTACTTGTTAACTACTGCTGTCAGTTGTCAATTGGGTCTTTTTGATGGAACAATCTCACCACTCTTTTCTTGGCATGAAACTCTCAGATGAAATAATCAACATACTCAATCCGATGTCTCTAGGATTTCCAGGAAGTATATTCACACACTGGAATACGTTAGGCAATTTACGCCAAGCTAATGCTCATCATGTTGAAGAAGAAAATATTTGTTCCCTTCTGTCATCCATCTGGTCTGTGTTTTAACTGAGAACAGAATGGTCTGTTTCACACACCCTTTCCCCTTAACAATACTCATGTCTTTTGAGAACAATGAGATTGCAAAGGCTTACTCAAAACAATATGGTCCGGAACCAGCATCTGCAGATCTTGTGTTTATGGTTCAGAACAACACGCACAATGTGCCAGAGGAACTCAGCAAGTCAGGTAGTATCTATGGAGAGGAATAAACAGTTGACATTTTGGGTCAAAACCCTTCATTAGGACTGATGAAGGGGCTCAGCCTGAACCATTGCCTACTTATCCCCTTCCATAAATAATGCTAGACTTGCTGAGTTCCTCTAGCATTTTGTGTGTGTTGATCAATATTTTCAGCATCTGCAGAATCTCTTGCAAGTATGATCCAGAGAATGTTGTGCACCCAAACCAGTATATTAGAAAGGCATTTGAGTGTAGCACTGGGGCCACTGGTGAAATTAAATATTAAAGAAAACAAGTAATGGGGCAAAATCCTCAATATGGTTGGAAGCTGAGAGCGGTAGACTGTGGGCAAGAAAATTGGGTGCTCACAGGGGTGATGAGTGTGGCTGAGTCTGGACCTCGGGGACATCAGAAATATCCAAGAGCCAGATGGCTAGGAGCCTGAAGCAACGTCAGGGAACGATGGGAGAGCTCAGAAGAATGAAAAGCAACTAAGGGAATTAACCTATGGAGGTCCCAGTTCCAGTTATACAGTATTGAGAACTGGTTGTCCCAGAAGTACACAGCAACTGATGTCAAAATCCCCCAACAATGCTCGAAAAGAAACAATGATAATCTTGTCAAATGTGCAAGGCTGTCTAATGACTGCGAGAATGTAGCTACACTTCTAGTGTGATAAATAATGATGTCGTACATAAGGCCATTATTGCACTTCACTGCAGTAAACAGTGATTAATAATCATAAATCACTGAAATAAACTGTTTCGAGACAAAAATATGCTAAAATAAATAAGGTCAAAGGCCAGTCATGACAAGGAATTCAATTAATTTCTTTAAAGGTACTAACCCAATCCAAACAGTTCTACAGGTAGCTGTTCATATCCTTTCTGCTCTTCCAAGAAACCCCATTTACCCATTGTATAAAATGCTGAAAACCTCTACCAGATGGTATAATCAAAATAAGGCCATCACAGGACAAGAGGACATTCCAAGGTCATAAATGATAACTGCAATCCAAACAAAACCTATTTTCTTTCTTCAGCGCCCAACTCTCATAGAAATACATTGGGAAATGCCAAACTTTCACATCTACTTAGATTACAATGTAAGATGCAAAGAGAATAAAAAGCTAATGTCCACATCAGTGAATATGTTTTTGTTTTCTCTTTTGTCTAGCCACTTCAGGAGCTCTTGAAACATGCCTTCAGAGTTCTGCACCTTCATTAAAATAAGTTTTTAAGCCACAATACAGCTAAGTAGAAGCTATTGACGTCATAAGAGCTACTTGCAATGTGTTCAAGAACGGAAGCTGAGAAACTGTGAAAGTGGAGTGGTTAGATCAAGGCCAAAAGTACCAAAAGAGCTGAAAAAAACATTACACTAGTTTTAATTTCAGTTCTCAAGATTTTTTTAAGATAAAGCTGCACAAATATTTTAATGACCGTTGCTCTTTCTCTTCTACAAGAGAATGACAGTCTGCTGAACTGCTGTCTATAATCCTTTATTTAACTTATATTCGGAAATCAAGCTTTACAGCCTAAACCACAAATAACAATATCTAAACAAATTAGCACTGCATTATGAAGTTACAATTGTAGCTCACAATATGCAGTCTGGGAACAGGCACTGTGGAATATACAATTAGCTCTGGATATTAACCAATCTGTCACCTTTTTACATAGACCACTAAGCAGGTTCAGCAGGCTAAAATTCAGGTAGAAAAATGTGTTATATGATGTCATTGGTGTTTAGTTATGATCTTCAATTGTGTTCCATGTACTTTTAGCACTGACAGTATGTTCACAAAATTCAAAAAAAAACCCAAAATTTTGAAAAGTGTAGTTTCCACATGATAAATATGCAGTAGAAATGTTATGGCTGCAAAGGCAAAAGCTAAACATACATTATATGTTTTATGTATAAGGTCAATTAAAGTTAAGGCAAATTCTGTTTTAATTTGTAATTTGGCACTTTGTTAATGACAGATCCTATCTGATTAATTCAATTGAACTTTCTGAAGAAACCATCAGCATGCTGAACAGGGGAGTATCTGTAAATGTCATTCCTATGGGGGTTTTGATAAGAATTCATGCAAGTGATTTATTAAACATTAAAACACAGAATAGGAGGCAACCTTGTGACATGGATTGGTAATTGGCTGTGAGGTAAGAGAATTAGAAAAAAAAAGGGAACCCTCAGATCAGCATGAAATTCCCCAGGGATATGAATAAGGGCCTCTGCTTTTCATCAAACAGTTTAATGACTTAGAGAAGGAAACTAAGAACTGCACATCCAAATTTTCACATGACTCTGCTAGGATAAATGCTGCATATGAGAACGTGAGAATGTGAATTTACAAAGGAAAATAAACAAAATACATCAGTTGGAGTTCAATGGGGGGGGACACAAGGTTGTCAAATCTGGGCACAAGGGAAACTAGTCAGAATATGAGAAAAGGTGTTGTGAATGAGCAATGGGACCCAAGTAGTCATGAACACAGTTGCTATAAGCTACATTGCAGTGAGAAAAATTACTCAGAGGTACTGTAATGGACAAGAATAGACTTTTTCTTAAACAAAATTTGAATTTGTCAGGAATCGTTTATGAATAAACATGGAAGGATGAAGTTTTTTTATTTTCTTATACCCAACTTCAAAAAAAATACAACTGCTTCATCTTCCTGTTTCATCATTGTTGTACTGGGCCCATGTTTATAAGGAAAGGAAAGAGACCATTAACTTTGTCAAACTTGCCATTTCCTATCATATCAGCAGGTTTAATGGTACCTTATCAGTCCTCGTAGAATGCACTGGTTAAGGCTGGAGTTGACTGACTTGAGGTGTGAAGATGTAGCTACTATTCTTTCAGCCATTCAGTCATCCTAAATAATGACATGGCAAGATGAAGCTGGCTCTTCACTTTAACTCTATGACTGATTTTCAACTGATAAAATTGCACGACTTTCTAACCAATCTATTCTGTCCAAGGTTCAACAGACTACTAAATGTGTTTTGATAGTTTGAGTGAGATAAGTTTACTTCCTTCCACAAAAGGAAGAACAGCAACTAACACAGTGGCATATTTTTCATTTAATAATTCGTTCAATACTGAAAAGTGGTAACGTTAAAGTAAGCTGATGAATAAATTCAGTACTATATTATACCTTCGGGTCATATATTGAACATTGTTACTCCATAAAAACTCAAAAGTTCAAAGTACATTTATTATCAAAGTATGTATATATTAAACAACCTTGAGATTCGTCTCCTCACATGAGCCACAAGAAACTCAAAAGAACCCATTAAAAAAAAACAAAAAAACACCCAATGTGCAGAGAGAGAAAAAAAACACAAATCTTACTAACAATAAAAATACTCCCAACTTCTTCCTTGAAACAAAGAGACCGACAAATAGAAGGAATTTTGGAACGGAATGCCTATCACTACAATGAGGGCTCTTTGTTTTTGGTCACACACCACCTCAAACTCTGGGATTGCCTATTCTTGCAGTTCATTTGTGGAGCACATAGCATCATAAGTGTTAAAAAACATAGAGTCCAAATTCAAATAATGTTCTGGGCTCCAATCAAAAAGGCTTAATATTCTCTAGTGTACAAAGCAAATCAAGAAATGGAAGCATGTCATGGCTGCTACTACATGGATTGATCTGATGGCAACAAATTCAGTGGAAGAATTGCATCTCCGGGCACAAGATCTCTCTTTGAAACTTTAGGATCCAGATATATATCTTCATGGGTTTTTGGAAATCAAGATGTTACTCCAGTACACTCACTTGGCTCAGGATCTTCTGGACTTTCCCTGACATTGGACCTGCCTCCTTTTATTCCTGGAGATGCTGGCGGCTTGCAGGATCCATTATAAACAGCAATAAAATACATACTTTATTGGACACTCACCAAGACTTGCAAGGTGACTTAAATAAAGCATTTTTCAACACCACAGAATGAAGTGAGATCTCTTTCAACTAAATTCCAACAAACCTGTAATAAATTCTGCTCCATTAAAAAGCAACCGGTTACATTAACTGTTTCTCTCTCCGTAGGTGTTTCCTGACCTGCTAAGCACTTCCAACACATTCTACTTTTACATTACAAGCATTACGAGAAAGGCCCACTTTCATGTGCAAGGTTTACACAAGCTACTTACCACTGAATTAATTTAATAGAGAGCTACCAATTAGGTGTTTCTCAGTCTCTGACATCATGCATATTCCACATGCTTCATGTGCCATGTATACAAACTCCAATGTCAATTGTGTCAACTCCATTGTGCAAAACTGCATCAGGAAGTTCCAGCAGAAATGACTGATTGACTGATTTAACACTTCTGTTCAAAAACATTGTGCATAAGATGCATGATTAAATTTGCACATTGTTATATTTATCGTCTAAAAAAACTAAAATTTACTACAGAATTCTATGTTCTGTCCTGAGCAAAGAAAAAACCTTGACACATCGTCAGTGCACGAGCCTCTGTAGTATCCAGGACATCCTCAAGGAGTGATGCCTTAGAAAGACTGTGTCCATCACCCAGGTCACGCCTTGTTCTCATTGCAACCATCAGGAAGGAGGTACAGAAGCCTGAAGGCACACGTTTAATGATTCAGGAACAGCTACTTCCCCTCCGCTATCCATCTTCTGAATGGACATTGAACCCATGAAAACTACCTCACTAATTTTTTTATTTCTATTTTACACTACTTATTTAATTTAAATATATACATACACACACCTGCTGTAATTCACAGTTGTTTCTCACCCTCTATTATTATGTATTGCATTGTACTGCTGCCGCACATGCTGGTGATGTTAAACCTGATTCTGATTCTAAAGTCAGTGTGATAAAGGTGTGTGCAACAGCCAAAATTAACACCTGCAAGCACATCATTAAACTAGCATAGCTCAGAAATGATACTAGAGTGACAAGAAAAATCAAATATATCTAGCAAAGTTGATTTTGAAACTATGTTTTAAATAGTGCCATGGATCTTCTTGAATGAGATTTACCAACAAAATACTCAAATTGTCTGCAAACTTCATTAATAAACACTAAACAAACTCAGTTGAAATGAGAGAATTGGTATAACCAGTGAGGATTTGAGGAAAACCTCTGATCTCACTCCAGACATTTAAGTATGAAAATAACGTTTTGACTCAAACAGCACATCAGGCACAGCATGTTAACAACCTCAACAAGGGCAAGATTTACAACTTTTAAATTAACTTGTACTCAAGCTAAATGGGGAAATGAGACTACCTTAAAAGGGAATCTTATTTGGCATACACCAGTTGGTCTGAGCAGCCTGTCTCTGTGCTGCATGACTCTCAAACTCTGAAGTTACATTTGCAGATATATATACAGATGCAGGTATCAACAAGGAAAATTGGTTAATGAGAACAAAAAATGTTTCAATGAAACATAATATAAAACCTGGGTAAAATTTAAAGAAAGCTCATGAACAAATTCAGTTTCAGGATAGAACTTTATGACTTGTGGGTGGGAACATTATTGAGAGGAAATGATCTAAACAAAGCTATTGACAGGTAATTGTAACATTGGGTATTCAGGTGCAATTCACTAATACCCAAAGTTCTGCCATCCTTTAGGCTATGTATGTGACCAATTTGTGCTCTACGTACCATTACTTTGGAAATTCCAGATGTAATGGTCAATGAAGATAAACAATCTCCTTAACCTTCCAAAGTTCATTTCAGTTAGCTGTTTCATGCAGGAGAGAAAGCTTGTTAACTTCCGACCCAATGATTAATAGTTCTCCTCACAGCCATGAAAGTATTAATCTGACTTTTATTACATTGGTGTGGTCAATTCAATTGGCAGTAGAGCAAATATTCTATTTCTCAAAAAGTTTATTATTCCCAACAATTCTGTTGTCTTAATATAACTTGCATTTCACAAATTTTTTGTGCACTAGTGCTTGACAAACTGCATATTTCACATCTCTTCCAATTACCCCTAGTGTATTGGAACCTCTAAATCTGGGATTGCTTTTACGCTTCTCCCTCTTTCATTTAAATCCACTTTTCTCCTTTGCCAAGAGAGCATGAAAAAGGAATCATAGACTGTTTTATGCTCTAAAATGATAATACTTCTGAAATTGGCAGCACTAGATAGTATCCACTTTATCCCCTTAGAGCAACTTACATTATTAAAAATAAAGCCTTAAGAACACCTCAGTGGAAAGGCAAAGATGGACTTCAACATATCAAAGTTATCACTCCAATTCCAACAGGAGGGTCTATGGGAGGATATGACAGGAAGAACACCAGAGTTTACAATGCCATTATCATTTCATAATT
This sequence comes from Mobula hypostoma, assembly GCF_963921235.1. NCBI lineage: Eukaryota > Metazoa > Chordata > Chondrichthyes > Myliobatiformes > Myliobatidae > Mobula > Mobula hypostoma. The sequence goes on along the minus strand of NC_086099.1, from coordinate 33,619,920 downwards.
TATATTATTCTATCCACATTTTTAATATAGGAGACCTTTTTCTCTGTAGTCACAAGCTCTGTGCAACAATGATTTTGGCTGGGCCACTAAAATCCACGCTTAATCTCATTGTCACTCTCACATGCAAATGCTAGTAATACAAAATAAACTAACAGTTTTAATATTCATTGGTACATAACTGCTGTGTTACTTTGGTTAATAACATTCAGTTTTTCCACAGTGGTTAAGTTGGCATAAATTTAACTGTTTCTCAAAGTTTCCAAACCAGCATCCATCAGCAGGGACCCCACCACCCAAGTCATGCTCTCTTCTCACTGCCTTCATCAGGAAGGTGCTACAGGAGCCTCAAGACTCACACCACCAGGTTCAAGAACAGTTATTACCCTTCAACATCAGGCTTTTGAACCAAAGGGGATAACTTCACTCAACTTCACTTGCCCCATCAGTGAAATATTCCCAAAACTTACTTTCAAAGACTCCGGTTCTCAATATTATAAACAAAAGAAAGTCTGCAGATGCTGAAAATCCAAGCAACACACACAAACTGCTGGAGGAACTCAGCAGGCCAGGCAGCATTTACGGAAAAGAGCGGGATCTCCCAGTGGCCACCTATTTTAATTCCACTTCCCACTCCCATTCCGGCATGTCCACCCATGGCCTCATCTACAGTCACGATGAGGCTACACTCCAGTTAGAGGAGCAACAACAACTTATAATCCACCAGGGTAGCCTCCAACCTGATGCCATGAACATCAATTTCTTGAACTTCTGGGTAATTCCTCTCTCCCTTCTCTATTCCCCATCCCCTTTTCCCTCTCTCACCATATCTTCTTGCTTGCCCATCACCTCCCTCTGGTGTTCCTCCCCCTTTTTCTTCCTTCCATGGTCTTTTGATCTTTCCTGTTAGATTCACCCTTCCCCAGCCCTGTACCTCTTTCACCAATTTACTTCCCAGCTCTTTACTTCACCCCTTCCTCCCCTCCCAGTTTCACCTATCACTTTGTGTTTCTTCCTCCCCTCCCTTCTAACTCTGACTCCTCATCATTTTTTCTCCAGTCCTGCTGAAGGGTCTCAGCCCGAAACGTCGACTGTACTCTTTTCCATAGATGTTGCCTGGCCTGCAGAGTTCCTCCAGCATTTTGTGTGTGTTTCTCAATATTATTACTTATTTATTTATAGCTTATCAGTTTATTGTCTTTTTGCACACTTTTGCAAGTTGGTGTGGTGCCTGCAAGAAAATTAATTTCAGGGCGGTATTTGTTGACATATGTACTTTTATGAAAATTTTTGAACTTTGATATATACATTAAGCCTCAACCAGGATCTATAATAAGAATAAATTAAATAGTTTGCAGGTTTGTAATTTTCCTGAACAATAAAAGCTGCATTCAATTTGAAAATCTGATGCCAGAAAATTGCCAATGACAAACAGAACTCAATATCCTTCTTTGTGATGGAGGAAAGTAATGACCTCATTGAAATGAAGGGCAATTATAAATTCAAATCAACTACAGACTGCCACTTGTCTTCCTGGTGTTGGAGCAAAGGGAGATCCCAAGATCCATTGTCTACAGTATAATGTGGGGAATTCTGTGATAACTCGAAATGAAATTCTAGATATGTAATAAAGAGTGGGATAAAAAAATTGATGGGGGGGGAGGCAGGGGTGGACATAGTCAAACCTAGCTATTTGACTTTAATCAGAAAGTGATAGAGACTACACAGAGAACAATTCTACACTCCATCGGAATTAGCTGCAATTACAGGAGTTGAAACCCTCAGAAAGAAATTATGAACCAAAGAACGAACTGACAAGTATGTTTCTTGTATGTTACCGTCAATTGCTTCTGCCTGATCACAGAAGTTTGTAGGAGAGGAGGTTATTTCACTCCTCATGTCTCTGCTAGTTTAACTACAGCAATCAAACACCAAGCCTATTACTCTACTACCACTCCTTTGGCCTGCTATTCCTCAGAAACATTTCTGCAGTCTGAAGATATTGAATAATTTCCTATGGTAATTCATTCATATTTTCAAGCATACAAATACATTCATTTTAGAATCATCAGAATTGTTAGACGAGAAAGACCAACATTCATCTCATTCACCTTCCACCAAAGAAATTGTTTGATACATTAATAATGAAGCTGTTTAGTTACGTTAATCAATCTCAATAAAATACACCTACAACAAAGAAGGTAGCTGATTCCCTTAATTTGTTTTTGCCACGCCTGCCACTTTCTCTGGAAGTAAGAGAATGCAGACCATGAAATGTTACAATCTCAGCAAATATCTGGTTTTAGCTGTATAAAATGGGAGTTCTGTGTTCACTTTATTTAGTGCTACAAAAACTTATGTTTGCTTAAAGAAACAGACCGTTTTCTGTGATGGTAAAAAGGCGAAATCACTCAAACAATATTTCAGGTAAATTGACTTTCTGTAACAGCACAATTTCATTTCAGCATTTGATAGTAATTTTAGATATTTTGTTGCAAGTTTCTAATGCAAGCCCTTCTCATGGCGTGAATTCTATTAATAATCATTTTCCAGCATTTGTTGCTACTTAATCCAACACAGGACAAAAAGTCAAACAGAACAATAGCAATTTTAAAAGCCCATGTAAAGGGTTTGATGCGGTTTTAGAGGTCTATCACCAAAAATAATGACAGCTTTAAACTTAGCAGTGGTGAGAAAAAGCACATAAGAAATTATCACATCCTCAACATGTCACTGTATTGTTAACATGCAAGTAAATTAAAGGCCATCACGACAGTGTGGAGCCAGAGGCTGTTAAACAGACCATATTCTCTTTATAGTCCAATGAAATATATTTGCTAATCAAAAACACCTGTATACATGCAGCTTGCTTTCACTTTATTCATTTAATTTCAAACAAACTTATTAAAGTTATAATTAAAGGTGGCAACAGCTGCAAGTGTTTACTAACTGCCTCAAAGGAAATTGATCTTTAATTGAGGAAGCCATGATTAAAAAGATAATTAGATAATTTTCCATTATAATCAACTTTGTGTCTAAATCTCCACTTCCACCTCTAACAACTCTTGAATGTGCCTCAGCTCACCTGTCACTGAAATCATTACCAATCATGTTACTTAAGACCTAATTATTGTAACGTTGAACTGGCCATTATACAAATTTGAACTTAGACCAACTTATATAACTTTTTGAATTCGCCCAACATAACTAATCATATTTTAATCTGAATTCATTCCTGTTCACTCATCTCCCTTGTGCTCGTGAACCAATACTGCAGCCCCAAGTGACAATGTATCAATTTAAAGATTCATATCCTGGTTTTAAAATTCTTAAGGCAGCCTTGCCCCATCCCTATTTTCTGCAACCTGATGCTTTCCAGATTTCATATGCTCCTCTAACATTGGTGTTGTGTGTGGATTTTTAACTATCCTGCCACTGAAGGAAAATCTAATAATTTTTGAGGATGTACCAAACAGGACACATCAGAGAAAACTAGAGATGTAATTAATTTAAAGTTTTAAAAGATGTGAAGACATCTCACAAGAGATTGTTACATACATACAATGAATAGGATCAAAGCCAGCAGTTTTGGTAAGGATTTCTTCAACGACAGAAAGAAGTGATGAGGGTTGTACAACATAAAATACCTTCATTTGGCCCATTGTGTCGATGCTGGTTTACAGAGCAATCCCAATCATCCAAATACTTCCTGTAACCACAATTCACTCATATGCTCAACAACCCATTGTCCTTCAACCCGACCCCACCCCCATCCAAATGCCAGCTCTACTCTGCAAGAGTATCGACAGAAACAACGATAACAGAGTGGTTTGCTCTCGTTCTGGGAAGCACATTGTGTACACCTGGAGTCACATGCATGCCAGAATTGCTAGGGGTGACGGATTTCTTTCTCAAAGATCACAAGCAAAATTATGAATTTTTGGATTTTTAATCATATTTGATATCTTTATGACCCACATTATGGGATACTACCTTAATTTTGTCATTCCAGATTCCACTTGGTAGGCTCATTCAGAAAGTTGTGTTTTCAATTACATTTCAATTTAAAAGCCACAGAATATCTTCAACATTTGTCTGGAAGGTAAATTCTCTACCAAATGTTATAATGCACCATTCAGATCTGTCCAAATTGATTTTGAATTTGCTCATCTCGGGTGGGAGTGTATTATAACTGCTATCATTCCCTTGTAATACAGTGGATTCTGACTTATTGGGAACAGCTCATTTTGGCCCCAATTAAACAGCTGCCCCAATTAGCCAAGGTTTCATGGAAATAGTTAAAAAGTATTAACAAATTATGTATTTAAATGAAATACTGGACAAATTAGAACACTACCAATAGTCCGACAGTAAAAGTATGAATTATTTCCTAATAGGAATTCATCCAGCGTACACAAGGAATAAAATCGTGCCAACACCTAATGCAGATTGCCATCATACAATGCTATCAGTGATTGCATCCCTAAATCTTCCTCTCCAATGTAACATTCAAGATGATTGTCAATACCATCAAATTCTTCATAGTTCTTAACTTGAAGTAGTGAAATAGTTTCTGGCATCTCCAAGCCTGAATGCTTGAAACTGCAGTGAGAAAAACAGATCTGAATTGTCTTACTGCTTATTTCTTGCCAACCATCAGTGACAAAAATCACTGCTTTTTGAACACAAACACACAGAACTGACGCTACTTGTAACAAACAAGGGAAAATCTGCAGATGCTGGAAATCCAAGCAACACACACAAAATGCTGGAGGAACTCAGCAGGCCAGGCAGCATCTATGGAAAAAAGTATAGTTGACGTTTTTGGCCGAGACACTTCAACAGGACTTCACCTGCTGAGTTCCTCCAGCATACTGTGTGTGACACTATTTAAGACCTGTTTGCTCCAATGTGTAGTGCCTACACAAGTGCACGCATCTGACACTCATCAGAAACTGCTCAGCAAGTAGGTAGCACAGTGTCCCAAATAAACAAAGGAAATTCTAACTATTTTCTCGATTAGTTATTGTGTCATTAAGAATTGTCCCAAATAAACGGCTACACGCTGGATCAACAGATGGCCCAATTAACCAGAATCCGCTGTACTAATTTTTGAGAAACTCTCTGACAACAAGGTTGATTCAAGATGAGATAATTAAATAATTAAGCAACATTAAGCACTGAAGGCTTCCATCTGAAGAACAGCCTCTTAAGGCGAGTACCAGAAAATTACTTGTAAGACTGCAGAACAAGAGTTATCTCTCCTGAAAAGAGCATAGTTTTTTAAAATATATAAATCTTTATGCTGAATACAATATTTGGGAAGGGAATTTTATTTGCCTACCTAGTATTGTAAAATGTTTCAACCAATTCCCTTCATTAAAATAACCTCTACATTGGACATTACTGGAGTTTCAATTTATTTCCATCTTGTCCTACTTGTTTTACAGCCAGACTGAATCACCTGTCATTTAATCCTATAATCCTTTGAAGAATTCTCCATCTATTGAGCCCGGAGGCACCACCTCTGTTTCAGTATGGTACCCTTTCCTCATCCATCAACACACTTTCCCCAGCAATGCAAAAGAATAGAGGTCCCTATACACAAACCTGCCTTCATTTCCATGTACTCAAGCACTAGAAAGTACATACGTTACTCATTAAGTAGCACAAGGGCATCATCAAATGCCACAGGAACAGTATTAGTGTCAATTTTAAATAAGATTTTCTGTTCTTCAATGTATTCCTTCTTTCACATTCTTAGAGGCAGAAATACCAACAGAGCTATCTATGAAGTGAATCCTAAATGATAAATTTCTCCAAAAACAACACAAGTCCGAATCACTGACAGTAAAAGTCCGATGTGCCTCATTACCAGAAATGTAAAAACAAAAAAGTTTCACTGTCACACCGCAGAAAACAATCCATTAAAATTGGCTGTGGCAAATACCATTAATATTGGTTAGCCATACAAATGGACAATGCTAATTAATAGGGCTGTTAAAGAAAATTTCAGTAAAACCACTCAGCAAGCACACATTTAATAAAGATTATTAGTATAATAGATGCATGTTGTGCCAAATTTTAAAGCAACAGATCATTATCCCATTGCTATTTGTGGGTGCAGATTGTGTGTAAATTTGCCAGCTCTGTTTCTTAAAGCTGGCCGGATTTCATAAATTATTGCTATTAAAGTTCTTTGAGACATTCTGAAAATGACAGGGTATTACATAAACTTCGTATGATCAATATTCAACATGAAGATGACAATAAAAACAGAAATTGTTGATAATACCAGGTGAAGAGAGAGAAACAGCATAAACATTTCAGAGGGATTATGATCTTTTCTTAAGAATGGAAAAGAAAGTGACAAACCACTTAATGACGTAAATTCAACTTGCTAAACAATTTGTGATGCATTAATAATGTATATTTACCTCAACATATGTTATACAGCACAGATAGTCTACTTGGACAGAGTGGGCTGGAGAGCCTGCTTCTATGCAAAATGACTTTGGGTATCTCTAGAAAGCATGTTATACATGTGTTTTTTAAATTAAGGAATTTATAGACTTCACAGTGGAGTAAGCCTGTTAGTCTTAATCAATAAGCTAGTAACACACAGTATAAGCAACACACAGAAAATGCTGGAGGAACTCAGCAGGCCAGGCAGCAGCTATGGAAAAGAGTATAGTCGACATTTTGGGCCAAGACCCTTCAGCACAACAAGAGGAAAAAAGCTGAGGAGCAGATTTAAAAGGTTGGGGAAGGGGTAGGAGTGAGAAAAACACAAGGTGATAGGTGAAACCTGAAGGGGGAGGGATGAAGTGAAAAGCTGGGAAGTTGATTGGTGAAAGAGATACAGGGCTGAAGAAGGGGTGCCTAATAGAAGAGGACAGAAGGCCATGGAATAAAGAAAAGGTGGGCGGGGGGGAGCACCAGAGGGAGACAATGGGTGGGTAAGGAGATAACATAGAACAGTACAGGCCCTTCGGCCCACAATGTTGTGCCGACCCCTAAACCCTGCCTCCCATATAACCCCCCACCTTAAATTCGTCCATATACCTGTCTAGTAGTCTCTTAAACTTCACTAGTGTATCTGCCTCCACCACTGACTCAGGCAGTGCATTCCACGCACCAACCACTCTCTGAGTAAAAAACCTTCCTCTAATATCCGCCTTGAACTTCCCACCCCTTACCTTAAAGCCATGTCCTCTTGTATTGAGCAGTGGTGCCCTGGGGAAGAGGCTCTGGCTGTCCACTCTATCTATTCCTCTTAATCTGGTAAGGTGAGAGAGGGAAAAGAGGATGGGGAATGGTGAAGGGGGAATGGTGAAGAGGGAGAGTGGGGGGGGGGGGGCATTACCGGAAGTTAGAGAAAACGATGTTCATGCCATCAGGTTGGAGGCTACCCAAACGGAATATAAGGTGTTGTTCCTCCAGTCTAAGTTTGGCCTCATCACGACAGTGGAGGAGGCCATGAATAGACATATCTGAATGGGAATGGGAAGTGGAATTAATATGGGTGGCCACTGGGAGATCCTGCTTTTTCTGGCAGACAGAGCATAGGTGCTTGGCGAAGCGGTCTCCCAATCTATGCTGGGTCTCACCAATATACAGGAGGCCACAACGGGAACACCAGACACAGTATATGACCCCAACTGACTCACAGGTGAAATGTCACCTCACCTGGAAGGACTGTTTGGGGTCCTGAATGGTAGTGAGGGAGGAGGTAGGAACAAATTGTTCCACTTGCAAGGATAAGTGCCAGTAGGGAGATCGGTGCAGAGGGACAAGTGGAGAAGAGAGTCGCGTACAGAGTGATCCCTGCGGAAAGCAGTAAGTGGGGGGGGGGAGGGAGGAGGGGGTAAGATGTGAAAGATGTGCTTGCGTGGTAGGTGAGGACAAGCGGAAGTCTATCCTTGGTGGGGTGGCGGGAGGATGGGGTAAGAACAGACCCAGACATGTGTGAAATGGAAGAGATGTGGTTGAGGGCGGTGTTGATGTAGGAGGAAGGGAAGCCCCTTTCTTTGAAGGAGGGGGACATCTCCTTCGTTCTGGAATGAAAAGCCTCATCCTGAGAGAAGTGGCGGAGACAGAGGAATTGAGAGAAAGGAATGGCGTTTACAGAAATAACAGGGTGGGAGGAGTTATAGTTTAGGTAACTGTGAGACTCTGTGGGTTTGTAATAGACATCAGAAAATAAGCTGTCTCCAGAGATAATATAATACAAATTAAAAAATAGATATAAAATATAACACAGTATAATATGAAATATATAAACAAAAATAATTCTGATGATGATAAACTTGGCAGATTTCAGTTAAAACCCTCTACTTTGAGTTGCTACTAATTAGTTGGGCTAGAAGTAAGTAATCCTGCGCAGAGTTTGCAAGGAACCTACACTAATCTGGTGGCATGAATAAGAATACTCAGAAGATTGTACAAGCTGCTCTAACTAGGACCAGCTGTTCTTTTCTAGTTATCAGGTTTACATGAACAAAGCATGTCAGCGTGCTTCTTAGATGACCCACAAAGGCTCAGTATCCCATAACATAAACTCACTTCCCAGCTTACAATATGTTATGCCAATTTGCTGTGTGTGTGAATACAATCAAAGAATATATCCAAATACAACAGAAATACAGAGTCAATTTTATATCGCTGTCGTCATGATTTCATTAAGCACACTGGTTAATCTTATCAATGGAATATTTAAATTCATTTGGCTTCAACGCTTGAAACTATAACAAGTAATGTTCATAATGAAAAGTCATTGACTTTAAGGATTAACTTTTGTTTCTTTTTCACAGCTGCTGCCTGTCCTGATGAGTATTTCTAGCATTTTCTATTTTACTTGATGTATATGCAATGATTTTTTTTATTCTACTTTTTTTCCCCATGTTCCACAATATTATTTTCAACACTTTAATATGAAAAACAGTTCAAGCTTGTAAGGCACTATTTATACAATGTTTTCATATCAGATATTTTAATAACGTGCAAATGTTTCACACTTCAAAAATAATTGTACATGTTTTATAATTATTCAAATCGGAAATATTTGTCATTCCTACACTTTCTAAAACATCAGAGAAAGAGAAAGAATGAGCGAGTAGGGATAAGAGAAGAAATAGTGATGAAATAATAATGATTAGAAAGGGTGCATACTGCAGGCAAATTGCAATTTACCTGGAGAGATTACAAAAATGACTAATAAGCATGTTGCCTGGACTGGAAGATTTGAGTTATAAGGAGTTAATGAATAGTCTGGGACTGTTTTCTCATGGAGCACAAGAGAGCTGAAAGGCGAGATGACAAAAATATATGAGATTATGAGAATTACAGATTATGTAAATAACCAGGGCTTGTCTCCCATAGTAAAAGTGTGTAAAGCCAGAGGACATAGGCTTAAGATGAGAGTGATGGAGTTTAAAGGGGATATGAAAGGTAAAGTTTTTCACATAAGGGTTTGATATCTGGAATGAGCTGCCAGAGCAGACTGTGAAGACAAACAGTCAGAGCATTTAAGAGCTATCTGGTGAAGGTAACTGAATGAGCAAGGCATATGCCAGGCTGCAATCATCGTGACAGCTAGTTTGTTGGTGAGGCTGCGTGAGGTTTAAAAAGAGCTCAGGGCTTCTCAGAACTTCTCGACAGGCTGCAATCATCACGATCTTAGGCACTCAGCAGGGGCGAATAAAAAGCGAGATGAAAGCAGAGTCACCATTGTGGGAGCAACCATCTGGGAATGGGCCAGTGTTAAGAGTGGTCAGGCTTTGGATCATGAGCTTGAGTGAGAACAAGCACAGGCTAGATCAAGTGCTTAATAAGTTAGAGATGTAACAAGACTGCTGTTCAAGCAGTGGAATGTTCCTCCTATGAGATGTGGGATTCCAGGGTACCTGACAGTCTCCGTGATGACTAAAACTACAGGAAGTACATCCACCTACAGCTTCTTACTGAGAACGTTAAGGAACTGAAGCTGGAGCTGGATGTACTCAGGACCATCTGGGAGGATGAAAATAACAAAATGAGACTTTTACTGAAATTATCACACCCAGAACGCAGACTTCTAATAGTAGATGGGCGACTACCAGGAGCAGTCAAGTGCAAGGTTCCACTGTGTCCATTCCCCTCAGCAACAAGTATACCTCTCAGGGGGTGGAGAGATGACCTATTAGGGAACAGCAGCAGCAGCCAGGCCAGTGGTATTTTGGCCTGCTCTGAGTTTCAAGGAAGAGTAAAGTCAGTCAGAGTAATACTGATAGGAGACTTGAGTGTTTGGGGGGATGGCCATGAATTTCTGTGGTTGAGCAGCCAGAAGCCATGGTACACATTGGCACCGATAACATAGGTAGAAAATGAAAAGTCTTGGACAGTGAGAATTGTGAGATAGGGAAGAGGTTGGAAGAGCAGGTCCTCCAAAGTGGTAAACTCTGGATTACACCCGGTACCACATGCGAGTCAAGACAGGAATAGAATGATAGTACAGATTAATGAGTGGCTGAGGAAGTGGTGCAGGGGTCAGGACTTCAGTTTTCTGAATCATTGGGATCTCTTCTGGGCAAGTTTGACCTGTACAAAAAGGATGGGTTAGACCTGAACCCGAGAGGGACTAATATCCTTGTGGGCCAGTTTTTTTTTTAAAAGAGCTGCTGGGGAGAGTTTAAACCAAGTTGGCAGGGGGATGAAATCCAGAGTGATAGGATTGAGGATGGGGCAATATACTACAAGTTGATGCAGTGTGCAGTGAGACTGTGAGGAAGGACAGGCAGCTGATAAGGCAAAATTGCAGTCAATGGGATGTTGAAGTGTAACATGGGGACAAATACAGGACTGAAGGTGTTATATTTGAAAGTACACAGTATACAGAATATGGTAGATGATCTTGTTGCACAATTACAGATTGATAGGTATGACGTTGTGGGCATCACTGAGTCGTGGCTGAAAGAAGATCATAATTGGGAGCTTAACATCCAAGATACACATTGTATCGAAACGGCAGACAGGTAAGAAGAGGGGGTGGCATGGCTCTGTTGGTAAACAGTGAAATCAAATCGTTGTTGATTGAGTTAAGAAACAGGAAGGGTAAAAGGACCCTGATGGGAGTTATAACCAGGCCTCAAACCATAGACAGCACGTGGGATATAAATTACAACAGGAGAAAAGGGCATGTAATAAGGGCATTGTTATGATAGTCATGGGGGATTTCAATGTGCAGGTACATTGGGAAAAACGGGTTGGTGCTGGATTCCAAGTAAGGGAATTTGTAGACTGCTTGCAAGATGGCTTTTTAAAGCAGTTTGCTGTTGAATCCACTAGAGAATAGGTAATTTTGGAGTAGGTGTTGTGTAATGAACCAGGTTTGATTAGGGAGCTTAAGATAAAGGAAACCATAGGAGTCAGTGATCATAGTATTGCAGTTTAAAAGGAAGAAGATAAAATTAGATATACCAATAAAGGGAAAAAGAGTCAAGCAGGCCAACATTGATTGGAAGGGGACACTATCAAGGATGACGGCAAAACAACAATGGCTGGAATTTCTGGGAGCAACTTAGATGGCACAGAATAGATAAACCCTAAAGATGCAGAAGTACTCTAGAGGGAGGATGAGGCAACCATGGCTGACAAGGGAAGTTAAAGACAGCAAAAGGCAGAAGAGAGGGCACATAACTGAGCAAAAATTAGTGGGAAGTTAGAGGATTGGGAAACTTTTAAAAATCAACAGAACACAGATACAAAGCCACAACTGGGGTATATTTCATCTGGCCAAAATGAATTATCTACCTCCAGACCTTTCAGCTTCCCAAGCACTTTCTCCTTCGTAATAGCAACTACACTTCACTTCTGCATCCTGACACCTTCAAATTTCAGACAAACTGCTAGTGTTTTCCACAGTGAAGGCTGATACAAAATACTTACTAAGTTCATCTGCCATTTCTTTGTCCCAAACCACCTCTCCAGTGTCGTTTTCCAGCAGTCCAAAATACACTCTTGCTGCTCTTTTACTCTTTGTATATCTGAAAAATCTTTTGGTATCTTCTTATATTATTGCATATGAAGGTAAGCAATGCAAGAATACAAGAAGATACCTGTTAGAGTGGATTTCTTTTTGGGTATTTGTTCACACTTAAATGACTTTGGCCACCAGACTTCTATTTTAACTGTTTGACAAAGGACTGTGGATTGAGTCCACCACAATGGGCTTCCTAAGAGGTGTAAATACCAGATGCTTCTGGTGCCTGATGCTGTAGTTTCGAAGACAGTCTTATCTATACATTATAAATATTAATTGTCTTCTATGTTAGCACGTAAAATGCCAAATAAATATATTGTGGATTGAACTAAGGCTGTGGATACCAACACAGACATGTTGGCGTCGGGAGGAAAGGATGGTGTGAGATTTTGTATGTAGCTTCAATAGGAAGCATTGTCTATAACTTTTTAAGTAGTGATTGCCTTTGTGTTTAGCATATAAATATCGAGCCCACATTTAGCTAGCAGACCTTTCTGCGGAAAGCCTCTCCATCCGTTAAGATGCCTACTGTACCTTGCTGTGTCGAATAAAGAAGCTGCTTTGTATCTACCAGTGACTCTGTCTCTCCGGTAATTTCATCCACGCTACAACAATACCAAAAGATTTTTCAGATATACAAAGAGTAAAAGAGCAGCCATCTATATACTCTACTCTTTGGGTTTCGCTGCTTTTCTTTACTTCTCGCAGATTAGTTCTTTGATTTCTGTAATACTAATAAGTATGAACACGTACCATCACTACAATTGGTTTTGATTTTCAAAATCAAAAATCATATTTAATGAGCACATGTCAATTAAAATTATGAAAGTTCACCTCCACAGCACATGCAGAAAACTGCCAATTATTCTTCAAAAGTTGTGGTACTTTGGGTAAGTTGATCCTTCAATGTGACAAAGGATCCCTCCTTGAAGCATTAACTCATCTTCTCTTTATAGACCACAATATTCTGCATTTAAAGCCTTTTCATTTTAATCTCTAATAGAGATCTCCCATGCATAAGCTCCTGTCATCACATACTCTTCCCCATCTGGGAACCCAATGACAAACTTTTCCATAAATGCTGTCACTGCTGTGCTGAATTTAGATGGAACAGGTGCAGAATGCTGTTCAACAGCAAGCTAAACCTGGATGGGGGAAGAGGGAGGGTCTTTTGGAGTGTGCTTTCCAGCAACTGGAAAACAAGCTCTGGTGCTCCCTAAATTGCCAAGACCCCATACTTAACACAATTTTTTTTGAAGATTTTCACAGCATTAAGCATCAAGACGACCGCTGGCAGAGAACATTTAGTGCACATATGCCCAAGCTGCAGAATTTATGGTTACTACATTGGATTATATTTATGCATGCACAAACGGGGTTAGGCCATGAATAGTTAAAGCCGCAGAATTTACCTTTTATTACCCAGAGACAGGAAATAAAGCCGTCAACTATCCTAAATGGCTTAATATGGTTTGTATGATTTCCAGCTGCTCATTTCTCAGCAGCAAAAGACCACAGAAGTCCTAAAATACCTTCTCAATTACATCCGTTTCATGGAAGGGTTTTGCAGCTCAGAAAAACACAAACATTATGGAGAACAATCAAGGGTTTGCCTACTCTCTGCAACAACACTCTAGTCAGTCACATTCTCTAACTTCTACCTAGTCGCTTTGAAATCCTTTTCTGCCTCAAGTATGTATTCAATTCCCTTTTGAATGTGACAATTGAACCTGTTTCTTACATCCTTTCAAATAGTAATTTCTAAATCATGGCCACTCATGACGTGAAGAGGTTTTTCCTCATATTGTCCTTATTCTTTTCACCTATCACTTTGGTTCTTGACCTTTCTATCAAAAGGAACAGATTCTCTTTCTTCACTCACTCCAGAGTCTAGATGCATGAAAACATCCTTCAAATAAACTTCAATCCTCTCAGCTCTGAAAACATTTCCAGCTTCTTCAATTCAGTCTAAAACACATTCATCCTCTCACAGTCATAGAACACTACAGCACAGAAACAGGCCCTTCAACCCATCTAGTCCATGCCAAACTATTAATCTGCTAAGTCCTACTGACCTGCATCTGGACCATAGCCCTCCATACCCCTCCCATCGATGTACCTATCCAAATTTTTCTTAAATGTTGAAATCAACCCTGCATCCACCACTTGCGCTAGCAGCTCGTTCCACACTCTCACCATCCTCCGAGTAAAGAAATTTCCCCTCATATTCCCTTAACATTGCACATTTCATTTTCAACCCATGGTGGCCTCTAGTTCTGGTCTCAGTGGAAAAAGCCTGCTTGCTTTTACCCTATCTATATCCCTCATGATTTTATATGCCTCTACCAAATCTACCTTCAATTGTCTACATTCTTGGGAATAAAGTCCAACCTATTCAACCTTTTCCTATAATTTAGCTCCTCAAGTCCTGGCAACATCTTTGTAAATTTTCTCAGCAGTCTCTTCTGTATGGAGATGACCAAAACAGGACAATACTCCAAATTAGGCCTCATCAACGTCTTATACAATTTCAACATTACACCCAAACTCCTGTACTCAATACATTTATGAAGGCCAATGTGCCAAAAGCTTTCTTTATGACCCTATCAACCCATGACACCACTTTTAAAGAATTATGGATCTGTATTCCCAGATACCTCTGTTCTACGGCACTCCTCATTATGTAAGACTGACCTTGGTTGGTCCTTCAAAAGTACAACACGTCACACTTGTCTTTATTAAATTCCATCTGCTATTTTTTTAGCCCATTTTACCAGCTGGTCCAGATCCTGCTGCAAGCTTTGATAGTCTTCCTTGCTGTCCACTACACCCCCAATCTTGGTGTCATCTGCAAATTTACTGGTCCAATTTACCACATCATCATCCAGGTCTTTAATACTGATGACCAACAACAATGGACCCAGCAATGATTCCCGATTCCTATACGACCAGTCACAGGCCTCCAGTCAGCAAGGAAACCATCTACAACCACTTTCTGGCTTCTTCCAAGAAGCCATGTATAATCCAATTTATTACCTCATCTAGAACGCCAAGTGACTGAATTTTCATTACCTATGTCCTGTGGAGGACCTTGTCAAATGCCTTGTAAACACCACCCACCTCCTTGCTTTCATCGACTTTCCTGGCTAACTTTCCAAAAAATTTTTAAGAATGGTTAGACATGACCTACTACACACAAAGCCATGCTGACTATCCCTACTCCATCACTGTCTATCCAAATACCCATATATCCGGTCTCTTAGAATACTTTCCCATTACTTTCCCACTACTGACATGACGCTCACTGGCTTATAATTTCCTGGCTTATTCTTCGTGCCGTTCTTAAACAACCGAACATTAGCTATCCTCCAATCCTCTGGCACATCACACATGGCCAAGCGTGCTGCGAGTATCTGCTAGCGGCTCAGCAATTTCTGCACTAGCCTCCCAGTAAGGTCCATGACCTTGCTGCTGTATTGCCTGACATCTATAGACTCAACGTCTGTCTCTAGAGTAAATACAGTTGCAAAAAATCCATTTAAGATCTCCCCCGTCTCTTTCAGCTACACACTGATTACCAATCTGATCTTCCAGAGGATCAATTTTGTCTCTTGCTCTCCTTTTGTTTTTAATGTATTTGTAGAAGCCCTTGGGATTCACCTTCACTTTATCTCAAGTTCCTCATTTCTCGATTTCCTCATTTGTTTTTGCCTGCATATACCTGCTATGCACCCCCTTCTTTTTCTTCAATACCTTCCATACCAGGGCTTCAATACTTCTCAAAAACCAAGGTTCTCCAAATCTGTTATCCTTGCCTTTTATTCTGACAGGAACATATAAACTCTGTACTCTCAAAATTTTACTTTTGAAGGCGTCCCACTTACCAAGAAAGCAACCTGTCCCAATTCACGCATGCCAGTTCAAAGCTCCAAGTACATTTATCACCAAAGTACATATACAGAATACAACCTTGAGATTCATCTTCTTGCAGACAGCACAAAACAAAAAAACACCACAGAACTCATTTAAAGAAAACCCCCAAGCAACAAGACAATCAGACATGCTTAAAAAAAACAAATCACACAAAAAGAAAAAAGCGAACAAGTAACACACAAAGCATTAAAGATCAAGCCGTAGAATCCCCAAAAGTGAGCCAGAGCCATGAGCCACTGAGGCGAGTAAAGCCGGTCCAGGAGCCAATGGTTGTAACCTCAGCCATCGAGTCAGTCAGTTCAGCGCTGTGTCGATGCTGCAGACCTCGATCAAATTGTGCAAACAGTAAAGTGTATTCAGCACTGAGGACATTAAACATCAAACCACAGCCAAAAGCAAGTTCGCAACCACGAGCTGCCGAGGTGATCGAACCTTGCAGCGTGGGACACAAGATGCCTGTACCTTCCCCCGGAGGCAGTAAGGGGAAAACCAGTCAAACGCAGGCAGACAGCACTGAGTACCAGTTCATTTTCCGCTCTCATCCTCATCTATTTTAATCTTGCTTGGCACTTTAATTGGCACGGACTAACTGAGCCGGCAACAGGTTTATATTCCACCATGAGGAATCAACGCAGCACACTCCCCCAGGGAAGGCCATTGCTGTACTCCACACCAAATCCCCCAGCAGATCGCAGAAGCAGCAGATCGCAGAAGCACCAGATCATTCAGTCAGCCCAGAGGTACTGTCTATGAGGTAGTAGTACATGAAGTAGTAGTAGCACATGAAGTAGTGCATGAAGAAGTAGTACAAGAAGTAGAAGTAGTAGTATAAGTAGAAGTAGTAGTATAAGAAATAGAAATAGAATAATAATAATATCCAGTAGACTTTGTAAACTGTCTGCAAGATGTTGTCTTTGGTCATGTGCCCGAAGCCTTTCTGATACCATCAAAATTGGCCTTTCTCCAATTTAGAATCTCAACCCAAGGACCAGACCTACTCTTTTCCATAGTTAACGTGAATCTAATGGCATTCTGATCACTAGATGCAAAGTGTTCCCCTGCAGTACAAGACCAACACAAACTTCTGTCACCTGCCCTGTCTCATTCCCTAATAGGAGATCCTGGTATTAAACTCTCTCTAGCTGGTACTCCTATGTACTGATTAAGGAAGCTTTCCAGAACACAGCTGACTAACTCATTTCCATTCAGCCCTTTTACAGTAAGGGAATCCCAGTCATTATGCGGAAAGTTAAAATCACCGACCATCACAAACTTACTTCTTCCAACAGTTTGCAATCTCTCTACAAATTTGCTCTTCTAAAAAATCCTGCAACCTGTTGGATAGTCTATAATACAATCTCAATAGCATCGTCATACCTTACTTATTCCCCAGTTCTCCCCATAGAGCCTCATTAGATGAGCTCTCCAGTCTGTCCTGACTGCTGTGACATTTTCCCTGACTAATAATGCTGCCCCTTCCCCTTTAATCCCTGCTGCTCTATCACATCTAAAACAACAGAGTGCCGGAACACTGAGCTGCCAGTGCTGCCCCTCCTGCAACCAAGTCTCACTAATGACTACGATGTCACAATTCTACCTTCAGATCCACACCCTAAGCTCAACATGCTTTTCTAACAATACTTCTTGCATTGAAATATATGCAGCTCAGAATATTAGTCCCACCATGCTCAAACTTTCGATTCCTGACTTTGTACGTAGCCTCAACAAAACTTTCTCCACAACCAATCCATTATCTGTTCTGGCTCTAGTTTAACCCTGAACCCTCCCCCTCCACCCCCCATCCATGCTACCAGCAAACCTTCCTGCTAGCATATTAGTCCCCCTCCAGTTCAGGAGTAGATCATCCCTTCTGTACATGTCAAACCTACCTTGGCAAAGAGCCCAATGATCCAAAAAGGAGGCCCTCCCTCCTGCACCAACTCCTTAGCCACATGTTAAACTGCATGACGTTCCTACTTCTGGTCTCACTAGCACATGGCATGGGTAACAATCTTGGAGTTCCTGTCCTTTAACTCTGACCTCACTCTGCAGGACCTCATTGTCCCTCCTACCCGTGTCATTGGTACTGATATGGACCATGACTACTGGCTGCTCACCCTCCTAATAAAGAATGCTGCGGACTTGATCCAGGATGTCTCTGACACTGGCACCGGGGAGGCAACAAACCCTCTGGGAACCTCGTTCTCATCCATAGAATCTCCTTTCTATTCCTCTAACCAAAAAAATCACACTATAATACACACTATGGATCACTTTTTCTCTCCCCTTCTGAGCCACAGAGCCAGACTTAATGCCAGAGACATGACCACTGTGACTTTTCACTGTTAGGTCATCACCCCCACACCTTCAATGGTATCCAAAGCAGCATACCTATTGAGGAGAATGACCATAGGAGTACTCTGCACTGGCTACCTATCCCCTTTCCACCTCCTGATGATCACCCATTTACCTGTGTCTTGCATCTTTGGTGAAACTACCTTCCTGTATGTTCTATCAAACCCTCAGCCACCAAATGATCTAGAGTTCATCCAGTTCCAGGTTCAATTTCTCAATAGAGTCTGTTCGAAGCTGCAGCTGGATGCACTTCTTGCGGTGTAGTTATCAGGGACATTGGTGGTCTCCTTGCCTTCCCAAATCCCACAACAGGCACATCCCAGTATCCTGTCTGGCATCCTCGCTGTTCAAAATGTGCATTAAGAAATAAAGAAAGAATAAAAAACGACTAAACTAATCTACAGCCTTTACACCTTCTCACCGAAGCCTCAACTCCACATTCCATCACTGGCTCACTCACATAATGGCCGCTGCACTTAAATGTAACATCTTTTTATTGGTCCTTGCCAAGTGCCTAATTATCACAATCCAATGTCTCGTCAGGACTATAGTGTTCAAAATGAGCACACTTGGACCATTCTCCTGAATATTTAAAAATCCCTCCCATGGACCTAGATATTGTTCAAAAGTTCAATGACCAAAACAGTGCAATACCTCTACGACTATTGGACCAGTGTTTTATGGAGGTTCACCATATTTTCCATGTTATTGTACTTCTGTGTCTCAGAAATATATACAGTATTTTCAGGTTAATTGGGCCATCAGTTAATTAGGACAGCTGCTTATTTGGGACACTATACCGCTTAATTGGTGCGGTAGAGGGCTGCTGAACAGTTTCTAACCAGCATCAGTCATGTGCACTTGCATGGCCATTAGACACTACATCGTGCTTGAAGCAAACAGTTTTTAAATAGCATTAGTTGTGTGCGCTTGTGTTCAAAAAGCAGTGATTTTTGTCATTGATAGTTGGCAACAAATACACAGTAAGACAATCCAAAACTGTTTTTCTCACTGCAGTTTCAAGCATTCAGGCTTGGAGATGCTGGGAGTGAAAATGAAGCAATTTCACTACTTCAACAATTTAGGCACTATGAAGAATTTGAAGGTATTTACAATCATCTTGAATGTTACAATGAAAATGAACATTTGGAGGATGCAATTGTTGATAGCATTGTAGGAAGGAAGTCCATTATCTACACTAGGTGTCTGTGCTGATTTTGTTCATTGTGTACATTGGATGAATTGCTCCATTGATAACTATTAGTAATTAATAGTGTTATGGTGCTGTAGTACTATTGGTAGTGTTCTAATATGTTATGTATTTCATGTAAATACATAATTTGTTACTCACTTTGTTTTTTTTATACTTTTTTATTATTTCCATGAAATTTCAGCTAATTGGACCAGAAGTCCAGGTATGTTGGTTTCCTCCCGCTGTCCAAAGAAGCACCTCGTAGGTAAATTGTCCCGTGAATAGGTCAGGGTTAATTCAGGAGTTTCTGGGGCAGTGCTCCTTGAAGGGCTGGAAGGGCCTACTACACACTGTATCTCTAAATGAATGAATAAATGAAAAGTACTGGTCCCGATGTTTCCAAGTTAACTGGAAAATTAGTGCTGATGCCATTCATTAGTAAGGAGAATCCTGAAATGCAAATTATGACTTCATTTGAAATTGTATACAGGCATTTTGATTTCCTTAGTTTATGACCTGCTTGATTGACCTTTTCTGATCATCTCACCAGGATGAAAATGAATTTTGTGTATGTCGTTCTATTCGTTAATTCAACAGAATATAATCTTGCATCAAACTAAACAGGGTCACTGATTATAATACAGCAACTGACTACATAGAAACGTATTTTTGTTCCATTATAAAACATGTGACAAGTAATATTATTTTCCTCAGAGAGTACAATTCTTTACTGTATTCCCATGTACCGTGCTGAAATGCAGTGTGAAAAACCAGATTGGCAGATAAATGGGTTCAGCATTTGAACCTATGTTTACTTAATACAAAAACAAACATATTCTGGTCAACACTCTCAACACATAATGAGAAGCATATATTGCTTCAGATGCCAAGCAAGCTAGAAAAATGCTATCATGCATGTTAAAAAATTGCATATTTAAGAGGAAAAAGGATGAGTTAGTTTGATATGGAGAGAAATCACTTCGTAAGGATTGAAATGCCGCTGCAAGTTTTTCACTGCACTTGTGCATACCAGCACCTTGCATATGACAATAACTCGACTTTGATTTATGGAGAGCCATTTCATTCTTTCCCCAATATGCATCACCTTGAATTGAAATTGCTGCTTCCTTTAAGAGTGGTCTAATCACAAGGGAGAGGCAATTCTAGTAAGGCAAGAAGGCAAAAAAAGTGCATTTATTGCCCTGCTTCCACAAGAATACTTTGCATGTAACCTTTTAGTGATATTACAAATCATAATTCCATTACCTTGTGCTGTCTTATACCACAGGTTAGAACATAAAAGCTCATCGGGTCTTCTGAAGAAGGGCATAGAAAAGTTCCAGACTTCTGCCTATAAGGATCATACACAAGCTAAATACCCAGATTTTGGAAATCAGAAACTAAAATAGAAAACACCAGGAATATTCAACAAGTCAGAGAATGTCTGTGGAGAGCTGAAATTTAAGATCACTGAGTTTTGTTTGGAATGGCAGGTAGTTGGGAGCTAAATTGGTTTTAAGAAGGAATGAAATGAGGAGAAGAGGAGGGAACAAATACTAAGTGATGAGAAATTGGATTTCACTTCTATCTGGTGTGCTAAATGGATGCAGCACTTAGTGCAGGCAGTCAAGTGGGAGGCCACCTGCAGAAATAAAAGTCACAAAATCACCAACATTTATCTATACGAGAAGAAGTTATCAGTGGCATTCACCCTGATTGCTATATTAAAATGCAGCCCATGTTGATCTCAAATGGTGTTACCTGTACAGAATCAAATTGTCTCACCTCTGCCGCTCAAAGAATGGAAAGTAGGTCCTAGCCGGGAAGAACTGCCTGCAGGGCAGGCACAGTACAGCAATGTAACAGATCACTATGGAAGTAAGGGAATAGATGGGGGGGGCGGGGTACGATAGGGCCACAAATTTTCAGTGGGTGTGGCCAACATCCTTCAGCAATTCTCCTTACATGTAACATTCCATGTAGGGATTAGTCCTAATCCAACATGAGACAATGGGTTCTTTACTCAGGCAGAATAAGCACCATATTTGTACATGATTAAGATATCAAGCATTGTGAAAAATATGTAGAGAGAGAAAACTCAGGAAGGCTATGCATATAGCAGACATTCATGCCCTCTCAGGATCTTTTATCTTGTGTCTCTTCACTGACTTACTCTGGGGTTTGTTCCTTACTTCTGTAGAAATTGTAGTTGTTAAATCATAGGTTACAATTAATTGCTCTGATTTCTGAGTATGGCAGAGGTAACACATAATTTAATGAGTTCATCACAAAGTGAAATGTACTGTAAAAATGTCAGCTGCAGAATGTTGATATGTGCCTATAGGTATATGGTCCAATTTCCCAATGGAAGGGATTAGAACACTACTGTAATAAAACATAGGTAAAGCTGTTTTTATAGGTGACTAGCACCTCATGATCCTATGCCCTCAAGTCTGTGACAGAGTGGGTGGCAGGAGAGATTAAATGTTAAAAAGGCAACAAAAGCATATAGTGTGAGAAGCTGAAATTTAGGGTGCAGAGTGATGTAGCTTGTGGAGTCTCTTGACTTCAAAGCTCCAAAAATCATGGTTTAATCCCGACTTCCTGAACTATCGCCTTGTGAGTGTATGTGACTCCTCTTGTTGCTGTGGTTCTTTCCCAAATCTCAAAGACATGCAAGTTAGTGGGATAATAGCCACTATAAATTGCCCTTACTACATATGTAAAAGTCAGAATCTGAGGGTAATTAAAGGGAATGAGGCAAAATAAAGTGGGATTAGTGTAGACTGAGTGTAAAATGGGTACTCAGTCGTCAATGCATATTTGAAGTCTGAAAGGTCTGTTTCTGAGCTTTGATCTCATTACTCCATGATTAACTATCTGAAATTAACAATGGAATTTGGGAAGGATGTCAGGGATCTGGAATACTGATTATCGAACATAACTGAATTCATTGTGGAACTGCAATCAGAATAAGCAGTGTTATTTTTCAAGCTTACAATTATTTAATTCTTCAAGCTTGATTTAAACAATGAAGTAAGCCAAAGACCAAGATGATGGAATGGCAGTGAGACAGATAATTAAAGTGATAGATGATCTCATGCTTAAGTTTGAATCAAAGTTTTCTGTCAAGTTGTCCAACCAATCTCTATTTTGTCTCCTGAATGTAAAGGAGAGCATACAGTGCATCCTACTGAAAGTAAAACTAAATTGGTGCTTCTCACAAAAGGACTTCTTGAATTCCTGAATGGTGGGAAGGATGGAGATGAGAGGCCAGAAGTTGCATTTCTTGCATGTGCTCAGAAAGGCACCACGGGAAAAGGATTAGGTATTGAGGAGATAGAAGGGTGAAGCAGGCCATCCGATATGGTCCTCTTAAAATAATGAATAGGATGAAGGAGGATGGATGTATCTGGCTATGGTGCTTGTTAGAAATCATCTGGTGAGAACCAGGAAAACCTTATCCTGGTTCTGAAAAAGGAATATGTGGTGAAAACAGAAGTACTAGAAATGGAACCAGCTTGTTCAGATACCTTTTCAGCCACAGCAGAATGGTTTATATCACTGAGGGAAAAAAAAACAGCTATATTGGGAGAACTGTTACTACCAGTACATCTGCTCCCTTGATAACACCTTATTTGGAATAGAAGTAACAATGAAGCCAAGGATATTAAGATGGCTTAAGAACAGAAAGCAGATTTATGGTAAACTTGAATAACAGACAAAAAGGTGGAGGAACTCAGTAAGTCAGGGAGCATCTATGGGCGGGAAACAGTTGATGTATTGGGGTGAGACCTTTCACTGGGGCTCTGCCCCTTACTTTCCAGTCTGATGAAAGGCCTAGGCCTAAAACATCTACTGGTTATTTCCCTCCAAAGATGCTGCCTGACTTACTGAGCTCCTTCGTCATTTTGTGTTGCTCAAGATTTCCAGCATCTGCAGAATCTCTTGACTTTATAGTCATGGTAAACTGCAGATAGTTAAAAATGAAGACTGATGGACAGTGGTTTCCCCATGGGGTCAGTACCAATTACATTGTCTGATACATATTGGGGACTTGCATGTGAGTGTGGGGGATATAACAATACTGAGAAGTATGAAGTAGTAAGATTTTGATAGAAAGAGAGATTATGAAGTCCAAATGGCATAGTTTTAAAAGCATAGGGACTTGAGTGTAACAATATTTCAATCCTTGCAAATGATACGACATGTTGAAAGAGCAGTTGGTAAGGTCTACTGAATCTGGATATCACCGATGCCCAGAATGAAAAAAAGGAAGGTCATGTTGAACCATTGTAAGTGGCCTGGCCGCAAGTGGAAGACTGAATCCGACTGGATTCAAGTTGGATCCATGCTTTAGACCATAAGATATAGGAGCAGAAGTAGGCCATTCAGCCCATCAAGTCTGCTCCACCAATCATAGGTTGATCCAATTCTTCCAGTCATCCCCACTCCCCTGCCTTCACCCCATACCCTTTGATGCCCTGGCTATTCAAGAACCTATTTATCTCTGCCTTAAATACACCCAATGACTTGGCCTCCACAGCTGCTCGTGGCAACAAATTCCACAGATTTACCACCCTCTGACTAAACTAATTTCTCCCCACCTCAATTCTAAAAGGACGTCCTTCAATCCTGAAGTCATGCCCTTTTGTCCTAGAATCCCCTACTATGAGAAATAACTTTGCCATATCTAATCTGTTCTGGCCTTTTAACATTCGGAATGTTTCTAAGAGATCCCTCCTCATTCCCCTGAACTCCAGGGATTACAGTCCAAGAGCTGCCAGATGTTCCTCATAAAGTAACCCTTTCATTCCTGGAATCATTCTCGTGAATCTTCTCTGAACCCTTTCCAATGTCAGTATATCCTCTCTACAATAAGGAGCCCAAAACTGCACAGAATACTCCAAGTGTGGTCTCACGAGTGCCTTATATAGCCTCGACATCACATTCCTGCTCTTATATTCTATACCTCTAGAAATGAATGCCAATAATGCATTTGCCTTCTTCACAACTGACTCAACCTGGAGGTTAACCTTTAGGGTATCTTGCACAAGTACTCCCAAGTCCCTTCGTATCTCCGCATTTTGAATTCTCTCCCCATCTAAATAATAGTCTGCCTGTTTATTTCTTCCACCAAAGTGCATGACCATACACTTTCCAACATTGTATTTCATTTGCCACTTCTTTGCCCATTTCCCTAAACCATCTAAGTCTCTCTGCAGGTTCTCCGTTTCCTCAACACTATCCGCTCCTCCACCTATCTTTGTATCATCGGCAAATTTAGCCACAAATCCATTAATACCGTAGTCCAAATCATTGACATATTATCGTAAAAAGGTCAGGGGCTCCTTATGGTGACACAGAAAAGATCTTTCTAGAATGATACAAGGATAAAGGATTTCAGCTACAGGATAGATAAGAGAAGATGGGGTTGTTCACTTTAAAGTCAGAATAATTAAGAGGATTTCACAGAGATGTCCATGCTTTAGATTGGGAACAACCTCAATGAGTTTTCCCTTTAGCAGTCACAGGTTCAATGCAATGGGAGAAAGATAAAGTGGGGGTGTGGGAGTGGAATATGAAGGCAATTATTTTATAAATAGAGTGAGTGCATCTAGAATTCAGTGTCTGTAAGGGTGTTGGAAACAGAGTCAATCAGGGCTTTCAATCAGGAATCTGATGGACTACATAATTTCCTTGTCTGCTACAATGACTTGACACAACCTTATATACATCGTGATATACAGGCAGCAAATCATGCCATTTGTAACAAAGATAATTATGCCAATCTTATTTATTCGCTTGGTTGGTCTGACATATCAAAGACAGGAAGAATACTTTCAGTCAGCAACCATATCAAATAAAGTGATAAAAATGAAACCACCAAATGTCATCTAGAGCAAAATCTCTATACAGTCCCAAGTCCAATTTGTGTTCTCCCTCGGTAACTGAATTCAGGACATTAAATCAGGATGACATTATCAAGGAATTCTCAGAACAATGAAATCCAGCTCAAGTTGTCCTCAGGAGACCTTTCAGCCAATCAACTTCTAACATGAAAATACGAGGAAGTTAAATGGCAGCAATGTCAACTGCTGTGACTATTATCATTTGCATATCACAAGGATACCACCTAACTTACTATTAATACCCATAGAAGAAGGAAAGGGGAGAAGGCAATAATTTTACTACATAGAAGGGAAATATGACACCTTTCTACTGAATATTTGTTAAAATTTTGCAGCAGATGCTGAATTTATTTCAGTATAGTAAAGCAGAGCAACTTATTTGAACATCCTGTATTTTGCCACTACATAATTCATTATTCTCCATTTCTACTTGTGTAATGCTGACACAAGCTGCTTCAGGAAACTGTAGCCTGATTAAGCTGGGACAGTTTTAGCTATAGACCTGGTACAGCTTGCTATCAATAGCATCTTGCTGAGTCTTGATTAACCAATGTATTGCATTCCACCTGCTGTTAATGGATCAGCAGATGTGTTTGTGAGGAATCTGGATTGGAAATCTAGTTTTTTTTTAAGGCTTTTTGAATTAACCAAACCAAACGATAATACATCATCACACCTGCTACCATACTTATGCCTGATATCCTTCAGCATAATTACGAACAGCTTCTAGCACAGTGCATTTTCACCCTTTAACAGAAGCTGCTGAAACTGAAAATGTTTTTGTGGAAAGAGATTCTATTTTCGTGCCACTGCAGCTCTTGTTGGCACCAGTTCAGGTTTTCCTTGTCTTTCTAATTCCCTTCCCTCATCAATCTTCCTCCCAGATCTGTTGTGCGCTGAGCCTTAGTTTTGCATTTGCAGCCGAGCTGTGATTTGAAAAGAGGAAAAAATGCACAACACACTGCAGTACTTAAAATAATTCAAGATTTGATCAACCATGAAGCTTAATTTCTCACTTGGGTTAGCAGTCAAACCAACATTTGAAATGATTCACTTTCTTTCTTTACGATTGACTGAAATAAAGGTGTGCACGAGTGTATTTATACTTCCAAAAATATACGAACATAGCGTGTATTAAAGCAAAGAACAAAACCTTTTTGCAGTCACAAAACTAAAACCTTTCAAGGTCATCTGCTGATGTTGTGTTTTTATTGTTGCCAGTACTTCTCCAAATCCCCCCTTTTCCCACCAACCCAGCTAATTAGAAGGTACAAAAGATAAGATAGATCTACAAGCACTGTCATGGTGGATAGCCTCTTTTTCAATGATACAATGAACACTAATATGCCAAAATGCTTGCTGGTTTCTGCAACCTCCATTGGCAAAAAGCAACATAACTTATTTAATTCTTACATAAGCAATCAACACAGGTAGGTTGACATACTGTACATTTGAAGAGACTTAGAAGAAGCAATATTGGCAGGGACAAGCAAAACGCATCAGAGCAAAACATAACCTTTACCCAAAAACTGTTGTGATATTTGCCTGCATGCCAAGTCTAGCTTTTGTGCATAAAAGCTGTGGCACACAATCTTACCACATAAGAGAGGCCACACAATCCAACTTTCAAGAAGGTTCAAGACTTCAATTAAAAACTGCTTACACATATGAATGATCACAATAAAGAGGGAGAATAACTTAGAGAAGCAATGGCCTCAGAATATGTTTTCCTTCAAAAGCGTAGCCTAGCACTAGAATTTTTTTTTCACATCTTTACTATAGTAGAAAGCTTAAGATATTATGTGACAGGATTTATACCGTGAGAGCAACAGGATGCAAAGAAAATCACTGCTTGACAGACATTCCTTTTTATGCAGTTCTGGAATTTTGCCACTCTGCTGAGAGCTAGGCCACAAACAATGCATTTGAATGGTGTTAGTTTGAGGATGCCTCACACCACCTGCCGGATATTCCCCATTCTGTGTTAAAGCATTGCAAGACCAATAAAACCAGAGGTCATACTTTTAAAACAACTATATGAACTACAGAAAATTACATAAAACTATTTATAGAATAATAATAAAGTAATTTTGGGAAAAGTTGCAGTTTCTAACATTTTCTTTATTCCACCTTTGTTGGTACTTGTGACTACTCTTGCTGATCTTGATGGATATAGCACATGATAGCATATCAACCAAGATGCCATTTGATGAGTTTTTTTGAATTCTCCAAAATTCTAGCTATCTCACACCATCCCAAGTTGCCTTTAATTCGGTCATCTGACTACATGCTCAGTCAAGCAGACAGCCTTTGGCACAGAACAAGCAAAATATATATGCATTTTTAAAAAGTGCACAAATTAACTAGTTCAACTTTCGTAGCCCTGGATATGCTATGTCAGAAAATATAGTCTCTTTCTTCCAATTTTCTTAATGGCATATTGCCTTAGATATTATTTTCCTTTGACATAGTTGCATAGTGGACAGTATGTCAAAGCAAGATCAATAGCAGCGGATAATATCAGCAATGAGGAATGTTGGTAAAACCTGACACCTTTCCTAATCCTCTGCATACCGCCTGGCCCCTCTCAAGCCCTCTGCCTTCTTCAATTTCCTACCATCCCTCATTGCTAAAGCAGATCACATCCCTTCTTAATTACTTTATTATCTTTTTACTCCTCTAACATTTTTCAGATTACTCACTTTCAATTTGTTTCAATCGAGCCAGATTCACTAAATCAGCTTCTCTCTTTTCACCTCTCCTCTATAAGTGTTTTGCTTTTCTCTTTTCCATATCCCTCTTTCCTTCCCTCCCTGTATTCTGAATAATGCAAAATTAGAATTTATCCTCCTGATGTATGCAAATTTCCAATGATCAATTCTATTAACACCACCCTTCCCCAGCTCCCAGTCGTAGTTTAGTGATATCACTGCAGGTTGGAATTGACAAAATGGACAATGTAATTTGTCAAATACAGTGATCTGTTTATATTGGGCATTTCTATTGGTTGCAAGAAGCTTCCAACAACACTCCTAAAGTTTCCATTGTCACTTTATTATGTTATGAGAAATTTCATTACTGCCCTGGAAAGTAATTTGCTTCAGCTCCATCTTTTTACTCTTCGAGGTTTTGATTCCTAAGGACCTGCCAGGGAGAAACTACATGAAAGATAAATTTACTTGACCCCAACCTCAGCAATACAGCTGCAGCACAATTTTCTATTCAGCTTCTACTTCTTGGTGACACAAGCCCCAATTGCACCCTCAGGACACCCACCTTTCCATAAGTTATTCACATGACCACGGTGATAACAATGAAACAGAAATTGTAGTTCCTTGACAAGCTGTGTGCTATCAGTAGCAGAATTATATTCCGCACTATCTTCAAGGCTCAAGGCTGGTATATTGTTCACTGCCATCAGGTCATCAAAGGCCAATGAGAAGCATGAGAAAGTATTGCAGGAGTAACAACAGGTTGTCTAAACCTGACATGCCCACATTAAGTGCTAGAAATTCTGGATTACCAATGAATATGTGAATTAACCAGAAAGGTCATAGGAGCAATACATTAAAGAATTTCCAACTGTATTCTGACATTGGACTCCTTACAGATAAAAGATAGTCTGACCATACATTTCAGGACCTAATGCCTGGATGACAAAGGCATTTTGAAATACATAATAAACAATACAAGAGATAAATCTACTTTAACTCATCCTCAGCAATACACTTGCTATAGAATTCTCCTTTCTGGTCTAGAGACTTGTTTACGCAAATCCAAGTACAATTGGCTCAACTCAAAAGGGAAATTTTGCTCATATTTCTGTCTGTCTTCGTATCTATGCGGAAACTTAATTCTTTGGTTGGATGTCTCTTGCCCTAGGTTTTTTATTGGGCATTGGGTTTACTGTGGCACAAACTTTCTTCTTGACCCTATGTTAGTTGGTATAAACAGTGGATATCCCTCCATATATGGCTACTCTTCTTGCTTATAATCTGTTGAAATCATCTGACTCAACACAACCAAACCTAAATGTTATATCTTTGCAAACTACCATACAAACATTAGTCCCTTTTTCCTTTATAAACCTCTGAATATGTTTAGATTCTTCTCTCCACCTTATCCAGAACTCCTTATTTGATTGTCTAATTAAGCATATGCCTTGCCATAATAGCAGAACAATTCTGATCTATATCCTGATGATATCTAAAGTGATTACGTCAATGGCACATTATCTCTTCATGTCTTTTTCAACCATTGGCATGGACCCTCCACTGCCTATCCACTGCAGTCTAAGAATCGCACTAAAATATTATGTGTTTTAGTGCTTTAATCCATTATAACCATTTTAAATTAAAAAAGAAAAAGATGTGTGTTGTTTCTCAACTTTGTAGACCAGCAGCTTAATTCAAGACCTCTTCACCTATGCAAAGTACTTTAGCAAATATGTGGGCAATGCCAGTTCCTACATGAAGCTACACTGAGGGTGATGGTGGAACAGGCTGGGTATCACACACAGTTGAGCAGATGCTCCATAACACAAGATCAGCTTCTCACATTACTGAAGTGCAACACAATACCCAGTTATCTGAGTGGGATTGTTTGTTACCCATCACAGGAGCTGGAATATTTCTGGGGAAAGGTAACTAGCACTAGATAAGCTGACTTCCTGAGCCCCCTTGAAGTTGACCTACACAGTACATATACAGAACATTTAAAAGAAAGAAATTCACTCACATCTCTTGTGAACCTGTCACCTTTTACAGAACAATCAAACCATAAATAAGATGCCAAATGTGGATGACAGGCCAAGTATATAGAATACAGAATAGGGCTCAGAATGGAACACCAAGTGCTACGAATGATGTCTTCACCAAGATGGACATCATTGTATTCGTGGAGACAAATGTGACTGCAGATGCAAGAATCTGAACAAAAACAGAATATAGAAGAACTCAAGCAACACACATCAAAGTTGCTGGTGAACGCAGCAGGCCAGGCAGCATCTGTAGGAAGAGGTGCAGTCGACGTTTCAGGCTGAGACCCTTCATCAGGATATATATCAACAGGTCAATTATAATCTGTGGAGGCAAAAGGTACATGTCTAATGTCTTTTTTGTAGATATACAATACTTTTGTTAGTTCTCTTTGATATATTGGACATCAGAAAGTGGCAGTGGCTGTTATTTGAAGGAAGAAAAGTCTGAAAAGAAGAAACTCACACACAGGCTTTAGTTAGTCAGCATTCAATTATGTTATCATAACCTTACTACAAGCAACTTGAATTAACAACTTAGTTGGGTTCTGGCATGTTTCAATGTTGACTCCTTACATTAAACTTCAGAGATTTAGTGTGCAAATTGGGAACTAAATTCAATGAATAAAGATGACTTCTATTCCCCGCCCCCCCCCAGAGCTCAAAGTCCAAAGTAATATTATTACCAAAGTACATATACAACCATGAAGCACACATTAAAGTTGCTGGTGAACGCAGCAGGCCAGGCAGCATCTCTAGGAAGAGGTACAGTCGACGTTTCGGGCTGAGACCCTTCGTCAGGACTCACGACTTCCTGATGAAGGGTCTCGGCCCGAAACGTCGACTGTACCTCTTCCTGGAGATGCTGCCTGGCCTGCTGCGATCACCAGCAACTTTGATGTGTGTTGCTCAAATTTCCAGCATCTGCAGAATTCCTCGTGTATACAACCATGAGATTAATTTTCTTGCAAGAACCTGCAGGAAAATAGATATAATAAAACAATACATAACAAAGACCGACAAACATCCAATATGCAAAGGAGTATAAATTGTGTAAATAATAAATATTACTGAGAACACGAGCTGCACAAACTTTGAAAGTGAGTCTACAGGGTGAGGAGTCAGTTCAACGCTGAGGCAAATGAAGCCCTCCATGCCAGTCCAAGAGCCCGATGGTTGCAGGAGTTCCTGAACCTGGTAGTGTGAGATCCAAGACTCCTGCACCTCCTGCCCGATAGTAGTGAGAGGAGAGGGAGACGGGTCAAATGCAGGAAGACGTGACGGGCTCAGATGGTGGGTTCAGGCTGACATGGAATAGTAGGGATGACATCGATTCATTTTTCGCTCTCGGGCATCGATACTTTAATATGACTTTAAGTCCACTCCGACACTCTCTTTTTGGGTGACGACCGACCTCCCTCTGCTTCAAGGTATTATAGCTGCATTCCTGAGAATCAAGTTCACAGGAACCTTCAAGATATCATAAAATTTCTAGTTCGTTTAGACTGTTCAAAAATGAGTTTCTTAAACAGGCTTAAGGTCGCATCGACTGTTGTTCAAAGTAAGTATGTCTCGTAGAATATCTAGTAGTTCTGTGACTGCCCGCAAATCGTTGCTAAATATCGCCAGCTTCATCTTGGTATTGCCCTTTTTGACCCTATATATGACCCCGTGAAGTGTTCATATTAAGTTCTTGCGGCCCCAGTCAAGTACAATATAATCACCAAAATTCACTGGTGGATGCAGAGTGAATAATTCTTCTTTTGGGAGAACTTAGATCAAGTGACAACCCTCATCACCCAGGACATGCCCTCTTTCTCATTGCCACCGTCGAGGAGGTGGTACAGGAGCTGAAGACACACACTCAATGTTTCAGGAACAGTTTCTATCTCTCCACCATCAGATGATGAACTTATGCATACCATCTCATTAATTTTTTGCTGTCTTTTTATGCTATTTATTTAATTTAATTTTATATATAAATTTCTTATTGTAATTTATAGGATTTTACATCATTATGTACAGCAATGTACTTCTGCCCACAAAACAATAAATTTCATGGCATATGGCAGTGATTCTGATTCTGTATATGACATCATGATCTTTTACTATATAATTACCAAATTCTAAATTAAGTGGGAACTATGGCAAACAATACCAGAGCTGTGAAGTGAAAAGTAAAATGCAACTCCCTGTAGCTAAATTATATAAAAATCACACATAAAGTAGATTTAAAAGTGTAATTACTTCCTTATTCTTTGCTCATAATGGAGGGCAGCTGATAAGATCACAATTCACTTGGCTCAATCCACAACATCTTCACCTCTAGGTCATAAGATTTTGTTTTTAGCTCTCCACCACATCACAAGTGTATATCTAATCTAGGCTACCACTCCAGTTCAGTAGTTATTTGGTTTAATAAAGAATCAAATTTCAGCAATCCCATGAGAGAACATGTCCCAGGGTTACACATAAGACCGTAGGACTAAGTCCTAAATTCTCTAATCACATTTTCTTCAAGTATGGTTCTTTGAATGCCAAGGATCCATGATTTTATCTTGCCTGCCAATTTATTAAGTATCTTGTGTTGGCAAAAAGGATTCCCATACCTTCAATTCTTCTCATTTGCCTGAGACTGAAAGCCTCTTCTAGGGCTAGTTATCATAATATAATCATTCTAAGCCAGGCACAGATTTTCCCTGTCAGTCAAGATAAAGCTTTGCAGCAGTGTCAATTGGTACATAGTGTTCCAAAAGAAGAAAAAAGTCCCCCCAGAAAGCCCAAGTGTCAGAGTAACAGCATCAAAAAATAAGAGGAGTTTTAACAAGATGTTGCTCTGTATAAAATTGTGAAAGGCCCACAAAACATTGTTCTCAACTCCCATTGAAAAGAAACTCCTCGTGTAATTCAGAAAATAGTTTTCAAAACTAAATTTCAAAAACTTCTATGGTTAATCGTTCAACATTGCACTTTATTTCTCCCTGCAAGACACCCCCACGCTGAGTATTAAAACTCTCACCCACTCACTGGCATGCAGAGCGTTAGTGAATGACATGTTGGCAGCAAAGCAGACTTATTCACACATTCTCCTCTTCTTCTGCATGACAGGACTCTACCCAGCAACCACTTCAGTTTCCATGACAACATTTGGTCTCTAGTGAATGAAATATTTAAAGAATATACCAAATACGACTGAGAAAATAAGCTCCAGTTTATTCAATCTAAATGAAAAGCTATCCATTTTACAATTTTTCTAAATGGCTTTTAAATCAATAGATTTTCTTCTGCTTTCCACAAAACATTTTATGGCTGTTTACTGAAATATTATCATTCATGTTGGTTATGGTTAAAAATGGATTGGCATCTTTTAAAATACAATTTTTGAGGTTTAAGACAAAATAATTGAATTTTGTTTTGTAGACGGGCACATTAAACTCAAGCAGCACACAAAGTGCTGGAGAAACTCAATGGGTCAGGCAGCATGTACGGATGGAAATGGACAATCAATATTTCAATTCAAGACCCTTCGTCCTGACTGGAAAGAAAGCAAGAAGCCAGTAAAAAGGGTAGGGGAGGAAGAGTCGGGCAAAAGCTTGTAGATGATAGGTGAACCCAGGGTGGGGGGGGGGGGGAAGAGACAGGAAGGTGGGAAAGGGGGAGAGTGGAAATGATACAAGAAGCTGGAAAGTGGTAGGTGGAAGTGACAAAGGGCTGAAGAAGATGGAATCTGATAGGATAGTAGCCCATGGAATAAAGGGAGGGAGGTGAGAAGGGGAAGCAGAAGGAAGATGTCACGATATGCACTGGCAATGTCAGAACCCAAATCCAGAGGAAAGGCAGACTGCCATGTAGAGATGGCAACCAGAGTTTATTGATAAGGATGCCAAAAGAACTTTGGTGGTTCGGCCAAGCGATACTGTGAGACGTGACATTCTCCAAACTATGATCCCTCGATTAGTGCTAATCAGGCATCCACTTAAATAATACAAAATAACATGGAATCCCCAAGCTTATCAAAATAAACTTAGAACATTTAAACAGAAAGCTCCAGGAGACCACACAACAAAAATCAAGTTGCTCAAGAAAAACACAAAGAAATCTAAATGATTAATAACTCTCATTAATCAACAATTAACCAATTCAGGTGCTCAATAATCCTCAGAGCCCATTGTCCTCTGGCTCCCCACACAGGCTTAAAGAGCTCATTACAGAAGAATGTGTGGGTGATGGGCAGATCAAGTGGGCAGGAGAAGGGAATGGAAGGAGCTGGGGGGCTAGGGGAAACACAGGGGAGTGGTTACTAAAAATTAGAGTAACTGATGTTTATGCCATCAGTTTGGAGACTACCATCACAGAATATGAAGTGTTATTAATCTAATCTGTGTCTAGCCTGAACTTGGCAGTAGAGGAGGTCATGGAAAGACATGTTGATGAAAGGAATTAAAATAGTTGGCCACCAAGAGATCCTGGCTGTTAGAGCCGTCGGAATGAAGGTGCTCAATGAAACAATCCCCTAATCTGCATCGGGTCTCACTAATGTAGAGGAGGCCACACTAGGGAGACTGGATGCAATAAATCATATCGATGGGAGGACTAAACAGGGCCCTGAATGGTGGTGAGGGTGATGGTGTTGGTGTAACTCTTAGCGTGGTTGCAGGGATAAGTGCCTGGTGGAGAACCAGTGCGCAGGGACAAGCAGACAAGGGAGTCATGGAGAAAGCACACTCTGCAGAAAGTATTGCCCAAGACAAAGGGGAATAAAACATTCTTCCTTCTTATACATTCTGATTCAATGCAACCTCACCCACTGGGAAACCTGCCAAACAGAAAGCTGAAACAAAGCTTTCCACCTGCTTAGATTAAAGCTATGAGCTATTAACCTGTGAGCTCATAAGTGCAGTGTCCCTCTGCGTCGATTGTTTCAGCTAGGATCTGGACAGGAAACTCCCCTGGAAAACAGTTATGCAATTGGGTTGAAGACTTAACGTCCCTTTAGGTAAGATTACATCTTTCTCTGCTTCCTCTGTCCACTTCTAGAAGAAATGCTGTAACTCACTTGTTATAGACTCAATCCATACCATTAAAGGAGATTGAGATCCCTTCTCCAGCATTCAGCTAGCCTCCTCACACACTTTCGACACAGTGAGTGGCCAGCTGCTCTTTAAGTGAAAGCAAGTGCTAATGTCACTGTGACCTTTCACTGCCTCTGCCAGTACAACTTGCTATTTGCTATCAGAATTGTACCAAGCCAAAATCGGCATCGTCATACAAAATAAACATTCGGCTTGTCTTATTAAAGCTTTAGTTCGACAATGAGTCAAATGCAGCGACATGCGGAAGAAATGAAAGGAGAAAATGCGTAGTGGTCTCTTATCACAAATATAACCATTTAATAGTTACTTTAGCACTAAATGTTCTCAAAACTCCTACTTATAAAAATACCATACTCTATCAGTGGAAAATTTATTTTACCTGAAACTCATTGAGATTAGTAGGATCAGTGAAGCTCCAGATAAAAGAATTGTTGATACCTATTTGAGTACCAACTAACTTACTCAATATAAAGAGAAGCCACTTATCAAAGTGTCAAATAAATAAAGGCATTAACATCTCTATGATTGTACCATTTGTATTCCAGAAACACTAAGGTACAACTGAAGATCTGTAGAACAAAAGATTCCATGACAGAAAGATTGATCAAACATGACAGATTGAGATACTAATGAGCCAAGCGTATATTTTCGTGTGCATTTAACAGGAACATTGCATAATGGAGTTTTTTTCCCCCCAATATGACAGCGTTTTTACTATATATCCAAAACTAAAATATTGCTGTAATTTGAAATTAAAACAGAAAATTCTGAGCAGATCAGAAAGTGCTCACAGAGAGAGAAATACAGTTAACATTTTATAAGAAATGAGAAATTTTCAAGATATTGTATGTTACAGACAGGTAAAGAGGAAGTGAATGGTGGAGAAGGGGGAAAGGAATCATCAGTAATAGAGCTGGAACAGTGAAATGAATGATGGTTCATGACAAAAAGGGTTTATAGTAGGATAAATAAGTTAGTCTGGACATGCAGTAAATAGAAACTGCCTGAAATTGTTAAATATATGGAAGTTAGAAGGTTAGATGTTGAAATGAAAGAGGAGACAGATAAACAGAATACTAGAGGAACTCCGTGGTCAGTCAGCATCTGTGGAGTGAATGTTTTGAGTTGAGAATCTGCATCAGGATTGAGAGGGAAGAGGAAAGATTAGCAGTGTATAGTAATATGAGAAGGATTGGGATAGGGGGCCGGTAAAGCTGGGGAGAGGATAATGGGCAGATGGAATCAGATGGAGAGAATGGGAGAGATGAACAAAGGAACAAGAAAATCAGGTTGATGTGTGAGTGTGTGGAGGAAAACCCAAAGCTGTGGGTTATTGAAAGATTCAAGATTCATAAAATTATGTTGTAAGCTACTTTAAGTAGAATATGAGTTACTCTTTTTTCCAATTTTTGTTTGGCCTTTCTGTCGCAATGGAGAAGCACAAGGACAGACAGGTCAGCAGGGAATGGGTAGGAGAGGTAAATGGCATGCGACTGGAAGCTCAGTGTGGCCATTGTGACAGAGTGCAGGTGCAATTGGGTTGAAGACTTAACGATGTCTTCTCAGCAGTTCAGACTGCGGGGAGGCCTGAAGAAAGTTTACAGAATTATGAGAGGCATAGATAGGATAGGCAGTCAGAAACATTGTCCCAGCGTAGAAATTACAAACTCTAGAAGACTTGTACTTCAGATGAAAGGGGTAAAGTTTAAAGGAGATGTGCAAGGACATGTGATTTTCTTTTGCACAGAGAGTGGTAGGTGCCTGGAACAGTCTGCAAAGGGTAGTGGTGGAAACAGATAGCGTAGTGATACTTACCCGACATTTAGATAGGCATATGTATATGCAGAGAATGGTGGGATACAAGTCTAGTTTATGGCTGGTTTCACCAGTGTAGAGGTCACATTGTGAGCACTGAATGAAGTAGACTAGGTTGGAAATAGGACGGTTAGCTCTGTAGCTGTTGGTGAGAGAGGAGGTGAAGAACAGGTACAGCCACTACATTTGCAAAGGAAAGAGCCAGGGATGGAGACAGGTAGATAAGAGACAGATCAAGGAGAGAGTGACAGAGAGATGTGGGGTTAGGGGAAGAGGGGAAGATGTGACTAGTGGTGGGATCATACTGGAAAGTGGAAGTTCTGTCACTAAACTTATGTAGGGTTTCATTGGAATGCAGACATAACCCACAAGGTAACAGAATTCCCAAATGATTACTATCACCATCCTCCAGCATTACTAATTGCTTACTTATTACAACACAAACGAAAATCAATCTGAGCTTGAGGAACAGTGACTTATTCTTCTGACTTAAATCATTACAAATAATGCAACTCAATGCTGAATTCAATAATTTCAGAGTCAAAGTGCAATACAGAAACTGGCTCTTTGACTTCCTTTGTCCATGTTAACCAAGATATCTACCTATGCTAATTTAAGTTTCCTGCATTTAGTTCACATCCCTCTATTCCTGTCCTATCCATGTACCTGCCCAAATACTTTGTAAATGCTGTGATTGTACCTGCCTCTACCAGCTTCTCTGGTGACTTCCCCCGTATAGCCACCACAATCCATGTGGAAAAATTTCTCCTTTAAATAATTCCCCTTTCGCCCTAAACCTATAGCCCCTCTAGTTTTAGACTCCCATACGTTTGGAAAAGGACTGTGATGATCAACTCTATCTAAGCACTTCATATTTTTATAATTATCATCAGCTTGTTGAGTTCATTGCTTCAACACAGGTGCACATATGCAGATGTGCAATGGAAAACCTGCAGCAGCATACATTAGAGGCATACCATTCAAAAGAAAAAATATATAAATTATACAAAAAAAATACAGAAAAAAACAATTAGAAAGAAAAATGTCCATTGTAGTGCGAAGTGATCATGGTGTTTAGGTAGTAACTAGGGTTGTGCAGGTTAGTTCAAAACCAACTTGAACCTGGTGGAGTGGGACTTCAGGTTTCCCTTCCTCTTGCCTGATGGGAGCTGTGAGATAATGGCACGCCCCAGGTATTGGGGGCATTTGATGACTGATATGTTTGCCTCACGTGGATATTTTCAGTGGTATATGGTCATGATGCCTTGGGACAAGTCTATAAAGTCAGCTCTCAGCCTCCTGCATTCCAGTGAGAACAATCTCAGCCTATCCAATCACTCTTCATAACTAAAGCCCTCAAGTATAGGATCCTTTCTGTGCTCTTTCTAGCACTACCATGTTGTGACTGTGTGGTAACCAGAACTGCATAATCAAAATCTCGTACAAACGCAAGATGATGTCTCAACTCTTATACTCAATGCCCTTACCCATGAAGGCACAGAAGCTATCCCACCCATTTGTATTGCCATTTTCACACCAAGGTCGCTCTGCACATCAATGCTTCCAAGGGCTCTACCATTTATTTCTGTTCATGTCTGGCCAGTATTAGACAGCCCAAAATCTAGACAATCATCCATTCCAATCTTGCATCTTGTACCCCTACCTTGCAGTTTTTCAAGCTCAAGTTTATTGTTATCTGTCAGTACATATACACAACCAAACAAAATAACGTTTCTCCGGTTCACGGTGCAACCACAAAACAAAACTAAACTGTGCCACAAATACAATATCGTTCAAAGTGCATGTAGTGCTCAGCACAGGTAGACAGTAAACAGCTCGTTGTCCTAGTGACGAGACCTCAGCGGTGGCTGAGTATTCATTTGTTTCACAGCCTGAGGGAAGAAGCTGTTACCCAGTCTGACAGTCCTAACCCTGATGCTACTGTACCTCCTTCCTGATGGTAGTGGGTCAAAGAGATTGTGAGATGGGTGGCTGGGATCCTCAACAATACTTGAGGCTCTTTGCATTCAATTCTACTGGTAAATGTCACAAACAGGGGAGACGGAAACCCCGGTGATCCTCTCAGAAGTTTCTACTATGCTCTGTAGGGTCTTGCAGTCCGATGCCTGGTAGCATCCTTTCTGTCCATCTTGTACTCTATTTGTGTCCTCTTTCCATCACCCTTTACCATCCCGTCAGCCTGGGATACTCCCACTGATGTTATCCGATTTTTCCTGTTGTCCATTCTTTCAAGTTCTTGCCACCCTCCCTGCTTCTTGGCATTTAAAAGCATTCTCACCATTTAACATTTTCCCAATTCGGATGAAAGGTCATTGAGCAAAACACATCTCCACCATTTTCTGTTTTTAAATTCTGCTCTACAAGATTTTGATAAAAATCAACTGCCTGAACTTGTCTCAGCAAGTAGCAGTTTCAAGTTCTTTGCCGAAGTTAACGGAAATCCAAGGTATTGTGCACATCGGATTGTATTGCTCAGAACTGAGAATAGTTACGTTTGCTTGATATTAAAGAAATATCAAGTCAGGCCTTGTACCAAGTATGTTAACCATATTCTACATTTTTTAAAAATTAAAATGGGGAAGCAGTGGATATATTGAAGAAGGGCATAAGGTACAGCTGTGGGAATATTATCACTCGAACTATTGGATCATATGTTATCCCAGTACCCAAGAAGGGCCAACCAAAAGCCATGAATGACTGCCGCCCAGTGGATCTGACCTCTCACATCATGAAGACCCTAGAGAGGTTAGTCCTGGCTCACCTCCAATCCCTGGTCAGATCAGCCCTTGATCCCCTGCAACCAGGAGAACATTGGTGTTGATGATGCTGTCATCTACCTGCTGAATAGTGCCTACTCCCATTTGGATAAGCAGGACAGCATTGTGAGAATCATGTTTTTTGATTTCTCAAGTGTCTTCAATATTATACAGCCCTCATTGCTGGAGGAAAATCTCCATTCAAGGCAGGTATCCTGGATAATGGACTACCTGTCTGGCAGATCACAGCTCGTGTGGCTTCAGAGCTGTGTGTCAGACAAGGCTATAAGCAGTACTGGGGCCCCATAGGGGACTGTATTAGCTCCCTTCTCGTTTACCCTGTAAAGCCTCAAGCTTCAGCTACAACACTGAGTCATGTTATCTGCAGAAATTTGCTGATTACTCAGCAATAGTTGGGTGTATAAAGGGAGGATGGGAGTATGAATACAGGATTCTGTGGAGGACTTTGTCAAAGGGTGCAAAAGCTGAATCCTCTGCAGCTCAACATCAGTAAGACAAAAGGAGATGGTGATCCGTTACTATTGATGGTGAGGACATGGATGTGGTGAGGATCTACAAGTACCTGGGGGTGCATCAGACTTGAGTGGAGCACTAACACAGAGGCTGTGTACAAGAAGGGCCAATGTCACCTCTATTTCCTGAGGAGATTGAGCTCCTTCACATGTTCTACCAGCCTGTTGTCACCAGTAAAATCTTCTAGGCATTGGTGTGCTGGGGCAATGCATCAGCGCGGGTGATGCCAACAGGCCCTATAAACAGATTAGAAAGGCTGGCTCTGTTATAGTAGTCAAACTGAACACACTGGAGGCTGCGATAGAACAAAGGACCCTACAGAAAAGTCCTGTCAACTCTGGACAATGTTTCGCACCGTATGCATGCCACCTTGGCTGAACAGAGGAGCACTTTTAGGAATAGATTAAGACAACTGCGCTGCTCCAAGGAGCGCTATATATGAGGTCATTCTTACCCTCAGCCATTAGGCTCTATAACGAGTCAAGCTATAGCCGAGGAGGCGATGACCTCTACCCCATGTTAGACTGTTTGAGGCAATTTATTTTTTCATTTTTCTTACTTCTCTTCTAATATTTGTACATTTGTATATCTGTTCAGTTATAATGCTACTATGACACTGTAATTTCCTTTGGGATCAATAAAGTACCTATCTATCTACCTTAAGCTTCATCACCAAAGTTCAATCATCTTTGCTGCAGTAAAGTGAGTGATATCTACAATATCTTAAAGGTCCATGAGCTAAATATCAGACAACCAGTTCTATCACAGATATTTTATGAAGCACCACATCAAGCAAAGCTAATCAGTAGAGAGAAATCAGACTTAATATATTTTACATGAATTGAAACAACAGAAAAGAGCAGTACTGAGTTATTGTGTGGCAACATATTTTGAAAAATACCCGACAACCTACAAAAAAATCGTAATTGCCACATAATATGATTGGCTAGCACATTTTTTTTAGTGCTGATCAACTATGGTAAGAGTTCTCAAACTTCTTTTGAGTTACAGAAAAAATGAGCAGGAAAGGAAA
Source organism: Mobula hypostoma (assembly GCF_963921235.1). Classification (NCBI taxonomy): domain Eukaryota; kingdom Metazoa; phylum Chordata; class Chondrichthyes; order Myliobatiformes; family Myliobatidae; genus Mobula; species Mobula hypostoma. The sequence goes on along the minus strand of NC_086099.1, from coordinate 33,578,504 downwards.
AGGATGGCAGGAAGCTGGGGAAGGGACACTGGAGGTCTGGAAAGCAGAATTTATGAGGGGCATTGGAAAATAGAAAGGAAAGTGACAGAGTCGAAAATCTTCAGCAGCTGCTTTTCAAATGTCCCCACAACCTATAGACTCGACTCACTTTCAAAGACTCTTCATCTCATTATTATTTCTTTTCGTATTTGCACAGTTTATGATTTTTGAACATTGATTGAAGACCCAAGTTGGTGCAGTCTTTCTTTAGTTTGATTACAATTATTTTTCTATTGTGGATTTATTAAGTATGCCTGCAAAAATTGAATCGTGGGGGTGTATATGGTGAGATATGTGTACTTTGATAACAAGTTTAATTTCAGTTTTGAAATAGTGAAGGAAAATTAACAAACCAGTCAAAAAGATGTTCAACTTGTTTGTTTCAGTCTAATACATGTTCCTTCCATCAATTGCACTTTCATCTTAATATATTAGTCTGTCCATCTGCATAAATTCACGTTTGCCCATGCCCCCTGCACAGATTACACAGATAAAAGTCTTGATTTAGCTGCTTTCTGTCAGTGTGGGAAAGGGTTCCAAAAGAGAGCTCAGGATACAGCTCATTTACAGTACGTTGTCAAGTGACCTGCCAAAAGAATGCTCTGTGGGAATTTGTACCCTCAGAAAATACACTACACTCACTCATGACATAGCCTTAAAGACTGCATACTTCACATTTATAGCACAAATAAAAGCCAAGCATTAGGTTAGGTTTCTATCTGCAAATGTGGCAAAATGCCTAAGTAAATCCAGCTAATTGTTACCATGTCAGCCCATTCTCCATCAACAGAGAAACAACTACAGCCATTGTTCAAAGTATATATATACTTAATATAATGTAGATTACCAATCACCTGTCTACCTTCGCACAGTTTAGATTTTTAAAAATACCTGCCAACTCCAAGACCTCATCAAAGATTGAGCCAAAACAACCGAATTCCAAAGGAGAGTTGAATGTGATTGCCCTTGAAGACAAAATGTTTTGTTTTTCTTCCATGTCATCGGTCCCTGGGGTTGAGGACAACTTGCTACAACACTGCCTTGTGAGTGGGAATGGTAGAACTTTCCACAGATGAGGCGTGTGGTGGACTAACGGGTAGTTAATAAGTTGGTGTGCACCTTTGTTCCCCCCACCCCCTTGCACAGAGCTACCTTGTGCTCCTACTGTATGGCCCTGAGACTCTCGGTACCATCCTGAATGCCCCTTCTCTACTCTAAGCAGTCACGGGTTAGACATTCTCTTCTTCTGCTGCATTTCCTCAAGGCAGTTTTGAGATATCATTTAATCTTTTCCTCTGCCACCTATTATCTCCTCCCATGTCTGTTTCCAGAGTCCAGTGTCCAGCATACAAATGATTATTGCCAGCTCAATGTAGATGACTGACAGTAACTAAGGCCTCAATGCAGTGTAGGTTAGTCTTGGAGAGAACACTAACCTTGGTTCAGTGAGAATTTGGAGGATTTTGAAGAGGCAATGTTGGCAGTATTTTCCCAAAAGATCATAAGACCCTATGTGCCTTCTGGCAATAATTCCACATCTCAGAAGCACATCTGAGGTGAAGGTAACACTGTCGGCCAGCAGATCATTTGCTTTTTTCTAGGCCTGACATCTTGATTTTCAAGTACCCTTTTCCTCACTCAACCAAAGGTTGCGCTGATGCATTGAAAATAGTGGAGAACATTGTTCATTGAGAGATTGGTCCCAAGATACAAGAAGGGATTCATATTTTCCAGTCCCCCATCATCAGTATCTTGGGGATCACCAACCAGAAAGTTATCTGATCCAGTCACATAAGCATTGTGGTGAAAAGAGCAAGTACCTTGCAGTTCATGTTCTGATTCACCAAAGCCTTTGTACCAGCTTGAAGACACAGTTCAGACCTGCAATGGAATTCTTTCCACGTGTTTGTATGATTGCAAACCCAGCAAAACTCAGGAAGCTTGATGCCATTCAGCAAATCAGTCTGTTTGATGGCACCCCATGTACCAACCCAAATATTGACTCAAACAACAGGAATTCTGCAGATGCTGGAAATTCAAGCAACATACATCAAAGTTGCTGGTGAACGCAGCAGGCCAGGCAGCATCTATAGGAAGAGGCGCAGTCGACGTTTCAGGCCGAGACCCTTCGTCAGGACTAACTGAAGGAAGAGTGAGTAAGGGATTTGAAAGCTGGAGGGGGAGGGGGAGATGCAAAATGATAGGAGAAGACAGGAGGGGGAGGGATGGAGCCGAGAGCTGGACAGGTGATAGGCAGAAGGGGATACGAGAGGATCATGGGACAGGAGGTCCGGGAAGAAAGACGGGGGGGGGGTGACCCAGAGGATGGGCAAGAGGTATATTCAGAGGGACAGAGGGAGAAAAAGGAGAGTGAGAGAAAGAATGTGTGCATTAAAAAGAGTAACAGATGGGGTACGAGGGGGAGGTGGGGCCTAGCGGAAGTTAGAGAAGTCAATGTTCATGCCATCAGGTTGGAGGCTACCCAGACGGAATATAAGGTGTTGTTCCTCCAACCTGAGTGTGGCTTCATCTTTACAGTAGAGGAGGCCGTGGATAGACATGTCAGAATGGGAATGGGATGTGGAATTAAAATGTGTGGCCACTGGGAGATCCTGCTTTCTCTGGCGGACAGAGCGTAGATGTTCAGCAAAGCGGTCTCCCAGTCTGCGTCGGGTCTCACCAATATATAAAAGGCCACATCGGGAGCACCGGACGCAGTATATCACCCCAGTCGACTCACAGGTGAAGTGATGCCTCACCTGGAAGGACTGTTTGGGGCCCTGAATGGTGGTAAGGGAGGAAGTGTAAGGGCATGTGTAGCACTTGTTCCGCTTACACGGATAAATGCCAGCAGGGAGATCAGTGGGGAGGAATGGCGGGGACGAATGGACAAGGGAGTTGTGTAGGGAGCGATCCCTGCGGAATGCAGAGAGAGGCGGGGAGGGAAAGATATGCTTAGTGGTGGGATCCCGTTGGAGGTGGCGGAAGTTACGGAGAATAATATTGACTCACTCCAGTTTCAGTTCCATAGTGCCCCATCAAGTCCCACTATTGCTTGTATAGGTTTCTTCAGGAACACCACCCAAAGCAATCACCATCTCCCCACTCACCACCTTGATCCAGTTATACATCACCCTCACCACTGCTAAGTCTAAATCCTGGATGTCTCCACCAAATAACATTACTGTCACACCTTCATTAGAAGGACCATAAGAGCCTGATTAGGTGATTCACCACCAATTTCACAAGAGCAATTAGGAATGGGCAATAAATTCTGGCCTAGATAAGTATGCTCACATCCTATCAAGTCAATGTAGCATTGTTTTAAAGAAATGAGCCCAAACAGTTAATGCTCCATAGGAATCTTCTCCTATTTCACTTCAACACAATGAACAGAAGTACTTATATTTCCTTGAAAACAAAACCATCTTCTCTTAATAATATTCATTAGCCTCTCCTATTCTACTCTTTACCAAGATCCACATTCTTCCCAGTCTCCAAGTAGTTTCAGTTGAATCCCATATTGGATTTATTAGTGCTTTTCATATCTTTTACATGCAGGTTTAACAAATTGTCAGTTTCTGAATTCTATTCCCTGGAAATGATCTTGTTTATGAATTATGATCAACTGAAAGTCATGTTAAAAAACAGCTTCTATGGTTTTTCATTATGGGCTACAACCTTCAGGAGATAAATGTTAGTGATCTGACCTGGAATGAAATCAAACTAGCAACACCATTGGCACCCATCTCACTTGCTCCATCTCCTTTATTACTGCAAGATGCTGTATCTATTGGTTCAAAGGAGATCCATAGGATTTCATCAAAATAGAATGTTAAGCTGCCCTGTGACCTGAACTGATGACCTCAAGGTTACAAAGCAAGTTTTCTCAATGAAATGCTGACTTTCTATCACAGTTCTATCTACTCCATGACAAAATAAATGTGTACTAATAAATATTTTGCCTAACATCAATAGGACATCAAAGGCACATTCATTCAAAGCAATCCCTTTCTAGTAGCATGAATGTGCATTTTTAGACTTCAGGCAAGTGATCTTCACTTGTAACATAGTACAAAGAGCATGAAGGTTTCTTGAAACTTAAACAATTTCAGTTAATAATGTTTTGCAATTTGATCAGATGTAAATAAATGTGTACATTCACAGTTATTGCTTGGTTCAATACTCATTTAAATAGGAATATTTAAATAAGCAGGAGATACAATGTTGATCAAGGTAACCAATGCAGATGATTCTAAAATAGAAATGTAAAGTGTCATTACCAAGAATTTAGGAGTATGAAGGACTGCATACTCATAAAGGCATACATTTTGAAGTATTCTGCTGTATACATTATCAGTGTATTATTCTGTCCTTCAGCACAACCCAATGCACCAATATCCAAGAATGGAACAATTCAATGAGCAGTATATGGAACCAGAATTTAACCTTCAACTAATTTATGCATTATTGAATGTAATCCATGTTCTGTACCTCTGAAAATATTGTTTAGTTTTTATTTTGTGGTCAGTAGAACTACTTTAAGTCAAATATCCAGGCTTAATACAGTAAATGTAACAGGAAGTATATTCTTCTGAAAGTGTGCATGGCTTTCTGCCTTCTCCATTGTTCAATTAATCATCTTCCGAGCTTCTATCGCACAGCAGGGACTTGTGCACTTGCCTTGTAGGGCAAGTGTCAAATTAGCATAACTTGCCTGGATCTCAGTTTTGGCTGCCCCGGGCAAAGAGTTAACTGAACAGGGTCTTAATTTCTCACAATCTAGGTACTTCAATAAGTCTTCATGTTCAGAAAAATAGCTAATGTAATCTGCCTCTCAGTTTGAAGCAAATGAAAAAGCTTGAATGTGGCCAAGTGTAAATAGCTTCAAACAGCTTTTTCGAGGTAAGGTCAAAGAAACAGTAACATACACTACTAAATCATCCAGAAACTGCCATAAAAACAAATTGTTTAACATAATCTTCAACTAGCCTTTAGGGGCAATAGCAGTTGGGTATTGCACATTTCATATTTTCATATTGTTCACATCCTTCAGAGCTCAACATAACCCTCCAGGGACTTTTTTTTATTATTAAGGATGCAATGCCCACCAAATGCAAAATATTAATATAAAGAAGGCAAAGAGTCACAGAATACAATGTCTTGTTTTGCCTATTCCAAAGAGTAGGTCAATATATGTAATTTCATAAGGCAAGATGCTGGCAAGTTAACTTGCAAAATATGCAAGCAAAAGCAAGTACATGATCTACCAAAGGGACAAATTATTTATTTAATTTAACTTTCACATACAGTGCAGAACAGGTCCTTCCATTATAAGAGCAATGGTAATAGGATTCTGGGCTTCTTTTGCTCTTTCTATGGTGGGATTGCACCGATCTTGCAAATGAGTATTTTGCCCTACCGAAGGAAGTCAGTGACATCCTCCAGTATGGTTCAGTCCATCCCTTAAACTTACAAAAACTTGGGCCATCACATCTGAATTCTAAAGCAAAATAAATCTTCCTGCATAGTTCCAAAATTCCATTTTGAGGAGGGATTCCCAATCTTTTTTATGCTATGGACCCCTATCATGAACAAACTGACCACTGCCCACTGACCCCAGGTTGGGAACCCCTGATTTTGAGTAATCCTAATGTTTCCACCTCCATAACATTCTCCATAGATGCTTCAAAGTACTTCTTATTTCCATCGATATTGCCTGGCCTGCTGAGTTCCTCCAAGCATTTTGTGTCTGTTACTTCTTGTGAAACTAATTAGTAAGATATGGGCACTGCTGGCATGCCCAGCAGATATATCCCACGTGAGAAGGTGATGGCCAGCCAACTTCATGTACTGATGTTCTTCGAGTCGAGATCACTGTTGTGTAGGGAATTTCAGGGTTTAGACCAAGTGACAATGTGATAATGGTTCTACAAAGAAACAGACAGCTTCCAGCTTTTGAATACATGGGCACAGATTTAAGTTTCCTCACAGCTAAAGTGAAAAATCTTTTTAACGGAGATTTGAGAATGTGGACGGCATCACCAGATGAAGTGATTGAAACATACAGGAATAGAAACATGCACAAAATGCTGGAGGAACTCAGCAGCACCTAGATCTAGAAAAAGAGCACAGTCGACGTTTCAGGCCAAAACCTTTCGCCAGGATGGTAACAAGAATAGTTACAGGTTGGAAGAGAAGTATGGAAGAGTATGGTAAAGGATATATGGAACTTCAACAAACATTGGAATGAGAATTTTTCATCATGCAAGAGTAGCATGATCATGCACTTCTTAGGTCATTGTTACTTGCCCTGTAAAAATTAGAAAACCTTTTAGCAATATTTCTTCTAAACTTACTTTTCACCAGTTTAAACTCATATTCTCTGCGTCAGCTTCCTGGGTTAATTCTAAAGCAACATTGAGGCCCAGCACAAGCTTAAGGAACAGCACCTTTTGGGCTACTGGGCGTTATCCACCAGCTGTGCATTTTGTAACCTCTTATATTCCTTTGCCTGTTTTCTCATTCTCTACCTGCTCCCATTCACTCATTGACCAGGTAACACACACAAAATGCTGGAGGAACTCAGCAGGCCAGGCAGCATCTATGGAAAAGAGTCGATGTTTACTCTTTGGTTGTGATTGACCAGATAACCTTGTTTACAAGCTTATCATCATGGTCATTTCAGTTTCAACCTCTAAGATACATCCCCATCCCGCACTCTTCCCACAACTTTACAAGCTTTTCCCCCCCTCTTTTTCAATTCTGATGAAGGATCTCCAATCAGAAATGTTGACTGTTTCTCCCCCACAGATGTTGCCTGACCCACTGCACATTTCCAGGATGTGCTTTTGTTTAGTCATTCTTCATTCTGGCAACAAATTCAGTTTAATGCTTGGAAAGATTCTATCAGCTACAAAATAAGCAGAGTTAGCATAAAGAATCACAGTGAATATACAGCACAGAGATAGGTTATTTAGGCTAATTAGTCCATACCATAATTAATACCCCAATTAAAGCTTCCTTATTCAACCAGGCTATTTATTTACTTATTGAGATTCGGTGCAGAGTAGGCCCTTCCAGACCTTCGAACCACAACGTCCAGCAATCCCCCGATGTAATGCCAGCCTATTCACAGGACAATTTTACAATGACCCTTGAACTTTGGGGGGAAACTGGAGCACCTGGAAGAAACCAGTGCAGTCATGGGGAGAATGTACAAACTCCTTACAGGCAGCATCAGGAACTGAACCCGAGTCACCTGTATTGTAAATCGTTGTGCTAACCATTATGCTACCGTGCCACCCCAATTATCATAACTAACTGTAAGGAGTCCCAGCAACACACACAAAAAGCTGGTGGAACGCAGCAGGCCAGGCAGCATCTATAGGAAGAGGTACTGTCGACGTTTCGGGCCGAGACCCTTTTTCATCACGAAGGGTCTCGGCCCGAAACGTCGACTGTACCTCTTCCTATAGATGCTGCCTGGCCTGCTGTGTTCCACCAGCATTTTGTGTGTGTTGCTTGAACTTGCAGCATCTGCAGATTTTCTCACGTAAGGAGTCCCACATGCCCTGCATAATGAAGTTGTTTTGGTGTTACTGTTTCTTTCTTCCACCTTGACTCTGACAGACTTTTGGGATTTTTCCATTTTCATCACATTCCTGTGGTAAATTCTGTCAAATTCTTTAATAATTTTAAAGAATATTTAGGATTCTTTTGTAATCTTTTCTGTTCATTTTCTCTGTTGCTGCTATTCCAAAGTGTTGACTCACTGCATTATCTCCTGAACGATCTTTTACCAAGCACTGCAAGTAAATCTCCTAACCTCAAGATCCGCTTTCCTCAAATTAATTTGTCTCTGCTGTGAAGAACAGTTATACTGATAATCATTCACAGCAGTCACATAAACTCCTTGACCCACAACTCAACAATGCAGTGCATATAGTGCCAAGCAAATTAATACCACCTCCTGTCAACTGTCTCTCTGTCCTATCACACATCCAGCTTCTACATATCAGAAGAACTCCCAGATATCATGTTTCCTCAACAAAGCCAGTACAAACTTGATAATTCCACTGTGCAACAACTTAAGCATCCTGCTGAAGCCAAGATTAAAATCCCAAACCCTCCTTGGAATCAGATCGATGTCCTCATATCCAATTTTAACACTTAAGGTTCAAGACAGAAATTCATGGAACATTTGATTACTGTAAATAAACAACATTGGTTATTATGTAGAAGAGCCAATGGGATATAATCTATTTTTTTTAGGAAGGATGTGGTGCAGATTAAACCACATTAAGACATCTTGCGGCAGACGGAGCCAAACACCCTCTTAAGTAGAGAATGTATAAAACTGCAGTCGTTTGAGTAAATACAAGTGAATACACACCACACATATCATCTAAGTTACTCAATTCTCTCTGCATTCTTTATGCATCCACTGTATTCAACTGCACCGACTGCTTTTTCAATGCTCTGACTCATTTACAATATCCTCCATCAATGTTCCAACTACTTACAATCCTTAAAATAAACAGGTAGAGGGAAGGGTGGGGTGGAGCTGTAATTCTGATAGTGAAGCATTCACATAAAAGAACAGATCTTTTCACAATACAAGGGAATGAAACACATCGACAAAAAAGAACTTGCCTATAACCTATAGCGAGGAACAAAAACATGGAAATCATTCAACTGCTTCCAAAAATATTTAGCTGAAATCTTTAAAACTAAAGTGAATGAAACCAAAATAAATGTGCACAATACGGATAAGCGACTATTTTATTGTTTACACATCCAACAATATTAACGTATAGAAAAGTTACCCCTTGTCCATGGCTCTTTAAATAAATAAAGAGCATAATGTTACACAAGAGAATCCCTGATTTATCAAGGGGCCCTCAGCATCATTGAACCAATAGGCAGTAGTAGGAAACAAAGCAGGATGAAACATTATTCTTTTTAAGCTGAGTGTATCCCAATGTGCTCAAACATTTTGCATAGGGAATAGAAAATGAAATACAAGCAGAATGGGAAACGGAGAAAGACCAAAGTAGAAAAGGGAAGTGGAGACTGTATGAAAACTAATTGCCTATGTCAACCTTAGCCAAATACTGTATTCAGAATTACCACAGGTATATGACAGGCTAGGGAAACTGGAGAGAGAAAAACACCAGTAACATCCAAAACAGTTACATTTTAAACTAACACCCATCAAAGTTGCTGGTGAATGCAGCAGGCCAAGCAGCATCTGTAGGAAGAGGTGCAGTCGACGTTTCAGGCCGAGACTCTTCGTCACCAGCAACTTTGATGTGTGTTGCTTGAATTTCCAGCATCTGCAGAATTCCTGTTGTTTACATTTTAAACTAAATCAGTATATAATTTCTACAATTCAGTAACCTGCTAGCAGCAGAGTGCTGGACTTAAAGTTCCATTTCCATCGAAGAGAAGCTGGTGAAGGTTGCAAAGGCACTATAACTGGTTTATAGACGCTTTGTTCAGTGTTCAGGCAAATATAAAGCCTTGTTTATAGACCCCTTGAGTCGGTGTGCTCCCAGTGAAAAGTCCACACACAGAATCTGAATCCTGTCAAGTCAAACGGCTTAATTCCAATTATGAGAACCCCTAATCACTGAGAAACCTGTTAAGGTGAAGTCAGGCCAAACCATTCAAAAATGTGACATGCTGTCCAATTAGACTTCTCAATTTAGTACAGGTAATACACAAAGAATACTAAGTGACTTTATGTGTCATTTTCGAAGAAAGCCAATTAAGTCATGATCCATAAACTTTCTGATATATTTAGTTCAATCGAAAGATCATTTTTGATGCAGCAAGTGAAGTTTTAATTGTTTATACATCTAAATGAATGAAAAGGGTGTTAGCAGAACTGTGAAGACCATATAATTCAGAGTTCAGAAGAATGAGGGGGGATCTTAGAGAAACATACAAATTTTGAAAGGGATAGCTAAAATAGAAGTAGGAAAGTTGTTTCCATTGGTAGGTGAAACTAGAACTAGAGGACATTGTCTCAAGATTCAGGGGAGAAGATTTAGGACAGAGATGAGAAGAAACTGTTTTTCCTAGAGAGTGGTGAATCCATGGAATTCTCTGCCCAGGGAAGCAGTTGAGGGCTCTTCACTAAATACATTTAAGGAACAGTTAGATAGGTTTTTACATAGTAAGGGAATTAAGGGTTATGGGGAAAAGGCAGGTAGATGGAGCTGAGTTTATGGTCCAATCAGCCATGATCTTACTGAATGGTGGGGCAGGCTCGATGGGCCGGATGGCCTGCTCCTGCTCCAATTTCTTATGTTCTTATATTGCTTTAAAACTTTTAAGTATGCTGTGATAAATCTAGTAAATCCTTAAAGAAATAATTCTATAACAACTTGCATTTAATTTACCGAACATCAATAATGTAGCAAATATTGTCATTACCTATGAGGCAATGAGTCTGATGACAGAGATTTGGACAGGAGAGTGATTCTAATCATTGAGGGAAGACCAGTGCTCTGTGTGTTCACTCAGGTCATACTGCTCTGCAGTGGAGTACTGTGTTTCTGCTTGGTGCCAAGGCTTTCACAGTAGACATTGAAAAGCTGCCATGAGAATAGCCATGACACTCTAAAAGGTACACAGTTTCTAATGTTGTCTGTATTACTGAAAAACATTCAGCGTACAGTTGGGAGGGGTAGAGAGTTGCCTGTACTCTGAGAGGCAAAGTATCCTGAGCCCGACTCTAAATTACCACTGTGTTAAGATAGCAATACACTAGGCTAAATGCTAGTTAAAATTGAAGATTCAAGATTGTTTAATTCATTTTCTGTACACAAGTGTAAAGGGGAACAAAATAATTGTTACTCCAGATTCAATGCAGTACAAACACAGTAAGATAAAGAACACAATATAAAACATAATAAATATAAATACATAAGATAGCTGATATACTTAGTCCAATTGTATGTTCATATAGTAACACTAAACAGAGGCATGTCTGTATTTAAGCTGACTCGAACAGGAAGTGATAAGCTAGTGGTGCTGGGTTGGGTTAGTGGGTGGAGATGGTGGCCAGCCTTGCTGCTTGGGGAAAGTAACTGTTTTTAAGTCTGTTAATAATATGCAATTGGTCCACTTGGAAACCACCAGTTGAGAATGTAATCAAAATACCTTCACAAAATGCTGGAGGAACTCAGCAGGTCGGGCAGCATCCGTGGAGTCAACATTTCGGGCCGGGACCCTTCATCAGGACTGAAGAGGGAAGGGGCAGAGGCCCTATAAAGAAGGTGGGGGGTGGGTGGGAAGGAGAAAGCTGGTAGGTGCCAGGTGAAAAACCAGTAACAGGAAAGATAAATGGCTGGGGCGAGGGGAAGCAGGGAGGTGATAGGCAGGAAAGGTGAAGAAGGAATAGGGGAAAGCACAATGGGTAGTAGGAGGCAGCGGAAACATGAGGGAGGTGATAGGCAGCTGGAGGAGAGGGCAGAGTGAAATAGGGATGGGGCAAGGGACAGGGAGGGAATTACTGGAAGTTGGAAAATTCTATGTTCATACCAAAGGGCTGGACGGTGTATGAGGTGTTGATCCTTCAGCCTGAGTTTAGCCTCATCATGGCAGTAGAGGAGACCATGTATGGACATATCCGAACGGGAATGGGAAGCAGAGTTGAAGCGGGTGGCAACCTGGAGATCCTGTCTGCTGTGGCGGATGGAGTGGAGGTGCTCGATGAAGCGGTCCCCCAACTCGTGTCGGGTTTCACTGATGTAGAGGAGCCCACACCGGGAGCACCGGATGCGATAGATGACCCCAACAGACTCACAAGTGAAGTGTTGTCTCACCTGGAAAGACTGTTTGGGGCCCTGAACGGTGGCAAGAGAGGAGGTGTAGGGACAGGTGTAGCACTTACGCTTACAGGGATAAGTGCTGGGTGGGAGATCCGTGGGGAGGGACGTGTGGATCAGGGAGTTGTGGAGGGACCGATCCCTGCGGAAAGCGGAGAGGGGTGGAGAGGGAAAGATGTGCTTAGTGGTGGGGTCCTGTTGAAGGTGACAGGAGTTGCGGAGGATAATGTGCTGGATCCGGAGGCTGGTGGGGTAGTAGGTGAGGAAAAGGGGAACTCTGTCCCTGTTGTGGTGGCAGGAGGATGGGGTGAGGGCCGAAGTGCAGGAAACAGAGGAGATGTGGGTGAGGGCATCATTGATGGTAGAAGGGAAACCACGATCCTTAAAGAAAGAGGACATCTGAGACGTCCTGGAACGGAAAGCCTCCTCCTGGGAGCAGATGCGGTGGAGACAGAGGAACTGGGAATAGGGAATGGCATTTTTGCATGTGGCGGGGTGGGAAGATTTATAGTCGAGGTAGTCATGAGAGTCAGTGGGCTTGTAGAAGATGTCAGTGGACAGTCTGTCTCCAGAGATGAAGACCGAGAGATCGAGAAAGAGCAGAGAAGTGTCCGAGATAGACCAAGTGAATTTGAGGGCTGGGTGGAAGTTTGAAGTAAAGTCGATGAAATTGACGAGCTCAGCATGGGTGCAGGAAGCAGCATCAATGTCGTCGTCAACCTTTGTGTTCTTAGCAATCTGAATTCATATCTTGGGTAAGAGACCAGCCCATAGTTGAGAAGCCTAATACACAAATTCAGTTTCCACACTGTGACTTGTGGTTCAGAACCCATTTTTTTCCTGAGAGTTTTATTATGAGCAACTGTAAACTACACAACTTCTAGTTTTATCATTCTGTCTCTCTTTTTTTCTCTTCCTCTTTGTCCTTTTCCTTTCTCCTTTAGGGTAGGAAGTGTGTGACATGCTGGAGTAAAGGAGCCAACAGTGGATACAATTTACATTGAAAAATCCAAATACAGCTTATTTTTAGTTTATTTTGAGACACAGCGTGGAACGAGCTGCACCATGTAGCAACGCACTTAGCCAAAATACAGGTCAATTTATAATGACATTTAACCTACTAATCAGTACATTTTTGGACTATAAGCAGAGACCAGAGCTCCTGGAGGAAACTCACACATTCCAGGAAGATGGAAGAAAGTACAAATTCCTTACAGGAGGTGCCGGAATTTAACTCAGAACACTCCAAAATGTAATAGCGTTGCACTAACTGCTACACTACTGTGATGCCCTTTTCTATTTTTCTCCAAGATACTCATCCTTTATTTTCACTTTGCTTCTATAACGTTTCTAACCCCTTAAAACTTCTTATCAAACCTTCACCTTTCTGGCGTTCTCATAATCCTATCACAAAGAAGAGTAGAATTTGGTGATTCAGCACATGGCACCGACTCTGGCATTGGTAAGCTCATGGCAGAACTTCAACATTAACTGCATTTTCTTGCCAATCCCCACTTTCCCTAATTTCTTAAGTGCACACAAATCTATTCATCCCATAATTGAGTCAGTTCACTGTATTCACATTCTTCCATGATCGAATATTCCAAACATTCACACTCTATGTGAATGGACAGCTCTAATCCTGAGCCTAGTGGTTCCTAGTTCCAGACCTCCAGGCTCTCAAGAGCTACTACAGTCAACTCCTCTAAGTATATTGTACATTTCAATGAAACTCTAAAGTCATTCTGTGGACTAGCAGTTGTCACATGTCAGTAAACAAGTTCGTGGGCCTCATTTCGGATTCCCAGAGAAAATACCAGTCATAGACTAACTGTAGATGTGGCTTACATGCTACAACAGGCTACACAACAAATTCAAGAAGCATTGCAAACAGTGCATACTTTCCCAATGAGCTAAATGCAATCTGTGCACATTCTGAACAGAAGGAGAATGGATAGTCACCATCCACCCTGACAGTCTCCAATGCACCTGAACCCACTATCCCCACTGCAGAAGTAAGACCAGTCTTCTGTCAGTGAAGTTCAAGTTCAATTGTCACTCACCCATTCACATGAATACAGCCAAACGAAACAGTACTCCTCCGAGGCCAAGGTACAAAAATGTCACACATAGCACAAGGCACATATAATTATGACAGCAGTAAAATATATGGTCATAAAAAATAATAACACAACCCAAGTCCCTGAAATTCATGGCCTGTAGACCGATGATGCATGGGATCTTGACCTTAAGCCACATTTCCGCAAGAACAAGAACCTACGGTAAGCAAATGGCCTGGATGGTGTTCCTGTCTGTGTCCTCAGATCCTGTGTAGGTCAGCTGGTAAGGCTACTTTCAGACATTTTTAACCTCTTTTTTCTTCAATCTGTGCTTCCAGCTGCTTTAATAACACCATTATCATCCAGGTAATTAAGAAATCCAGATAATGTGTCTTCATGACTGCCACCCAGTGACTCTGACATTCACCGTCACTAACTGCTTCGAGTGCTTGGTTATGGCTAGTATCAAGTTCCTAGGTATAAGCGTCACCAATAGCTTGTCCTAATCCAATGATGTTGAAGCGATGGCCAAGAAAGCTCATTTGTGCCTATAATTCCTCAGGAGGTGAAAGACAATTGGTATCCTCACCAATTTTTAATTGCTGCACCACAGAAAGCAACCTATCCAGATTACAACTGCTCAGTTCATGGCCACAAAAAACTGCAGAGAGTAGCTCAGCACATCACAGAAGCCAGCCTCTTGAACTCTTGTCCACACTTCTCACTACTTTGATAAAGGAGCCAGTATAATCAAAGATCCTAACCATACTGGACATTCTCTCTCTTCTTCCCCTTTCCATCATGGAGAAGATCCAAAAACCTGAAAGCACATGGGTGTAAAAAGAGTTGCATCTTGTTAAAAGACTACTGAATGGTTCCCAAGTGAAATAAGATGAATTCTTGACCTCCCCTCACAATCTAGCTTGGGACCTTTCACTTTACCATCCACCTGTACTGTGACACTCTATTCTGCACTCTTCTATTGCTTTATCTTGTACTACCTCAGTAGATTAGGTGTAGAAAAAGAGTGGATCTACACCCTACAGCACACACAAAAGGCATAAACTCCAACAGAGGAATGCCCTCTCAGCAATCCACTGTTAGGACACCTTAGATTTTTGTGTTCAAGGCCAAGTACCAACCATTTGAGTAGGTGCTAAGTGCTCAACTGAGCCAGGCAATTCCAACAAAGCTGCACCTTCCTCTGCCTTCCTATTCTTCATGTCACTTTCTTGTCTGAGCAATTAACCAATCTAAATGGGACACACAAGAGACGCTGAAAATCTGCAGTAATGCTCACAAAAGGAACTCACTCAGCAGGTCAGCCAGTATGTATGGCGGGAAATGAACAGTCAACATTTCAGGCCTATTTATATTTTACAGAATCAGAGAGCACTACAGCACGGAAACATGCCTTTCATTTAGTCTGCCCTGGTCTGGTTACACCTGAACCATAACCATAACCTTCCATATCTCTAATCCATGTAGCTTTTTCCTACTGGATTTATACCCCAAAAAACTTGGATAGATTAAAATCAGCGCCCTCATCTAACTAATCAGAAACAGAGATTGCAGTATACTAACAGTACCACTGGTTTCAGCCAGACTGGTTAATTCCCCAGTCAATCAAGCCTGGTGGCCACATTGCTGAAGATGACTGGAGTTGATTTTAAGTATATTACTTCCAAGACACTACACTATAATCACTCCTATATTCTGGTAAAATTATTGGAACAAGTTTATATATCTTTCGTAATAATCAGTGTTTGCTCTGCCCCTTAGATAGTCTCTGTTTTCTGAGTAAGTAGCCTTTGTTTGCACCCAGTCATTTGTCTTGCCCCAGCACCAACAAATTGGCTGATGCGATGCTGCCAAAAAGAGATTCTAAACCAAAACAAATGTAAATACGCAGTAGATCAGTCAGCATCTGTTGAGTATGAAAAAGAGCTAACTTTTCAGTTGGATAAGCTCTCAACAGAAACAGGAAAAGAAGTGAGAACAGAATGTATAAAATATATGTAGTTAGCCAAACACCTGACATTGGGAAGATACTAGAATCCGTTTTTGAATTAAAACCAGGGCATAGAAAAACATAAAACAATAAGGCAGAATGAATGTTGTTTTATGAAAGGGAAATGGCATTTGTCAGATTTGGAAAAGTCTTATGAGGAAGCGAAAAACAGGATAGATTCAAAAAACAGGAAGCCAGTAGATGTAGTGCATTTGGATTTCCAGAAGGTATTCAATAAGATACCATATAAAAGACTACTGCACGGGATAAAATGGATAAGCTGGTAAAGATGACACAGTGGATACTTGTCTTCATTGAGGCATGGAGCACAAGTGTGAAGTTCAAAGTTCAATTATCAAAGTACATAAACATCACCATATACTACTCGGAGATTCATTTTCTTACAGGCATTCACAGTATAGGATTGTTATGATACAATCTCATTTACAAAATATTAGCTACAGCACAGCTGGAGTGGATAATTGTACAGTTCTGGTCAGCACACTCTGGGAAGGACATGATTGCAATGGATTGAATGCAAAGGACATTCACCAGAATGTTGCCTGGGGTACAGGCTCTTAGTTATGAGATGATTTTGGACAGGCTTGGTTTGTTTCCATTGGAGCAGAGAAGTCTAAATTGGGATTGGAGCAGATAGAGGCATACAAAAGTATTAAAGGAGCTCAGCTAAGATAGGTAGCCAGATATATTTCCCAATAGCCAAATTATTTTACACTGGAGAACATGTGTTTAGGACAGAAGAAAAGGTCTAATGGGGATGTAAGGAGAAGGTTTTTCACATTCAGAGCACTACTTGAAAAGATAGATACTCTCACAAAATTTAATTCACAACTAGAATTGACCAGTTGTGGGGAAATAGACTTGGTGGTTAATCTAGAAATAGTGAGCTTAAGTAATATCTAACTCTAAAAGCACATCTAAGTATTGACGCGAGAGTATTGTTTCGAGAGTAACTGTTGGCAAGAAAAGGGGAACAGCTAACTTAGTTTTAGTTTAAATTAGTTTTCTTAGGATTGGCTGTCAGTAACTAGTAGAATATCACAGGAATCAGTGCTTGGTCCTCAGCTAATCTGTATGAATGATTTGGATGAATGGACTGAGTGTACTTATAACCAAATTTGCTGATCATATAAAGATAGATGATTTAACAACTAGTGAGGAGAAGACAAAAAGCCTGCAGAGCGATGAATGGTCAAGTGAGTGGGCAGGAAAGTGGCAGATGGAGAATCACACACAGATTCCTGATGAAAGGACTCAGCGCAAAACATTAACTGTTTACTCTTTTTCATAGATGATGCCTGGCCTGTTGAGTTTCTCCAGCATTTTGTGTGTGTTGCTTAGATTTCCAGCATCAACAGATTTTCTCATGTTTGAGATGGAGAATAATATGCAAGATGTGAAGCTATCTGTTTTGGTTGAAAGAAATTGAAAAGTAAATTTAATTGGAAAGTAGGCTAGAAAATTTTGCAATACAAATTTATATCAGAATCCCAATGGATGAAACACAAAGAAATTAGCAATGTCACATTTGCAACGCTGTAATCCACTAGAACAATTTCTGAATCTATAGAACTGTGGAAGATAACCAGAATATTCATCAGTTCTGAAGCCATTTCATTCAAAACCAAGGGAGGTAATCATCAGGGCCCTGGTATTTATCTCCATTCAAGTTCACTGACTTTCCTCAAATTACGTTTTGACCAGTACTTCATTCCTTCAATTTCTCATTCTTGCTAGACCTTGACTCTGATAATTGTGTCAAGTTGGAAGTTGTATGAAAACAAAGTTATTGTTAAATTCCTTTGCCATATCCCAATTACCTTTCAAAAATTCCTGTGTCCTTGCTAGACTTTTTTATTCAATACATTGAGCCGAAGGGCCTGTTTCGGTATGTCCCATGACTTTATAACTCTTACAGGCCATTTTCATGTTCCAAGTTAGGTCATCGTCATATTTTGCAGTGGCTTCCTCTATCATTAACTGAGTTAAAATATTCTCCCAACGCTCAGATTTTCTGCTACATTTGGCATCTTTGGAAGACTTTGATTTTGTAACGTTTTTATCCAGTAATCACAGATGAACGTTTCCTTTTAGGATTTTGTGCCTTGAAGGAATATTTCTTTGCCAATTCAAGCATTATTTATATAGATATTAATCATCACCTGCCCATCATGATACATTTTCAATGCATTCACCCAAGCAAACACAACCAACTCTCTTCTCTCATTTTATAATTACCTTAGATTAAATTTAAGACCTCCTTTGCATTGAACTAAGTTATTTTAAAGCTCATTGTAAAGTTCTATTGTTTAATAGTCACTCTTCCCCATACAGCATCAAAAACTAGGGGACACAGTTTCTGAACAACGTATCAACTTATTTCAAATGGAAATGAGGAGGAATTTCTCCTCCAAGATAGTGAATCTTTGTGATTCTCTATCCAGAAAGTTGCGGCAGTCAAATCATTGAGTGAAAGACTGACGGACATCTGAACGAGTCAAATGGCTTGATAGAAAGTGGGAAATGATGCTAAGATCAAGTTTGGCCCAGCCATGACCGTACTGAATGAAAACCATGCTTGACATTTGATTGGCCTACTCGTCTTCTATATTCTAAATGTAGGTTATGGAATGGATGGGGTCAGCAGCCTTATCAACCACAGTAGAAAAGAATCTTCAGATGAGAAGAACAAGAGACTTTTCAAAAAGATACATTACTATGCAAAAGTCTTAGGCACAAATATATAGCTAGGGCGCCCCATGCTTTTGAATAGTACTTAAGTAATTGTATGTATTGTGCTGTACTGCTGCAGAAAAAAAACACGAATGTCATGAAATACGCGAGTGATGATAAACCTGATTCTGATATGGGTTTCTATTGTGGACTGAGAATGGGAAGGGGGCAAGGAGAGGGCAATCATGGTTGGGAAAAGGGGAAGGGAGAGTGGAGGGAGCAGGAAGCACCAGACAGACATTCTATTATGATCAATAAACCAATTGTTTGGAATCATATGATCTTGCCTGATGTTTCAGGACTGGGTGCATCTCCCTCCCACCCCAACCCCTCCCCCCCACCCCACACTCAGCCCCTGGCATTTCTTCTCTGCCACCTATCCCACACTCCTGTGGCACTCCACCCTCACCATTCCCAACCTCCCGGCAGATTTACCAGCTCACTCTCTGCTCCACGTTGACAAATACAGTAATGTGCAAAATCCTTAGGCACATATGTATAACTAGAGTGCTTAAGACTTTTGCACAGTACTGCATATCCTTAGTTCAGAAGTGCAACTGACTGGGAGAAACTGGGAGAATGGAATATATAAATAACAGGAACGCGGGGCGAGAAGCAAGAGAGTTGCAATTATAGTGTCAGAACAATAAGTTTTCAATGGATATTGGTCGCAAGCCTTTCTCCCACAAAGGAGATGATATAGTGGGTGATGAAACTGGCAGATACGGACCACATCCAAGCAAGTGTGGAAATTGGTTGTAATCGTGGAGTCTTTTCCGGATTAATAACTGACATAAATATGTGCAGATAAATCTCACAATTAAGTTCTTAAGCAGCCGTTTGTGAGCAATGCCACATGAGGAAACCAGTAATTATTTAAAACAGAACCTTTCATCTTACAAAGGGAAATGAACATCAAGATAAAATATGCACTTCCTCTGAAGAGATCCATAAACACTTCTTGCTGAATGGTCTAGATTGCACACATTGTATATATCCCTTCATAGATTTTATCTTTGAAGGGTCAATGGGCTTTTATTCACTATTGCAATTTTTAATTCTCACTACAACTACAAATAACCAAAAAGCTCTTAATACTTGGTAATTTGTGGTTACTTTCTTCTACCTTTAAAGTGTAAATGTAGTTTATAATACAAATGCAACCAATTTGACTTGCAACCAAAGCTTGCTTGCTGGCATACTCTTATTATGTGATGCACCGCATCTGTCATGGAAATTAAAATTAATTTGTGTAAATAAAATCCATATTGATGCAAGAATACAAATTCATGATAGCATAGTGGAGGTTGCTGGAGCTCTGCAAGTACATGATTAGCTTTATCCGATGAATTTGAACTACATTTGCAGATTATACAAAATTACATCTGCAATGTCCTTAGTGCCACATACAAACTTGTAACATATTCTCATGCTGTCAGTGAGTACAAGAGTAAATAAGATCTTGACATCTTACTCATGATTTCCCCACAGTTCTCATATTATCACATCAACCTCAACTCATATGTTGTGGCACCAAGTTCAAAACTAAAGTACAAACAAGCATTCTTGACCACTACAACAAAGCACTAAATCTCTGCGTTTATTTATCTACCACAGCTTCGGGTGTTTTGAAATATTAAACCCACTGAATTAGTTTACACTGAAAAGGTACTGCTTAACTGTTTTGATCTAAGCTTATCTTTAGGAAAAGCTAGCTACAATATTTAAAGCACTTTCTGTTGTAACCAACTATGGCAATAATTTAAGGTGACAGGTCATTGTCACTTTACACATACAATTCCTAACATTAGATGATGTTTTGGTAGGCAATGTCAGCAAATGAAAGGCAGGAGTTGAAGTTCTAGTGGTTTAATTTTTGCTTCAGATTCCAGCATCTGTAGCGTCTTTAAAGCACATACTGAATCTTTTCTTTTTCAACCTTCAAATGGTATACTAATACCATGTTCTTCAACCATAGTGGTGATACCACTATTCAAATGATGCTTGGGAGAATTCAAAACTTTGTACGATATTATTTATTAACTGGACACTCTAATAGTATTTGTATTCATGGTAATTACTTCCTTTCATGGGGAATGCAGGAACTAGGATATACAACCTTAACACTAGATTTTGGGCATTTAGTGAGAACATTAAGAAGTTATACTTACAAAACCAGCAGTGAAATATGAAGTGCTCCCTCTCCCAAAGGATTGGAAGTGGCACAAAAGGAACTGTCAAAGCAGAGACTAAAAGTAATTTATGTAAACGTTTTATGGCATAGAAAGAAAAAGGGGTCTATTGTAAAAGTCATAAACTATAGAAATAATCAAAATATCACATAATATCCAATGATATGACCACATATCCCAGGTCCATAATATTAGTGCTCCTTTGTAATCGTCTTGCTTTAAATAGACCAAATTCTTACTCCTCCGTTCCCACTGATTACTTTTAATGGGACGCACAGGTACCACCAGAGGCTCAGTGTGAGGATTACATTCACATTATGCACAATACCAGACTCCTGAAATTAGCACTCCATGCTAAGCTCAATCATTGGCTGATATTCCAGAAAAGCAGAGAAAAATGCTCTAGGGTATTCATAAAGTATTTATGAAAAACTGCAAGATCCTCTGTGAATCATGAGAATCCATTGCCCATGACCTTTCAAAGTGGATCAAGAAAGCACTGAGCACTGGGAGACTGAGCAATGGATGAAGAGCCATTCAATCAACAAAAAGAGGAATGTGCAACACCACTGACTACCTTCCCATCCACTCTGTCAAGATCCTCCTAATCCAACAATGGCAGAGACTGAAAATCTCATATAATACTCATCAACCATCCACACCAACCTTAACTACTACCACATTTTCAGGCCTGCGGCCTTGGTTTTTTTTTTAAACAGTCCTATATGGGATTGCCATTTCTTGCTTTCCCTTTTTAAAAAAAAATTTAGGATGTTTTTCTTAAAGGCAATAAATCTGAAATTCTGCACAGCTTTGATGCACTCCGATTATTTTCCTGTACATAATCATAGTTGCATTGCCACAATGCATCTGAGATCCAACAAAAAAAGAAATGACTAATTAATTCATTTTAGTCAATCTGTTTCAGGACTTATTGACAGCCTAAACATTAGAACTCCACTGGAGTTTCTGATAAAGTAAAATTTTACTTCTAACCGAGAGGACAGGGACCGCATGTTGTAAAGTAGTGTCACCTGAGACTTTGCGCCATTGCCTGGTGTGATGGAAGCCCTCAGCTCAAAGTCAGAAACAAGTGTTATAATTAAATGCACAAATTTCTGAATCGACACAGTAAGTACTGGAGAACTTCAGTGGGTCAGGCAGCATCTGTGGAAGAAAATAGTTACCCTTTCGAGTCAAGACCCCTTCATCTGGAATATCAAGTTGTCCCTCCACTTAGGTTATGGAACAGAAGGAGTGAAGTACGCAATGTAATATACAAACCTTACTCGGTCAGTTGAGAAAATAATCAAGGAACTTCTATCAGCTTTCACACAGGTCAGGCAGCACTTATAAAAGTGAATAAGCAGTTGTCGTGTCCGGCTGACACCCTTCATCAGGACTGGAAAAGGAGGAAGACACCAGAATAAGAAGGTGGGGGGGGGGGAAGAAGGGAAAGGAACATAGCTAGAAGGTGATAGGTGAAGCCAGGTGGGTGTGGGAAAGGGAAAGGGCTGGAGAAGAAAAATCTGATAGGACAGGAGAGTGGACCATGGGGAAAAGAGATGGAGGAAGGGCACTGGGGGAAGGACAAGAAGGTGAGGAGAACAGGTAAGAGGCCAGAGTGGAGAATAGTAAAAGAGGGAAGGGGGGGGTGGGAATCAGAAGAAATAGATGTCCATCCCAAGAGGTTGAAGGCTACCTAGATGGGATAGGACGTGGTTGATCTTTTACCTTGAGAGTGGCCTCATTGTGGCATAAGAGGAGACTTTGGACTGACATGTCCAAATGAGAATGGGGATAGAAATTAAAATGGTTGGTCACTGGTAAATTTAGCTTTTGGAGGCTCAAGGGTAGGTGCTCAACAAAACGGTCCCCCAATTTATGTTGAGTCTCACCAATGCAGAGAAAACTGCAGCAGGAGCACCAGATACAATAGACAACACCAACAGATTCAAAAGTGAAGGGTTGGTTCACCTAGAAGAACTATTTGGGGCTTTGAATGGAGGAGAGGACGGCAGTGAATGGGCAGGTGTAGCACTTCCCCCTTCCTTTCCAGTCCTGATAAAGGTCTCGGCCTGAAACGTCAAAATCTCATCTCCTAACAGACTCCTTCTCCAGCCCTTTAGTGTTTAACATTAACATGGTTTCACCTATCACCTTCCAGCTTGTCCTCCTCCCCCCACCTTTTAATTCTGGTGTCTTCCCCCTTCCTTTCCAGTCCTGATGAAAGGTCTTAGCCTAAAACATCAACTGTTCATTGATTTTCCTGGATACCGCCCGAATTGCTGAGTTCCTTCAGCATTTTGTTGGTGTTGCTCTGGATTTCCAGAATCTGCAGAATCATTCTTCAACCATTCTTTGACTTTTGTAAATCATGCACAGATTTATACAACTGATAAGACACATTAAAAATATCAGCAGCAGGACATGTATCTGTAATGTATCTGACAGAAAATATATATCGAGAAATTATCCATGACTGTATTTGTTTCAAGACCAAAAAGAAGGCTGGTTTCCTAAAAATAATTTTGTACATGATAACTCTGAAGTACAAGAACAGCTCCATTCTGCACAGAGAAAGGTTTCCAATGCTCTATTATATAACTGAATTATTGTAAACCAGGAGATACTTTTAAAGTTAATCAAAAACTGAAGTATGGACGAAATTTGGATTGTGTGACATTGCTAACAATATTTCAAACATCTTAACTAAAGTGCACCTGGATAAAATGAACATTCATTTAAATTTGTCACTATGCTAAAACAATTACTTAGTGATAATCATGATTATTTTACTGCCAGAAACTATTGCAACCACTAATTTTCCTTCCAGATTTATGACTGTAGACTTTACGCAGAAGTCATAAATCTATACATAAAAGTTAGAGCTTTGATTTTTATGTTAGAAAGTCTTTCTGGCAAGGTGCCAAAATAAACCCAGCAGTTACAGTGTTTATATCTATGTATATCTATGCTGATTTATATGTATTCATTTGGTCTATTTAATTTTTTTCCCCCTTCAGTTTCCATATGTTTTTTCTCTCCTGATTTAGGCCATGCCTTTACCTCAGTGTGGTTCTGGGCAGATGTCCAACACTAGCTTCCATATACAAAACAATTCCTCCACATCAATGCTGCCCTTTTTTTAACACCCTGAATGATTGATAATGTCCCCTCAGTCCCTTTGCTTAGAACCCATCTATTGGGGATCTATCCTCTGTGGGAAACAAATACTGCAGACACAAGCCATGAGACCTCTTTGGTTCTTTTGAAACAGAACCTATTCCAGCCATTCAAAAACAGGCCGGACAGGTCCAAAGCAAACAAACAAATGCATACCAACAGATATTTCTTTTGGCCCTTCGCAGGTTGCAGATAGTCAGCAGGAAGACAAGATTTAAACTCACACAAGACTAAGCAGACTCATCACTTCAATCCCTACTTTTCACAAAAAGCGGGTCTAATTGCATACATCAGCTTGCTTACAAAAGGTCACTTTGTAGGCGCTTCAACGCTTTCCCAAAACAGTTCATTCAGACACATTATGAAGTCCTTTATCAAATATATTCAAGTATGAAACAGATTCTTTAAGTGAAGGAAAACACAACTGCAATGCTTCATACTTTTAAATATGTTTGACAAAAAAGTAAACTCACTTTTAACCTACACCACACACGTTTTCCTCAAAATGTTTTATTCATGAGATACATGACGATGTATCACTAATTAAATTGGCTTTATTTACTATATCAAATATAACAGAACTATTATAAGCATGCTTTTTTTTGTTTGAAATATTCCATCAGCCAATACCATACATGGACAGACCATTCTACTGGAATTTAAAGAAGGCAAGTGGCATTTTGGAAAAACAACTCTAAACTGTATTTGCTGTATGCCATTTTGTCTAACAGAGCTACAGTTATATACAAATTCCTATGTATGAATTCTTTTAGCTATTAGATACAAATATCCATTTAATTCATAACAAATTTAACCAAATTTTGATCCTTGATCCTAAAACAAAATAAAAATTAGATCTTAAAAGGCAAAAGTAAATAAGGCATTTTAATACAACTTATCAGAAAAAAACTTACTTTCAATAAGGTTGAACAACTTGACGAAATAGGAAAGCATGATTTGTAGAAAGATCCTTTCGTCTTGAAATGATGTAATCAGACAAAGGTGTAGTGTAGCAAAACCAGCCACAGACCAGTTTCGTAGCCCATAAAAAGGAAGTAAGTGGCACTTCAATGGTACAATGAGAAAAGCTTTTACAACCTCAGCCCTATCAACACAGGGTGTCTGTTTTCATTGTGAGCCAAATAACAGACCTCTGAAAGGCCATAAACCACATTCATTGTCTTAAGCAAAAGGCATTTACTCGCAACCTAACATGGTCTTCTCATAAGGAATCTTTTGTTTGAGTGGCTTTCAAAGAAAAAATATATTCCTTATGTCTGCTCTTCACCTCATACATCTGTTACTTTACGGAATCCTTTTGCTTATCAGTAATGCTCATACACAGGCAATATCTCCACTTGGGGAATTCAAAACTAAGCTGGTCTAAAGACAGAGTATGAGTATGAACTGAAGATAGAGGTCAAATCTACAACTTATGTCAAGACCCTGAAACTTGCAGAACCTTCAAGTTTGAAACCTGTCTCCATGTGAGGACAATGAGTGATTCCGCAGTGACATCCTGGCATTGAAACAGTCTAAAACTCCACAAATGCAACAATGTTTAACAATCTCTATGGAATATCTGCCACACACTGAGCCTAGTGCAATACTACACAGGCAAAGATTAGACCACACCAACAGACAGTTACTTTGGATGGTGAAAGAAAACCCTAGAGAGAGCATTCAATGCAAAAACTGATGAACATCGTATTAAACAACAATTACAACACAAATAAAAGAATCTTGGATAGTTGTCACAATAATCGCTTTCCAAAGCTACGTGCTATAATCATATGTGCTTCCTGCTGTGAAAAAAAATCAGTAAGGTGCTTCACTAATTGTCTCCATTATTAGATGCAAAATTGTCTTCAAAGTGCTTAAACTCCTCAGTGAAAACTGAGTCACAGCAGGAAGCACACATACCTGTAGGATCCCAGACTTGGTGTCTAGTCTGTCAAATGCACAATCACATATAAAGGGAAAAATAAATTCAAAACCCAAAGAAGGTGGCTTAATACAGTACCTCTTTACTTAATTTTAGCTATGATTTTAGCTTTTTGATTCTATCAAAAAGGGTAAACTCAGATTGAAAGTCTGTTTCATACTAGAAATGATCTGATTGTGCATTCAAGTCTATTGAAAGTAAAATTAGCTGTGTTGTTACAAGTGACTTCTTAAACTGGTTCTCACCAGAGAAAATTACACCCTACATTTAAACAGTTAATAAATACCTGCATTGGTAATCAGAGAACAAAGATTTATGGCGATTAGTAAATGTGCCAAAGGCAACATGAGGAAACATTTTTTAAAAAACACAAATAGGTTGTTCAAAGTGGAATGTACTTCCTGGTGGAACCATTTAATGGTAACTTTCAGATGTGAACTGCAGAAATATTTGAAGGAAAAAGATCACAGTACTACTGCGTCAAAGCATGGAATCAGTTTATTGAGTGTTTTTTTTCCACAGAGCCAGCCGGCATAGGCTTGATGAGCTGAGAGGCATCATTCTGCGCTGTGTCATTCAATGACTTATTTATTTCATCACAGATACACAATGGCTGGTACAGAAGTAAAAGTGGCCACAATGTGGAGGTGATCTTGACAGTAGGAGTTTCTCAGACAGTGGGTCAGGTTAAACATCACCTGAATGTAGATCATCTTTAACAGTAACAGTAAAGGGCAGCACAACAGCCTGTACTGTTCTATCTTCTTCTATGTTCTAAAACTCAGACTCCACTGAGCTCTTTGCTAACACTGAAATTATCATTTACATGCCAATGAACAAGTGCTGACAGACACAGACCTCTACTGAGAATGGATGTGTGCAACTCAAAATTGTAATTCAGTTCTGTGTACTTCCAACACTAACCACACCAAAAATGCACAGTGAACATTAAGACTTACATCAGAGAGCCATCCCCCAATCTCTTTTTCTATTTTAGCTCATGCATTTATTAGGATGAATGATCGGCTAGATTTTGCTTTACATGACTGTACTTTGGATGATATGTGGACCAACGTACTATGATTCTGACAGTGCAAACAAGGTCTGAAAAGCTGCCTAGTACCAGGCCATGCAATGTCTATTCATTTGGAATGTGAGCAGTTAGGTACAATCAGGAAAATAGAGTGCAGGTAGGCTTAAGACCAAGATCAAACATTAATGATGTTAAAGACTCTCCAACATTTTAAAAGAATCAGTATGAATCAGCGTGTCATCAATATACATAATGCATCTAAGCTATTCCCCCTCTCATCCAAACCACGTCTAAATTATAAAGACGAACCCACGCACATGGAATAAATGCAAGGAGACAGCCTAAATAACTTCTATAAGATAATATAGGGAGAACTATAAATAGGCATCCGTTAATCTCATGAGACCATGGATTTGCACCTTGGAAGGTTTCCAGGGTGCAGACCTGGGCATGGAAGACCAGCAGTTGCCCATGCTGCAAGTCTCCCCTCTCCATGCCACCAATGTTGTCCAAGGGAAGGGCACTAGGACCAATAAAGCTTGGCACCGGTGTCGTCGCAGAGCGATGTGTGGTTAAGTGCCTTGCTCAAGGACACAACACGCTGCCTCAGCTGAGGCTCGAACTAGCGACCTTCAGATCACTAGACCGACGCCTTAACCACTTGGCCATGCACCAACACACAGGGAGAACAGGGTCATACTAAATAGTGCATGTCAGAACGGTAGAGAAGATCGCAGCTAAAGTTTATCAAAAATTGTTACTCCAGTATGCTATTAAGTGGATTTTTCTAGAAACCTTCCTTAGGCACATATATTCAAATTACAAAATTATAATCTGTTTAGTTGGAATATGACAAATGATAGTTTTCAGGTTGCACAATAGTGACAGATATTTGAAGCACAATCTAATATGACTCAGTTATTCAGTTAATAGTCTAATAAGTCAACTTAAACACTTGCATTCTTCTTTTTCCAATTTTCTCTCTACTATTAAGTATACCAGTAACTCTAGGGAAATAATCAACAGTCAGGTACTAGGCCATAAAAAACAAACTGTACTGACACAGGTGATTTTTGCTGTAACTAAGCAAAGAGAATGGTAGGGGGAATAGAAAGATTTTTTTAAATCATTGTCCAAAAGCTCCGAACAAAAAGTTCTGTATAAAGATACAGATGTACAGAAAATGAAGACAGCACAGAGCTTGGCTCTACCATCTTTATCGCATAAAATTCGGACAAATTATTTTTAAAAATACATACACTCAATACCAGAGAACTGCAGGTAATGTACACTATATGACTGAGCTCACTCGGAAGGAAGATAGTAATAAAATTGTATAAAATAAACAACGTAAAAAAAAGTTCAGAAATGGCTGTTTTTATTTAATCCACAGGAACAACAACATTTGCTTCAGCTATTCAGCATGTTGTCTGGGACTTCAACAAGGTGTCAAATGCAATCATGTTTATGCTCAGGTCCCCGATCAAGTTCTGTGGATATAACACGACATATTCAATTACACTGGAGTTATGCAATTGTGAAAGCCTACACAGGAATAAAATTGTTTCTGTTTGTCATTTATAATTTTATCCTAATATGGGGTGGTACAGCAGTTTAGTGGTTAGTAACACTTTACAGCGGCAGTGATCGCAAGCAGGGTTCAATTCCTGCTACTGTCTGTGAGGATGTTCGCCCTGTGACCACGTGGGTTTCCTCCTGGTGTTCCAGCTTCCTCCCACGTTCCAAATATGTACGGGTTAGGGTTAGTAAGTTGTGGGCATGCTATGTTGGCACCAGAAGACAGATGCCAATGTAGCACTGCCCCCACCACAATCCTCAGATACAAAATGATACTGTATGTTTTGATCCTTCAATGAACATGTGACAAACAAACTAATCTTAATCTAATTTAGATATAGTTCTGTCTTACCTGCTTTGTGATAAATTTGAGGTTAGCAGGACTTAATACTTCATTCCAACATTTTAGAACAAAATTACATTTCAGACATAGGATAAAACATATGGAGGTCAATAATTATTTTTCCCCCAGAAGTACTTGTGAAAATGACAATTAATATCTAACTGTAAAGACAACTAAAAACTCAAAGCAAGTTTGTAAAAGTATAAAAAAGATAAAAACACAGGGAAAAGCCACTTGTAGTACATCATCACAGATGATTACTTAACCCTAATGACACTAAATAGCTTCTTTTCAGTGCCAGCCAGTGGAAGCAATTGGGGAAGGGTCAACAAGTACCAGTTTTATCCAAATTAAGTGGGGTTCAACATGCTAATGAAATTTAAGATAAAAAAAGTGTGAAGTTGAAAACGAATCAAGCAATAAGATATATAGGGTGCAATTTTAATTGGTGGGTGAGGCAGGAACAGGCTATGCATTAGAAAAAGGTAGGCCAAGTTTAAACTACTGATAAAAAGTACTTGCAATGTCTGGCTTATGGCAAGAAAGTTTTGTTGGAAGCTTTGGCTGGAGTATTGTGTTCTCGGCAGAGCACTTCAGAAAGCATGTCAAGGCTTTGTTGAGGGTACAGACAACATTTGTTGGAAGGGCATCAGGAAAGACAGAGTTCGGTTATGTGGAGAGACTGAGGAAGTGAAGTGGGTCCTAGAGCAGAGAAGGGCATGTAGGGATTTGATGGGATGTGCTCAAACTCAGAGTAGGTAAGGAAAAGAAATTCCACTGGGAGAAGGGATGGCATTTGGAAAATACAAGTTTAAGAAGTCTGACGAAAAGGAATGGCATTAAAATGAGCAAGCTTCATTTTGAAAGGCCAGTGAGTTGTGTAATTTGAAGTGCACCTGAAAAGATGGTAGAAAAGGCTGAACATTTTTCAAAAAGCAAAAGTGATGCATGGTTTTTTAAAAAAAACAAGAAATGTAACCCAACCAGTGATTTTGAATGTGGCTTGCACACATGATAGCTTAACACTGTAAGAGACTGCACTAACACGCAAAACTCCATAAAGCAGGAGTAAGTGATAATTGAAATGCAAGTTCTAAGTCGAACAAATATTCAGTTAATTTATATATATCAAAGTTTCTTTTGTCAAACTCTGCCAAAGGTGTTGACAGTTAATGTGGGAGCAGGTTTTCACATTGTACAGGCAGAGCAGCTACCGAAAGCATTCGCCCATCCTACTGAATGTTGTTCTACTATCAGAATGCTGCAAGAAAGTGGAGTCACCTGTTAGATGCAACATTAACTGACCAGGCCAATGGCTTATTCCTGTGCTGTAACTTCTCACACATGGCAAACTACAGAATGGAAACAAGCCCTTCAACCACAAAGCTGCATCACTCACCAAAGACCCATTAATACCAATCCTACATTGATCCTATTTTGTATTTCCCCCACATTCTCATCAACTCTACAGATTCTACCAATCAGTTGCACACTAGGGACAAATTACGATGACTAATTAACTTAACACCTTTGGGACGTGGGACAGACCAGATCTTCAGAAGAAACACGCACAGCAATAGGGAGAATCTGCACAAAGAGCACCCCAAATTAGGACAGAACCCAGTTCATCTAGCTGCACAACTGTGTATTTTCATTTTTTTTTTAAATTGCTTCCAGTTCAACGTTCATTTAAACATCCCTCATCAGCTGGTACTGCTTGAGACTGATCACCACCTTCAAAGTTATCACTAAGAATATTAATTACGAGATAATATTAATTATAAGATTGGTGTTAGGTGTCGACAGCAATGTGTGACTATCCATTACGAAAGCAAAATTCCGCAGATGCTGGAAAGCTGAAATGCAAACAAAATACACTGGAAATACACAACACATCAGGGAGCATGAATGGAGAAAGCATTAAGTGTTTCAGGTTGATGATCTTTGATCAGAAATGGATAAGAGCAAGAGTAACAAGTTCATATTTATGAAAATTGAGGAGGGAAGGGGAAAGGGAAAATTGAGGAGGGAAGGGGAAAGGGAAAATTGACAATGGAAGGGAAGTTTGCTAAGATTTATGGCCAAAATACCGTAGATCGTAGCAAGAGGGGAGATATTTTTTCTGATGTTTTAGAATGTGAAAGAAGAGGTAATAAGAAATAAAGGAGCAATTTCTCAAAGAAGAACACCATAAATACTGGAAATATGAGAAAAATGATGGAATTGCTGAAATTTTCAATTCAATGTTGATTATAGTGTAGAGTCCAGGACCTGAAAAGTTAATTGATTGTCCTCCCATAGATACAGCCTCACCTGCTGAGTGTTTCCATCATAAACACAAATTTTAATTTTTTGTAACACACACAAAATGCTGCAGGTCAAGCAATAGTAATGGGGAAGAAGTCGGTGTTTCAGTCTGAGACCTTTCATCAGGACTGGAAAGGAAGTGGGAAGAATCAGCTGTTTTTTGATAATCCAACCATGTGATTGGAAGTTCAGAGCTCTGGATTAACTTGAAAGCTCTCTGCAAAGGACAGCAAGAAGAAATGTAAACAAGGCAGTTGTAGGTGGTTAGGCCTAACCTACTGGTCACTTCCCTAGCCACTAAAATGGAAATAATCAAATTCAGGAAGCAGAGTTGATATGAAAAAGAATTTTATTATGTATTGAGAGACAACAAACTGGAATTTACTGGTTGTAAGGATGTTGGAATCAGAGGCGATCAACAATTTAAAAAGGAAATTTGAATAGAATTTTGAGAAAAATAATACCACTGTGCCCCAGGAACAGAGTGACGAAATGAGACCAACTATATTCTCTTGATATGTTTGGTAATGGAGCGCGGGTGTGTCACGAGGCAGTCCCCCAATTTTTGACAGGTCTCACCAATGTAGGAGGCGCAATCTGGTGCACCGGACACAATAGATGACCCCAGCAGATTCAAAGGCTTATTTATTATCAAAGCATGCATCCGTATACAACTTCGCAGGTGAAATGATGCCTCACCTGGAATGACTGTCCAAATGCAAAAATGACTCTCTACCATCAACCCTCTTCTATTGCCAGGCTAATTTTGAATCCAGTTTACCAAATCGCTCTGGATCCCATTCGGTTTAATTCGTCAGACCATCCAATGCCTTCTCTGTCACTGACGACAAAGAAATTAGGAAGGCTTTCTAAGAAGGGTCATAAGTAATCACTAATGGACAAGATTAAGGTAAATCGGAAGACATTTTAGAAGTAGAGTATATTGAGGACATAAGGATAACTAGGGAAAGCACAAGGCCCAGTAAAGACAAAAGGGGATAACCTGTCCATCCTGAAGTCCTAAATGAATGCTTTTCATTGGCATTCGCAAAATAAATGGGACTTTGTTGATAGGGATTCTCTGAAGGGAAAGGTGAATTTGAGTGCAAATCTCCATAAAGACTAAGTACTCAATGCCTTTGCAGGCTTAAAGGTGGATAAATCCCCAAAGTCAGATGAGATTTATCTCAGGCTGCTAGAGGAGGCAAGTGAAGAGACTCCCATGGCTCTGACTGAGATTTTTAAATCTTCACTGGCCACAAGTGAGGTACAAGGTGACTAGCGACATCAAGCGTAAACTCCCCTTTTTAAGTAGAGCAGGAACCAACAGTTTAGTAATTACGGATCTGTGAGCCCATTATCGGTGGTAGGGAAGTTATTTGATGGTCTGACGAATTAAGCCAAATGGGATCTAGATCAATTTGGTAAACTAGACTCAAAATTAGCCCAGCAATCGTAGAGAGTCACCTTTGCATTTGGACAACACTAATGGTCTGGCGTTCCAGGGATCAGTGGCTGGGACCCTTGCTATTTGTAATATACATTAAAGGTCTGGGTGTGGCTGCAAGAGGCATAAGTTTGCAGATGACAGAAAGATTAGTGGAATTGTTAACAGTGGGGGTGGCCGGGGGGGGAAGGGGGGTTAGAAATGTAGCCTTAATGTGTTAGTGAACTGAGCTGAGAAATGACAGATGGTTTAAGCCAGATAGATGTGAGGTGATGCATTTCAGGAGTACCATTGATGCTAGGATATGCACCACGAATGGTGTGGTTTTAGAATGTATTGAGGAACATTCCAATGTCTAAAGATCCTTGAAGGTGATTGCCCAGGTAAATATGATTAAGAAGGCATCATATAGGATGGTGACCTTCATTAGTTGGGCCTCTGAATACTAAGAGCCTGGATGTTATGTTCCAACTTTCTGAAACAATTGGTCTTGCCTCAGCTGCAGTACTGTGCACAATTCTGGCCACTGCTCTCAGAGAAAGATGTAACAGCACTTGAGAGGAAACTCTATAATCATGAGTAAGTTTAGGCAGTAAATGTGCCTTTGCCCTTAAGACAAGAAATAAAAATGATCAAAATGTAGATAGATGTCCATTAATCAAGCAGACAGGTAACTATTATGTCCAATGGCTTTTTGTTACAATTTTTTCTCATACTCAAATTATATAAATGTAGGTGGCAGGGAAATCATTTTAAAAGTTTTTAAACCAAATTATAAAATTCTGGCACTCGACTATAAATGGAGCAAACTGCCTTCAAGAGTGCATGGAGATTAAATGTTAATGTATCAACTGCAGTTGCTGGAAGTCACATGCCTAGGGCACAATATTTGGGAAAAAATAGTTTAAAAATCTCTGCATTTTCTAGCATGTCACAAGGTAACAACTAACCTCAGTTTCTCTCTGAAGGACTTGAGACAGAGGAACAGAATGGAGGCATTCATTATTGATATGAATCTTCTGCTATTTTTGCAGCAGAGGGGTGATCTTAACCTGTTAACCATTAACTCAGTCTGAGTTCAGACTTGAGCCCTAGTCATACCAGTGTAATTTTCCATCTGAATAACAATTTTTTTTACAATTGAGCTGAGATCCCATCACATTATCCACTCCACGTAACTTTCTGCAGTGCTTATGTTCAAGAGGAAATAAACAGAACAAATACCAGAATATATGTACTTGCTATCTGGAATTTCCCCCAGATGTGGTGAACATTTACAATAGCATCCATTGCCACACTGGTATGTACAACCTCACACCCTAATATAGGTGAAAGGTCATTTGAAGATTTAAAGAGGCTAAGCAGGCAGAAACTAATGCCTATTCTGTTGAAAAGCTCAACACTTAAAAGTTCGTGGTCATCTTCCCAAGAAGTCTAAAAGGACTAGTTCTGACCTTGACTTGCAGACTTTAAGAAATTAAAATTATAACTCTATTCTAAGAAATTAGATTATTAAAAAACCTACGTAAAAATTGACTTTAAAATTAAAATTCGCTTCTACAGGAGTTCCTCAAGTTTTGAATGTTCGGCTTGAGAAATTGTGCTATAATGCCATTGCCCCTTTGGATAGATGTCTTCCATTTACATAGCCATTATGAATAGTGCACCCACAGGGATACAGTGTACTGAAATGCATTTTGCTCAGCCCTTTCAATTCACAAAGTTTTGCTTAATGAAATGTTTTCCAAGGCTCTAAATCACTAAAACAAATCACTCCTCCGAAGACTACAAGCATGTTACTCTACCAATAATGTTCAAATTTTAGTGGTATGTCAATAAAGCAGACATTGTTCAAATTCACGTGTGAATTTCTTAACAAATTTCAGCATTTGATACAATATTAGAGTAAAAACTTCAGTGACATGATCAGATGTGTTCACACGTGTTGCAAAGGAAATTATGTTTTTTTTTATATACAAGTTGTTCATGAAGGACTGAATATTACTGTTTACTAACAGAGGATGAGATAATTATGCAGAAAGGTTTTGCAAGTTGATCAGCAACTGCCAGTCTCTCTCTTCCCATCAAACAATAAAACATTGTTAAATTTCCATCACATTATCCATCACTGTACGATGAAAACAAGGGAGGCTCTGTATGCACGCATCCCACACCTTGTGAAAGCTGCTCAACAAACTGGGGACTAGATCAAATTCATAACAAGCCTAATAAGACAAGTGAAAGAATTTTATCATTTGGTTTACGAAACAGAATTTAGAAATAACATCTGCATTGCCTGCAGTTACATGAACCTGATGTGGGAAAAGATCACAATGAAGTTTTAAGAATACCAAAAGCCAAGGAGCATATTGCACAAATACATTTTTGATTACTAACTCATCCATGTTTGATTTTTTTAAATTTCTTATCAAGCTGGGGGAAAGTCACAGTTACTGTCCAAACATATCTGCCTTTGTTTTAGACCAATAGGTTCACTTTTTTGGGCATGTAAATACAGATCAAGGGGCCAATATTTACTGGGGTAGGTTTCCCAAAGCAGCAAGGACAGCCTTATCCCAGAGTACTCTCAGCCAGTGTATATTTAATTCCCAGGTATGCAAGCAACACACACAAAATGCTGGAGGAACTCAGCAGGCCAGGCAGCATCTATGGAAAAGAGATTTAAATGATGGGGGAGGGGAGGGAGAAATACAAGGTGATAGGTGAAACCTGGGGGTGGGGGGTAGGGGGAGGGTGGTGAAGTAAAGAGCTGGGAAGTCAATTGGTGAAACAAATAAAGAGATACAGGTCTGGAGAATGGGAGAATCAAATAAGAGAGGGCAGAAGGCCATGGAATAAAGAAAAGTGGGGGACGGGGAGCACCAGAGAGGCGATGGGCAGGCAAGGAGATAAAGTGAGAGAGGGAAAAGGGGATGGGGACCATCTCCTTGCCTGCCCATCACCTCCCGCTGGTGCTCCTCCCCCCTTTTCTTTCTTTCTCCCTTCCCTCCCCCCACCTTTTAACTCTACTCCTCATTTTTTCTTTCCCTCCCATCCTGCTGAAGGGTCTCTACCCAAAACATTGACTGTACTCTTTTCCATAGATGCTGCCCGACTTGCTGAGTTCCTCCAGCATTTTGCGTGTGTCGCTCAGATTTCCAGCATCCACAGATCTTCTTTTCTTTTTCCCAGGTGTGCAAGTTCCTTTTTTTAAAAAAAAACATTTCCTCCTTGGTATGATCCTAACTGATGGGTTAACCATCCTGTTGAGGGTTAAGAAAACCTTAAGAATTGGTCACCACCCAGAAGTGAGAAACACAACTGTTCCTCCTTTCCCTCGAGCACTCTGGAAAAGTTCTTGTCTTTTCCACATGGATGTTTGCACTCCAGAATTATACAGCACAGAAACAGGCCCTTTACCTACCATGTCAATGTTGACCAATCCTCTTCCACAGCAACGGTGATTCAAGTGTTGGTCTAGAAAACCTTTTAAATGCTGTGCCTGCCTCCAGCACACATTTAAAAAGTGTGTTCCACCAATCACCCTTCCTCAGATCACCTCTGAGCACTTTATCCCTTCCTTACCCTGGACAAAACTGAAAGAATTCCAAACTCCTTGCTTAAAAAAACAAACAAAAAAAAATGTATGCATCATCTTGCAGGAATTTTAATCACATCAATGATCAAATGACTTGTTGTGCAACAATGACTTGACCTTTTATTATCTTTGGTAGGATTGTGGATTTCGGTAACTTGGTGTCATAGCAAGAGAATGTAACCAGAGTTCAGTATGACTAACCAGCAGCTGGAATTGGAAAGTCAGCTTTGCTGTTTTATACAATAAACAGCTATATGAAGCAAAAAGCTGTAAAGGCAAATGTGAAAAGGAAAATACACATATTTGTCACCAACAGTAGCGATTCATCTTGGATCTTCTGCAATATGCCATTGCAATATGTTATCTATAATATCTCGCATACATGAATATAGATCAGAATTTGTATATATGATAATCAAGACAGGCACTGTAGATCATTAATGAACATCATCATTCCAGCTACAGATTTTATATAAGCATTAGCACTGAGTCACAACCAAATCGTTGTGTTGGAGGAACGACTCTGTGGAAACCTACAAAGCTATTAATTACTAGAGTCCTTTCAGTTTGTGTACTAAAGGAAAGCTTATCTGAAACTGATCTAGAGCTTTAATATAACAAAGACAGCAACAAGGGCAGCTCAGTGTCACAGCTGATTGACCCTATCTGTTTTTGCTGCCAGACTCAATACCAGTGGAAGCTAGTGAAAGTCAATACACTGTCTGTCAATTTCCATCAACTCCCAGTGCAAGGTATAGCAAGATGGTGTTATTCATTAAAGCAATTGTGGTTGCAAAATATTACTAGCTGGGGTAATGCATATGTAATTGCATGCTACTCATTAACATCTGTTCATTAGCATTACCTTGCATAAATACCTTATGTTACATGCAAATAAATAATTACATCATGAGCAGCAATTCAAAACCTGTAAACGTTATCACACTGTTACTGTACTTCAGGCATCCACAACCAACAAAAAAATAGAACCTTCAGCAACTCCAATCAAAATCAATTTGTATTGCATCTTTAAAACTCAGATGAACAGAGGTTATACACTAACATATGCATTCATGTTTAGTGGTGATCAAATTCAGTTCATAGGTGCAATCAAGCAATAACCCAAAATGCAACATTACATAATTGCACAGGATATCAAAGCGCTCCATAAAATACCATGATATAGTAACTTTCTCACAACTGTTGCCAATCATTAATTCCTAAATAGCAAAAGAAAAGGGTTTCTGGTAAGTGGATATGTAAATCCTTTGTGGTGCCTTCATAAAGTTTGTAAAGTGATATCACCTCCTATGATCAGCAGGATAAAGACAGGCACACATGAACTGAAGCCTTTTTGCAATGTAACCTAAGAGAGGATCTGATGATCTACCATTCCACAATGTAACTGTAAGAATCAAAATTCGGTGCGCTTCAGCATATCCCAAGGAGTATAAAGCACCCTGCCATGCTGATTTGGCCAACACTTTACAAATTTTTCAATCTACTGATAGTGGGATACAAGCCACTCAAATGGTATAGTGCAAAACAACTTCCTCAATAGACTCCTCCACTGTTCTTACTGGATCAGTGGTGTCACTCACACCCCTTTAATCAGAAAGTTGTTCTAGGGCACAAAATTCTGTCAACCAAAGGACTAGTTCATTTCTCAGTTACAGTATTTGGATAGATGTAATAGAATTTATGGTGCTCTTCATTGAACAGCAGCTAAGTTCTGACTAGCCTTTATCAACAAATTCTTTAAGAAATTCTGCCTGAACAATTTACTTTGGTATCATTTATGCACAAATTGCCACTACTGTAATGACATCCATTTTTCAAGAGTACAGTGGATTCCAGTTAATTGGGGGTTTGGAACAACTCTTAAAGAACAAAAACTAAAAGCGAAAATAGCCGTTATTCTCTTTAGTCCTGACGAAGGGTCTCGGCCTGAAACGTCGACTGCGCCTCTTCCTATAGATGCTGCTTGGCCTGCTGCGTTCACCAGCAACTTTGATGTATGTTGCTTGAATTTCCAGCATCTGCAGAATTCCTGTTGTTTGCGTTATTCTCTTTGTTTAGTTGGGAGACTATGCTGCTTAACTGGGGCAGGAGACTGTTGCCGAACAGTTACTAACTAGTGTCTGTCATGTGAACTTGTGTGGCTATTAGACACTACACTGTGCTTAGAGTGAACAGTTTTCAAATAGTGTCAGTTGTGCGTGCTTGTGTTCAAAAAGCAGTGACTTTTGTCACTGCTCGTTGGCAAGAAATAAGCAGTAAGACAATTCAGAACAGTTTTGCTCACTGTATTTTCTAGCATTCAGGGTTGAGATGACAAAAGTGAATGAGAGTGAAAATGAAATGATTTTTCTACTTCAACAAGATAGCAACTATGAAGAATTTGAAAGTATTGACAATCATCTTGAATGTTACAATGAAAATGAAGAATTGGAGAATGCAATTGTCAATAGCATTGTATGAAGATGGTCCATTTTCTACACTAGACATCTGCACCAAATTTGTTCATTTATAGTTAATCAAAAGAATATGCCAGCATACACTGGATGAATTCCTTCATCGATAATTATTAGGAGCGAACACAGTTTTATAGTACTGCCATAGTATTGCTAGTGTTCTAATTTGCTCTGTATTTCATTTAAATACATAATTTGTTACTCAGTTAAATGGTATGTTGTATTTTCTATATCGTTTTAACTATTTCCATGAAACTTTGTCTAATTGAGGCAACCGCTTAACTAGGCCAAAATGTACTGGTCCCAATATGTCCTAATTAATCTGAATCTACTCCATTTCGCTATTTTGAAATATTTTGGCTGTTGTGAATTGGGCCACAAATATTTTTCTCTTTATTTTTACTGTTTGGAAAATAGAAACTCTTGGCCAGGTTCTTGTCTGATTTGCAATATCTGTATTGGGACTCTAACTATATAAACAAAGATCAACAAAGTTAGTAACAATCATGTTTTGATACGAGTTTAACCTTTTAAAAAGATCTCAAAATACAAGCATAAGTATTTAGACATGGACAAATTAAACCCAAGGCTCATCTTGAAAAGTGATCAATCTTCCCCACCACCCCAAATGGACCTACCTCAGAATTCCAGCATTTTATGAACACAAGAAATTTTGCAGATGCTGGAAATTCAAATCAACACACACAAAATGCTGGAAAAACTCAGCAGGTCAGTTAGCATCCATGGAAATGAACAAACAGTCGACATCTCAGGCCAAGGCCCTGCTTCAGGATTCAATGTGAGAGTTCTTCCAGCATTTTGTGTTCCCTTGTCAAAGTGTTCCACACTCTAGCAGGGAGAGTGAATACTATTAACCAGTCAAATTGAAAACTTTTATTTGATCTTTTCATCCCTCACAAACATTCCAACTGAAAGGATGCGGTTGTTTACGGGAAGATGTTTGACAAAAGAAAAGATTCATTGTGCTTATTTCATTTAATAGGCATTTAAATGTCTGTGAATCATGAACTGCAAAAGACTCAATGATGCCACTTAACCTTCATACACACAGAAGTCATTAATTTTGATTAACTTCAGATAAATTAGCCTGAGCTGCATTTTCAACACACTCCCTTTCGCACAGTATATGACACAATGCATGATGCTTTTAATATTCCTTATCAGCAACAATTCAGTTTTTTTAATGGTCATTAAGCACAATGAACATGGTAGAAATTCTTCTATTAAACATATATGGATACAGGTATCAATTACTCTATTTTACATGGAACTGCTCCTAGGAATAAAAACAAGGTCAGGGGCTAGAAGTTGCTTTACTACCTTTTAAACACATTAAAAGAGTATTATGGGTCATAAAGACCTTCAAGAGCTACAGTCAAGTGCTTACAGGAAGTCGCTGTAAGGACATGAGTGCAGTCCATGAATGCTTGTGCATTTAAAATTCCTGCAGCATCAACCTGCACATTTCAGCCTTGCTCTTGTAGAATGAAGGAAAAGTAACTGAAATTTTCTCCGCTGGAGTACAGAGCTTGAATAACCTCCCTGATGAAGCGGTGAACAATGAATGTGATAATGTGGCAGAAATCTGTAGCAACCGCGCCTGCAATAATCCTGAGGCTAGGAAACTGAGAATGACCCGAGGATGACCATAACCATGAATTCCATGGGCAAAGCAGTTCAGGAAATGCAGAAGTTCAAAGATCTCTGTTGGGTCAAAGAGTTCAGTTTGAGTGTTGGCCTATTGATTACCACGGTTTGGAGGAAACAAGGTTAGTAAAAAACCAGTTCTTCCGCAAGAAAATAAACACTGCTGCTTTTCTGACCAGTGAGTTTAAAAATCTCAATGAAGCCGAATTTTGTTCCATTAACACCATCTGGAGATGTTTTATCTCAGAAAATAATTGCTGGGATAATCAAATACTCTACC
This sequence comes from Mobula hypostoma, assembly GCF_963921235.1. Classification (NCBI taxonomy): domain Eukaryota; kingdom Metazoa; phylum Chordata; class Chondrichthyes; order Myliobatiformes; family Myliobatidae; genus Mobula; species Mobula hypostoma. Next base: position 33,537,749 of record NC_086099.1, on the reverse strand, counting down.
AAAATTGTCAGGAGCCAAATTTCCTGGCAGAAACATCTACAGCATTGCTCTGCTCAGCATTAAGTCAATTCTCTTTATGAAGTTTTATGAGGGAATGACAAGACACAAATATATACATACAATGTAGAAATCAGCAGGGAAAACAAGTAAAACATCATCTTCTGCTAAAACCATCCATCCCTTAGATCTAGTGTTTAAGGGAAACAAAGGTCAAACTAAAATAAATGCGCTGCTCCAAACAGCGCTATATGAGGTCATTCTTACCCTTGGCCATTAGGCTCTATAACGAGACAACCTATAGTCGGGGAAGTGATGACCCCCTCCTTTCAGACAATTTGTTAACCAACCTGGCTCGGACAGTTTGTTAACCAACTCAGCCCGGACAAACAGGACTGTTTGAGGAAAGCAACACACATCAAAGTTGCTGGTGAACGCAGCAGGCCAAGCAGCATCTGTAGGAAGAGGTGCAGTCGACATTTCAGGCTGAGACCCTTCGTCAGGACTAACTGAAGGAAGAGTGAGTAAGGGATTTGAAAGCCAAATCCCTTACTCACTCTTCCTTCAGTTAGTCCTGACGAAGGGTCTCGGCCTGAAATGTCGACTGCACCTCTTCCTACAGATGCTGCTTGGCCTGCTGCGTTCACCAGCAACTTTGATGTGTGTTGCTTGAATTTCCAGCATCTGCAGAATTCCTGTTGTTTGCTGTTTGAGGAAACTTATTTTTTATTCTTTCTTACTTCTCTTCTAATATTTGTATATCTGTGCACTTGTGATGCTACTGTGACACCGTAATTTCCTTTGGGATCAATAAAGTATCTATCTATGTGGTCAAGATGGCACACCACATTAAACTGGTTCATACAAAGCAGTCACGGCACAGAATGCAGGCGTGGCCCAGGAATGCCCAACCTTTGCTAGGACAGTAGGAGTAGAGCAACAGGCATCAGCAGGGAAAGTATAAAGCCCAAAGATGCCATTTGTCATCAGAAGCCTAATATGCTGAAAGGTGTGATAGAATTCTATCAGCTTGAATTACTAAACTTCGTCTTTTCTCCACAAATGTGTCCTCAATTGCTGAATGTTTCCACCATTTTATAATTTTAATGCAGATATTCAGCATTGACAACCTTAGAAACAAAATGCATGATCACTTTACAAAATTCAGAAATTTATGCAGCTAGAAACTGGACTGCCCCTTTACTGGTGCGTTCAGCACTCAGTCAAAAATTGGGTTCTCAAAAAGAGCAAAGATATTGTTAAGTGTCTGTGTAATGTGGTTTCCACCTCAAAAAGTATCTTAAACCACAGTCTACATGGGTCTGGATAAGGGTAACATCACTGTACCACAGCTCCTAGCAGAGCACCTAGAAAAGATCAGCTCTTAAACACATCATACCTCATGACACACAGCCTGAAGGGGAGAAAAGAAATCCGAAAAGGCAGAAAGGCAGACAAACGTGCATCGCTCCTCGAAATGGATATCACTGCATGCCTTTGGTACTTGTGACATGACCACTGAAACAAACATAACATTATTTTCTCATCACCCTCAAAAGACTGTGCATGGGCTGAGCATTTTGGAACGAGCATGCTGGCTAACAGTGTCCCAATATCAGTACAGTAACCACTTAAGTGATGTTAGTGTTGTGCTTCTCACATTTTTTGACTCTACAGTAACAATCAATTATTGAACTTGGAAGCTCAATTTATTTTACAAGGGGTTGAAACATGTGTTAAACATCCACTGGAACCTGAAATTCTGATACCATCAAAATGCCAGACTTTAGTAATGTGAATTATGACCAGAACTTGTCTGTCTAATTTCAAGTTTAATGCAAAGTAATTTAGAAGTGATCACAAACACACATAAGAGCAAAATGAGGCCATTCGGCCCATTGAGCCTGCTCCGCCATTCTATCATGGCAGCTTTATTATCCCTCTCAACTCCATTTTCTCTGTAACTTTTGACATCCTAACTAATCAAGAACCTATCAACCTCCACTTTAAATATACTCAATGGGTTGGCCTCCACAGCCATCTGTGACAATGAATTCCACAGATTCACCATCCAACCACCCAATGGTTAAAGCAATTCCTCCTTATCTCAGTTCCTTTTCTCCCCTGGCCCTACTCATCCATTAGAGGAAACACCCTCTCCACATCCACACGATCAAGGCCTTTCAAATTTTTATTTATTTACTTATTGCCATCCAGCATGGAACAGACCCTTGCAGCCCTTTGAGCCACACCGGCCAGCAACCCCAGATTTAGCCCTAGCCTACTCATGGGGCAATTAACCTACTAACCGGTACATTTCTGGACTGTGGGAGGAAACCAGAGCACCTGGAGAAACATTCCACAGGGATGACATACAGTCTCCTTAAAGATGATGTCAGAACTCCAAACATCAACACCCCGAGCTGGAAAAGTGCAATGCTGCCCGCTACTCTACCGTGGAGCCACCTATTTGACAGGTTTCTATTAGATCCCCCATTATTCTTCTAAATTCTAGTGAGTACAGGCTCAGAGCCACCAAATGCAACTCAGACATTAACCTTTTCATTCCCAGAATCATTCTTATGAACCTCCTCTGGATCCTCTCCCAATGCCAGCGTGCCTTTCAAGTTTTGAGGAACACGTTTAAAATTTGTGATACCAATCCTGTTTTCTGTGTTATCATTCATCACTCTCCTAAATCCAATGCCTCTCCGAATTCTCTGTATTCTTATCCTCTTATTATCTTGAACTATGACAGGATTCTCATCTCTGGTGATTACAGTATTCATATTAATGATCTCTCAAATGCATACGCCATGGTCGCTGAATTCATGAGCTTACTAGACAGCCTAGATCATACCCAACACGTCAATGAGTCCATCCATCAACTCAGAAATATACTTGATCTAGTAATGACAAAAGAGTTAAATATTATTAATGATTCATGTCTGATACTGTTGTCTCCGATCATTTTTGTGTAGTTTTTGATGCCCTCCTGCCTGGAACCAAGGCCATGAAAGTCATTACAGTTATAAGCGATCTCTCGATGCTGCAACGCAACTTAAATTCTCTGAGCTGGCTAGTTTAACTCACCACATGACTTAAATGGCTCAGTAAATTAAATGGTTCATTCTTTCAACAATAACTTGACAAATATATTAAACACAGTGGCCCCACCTAGCTTTAAGAAAAATATCACTTAGTAAAACATCACCATGGTTAAACAATTCTGTCCATGAACTCTAGAGATCATGCAGAGTAACTGAGAGAAAATGGGGGAAAACTGGACCAGAAGTCCACTGCAATATTTTCAAGGAAAAACTAGGCTCTTTAACACTGCTCTATGCTCTGCAAGAAGAACCCATTTTTCCAAGACTATTAGAGAATAGTGGAGATTCAGAAATGTTGTTCTCAACTATAAACCGACTGTTGAACTCTGCCCAACCTATAATGTCCTCAAGTCAAGCATCTGCCACAAAATGTGAGGAACTCTCAATATTTATTTATCTACAACATTATTTCTACTGGGAAGAGTAGAGCCACAGATACTAGTAACCTCTGTAGCCAACCTCTCAAAAAGACAGAATCCATGTCAAAATTTACAAGCATTTCTGAGTCAGAACTCTATCTATCTCGACCCTGTCCCTACCACACTAAGGACTCTTTTAATAGTGTTTTCAATTCTGTTAGGAAATTATAAACACATCCCTTGAAACTGCAGTTTTTGCAGATGCCTTCAAAGCTGTGGCTGTCTAACCCCTACTTAAAAAACCAAACCTTGAGAGTGAGGCACTAGCTAACTAAAGGCCTATATCAAGTCTTCCCTTCCTGGGCAAGATCCTTGAGAAAGTAATTTTCAACCACTCATTAATTTCTGAATGAGAACAATACTCTAGAAAAATTTCAGTCAGGTTTTAGAGCAAACCACAGCACAGTGACAGCCTTTACCAAAAACATCAGTGACCTTGGCCTCAGCACTGATGCCAACAGAGGCTCAGTTCTAATTCTTTTATATCTAAGTGTCGCCTTTGACACAATTGACCACAACATTCTCCTAGATTGTCTGGAGAACTGGGTTGGCCTCTCTGATAGTGCCCTTAATTGGTTTTGGTCATGGACCTGACAAAAAATTTGTATGCCTGTCTTGGAGACCGAGTTTCTAAGAGATATAATGTATCTTTTAGTGTGCTCAGGGAAGCCGTCTTGGTCTTCTACTCATCTCGTTATACATGCTTCCCTCAGGAGACATCATTACAGAGTACAGACATGATTTTCATAGTTAAGCAGATGACACAGAATTGTGCATTTCAGTTGACCCTGATGATGATATCACCCTGTCTTCTCTGACTTTGGGTATAGCTGCAACAAACAAAAGGGAGAGCAATAATTTCCTGAAGCTACATGAAGATAAAACTGAAATAATTATGGTTCATCCCAAAGCCAGAAGAGATAAGTTTCTTGATAAACTTGGGAATTTGGCCCAAAACTGCTCAAAACATTCCAAGTGCAGTTTAACCAATGTCTTTTAAAGCCACAGCATTACACCCTTGCTTTTATATTCTAGTCCACACAAAATGAATGCTAACATTGCTTTTGCCTTCCTTACCACAGATTCTACCTGCAAATTAACCATTAGAGAATCCTCCATAAGGACTTGTAAGTCCCTTTGCAGCTCTGATTTTTTGAATTTTCTCCCTATTTAGAAAATAGTCTACACCTTTATTCCTTCTATCAAAGTGCATACACTTCCCTACATTATATTCCATCTGCCACTTCTCTGCCCGTTCTCCCAATCTGCCTAAGTCCTTCTGCAGATTCCTTGCTTCCTCAACATTACCTGCCCTTCCACCTACTTTTGTATCATTCACAAACTTGACCACAAAGCCATCAATTCCGTCATCCAAAGCTTTGACATGTAACATGGAGTTCTCAATACCAACCCTTGCAGAACACCACTAGTCACTGGCAGCCAACCCAAAGAGGCCCCCTTTATTCCCCACTCTCTGTCTCCTGCAATGAGCCAATTTTCTATCCATGCTAGTATCTTTCCTGTAATACCATGGGTGCTTATCCTGTTAAGGAGCCTCATATGTGTGGCACTTTGTCAAAGGGCTTCTAAAAATCCATGTAAACGACATCAAGTGGCTCTCCTTTGTCTAACCTGCCTGTTATTCTCAAAGAATTCCAACAGATTTGTCCTGTAAGATTTCCCCTTAAGGAAACCATGCTGACTTCTGCCTATTTTATCATTTGCCTCCAGGAACCCAAACCCTCATCTTTATTAATGAACTCAAACACCGTCAGATCCAAGATTGTATCTAGTTGTAGGAAGCATTCCCAATATCTGAAGCCAACCCATACTTTTCAACTGAGCTGAATCCAAGGAAAGCAGAACTTTCATGGTAAATACTGCAAATAAATGAACCTGAACTTAATGAATGTTAACACATTTATAAAGAATATATTTGGAATAACAAACAGCTCCAACATTACCATTTTAAAAAAATGTTTATTTCAAAATTGCAATAGATTCATGTGCATTTTACCAGGGACCTAGGGTATGCAAAACCCTGTCAGCCTAAATTCAAGCATTCCCACTCCTACAACAGCACAGTATGAAAGGAGTTTTCAGTACATTTGACAAGTTAGGATAAATCAAAGCTTGGACATTTAGAAGCATGGTGATAAGTTCAATTCACTTTGCAACTTTAATTTTAGAAATAGACTACTGGAGACAGATCCTCTTTAACATTATTCAATAGCATCTGTGCTATCCCTGGCTGAAGGTCACTGCACTTCACTATGTGGATCAACTAAGACACAGCTCATTTACTGCTTTATGTAGTGTGGTAATGCTTTGCAAGTGTAAAGACTGCAGCCATACCATACTTAGATATGTCACTCGAACAGCAAACTATGAAACTATGCTTGCCCACAGGGAAGAAATGGAAACATCTGTGTCACATCACAAATCTCACAAGTATAAAGTTGCAACTGCTTCCTAATTTAAAAAAAAATCCTGTTCAAGGTGATATTTTACATTCTGCTGGAGTTTGGCTGCAGTCACTGGCAACCAAGGACCAAAATATGTTTGACTAGTTATTTCCGTCGGAGTTCATCTAGTCAAGTAACACAATAAGCAACGATAGATCAATGTAATGGGGAAAAAACAAACATCTAATGTAATGGTACAGTCCAAAAGTTGTTGCAAACAGTACAGTACATGTGTTGTTATTTGCCATTTGGTGTAATGTGCCATTGAGCACATCTACACCAGCGATGCAGCAGGAAGGCAGTATCCATCATCAAGGACCCCCACCACCCAGGCCACACTCCTTGCTTGCTGCTGTCATCAGGAAGGTGGTACAGGAGCCTCATGACTCGCTCCACCAAGTTTAGGAATAGCCATCACCTCTCAATCACTAGGCTCTTGAACCAAAGGAGATAACTTCACTCAACTTCACTTGCCCCATTACTGAACTGTGTAACAAACTATGGACTCACATTCAAGGACTCTTCATCTCATGTTCTCTATATTTATTGCTTATTAATTTTTTATTATTATTATTATTTTTCTTTTCTATGTGCAGATTGTCTTTTTCATATTGGTTGTTTGTCTGTTCTATTGGTGTGGTATTTCATTTATTCTATAGTGTTTCTTGAAATTACCATGTTTGCCCGCAAGAAAACATATATGACACATATGTACTTTGATAGTAAATTTACTTAGAAGTTTGAACTTCCTTATATGTGATAGCAGCTAACACCTTTTAACTATGAACCCTATCGTAGTCTGAAAATTTGTTAACCATTGCCTGTGATCTCATCTTAGATCTTGGACGTCCGACTATCCTAGCGATATAATTAAACTGTAACTAGAGCTGTTGAAGTTTTTTTTGGGGGGGGGGGTCATGTGATGCACAACATCCAAGATTACATTAATCAGAGGCCTGGTATACTGGCTCACCTCAACCCTTTCGAGAGCTTTACACTTCTATGCTATAATTTTTGCCATTATTGTACTCTTCTGCATCTTCACGTTTTTGAGAGATGCGTAGAGCAAGAGGCTACTATTGCAATCCAACATCCTTCAGTCTTTCACAAGTTACTTGTGCCAAGAAACAACTATTCTAGCTGTAAATTGTAGCACACCCTACACAGGTCCTATGCAAGAATTGATCATTTATAAAATTAAGCCATGGGTTTTATATTTAACAAATTTCCACTAAGTTTTGCAGTTTTGTGAGACCAAGACCTTTGGGTTGTGTAGTGCCTTTTACTGCAATATGCCACAAGTGAAAATATCATGAAGTCATATGACAATGGCCATTTCCTACCCACTTTACATGACACAGAACATTCAATTAGGACATTTATAGTATAAGCCATGCTCATGCATCCAACAGAATTTTCTTTTGGAGCATTGCAGAAGGAATTAAACAGGATGTCCTGAGGAATTATCCTGGAAGTGACCGTTGTATGGACTTGGACCCACCATTTATTTTCAGTCACCCCAACAGTACTGACCCACTCTCTGTGACACCTGGTTACTGGTAGTCAAACCAAACTCTCCAGCTGACGCAACATTTCCACCCATAGATCTTGACAATTTCCCAGCCTAATCCACCCACTAACATATCAACCTCCCACACACCACTGAAATTGTGAAGCTCAAGTCTAGTGATCACAGGGGCACCAATATTCAACTGCCTGCCTCCAGCTACAAAGGTACTTGTCCAATAACACACCACCAATAAGCATTGATTGCTAACTGACTAATGCAATTGCCTATTCATAATCCTTTGCAGGATCCAACTGCGCTGACACCCCAAGTTGGCCATGCTCTCAAGTGACAAAGTTTAGTCTCTTAGAAAATACTGCATCCATTCAGTAGCACCCAAGGCTTTAGGCACCAATGACCTTTGCAGTGGTGGGTCCATCACCAAATTGGCGATAGCATGCTACTGATTAAATCATCTGGCTCACTCATCACGATGCACTAGAATTCCCAGACTGATATCTTAATGCACCATATATCAAATGAAGGTATACCTAGCAGACCAATTTGTTCAAAAAACCTTCAGCTAGGCAAACTAAAAGTGGCCTTTGTAATATACCTGCACAAATAACTTACTAACAGGACTGACTCTACTAAATGTCCAAAACACTACAGACTTTAATTTGAAAGAGTAAAGATCACTAAAGAAATTATGGCAATTTTTACTTTTGCCCAAGAGCAAAAATGAGTGGTCAGGGCTTCACTATTTGTTTTATACCTAAGCAATTTCTTTCCATTCCAAGTGGAAACAAGTGAGAAGAAAATCACTGGTTATGTAAATTGAACGGCTGGTCAACAAATTCTGTTGTTCATGCAGCAGTTTAGTAAACAAATCCATTAATTTTTTTTTAAGAAGCTGGCAGTTTCTACTCCACCATTTTTTTTGAGTTTGAAATAGTAGTAGAATTGCATTGGCAATTAGTAGATTTATCAGAATTATATTCATTCCACAGTCAGCATTACTAGAGCAGATTATCAGATCATCATCATGTCAGCAGCTTGCAGAATATTTTCTATCGTGACTGCACTTCTAAAGCTATTTTTGACTGCAAGGTGTTTTAGTATGTCCTGAGATTGTGGAAGGTTCCATATTAATGTATATTTTACATTTTAAAAAGTTCTGCATGAAGTCAAAATCTAGGAAGGAATAAAAAATGAGGTTCTGTAGATATGATTTATGTTCCATTTTAAAGACCTATCCTTTTCCTATTTCATAATTCCACCAAAATACTTGCAATGCCTACTTGAGTATCTTCATATCCTCTCTGGACAACAAAGATCTTGCTTCCTGAGTACTTTTTGGTGTACCTTATGGATTTTGTGCTGCTGATAATGAAAATCACCATGAAATTTCCCTATCACTCATCATTTTTTTTTGAAATCACCTACATTTGATATTCCAGTTCACAATTCAGGTCAGAATAATTGATGCCATTATTAAGGAAGGCATTTTTGCTGGTCCACCTATCAAATAGGTCATCAAGACAGGCAATTCAAAGAACTTCCAGTGAGATGACAGAAAATCACATGGAAGGCATTCAAGGATGTTGTCGAAAAGCTTCTTGGCAACAACAGAGCACCAAACTATGTGCAAATGGTTGACAACATGCTTCAAGCGTACAAAACCATGAAGTACAAAATGTCAACATGCAGATTCATTTTCTGCATTCCCATTTAGCCTTCTTCCCTGCAAATCTTGGCACTGTCAGTGACGAGCATGGTGAAAGGCTTCACCAGGACATTACAGTTATGGAGAAACTGTATCAGGGCAACTGGAATCTACCAAAGCTGGCTGATTACTGTTGGACACTTAAGAAACCTCACTGAGTACAAACAAAAATCATGAAGAGAACATTTTTAGCTTAGTTGAACAATTGAAAAGAGTCAGCACCGTTATGCAATTAAACACATTATATTCAATAAAAATTAATTTCTTGTTTCTCCAAATTCCTGTGATATAGCCTGAAATTATATTTGTCTTCAAGCGGTCTATCATAAACAAACAAACATTCTGAAGAATCAACACTTCTGAAAAAATTTGTGGTGCCGTGTTAACAGAGGAGTGTCACACAGAGAGTGGTGGGTGCACTGTTAGCGAAGGTGGTAGAGGTGGATACAAGAGGGTCTTTTAAGAGACACTAAGGTACACGGAGCTTGGTAAAAGAGGGCTCTAGGCAGCTTCTAGTGCAGGTTATATGGCTGGCACAACATTGTGGGCCAAAGGGCCTATAATGTGCTGTAATATTTTATGTTCTATGAAGACATAGTGTAGCGCTTATTGCAACGCTATTACAGCTCGGGGCGCCGGCGTCCTCTGCAAGGTGTTTGCACATTCTTCTGGGTGCTCCAGTTTCCTCCTATAGTTCAAAGATGCAATGGTTAGTAGAGTAGTTGGTTATTGTAAGTTGTCCTGTGCTTAGGTTAGGGTTAAAACAGGGGTTGTTGGGGGCTGTAGTGCGGCATAGCTCAAAGGGCAGAAGAGCCTATTCCACACTGTATCTCTAAATTTAAGAAAAATTAATGAAGTGATTTCACCTTTAGTCAAAGGGTAATTCTTCCCCTGCATACTCAGTGCTCAATCCTAACTATCTTGCATCTTCTGGTGTTTATAATTTACAGCATTTGCTCTTTCTAAGGGTGTCTGGTCTTAATCTTTTCACATCTGGCAACGCCAGTCCAAAATAGCTGGTCTTCTCTGGGCAATGCAACTCTAACCAACACCCTTCAGGTGCTTTGTGCATCTCAGATAAGTTAAAATAAAAAGGATTAAAATAATTAAACCAGAAGACAGAACTAAGAGAAATAGAAATTGAAAAAATAATAGAAGGTTTTAGTGTGCAACCTAAACATCCTTTACACAAACAGGAGTTCAAGAAGACCAGTCTCAATTAATTGTAGGAACTTACTTAATTAGGAGGATATGACATAACAGTCATGATGAGGTTGGAACACTAAATGTACAGGAGAATGAATATTCTTAGTAGCCAAAGATCAAATCACATCAATAATTTAAAAAAATGTGGCCAATCAAGCAGACATTGGAAGCATTGATTTTGATAAAATTACAGAATTAACCCTTACATACAGTTCATATTCCATACCACAGTATGGTCTGGGTCAATTTTGACCCGGCCAAAGAATCCCCTCATAACAAGTGTCTATACCAAATTTTGAACCACAGGTCTATTTAAAATGTATAAATAACCTATCTGACATTAATAAATGGGTGATTAATCCTTAATTAATGTTTCAGAAATGTAAAATCCATTTCAATAGATACAGGTCAAATTTGACCCGGAACAGCCTCAATGTACATTAATTCTTAATTAATGTTTCAGAGATTTAATATCCATTTCAATAGATAAGGGTCAAATTTGATCCGGTACAGCCTCAATGTACAAAAATTTGTAGTGCCCGTACAAAAAGTACAAAATTTTTAAATATGTTCATCTTTGCGCATTTTAGATCACTTTAGGTAAAGTTATCAAATTTCAGCTAAAAGAAACAGCATTTAGGGTGTTTTTACTGCTGTCAAATGTCAAAATGGGTCAAATTTGACCCGAACAGTATGTAAGGGTTAAGAAACAGGGAAGTATTTAAGACTTGAATGAGAGTTGCGTATAGTCCTCCAGGTAGGAACGATGAAGAAGTAGCATGTTTAACTGTAGAAATTAGAGGGTTCATATGCCAAGGTCAGGGTAAATTTCAAAGGGATATGGTGGGAGTTGGGGGTTGGGGCAGAATTTCAATATTGATTGCGATAGTCAGATATTTCAAATGTACATCATGCTTGAAAGACAGAAAATTATTTTGGTATATTACAAGATCATTCTCTCCAAGAACATGTTCTAGAACCAGCATGCTAATAAGTTCAAATATTATTTAGTTGGCAGCCTAACTAACCACCTAATTGTGATCATGTATGATCTCGATTGAAAGGGAGAGGCACCAAACAGCCACAAAGATTTGTTTAAACCAGAAAACCTAACAATGAGACTGGCGAAATCCATACTAAACCAAACAAATCTACAAGTGGTTAAGATCATAGAGAGTATCAGCAGGTCTTCAGAAATTAAGTTAATGTGATACAGAACCAGCTTACGCCTCTGAAGGAGCAAGGTCACTAAACTGCAAAAATATCCAACATGGGAAAAGATAACATGAAGAGACCAAGACCAAACAACTGCTGACCAATGAGAGAAGAAATGAGTCTTAAGAATGATGGCACAGATGTTGATTAGGACCCACACTAATCACCTACAGCATGTGTGGAAGACATTTAGAATTCAAATTGAGACTGGATATACAAATGTAATTGTTGAATTTTTCAGAATAGAATAGAGAAAACAGACTTGAAAAAGATGAAAGCTGCAGTTGAAAAGGTTCTGAGTTCAGATTCAGATTTGGACAACCATTCCTTAGCCAGATTTTGCAAGAAGCTATCAAATTACTAGACAGTAAATGATCCTTTGGGTGGTGCAGGGCAGATACATCTCTACCAAAGGAGGTGTAAGGCACCCCTTCCCTCTGCTAGCCTACAGGTCACCCTTGGGCAAGGTGTAACACCTGCTTAGACGCGCCCCCCCCCCACCCACCCAACTCAGGCCCATGTGAAGCCATGGGAGAAGGTGGTGAATGGTCGTATCAGCAGCTGATGCATGTCAGAAGTCCTGATTATTGCTCACTGATGCTAAGCAGAATCTCTAAAGAGTATTGTTAAAGGCTGAAGTCACCCGTCTTGTAAAGACACTGCACAGAAGGCGGCAATGGCAAACCACTTCTGTAGAAACATTTGCCAAGAACAATCATGGTCATAGAAAGACCATGATTGCCCACGTCATATGACATGGTACATGACAAACGAATGAAATGACTCTCAGAAGCATTAAAAGTATATGAGGATCTTAGGGTGCAACTCTATTGCCCCCTGAAAGTGGCAACACAAGTAAATTGGGTGATTTAAATAATTACTAGTTGACTTCTGGTTTTGTGGCATTAAGTAGTAAAGCAGGAAAGTCATGCTACAGCTGTATAAAACTTTGGTTAATCAAAGTTAGAGAATTGTGTGCAGTTATGGTCACTGCATTACACAAAGATGTGGAGGCTTTGGAGAGAGTCTAGAATAATTCACCAAGTTGCTGCCTGCACTAGACAGTATTAACTACAAGCAGAGATTGGTTAAGCTTGGATTATGATATCCACATCCCATTACTGAAAAGGGAATCAGTGAATTGACGCATTTAAAGTATTTAGAACCTTTTAGCACTCAAGTTCTTCTACAAATGCTTTGTCTTTGTACATGATATAGAAGTGAATTTTTATCATTATCCAATATATTTACTCCAACATGGCCTAAATTTTTATGACATTTCAGTGTCTACCATCCAGCTTTCAATTTGTTTCATTTGCAATAAAATTATTAAAATATTAGATATAAATTGCTTGGTTTTCTTCCTGATTCGCTGGCTTGTGAAATACTTAAACTGATAAGATGTTGAGCCAGTTTGATAATATCACTACTGTCACACGACACCAACTAACATAGAAAATCGAGAGGTCTTCTTCAGGGACATAGCCAGATCAATCATGGCAGATTCATTTGAGGACAGTGGCAATTAGGATTACAAAATACAAAAAAGGCAAAAAGTTACTTGCACTTCACTGTGAGATTTAGAATACTGCACCTGATTAAAAACAAAATAGGATAGTGTTTACTTTGCTTCTCGTCCTAATATGGTTTCCAGTTTGATGACCTCTCCAACCCAGTTATCAGCCCCAACACAGAGCAAGTTTTAAAACAACCACCGCCAAGTCCATGCTTCAGACTTTTGTAAACCCATCTCAGCATTTGTCCACCTGCCAGCTGTCATTGCAGTAGCACCTTCCAAGGGTCTCTACTAATAAAACGATGTGTCCATGTATGCCAGGTCTAGCATTCAGCCAATGTTTCATGACCGACAGAACATGACTTAGATATTGGTCCCCAGTCCAAGAGGAAGTGAGAAATCCCTGACTTAGCTCCTGGCTTTTAGTTAGGTAACAAATGTATTTTTGTATCATTTTCTTCTTCCTCACACTGGATCATTTGCAGAGCGTGAGGAATCAAAATTGTCAAAATCCTGTCTCCCATGCAACAAAAACCTAAAAGTATACAGTCACTGTTGTCAAAGTTAATGACTACTTGAGTGTACCAATAAGAACTTTTTATTCTTAATTTAAATTCAACATAGCGAAATGTATAACACTGTAGTTCATTACCTTTTACAATCAATCTTTTTAATACATCATTCAAACCAAGTACCAAGCAAGCACCTGAATTTTTCTATGAATTTCTAAACATACCTACTCAAGGCATTTTGATCACACTAAATTTGATCAACATGAATATATTGGTTGTTGACTTCAGAAGGAGTAGCGGATTTACATCAGTGGTGCACAACTGGAACAGGTCAAAAGCTCTAAGTTCCTCACGGTCAATATCACAAATGACCTGACTTGGTCCAACCAAGCAGAGTTCACTGCCAAGAAGGCCCACCAGCACCTTTACTTCCTGAGAAAGCTAAAGAAATTTGGCCTGTCCCCTAAAACCCTCACTAATTTTTATAGATACACTGTAGAAAGCATTCTTCTAGGGTGCATCACAACCTGGTATGGAAGTTGTCCTGTCCAAGACCGGAAGAAGCTGCAGAAGATCGTGAACACGGCGCAGCACATCACACAAACCAATCTTCCGTCCGTGGACTCACTTTACACCGCACGCTGTCAGAGCAGTGCTGCCAGGATAATCAAGGACACGACCCACCCAGCCAACACACTTTTCGTCCCTCTTCCCTCCGGGAGAAGGTTCAGGAGCTTGAAGACTTGTATGGCCAGATTTGGGAACAGCTTCTTTCCAACTGTGATAAGACTGCTGAATGGATCCCTACCCGGATCTAGGCCGTACCCTCCAAATATCCGGACCTGCCTCTCGGTTTTTTTGCACTACCTTACTTCCCATTTTTCTATTTTCTATTTATGATTTACAATTTAAAATTTTAATATTTACTAATTTTAACTATTTCTAATATTTTTAATATTTAATATTTGTAATCCAGGGAGTGTGAAGCGCAGAATCAAATATCGCTGTGATGATTGTAAGTTATAGTACAAATTGTTTGGCAACAATAAAGTATAAAGTATTGAAGTATTAGAGTATGATTAAAGACAAATAACAATGCATTGACTTAACTAGCAAGAAATGTGAGTAAAGTAAAATGCAATAAAAATTTAATATTCTGAAATTTAAGCTGGGGTGGTTTTTAAATTGGTGTCTGGCAAAGAAATGATGGATAGATTATGATTTCTCCCCCATCTTAATCTTCTGTTCTCTCCTATAATAGTGGCTCTGATTACATAGCAACCATATTCCCCAATGGTTACCCAAATGACAATTCTGTATACACAAGTAATAAGGTCCATAGGCTAGTCAATAAGCAAAGCTTTGCAGCTTAGTCAAACAGCCCTTATTAGTACATTCTCCAGTAAAAGTCACTTAGCAATAAAAATAAGAGCTTATTTTACTCTTTTCCTCAATGGATACAGGTGTCTATTGTAGTGTCTTCCTATTGGTAAAATGTGAACAGCACAGCCCAAAATGGGGGTTCCCTTTCTCCATATGACTTAGTACATCACAGGACAATGATTTATCCCTGGATCATCAAGCAAGAAGGTTGCGCTAGTCACCACAACAGAAATCCAGCAAAAAAAAAGATAAACGAAATAAAAACAGGTGGAAACACTCAACAAGTAAGTCTGCATGTGTGAAGAAAAAGAGTTGAAGTGTCAGGTCAATGATCTTTCAGCACAACTGCTCATCTCTCCGCAAATACAGCTTGACCTATAAGCATACACTGTCTTTTGTTTTTCTGAAACAAAAATTGACAAGGAATTGAATGCCTCAATGCTTTTTTCCCCCAGCTTCTCTTGACTTTGGAATCCCACATTTGTAAGAAATCATTTGTTGCTATGATGTTAAGTGTGGAACTTCATGTCTGCTAACTTTATACTCCAAAATCTCTGACAAGTTCCACATTTATAATAATATGACTTGAAGCACTCTCCCTTCTTCCTGACTGAGCAGCCTCACCTGATTTTCCTTAGACTTTCTGTTCTTGTCAGATGACTCATTGTTTTGACTCATTTGTCTTGACTCATTGTTTCTTGAAAATGATGTTTTAACAGGAAACTGTTCCGTGTGTTTTTAACAGTAGAATGTAAGAACGTAGGGAGGATGAAGAGTGTCAAATATGTACATTCAGAAGAAAAAGAAATAGCCCAGAGTAGAACCAGCCACGATAGTATCTGCTTGATGCAGAAACACAGGATGAAAGGTACAGACTGGGAGAGCGCAGCTAGGGTTAGAATTTAAAACAAAACAGGCACAAACTTGTTCCTACTACTTTATACAAGCTGTATTTAACTAGTCCACACTGAGGCTCAAAGTTATTCTGCAAATAACAGGTCACAATCAGAAAATAAGTAACTTCAAAAGATTAAGGATAGGGATCTTCCAAAAAAAAAGTTAAGGTGTTACATATTTCTCACAGGCAAAGCTAGTTTCACGAAAGTGCCCAAGGTAAGGAAGGAGTAATGGCATTCTAAAGACAGGAACACCTACAGCCACACTGCCCACATTCCAGCAACAACTTAGCTGCAGCACTCAATCACAATATTCACCAGATGTAACTTATTATCCAGATACACAATCAAACTGAATGTGTTTTAAATACAACTTAATATCCTTCATACACTTAGTGCAATTAATCTTTCTGGATTTCAAACAAAATTTCTGAAACATGTAAGAAATTTAACAGATAAAATTTGAATATATTTTTAGAGCTAAATAAATAAAGAAACCGGGGCCTGCTTCTCATATTAAATACCAAACTAAAGATACACTGTTATAAAAATTGCAACTATATCATCAGCACATTTCCTGAAGAAACAAAGAAATTAACAGGATACTGAATATTTAACTGCTAAAGTAAACCTTAGTGTCATTTGCAGTTTTATTAAACAGTAAAGCTACAGTTTTATTTTAGGGAGACCTTCTGAATTTTTTTTTTGTCTTTACATTTACATTTCCACTTTTATAACCTTACTTATAAATAAATACAATGAAAGCTTCTCAAGAAATTAGTAAGTATCGGAGAGTTTTTCAACTCTCCACAGCCTATTCTCACCTCAGGGACACTGGGTAGGCAGAGGCTGGCATTCACTGGATAGTTTAGAAAGAGAGATTGCGTCAGGGTTATTCTGGAAATCAGAGCAATTTGGGAGTCTGGGGATTTGGGCCTGGGATGATTAGAGATTTGAAAGAATGGAAAGACAAAGTAATAGGTTATAGTTGTGTGGTTATTCCAGGAATGAGCAACAGCAGTCACTCTTCAGAATGATATACAATAATTCCACTGACATCACTCTGAAAGAAACACAGTGTACAGATTGACATGGATTGACAGTGCATGGTGTACCAAAGAAGGAATCGTGACAAATGTGCAAAGAATGATTTACAGCATGAGAAGTCCAACCGAATCTCTGGAATAGTCCTGTTCAACCTAGAAATGATATTTACAGTATATTCAGTAAAATAACAGCACCTTCATGCATCTGAATATCTACGCCATGTAATTCACTGCATCAGACAAATGGCAATCAACAGAGTAGACTTTCAGTAATGTACAGCAGGTGAGCCTGGGATGATTATTCATTTGTAAGAGACTTGAACAAACATTGGCTTGACAAGAAGATGGATTGTCATAGGAATCTATTGATTAGGTTCCCCTAACAAGATGATTCTTGTACCATTGATGAAAAGAGAAAGGCTACTCCTTTAGTAGCTAAAATGCCAAGCACCTATTATGGATGTGAATGAAGCAAATTACCTTTCAGTGAGATGGCACTACAACAGAACCTTTATAAGCCTTCTTAAATGATTATCAACAGCATCTACTAGAATAAACTGGAAGTTTCAGTGAATAATGTTTGGGTGGTATGTTTTATCATTTGCCTTGATATTACACCAAACTGATGTAAGAGATGCCATCAAACAGAAGAAAACATTGCTGATGGCCCAGCACTAGTAACAGTTAAAACTAAACGTAAACACCCAGATTTGACTAATCCTTCAGGCTTAGTTGTTTGGAGCTGTTGCTAGCAATGCTATTATATTTAATCAAATTTAAAACACAAACCTTAACTTCCAGAGAGAAGAAGTTAGCACAAATTATAAATTAAAGAAAATTGGAGAAAGATTTATATACGTATGTCCTAATTGTTTTCTACATCTGAATTCAACCATCAATGTTCTGACTCCATATCCAATGAAAAAAGTTATAATGCCTCAATCCAATAGTGCATTTTTGTTAGTGCGCAAGAAAATATAAATGAGTACAAATGAGGCCATGGCATTCATAATATCCAACACGGATAAAAATCATAACAAGCTGAAATACAGTGAACTTGGTAAGGGAAAGCCAACGTGTCTTGTATTATATCATCAGTGACAGGAAGGAAAATCACCAGAGAAGAAAACAAGCAGGGATGTAGAAACAGTAAGATATACACGTAAACAACAGGAATTCTGCAGATGCTGGAAATTCAAGCAACATACATCAAAGTTGCTGGTGAACGCAGCAGGCCAGGCAGCATCTATAGGAAGAGGCGCAGTCGACGTTTCAGGCCGAGACCCTTACTTCATCTTGATTGCCGTGGACTAGTTAAGGCTGAAGAGCCCGCATCCATGATGTTTGGCTCTATTCGGTTGTTAAAGAACTTGCAGGTACAAATATGATCAATTCAACATGTTACGAAAAACAGAATCAGTGGCACCTATCTGAGATGTTGCATGATAGCATATAGTACGAATTTGACAGACTTTATTTTCAATAATGTGAACTACTATTACAGCTAAATATCCAAAACATAGAATTCATGGATAAGAGTTCATCCAAGCTTTATTCCAAAATCATACTATTTAAAGTGGCATTTGAAGAATGAATTTGGTGCTATTTAGAAATGAATCTGATATTTTTAGATTATTAGATTAATAACCAAATTATTTATTACAATATGATTCATCTCAGTAGCATTGAAAGAATGCTACTGAAATAAATATAATGATGAAAGTATCCAATTGCATAATTTCATGGCACATTTATCACGGCAAACTGTAAGTATTTTTACTGTGTATTTCCTGCCCCAGGTTACAAGTTCTGATGAAAGTGTAAAAATAAGAAGACAGGAGGGAAAGAGAATTGTAGAAAGGAATTCTCTTAACTACATACAAAAAAAACTTCCAATAATCTCTCTTCGGAGTATGTCACACAGACAGAAAGGAGAAAAAAATGCAAAAATATTCCATACAGTGGTGTTCCACAAAACCTGCACTCCTCATTTTCTTAAGAAACAAACCCCTGCACTGGAAAAGGTGGCAGAATGGAAGGTGGTTAATCAGCTTAGCAGGGAAGAAAACGGAAACCCAAACCTGTGCCAATTAAAGGAAATTGCAGCTATTACTCAGAATCAAACTGGGGACTACAGTGAGATTCCTGGAAGGCTAATGACAAACAGAAGGCGTAGTCACTGTGCTCTTCATTGCCCTGTTCAATGGTAAAGACTCAGGAAGCAATTACTATAATCCTAGCAGGAGCTGACAGGAACTGGTCAGCCACAGCTATTAGCGGCCTACACAGTGTGACTCAACTCAGTTTCAATACAGCAGCTGAGAGTCCCATTGCAAGTGCTCTCCTGAGGGGGTAGGGGGAAAGACATCATCAAGAGAGTCATCTAAGCAAAAAGCACATCTCAAGACAACAGGGGCCATTTATCAATAAGGCAAAGGACAAACACTTTTGGTAGCACTATGATGTCATGTACTGATTTTCAGAACTGGCAGGACAACACCATGTACCTGCAGTTAATACAACCCCAGCTGTGTGCAGCACAGAGGGAAAAGCAACTATTTTTCCTCAGGAGAAAATGGATGTGGACAAAGGAGACAATCTTTCATTTTTACCTACGCACAATAATTGGCTGAAATGTTCTACGAAAAAATAAATAATATATGCAGTCCTTTAAGTGATAATTTGAGTAAAATTTTAAAAATAGGGGACTGTTACTTGTATGAAAGAATACGCATCAGCTAATTTTCATTATTATAATACATTCATTAATGTTGTGAGTATATATTTCAAAAATACAATGAATTCTATTCTTGTCTCAAATTTCAGAGGTTTAGAAAGTGAAAATAAGGGTCTGCCATTAATTTGCCTCTTCTCATCTCCTACACCCCCACCCCTTTTGAAAATTATCTAAGCTCTTTATACTAGTTTCAGCCTCTCACGGTAGTGACCAAGTGGACTGACAGCTGGTGTTTGGGTGGTGGTAAATCACCCTGAAACAAGACTCTTCCCCTACTGAATGGGGAGAACAACAAAAGGAGGCACGGTTTGGAGTCAGCCAGCGACATAAATGATGGCTTCATTCAGAACCTGGAGTCGTGCAGCCCTGAAACAAATACCACTGCAAACCTCAGACAATGGCCCATTGCGACTAATGTTAGAGTTGAACAGATTTCCTATATGTGACTATTCCTGCTCTTTTGGAACAAAAAGATGCCAGAAACATGACACATGTATATTTGCCAATGTACACATGCATATTACATTATATCATCTAGATTATTTGTATGTATTCACTTACTACATTAATCTGACATAAGTATACTGAGTATATCAATTCTTTATAATATCTGGAGAGAAAGATACCCCCCCCCAACCTATACTCCAAGGTCCGTTATTTTAAAAACATCAATTAAGTACTACTCTGTTTAATTGCATTACTATTGCTCATGAAACATGGCTATAATTCTTCATAACTGTTTGAAAATATCTGAATGTTTAATCATATGATACATGTACTGCTTTTAGAATGTTGTCTATTTTCAGAGTTTGTAAAGTTTTTCTTTGATATGTCACAACAGAAACCATGTTATGTTGGTATTACCTTTATATATTAGGACCCAGCACAGAACCCTTTTTTCCATTCACACCTTCAGGCCTTTGTAGATTTAACCTACGTGAACAAGCTTTCACTAGTCCCTGAAATGCCATATTGCATCTAATTTCCCCCCAACCTTGCTGTATTTTTCTGCTGTAACTTGAACCCTCAGCAGGAGCTGAAATTAAACAGGCCACCCATATGCCATGCCTCACTTGTTGTCCTTTCCTTGCTACCATCTGGCATATTTGTTCAGCCAAAAATCCAGACACAATGACATAGGAGCCACTGATGCTGTCTGCCCCATCTGCTCACAGCAGAATCCTCAACCTTACCGGACAGACAGCAATGCTTAACCCAAACACTGCAAAATGTATTTAACCTGTTAATTCAGATCAGCTTTCATATGGCTGGCTGTCAGTATGGCAGTTTACAAGGAAGCCTAGAAAAAGCAAAATGAAAAGTTAGGACAAATGATAATTAATAAAAACTTACATTTCTGGTATTCTTGAATGCATCCAACACCACCCCCAAGAACTTGATGAAATAATAATTCAGCCATTTCAACAATTTGTTTTATAACAAGGGTATAGAATGAATAAGTTTTAGCTGCACATGTGATTAACATGATCTTGCTATGCAATACTCTTCTAAATTGTGTTTCCTGAGTGAAAAGGTAATTTGTGACTACATTCACCAATCCCTCTGATGTAGTTCCATTCAATTGCTAATGTTGGCAAAAAAAAACAACACGAGCTAAAAATTGGATTTCTTTTTGCCAGTTTTCCCTCATATTGAAAAATATACAGCCCGTAAGCACTCTTCCAAAACAGGGGGATTGAGTTTTGCTTTAGTTTGTTTTTGTAGGGGAAAAAAAATGACAGAAAATTGTTTCTTTCTAACGTATTCCTTTCAATAATATTCCAAAGTGCAAGATATCAATTGAACACCCTTTCTGAAAACTATGACTGCTCCAAAACAAAGAACATAAGAAATAGGAGCAGGAGTAGGCCATTTGGCCTGTCAAGCCAGCTCTGCCATTAGATAAGATCATGGCTGTTCTAGCAGTGCACTTGGATCCACCTACATGCCTTTTCCCCATAACCATCAATTCCCTTGCTATGCAACTGTGTCTTAAATATATTTAATGATGTACCCTCCACTGCTTCCCTGGCTGAGAATCACAGAGATTCACTTCTCTCTGGAAAAAGAAGTTTCTCCCCATCTCCGTTCCAAATCTATTCCACCAAATCTTGAGGCTATGTCCGCTAGTTCTAGTCTCACTTATGAGTGGAAACAACTTTGCTGCATTTTTCGTATTTATCCCCTTCATAATTTTCTATATTTCTACAAGATCCTCTCTCATTCTTCTGAATTCTGTTGAGTATAGCCCAGGTGACTCAATCTCCTGTCACAGGCAAACTCCCTCCTCTCTGGAATCAACCTGATGAAGCTCCTGAACACCCTCCAAAGCAAATATATCTGCTGAGCTCATCATAAGCAGCTAGTTCCACAGCACAGTCAGAGCAGCAATTACTTTGGCTCTCAGAAAAATGGACAAGAACCATCACCATAGCCTGAACCTGCCAGTTTTAATGCCTTCAATTTCACACAGGTGGCACTCCAGGTTTAGTTGCATGGTTTGAAATAATATATTGAGTATAAAGTAAATGGGTGGTGGAAAGCAAACAAAAATAAAAACCTCGATCTTAACAGAAGTTGTCCAAGTCTGGATGTGACAGGAAGATGAGATCAGAGAAGAGGATGGAGTAGGTGGATCACTTGCTTCAACTTTTCATCAAGATTATGTACCTCAAATGTTATTTCCATTTCACTGTTAACCTTAGCAGCTTGCTTTTTTAAGCCTCAGGAAATACAGCAACGAAAAGAGCAAAGGGATGTTTCTTGGAAGAACAGCGTTCTTTTGCACAATTTGTGATCCACAGGCAAGATTATCTTTTCATGCATCCAGCTCACAGCCTTCCCTTTTCTCTCCAACAAGCAAACCTATTTAATTCCCAAGGGTTTGAGAAACAGCACCATCCTAGTTCATGATCTGGTATCCACAACCGCCCCCCCCCCCATGTCCTCCATGAAGCATAGCCTGCACAGACCCCTAAAATCTTGTCTTGTTTACCCCAATGTTTCCTCGCTCTCTGTCTCTTGGGAAATTCATAATCCACTACATCTCATAACCCTGTCCTTTTCCTCTTGGCCACACCACTCTGCCCCATGAATGATCCAATTTCTCCACTACTCTACTCGTCCCAATCAGTATCTCAAATGCTTGCGGCACTGTTTTCTGACTCTTGACTGCCTTGACACTGCAGGCTACCTATCCATCAGTCCACCAGCCTCTCTTCTGATATCTGGAAAGAAACACCAACAATGATTATCAGATACTGCCAATTATTTCAGTAAGGTGTACAGGAAATCTTTCATTCTAGTGTTTTTATTTCCAAACTGTAAAACTACTCCAGCTCTCTCCCCACCAACACTGCAATCTAATTACCTTTCACAAACAAAAGGAAATAAATATGTAAGCAATCTTAGAGTTGCTCACTCACTGCCGTTCCTATTCATTTAATTAATTGGTTCTAGAGTGGTAAAGGGTTCTTTAGTTAGTTCTGCCACAGACTTTATGAGAGATGAGAAAATACATAAAAGTTTGTAACCTTGTTAAAAGGAATATTTTGTTGATTAAATGTTTTCTCAGCTTCTATCTCCCAACAATCTTTTCTTCCTGAATTTTAAAAAGTGGTTAAAAGTACTGTTTTACTGTACTATGAGTCTTCATTAATTCTTAAAATATTGGTTAGAACACTTTGTAGTAACTCAATGTAATGAGTAAGGATTTTTTGAGACTGGGCAAGGATTAATATTAATCCAATTTATTGTCGGATTAAAATTAAAGCTGTTGAAGGTCTTGTGGTATAGATCATGAATTTAGTTTCATGCTTAAAGTCTTTGAATGTTCTTTTTCTTAATCCACCAGAAGTTGTCTGACCCATTAAAGACCATGGTGAATTTTATCATCAACAAGTACCTTTGCTGAGATGTGGTTCCCAAAATATGGGAGTGTGGTCTTGGTTTTCCAGGATCTCTTTCTAAACCTTTATTATTATTGGGGACAATGTTGTGCAGGCTACTAGACATCCTTTCTCTAGCAGTGTTTAATGTGAAGCCCGTTCTTTTTCATGCTTCAGTGTACAAATAAGCAATGACTTGGGGCTCAGCCTCCAAGTGTGTGCATATACAAGCATAGTCTGCATACTGTAATTTATCAAATGAGGTTGGAATAAACTTGGTCTGAGATTGTAAACGCTAAAGTAAAGGAGTTTCCCATTCACTCTGAAGACTCTAGTGGAAAGTTTGTTGGAATAATTCTGGACTAAGAAGTGAGTCGGTCTGATGAAAGGACCATGCAACTGGGCCTTTGATAGACCGACTGGTTGGTTTTGGCACTGGTATTGATTTATTATTATAACATGTACCAAGAAACAGTAAAATACTTACCTTGCATACTGTTTATAAGGATCAAATCATTACACCGTGCATTGATCTAGAATATGGTAAAATGGTAACAATGGTACTAAGTGTAAAAGCAACTGAAAAATTGCAGTGCGGGTAAAAGATAAAAATGCAAGATCATAACGAGATCGAGTATGAGGCCAATAGTCCAACCGTTGCAGTCACAGTTTGCGTCTCATCAAGTAGCAAAAACAGAATTCAGTTTTACAGTTTCAAAGACTTTTTTTTGAGGTTAAAAAGCCAAGCATAAAGGCTGGTACTATTTCCTGTAGCCCAATGAAAATCATGCCCAGTCTGCTTCTTTGCAGATGGAATCTGCACTGCAACTCGGTAAGGAAATCCTGGGCAGCAGGAGGTGCCAATTGAGGAGGACCCTTGCAACGATTTGCCCTCTGACAAACAGTGGTAAACACCCATACGGTTCCTGTAATTAGATCTGTCACCTTTCTTGAAGATAATTCTGATTATAGCACCACAGATATCCCTAGCCATGATGGGCATGAGTCTGCATACTCATGCCAGATGCTTCTATCTGCCAAGTTTTGGAACTTCAGGAGGGTCACCATCAACTTGTACGTTTAGCATAAGGCCTTTTCAGCCTCCTGTAAGACTAGAACAGCAAGGCCAGACAAGACAAAATAGTGTGGCGTGGGGTCAAAGACCCTGAAGGTGTGGTCACAACATTGATTTTTTTAGGTAGCCTTCTCCTGTTAAATCTCCAAGACATCAATTCCCTGACTAAGCAACATTTAGTTTGTTGCTGTTCAGACTACGAGTGTTTCTAGCCCTGAACTTCATACCAAGAAGCAGAAGTTACCTATATACACATTAGCACACGGTCTTGACAGAGCTAAGCTTTAGTCCAACGGCAAGTCAGTCAAGAATGAAAGGACACCACACTCCCTGAAAGCTCATCAACTTGTAATACTCAATACTCTTCTCTCAACACAACTGATACTTGAGCTGCTGAGTACTTCCAACATCTTCTCCTTTTTTTTTCCTTTGTATACAGACAATTTAATATTCATCAGCTTCTGAGGGTCAGATTAGTGACATTCAAGTCTGGCAACCAATTAAGATACAAGAGGTCCAGGTATGATCTCCGGAAGCCATCTCAGATGCGAGTGGCAAGTCCAGATCATACGTGAGTCACGAGGAGATGCTCGACAGCTGTGGCAGGGCTTGAATGCTATTACCTCTTACATAAGTGACAATTAGTGACATAAGTCCCAGACGAATTCAATGCCCTCTATGCCTGCTTAACCCCTGCTCTACCCACTTCATGACTGTGAGGCTAAGCACAGGTCCACTGCCATATTCAAGTTTGCTGACAACACCACTGAATCAAAGGTGGTGACAAATCAGCATATAGTAGGGAGACTGAAAATATGACCAAGTGGTGCCACAACAACAACCTGACACTCAGTATAGGCAAAACCAAGGAGCTGATTATTGACTTCAGAGTATGAAACTGGAGGTCCATGAGCCAGTCCTCATCAGGGGATCAGAGGGGGAGAGGGTCAGCATCTTTAAATTACTCAGTGCTATTGTTTTGAAGGATCTGTCCTGGGCCCAACACACAAAAGCAATTATGAAGAAAACACAGCAGCGCCTCTACTTCCTTAAGAGTTTGCAAAGATTTGGCATGACATCTAAAAAACTGAACAACTTCTATTGATGTGTGGAGAGTATATTGACAAGCTGCATCATAGCCTGGTATGGAAACACCAATGCCTTGAATGGAAAATCCGACAAAAAGTAGTGGATACAGCCTCGTCCATCATGAGTAAAGTCCTCCCTGCCAATGAGCACACAGACATTCAGCACTGTTGCAGGAAAGCTGCATCCATCATTAAGAACCCCCACCACCCAGAACACACGCTCTTCTCACTGCTGCCATCAGGAAGAAGGTACAGGAGCCTCAGGACCTACACCATCAGATTCAGGAACAGTTATTACTGCTCAATCATCAGGCTCATGAACAAGACAGGATAACTTCACTCACTCCATTACTGAACTGACCCCACAACTTATGGGCTCACTTTCAAGGACTCTTCATCTCACGTTCTCGATATTTATTATTTTTTTCTTCTTCTCTTTCTTATTTGCACAGCTTGTTATTCTTTGCACATTGATTGCTTGTCCATCCTGTCGGATGCAGTCTATTGTGATTCTATTGTGTTTCTTGGATTTACTGTGTAGGCCCGCAAGAAGACAAATCTTAAGCTTGTATATAGTGATATACATGTACTTGATAATAAATTTACTTTGAACTTTGAACTCCATAGAAAGGATCTGCACCTCAATACACTGTCATTGACCATCACTCCAAAATAATTTCACAACTTTGCTTGTTGGTTCCTCTAACATCCTGCTTGATAATTGACAATAGATAAAACAACTTATTGTTTTGTTCAGGATGCGGAATCTAATTTTTGCTCAGTACATTGCCCCTAGATGTTATTGTACTATGCATCACAAGGTGAATCCACCCTCTACTACTAAATGCTATCTTCACCTATCAATGTTTTTGCTCATGCACAAACAGCTCTGCAATATAAACAAACAGCTTGCTGAACAAAAAAATGACAATATCAACTTATAGTGACGTGTGCAACTCAACCTCAACGACAGCCCGGTAACAAGCAAGATAACAAGAATTATCAACAGTAAATCTGATGTTGTCTTAAATGTCGAACGTTAGTAGCTAAATGGGTGCATAGATCACAATGTATAATTAACCCAATCTGTTAATTGCAACATACATCAAAGTTGCTGGTGAACGCAGCAGGCCAAGCAGCATCTATAGGAAGAGGCGCAGTCGACGTTTCAGGCCGAGACCCTTCGTCAGGACTAACTGAAGGAAGAGTGAGTAAGGGATTTGAAAGCTGGAGGGGGAGGGGGAGATGCAAAAAAAAATGTTAATTGCAATATTGAAATCACACCAGCATCAGCAGAGAGTCAATACCATGAGTGGCTCACATCTGATAATGTTCACACATACAGTTCAGGTCAGCCTTAAACAAATCCATTCCGACTGATGTGCTGGAAGATGTTCTTCAAATGACCTAGGAAACTCCAAAAGAGGAACGACATGGAAGACATTGGACTCCACGAAGTTCAGATATTGTACTAAAAGCCATTAACAGAAGAGAAAGTGAAGTAGATTAAAGTATACTGAGCTTGTTATAGCAGCTGAGAAGTCTATGTTCCAACAAACAACGAGAGCAGCTGAGGCACTTTGCTGCAACAAAGGAAGCAGCTACATGAAGGTTGACCTCCAAAGTCATCTACTGTCTTCCCCACTAAAAATCCACAGCCTTACACCAGGCATGCTACACCACTGAGTAACATCGTACACAAGAGAATGTGCAGATAAACACTCAAATAATTAGCAATACACAGGGAAGGATAGGGAGATTAAATAATTTCTGTACATATTATTGCTTCATTTCATTTGTAATTATGGCTTGATATGCTAATTTTTTACCAAACTGAACAAAAGCCCAGTAAATGAAGTGAGGACTGCTGGTAAATGGGGGACACGGACTCAGCCAATTGGTGGTGAACTAAGGTAGCAAATGGCTGTCTAGTCTGCCTCCTGACTTCTTCCTCCTCTTTGTGCTTCTGGTTCTCACAGATGGTAATACGGCCTAGCCTTTAGCACGCTGATTAATGTCTAGATCTCAGGTTTAGTGTGCTTCCTGCTCATACAGCTATCTGGAGAGGTTGTCCAGTGACAGTCACACGAAAAATGCAGAAACACCATTTTGCAGCTCTGAGGGTAGTCAGGGCACCCAAACCACAAACGATGATTATTCTGATTCCTCAATGGCTTGAGTCAACATTGCTAAATGAGATATTTTTTTTTCACCTATTGATAAGACATATAAAGATATAGCAGTTGCTATGCTGGCAGCAAAGCCTGCCCTGTGGTCCAGAACTTGCTCACAGGTCAGCAACTGTTCTGTACCACAGGGAAGGCTTTGCTACCAGCACAGCTAACATGTACATAACAGCATGCTTGGTTCATGCACTCAGTCACTAACAGTCAATACTTATTCATTCATTTAGAGATATAGCGCGGAGTAGGCCCTTCAGCCCTTCGAGCAGCACTGCCCCAGGAACTCCCGAATTAACCCTGACCTATTCACAGACAATGGTACTTCTTTGGACAGTGGGAGGAAACCGAAGTACCTGGAGAAGAACCCACACATTGCATGGAAAGGATGTACAGACCCCTTACACAGGACATTGGGATTGAATTCTGAACTCCGACATCCCAAGCTGTGATAGCGTCAGGCTAACTGCTATGCTACTATAGCACCCAAGATGACAGTTGCCTCTTCCAGGTTTTGTACTCTAGTTGGCTCCATCTCATTTTCTTCGCATGGAGCACCTTATTTACGTTGTGCTCTTCACGTTCAGAATAGATGTCTCAATTAAAATAGTAATATAAAATGCTGCAATTCTTAGACAGTACCACGGGATTGAGGGTGACCTTTTTTCCACTCTCGTTTTCTGGGTCCTAAGGTGGCTAATAAGGCCAATGTGAGATCTGCAGACTCTTCTACAGATGGGGCAGAACGTCGCTGACAGTAATGGCAGAGTAGTTAGAGAGGTGGTTCACTCCTACCACTTCTACAGTGCTTCAATATATAGTTTCAAGTTTCTCAGTACATCCCTTGTCCACTTTCAGTGGCATGAACCAGCGATTTCTGGAAATCGGAGGGAAATATTGCAGTTTTTAGAGAAGGCTTTGTGTACATCCAAGTGTCTTTCTATATGTTTGATAATTCCTCTCTAAAGCAGTTCAGAAGAGTGTCTTTTTGGGAATCTGGTATTCAGCAGCAAGGGCCTCAATACTTGGAATGCTGGTCTGGCATTGGACACTGTCCTTTCTGTGAATTTGGAACACACTGCTGAAACAGAATTGATATATTTTTCCCGTGCTTAAATTACACCTAAACTGTCTCTGCAACAGAATAAAATACATCACTGATCTGCAGCAGGCATTTTCGACATGATTCAATTATGAATTAATTTTATAAACTATTGGTCTTCTGCCCAAATCCCCAGGATCCACAATGACACTTTATCCAGTAGATCAGGTAGCTAGCAAAACAATGTGACACTAAAGATGTAGAAATGCCCGATGCTATTTCAATTTTTAAGTAAACAGATAAGGCCAAAACTTTACTAAAGAAGAGATTTCATACTACTTTAAATTCCTGACGAAATCTAATAATCAAGGAACATTTTGAAAATCTGCCATATTTAATTGCTATTCACAGACAAAGTTTAACTTTTTCAGCCAATGACTTTGTACATACTAGCAAGTAAGCCACTTAACCAGTTAGAAATGAACCAGAAACCATGAATAGTCATTAGTGACTATCCATTAAACAGAGAGAAAAAAATGGTCCATCCTAACCTGGGTCACTTTAAAATCTTGGTTATGGCTCATTTTGCATCTAGGATGGGATCAAGAGCACCTCAGATAATTAACAATGCGAGCACTTCTTCTCACACTTAATGATTAGGGAATGGAAATATTCATGTATCGCTTAATGAGGTCTAGCAGTTTCCAATGATGACTAATTACTTTTGACACTCCTGCACTGTTTTTCACTTTTGTTAAAAGAATACTGAAATTAGTCCAGATGCAAGGCTGATACGTAGTACAAAAGATATTAACACCTTCCTGCCTAGGTGTTCTACAATGGTGTGAAAGCAAACCACCCAGTCAAGAACTGGTAATTAAAAATGTGTGTGGGGAAGGATGGAAAGAGACATGGCTGACACATATAGCAGTCATGGATAGCAATGTAATCCTGTTGCACAAACATTAATAATACGCTGTTTTCATCACAGCATCAGTTACCTGGGACTTGGTTTAATTTAAGTATAAATATATAAACAGTCTTCAGAAC
Organism: Mobula hypostoma; assembly: GCF_963921235.1. Classification (NCBI taxonomy): domain Eukaryota; kingdom Metazoa; phylum Chordata; class Chondrichthyes; order Myliobatiformes; family Myliobatidae; genus Mobula; species Mobula hypostoma. Next base: position 33,507,692 of record NC_086099.1, on the reverse strand, counting down.
TTGGGTTCAAACTGAAGTTTTAATTACTGGTCAATAAGATCATACAATTCTCAAGATGTTGATTCCCATTCATTTTAGTGGAGAATGAAAGATACACCTTCATCCCTTGGATCTTGTTTCTATCCCATCGATTTGTGCAGATATTTCAGAGCATGATGTTTGTATAGATCACCAGTCATCGCCTTTCGATTATAGTCTGGTCTCGTGAACAAATTTCTCTAGCACCATAGGCAAACTGGTTCAGTTCCACACTGCCAAGCAATTCCCTTGTATTGCACCACTGAATTCAGTCATCATTTTCAATTTTATGGCAGTAATAAGTCCAACATAATAAACAAAGAGGGGAAACAGCTATAAAAATTAATGCAATGATGTGGCACCAAAGCCACAATATAACTGAACAACTGAAGGCTTGTTGACAGAAATAAATATGGTATGAATGATGTATTAGTATAAGCAGATATAACAAAAGACTTAAAACATTAACTCACAAGTTAGCGAGTTTATATCTGAGTGGGAATAGATACATTTGATGTGCTGAAGCACACCAAAAATAAGAATCATCCTCCCTATTGTTCTTAAACAAAATGATTGACTGCTGGGAAAGGAATACATCAATTAAATGGATTTCACTGTATTTCTTACAAGGAGCTCAGGATCCAATTAAAGTCAATGGTACGTGACGCTTTATCAAGTTTTAGCATACAGCAGAAAATGAACTCAACAGCACCCGAGGATATGGTCCCTTCTGCACAGATTTTGTCACAATTTAACACATGATAGTGAACTAATGGTCCCATTGCCAAGTTCAACTCTGCTGTCCATTAGCTAATCAAAATCAGGTTCCAGTTTTGGCACTAGCTTGCTTCTCTTTTTCTTTTCAACACCCTACTTGTGTTATTTATAAGATAAAAAATGGGAGAGAAATAATTTCCAGACAATGAAGAAATTTCAGTTCTTGGCCAGTACTCTTCATTTAAATTCCGAGGAAGTAAAGAAAAGCACTACTTGAACAAGGGTGTTATCATGCAATGAGACCCACACATCAGTTCATCAAGAAAGTGCAAACAAGAATTGTTCAGATCAACCACAACTCAATAATTCTGCAGAAATATTTATAGAAGTTCATCGTAAATAATAAAGATGGCTGCAACAATCACATTACAGCACAAACCAGCATTCACCCTTGTTGATTATGCATTACAATGAAACTATCCATTAACTTCTTGCAAAGACAGAATCAAAGTTGAATATACTCAATTTCTTTTGTCAATTTAAGACATTCAAGTAGTCCTCCTTATTTCTACAATGTACATCCAATGATTGTCAGGTTCTTATCTACATAAGGAACAAGCTGTTGAAACCATATATGGCACTTCTTTTTAATTAGTTAAGGCTGCATACCGCCAATCACAATATTCAGATAAAGACTGAAAAATGTTGTTCTATAACAGAAGCAACAGCTCCTCTTTCAAACTGTCAAACTTAAGGGTTATTTTGAAATAAAAGTGGAAAATGTTAAAAATACTCAGCATGTCAGCATCTGTGGGAAGTGAAACAGGGTTAATGTCTGAGGTCACAGACCTTCTTATCAGGTGTGTTTTGAGAGAATCATATATGGGGTTTTGACTATATGTTTGCCTGGCAAATGAACTGCACAATGTTGGTTTCTTTGGTACCAATCATTTGAAAGCTCCATGCATCTAAAAGTGAATCACCTTTCTAGTCATCTCTGGTTTGAATCAAGCCAATCAAGTAATTCAAACATATTCTTGGTATTATGCATCAAGACTCAGATCATCTATCAGCCATCACCAACTGAGACAAGTCCGATAGAACCATCAATTCAACTTGGCGTAACAACCCTGGAAAACGTGGACCACTTTCCGTATCTTGGAAGTCACCTCTCCTCCAATGTCGACCTTAATGACGAGATCGAACATCGTCTTAAATACGCTGGAACAGCTTTTGGACGTCTCCAAACAAGAGTCTTTCACGATCGTGACATCCGAACAGACACCAAAATGTTAGTGTACAAAGCGGTGGTAATCCCAACGCTCCTGTATGCATCAGAAACCTGGACCACATACTGACAACATCTGAAGGCACTTGAAAAGTTCCATCAACGCTGTCTTCGAAACATCTTAAGTATTAGCTGGGAAGATAGAAGAACCAATATCAGTGTGCTAAATGAAGCAAAAGCAACAAACATTGAAGCCTACGTCATCAACTAAGATGGAGCGGTCACATTGTTCGGATGAAAGATGAACGTCTGCTGAAACAAATCTTCTACTCCCAGCTTAAGAAAGGCAAACGTAAAAGAGGCGGACAACAGAAGAGATTCAAAGACGCCTTAGAAGCCAACATGAAGAAATGTAACATCGACATCAACAATTGGGAAACCAATGCCAAGTACAGGAAACTCTGGCAAACCATCATCTGAGAAGGAACAGCAACTATCGAAGCCAACAGATGTGCAAAATTAGAAGGAAATAGAAGAAAATGGAAAGAGAGGCAGTAACAACCAAAGCCCGATCTGCCATCTGGAACTACCTGTCCTGAATGCAGAAGAACTTTCAAAGCCAAGATTGGACTCATAAGCCACTTGAGAGCCTATAAGTAGATCAACAAAATGAAGACCATCATCCTCGACCTCAAGGGATAGCCACAACGATTATGCAACATCTTTGATTTCATGTAACCTCAGCATTAGGGATGTATATGATATGTAATTTCTCTTTGGTCTTTCTTTTGTTGCATTCAATGGAACTTGAACCTATCTGTACCAAGGCACACTGAACTGATGGGGGTTCCATGGGCAATCTACCCTTCGAAGCACTTCACCATTCTGGGAGGCCTGCAAGATAGGAAAATGAAATGTGTCACCATCATGGCTGCTAGTATCTGATGCAAGGCCATCCCATGTCTCCAAACCACCCTCAATCCACCCTGACGTTGTGGGCACAGGCTTACTCACCTCCTGCAAGTATGAAAACCCAATCTCCCGCAATGGAGATCTTGAGACCCAGTAACAGTTCAAGGTTTGTGTGATGGGACAATGAGCAAAACAGTGTGGTTTCATTAAACCCTCACCATTTCAGCACTAAAAATTTTATCATTTAGCACTGTCACTCTCTATATACAATTCCTCAAAGGCAATGCAATGGCTGTGAAATACATCAGGATATCCCACAGAAGCAATATTTTCTTTGGTGAATCACTACGTCACTTGGTTTCAAAAGTAGAATCAAATTGAAAAAGCTCAATATAAATATAACCATGCAGTACTACACTAAGTAACGTTATTAAGTTCAGAACGAATCACCTGAGCTTTAATAAGCAAAGGTCAAACCTTTTGTATTACAAATTACAATACTTATGTGCCATCCCATGAATACACATGTAATCTATTTTAAAGGCACAGATATGATATCACTTACCATTACCTAATAATGCCCTGATGCTCTTACCCTGTATATCTCAACAAAACTAACAATGACATAATCTTCAATTACAACATTCTGCCATTGTTTATGGCAGCTGTTCCTAAATAGCATTAGTTGTCATGGCAATAAATTAGGCAAGATAATGATGCCAAACATAGTTTAACGAGGAAAAAGATATGCTTTTTTGGTTAATAAGGATTTTTTTTCTTTTTACACATACCTTTCCTCACTGCTCTTCATCTATTTAGTTGTCACTATGGTCAAGGTCAGTGGAAGTCACAAGTTAACGAGCCACTATATGTGTATACAAACTTTGCTCCAAGATTCTTCTTTTATTATTCTGTGCCTAGCCCCCTGCATACTGAGAAGTACTCCAAAAATTGAATATAACTTACCAAATTACGCTCTGGTGCCATATTTTACAAATACAGTCATAAACTTCTTTTCTTCTGCAACCTCTAACATGATTCACAATAAGCACACATAATTTATCGAAGCAAATAAGAAAAATACCTTACAAAATCTAGAATAATGTCACTAACTCTTTTTGAATACTTTTTGATTAATATTTCAATCGAATTTTCAAACAAAAATAGATTTTGTTCCCAACGTACAGGGCTTCTATGATTATTTTGTTGAGGGCAGTTTAAAGTAGAAATGTAAATTGACCAGACTGCACATGATCTGGCCTGGACCATGAGATCAAATCCACCCGCCCATCTCTCTGGCTATTCCCACAGCCACACTGATGTTTTCTGGCCCTTTAGGTCCAAATGGACTTCAAGATCACATGAGTTAACAAGCCACTGACAATGTCATTAGAAATGTACACTACATTTTGCTTCAAGAGCCCCCTTCTGTCCCCATGACACCTCGCATCGTTGCACACTGAGATGTAGAACTCCAAAAATTGAATACAAAGTACCAAATTACTACTCTGGTGATGTGCCTAACAACTACAATTGATCTCCAGGTTTACTTTCTCCTGACTTTACTGCAAAGTTTGCAATTGTTAAAGCCCACTGAGCTACTTCCAATCAAAGTATTTGAAAATATTAAGCTAACAGCAAACTATTTATGTTCACAGTTGAGGTCAGTGACCCCAATCAGACATATAGGGTTGTGGTTCATTCACCGCTAGCTAAGGCACAAAGTTAGACAACTGGGCGCTCGGCTCCAGACCCCGAGCCCTGCAACTGAACAGAAGTCAGGTGCCTTGTCCTCGCATCTCCACTTTGTTTCTGACTTCAGTTCTGCACATTGCAGCATGGAAAATCGGAGACAAACTGGCCTGTTACGAACAACTTGACAGCAGTTCCAGACCCATGTGTTCTTTACATAGCTGAACATTTCCATGCCTATTTGCAAACACAACTGTGCTTAGATTGCTCAAAAGTACAAAAGGTTATAGCAAGAAAGACATCTATTTGACTCACTGAATCAATGCTGGCTCAATGCAAGATTAACTTAGATCTATCCCTCTCCTCTGACATCGCCCTGCAAATGTTTTCAAGCACTTAATTCAGCTCCTTTCTAAATGCCATGATTAACTCTGTATCCAATGTTTCCTCCAGCACTCCAGATCCTTACCACTCGCTGCACAAGGAAGTTCTCCCTCACAACACTTTCAATTTTCACAGATCATTTTAGAGCAGTACTAGGCAACGGGGTGACCCGTTGGGGCACCCTTTGAGAGAAAGGTAGTGCAGTCTGATGTGACCAGAATGAACATTAAATTTTCCTGAATGCTACTGGTATCGCATTGCTTTGGAAACTGAAGTAGAAAACCCCAGTTTATTAAAGAAGAACGACGCGTAGCAAAGCAAATATAGCTGCTCCTCCTTTAACGAAGGACACTTTTGATGGCAACATTTCTGGTTTATCTGCCACCCTTGTGCCTCTCGTTGTCATTCTGGAGACGTGCAGTCCTTTCATCCCCCGTCTCTTCATCTCTTCTGCTGTTTGTTGTTTGTCTCTGATCCTGGAGACATGCATGCCTCTTCCTCCTCTGTCTCTTCTTCTCTCATCTTTTTTTGTCCCGACTCTTTGATCCTGGAACCGTGCGGCCCTGGCCTCATCCGATTCTTGTTCTCTCCCTCTCCTTGCCACTTCCCAACGACGTTTGGCGTCATCTCTTGACCATAATATCCCCCTTCCCTTTCCACGTGGCATAATTAGGCTGACCATTTTTTTTAACCCTAATTCTGGAGAGAAGGTGCGAAGCAGTAATACCAAATGATGCTGATTATTCTTGATGATGTGGTTGGCGCTCTCCTAAATGGACGTGATATAGTCACCGCTCTCCTTTGACAGCAGCAAAGGGTTTTACGGGCGTCTCGAAGTACGTCATTACAATAAGATTTAATTATCTCTTATTGATGGGTGGCAGTTAGATCTGTCCAATCCTGCACATGCTGATGGTGATTAGCAGAGTGTGACCCCTCAAAATAGTGTTTCCCTGCCCTTTTGCTCCGGTAGGTGTCGCTGCTGAGGCAGGCCGTGCGCATGCGTCGGGCTGTCGCGTCCCAATTTCCATGATGGCGGATCAGCTCTCGGGTTAAAAGGGAGCCTGTTGATTTTGGGGAATAAGCAATTTTATACGAATATATAACCCTGAACTTCGCCTGCATTCTGTAAGTTAGTGCATTTTAATTCAATTTAGCCAAAAAAAGTGCCACTGTAATGCACCATTTGCACTAATTGGAGGTCACAAACAGACAGACAGATAGAGCATAAGAGTTTTAGTAGTATATAGATTTTTCCAGTTCTGGACCCATAAACAAATGGGAACACAGTTATTCGGTTAGGAACTTTCACATAAAAATGTTTTATACAATCTGATAAACCCTCAACCGTCAATCACCAACCAACCCCCTTTATTCCAAAGAGAACCACACCCCAGAGCTTTACCTATACATTTATTTTTCCTGGAATTGTTCCAATAAGTCTCCTCTCTTAAGGATCTTTATTTCCCAAATATACAGGTATGATGTCCGTTTACAATCAAAACGGTCTATTATTGACATTTTCACAAATGGGACAACAGAACATGAACCGGTTTCATCGTTCTTGCAAAATGGATCTGATTTTTCAAAACTAAGTTGATTTCACTTAATTATATCTAATTATACCTCTATAAACAAAGTGAATGTTACAGAAGTTTAGATTACATAAAGAAAAATCCAGAGATTCAATTGGTTAAAATGCTGCATTCTTTCACTTCAGGTATTTCAACAACTCTGCAAGAAGCAACCGCCTTAAAAATTAAGCTCCAAAATAGTGAAAGGCTCTAATCACCTCAGATGTCCATTTTTGCAACACAGATCAGGCTGGCAGCCAATTTCAAGCATCTTCAATAAAAAGATGTAGGTAAGGTGATCACTCTTAAGGACTGCTGTCTGTTTTGTCAACAAAAATTTTGTTGAAACAATGGAGGATTAACAACTTCGATGCACTTGAATGATAACAATGGAATACTTGAAACTAGACAGCTGTTTCAAAAATAAACACATACAGTGGAGAACTAATAAGATTATAAAGGTATTAGGTTATTTTACAAAGTTGCACTAGATAAGTCATCACACTCCATCAATTAAATTAGAACCAAGAGGTAACTTCTAGGAACTCGATCACAGATCTCAAACGCCACAGGCGATTTTCAGTTCATTCCACTCTAACATTCCCTGAGCTATATTCCCCAACTTTATTTTCAGTACGCATGTTGCTGTCTATCTTTACTGCTGTGGTCTGTTGGTCAGGAAGTCAAGGATCCATGGTAGCACAGCGGTTAGCACCACGCTATCACAGCTCAGGGTGTCGGAGATCGTAGTTCAATTCCGACCTCATCTGTGAGGAATCTGTATGTCCTCCCCGTTGAGAGCATGGATTTTCTTTGGGTGGTCCAGTTGCCTCCCACAGTCCAAAGACGTACCAGTGTCCCGTGATTGTAAACTGTCCCATGATTAGGTTAAGGTTCGATCGGGGGTTGCTGAAGCGATGTGGGTCAAAGGAGCCGGCTCCACACTGTATCGCTAAGTAAGTGAATGAATGAATAAATAAATAAATAAATAAATGATTATAAATAAATAAATAAATCTGATACAAAGTGATGTATTGCGTCCCAGGTTTAGGCGTTCAGAGATGAGTTTGCTTGCAATTATAATATTGAAGATGATGGGGAGGTCGTCAATAAGTACTAGTCTAACATTAGCACAAGAGATTTTGCAGATGCTAGAAATCTAGAACAAAACACACAAAAATCACAGTGGACTCAGCAGGTCAGACAACAGCCATGGAAAGGAATAAACAGTCAACATTTCACCCGAGACCCTTCATCAGACCTCTAACATTGGTGTCTTTACTGTCCAGTTGCTCGTAAGATGAATATCGGGTCAGGAAGATGGCATCAGCCATAGACTTGTTTTGGCAATTGGCAAATTGTAGTGGGTTGTGGTTGTTTGAGAGCCTGAAGTCGATGTGTGCCATGAGCTGGCTGGGTCTGCTTACCTTAGTTCGGAGCACAGAAAACTGAAGGAGGACATGAGAGAGGTATCCTAAATTATGAACAGCATGGATAGGGGAGGTAGAAAGAACTTATCCACAAAACAGAAATAGAGAACGTAGTTTTAGGATAAGGAATGCAAATGTTGGAGCAAATCTAAGCGAAAAATGATTTCATGCACAGTGGTTGAATACTGTCATGCACTGCTTGCATAGGCTGTGGAGGAATGAATTCTCTCAGATTTAGAAAGCACCTAGACAAGTATTGAATCACCAAGATATAGAGGGCTAAGGACCAAGTGCAGTTAAATGGGATTAGATAAGATAGATACTTGATGGTTACATGATTATGCTAGGATAAAAGGCCTGGTTCTGGGCTGTGTAACGGTATAACTTTCTGACTCCCTGACAAAAGCTGGCTCTGATTAAGGACCGCTTAGATCATTGTGCTGATACTATTTCATTCACTTCTTCACCACAAATTTCAAATCAAGTGATCCCTTTTCTTGGGAAGACTGCTCTCCAGTGCATTGTTCTTTTTCACATAGCTGTCTTGGAACCCTGCACTATGGAACATCCTGCCCAAAGTGGACATAGCCCAGATCAAAGGGATCTCTGAAGACAACTGTTGCCTTCATGAGGTAGCACATCACGTAGATACTACTAATGGAGGGAAGAGATGTGCCGGTGATGTATTGAGTTAAGTTCACTACTCAGCAGTTTTGCAAAACTAATGTGCCCCAAATGTAAATAAATTCAAAGCTGAATTAAAAATGGTCTCTCAATGAGAACAAGTTAAAAGCAAAGTTTTGGTTTTAATAATCTAGTAGGCTGCTTTATACGCCAGAGAAATTTACTATTCAGGAACAATGTAGAGTACATCTTAATTGAGGGGAAGCCTATTAATAGTAATGTTCAGAATATATATGGGTGAGGAGTGGGTACATTTCTAATTATGCCAAACAGTGCTCACAGGTAACTAGTGCAGGAGACAGCATTCAGAAAGAGTGGGACCTGTGAATAAAGAAAGGGAGGTAGATTTTACCATTTATATAAAAACTATAAAGTGGAACAAAATTGATGCAATTTTTTTTTAACAGAAGGACACAGTTCAGAGGCACATGCATAGTCCTCCAGAGTAATTTAAACCAAATAGTTAATCAAGTAAAATAACAAATAACAAAATCAAAAGAGTGTACACTGTTATTAGAAATTAACCAAATGCACATTGATCTTTGACAACAAGCTCTACATTCTGTAGCTTTAAACATGGAACAAACAACAACATATACTAATGTGGTATTTATAACATGACATACCATCACCAACTATTTTACTGAAGCAGCAATAAATAACCTTGCTCAAACCCCAGGAGGTAGGCTTTAAGGTGTATCTAAAATGAGAAAAGGAAGGTGGAGTGCCCGAGTGGTTTATGGAGGAAACTGCAGAGCTTTGGCCTTTTGCACTAAAGACTGAGCCAACTTTGGATAAGTGGAGAGTGACACACAAAGGAAATTATCAGACATGCCCAGAGACTGAGAAGGATAAGAGTAGCAAAGCCTTGTGAAGCATCAAATGAGCCAAAAGCATTTAATACAGGTCTATGTGAGATTTATTTGAAGAAAAGTGTCTATGACCATCTCAAAAGGAGCCAGAGATGAACTGAGAAAGCAGTTAAAATCTGTTGAGTCATTTCAGCCTCCTCCTGAGCTCTACGTCATCACAAAGGCAGTTTCTAGGCAATTTGATTCACTCCACAGGGTATCAAAACACAGTTAAGACCACTGGATATATAAAAACAGACATCTTGGCTGTAGTACTGAAGATCCATGCTCTAGAATGAGCAGTACACCTGCAAGCTGTTCCAGTACAGTTAGAACACTGGCCTCTATACAACGATGTGGAAAACTGCCCAAGTATGTAGGTTCTTGAAAGGAACGCACATCTAATCCAACTAATTACTGTCCAATCCATTTACTTGCAATCATCAGCAAAATGATGGAAGCTGTCACCTACAGCATTATCACGTACAGTTGACTTACCGATAACCAGCTCACATTTCTCCAATATTAACTTCAAATCTTATCACAGTGTTGGTCCAAAAGTGGATCAAAGACGTTTGCCACTAGCTTCCGGTGATACAAGGGAAGAGACTGACCAAGTGTGGCATCAAGGAAGACTGGTAATGGCTTGCTCAGCAAGTCCTGTGGTTAGACCTTTATTTCATGCATAAGGTGATTGTAGCTATTGAACATTAATCACCCTGTCCCCAGGACATCACTGCAGGGCCTCAAGACATCTTCAGCTGTTGATAAAAGTCATAAATATTGTAAGTGTCTTTCCTTCTTCAAGATGTTTAAATGTATTTGATTAAGCTTACTCTCATCTGTCTTCAAATCAGTTGTGTGACAATGTCGAAAATGCTTAACGAGATGCCATGAAGCTCCAAGGGACAGTTGAGTTAGGAAGGCGTCATACAAGTACAAGTCATTGCAGTCTTGAGGATGTTGGAAGTGCAAGGCTCAGCAAGCCCTAATGTTGTGACAACATAAAGTGAAAGTAGTAAATTACAATGAAACAGTGAATCTGGCAACAGAACAAAAATACTCCACGGCCGCCAAAGAGAAATAAAACTACTTCTATCAGCAGATGTAAAGAGGAGAAAGGGCATGAATACGATTACCAATTAGTCACTGAAAAACCAAGTTCCTAGTCACTGTGAATTCATGACTAAAATTCCATCATAGCCATTAAGGTTTTATTCAAATAATCCACTTAAGTGGGCTCAGTCAACTCAGCTGATAAATGTGTAGCAGAAAAAAGGAAAAGAAAACATTGATTGAATGACTCCTTTCCCTACAGCTTGTTTTTGATTTAGAATTGGTTGTGGGCAATTCTAAAATGCCATTATTAACAATCAATAATTAATTGCTGTATTTTGTTGCCCAGACTTCACTAACATGACCCGCAAAATTACATTTGCAGCACGAGAATTCTGCTCTCCCCAGCATCAAATGGATGAAAGTGTAGAACTGATCAAAAGGGATAATTCCAGTAACTGAGCTCCAAGGTTAATAAGGGATTCACAGACCTTAACCAAAAAACTTTTTGTTCTGCATTCTCTGACAGGTGAGACTGTTCAAACTACACCCCATAATGACCTGGATATACATCGCGAAAATCACAACCCTTTCTGCGTCCACAGATGATGTCTGATCAGCTGAATGTTTCCAGCATATTCTGTTTTGATGCAGATTTTTAATAATCCCAATATTTCATTTTTGATTTAGAAGATTAAAGAATTGTCTGCTTACTATATACAGGAAGTTGCTAATTTGGTGCAACTTAAGTCATAGGTTGGCAAGACTCGAGGCATCCACTGTGTGCTGCTTAATCAGCACAGAGAACAAAGTTGTTTCCTGCTGATTATCAACATGGCCACCCAAAGTATATGGACGCTACTTACAGAGAATAAGTCTCTTCTCACCTGAGGCAACTCTGCCAGACATTCATCCAGGTTTTCAAAGACTCACGTCAAAGGACCTACTCACTTTCCAAAATAAATGCTCACTTTTTGTAAGCTTACTCAGCCCCATAGACATTCCACTTATCTCCCTCGAATAAGGAGGCACTGGCTGGTGTATCAGATGCACAGGTTGCCAACACTGTGATCTGTTTGGCATGCATGTAACAATAATTCAAAAGCAGTACTTCAGAGCAGCTTAAAATAACCATAAAGTACAAGATGCTGTTACGATTATCCCCCTGAAATTCTTTTCAGTACATGGCACAAGTAGGGGGAGGCTTTTCTCATTCTAGCCAAGGCGATAAAACATTATCGCAGAAGAACGGCTTCTTTTTTGTTGTGCTACAAGTTGACCAAGACTTCAGTTAAATTTGGAGATAAATCCAACTTTTGCCTCCTCACTGAAGTCCAAAACTTATATCAAATCTGAAGTCCCATCAATTGAACAGATGCACTTTGTACCTTCCGGGTTAATATCCTATCGCTGCATTTAAATGAAGCCATTACATACCACTGCTCTACCATATATAATGCCACTCCTCCTGTTCCAAGAAGGAAAAGCCTGACAAAGCCCATTTAGTCACAGAAAATGCCCTATCCACCACTGAGCACACCTACAAACAGCGCTTCCACAAGACAGCAGTACCTATCGTCGAGGGTCCCCACCATCCAGGCCAGGGGTTCCCAGACTTTCTGAATGCCATGGACCAATATCATTAAAGCAAGGGTCCATGGACCCCAGGCCGGGAAACCCCTGATCCAGGCCATACTCTCTTCGACCATCAGGAAGGAGGTACAGGAGCCTCAGGTCCCATACCACCAGATTCGTGAACAGTTATAACCCTTCAACCATCAGGCTCCCGAACCAACATGGACTACTTCACACCACAATACTGAGCACAACCTACGGACTCTACAACTCGTGTTCTCAGTATGTTTATAATTATAATTTTTTTTTGTATTTGCACAATTTGTTTTGGTTGCCTGTCAGTCTTTGTGTATAGTTTTTCACTGATTCCATAGTATTTCTTTGTTCTACTGTGAGTGTTTGCAAGAAAATTAATCTCAGAGTACTATTTGGTGACATATATATGTATGTACTTTGATAAATAAATATACCTTGAACTTGAACTTTGCTCAAGATGGCAAATGAAGCACAGGACAAATCAGTTAAATTGTCTAGAAGTGCCACAATTCTTTCTGTTCATCAGGTCAACCACAGAAGATTATGGAAATGAATGGATCAAAAGCAATTACACAAACATACGATTTTGAATGGAACAGGAAGATACCCATCAACTGAAATATTAAAGCTCGGAGGAATACAAAGGTATTGAGGTGGCAGAAATACAACAATCACAATTTGAAGAGCCCTTGGTCTAATATGAATAATACTAACAACAGACTTAATTAATATTGGCCAAACAGAGGAAAACTTTGTACAATATTTCCTTTGAAAATGAAATTGTTTATATAGAAGAATGAAAAAAAGAAAGTTAATGTTTATATTGCGTTTTACATAGCTCAGGCTAATCCAAGAAACACACACGCAAAATGCTGGAGGAACTCAACAGGCCCGGCATCAATGGAAAAGAGTAAACAGTCCACGTTTTGGACCAAGACCCTTCACCAGTCCTGATGAAGGGTCTTAGCCCGAAACATTGCTTTCCTAGAAAACTGCCCGTATCATGATTTTCCATAATACCAAAGTTGTGTCATCTGCACAAATATCAGGAAACATTATTTATTTACATTTTATTTACAAATAATATCCACAAGCGTGATTTTTATACCTTACTTCAAATTTCTAGATAGCAATTTGTGAAATCTGAAAGGCCATATTTCTGTAACCCAAAAAGCCATAATGTAGGGATCGCCTTTACTTTATACTCTATAGATCGGGCAAGTAAACATGTTGCATAATTTCTTTACATGCCAGTAATTTCTACGAGGAGTGCTATCACAGGAAAGCAGCATCTAACATCAAGGACACCCACCATCTATGCGATACTCTCTTCTCACAGTTGCCATCAGGGAGGTGGTCTTGGGTACTACACCATCAGGTTCAGGAACAGTCATTACCCCTCCACCATCAGGCACCTGAAGAAGATTGGATGTCTTCACGCACCCCAACACTGAACTGATTCACAATCTATGAACTCACTTTCAAGGATTCTACAATTCATGTTCTCAATGCTTGTTCTTTATTTATTGTCATTAATTTGTTTTCTTTATTGTATTTATTGACTTTGGCACATTGGTTGTCTGCCCATTTGTGCAGCGTTTCACTGATTGCATTGTGCTTTTTTGTATTTACTACATTCGAGTGGTGTCTCTCTTTTTCGATGTTGTCAGAGGACATTTATGGGTTAGACTGTGGACTATTTCAGTCTCATGATTTTGATGTTTTGTGTTTTCATCAGTACTTTCTAGTTGTTTTTTTTTATGCGGGGCAGAAGGGGTTGAAGAGTTGATGTTCTTGTTGCCATTTGTGCGGGGGGGGGTCAATGTTCTTGCAGCGTTTCGTTAGTTTTTTTTGTGCTGGGAGGGGCCTCTGGGAGTTGATGTTGTGCCGTTATTTTTCTTTTGTGCTGTTTGCTGTTTCTCTTTGAACTGACTTCCATGGTTTTCTTTGTTTTGTGGCTATCTGGATAAGACAAATCTGATAGTTGTATTCTGCTTACATACAGTACGTAGATAATAAACGAACCTTTGAATGTCCACAAGAAAATGAATTGCAGAGTAGTGTATGGTGACGTAAATGTACTTTGACAACAAATCTACTTTGAACTGCAACTAAAATACCTTTGCATGTGCAAAGAACTCTGTCCAAAACTTAATGGCATCATAGCACACATTTACCTGAGCTAAAACCACTTCCAAGGAACACACCACCACAACATCAGCAAATCATGTACAATATCCAACAAGTTAAAACTACAAGAAAAATTGAACTTTCCTCTTTGCGTTAATCAGTTTAAGCAAATTAAGTACATTTACAAGCCTCAGAAAACATAGATATGAAAGAAAAAGCTGAGTGAAATTATTTGAGAAACCTTGTTAATTTTGAATACTTGCCTTATCTTGAATAAAGTGGAAGATTAGTACAAAATGGAATGACACTTTCAACCACAGACCCTATAATGCAGCATTAAATACCAATTTCTATTTATATACAAAAAGGTGCTAAATCTAATATCTTAAATTTGATAGCCTACTACCATTAACTTATTTGTGGCACGACCAAACTGTTCAACAGGAATTGCTGTATTATAATTTAAAATCAAATTTCGTAGAGAGCTATGATGCAAATAAGCAAGACACAGGCTCAGGATATATTACTGGTGGGTGGTGACTGACTTGTTTCTGAGTACGTCAGAATTTGCTCAGTGATAAGGTCTGAAGAGAATGAACTGTACATGGAGTTCAGCAGCAGAAGTTTCTATCAGGCAAGAGAATGGAAAATATTTCAGTGTCATGGAATCAAATTAGCTGTATGACTAAAATATAATTGAATACTGTTGGATCCAGTGCAACAAGTTATATTACCAGCTTCTACGTCGCCCTTTGGCCAAAAATAGATCCGTATTTAATGAAGAGACCGACCAGTGTGAGATGACCTCCAAAAAGGCAATCTACCATCAGTTCAAATTGGGTGCATCAGGTAATTACTGCACACAATTCCACACAGCTTTGTTCTGATGTTAAAATAACTAATCCATCAGTTAGACGATGAGACACAAAAAAGAAATGACAATACCATCAAATTTCTAAAGTCCAAAGCGCATGCCTTCCTATATAACACACATTTAGCACGTGGAACAGAACACACATTTCAACTCCTGGAGAATATTGAACAAGAAGTCATGGAAAAAAATACTATGCATGACCTGACGATTCTTCAGCATGGCAGGTCTATGAATGTTTTATTTAAGGACTTTCCACAACATAATTCTAATGTACTCTCAGCTCAAGTTTTCCTGCACAATAAACAAAATTCCACTTCCCTAATGCTTAATTCAACACAGCTAATTGCTGGCTCATCTATCTATTTCTCTACCATCAAAATAACTGAAAAGTTTGTAAGTTTCAGAAAGCAGTTCCCTGTTAGAAATTACACACAATACGTAACACGTTGATTCCTGGATCTGGAATCTGCTCCAGAAAAAGCTAATTTCCTAAACTTTAGTCAACTGTAGGGGGTGCAAATATTTTGACCATTCCTTCACTATCATCCAGAATCTTCAGCCTGAAGTATAATTTCATTATGACATTGTTTATGATTATCTGGATAAATGACTCTGATCCCTGGAAATGGATGTAACACAGACAAAATGCTGGAGGAACTCATCAGGCCAGGCAGCATCTATAGAAAAGAGTACAATCAATGTTTCGGACTGAGACCCTTCAGGAGGACTGGAGAAAAAAAAAGTGGATGTCTGACAAACTAGACAGACAGGAGCATGTTCCAAATTTTATTATTCATCTGATTTTATCCAGTTACAATTCCAATCCCTGGAAATAGATGTCGGACAAACAAGAAGCATGTTCCAAAGGTTATAATTTCCCTGATTTCAGCCAGTTACAATTCCAATTTTATATCAGATGGAGCTCTCAAGCTCTATATTACCAGGTCGGTACTGTACACTGGGCTCTATACTCCATATGGCTTCAATGCAACCATTACTCCTTCTCGATAACTTTTCATGACCTTGCCACCACAGGACCTAAGAAAACTGAAGTAGACTTAGATGATTCCTTGATGGAAGAATTTACCAGCATCCCATTCACTGACTGGTCAGTGTGTGAAAATTATTGGAGATCACACCATCTCATTTGAAAAGACTGTCATCTCAGAAATACATCATGGCAGTAATTTGGTTTTCCTTTCCTTCTGTGAGAATGGATAAGAAATGATCTTTGCAGGTTAACAAGAAAATTTTATTTGATACTATATAAATCATCGTAATCTAAAAGTAGAGCAGGGAGGGAAAGGCCATTATTTCATATTCAGTAGGATGAAAAGTTTAAATATCAAACATTCTTATTTCATGAACCACTGATTTTGTGCATCAAGTCCTAATGTTTTCTGTTTTGTCCCACTCAACCTGGCCAATTTAGTGCAGAAAATACAAGAAACGTTAATTCATTGACCAGGACAAATGGTGGATACAGGAGAGCAGATGCTGAAAGACAATGCACATGCACTACTAACATGGAAACCAAACTAGAAGTGTTTAGGTATAAAAAAACAGCTTGTATCCAATTGAAATACATGCCTAATTGTATAATGACTATACATTTCTTTTTAATTTGACCCATGTCCAGAAAGATCATTTTGATCTTTGACAGTGATGAGATTGCCATTTAATGAAAAAGCAGAAAATTGCATTTGAAACAATAAATTAAGAACATCACCCCAATTTTCTTAAGACTACTTCATCATAAACAAAATGCATATTCTATAGCAATGCCACCGCTTCACAAAGTTTAAAGACATAGTTCCAAATGAATCTGCAGCAAATCCTTGATTTACAAAAGGGATGGGCGCATGCAAAAATATTCCATTAAGCAATCTCTACACAAGGAGTGTGGCACACTATTCACCATCTCAAAAACTATGCTTGTAAATCAATGACATGTAACAGCATTATAAAGATATTTGAATGTTGTTTAATTGAAAAATTACTGTATATAATTTGTAAATAAATGACAATTAAGCATTTTAATCAGTCAGTATTTTATTTATTCTATCAGAGATGAAGAATTTACTCCAGTTAAGTCCACTGTTTTACCTAAAAAGTAGCTAATAGGCCAGTAGTTTCAGAAAATAATCCAATACATAACAAAGTACCATAGCAGAGACAGGCAAAATACAACTTCTGTCCCATTTACCCAAACGCACACAACTGAGGTCATGCAATGTCACACCTGCCTCTTTCACCAGCAACTCAGAATTAAAAATAATCACCCACTGAAAAAAAGAATATAGCTACATCTTTTAAATACACAAAGGGGTCTCCCTACCATCTGCCTCAATCCCCTTTGAATTTGTTAAAAATAAAGACTCGCCAAAATCTGATCAGCCAGACATTACGTGTCACTGTGAATTACATATCAGCTACGTAAGCAGTTGGCCGTAACAGCCAGTATGCTAATTTCACCAAGTCACAAAGATTTGCTTCTGTTTGAGTCTGTGCAAACAAGAAGGCATTTCATCACTCCCATATGGCTTGGCTTCTTTTACAATAGGTTCTAACAAGATTTGCCATTACTAATCAATTCTTCAAGTAGTTCCCACCAGTCCCAGATTGGTTAGGGCTTCCCTTTGAAAAAAACAGGTTCCTTTGAAGACTTCATTTAGTCTAAACCTTTCAACATTAATGGATCTACTGTGTAAAGGAGCTTAGAGATTTCCCTCAAGTATGTTCAGCTTAATTTTGAAAACAAGTTTTCTTTAAATTAAATAGGCAAGTGAATAAAAAGTGTCAACTTTTCAAGTTAAAAAACGTGACTGGACCGAATTTCCAAACTGAAAAGATCACCTGAAGATAAGGACAAAATGGTTAGCTATCTCTGGTACAGTCAGGTACACATGGCTGCTGTGAGCAACTCTCATCTCTGTGCATTGGATGGCATTTTCCCTTTGGGTGAGCAGATGGGATTTTGTTCATCACGTATTATGTTACTGGAGTTTATTGAGCTTTAGCTGCTACACATCATATATAAAAAAAAGTTTAAAAGCCGATTCTCATTTTCTTATACAAATGCAAAAAGATTTTGATCTTTCAGACATCTTTTTGATTTTAAAAAAGTATATGTTGCAAAATCAATTAAACAGAAATACTACCTTTGAAGGCAATTCAGAAGTATTATTCTTCAAATTGTTCACACTACTTGCAGATATAAAAAGAAATTTACATTAGAAAATGTTAAGACTGACAGAATATTGTAATCTAAAGTAGTGATGTTACAATCAGAACGAAGTTCTGTTTAATTTTTAAATAACATTTAAATACATGGAGCAAGGTTCATATAGTATATCCAAGAAAAGTTCTGGATGATGATTAGTAACTTTTATGCAAATTCAGTGCCAAGTGGGGTAAGAAAATCTCCTTAGTGTTGGGGCTAGAAGAAAGGAATAGCAAGGAGTATAAAATTCAGCATAGATGTAGTTCAACAGGGCAATAAAACACTAGCTCCCCTTTGTAACTCCATTCTACCTACATAAACCAGCTGTGCATTTTCCCTTCAGTCTGAGCTGTTTGAATCACCTGTCAATCACAGAGTACACACAACGTTTAACAGCAGCCTCCAGCTTGGGTCTAATAACTGTGACATCAGTTCTGGATCTAAATCATTGGGTAATAGAAAAGTTCAAGACCATGACTGGCGAATTAGTGCACCTGCTCGTCATTATTGTAAATCACTGCTTTTCAAATTAATTTCAATGGAACTTTTAAGACTGTGGACACCATTTTGCCTTCATACACCTTACCATCTTGCTTTTAATCATGTTGTTGAAAACCTACATCAAATAGTTTATAATACCCCAAATTAGAAAGAGCCTTCAATAAAACATTACACCAGTAAAATCTACCAGAAGGCATTTCCACGGAATCACTTCCAAGAACTCAAGCCCAGTTTTTCCCCATTGCTCTGAATGTCCTGCAGGTTAATAGAACAATACAGGAAAGCGCCCACAATAACACATATAACATTCCCATTCTGACTCCATAACCTTTGCGATAGTAAAGTAATTTCCTGCAAGCCAGAAATGTGGTCCAAATATACAGGCTCAAGCTAGTTGCAAGTGAACTAAAATCTGGCAGAAAAATGTTGTGACAGCCATTTGCCATTGTCACCAACAAGGCTTTGCCTGCTGAAACAGAGTGCAAAACCAGCACGCACATTTTCTTGTTTATATCATGATACTACCCCTGCCAACAGAGCTGTAAAAATGAATAAGGTATGACAAGCAGTGACACACATTTACCCCACCACAAAAATAGAACTGAGGAATAATTTGTCAAATGTTAATACTGTATTAGACTCTCCTGATGTCTCAACCACAATTCTGTCAACAGAACAATTCATAGCAGAAATGTCAGTTACGCTCCAATGCTCATATAAGTGAGTGCTTACACTGCTAATCTGCATTCATGCTATAAAAATCATCACTTTAAGTCATTCGGAGAGTAACATGACAAGCATTAGAGGCCTTTTATTGTTCTCAGATATAAAAAGAGATTTAGTATTGATCAATCTCAAAATTGCTCTTTTCCAAAAGATTCAATCCACCCCTTCATAAATTCATGAACCATGAACCACAGTTGTTAACCATTATATATTTTCCTTTATCTTCTTCGCATTTGCAGAGGATATCTCTTAAAAGCTCTGACTGTTACAGTTGTGTAATGTCCAGCCTGTTGCAGATCAAGAAGGTTCAATCACAACCAGTGCTGAGAAAGTTGAACTCATTTGGATAACCATTTGACTGATGCCTTTTATCTCAAGGGTCAGATTACAAATGAGTGAAGAAATTTTGCTTTGGCCAGACGCCATCTGGAGAACTCCTCATGCGAGTTCATAGGGCAAATACATAGAAATTATTTCCTTTGGTAGAGGAATCCAAAAGGGGCTCTGATGTTAGAAATCCACTGGGACCTCATCGAAATCAGGATGTATTCTCAGACAGCACTAATGGAAAAAGATCATTATAAAATGTTACATAAACTCTGATGCAAATCTGACAGCGTAGCTATGCTAAGAATGTGGCACAAACCGCTGTCTGCTACGCCGTGGTACTGGGAATGTGGTTGAGGGTTCAGCCCTCTACTTGTTTCTCCTATAACAACAAAAGGGACCTCACTGACATTCCCAGTAGATGTATGGATGACGCTGTTGATAGATAACAGAATTTTGTGGGCAGCTAACAAAACTACTAACTATTCTACTAAATATACTTTTTCTAAACTACGAACTTCGAAATCTGCAGTCTTTGGGAGCTAGCTGTGCTTTAGAACTGTCCAAACGACCTGGCCTATTTGTGGTATCCTGAAGGATTTGGCGAACTTGACTCTCGAGAATGCAGGTACAGCCACGTCAGCCATTGCTAGAGTGGACTTCGGGCTGGACTGAAACTTTGGGTCGAACTGAAGTGGTGGGGCTCAGGCACAAGAGAGAAAAAAAATGAACCAGTGTTCATATGATTGAAGTGCTGAGCCAGACTTAAAAGGTTAAGACACTGAGGCCAAAGGCAGAGGATGAACCGGTCTTCAGTTCACTACTCCATGTTAGCCAGAATCCCCAACCTGAACCCATAATGTCTGCCTGCATCTGACCCGCCTCCCTCTCCTTTTGCTACCACCATCAAGAGTGAGGTACAGAAGTCACTCACCTCAGCGCTGAACTGCCTCAGTGGGGTTGTGGACTCGCTTTTGGTGACTCTGGAGTTGACAGTTCATGTATTATTTGTTTACATTTTTATTGTTTGCACTATTTGTTCATTTTTCCACACATTAGATGTTTGACTGTCTTTGTGGTGTGGGGATTTTCATGACACCTATTGTGTTTCTTTGTTTCGTGTCTGCCTGTAAGAAGTTGAACCTCAAGGTTGTATACGGTATACATATTTTGATAATAGACGTACTTTGAACTTTGAAAGCTGATGTTCCACCATCACTTTGTTCCACTGCAAAGCTCTCTAGGCTGAGCTTGTTATCACAAAGAAATCACCAAATTAGAGGGAGCTATCACAATCAGAATCATGTTTATCATCACTGACATACATCGTGAAATTTGTTGCTTTGCAGCTGCAGTACAGAGAAATGTGGGCACGTGGCCAAGTGGTTAAGGCACTCGACTAGCAACCTGAAGGTCGTGACTTCGAGCCCCAGCCAAGGCAGCGTGTTGTGTCCTTGAGCAAGGCACTTAACCACACAGTGCTCTGCGATGACACTGGTGCCAAGCTGTATTGGCCCTTGCCCTTCCCTTGGACAACATCGGTGTCGTGGAGAGGGGAGACCTGTAGCACGGGCAACTGCCAGTCTTCCATACAACCCTGCCCAGGCCTGCGCCCTGGAGAGTGAAGATTTTCCAGGCGCAGATCCATGGTCTCACAAGACTAACGGGTGCCTTTACAGAGGAATGCATAAAAAATTACTATAGATTGCAATAAGAAATATAAAAATGTGTGTATAAAGAGGGCTAAATAGTGAGGAAGTATTCATGAACTGTTCAGGAAATCTGATGGCAGGGGGAAGAAGCTGTTCCTAAAACATTGAGAGTGGGTCTTCAGGCTCCTGTAACTCCTCCCTAATGGTGGTAATGATAAGAGGGCATGTCCTGGATGGTGAGGGTCCTTAACAATGGATGGCACCTTCTTGAGCCACTGTATTTTGAAGATGTCCTCAATTATGAGAACCAAAAAAAGGGAAAGAAGACATCACCTGATGTCAATTCCAAGAAGAAACAATGAAATTATAGAAGCACACCTGCTCCTGTCCCCAACAACAGTGCATTCACACCAGTGACCAATGTGCACCCCAAATCACACATCTCAGTGCCAAGTGGCCTTACCACTCAACCAACATCAGCCCACCCAGACAGCCACTCCACATTGCCTCAGGGCTCACTCCACATTAAAGACTGTGACAACAAGATAACTTTTCTCATTGCCAGCTTTCCATCATAGCAATAGGCAGGCCAAGTGGGTGTCTATTTTTAAGCACAGTACGGTGAGAATTCAGACTTTGGGATGAATAAAACACTAACAATTCAGCATTCTCAGATGTAGTATGTGTAAAGCTCGGCTACACAGAACTGAAATCAGGAGTATTATTTCATACAACTCTTAACAGAAATTTGAGGTCTTTTACCATTGTTGCAGTTACTAGATGAAATTAAACTCCCTATAAGTAAAATTAACATTTTACCTCAGGTGAATATATTAAGGAACATGAAGGAAATGCAGTTAAACAGAAATGAGGCAAAGATCAACATAGATCTAGCAGAATGGTAGAGTAGACTTCAGAGGCTAATATTCAATTGTTCCCATGTTTTAAACAAAAACATACCCCAAAACTTCCACTTCTTGAGATATTTAAGTCTAAGCATACCTTGAAAGGACATTTAACAGTAGTCATTGATTAAAATCCTGCCACAAATCATTATCAAGGTTCAACAATAAATGACAGAGCCTCTAAAGTGCTACATAGCATCAGCTGAGTTGTAGTTGCACAAATGCTTTCAGTAAGGAAAGGAGATGGACATGTTAAACATGTTAAAAATGGTATCTAATGAATACACAGGGCAAAAGAGAAGCCACATACATGTGATTAACCTTTACTTTTGGTGTCCAAGTTAACAACAAATTATAAAATGGTATTAATCAACAGTAACGAAGCCAAGTTATTCACAGAATTATTTTAAAAAAGCTAATTTTTAAAAAATTGCAATGTAAAGCTACACTGAGTCTTAACTGAAAGGAATCCATGTCATTGGCTTTCAAAGAAACATTTCTAGCAATGTGTTTTTCTTACCAGATGCTATTCTGTGGCAAATGTGACAAAGTTATATCTCCACATCATTAGCAAGCTCCTAAGGTTTTTGGAGACTAGAAGTCTGGCACATGAGTTTCAATTGAGGAAAAGCACCCCTCTGCAGCTGCTAAAACAGCTGCTACCTCTGACACCTTAGTAAGCTGGTGATGCTCAGAAAGGAGAATAAAGCCAATCTTCCTCCAAGGGTTCGGACAGTATGATAAAAACTAACCTCTCTTCAATATTATGAGAGTAACAGCTATGAACATTTCTCAATGTTTACATTATTTAAACAAGAAATATAAAACTAATAGAAAGTGCACAGGATATTATTTTCAAATTCCTTCAAGGGCAAGGCAAAAGAAATGTACTTTACTTTAGAAACAGGAAGGATTATTTGAATCAATCCAGCCTACCATTCACCACTCTGCTCAGAAAGCCTCTTTTTTAAAATACCTCATTATTCTTTTCAGTATGGTTCACATTGAGGAACTCAGTGGTTCCTCCTTTCTACTTCATAAGATAAATTTATTTATTTATTGATTGAATGATTGATTGAGATACAGTGTGGAATAGGCCCTACAATCCCCTGATTTAATCTAAGTTTAATCACGGGACAATTTACAATCACCAATTAACCTGCCTTTGGACTGTGGAAGGAAACTAGAGCACCCGATGAAAACCACGTGGGGAGAACATACAACCTCCTTATAGGCAGCGGCAGGAATTGAACCCAGGTCGCGCATTGTGCTAACCACTATGCTATCACGCTGCCCTAATCAAGTCAGTTATTTGGCATTCTTCAGCTGCTTTTATATTGCTGAGAGTTTTGTGATTATCTGACTCATTTCCAAAGTTAACTCTCATATGATCAGTCACAACAAACAGCCAAGCAAATCTGCTAGGTTCTCCAAATCTAGTGCGCAATGTAAATTGGACATTCCTCAATGTTTAAGACAGTACGTAAATGCAATACTTCATTATAAAACTCATGTTCTGGACACTGGCCTTTGCCGTTTGGTAATTTGCCAAAAGTTGTGTTTGATTTAGTTATGGACAATCAGCAGCGTAATCCTTGTTTTACAATTGTCAGTTACTTCTTCAGATTTCCTTCCAGTACATAGCAAAAACACTCATTCTGACCATCTAAACAAAATAAATACCATATAAACTATTGTAACTTACAATTCCTGGAGGTATGATTGGGCAAGGTGTATGCAAGCTGCTTTACTGATCAGTTGAGTTAACTCTTAACTGGTTTTTAAGCAAATGAAGATGACAATAGATAACTGCTGCTGGTGGCTCTGCACCTCTGATAACACAACAAAGTTCTTTGCTGGGCAGTTCGGGTTCAGCACTGGTATCCCAGCTACAAGTGATAGCAATGCCTTGAAACAAGTACAGCCCTATATACGGTAAATAATTCAATCCATAATTAATATTAAGATGCTGACTCATTAAGAGTCTTCAAAGCACCTTTATGAAACTGGAAGTTTAAGGCAATATCCAGACATCCGCTTCACCTTCTTACGCTATCTTTCATCCCAAATGCAGATAAAGTAAATCACTTTAACTATTGAGATCCATACAAATGCTGGCTATATTTGGATCTCATACAGAACAACTAAAGTCAATGAATTGCTTTACTGTCACATATTCAGTCCAGTGAAAAGCTTTGATTTGCATGCCATCCATGCAGATCAATTTATCGCATCAATACACTGAAGAATTCTTAAAGTCATAGAATTTAGATTTTAAAGAGTAGACTTGAATTGACTTGAGAATTCACCTCCTGGATTTATGACTATATTCACAGCCTATGTTATTCAATATTACCTCAATAACGTACCAACACAGTCAAATTCTTTGCCTTTTCTCTTTTCAATAAAATTGATCAACTTATTAGGAGTCAGGACTGAGAATTTCTCTATTAAAAAGTATCTGTCTTACATGGTTAATAAAAGTTACTTTTTAAAGACACATTAAATTGAGTTTTAGAAGATTATGCACCCACATATGGTACATTTGATGCTGCATTCATTAAAATAACAATTATATGATTTAAATACAAATCTCACCAAGAAAGAATTTAATCAAAATTTGTGGAAATACTCATCAGGTCAGACAGCTCCGAACGAGAACAAACTAGAATTAACATTTCAGATCACTAACCCTTCATAACGTTCTGAAGAAAAGTCATTGATCTGAAATAGAAACAGTTTTTCATAGCACAGATGTTGCACAACATATTAGTATTTGCAAAAATTTCTGTTTTTGTAACAATTTGAGAAGCTCAGGATGTTTACTATATTTTCCCCATGTAACTATAGGCTAGGCTCTCTTATTATAAGACAGGCGGAAGCCATTTAACACCATCAGGTCCATGTCATCTCCCAGCAGAATAATCCCATCTGTCCCATTCCCCCTCCATGCCTCTGCAATTTATTCTCACACACATATCCATCAATTCCCTTTTCATTGTTATTGCCACCTGCTTACATGTGGGGTAATTTACAGTAGCCAATTAATCAACCAGCATGCTTTTCAGGTGTGGGAGGAAACCAGAGCTCCCAATAGAAACTCGCTCATCTGCTGGGAGAACAGGGGCCTTGACTATGTAGAACAGAGAAGACCCAGATTGAAGCTAGATTTCTGAAGCTGTGACACAGCAGCATTAACTGCTTTGCCACCATTTTCACACTTTAAATAATGGGTACCTTTGAAACAGAGTTGAATAAATGGATGCAACAAAGACATTAGTAATTCAAAGCCTACAGAGACCCATGTCTGCTAAGAGGACGACTTCTTCTTCCACATCTATTGCAGAAACCCCCTCATATCTATAACTTTTATAATGTAGACACTGTCAACGTCTATGGAAACAGATAATAACTCAATAACCTATTTTAATGTGTTTGATTGAGAAATATTTGCCAGACATAGAAACTAATTCCACTGCCGTTCAGTATGTCCCCTTATTGCCCACCTGAGAAGCAGACGTCATATTGGTTTAAAAATCAGCACTCCAACAGTGCGATACACCTACAGTTCTATACTAGAATGCATGAGTTCTGTGTGCAAGCCTCTAAAGAGGAACTTCTGTCTAGAACTTCCAGAGTGAAGTCTTCTATCCACTGAAGCACAACTAACTCATGTAAAATTTACCAACGGGCAGCACAGCTGTGCAGCTGATAGAATCACAGGCCCCCAAACTCCAGTTACCCGGGTTTGATCCTGATCTCCAACAATGTCTGTATGGAGTTTACACGTTTGCCCAAAGACCACAAATGTGTCCTCTGGCCACTCTGGTTTCCTCCCATTTCCCAAAGGCACGTGGGTTGGGAGATTAATTGGAAATTGCTCCCAGTATGTCAGTGAGTGGTAGAATCCAGAGTACAGTTAATAGAAATGTGGAGAGCCTACAGTATAATTAGAGTGAATGGATGCTTTGTGGTTAACCTAAATTTGGTGGGTAGAAGTACCTGTTTCCTTGTTTCATCTCTCTAACTCTGTGATCTTAAACATTACAGGTTTTAATTTCATAGAGTTTGACAAGATGTGTTATTACATGGCTATTTCCAAAGTAAAGGGAAAAAGAAGAAACAAACGGGTACTGATCGGTGGTGATAATTCTAACTAGCCAAATGTTGTAATGGCTATGCCAGTTATCAAAGTTATATATCAAAAATACTGATGAAGATACAGAAACTAAAAGAGAGAAAAAAAATCAATAACTTATGCAAGAATGTATAATACAAAATTATGAGGGATATAAATAGGGTAAATGCAATTAGGCCTTTTCCACTGAGGTTGGTTGAGACAAGAATTAGATGTCACATGGGTCAAGGGTGAAGGATAAAATGCTTAAGGAAAACATGAGGGGGAACTTCTTCACTCAGAGGGAGGTGAGAGTGTGGAACAAGCTGCCAGCAGAAGTGGCGGATATGAGTTTGATTTCAACATTTAAGAGAAATTGAGATAGGTACATGGGAAAAGGTATGGAGAACTGATGGTCCAGGTGCAGATCAACAAGACTAGACAGATTAATAGTCCAGCATGGGCCAGACTGGTAAAGGTCCTGTTGTGTTCTATGACTTTGCAACTCCAAGTAGAACTCAGCAGAATCTTAACCCTGTGAATGGCAGATGGTATTCAACACAGGAGGAAGTAATGGATGCACACCAATACCAAGAATAGAGAGTACCATCAAAATGAAGGAAAGGAAAAAGGAAATTGCCTTTTAAATTCATGAGAGAGCATAGGCCATCAACTTTTTGCTGTTGATGTTTCTGTAGCAGACAATTTCTTTTCTACGAGGTCGAGTTGCTAGCTCGACGCTCAACCCAGCACGGATGGAAAGCGTGCCTGGGGAGCCGGCTGGGTTCGAACTCGGGAGCCTTCGCTCCAAAGTCCGGCGCTGATGCCGCTACACCACCAGCCGGCCTATCAAAATGAAGGCTATGACATTAGATTAAGGAGGGAAAAATGAGCTTTAAAGGCTGACCAAAATTTAAATGTAAAATAAATTTATAAAATTTCTAAGTGATAACAATTGAATGAGCAGTTCTAAAGCTGGGATGTATGAGCAGATGTGAAAATTGGTAGAGGCAATCATGGTACATTTCATTCCATATTAGACATGTAATATAAAGAGTTAAAGAAGCAAAGTAAATGAGCAATGTTGAATGTTGGGGAAATAGCAATATAAGCAGACCACAGAAAACAATAACTAAGGAATATATGAGTATCCAGAAGTAGGATAAGACTCACAATAAAGGAAGCCACATTAGGATTGGGATTCATAAGGATTTCTTCTCTCAGAGGTTGAAAATCTTTGGTATTCACTGCCCCAAAAAGCTGTGGATTCGAAGACAGTAAGTAGATTCAAGGGCCAGATAGATTTTTAGACCATTGTAAATGCAATGATAATGAAGAAAAGGTACACAAGTGGAATTATGTCACATAGCCCTTTCCTCAGGTTGGCCTGAGACCTGAACCTCATACCTGTACTCTCCAGGCCTTGAACCCTCTCAACCATTGCAATCACTCATCATTATGTTTCAATTACAGTGAGCGCTCAAGGGGCAAATATAGATAGGAGTATGAAATATATATATTTATTTTGCTTACAACACTAATCATATTAGCTGGATATGCGAACAGTCTTTTCTCTTTCCTTGCATGTCATTTATTGAGTGACAAACGTTAATTAAACATCCCACGATATTAACTGACTCATGTTACTGGTGCAATGATGGTGAACTTCACCATATAAAGTAATTCTCCAAACTGCACCCTGTACCGTCCCACATTACAAGCCAACATTCAAAGTACTACAATGACAAACAAGGGAACAATGACATGAAACAAATCACCAAACATTTATAATGTAAGGTTTCTAACTACTTCAAAATCATGTCAGTTGGTGTTTTTTTTTGCCAGATTGGTAAATTTATAACTAATGAGTATTTAAACTGGCTTTTTGCAAAATTTCCAATCCTCAATGTCACCTACACCACAGAATTTCTGATTTTTCACTCCTAAAATCAGTCATCCACAGTTGACAATTATACTGGATTGATATTCAAGAATATATCAAAATTAATGTTAATAATTGCCCAGCTTGTAAATGGCGATATGGTTGAACTCGATTGTATATGAAAGCCATCAGTTTTGATATTGTAGAGCTGCCTCAGTTCGACACTAAAGTGTCAGCCTACATTTTGTGCTCAATTCTTGGAGTGCTGCTTCAACTGTCAACCTTCTACCCAGAAGCAAAAGTGAACGAATAAGCAACAATCCAATATTAAACCAGCTAAGACGAAATGTGGACATACGATTGGCTAAGATCAAAAAGTATTGAAACATTTAAAAGTGATGTGAAGTCACCTATAAATCATTTTCCTGGGGCAAATTAGTTGGTGGAAATCATCAAGAAAGGGGTATTTTTTGGAATAGTGAACTTTATGCAGATACTGATGAAGAGACCTAAATTATTTTGTAGCTGTAACTGTGAATGCTGGCGGTTAGCAGTGAGGCAGCCAGTCAGTAGAGATTTTAACCCTAGAACTGACAAATGTGAGAAGGGAGTCCACTGGGCAGAGTGGGAATTGTTATGAAAATGCAAGAATTCAGTTTATGAAATATAAGTTTTTGATACATGGTAGTAGATACATAAAAAGAAATATGTCACTGGGTCAAACACTTGGCAAGACACGCTGCACCATGCCCTAAGAATTAAATTGTGCGATGTGGTTTATCTAAATACTATGCAATTAAGAAAGCATGCTTCTCTCTTGAAATTCAGCCCAGTACTTCCAAGCATGAGTCACACTTGCATTTCTGACATGATTTCCTATCAGACATACATCAAATGACATCATGCCCTGAGCAATGCTTCTTTTGGAGAGACATAAATTTAACCATGTTGCACCAGAGAAGACCATTGCTGGTTACTCACAGACCAACCAGCTCTTCAGACAACAGTGTAAAATAATGGTAAAATTTCTTCTCCTGATCCACCGACAGCCTAAAACCCAACATCGCAGTTGGCCCATGACTTCCCTCAACCATCCTTCTCCCCAACTCCTAACCCCAATGGTTGGCTTAAGGGTCCAGCATGCCTTCCTATTGATTTCTACCCAAGCCCCTAATCCTCCCACAAAGCGTACCCTCACTCACACAATTTTCTCAATAATTCCAATCACCAACGTCCATTGTCCAGTATACTATCACCTCCAATGGCAGCCCAATCTCCATCAGTACTGACTTGATTGCCCAACCTACCCCTGCGTTCCTCGGCTACTCACCCAATTACCAATCAGATTCACCCAGACCAATTCAACCCTGGTCCCAGTCCACTACCAGTCCTCTTCACTACTCCATCTTTGCAGCTTGGCCCTGGGTAGCACATAATCTTTCAAGAAAATGTGCCTGCACATTAAGTAAAATCTAAACTGGAATTTTTAAAACACTGTCAGAGTTGGCTGTGAAAGACTCTGGTGGAACAACCATCAGGTATTTATTCATGAAGATGCAGGCACAAGCAAAACAGCTTTGGTTATACAAAACAGGAAATTGGAAGAAGTCAAGCAGCATCTGTGGATTCAAGAAGGTTTTGAGTCAAGACCCTGCATTAGGGCTATGTCTGCTTTGGTTATCTTGGAAGATTTCAGAAGATGCATTCTAATATTTTCAAAACAATTATTTTCTTGCTCCTAACTCAAGATACACAGCCGTGTATTATATAGAAAAGTTTCAGCTGCTCTCACAAAAAAAGTCATTAATATGGTTTAAGAAACAAGGCATAAGGAAAGTGTATATTCTGCAATGACCCATGTAACATATAGCAAGGGGCAAGGAGTAAGCAAAATGGATCACACCAACTCACACTTTAAGTGACAATACTGGCATACAAGAAGTGGGCCTCCATGATGTCCTGTGAGCATAACAAAATTTTGGTGCTTACACTTTTAATTCCCAACTTTGACACATGTAATACAGCATATGTCAACAGCATGCACTGTATAAGCCTCAACTACTTAAAGAATCTGCATGCAAAACTGCTTATTAAGCCTGCAGTTCATGAGGCATGAATAATTTAACACATTCCAGTCAAGGAGATAACACTTGTCTTCACATTATTCTCATTAACAAGTTCATAGCAGAAAATTAATATGGTAACAAAGCCATACTAAAACACAATTATGAGCACAGTTAGATTGAACAGAAATACAAAAGAGAAAGTAAACAATTTATTTATTTCTGAAGAATTACACTGCTCTGTTACCAATTGTTCAAGGGGAACAAAACAAATTCATGGTTCAGTTCCTTGCTCTATGGTTTCCATTTTGTAATAACTCTCAAAACAAGTAAAGCAATTATAGAAGATAATTTCCCATAATTTACCACACTCTGGAACTTTGCATTTTACAGTTCTAAACCAGAAAAATATAAAACCAAGCTTTAAAGATTTTCTAACTTCCAAGGTATCCTGTCCAGTGGAAATAAGTGTCAAAACAACTTCAGGTATAAGGTCTTAATCTTTCCATCTTCTACATACTAAGCACCATAATAACTTATACTACAGACATGCACATAAGACAGCCATTGCATCTATGTTTTCTTTCTTTCTCATGTTTCCTTTAAGAATTATTCTTCCTCCCACATTTTGTGATAAATGGGAATCCAGTACCATCAAATTGTCCCCTTACTCTTTTGCAACTACTCGAAACATCACCGTCCTCAGTCCCATACCATTCTTATTCAGAACATCATAAACTACATAATGACATGCAAGCTGTAACCCTGATCAACAGAGCTAACACATACCCAATCCCAGCAACAACTTCGGTCAAAAGAGACCGTGGCTTTGCAGCAACTTTTCTCTCAATCCTCTTCACAGAAGTGAGACACCGAATCTCCAACATGTGAGTTAATGTACTGACAAGTAACAAACTGTTCAACCCAACCTTCAGCAACACCACTCTAGAACCAAGATCTTGAAACTATGTTCGGCTGATGACACCTACTTATTTTTTCACTTAGAGACCAAGTTCAAAGAAGCTGCTGACTCCTTTACTTCAAGCCTTTCAAAGAACAAGTCTTTGAAATGCCAAAAATCCAGAACAAAAACATTCTCAATGACCTTCCCCCACCACTCAACACAGCCCCAAAAATCAAAATATAATCAGAGACACTAGAAAACATGAACTATTTTCCATATCTCAGAGAAGACCTCTGAGTTATTCACCAATAACTGTACTATGTAGCATCAGTCTTTGGCCAATCCTGTATTCAAAAGCCAATACCTCAATCCAAGGCAGTATTCAGCACTTACCACTTGTTCCAACAAAGATCACAAGACTCCTTGTGAAAAAGAGAACAGAAGATAACATTCAAGGATATCTCTTCTCCGATTTCTGCAGCAAAATCCGAATAATTTCTCTGTGGGATGCACTCAGCAAGTTCCCCACAGCAAGCAGGAAAAAAATCTTTAACTATCTAATATACAACAGATCTAAATGCCTGGCTACGTATAGTGATAAATATTCCATTCCTGTTTCAGGGCTCTACTGAAAGAAGCAACAAAATTTGGGATATAACTTATCATCCAGCACAGTTGTTCAACTGTCAAATCCTTGTGAGGGAACCTTTCAGAGTCAGGTACAATGTTTTGGTGACTCAAAGTTCATAAAAGCAACTTATTGTGTACGTCTTTGCATCCTGTCACATATTTTCATTGACAAAGAGAAAAAGTTAATGACACAATAAAGTATTTGAAGGATGGACAAGAGCTCTACATATTATTTTAAACTAGAATTGCATTTAAACTACAATTTCATAACAAAATCACTAAAATTGATAACAGATGACTAAAATTGGGAGATGAGAATTATGATAACTTAAGAGGGCAAACAAAAGGTTTCACTCCTTACTGAGAGACTGTAGGAATCAAAAAAGTTGTTAACAATCCAGTAAACAGTAAGAAAAAAAGCCTTTCCTACCCTTGAAGAATAGAGAATCTGGTTAAATGATCTAAAAACCAGAACATCATATCAGATTTTAGATTCAAATTTAGATTTAGCTATCACATATGCATCAAAACATACAGCAAAATATGTTGTTTGCATTAACAACCAACATCTGAATTATTGTTTCTAGTACAAAAATTCATTTTTGAAATTTCTTAAGTGACTTTTTAACAAAAAGCAAACATTGTTTTTCCTGGTATTGTTTTTATCATCAACACCTAGTACAATATCAGATGCTGAATTCCTTAGTGGTTCAGTAGTTGAACACACAATTTGTAGTCGTAGGTAAAAAGATGAGCAAACAGTATTGAACAAACATGACTCGTGTTTGAATATAAAATCAGCTATAAAAATTATGAACTTTTTGGCAGGGTGAAAGGGAGAAAATATATGCCAGGGTGGGATTACTGTTCCTTCTTATCAGCCAATAACCTTTATTAGAAGCCCGTGTGAAAATCTTGTGTAAGAACTGAATGAGACTAAACTCGATGCATCTCAACATACACTTGTAAGTTTCCCAGGTAAATAAAACAGAGGTACCAATCCATACCATGCTCCAACAGAGAGCTACATTTCTCAGAAGAGAATGGAGTGAGGACAATAGATGGTATATACAAATAATTTGCTAACTTGTATTGTGCTGGAATCATTTTCAACATCAGTACGGTGCTGGAAGTATATTGACAACATAACATAAGAATACATATGCATTTTAGTGCAAATCACCAACTCTTAGAAGACTCCGATGCAACCGAGGGCCTTGTACCAAATGTGTCAATATTATAACTTTATCTAGATAGCATTTAATTGCATAGCTCCAACAGCAGGGTGATATTTAGAGAAACAGCATAGAACAGGGCCTTCTGACCCAGCGTCTTCAAAAGCAAAGATCAACAACTGATACGTATCAGATTTACCAGCTGGACTTTGGCCATGTATATACACAACCATCATAAGTCAAAGATACTCACAAGTTTCCAAATATCCAAAACAAAAATCAGTATTCCTCACAGCAGAAGTATCATACAAAGTTATACAACTATTCTCACTGGAAAAAGGCACAAGCAAGACAGAAGGAATGGCTGCAGCAACAAGAGATATATATGATAACCATATACAACAATGTCTTATTTTCACCTGTGCTCCATTCATTTTCTCCACTTTTATCTGCTCCACCACTGCTCTAATTCTTCAGGACAGAGATGCTTGCCCAATATATTTAACTGCTTTATCAGCGACCCTGCATTATAAATTCAGAAATGGAGGCATTTTCTGAAATGTCAAGGTTCAGTTTAATTTGGAAATAACAAAGTAAACTGTGCCCAAATGTAACTAAATCAAGACAAAACCTAGAACTAAGCCAATGTGGAAAACAGCATTCATAGGAGACAACTGTCATTAACCATATATGAAAGAGATAGTCGAACCACATCCATTCAATATTCAGTGGTTTCCCATTTCTGATTTTTTCCCCCACTGTCAGCAGTCTGAGTCTTTTCATTATTTACATGACTCAAGAATGAGATAATATTACATGGAAGAGTACAGGCTCCAAAATCACCCAAGCAGCTCAGTTATATATAGAACAACACAGCTTGCTTGATTAGCACTGAATTTACCTTCTTAAACATTCCTTCACCAACGTTGCAATATGGCTACAGGGTGTGTGTTATTCAACAAGATACACTGCAACATATCACCAAGGTAGGTCACTAGCCCCTCCCAAATCTACAAACTTGAAAGATAAGGGCAGCAGGCACTTGGGAATGGGCAAATCTCTCTCCAACTTAATCTGGATATATGTTGGTTGTCTTCATCAACATCCTCAAACTCCCTATCCAATACTGTTGCAGACGCACCAGCTCTACATAGATTATAATGACATGAGAAGAATGCCCTCCACCCTCAATAAATAGTTTGCTAGTGATGGCTCTAATTTATGAATTAGTAAAAATACACAGTTAAGTATTATGTACAAATATACATACATCATAAACTAGGAGCAGAAAATGCCACTTAAACCCTCAAATTTGCCCTTCCATTCAATAAGAACATATCAAATCTGATCATAATCTCAATTCCACATTTCAATGTACCTACAATAACTTCACTGCCTTCCTCTGTGATAAAAAAAAACAAAAAAGACTTTCTCACACTGCCTTTCGTGGAAGAAAGTTCTGAAGCTCAAGAACATTTGAAAAAAAAATCATTGTTAACTATCAATCCATAAAAAATATTAAAAGTCCAAGGTAAATTTTCAAAGAAGGGTTCATGTTTTGCAGACTCACTTGTCAGTCATAGATTTGGCTCTTGGTTCCCAACATCCTCAAAATTCCAAAGATCAAGAATAATCACCATAAACTCTGGAGAACTGTGAACCGGACATACAGCTGTGTGTGAATATTTCTTTGATCCCCAACTCATTAAGTAAGGCTCCATACCAGAACAAGAACATAAAATTTCAGCAAGTTAGTAAAAGAATTTAAAATATGTGCAATGGTGCTCTTGAGTATTTGGAGTGATTTTGGTCACTGTTTTTTCCAATATTCCATGTAGGTTTGCCAAAAGTCTCCTCAATATTTCTTTTACCATCTGACAAGAAATTTAGTGCTATATTAAAACATGTATCCTATGCAAGCCAAGAAAAAGACATTGCAACTTGATGTATGGTTTGCCATTACCTCTGAACACAAAAATATGTAGGGTTATTATAAAAAGAATCTTGTTTCCCCAATAGGTTGAACTGTGCCAAAACACTATTTTGTATCATGTAGAACTATTTTGTCACTGCAGGTAACCAGAATATATCAGGTCCGTAATATTACTAACAGACTAATTCGGATGAAGGGCAAATAACGGCTGCTATACTATACAGGTGAACATACATACCTACTGTATATTAATAAAATTAAGTTCCTCTATCAATATTTTGATAACAAAACTTAACATTGCTATTGCCAGAACCTCCTTACATAAACATATTTTCATATACATAACTAGGTATTCTACATTAGTTCTATATTAATCCCAGCAAATGAATTTTATATTAGTTTCCATCAGTTACAATTCTTTTAAAACATTGTTGGGTATCTGCTGATCCCATTCGGGAAAAGGTTCATGAGGTTTTCACATAGGCCAGTTTTTTAAAGTCAGACTATCAATAGAAGTCAACAGTTTGCAGCAAGTATAAGTGTGATGCAGTGAGGAAAGCTTTGTGCGAATAAGGTAGCTTACTTAATACAAATTACTTAGCACTGGGAAAACAATAAACATTATGACCAATAAATAGCCCATGTGTAAACACGTAAAATGTTTTACTAAAAGCATACTTGTCAAGAAAGCATTTTTTCTAATTTCCTGAATCAATGGGACAGCAACCGGACAAAAGGGTTTACTTACAATGATGTTACATGTCTAGCGTCAGAGATCAATAACATATTTAAGTTACATTACCACATAACCAATTACTGCAACTTGTGAGTTGTTCCATCAAAAATGCACATATAGAGCATGAAAAATATGAAATACCGATGTTATCTTTTTCTCCCAATCAACATTTTGGTATCTGTAAACTCTTAAAAATGTACTCCCATTTACTTTGTTTCTGCCTTTATTAAAATGACTATTTCCTCACAATCAAAAATAACCAATATGTTTTTCTCCCTTGCTAAATTTCATAAGCCATTTATTATTTTTGAGTCGTATTAGTGGTTCTGTCACCAGTCCCTAATGTAATTTTTATCTGCGTCAGGGAATTTGTATGATGTGAAAGAGAGGCTGCGAGTTAAATCCATGACTTTGTAATTTGTACCCAAATACACTGTTACCATTGCTAATTCACTTTCTTTGACATTCTTTCTTGACCACTCACCCAAACATTGCAAAGTATACAACAGAGTGTAAATTTACATACAAATCCAATATTAAGATTACTCTGCACCTTTGCAAATGGAAAATGAATTACTTATTATATATAATATGTAATGATTTTATATCAAAGAACTTCCTAAACTTGCTATTGAAAATATTGATTTGGAGTCCAAATAATAGATGACAGTTATTAAGCCTTCTAGAATTCCGCATGTTAAAGGTGTACAACAATTCTAATGTCAGAGCCCTGATCGGTTGTAGTTTTCAACCATAATTCAATTTGCATAGACCCTTTAAAGAAGAAAGACTTTAAGGCTCTTCGCAGGAGAGCTATTATCAAATTAAATTTGACACTGAAGTATTTACAGATATATTGGGATAGTGAATGAAAAGCTTGGTCATCGAGTTAGGTTTTAATGAGCTTCTTTAAAGGTAGAAATACAGGAGAATTTCAAGCTTTGTGACTTATAGTGAACACTCATATAGTGAAGCAGAATTGGTCAACTGCCACTCTTCAGAGCCAGCACTGACAAATGCAAGTGTGGCAATACTGGTCAATAAGGGGATTTTACATTCAGCTGAAGAAAGAATTATGCAAAAATCAAAAGATGGATAAAAATGTATTCTAAAAAAATGTTACTCAAACTGAACAAACTAGATGCACATGAGCCCAAAGCTGATTAGAGGTGATGTGATTCAGTCCTGTGTAAAACTGCTCTGACAGTCTGCCCTAGTGGTGACAATTTTTCAGCTAATGGACAGGGTGAAACCAATTTATATTCGCCAAAGCCCTATTGCCTGCTAAATTCATTGTCCATTTCTCCATCACCGAAGCTCACTTATTGATCTTATTCTTCAATCACTTCGCTACAAAGTGGGTAAAGACAAAAAGTAGCTGAATGGAGGGGTGGGGGAAGAAATTATAGAGAAGGGTGTTTGAGACCCAAGATTATGAGTAATTTATGAAACATGGACCACTTTTCACATCTCAGATGCCACTTCACAATGAGGAAAAATATGATGATAAAATTCGCCATCACATTCAGTAAACCAGCAATGCTTTTGACTGTCTTAAGATAAAGAATATTTGAGCTTTAAGGACTTCAATCCCAGTTGAAGGTTTGTGGTGTACCAGGCATCAACAACCCCTGTTTCTGAGACTCAGGCTATCTACCTTCAGCACATAACTCAAATCAGTGGAGAGATACTATTAATGCCACCACAAAATCCTCCAAACCCATTGGTAGGATAAATAAACAACTGTTAATATCACCTTCTAGGCTAGTGTCAACATTTAGTTGGCTCTATGGCTGAATCCCAAAGCAGACTCTGTAATTCATGCTCCATCATGGAAGGAAATCACCAAGTGACAACAAAGTTAAGGAGTGGCCTCAAAGCTTCCAGGAGAAATTGAGTTAGCAGCACCGTGGGTCACGATTGCAAGAGTTGGAGAAAGAGTGTTCCGTATGGTATTGAGAACCTTGTATCCATTTATCCAGGGCACATGTGAGCAAAGCGTTAATGGTAGAAGGAGCCCAACAGTTCCCAAGCTACTATGAAGTGCTTCCTATCGACAGCCAGAGGAATAGTTCCAAATCTACTACAATATGCTTCCTATCCCACCCACAGAAGAAGCTGTGGGTCCTACACTAGTCTCTTCAGAACACAGTGAACCTCAGTGGAAACAAGTAATCCTCAATCCTGAGGGAACTGCCAAAGAAAAAGAGGTAAGCAAAAGACACAATCCAGATTATAGACAACGAAATAAGAATATATTCATTTCTGCCTCCATGAAAGGTGCTACCAACTAGATAAAGCATAAATTTGAATCCAAAGTCCTTATACTTAATTTTCTTTGCTGATCTTTCTTTTGACTCACTTAATTCCAAAATTCTAGACAGTTGATTAAAACGAGTCAGCACAGAAATAGGCCCTTTTGCCTCATTCGTCCCAGCTGACCAAGATGTCCATCCGAGCTAACCCTACTTGCTCGCTTTTGCCCACATCCTTTTCTATACATGCCCAGTCACAGAGTCCGGTGGGCAGCCATGCAGCAGATCTGGTACAAAGGTTTCCAAAAGGACTTCAAAATGAAATTCGAATATATTTCAACTGAAACATCTTAGACTTAGTTCCATTGGAAAAATTAGTTATGCCTCCAAAATGCCAAAAATGTGCTCTGATGTTCAATGTCCAAGCTTATCATCACCTAAATAAGACTGATGCGCTGGCTTCCTATCAAGAAGATATCTTTCGGGACCACAAATGGAAATACCTGCAATCAAAATTTTATGATGAGTTTTCCACTTAATTCCATTCCAATATCAGAAAGCATCTGTTTCTGTACATACACTACACAGATACGTGATAAAGGACATAAATGCCTCAATACAAAAGATAGCAATTCGAAACCTGATGAATAAGTTAATCGCAATTAAGCTTCTTCTTTTGCAAGCTAATGAACTGCATGAAACTGATACAATGAAATTAAAATCCATTCTTGTGCTCCTCCTTGGAAATTGTTAATTTGTCTCCAAAGAGATTGTCAAAAATGATCCAATATTTTATTTCTAATTTTTTTTCATCTAGTATACTTGCAATGCTAAAAGAAGCTTCTGAAAATATTAAAAATCCTTTACAAGACTTCAAGCAGCACTGAGTAAATTATAAACCATTTCCCCAACATGCCACAAACTGGATTTTTACAATCTGCCCTGACCAGCACAGACTGGTTCCAATTACTTCTATTGCACTATGAGCCAGGACACAATCCTGATAGTAAAACATTCAGTATTGGTGAGGGGGTGGGGTAGGACACTGTGCACTCACTTTTAAAAGAGTAGGTCTCTTTTCAATATATACTTCATGCATTTATGACCACTGCAATGCTTTCTAACTTGACAATTCCCTTGTGCTATCATCCTAAAAGGACCAATCCAAGATTGTTCGGTTGGGAATTGTAATGTTTCAGCGTCCCACCACTAAAGCATTTTAACCACAGAACAGGCCCTTTAAGGAGGTCAGCATTATTTTCATCCTTTGCAAAACTGAGTAATACAGTAAACCACTACCAGTCTATTAAAACTTTACCATTCAAACTCTGATTTCCTCAATGTCTCTTGGAATTTAAGGTCTAATTCTGTACCTCACAGGAGACGGTTCTGATTAATTAGAGTAAATTAATCATATGCAGAAAAACTACAAATGCGAATAAAATCTTTACAAAACTGCCTGAAATCGCAAGGATTGATATACCAGTCTTCCAAGATATCTTGTTCTGTAGAATAATAAGTAAATGGTAACAGCGTGCTGTCGCAGTAAACCAGCGAAAATTCAAAGGTAAAATCATAAAAGACTCCAGGATGACTCTGGTATGGTTCACTCCAGGTATTACCAAGATAATCAACAGAGCCTGTCTGTTTACACTATAGACACAGCAGGCATCTTTGATCATTGATAACAGAACAGTGATGGGCAGATGCTGGAGAAATAATGTCAGGCTTAACTGATGTCACTTTATGAACAGTTTCATAACAGATTACAAACTTTTATTAAGAGATATTCTGAGCAAAGACCTGTCTTGTACCCGATTAAAAAAAATGTACTGTGCAGGTGTGCACCTCAATAGTAACAATACATCAAATTCAAACTAAAAGTAAAATGTATAGAATCAAATTGGCAAATGTGATATAGAGAAAACATTAATTTCATAGAGCACTCTCAAATTTAGTTATCCCAGGTGTATTTGAAGTCAGTGCCCCAATTGGAAAGGTGCCAATTTCTAACATTGTCAGAACTGGACAAAGAACAAAACCAAAAGGATGAGATGGGTGGAAAATAACAAACCACAGGTATTGGTTTAACCCTTAATGTTAATCTAATGACTTTTCTATGTCATGTATGAGGACAGAGGTCATGTCATAATCCATTTTCATGCCATACCTTAGGTTCTGATGTGCAGTCACTTCCAGAAATGTCCATGTTTACTTTGTCACAGATCAACATTTAAACATTGTGTTCTAAGCTCTGTTTCTAATTCGAAACAATACTCACTTTGCTCGGTTTAAAATCATTTTCCAAAGAACTGAATGCTCTTACTGACATTGCCATCTGCACTCAAACCTTTTTATGTGCATTTTAATTGTCGATATTTTTCCCAAAATTATGATAGATCCAATGTTGACAGTCGCATAAGTAGTGTTCACAGAAATCAGTAAATTTGTAAACCAATTTTAAAAAGCTAATAAAAAGCACGTGTTTGGTAAAGACGTTTATCTCAATGAAAGAAAACGTGCCAAATAATCAAATGCAAATATAAAAGCGAACACAGCCACTTGATTCCCACTGCGCCTTCCCCCCTCTGCAGTCATAACAGGGGGTATCAAGCATCTTGTAAAAACATGTTTATCGCCTATCAAAATACAAGCCAGGGCGGAGTGTAAACACAAAAGGAAGTTGAGTAGTTGTGAGCCTCTTACCTTCTTTTTCTTTTCATCCTCTTTTGACATCTTGTTACTTTTGCTCGGCCTGCAGCTTTTCTGCTCCCCTGGCTGTTTGATTGTGATCTTGATCTCCGGAGGGCAGATATAATTCTCCAGGTTCTTGGGAGGTTTCTTGGGCCGTTTGGTGGTCTGGATCTTGAGTTTCAGGCTGCCCTCTGTGAAGTTCGCCTCCTTGATGGAAAACTCGTGTTCCTCCAGGCCGTCTCCCTGCATTGATTTATCGCTGTCTGTGATGGAGTTGGAGTCCTGGCTACAACAGGCACTCTCCTCGTCGTCCTGATCCAGCCTTCCCCCGTTCATCTGGCTCCCAGACGACTGCATCAAAGCTCCAGGAGAGACTGCAGACTTGGTACTGCTGCCGGCCGACCTGAAATCCCCATCAGCCGGCTTCTGCCTGCAGCCCAACGCCGCCTCCCTCTGTTCCATCCCAACGTATGCGAAAGGCACAGAGAGTATGGAAAGCAGGAATTCAGCACTTTTCAGTGTCCCCCGTCACTCCAAAGTAATCCGATCTCCCAAATAAAACACACACTACAATCTGCAGAATGAAAGAAAAATACAAAGTAGATCTTAACAGTAAACATCAAGTAAATATACTACAATCGTATTGAAATACCAATTCCTTCTGGATTATTGATGATTGAGGTAAATAAAATAACGCAGTTAGTAACAGACTATCAAGACGTCCAAATAATTCAACTAAAACCCTTTACTGCTTAAAAGGACTCCTGCACCATCTCCCTCCACTACCACCCCCCAACACACACACACACACACACACACACACACACACGCCACAATCCAGTGAATTTTCAACAAGCATATACACTATTAAAATAACGGGCGCATTTTGTACTTCGATTTTGCGCCTTTATTGGTCTTAAAAATATACACGGCCCTCTTTTTCAAGGCAACTACATCTTAAAAAAAAGTTAAACCGTGGTGCTAACCTCCGTCCCTCACCCCAACCAAAAAAAAATCCCATGAAAATGAGCTTCATATCCCTTCGAATCAGTCCAACAGCCACGTTACGGGCTCCTGTCAAATGAATCCTCTACCTCCAGCGTACCGTTTACTTCATTTATTTGCTAAATCCGCCTTCGGTAATCCAGTTGCCTTTTAAAGGTCGACCATGTCAGATCTGTCATGTTGGAGTTGGTTGTATTTTATATTTTTCTCTCTCTCTCTCCCTCTCTGCAGCGTCCAAGTACTCTGCACCTTCCGTAAAAGCTCTGAGATACAATGAGTTGAGGCTGAGAACTGCAGCTGCTGGAATCCGATGCTAGAGGCTCTCTAGCTCCACTCCAATCCGACCAAAAAGACGGACTTTTTTTTCAAACAACCGAATTGCACCATCGACTCCTTCTCACCGAACACGTACACATTTCTGTGTTGTTCTTAGACAATAATTGAAATCAACCACAAGGAAAACAAAAATCGCCCATTGCCACTTACTAACCCATGTCCAGCGCCGATAACCTGCGATCTCAACTAGTCCCAAAGCTCCCAGGGTCCTGAAAATGGCATGCTCCGATCTGTCAACTCGAGCAGTGAACAGGAGGCGAGCAGAGCCCGGTCTCGGCTCCGAGCCGCAGAGGGAGGAAAATGGCGCCTCCGATGCTCCGAGCTGCTGGTCTGTAGAAAATTCAATCCGCAAACAAGCCGGGCTCCCCGATCAATCGCCTTGTTTTGGAAGCGGGGTTCCTCGGGATGAAAGCACTTGTCGATGCGGGCGGCTCGCTGCTGTTCGCTGCCGCTGCGGAGCTCCGCAGTTTGCTAGGAGGGAGGGGAGGGGAGAGGAGAGGAGAGGAGGGGGGAGGTGGAAAGGGACGAGCCAACAGCGCACGGCAGTGATTGTTACAGCAACGGGCCTCCTACAATGCTAATTCCGAGCCGAGCTGGAGCAGCCTGTGCTTCTCACACCGCACAGCGTTTGCCTCTGCTCGTTACCTGCCTGTTGCCACATGGGGGAGGGGACGAGGGTAAACTGCACTCACAATTAATCTGGCCCTTGCAATCACGTTTGGCACTCATGCCGAACACTGAGTGTGCGTGCGCGGGATTACCCTTAGTTGCATTTTAACACACACTAAATTTATTCCATTACATCTTACAGTCATGCGGCAGCCCACGCATGCTCCCTTTTCACTATTTCTTTGCAGGCGCTGTTTTCCCCGTGCCCCCCGTTGTTGCTGTCATCCAACCGCGCGTGAACAGCGTGTCCCGACGTCGGTTTGCCGAGAACCCCCCCCCCACCCCATCCATCCCCACCCCACCCCACCACCCGTCACCGCGTGCTCGTGACATCACCCCTTCCAGTAGCGGCCCCGACATGCACTCACCCACGCCGGTGCGGCAAGTTGGCGGGTTTGCTTTGCAGTTTTTTTTCCCTTCTCCAAAAGCCTTGCCTGTTCGTGTACTTGGACCCCAGCCAGCATAATAAATGTAGACCCTCCGTAGACCTCTCAGACGCGCGAGTCACAACCCGGGCAGCGTTGATGAAGTGGGGTGAAGCTAATCAAAGGATGAGTAGAGTTACCCCATCAGCAGGGCAGCAGAACTGCTAGCATTATAATTCATGAACCCCAGAGTAGCCGTTTGGTTGGCATACTTATGGTAATACGGATAAGCTTACAAGAACATTTTTGTGTATTATACAGTTGTTGAAATGGGGTGTATACCTATCAGCAGTTTTAAGACTCCAAGAATATTCAAAAGTGCTTGCAATCCTACTATCCGAAAATATCACTTCAACATCCCTGAGTGAACCTAGAACTCCCAAAATGAGTGCAGTTGAAGTAGCATCTCCAGAACTGAGGCTGTTTCAGAAACTAGCTCACCCCTACATTCTCAGGGATAATTCATAAGCTTGATGCATGTAGCACAGTGCTACCAAAGGAGGTTGCCCATGGGGTGCTCATTAAGCTCATGTTCTGACCTTTAAAGCAATTTTACCTTTGTTAAAGGGCAACAACTCCCACCATACAAACTTGTGCCACACAATGGAAAAACACATTCCATAAGCCCAACCAAGTGGCATTTCATGAGAAAATGTCAAAGTTAAAACTTGGCAACCTCAGCGGTGTCATCTCAGCAAAGACCCAGCATTGAAAGAATGAGCTTGAGAAAGTCGCAATGTCACATTCGCACCTTAGTCAGAGTTAAAGTCATCCATTGACCCATGTTACATTTTTTTAAACATCCAATATTTGAGGAACATAAAAGTAATTTTTAAAAAAAGGATTAAGTAAAACAAAAATTAGCCAAGAACAGAAATTAATTATTTTCAGTATAACTCAGTGCTGTCTGAAGAGGTCCATTGAACTGAGAGTAAAATTGAGAGGCTTTAATTACGTGGAGAGAATAGAGAACTTGGGTAAGCTTAAAAAAATGAACTGATAGAATTGAATCGTACAAGTGATGTTTTAAGATAAATAGTACTACTTGCTCTGCTGGTTAGAGAGATTACATCATTAATCAGCAAAAATAAAGTAAGAGGAATTTGAATCTTTTTGTACAGAATTGTCAGATTTCAAAATCAATTATATCAGTTAAAAAATAAAAAAACAGATTTTCAACATATAAAAAGAAAACTGCAGATGCTGAAAATCTGAAACAAAAATAAAAATGCAGGACAACGCATTTTTAGTGGGGTTATATTAAGGAGATGGTGCATTACAAGTTAGGGACAATATCACAGCTGCATTCAGTGAAGAAATAGAAAGCTCATTGACCAAGTTTATTTGGATAGAACTCATATCTAATAAGGTGCCATTACTCTGAAGGGGTTATGCTATAGACCTCCAAATATCCCCAAGGACAGGCATATTAAGGAAAGGAGCAAAAAGCAAGGAAAAGGAATTTGAATATTTTTTGTAGAGTTG
Source organism: Mobula hypostoma (assembly GCF_963921235.1). Taxonomy (NCBI): domain Eukaryota; kingdom Metazoa; phylum Chordata; class Chondrichthyes; order Myliobatiformes; family Myliobatidae; genus Mobula; species Mobula hypostoma. Next base: position 33,462,888 of record NC_086099.1, on the reverse strand, counting down.
TCAGATTTTAAAATCAATTATATCAGGAAAAAAGAAAAATAAACATTTTGTGTGTTTTCAAGTTCTACAACATGGGCTGGTAATTCCTTGGTCGTATGGGGTAGAAGTTGTTGGTTTCTTGAAGTAGCATGTGGATTGAAGGATGTAGTGGATCTTGCACTGAGAAATGAGCCTGATCTGGTGACCGACCTTTCAGTGGCTGAATACTTGGGAAACAGTAATCACAGCTCCTTAACCTTTAAAATAGCTGTGAATAAGATTAAGAGTGTAGGACGGTGTTCATTTGGGGTGGGGGGGCAATTTATGAGGGCTTCGGAGGGGAGGGGCTAGGGAAAGTTAATTGGGAACAGTTGTTTTCAGGCAATTTACATCTGGCGTGGAGCTTGTTTAAAGATGAACTGCACAGAGTTCAGAACCAGCTTGTTTCAGTAAGAGAGAAGGACAAGGATGTTAAGGTACAGGAACCTTGAGTCACAAGGGAGGTAGTTAATCTGGTCAAGAAGAAGTGAGACTTAGGAAGCAGGAACCAAACGGAACACTTGAGGACCATAAAGGAGCCAGAAGGGAATTAATAAAGGAGCTAGAAGGGGCTTAGGAGAGCCAGAAGTGGCCATGAAAGGGCCTTGGTGATTAGGATTAAATAGAATCCCAAGGCATTCTACACATACATCAAGAACAAGCGGATAACTGGAGAGTGGGTAGGAGTGCTCAACGGTAAAGCAGGAAACTTGTGCTTAGAGGCAAAGGATGTGGACGAGATCCTAAATGAGTACTTTGTGTTAGTATTTACCAAGGAGAATGATGCAGAGTACATCGAGGTCAGAGCGGACAGCCAGTGTCTTTTCCCCAGGATTGAAATGTCTAGTCCCAGACACTGTGTATTTAAAGTAAGAGGGGTAAGGTACAAAGGAGATGTGCAAGGAAGTTTTTTTTTACAACAAGAGTGGTGGGGGCCTGCATTCTAGAGATCCAACATAAAGGGACAGTACACAGTTAATGTAAGAATCCTTAACAACGTTGATAAACAGAGGAATATTGACGTCCAGGTACATGGGTACCTAAACATGGCACATGTTGATAAGAAATTGTAAAAGAAAACATATGGCAGACTCACACTCTTTAGCTGAGGCATTGATTTCAAAAGCCAGTAAGTTATAAACATCATAAAACTAGTTTAGGCCACAATTAGAGTATTGCATTCATTGTATCACCTCATTGCAGGAAGGATATGAAGGCTTTGGAGAGGATGTAGAAGAGGTTTACCAGGATGCTGCCTGTTTTAAAGGGCGTGTGGTCTATGGAGAAATTGGACACGCTGGGGCTGTTTCCTCTAGATCAGTGGAGACTAAAAGAAGATCTGATGGAGTTTATAAAATTATGCAAGGCATTGATAAAGTAGACAGCCAGGATCTAATACTTGAGGACACATATTTAAGGTGAGAAGTAGAAAGTATGGAGGAGATGTGAGAGACAATTTTTTTGCATAGAGAGTGGTGGGAGCCTGAAAGGTGGAACAGGCTGATAACATAGGGGTGTTTGAGAGATTCTGAGTTAGGCACATAAACATGCAGAGAAGGGAGGGATGTGATTAATTAGGAGTGACTGGTTTAATTATTTCAGAACAACATCATGGGCCGAAGGATCCGTTCTGGCTGTAATATTCTATGTTCCATGTTCTATATAAGTGCAAATGAATACCTGCTTCACCTAGTACTGCTTGTATCTTTGAGAGGTGGGAAGGAAAGTGATAAAAAGATTGGTGTTGTGTATTGTGTTGTTGTATAGAGAGAAGGAAGTGGAGATGGAAGAAATGACCTAGAGTTACAAAGGGAGCTGTCTATTAGGAATGCTGAAAAGGAAGGAGAGGGGAAAAATGTGTGTTGGAATATTGTTAAAAATGGCAGAAATTTTAATAAGCCTGAGGAAGACATGAGAATGACAGCATGATTATTTATTTTAGGGAGCCAGCATAGAAATAACAGGAAAAATGAACTCCTTATGATCTATATAGTTCTAAGAATGTATAAACAGCTATTGATTAGTTCACGATTCTTACTTCTTCTCATACAAGGACGTGTAAAATTCAACAGTTGTAAAGGGAAGATATTTGTGGAGTTGTGTGACTGTATATAGTGATATAGACAGACATTGGGTTAGGTCTGCCTTCCCCCACATGATAAGCTTTGTAAGCTTGTCATAACATGAGGTAAAATCTTATGAATAAATAAACTGAGAAAACAGGTGTGGCTTTTGTGCCTTATGAATGAAACTGTTCATCTGATAACTAATGGAACATGGTACTAGTAAAATCTAATTGTTAAATGATAAATATGTAGAAAGAAACATGGTAAATAATACATCTGTGTTTCTCAGACAAAACTATTTCTGTATTGAACCATATTGCCCAATAATTTCTTGAAGCTACTTACCAAATCATTAAAAGTAACAATATAAATGTTTTAACAATATTTTTATTGAATTTTACATATATTTCACAAATACAAATAAACAATAATAATAATTAAACTAAATAGTGAAACATGTCCTCATGTTTTTCACAATCATCAAAGGAAAAAAAAATAACATTTCACATACTTCACATACTTAACAAAGAAATAAAATAAAAACACACAAAAAAGACAGTAGAAGCACTCAACAACACACAGCTATTTCAAAATGACTGTGCACCTTGACATCCAAGAAACTCCAAAAAGGTTTCCACACGTTTTCAAATTCTCCTGCCCTTCCTCTGGTTATCTGAGTCAGTCTCTCCAATACAACACAAGATGCCATCTCCTTCACCCATACATGTATCGAAGGTATATCCATTTTTCTCCAAGATAAAGCTATCATCCTCCTGGCCTGCAGGAGTCCAAAGTCAATTAAAATTGACTGTTTTGAACTAACAGTAAAGTTCTTTGGATATATACCTAGTACATACATTTTTGCTTGGTGAGGCACCTTTACTCCAACCATCTCAGATATAGTCTGAATAACTGTTTTCCAGTATTTTTTAAATTTTGGACAATCCCATACACAGTGAAACAGAGTACCTTTCTCTTCTAACTATTTAACACAAGTGTCCGGGATGTCAGGGAACCAACGGTTCAGTTTGACCGGGGTAACATAGAATATCTTTATATGCTGACAACGTGATTCTTTTTTTAATAAATTTATCCATCAGTATTCCAAACTTAATGCAACAGATTGAATTGTTTGGGCAGTTCTATGGTTATAACATTAACAACTCAAAATCATCAATACTATTTTTGAACAAAAGAAAGATTGAAACCAGTTGTAAAAGCCCCAGTTATAAATGCAAAGGAAGGATTTTCCTACCCTGGTGTCAAAATTACCCCTGAAATTAAAACGATCGTGCCAACAAACTATGATCCATTAGTGGGCGAAGTGAAGGAGATGTTAGATCGATGGATAACAATGCCCATATCAATGATTGGCCGTATAAACATGATCAAAATGAATATATTAGCAAAATTTCTATACCTTTTTCAATCACTTCCTCTCCCACTACCAAAATTTTTTTTTGATAAGATTAACAGTATTTTTAGTAAATTCATTTGGAATAATAAAAAACCTAGACTGAGACTTAGGCTGCTATATCTGCCTTATGAAAGAGGAGGGCTACGGCTCCCGAACCTGAAATGGTATTATTGGTCTGCTCAGTTACGTTCTGTAATGTTTTATTTCTCAGTGGAGGCCATTCCAGCCTGGGTGAATATTGAACAGGCATCAGTACCAAACCTCCCATTGAAGCTCTATCTATACTCTGCAGACCCAAGAAATCTAAAAAGAACAACCGAGAACAATATAAATGTTAATGTCAATTGGTGAAACTGATATGAAATTAAATATCTTCGCACACTCCCTTGTCTCCCAATGATCCTTTGGTCTCAGTATCTGAAGACGACGTGCAGGCTGCCTTCAAGAGAGTGAATCCAAGAAAAGCATTCGGTCCAAGCAAGGTACCGGGCCGAGTACTGAAAACCTGTGCTGACCAACTGGCTGGTGTATTCACAGATATCTTCAACCTCTCACTCCAGCAGTGTGTGGTACCCACCTGCTTCTAGCAGGCTTCAATTGTGCCCAAAAAGAGCGTGGTAACCTGTCTAAGTGACTATCGCTCAGTGCCACTTACATCCACAGTGATGAAGTGTTTTGAGAGGCTGAAGTTGAACCATATCAGCTCCTGTCTGAATGGTGACTTAGATCTGCTCCAGTTTGCCTACTGAAGCAACAGGTCTACAGCAGATGCTATCTTGTTGGCTCTTCACACGACCTTGGAACATGTGCCTACATCAGGATGCTGTTTATTGATTACAGCTCAGCATTTAGCACTATCATCCATTCAAAGCTAATCAGTAAACTCCAAGTGCTGGGCCTCAATACCCCCTTGTGCAATGGGATCCTGGATTTTCTTCACTTGTAGACCCCACTCAGTTGGGATTGGCAAAAACATCTCTTTCACAGTCTCCTTCAGCACAGGAACACCGTAGGGATGTGTTCTTAGCCACACAGTCATGGATGTAAAGCCAGTAGAGCAGGAGGCTAAGTACAGCTCCAACACCCTATACAAGTTTGCTGATGACACCACAGTTGTGAGCTGTATCAAAGGGGTGGAGAATCAGCATATAGGAGGGGAACTGAAAATTTGATTGAGTAATAACAATAACTCAATGTGAATAAGACCATGGAACAGATTGTAGACTTCAAGAGCGGGAAACCAGAGGTCCATGAGCTAGTAATCATCGGAGGATCAGAGGTGGAGAGGGTCAGTAACTTTAAATTCCTGGTGTCACTATCTCAGAGGACCTGTCATGGACCCATCATATAAATCTAATTGTGAAGTAAGCACAACAGAGCCTCTAATTTCTCAGGAATGAGGTTCAGCATGTCATCGAAAGTCTTCACAAACCTCTGTAGATGTGTGGTGGAAAATGTGCTGAATGGCTGAATGCCTGTTATGGGAACACCAATACCTTTGAGCGGAAAATCCTACAAAAGGTAGTGGATTTGGTCTGGTATATCACAGGTAAAACCCTCCCAGCCATTGAGCACATCTATGGGAAACATTGCTGTAGAAAAGCAGCATCCATTATCAAAGATCCTCACTGCCCAGGCCATGCTCTTTTCTTGCTGCTGCCTTCAGGTCAAAGATATAGGTGCCTCAGGACTCGCAACAAGGTTTAAGGATTGTTACTACCCCTCAACCATCAGGCTCTTGAACAAAAGGGGATAGCTACACTCATCTAAGGAATCTGCTATATTGTTTCTTGATGCTTGTTATGTATTACTGTTTATTTATATCTGTATTTGCAGTTTGTTTACAGTTAACAGTTCCTGATGGTTACAGTTTACAATTACTATTCTATAGATTTGCTAAGTAAGCCCACAGAAAAAAGAATCTCAGGGTTGTAAGTACTCTGTATGTACTCTGATAATAAATTTTACGTTGAACTTTGAATTTTGAACTTTGATATCTACCTGACGTATCCCCATATACTTTAAAAACTATCAACAAAAATCTATCAGTCACAAACCTAAAAACTAATAAATGACCTTCTCCTGACTCCTGAAAGGCCCAAACTCACCTTTGAAAAATCCAACTTTAATGATGGATCTTCTGCTTTTCTTCTTAGACTAGAACCAACGAAATAAGTTTATCTCCACCAGGCAAGTCAGATAATCCAAAAAAAACATTGCTTAAACTATGCCGTTAATGTTCTGTAGCTAAGAGAATACAATTCTAGTCTGTGCAATAAAAAAGCAAAGTATTGCAGATGTTGGAAATCTGAAATAAAAACACAACTTTTTTAAAATACTCAGCAGAATCATCCTTCAAACCTCTTGTAACCGCTGCTATTTATATATTCTTTCAAAGCAAGCTATTTTCAGACAACTTACACAAGTCACACTGGAGTCTTTTTCCATTTCTTCCATTTCTTACCCATTGAATCACTGTCACAGTCTTAACCTTTTTTGTATACTAAATCTGCTTCTCATGTCACTGAGCAGAGCAACTATGCATTCTCTATTCATCCGACTGCATCAATTGTACATTTCAATTTGCAGACTGGGAGAGAGGCATGGTAGAATTACAAGGTGGGGGGGGGGCACAACTGCAATAAAGCCAAAAGTTTTTATTTAATATTTAATTGGAATGGAGAATATCAGATAAGTGGGTGACACTGGACAGAAAGATAATCAAACAAATCTTTCCACAGTAGGGCCTGACAAATAAAATTTGAGAACCATTTCTAGATACTTGAAACATGTTATAATTAGTTTTCAATATTGACAATGTAATACAAATAGACCAGATATATTAAAAAAAATCTGTCCTGAGCTTACCTGTGGCCACTGGTTCCACTGAGGTCTGCTTGCTATCTGAACTGCATAGTTCTGCTCATTCTGAATTTCCAAGCATAAATGGTCGAATGTCCAAGAGAAGCTGGAAGTCATCGTATCTGACCTCTCCAGTGGATCCAGTAATAAAAAGATCACTAAACTGCCGAGGACAAGGGCTGGATCCCTTAGCTTTACTCCAGGGCTGAGTGGAATGAGAAATGGGACTCCACTCATTTAAATGGTGTCACTGACTCTCTGAAAAGGGGTAAGCAAAGTAAGTGGCTATGGCTTATATATATTTTGCATCATTTTACTATTTTCAATTACTCTTTCCTTTAAGGAGTTTTATTTATTTTTTCATCTTATGATTTTAGAACAAATAGATAATTATGCTTCCAATATATCTTAAATGTAACTAATAGAGTCATATAAAATCTGTTCCAAAATGCTGAATGGCAGGGACCTGTCAATTACCAGCAGATTGTTCCTATGGCCTTTTGAGAGCAGGGCCTCAGTTTCTTTTGCCTAAAGATTGTGCTTGGTGTAGAGTCTTCACCTTCTCAGTGGACACCTCTCAAGCACTGACGACTAGCCTGTTTGGCAGGTCATACCTGGAACAGGTTAGTTAGTTAAGGTGAGCAGAAACTGCTCGCAGCTAGTTTGGATGGTGGTGTGAATCCAGGATCTTCTGGCCCAGTAGAGATTAAGTCTGACCCTTTGATTGCATTCTATTTCTTCTTATTTCATTCAGACACATGCTTCCAGTGGAGTATCTTAGACACTTTGTTTTAGTTGTAGGACAGACTTGAAGATTTTTTTTTATTACTTGGTTAAAAAAAATCTTCAAGTCTGTCCCACAACTAAAACAAAGCTAAGTGAAGGGCTAAATTGGACTCTTTGTTTTGATTCACCTCAGGCCTTTATATTCATTAAACCATTTGCACTCCTTATTTAGGAGAGAACCCACCAGTGCCAGTGTGAAGTATTTAACTCCTCGTATTAGTATGTATTATGAATGCACCAGAATTTCCTCTCAAGCATATTAATTAAGAAAATAGTTCAATACTTTACAGGACTCTTAATAACAGCAGAATTTTTTTTCTAGAAAAAGAAACAGTGGAGGAATTCTTTAGCAAAAGGTTAATAGTCTCAGCCTGTCAGATTTTAGTTGTAGTTGAATATGGGATTAAATATAATCTTTATTTACATATACAAGGGGTAAAAACTAAAGACTCTAAGTGTACTGAACATGTCAAGGTTGTGAGGTAGATATAGCTTTTGGGAACAGTGTAATATAACTAATAAAGAACAACTACCAAGCTAGATCAAAATTCAGAAATGTAGTCCTTATTGGAGATACAAAATTGTTACTTTTGGCACACAATGAAGCCTTTATAAATGGTATCACTATTTTATTGAGCTTAAAATTCCAATATTTTCCAAAGAAAGGGAATGTGAATGGGTATTTTGTATTTGATGATTTTCTATTCCTTCATTTGCTGATAACAAAATTTTATTAGTTTTAAAGTAATAGCAGCCAATTAAAATTTAACACTTCTTAAGATATTAGCTGCTACATAAATGCCAAAAGCTTAGCTGGTACATAAATGCCAAAAAGTATATTAAACTTTTTGCAGTGTAGGCAATTGTACAAAATGTCTAATCAGCAGAAAATAAAAATATTAATTTATGCACTGGCATGTGCTTAGTGATAGTCTTGACATTGCTACTGATGAATGGTTTAAAATGAAGTGCAATTATCTGTTTTCTTTAGCTGATAGCTCCTGTAATTCGGTTGTTTCAAGCCATTTCAATGTATTTCTCATCTTTCCTTATAACATAGAAGATGGTCATTCAGGCCACTGAGTTTCTGCCAGCTCTCAGAAATCCCATCAATCCGTTTTATTTCTCTCATCACTGTAATCCTTTCTCTCTGAGATGCAAATTAATTCCCCTCTGATTCTACACTAATTGAACTTTTCAAATGCACTTGTTGGCTTTTAAGAAAAGACAGAAACATTTTGGGGAGTCCCACACGGTCACAGGAGGAATGTTCAAAGTCCAATCAGACAACACTGGGGTTCAGGATTGAATCCACAATGATGTGAGTCAGTGCATTGTCCCCTGTGCCACCTTCTTTCAACCATTTTTGAAATTTTTTTTCTAACCAAGTAATATCTACAAAAAAAGTCACAAAAGGACCTTTCAGTACAAATTTAAGAAACGATTTTGAATTTCAGTCTGAAGAAACTTAACACATCTAATGACCTTGGGAAAATTAATATCCTACTCAGCCAAAATGCTCTTCACTGTTAACCTTACATGAGGAAATCTGCAGATGTTGGAATTTCAAGCAATACACATAAAAGTTGCTGGTGAACGCAGCAGGCCAGGAGGCATCTCTAGGAAGAGGTACAGTCAACGTTTCGGGCCGAGACCCTTCGTCAGGACTAACTAAAAGAAGAGCTAATAAGAGATTTGAAAGTGGGAGGGGGAGGGGGAGATCTGAAATGATAGGAGAAGACAAGAGGGGGCGGGATGGAGCCAAGAGCTGGTGATTGGCAAAAGGGATATGAGAGGATCGGCTCTTGGCTCCATCCCTCCCCCTCCTGTCTTCTCCTATCATTTCGGATCTCCCCCTCCCCCTCCCACTTTCAAATCTCTTACTCACTCTTCCTTCAGTTAGTCCTGACGAAGGGTCTCGGCCCAAAATGTCGACTGTACCTCTTCCTAGAGATGCTGCTTGGCCTGCTGCGTTCACCAGCAACTTTTGTGTGTGTCACTGTTAACCTTATCCTTTTTGTAATGAAGATTTTCTTCATTGAGGTAACGAAGAACTCAATAAATGTGTTGTGATTCAGTTATCGTGCATTCATAATACGCAAGGTTTGATAATATCCTACTTACTAGAAGTTCTTTACTGGTGATCTTTTCCTGCTGCAACAGACCTCCATGTTTTATGTGGACAATGCCTTTAAACGGGAATGAGTAAACAGTGACATTTTGCACTTCTATGAATTGTCTGGAACTTTGTGACCAGAAATATCATGTGAAGAGAAATACTACATGGAGATAATTCAGACTATATGTCTGTGTAAATCCCATATTTATTAACCACAGACAGATTTCAGAAGGTAAATGTACATATCTATATTACATTTTTGGTTTGTTTGATGAATACCGAGTCTCTGAATTACTTCCAGTTTTACCAAGTACTGTACGGTAACCATAATATGACAAAATTAAAAGATTTATGTTTTCTCTGACACATTTCAAGATATTAAGAGGTCTCAAAGCACACTATAAGCAGTTAAATACTTCTGTACTATGGTTGCTTTTCTATATGGAAATATTGTACAGTATCTACATATTGGAGAGAAAGCTCCCAAAAACAAAAACCTGTGATAAGTGTCAATAACTGGCCATTTTGCAACTCTTCAAAATAGTTCTATATGCTCTTTCCTAGAAGGAGACATGGTTTCACTGTAGCTTTTCTTCTGAACAATGGTACCTCCAAGAATGGATAATTCATACAGTGCCATTCTACAATCTCCATCTCGATGAAGGGTTCTCAACCCCTGGGATCCACAGAGCCCTCAGTTAATGGTAGGGGTCCGTGGTATAAAAAAGGTTGGGAACCCTGATCTACATTCTTAAACCTGAAATGAAAATCTTCTGATTGAAAGGCAATATTTCCACAGCTTCCTCTATTAATATGATCTTCAAAACTATGTCAGAAGAACCTTCTGGCAACTGTTGTTGGGTCATCCACTTTAATAAATACTCAGTGGCCACTTTATTAAATGCCTCCTGTACCTAATAAAGTGGCCACTAAAGTGTATGTTTGTGGTCTTCTGCTGCTTTAGCCCATCCACTTCAAGATTTGACATGTTGTGCATTCAGAAATACTCTTCCGCGCATCATTGTTGTAATGCACTGTTATTTGAGTTACTGTTACTTTCCTTTCAGCTTGTGTAAATCTGGCCATTCTTTTCTGACCATTCTCATTGACAAGGTGTTTTGCCCACAGAAATGTTGCTCACTGTATGTTTTTTTTTGTTTTCTCGCACCATTCTCTGTAAGCTCTAGAAACGTTGTGTGTGAAAATCCCAGGAGATCAGCAGTTTCTGAGATACTCAAACCACTCTGACTGGCACCAACAATCATTCCATGGTCAAATTCACTTAGATGACATTTCTTCCCCATTCTAATGTTTGGTCTGAACAACAACTGAATCTCTTTACCATGTCTGCATGCTTTTATGCATTGAGTTGCTGCCACATGTTTGGCTGATAAAATATTTGCATTAATGGTCAGGTGTTCAGGAGTACCTAATAAAGTGGCCACTGAGAGTGCACCCTCCAGGAAGTGATTCAATTACTTTTTTGGGACTGGTATCTGTAGGCCTTTGAACTTTACCATGAAAGTAATCTGGATAGTTCAAAAGTGTCAAAATAAGTTATATTTTTAAACGCTCAATTCAAATTTTCCATTCTTTGGAGACCACAATTCACCTTTTAATAACTAATATTTGACCATAATCATGTTTCATTTCCCTTCTGGCATTTTTAGAGTAGGTGGGGTATTTGAGCATGGTGTAAATGTTAAAGGATAAAAGAATAAATAGATCTCATCAATACAGTTATCCTTTATAACCACTTAGCTATTGAAATCTTTACTGAACTTTGTAAGTACCTGCAATCTGTGTTGTTTGGAGAAGTTATGGAAAGCCATAAATTTTATTAACCAATACACTTAAACTTGAATATAAGTCATTAAAAATATTGTACATAAAGTTAATTGAAAAAAAATGCATATTAAATCTAATGTTGTTAGATTGTAAATGTTCTCGTCTAGTACAGTGGAACGGGGTTACATTTCACTAACAATTTTATTCTTTGAAAGTTGATCCCTGAAGGCACTTCCCAAGTCTACTGTCAAAAGCTACATCTCCCCAGATTCAGGTAATCCATATCTAAACTTATAATTACTTAACTTTTCAAAGGATATATGGTATTTCAGGTGTGCTGCTCGTCTTACTTAAAGAATTCCCAATTTGTCCCACACACATTTCACTATTTGTAGCTCCTTTTAAGTTTAAGTTGGGCTGAGTATGCCAGATTTACTTTAGAAGACTCTGATAAGTATTCTTTATTCATGATTTGTTATGTCCTAACTGTAATGGTGCTCAGGTATTAAAACAAGTTTTAGAATGCTGGCACAATTCTAAGCAATCAGATTTCTAATTGAACTGAAAGGAGAAAAAGTAATTTAAAATAATGTGAACACATCCTTCCTGAAAATGCTGACTCCTGTGTTTGCTGTTATCATCTACATTCCTGGAACTTTGCCCAAGAGGCCTTCAATACGTGAGATTTCGTCGGCTATTTGCAGTTTATAATGGCATTTGAGTAAGTGGGAATACTGTGCTTTATATGCAAGATTTAATTTTTATTTAAATTCAGAGCTATGTTCCCCAAGAAAAAGTTGGTTTTTGCTCTCTTTTGCACTCAGGGCACAATAAAACTTTTAAAAAATGTATTGGGCTGAGCACTGGAGTCGTCAGAACACAGAAGGTTATGGACCAAACACTTGTAAACGGGATTCGGATGGATGGATCCCTGATGGTCAACATAAATATGATGGGCTGCAAGTCTCGTTTCTAGACGGTGACTCCACACTTGACTAAAAGCACTTCAAAATCCTTAATCCTGACAAATTCACAAACTCGCACTTGTGATGCCAGAATAGTTGGTGTAAAGCTCCTCCAAGCCTTGTTTTTTCAATACACTTAACATTACAGCTCGGGGTTCCTATTTAACACTGTTTGTTCTGTCATCAATTCAACTATACATAATTACCAATTATAGCATGGTTTCATGTTTTGATCTGAAATTGTCTGATACAGCTCATTATTTTTTAAGTTTTCTATGCACTCATTTTCAAATTACTGTACTGTATATCTTTCAGTTATCTTCACAGCTATCACCAGTGCTATAAGATGAAACACAGCTTCCAATATTTTCAGTGTGAAGATCATGCTATTGTTTCTTACATTTGAATTCTCATCTTGACAATGTAACTGTATTTGTGTTTAAAGATTTTATTACTTGGTTGCATGTGGCTATTAGCACATCATTTTGATCATAAAGACGGTGATCTGTATTTTGTAGTGCCTTGTCCATGACAACATGAAAAAGGATACCTACTTACCATTTCCATCAGAAGTGCACCATCAGGCAACACCCCTTTGAGGGATCAGAAGTGGAGAGAGTGAGCAGTTTCAAGTTCCTGGGTATCAAGAGCTCTGAGGATCTAACCTGGTCCCAACATGTCGATGTAGTTATAAAGAAGGCAAGATAGTGGCTATACTTTATTAGGAGTTTGAAGAGATTTGACATGTAAACAAATACACTCAAAAACTTCTATAGATGTACCGTGGAGAGCATTCTGACAGGCTGCATCACTGTCTGGTACGGAGGTGCTACTGCACAGGACTGAAAGAAGCTGCAGGGGGTTGTAAATTTAGTCGGCTCCATCTTGAGTACTAGCCTACAAAGTACCCAGGATATCTGCAAGGAGTGGTGTCTCAGAAAGGCAGCATCCATTATTAATGACATCCAGCACCCAGGACATGCCCTTTTCTTACTGTTAACATCAGGTAGGAGGTACAGAAGCCTGAAGGCACATATGCAGCGATTCAGAAACAGCTCCTTCCCCTCGACCATCTGATTCCTAAATGGACATTGAACCAGAGAACACTACCTCACTTTTAAAATATATATTATTTCTGGTTTTTTGCACTATTTTTAATCTATTCAAGTGTGGGCACGTGGCCAAGTGGTTAAGGCATTGGACTAGCGACCTGAAGGTTGTGAGTTCGAGCCCCAGCCGAGGGAACGTGTTGTGTCCTTGAGTAAGGCACTTAATCACACATTGCTCTGCGATGACACTGGTGCCAAGCTGTATGGGTCCGAATGCCCTTCCCTTGGACAACATCGGTGTCATCGAGAGGGGAGACTTGCAGCATGGGCAACTGCTGGTCTTCCATACAGCCTTCCCCAGGCCTGTATACTGGAGAGTGAAGACTTTCCAGGCGCAGATTCATGATCTCTCAAGACTAACGGATGCCTTTAATCTATTCAATATACTATACTATAACCACTTATTTATTTATTTATTTATTATTATACTTTTTCCTCTTCTTCTGTATTATGTATTGCATTGAACTGCTGCTGCTAAGTAAACAAATTTCACAACACATGCTGGTGATAATAAACCTGATTCTGATTCTGATCATACTTCTGTTTTGAATTCTTGCTGCTTTCTGTTATCTATGCCCTACGCTCACTGGACAATTTATTAGGTACCTCCTGACCTAATAAAGTGGGCACTGCGTACATGATCATTGTCTTCTGCTGCTGTAGCCCATCCACTTCAAGGTTCAATGTGTTATGCATTCAGAAAAGTTCTTCTGCACACCATAGTTGTAATTTGTGTTTGATTGAGTTGCTGTCACCATCTTGCAGCTTGAACCATTCTAGCCATTCTCAACCTGACCTTCCTTATTAACAAGACATTTTCACCCACAGCTCACAGGATGTTTATTGTTCCTTACATCATTCTCTGTAAACTCTAGAGACCCTTATGCATGAAAATTCAGGAGATCAACTATTTCTAAGATACTCAAACCGTCCTTTATGGCACCAACAATCATTCCACGGTCAAAGTCACTTGGATCATATTTCTTCCCCTTTCTGATGTTTGGCGTGAACTATAACTGAACCTCTTGCCCATGTCGGCATGCTTTTTTACATTGAGTTGCTGCCACGTGATTGGCTAATAAGATATTTGCATTCATGAGCAGGTGTTCCTAATAAAGTGGCCACCGAGAGTACTGTATAGTGTAAATGCTATATCAGTCCAATAGTTCATTAATCTCATTGGCTCTTAGCAATGAAAACATATAACTGCATTTGGTTCATTTACTATCTTGTCTTTTGATTTACATGCTAAGGTTGTACCTTTTATCCTGGAAGTTAGAACATTTTTTTTGTGTGGTATACATTTTGCCATTTTAAACAGAGTGATACTTCCACTGCCTCTATGATATTAGCTGCCTCAGTATGTTCTGTATTCTGTATTGTCCTCTCACCTTCGCTTTTAGACTCTGACAGTGAACCACCATTGTATTTGTATCTTGAATTTGATGACGTTCTTTGGAATTCCTTGATGTAATCCCCGTAGATGTTTCAGTTTTACTCACAAGATCAAATGAAATTTGGTGTGGTTGATAACTTTGAATTCGTTGATCAATCAGACCACAAACGTGTCACACTATGCATTGTGTAAGATGGTGTCAAATTTAGAGCAATGAGACATATCCACATTCTTATAACTGGGACTGTTCTCACTATTGCTGTTCAGGTGACATTTAGCTTAGTTTCCAATCTATCACAGGGGGACTTTAGGAAGAATTGCTTTGGTCTGTTCTGTCATTTAATTTGCCGTTACTGTATATTTGTCAGTTGACGGACCTTTCAGTCGCTCAGTGATTCACGCGAAGGACTTCTCATTTCAGCACGGTTTTCCAACACATGACAGTTCTTGCAGCATAAGCAAAGGTATTCCAGATGAACGTTATGGAATTGGACATACATTGCCTGAGCTATATAAGGTTGCTCACCTGATTTTCATGTGCCCAGAAGTTTTACAGATTAAATAGTTGAAACAAAATGAAAACAAAATAGATTTGCAAGTCATAACCCTAACCTACCCCACAACCACTACTTTTTCGTTACCTGTCAGAGTTACCTTATGTACAGATACTCCAGTACCAATGTCGTTTTATGTACATAAAATCAGTCCATGTATATAAACTAATCTTATGAATTTATATTTATTCTGTTTTGTTATTCTGCATCAGATCTGGAGTCACAATCATTTTGTTCTCCTTTACACTTGTGTACTGACGAATGGAAATAAACAGTCTTGAACCTTGAATCTTGAATCTTGGAAATGTGGCCAAATTGTAGGAGGTATATTCATAATGTACATAAGAGCCCAAGTGTAAAGCATTGCAAAGCTTCTCCAATAGAACACTGTCATAGACAGAATATAGTTGAGGAGCTGAATGGGATCCTCCTGCTCCTTCAACACTAATTTTAGTATGATACAGTTGCATAAAAAGAACAGCACCTGGAGAAACAGGAAAACAGGACGGTGTGGAAAATCTATCAAAGTATCCTCCCTAGTCATTGTCATACCATCTTCCCAAGGAACAGGACTCTCTTCTTCGAGAAGAAACTGCTTTGATGGTTCCGTGACTCCATCTGGATGGGTCGTCCCTTCACAACATTCAGATGAAGCAAAGTGAAGGGTACAGGAAGAACTGATCTGAAACAGAAACAACATTCTCATTGCCGGCATTACATTCACTCAGGAAATACGGATTTATCAAGCTTGAAAATGATAGGTGAAAGTTATTGGAGTAGCCTGCTACAAATGTGCGCCTCTTCTGATATTCCCATCCCTAACTCACAACCTCACCCAACTAGGAAGTCAAAGGGAGCATGGGAGCACATCTCTCTCAACAATGCTCCATGTCACACACCAACCCAATAGAGAGAAAAATATTCCATTATAGTCACTCCCAGTATCCTCAAATTTTAAGCAAACATGGTTGTGGGATCCCTCAACATCCCACAGAGGCAGTTCAAGCAACATGTCTATCATTATCTTATCAAGGAAGCCCATTCTGTGATTTATGAAAAAAACATACAAGCTTATATCACAGAAATGTACAGCATGGAAACGAGCCATTTGACCCAACTTATTCACAGTAGCCAGTGAGCACACTTTCATATCATTCTATTGCCCAGCACTTGGTCCATATCCCTCCACACCTAAACAATTCAAATGTTCATCTGGGCATTTCTTCAATGCTGTGCATCACCCAGCTCCAGCCACTCCCTTAGGCAGTACATTACAGGTACTACCACTCTCCAGGTGATAAATATCTGTTCACATCCCCTCCAAGTCTCTTCCCACTTAACCTAAGCAGATATTTTCCAGTTTTATCTGCATGTGCTCAGTATTACTTTCAATTGCACAGTATTTGTCTGGCAAAATATCATTTTTCATATTTTTTTTCCCTGTAAATCGATCTCAAGTGGCCACTTTATTTTGTGTCTCCGAAACCTAATGAAGTGGCCACTGATTATATGTCTATAGTGTTCTACTGCTGTAGCCCATCTACTTCAAGGTTCAATGTATTGTGCACTCAGAGGTGCTCAAGTAACACGTGGTTATTTGAGTTACTGTCACCTTCTTGTCAGCTTGAACCAGTCTGGTCATTCTCCTCTGACCTCTCTCATTAACAAGGAGTTTTCCTTTACTGAACTGCTTCTCACTGGATGGTTTTTGATATTCGTAACTTTCTCTGTAGACTTTAGAGAATCTTGTACATGAATATCCTAGGTGATCCGCACTTTCTGAGATACTCAAACTGCCCCACCTAGTACCAACAATCACTCCAAGGTCAAAGTCACTTAGGCCACATTTCCTCCCCATTCTGATGCTTGGGCTGAACAACTGAACTGCTGGACCATGTCTGCGTGCTTTCATGCATTGGATTGCTGCCACATGGTTGGCTGATTAGTTTTGCATTGATGAGCAATTTAGTTTCAATGCTTGTACCAAATAAAGTGTCCACTAATTGTATATATTCTTTGAAAATAAATTTACTTCCAGCTTTGAACTTTGATCTGATATGGTGAAAGTTCCTTCAGTTTTCTGTACCCATTGATGGTGACATTTCAGTAGTTTCAGAATGCCATGAAGTAAGTTTCTTGTTTTGAATGCCACTTCCTATCCTATAAATTGAAATTTGCATACAATCCTATTAATTTTATGTATATGTTTTTCTAACCAAGAGGAGCAGGCTCAAATTAGGATATCAGCAAATATCACAAAGTTCAGCAAAGGCAACCTCCTCCTGTATTTTAATTTTCTGATCTGCATATTATTCTGCAAGAAAGAAGTCCACCATCATCCTGCATTGACATTATAATACTAATTTACAAATATCATGATAATCTACTATTCATAAGTTATTATGGATCCAATTTGAATGCTTTCGACAAATGTACAGTGTACTCACAAGTTTATTACCAGATGACAATTTAAGCAATATGCAGTAATAAATCAATTTATGACATTCATAATATGCATTTAATAGTGGGATAAGATTTAATGTTCATCAAAATAATACTAATTAAATTCATGAGAAGAAAATATATTATACCATGAAAATATAGAATAGACAAGAACAAGCTCAAAGAGTAGGGCAAAACAAGTGTATGTGATACATACATGTAATAGGTAATAATACTTGGATTCAAAACAAAAGATAATTAAGTACAAAGTAAATTCTCCTTTTTAGAATTTTTAATTGTTTCGCATACCAGATGTTGTATCGGGAATTTAGAAACACAGAAACATAGAAAACCTACAGCACAATACAGGCCCTTCAGCCCACAAAGTTGTGCCGAACATGTCCTTACCTTAGAAATTACCTAGGGTTACCCATAACCCTCTATTTTTCTAAGCTCCATGTACCTGTCCTGGAGTCTCTTAAAAGACCCTATCATATCCGCTTCCACCACCGTCGCTAGCAGCCCATTCCACGCATTCACCACTCTCTGCGTAAAAAACTTACCCCTGATATTTGGATTCCGCTATTTCACACATTTTAATTTCAATGCCTGTAAATTCATTTATGTTGCAAAATATACAAAATGAAGTCCTCCACAACACAGTGTTGTTGAAATGCTAGGGTATAATATGCACACATATGTGGAACTATGCTTGGCATAATATTGCATATTCTGCAAAAGAAATCACCATTCAAATGTAAGAATTGGGTGCATCAAGGCCTACAATTTGTTGGAGTTCCATCTCTGTTTTAAAAGGCAATGCCTGTTCAAGGAATAAATCGGTACCTGGGATATATTGGAATCAGATTCGTGGTCGAAATCGGGAAATTATTCGGATGCCCTTTACCTACTTGCAGCTAAATAGCTGGGACAGGAATTGGAGTTGTGGAGAGTGATGGCTGAAAACCACCCCATCTGTGATTCAAGAGAATGCTCTTCAATTCATTTTTATTAGCAACATTTACAGTTATAATCATTTATTGTAGAGTCAAAACCATTCCTGAACTACTCTATCCCAGTATTGATGGAAACGATATCAACATAATTTGTGAAAATAAATTATAAAGCATAATGTTCATGTGTGAAAATGTTCCAAAATAGTATTACAATCACATAGCAAAAGTAGTACATCAGGAGAAGAAGAATCCACAAGGAGAAACATTTCAAGAATTGCACCTTCATTATCAACTTATTGTTCATAAATACAGTAAATTGAACTACTGAGTGTGGCTGAATATCAATTCACAATATAGAAAGCCTATGGAGACCTTTTGGAATTTCGCTAATTTCCCACTGTAATATAATTTAAAGTACTTCTTCAAGGTTCTGGCTGAATTGTCAGCCACAGGTTGATGAAAGAATGTAGCCATTCATCTCCTAACATTTATTTGAAACACTATTGAATATTACACTTGTATATAGAGAAACTGTGATGCACAGTTGTGCAGTTGTAGTTTTATTTGATGGAAAACGGATAATCTTGATAGGCACAGCTCCCTGCCTAACTGATTAATATTAGGAAATCTTCCTTGCAGTTAGGTTCCTCACATGAAGTTGAACCATGTGAGGAGCCTCAGGATCTCAAAAGGTTTATAGACTTAGCCAGCTCCATCACAGACACAACCCTTCCCACCATCGAGAACATCTTTAAGAGGCAGTGCTTCAAAAAGACAGTATCATCAATAAAGACCCTCATCATACCCTCTTCTCATTACTTCCATCAGGGATGACATACAGGAGCCTGAAGATTCATACTTAATGATTCTGAATTCACTTCTTACGCCCGCCATGAAGTTTCTGATCGGTTCTCCCACAATCCAAACACTACCACATTATTCCTTTTTTTCACATTATTTATTTACTTCTGTGACTTATGGTAATTTTATGTCTTTGCACTGTACTGTTGCTGCAAGTTAACAAACTTCTCACCATTTCAATGATAATAAATCTGGTTCTGACTCTGATTCGGAATCTAAAAGTTTTTGGTGGAATGATCTTCACATTTATGAAACAATAATGACCCATAGGTTTTCATTTGCGGTTGTGATTTGTTACTATTGTATCTAACAGTGTACTAATAATATTGAAAATATGTAGTATTATTTAAAATTTTAAAAAAAATTTTGGTGGCAACTTTTCAATAGGCAGATTGTCCCGAGGTTCACTATATATATCTTATCCTGGGCCTTAAGATGGTACATCATGCTATTTTTGCTTATTCTAAAATATTTAGCTGAGAATACAAAAGGCTTCCCAAAGCTCTTGACAACATATTTGGTGTAACTTTCTATATCATAAAATGTGCCAAATCAATGTCTGGTTTTCTTAACAAGTAAAATAACAATGAATTATTCAAATATTAAATAATTTGAAAAAGCACAACTGAGGTAACAACTTAAATGATTCCTTTATTCTTGGTAGTCTTTGAAAAACTTGGCAAATATATTCACATGTCTCTGCAAGTATACAGTATGTCAACAATGATTGACAAAAAAACTGTTGAACACTGTAGTGTAGCGGCTAGCTCAACACTTTACAGTAGCAGCAACATAGGTTCATTTCTCGCTTCTGTCTGTAATGAGGTTTTACGTTCTCCCTGTGACCATGTGGGTTTCCTCTGGGTGCTCCAGTTTTTTCCCACAGTCCAAAGACATATGGGTTAGTAGGTTAATTGGCCATTGTAAATTGTTCCCGTGATTAGAACTTGGTTAAATCGGGGGTTGCTAGGCTGCGTGTTTCGAAGGGCTAGAAGGGCCTATTCTGCACTGTATCCCAATAAATAAAACCAGAAGATTTAAAGTTGTACAATATTTACAGGTGAAGTCAATACATAGCAGAAGTCTTCAAAGCAATTAGAAAAGATCCTGTGCGGTAAGAGCACTCTTTCCAGGACTTCTGAGTCAAGGACTTGATATAGAATATATAGGATAGAACATAGAACGATATAGCACAAGAATAGATCCACACTGTTGTGCCAAACCAATTAAATTGGTATTCAAATTTACAACTAAACTAACCCCTCATGCCTGCAGAATATCTATATCCTTCTATTCTTTGCACATTCATATGTTTACCTAGGAGCGTCTTAAATGCCTCCATTGTATTTGCCTTCTCTGCCATACCAGGCAGCTCATTCCAGGCACCCCCCCACCCCGCCACCCGCTGTGTGAAACATCTTTGACCTTGGACCACAAGTTACAGGAGCAGAATTAGGCCATTTGGCCCATTGAGTCTGCTCCACCATTTCATCATGGCTGATCCATTTTCCCTCTCAATCCCAACTTGCCCCCTCTTACCTTAAATGCAGCGCTCTGGTATTAGACTGTTGAACCCCAGGGTTAAAAAAGAGACTAGCTGTCTACTCTATCCATACCTTGTGTAATCTAATGAACTTCTATCACTTCTCCCCTTCGCCTCCGCTGCTCCAGGGAGAACAATCTTAGCTCTTTTTATAGCATGTCTCCTAATCCAGACAGCAGCCTTTTAAACTCCTTTTACACCCTCTCTAAAGCGTCGCTTCCTATAAAGGGGTGACCAGAACTGAATGCAATACTCCAGGGGCAGCTGAGCTAGAGCTTAATAAAGCTGCAACATAACTTGTCACTTCTAGAACATAGTTCCTTGACTGAAAATGGCAAGCATGCCATCTGCCTTCTTTACAACCTTATCAACCTCTGTAGCCACTCCCAGGGTGCTGTAGACTTAGACCATGAGATCCCTCTGCACATCACCACAGTTAAGGGTATTGCCATTAACAGTGTAGTGTCTCCAAAGTGCAACATTTCACATTTGGCTGAAATATCCCTGTCACCATGTTTAACAGTTGGTTGAAATACTTTTGGAAGCTTTTCAGAAACAACTAATCTTCTAAAAATCATAATGATCTTTCATAAACAAAATATTAAATGGCTTCAGCTGATCGACAGTGGAATTTCTCATGGTAACACTGAATATGTTATTTTGATAACATCTGGTATGCCATATAACACGCAATATCCTGCACTGCAATGCTCCTTTGCTGTTCTACATGAACAAAATAAACTGACTGTTGATTTTATGTATCAAGTGAGATTAGTTTTGGTTGCTCCAGAAAACAGCTGTTGCAAATACCATAAACCAAATGCACTTCTTCTGTGTGGTTTCTATGGTTCTATTGTTTTTATATACAGTCCCAGTAGGCGAGGCTCCCACTGTGAAGACATGTTTCTAAAACCCATCATTAAATTCCTCTTTTATTAACCATATCTCTAACACTTTCTTCATTCTTGGTCGATTCGTCTGTGGAGAAATTTGCCTCATTTCACTCTTGCATATTCTAATGATGAGTTTGGCACCGATTTCAGGCCCTCCAGGATTTTTTCAGCTGGACGATATTGCCTGAGATGCCGACAGAAGAGGAACATTTTCAGTTTAATTTCCCTCATAGTGGATCTGGTGCCCCTCCCCTGCTTCCCCCAGATCCACTCCAGGAGTGAGTGGTAGGCACTGACAACAGGCTCTTATTCTCCTTTGCCCTTTTCCAAGCACAACTGAGCAATACTGCTAGCATTGAAAATGGCAAAAGCAGGCAAGAGATAGGCAAATAGACAGTTGAAAAGCTCTTGCTACTGAGGTGGAATTGACATTATCAATACAGCAGATTCAGAATCTTTAACCCTTCAGTTGCTCAGTTCTGTCTAACACTGCCTCCTGCTGAAGTCCAGTAAACAGCCAGATGCTTGCAGGTAGTTCTTCTTCTGGATGATATCAAATTTCTTGAGTCCTATTGGATCTGCACACTGCCAGACAAGTGGAGAGTATTCTACTGGATGTTTGAAATGGCTTTTGCTGATTGAATGAAGGCCCTCAGCTCGAGAAGTCATTTCTTTATTCCTCTCCATTGATGCTGTCAAGCCTGCTGTATTTTGTGTGTGTATGAAACTGGGACTAAAAGGGTTAAATTATGAAGGCCTGTTGCTTAACATTGTTGCATTCCTTTGAGCACAGCATATTTTGTGGATGATCTGATTGAAGTTTAAAGCATAATTCAATAGCGCAGTTAATGAAAAATTGTTCCCTGTAGGAAGAGAATACAGATTATGGGCCATAATCTTAAACTTAAAATTTAATCACTCAGGAATGAAATCAGAAATAAAATCACAAAGAGTCAAAATCGTAACTCTCTCCCCAAATGGCTAAGGATGCTGCTTCAAATGGAATTTTCAAAACTGAGATCACGTTTTTTTCATTAGATGTAAGTATTAAGAAATGTGGACCAAAGGTAGGATAGAAGGAACTTAGGAATTGATCAAATACATTGAAAGTTCCGATTAACTTAAGTGTTTTAATTAGCTGGATTTATTCATATGTTCCAATACTTTATTTGTTCCATCATGTACTAGCTCAATTATATCACAAAAGTTGCCATGTCTCAATACATATCACGTAGTAACTCAATCGGGTTGGGAGAGGTGGGAGAGGGTGTTGGTGTGGGAATCACACTCAGGGGTGGTTTCTTCAGGCATGGAATCCAAATACAGTGTTCCACCAATGAGCACCTCTGACACTGTGACTCAGAATGTCTCTCTAAGATCCCGGGAGAATAGCTGGCATTTCAAATTAGTTAAATGAGTAAAAAGCTTACAATGTCCAGTCAGCAAGTCCTGCTATACTTTCTTCAACAACTGCAAACACAGAATCTAGTACTTTCCATGGGGCAAGACAGGAATGGTTTTGTTATGTTTTGTAACTCCAAAACATAAAACTAAGTAAAAGAAAAAGACATGAGTCTGGAGTAGAAGTATGTTAGTTTTGTTTTTACATTAAGCGAAGTGTGGATGTATGACATGCTGGCACGATGACCTATGCCACTCACATGCATACTTATACCCCATAATGAATTATTTAAATGAAAAAAATTGCTTAAACAAACAATATATTTACAATATTACTCAAATATTAGTTGAATATTAAATGCACAACGCTCTGCACAGCTTAGTTATAAACTCCAACTACTCCAACTCAATATAGAATGCATCTCAAATTATATCCATACATGCTGCACAGTATAGACATTTACAACATAGCACATTTAAAATTATCCCATTCAGGCCTAAAGTTTTAATTGCTATGGGAGCTTTCATACTCTTGTGCGATAACGTCTTTTGTGATAGGGTTTGTGGGGACACTCTGCTTAGCAGGAAAGACGTGTGACTCTGAAACAATACCGGGTTCTGCAGCGTTCTCTGTGGTGGCTGTAGGAGTTGACTCTGGGACAACAGGAAGTGGATCTGACAGCTTTGACTCCCCCCTTCTTTTCTCTAACACTTGACTCTGCCCTCTTCAACTGATTGAGGTGTTGTCTTCAGATGATATCAGACACAATCTCCAATGTGTAGGAGAGTGGTCCAGTTCTGTCCTTAATTATTCTAAGTACCCATTTTTGATCACCTCTGTAGTCCCTTGCTGGGACTGCTTGTCCAGAAGTGAAACATCAAGCCTCCTTGTTTGATTAGACTTCAGTTTGTCTCAGCTGTTTGTCCTGCGTAGGCCCTCTGTGACTGGCTTTGAGGAGGTCCAAGCGGGAATGCAAGAGATGGCCCAGGAACAGCAAAGCCAGTGAGTTATTGGTTGTGGAGTGTGCTGCATTGCAATATGCAAGGAGGAAATTGGCAAGCTTCTGATTCAGTATCAGTGTGGTGTGTTCTGCTGACATGGCTTGCAGTGCGTTCTTTAGACTCTGGACAAATCTTTCCAGCAAGCCATTTGTAGCTGGGTGCAGATATACTATGTCTTATTCCATTCATTTTCAGGAATGATTGAAACTTTTCCACATCAGTTGTGGTCAATTGTCACTAACTTCTGGAACTCCAGTCCTTGAAAAGAGTCTTCTCAACACATCAACAGTGTGTGAGGCTGTAGTGGAGTCTATTGGGAACACCTCTAGCCACTTTGTAGCTGCAGCCACTGATGCACCAAGAAAATTGTACCCATAAATCTACATGAATCCTCTACCAAGTCAATGGCTGCCATTCCTAGGGATGGAGTGGAGCTGCTCTTGGCACCTTCCAGATGTGTTGGCAACCCGAACAATGCATGGCAAGCTGTTCGATCTGCTGATCTATCCCAGGCCACCAGACAAAACGTCAACTCAACACTTTCATTTTGACCTTGCCTAGATGACCGTCATATAGCTCCTCCAACACTTTAGCCTTCAGCTTGGATCATACAACAACTCTCAATCCCCACATAAGGCAATTTCATCCCAGCGCTGGAAAAAATGAGGGTTCTGGATTTCTGCCGCACATCCCATCATTTTGGGTGGCCATGTAAACCTGAGATGGTGTGGCATCTTTTCTGCTTTCCCTTTGAGTCATCGCTGCCATAATAGCGAGAATTTTGATTTGTGTTAGGGAGAATATGTCAAGAGGATTGTCCTCTTTTGTAAATTTTTCAGGTGTTTCCTTTTCCAAAGATAAGTGGGACAATCCGTCAGCATTTCCATAATAGTCATCCTCTTGAACTTGACCCTGTGATTGTGTCCTTCAAGAAACAGAGCTCCTCTCTGCATTGGTGGTGCTGTTGTTAGTGGAGCACTCTTTTGTGAATTGAAAATGAACACTAGAGGTTGATGATCAGTAATGAGGGCAAATTTTCTCCCATACAAGTACTAGTTGAAACATTTTACACAACAAACCAGACTCAAAGCCTCTCTGTCAACTGTGTGTAATTTTTCTCTGCAGCCATAAGGGAACGTCGTGCAAAGGCTACTTTATCGTGGATGGTATAACGAACCAAACAGGCTCTGTAAAACGCATGGGTGTGGCATTTTCCTTTAACACTTTTTTACCTTTCATATGTTTGCATTTTTTAATGTCATCCTCCAGTGCCATCATCCAGTGCCTTTCTTAATCACCTTCAGTTGCATCTGTTGCAGGGGCTGTGGCTTTCAAATGGTAGATGGAGCTCCAGCCAAGCTGCAGTTGTCCCGGCCACTCACGACCCCACAATGCTGGTCCTCCTGTTTTTACCACATACAAGCCCAACGTGGCTTGTTGTTTGTTGTATTTCACTGTTAAGAATGTCATTTCCACAGGAGTTACCTTTCCGCCAGTATAAGTTGTTAATTAGATATCTGCAGGCTTCAGTTCAGTATCTTTGAAATGCCGTTCAAACTCATTTTGTGGGATGACTGAAACAACCGAGCCGTATCCAATTCCATTTAAATTAATTTGCCGTTCACTTCTGGTGGAAGCCGTATTACTTGTCTATTGTTAAGTTTTCACATTGTAAATTTCAAGGCTACCCAACCCTTGTCATTTTCATCATTATCAGATTTTTCACCAACAGCATGCAGATTCGTGCTCTTTTTGAAACTGCAACTTGACTCCTTGTCTTTAACCCTTCCCTGTGCAGTTCATTTATTTATGTCTGCCTGATATGCTCTTTTTATCTGTCCTACTTTGTTGCATTTTCTGCAAGTTTCGCCCTTCAACCTGAATTGCTCTGGTGTATGTGAATCCTTGCCACAATAGTAACACAATTTGTTTAGCCAGGCAGGTTCCTGTTTAGATGTTGCAATTTTGTTCACACTCACTTTCATTACTGATTGTAACTTAATTGTGTCTCTGTCTGCTGTTTCCATTGGTACAGATATTTCAACTACATATTCATTTGAATGTAAATTGTGCTTCAGTCAGGAGCTGTTATTGAACGATTTCTTGTGAGATTCTAAAAACTAAACGATCTCTCAGTGCATCAATAAGCTCATCATTGAACTAAGAATGCTCAGATAACTTCTTCATTTCAGCCATGTAAGCTGAAATGGACTCCAATCCCTTTTGGTTCCACTTATGAAATCTAAAGCCTTCTGCAATCAACAATGGTTTCAATTCTAAATTTCCTACATTACTTTTATGACATTAGTAAAGCTCATTTCGACTGCTTTTGTTGGAGCAGTCAAACTTCTAAGCAAATTATATGCTTTTCCACCCAATGCACTCAGCAAAACTGGTACTTGTTTTTTATTGGCTATTCAATTTGCTTTAAAATACTGCTCAATTTGCTCAGTAGACAGTACATATTCCAGTTTCCTCTTGTGCAATCAAACGTATCTATCTTCCTGAAGTATCCAGCAACTTCTGATTTTTTATTTATGATTATTATCACCTAGTATTGAAGTCAAGAATTTGTCCTTTTCTGCCTTTTTAAAAATTCAAACATCTTTTTCGAAGAAGCACATGCTGCACTGCATTTTTTTACTCAAACGTCTCTCTGCGCTTCAACAGGTAGGTGGTTGTCTCGCGTTCATTTTAGTACTTTAGTACTTCCTTTGTCATAGTTTTTAACTCTGAAACATCAAAACTAATGGAGCCAGGAGATAACTCGTGTATGTTTGTTTTTACTTTAAGCAAGATCGCATGAATGATGTGGTGGTGTGATGACATATGCCATTCACATATTTTTACATATAACCTGTAATTAATTACTCAAACAAACAAGAATGATTAATCAACAATATATTTACAATATTATTCAAAAATTACTTAGATATTAAATACATAACAGGTTTGACGGGGAGAAGGGGTAGCTTCATTTCTAGTTTTTCAGTGACTTAATTGGCTTTGAGCATAAGCCTCATTAATGCAACAATTGGTTAAATAAATGTTTAGCTTGTCTATATTAAACAAATAGTAAAATGTTTATGAAAATATGTTCTAAATCTGGAAAATGTGTTTGGAAAAGTCCACAGTATACCTTTTCTTTGTAGCAGCTGGATAAAGGCAGGGTGTAATTTGGCTATCTAGGGAGAAGTGGAGGATTCAAGGCTTGATTTATGTGTAGTTCCTGCATGTGTTTCTTTTTCTTCTAAAATGACTGCACCAGGAGCTGGCAGCTATTGCTTTGTATGAATATATTTCTCAATATTACTCCCATTCTTGTAGCTAGAAACACCTTTATTGCAATTGCAGGTTTTGAAAAATTCCTGGCTTGTATTTTTTTTTAGAAAAGTTTCTTGAAACTTGCAAAAGTTAACAAATTTCACGACACATGCCGATGATAATAAACCTGATTCTGATTCTGAAAACTTTAATATTGAGTTTCCTTCTGTGGATCCATTTTATTATCTCAGCTGACTTTGATGAAAACTTGGCAAATTTGTCATCACCATCATGTTACATAAAAAAATTGTCTGGAAGTTGGTACAAATTCAAAACAATTTAAAAGTAATCAAAATTAAACCTTTTCTGTTGATTTAATAGTTGTAAATTTGGAATTAGTAAGGAAGTAGAAACTCAAGAATTATGCAATCCCTTGGCCACTGAGTAATTTGTTGGAACTGAGGGCTGACTAAGTATCGAGGCATGAAGGACTTTCTCCTTGGATCTTAAAAGAAGTGACGAGAGAGATAGTTGATGTTACGATTATGTTTTTGGAAGTTTACTGGATTCAATCATGGTACCATTAAATTAGAAAATATTACATGCACATTATGCATTTCACAACATCAGAGATGTCCTCCTTCAAAATATGGGGATTCCCTTCCTTCACCATTGATGCTATCCTCACCCGAATCTCCACTTCTCCTACATCTGCTCTCACTCCATCTTCCCATTGTCTTAACAGGGATAGAGTTCCTTGTGTCCTCACCTGCCACTCCATTAGCCTCTGCATCCAGTACACCATTCTTTGCAACTTCTGCCATCTTCAACAGGATCTTACCACCAAGCACATTCTTACCCTCCTTCCCACTCTTCACTTTCCACAGGGGTCACTCCCTCTGTGACTCCATTGTCCATTCTTCCCTCCTGGCATTTATCCATGCAAATGGAAGAAATGCTGCACCTGCCCATTCACCTTCTCCATCATCTCCATTCAGGGCCCTATACAGTCCTTCCTGGTGAGACCACACTTACCCACAAACCTGTTGTGGTTGTCTATTGTATCTGGTGCTCCTGATGTGGCCTCTTCTACATTGGTGAGATCTGTAATTGGGGGAACGCTTTGTCAAACACTTTCGCTCCATCTTCAAGAAGCACAATTTCCCAGTGGCCAACCATTTCAATTCAAGTCCCCATTCCCATTCTGACATGTCGGTTCATAGCCTCCTCCTCTACTGCTATGATGAAGCCACCCTTAGGTGGAGGTGCAATTCCTCATTTCCGTCTGGGTAGCCACCAACCTAATGGCATGAAGATCGATTTCTTTAACTTGGTCTACTGTCCTTTCTTATCAAATTCCTTCTTCTCCAGCCCTTTACCTTTTCTATCTATCATCTCCTAGTTTCTTACTTCATCGCCCCTCCCCCAAACACCTGGTCTCACCTATCACCTTCTAGCTTGTACACCTTCCTCTCCCCTACCTTCTTATTCTGCCTTCTTTTCCTTTCCTTTCCAGTCCTGATAAGGGGTCTCAGCCAAAAACATCGACTTTTGATTCATTTCCATTAATGCTTTCTGACCTGCTGAGTTCCTCCGGCATTATATGTGTGTTGCTCTGGATTTCCAGCATCTGCAGAATCCCTTGTGTAAATACTAGACGTAGATGCTTTATTCAAAAAGGGAATGAGGCAGAAAGTTTGAAACTACAGGCCAGTTACCTTAACATCAATAATGAGGAAGTGCTATTATTATGAAAGTAATTGGAGATCCCTCAATAAGTACAGTACACTGTAGTCAGGTAACACCAGTGTGATTTTGTGTGTTAAAAAATTATGTTTGTCCATTGGAAGCAATTCAGAGAAGGTTTGCTAAACTGATACTGAGTTGTCTTATGAGGAAAGGTTAGACAGGTTGTGATTACCTCCATGGGAGTTTAGAAGATTAAGAGAGAGACAGGTCTTGACAGAGTGGGTGTGGAGAAGATCCCCCCATCACCTTATTCTTGCTTCTACTCCCCTCCTTTCCAGTCATGATAAATGGTGTCGGCCCAAAATGTTGACTCTTTATTCCTCTCCATCAGTGGTGCCTGACTAGTTCAGCTTCCCAACATTTTGTGTGTGTTTCTCTCTATTTCCAGCATCAGCAGAGTGTTTGGAATCTAGCTGGTGACACTTTAAAAATAAAAGGTCATCCTTTGGAGAATGGAGGAAGTATTTTTTTCTCTGAGGATTGTGAAAGTTTGGAGCTCCCTTCTGCAAAAGACAGTGGATGCAAAATCTTTGAATGCTGTGAATCAGGTGCCATGTAGATTAGCAGTTAGTGCATCATCAGCCGTCGGTGATCGGGGCTCAATTCCCGCTGCTCTCTGTAAGGAGCTTGTATGTTCTCCCCATGATCACGCGAGTTTCCTCTGGGTGCTTTGGGTCTCCTCCCACAGTCCAAAGATGTGGGGGTTAGGCTGAGTAAGGTGTGGGCATGCTATGTTGGTGCTGAAAGCATGGCAACACTTTTCTAATTTAACCAATTTCCCCCGGGATCAATAAAGTATGACTATGACTATGACTAACACTTATACGGCTGGCCTGTAGTGCATATGCTGACTGTGCTCTTCATTGAGGCAGATGATGCATTTCACTGTAGGTTTCAATATTTCCATGTACACATGACAAATAAAGCTAATCATTTTAATTTTAAGACAGAGATAGTAAGATACATATAAGTAAGAACATTAATTTTCCTGTGATAGATGGATTTGGAGTTGAGGGTGAAATCAGAGAGCCTTGATCTCATTAAATGGCAAAAGCAGGCCCCTGGGACCAAGTGGCCTATTCCAGCTCCTAATTTTTGTGTTCATATGTTTATATGTATGATATAAACAGGCATCGTTCACACTACTCAACTAAAAAAAACACAGAGAGGATGTGTCACAGGCAACACCAACTAAGACAAATATTTATACCAATGAGACTGATTGGGTAACTCTCTAATGATAACAGGAATAATCTCATATAAAATATGAGTTTATTGTAACTCATTGTTCCATAATTCATTCTATTTATACCATATTTTTAAGACTTCTTTTGTAACTTATGTGCCTTTTATATGGAGATAGAAAAAATCATTCCAAAGCCTTCACCCCACTGTTTGGTATAATTATGGTTTGTCAGTGTGGAAGAAATGTCTTTAGAGAAAGTTTCCATTTGACATCTGGAATTTTTTTGTGTATTCCTATGCACATTCAAACTTTTGTTTCTAAACCATCAATGACTTCTAAAATATTGCAACCAAAGCAACCATTGGAGTATCTAAAAAAAACCTTTTCCAAATCATTGTATTGAAAAAAAGTCTTGGATGGACTCTACTGCACTGGCATTTAACAATTGAGAGATTTATTAAACATAACCCAGGAAAAGTGCATGAATTGATTTGTAATCAGCAACACTCCACACTCACGTGAAGAAGAACAAGACTGTTCGAGCGGCATATTAGCATAGTGGTTAGCACAATGCTTTACAGTACTAGCGGCCCAGGTTCCATTCCTGCCAGCGCCTGTAAGGAGTTTATACATTCTCGCCACGAATGAGTGGGTTTCCTCCAGGTGCTCTGGTTTCCTCCCACTGTCTAAAGATGTACTGGTTAGTAGGTTAATTGATCATTGTAAATTGTCCATAGCTAGGGTAAAATTGGTGTTTTCTGGCCAGTATGGCTCGAAGAGCCGGGAGGGCCTACTCTGCCCTATATATCAATAAGTAAATCAACATTTATTAGCCAATCCTAAGGATCCTACATTCTAGAACACAATTGAATAAGTGTAAGTAATTACACTTTATTCTAAGAAATAATTACTACCAGCAGGCCAGGCAGCATCTATGGAAAAGAGTACAGTTGATGTTTCAGCCTGAGGCCTTTAGCAGGATTGGGGAAAAAATTGCTGAGGAGTAGGTTTAAAAGGTGGGGGTAGGGATAGAAACAAAAGGTGATAGGTGAAACCTGAAGGGGGAGGGATAAAGTAAAGAGCTGAGAAGTTGATTGGTGAAAGAGTTAGAAGGCCATGGAAGAAATTTCTTGTCTTTTATGAATTATTTCAATATATAAATTGTACATATATATCTGAACATCTAGAGTAATAATACATTTTTTTTACCAGACTGATAGAGAACTCTCTCATCCGTGGCTTCTACCTATTTTCTAATACTTCACTTAAAAAAGCAGACAAATCAACTTCAAGGTAAATCTCAGAATGATGAAATCTATTAGAAAGTCATCATCAAGCTGTTTCACCCCACACAGCTGCTGTTTGTTCTCTTGAGTATTTTCATTAAAATTATTTTATTTAACTTTAGATTTCCAGTGCGTTTAGTAGTGTTATTGCGCTCATCTTTACCAAGGATAACTTGGCAAATCTGTCGAAGGAAAAGGAAGGATATAAGAATATTGTGGAATATAAAATTAAAGTTGCTGTGTGTCAAATAGTTAAGAGACACACACAAAATGCTGGAGGAACTCGAGGAACTCAGCAGGGCAGGCAGCATCTATGGAAAAGAGTACAGTCGACATTTTGGGCTGAGACCTTTCAGCAGGACTGGAGAAAATATTCTGAGGAGTAGACTTAAAAGGTAGGGAGAGGGGAAAGAACCACCAGGTGACATGTGAAACCTGAAAGGGAAGAGGATGAAGTAAAGAGCTGGGAAGTTGATTGGTGAAAGAGACAGAAGGCCATGGAAGGAAGAAAAGGGGGGAGGAGCACTAGAATGGGCGGGCATGGAAATAAGGTGAGAGAGAGCGAGAGAGAGAGATGAGAAATGGTGAAGGAGGGGGGCCATTGGGGGTATTATCAGAAGTTCGAGAAATCGATGTTCATGCCATCAGATTGGAGGCTACCCAAACGGAATATAAGGTGTTATTTCTCCAATCTAAGTGTGGCCTCATCATAACACTGGAGGAGGCCATGGATAGACATGTCGGAATGGGAATGGGAAGTTGAATTAAACACTTACTTAGGTTGGAGGAACAACACCTTATATTCCATCAGGGTAGCCTCCAAGCTGATGGCATGTATATGGATTTCTTGAACTTCCAATAATGCCCCCTACCCACCCTTTCCTTCATTATTCCCCATCCCCTTTTCCCTCTCTCACCTTATCTCCCTGCCCGCCCATCACCTCTCCCCTTTTCTTTCTTCCATGGCCTTCTGGCTCTTCCACCAATCAACTTCCCAGCTCTTCATTTCATCCCCTCCCCCTTCAGGTTTCACATATCACCTTGTGCTTCTCCCTCCCCTCCACCCACCTTTTAAATCT
This sequence comes from Mobula hypostoma, assembly GCF_963921235.1. Taxonomy (NCBI): domain Eukaryota; kingdom Metazoa; phylum Chordata; class Chondrichthyes; order Myliobatiformes; family Myliobatidae; genus Mobula; species Mobula hypostoma. The sequence goes on along the minus strand of NC_086099.1, from coordinate 33,430,146 downwards.
ACTCCTCAGCTTTTTTTCTCCAGTCCTGCCAAAGGGTCTCGGCTTGACACGTCGACAGTAATCTTTTCCATTGATGCTGCCTGGCCTGCTGAGTTCCTTCAGCATTTTTGTGTGTTGCTCAGATTTCTAGCGTCTGCAGATTTGCTCTTGTTTATAAATAGTTAAGAGAGCTCAGTCATGAGGTTTGCTTAAGCATCCTACATTTATAGTGATAAATACACTGAATCTACTAATGACTGCTAAGTAACCTGGCTGATACCTCTGTGTGGTCTTTACCTCCAAGTAACTGCACTTAAGTAAGATAAACAAAGTTATATATCAATTACCCTTTTTTTGACAGGAAATTATTGGAGTCTAATGTGACTGAACATTTTTAATATTTTCAGATCAGGCAATGCTAGTGTGAATGTCTAAAGGGTGGGTGATGGCTGATGAAGAGATAATTGAACTGGTGAACTCGAGACTGGGAGTCATGTGAAATTCCAGAAGCCCTTCAGTAAATTCTTTCATTGCTAAAATCATGGCTTGTGAACTTGAAGGCAAGTTACATAGTGGGCTTTGTGTCAGGGCGACCTAATTGAAACCTATCGAATGGAGAAAGGCCTTGACAGAGTGGATGTGGAGAGGATGTTTCCTATGGTGGGAGGGTTTAAGGCCAGGTGACACAGCCTTAGAATGGGGGAGGGTGTCATTTTAGAACAGAGATGAGGAGGAATTTATTGAGCTAGAGAGTGGTGAATCTGTGGAACTCCTTGCCACAGGCAGCTGTGGAGGCCAGGACTTTATATATATTTAAGGCAGAGGTTGGTAAATTCCCGATTGGTCAGGGTATGAAGAGATAAGGGGAGAAGGCAAGAGACTGGGGCTGAGAGCAAAATTGGATCAGCCATGATAAAATGGTAGAGCAGACTCGATAAGCCAAATGGCCTAATTCTGCTCTTATGTATTATGGTCTTATGATAATTCTTGCCAATTTCTAAGCTCTGCAAAGCCTGTGTCACAAAGCCATGATAGTATTTATTGAGCAATCCAGTCAATCCTACTCTGCCAACACCTTTCTCAGCTGCCTTGCAAATTATCTCCCTTCAAACATTTTCTCAATTTCTTATGTATAAACATTTTTGACACTGCTTCAAATGCCTTTTCCAGGTTACAATCAATTTTTATACTAAAAAAAATCCTTCTCATCTCCTCTGTATGCTTTGCTCATTACTTTGAATCTGCGTCCCCTGGTCTTTGCACCATCAACTAGTTGGTGGCAGCTTCCCTCTGCTTACTCCATTTTAACTATTCATAACCTTGAATATTTCTATCAAATTTCAGTTTTCCTTGCCTCAATAAACACATCAGCTTATCCAGTCTAATGTTGGAAAATGTTTAAACAAGTCTTTCCAGCCCCTCTCTAGGATCTTGATATTCACCTTGAAAAGTGGTGATTTGAATTACATGCTTAACTCCAGTTGAGCTCCAGCTAGAAGCTTATAAAAGGTTTACCAATGCCTCTCTGATTCTGGATTTACTGTCTCTATTTATGCAACTCAAATCCCGTCTGCTTTTCTATCTGTTCTTTCAATGTGTATTTTAATTTTTAAAGTTGTCTATACAGTATATTCAGTCATGGTCTTTTCCCTCTTTTTTATTGTTTTAGTTTATATGGTGTCCTTCATTCTTTCTGCCAAAATGAATTTCTTCACACTTCTTTGTATTAAATGTCATCTGCCACTGGTCTGCCCATTTACTCATCTGTGTAATTTTTCAGAGCGTTACTAACTTCTTCGCTGTTTACTACACTGTTGTGAAGCTTTGAATGTCTATTGATTTTGAAGTGTTAATCTGTCCCTTTCGTATGTAAATCATTAATTTATAGCAAAAGAGCAGTGTTTTAACAATGACCGCAAACAACAGGAATTCTGCAGATGCTGGAAACTCAAGCAACACACATCAAAGTTGCTGGTGAACGCAGCAGGCCAGGCAGCATCTCTACGATGAGGTACAGTCGACGTTTCAGGCTGAGACTCTCGTCAGGACTAACTGAAGGAAGAGTTAGTAAGAGATTTGAAAGTGGGAGGGGGAGGGGGAGATCCAAAATGATAGGAGTATCATTTTGGATCTCCCCCTCCCCCTCCCACTTTCAAATCTCTTACTAACTCTTCCTTCAGTTAGTCCTGACGAAGGGTCTTGGCCTGAAACGTCGACTGTACCTCATCCTAGAGATGCTGCCTGGCCTGCTGCGTTCACCAGCAACTTTGATGTGTATTGTTTTAACATTGACCACTGGGAAACACCACTATTTGTCATCCTTCAGTGTGAAAAGAAACTGTCTACCACTAACTTTACATTTCCTTACCGTTTCTCATTCTAGAAAGAGAGCAAAAATGAAAGAAGAATGACAGAACAAAAGTAATCTGAAACCAACAAACTTTTCACTTTGACATTTGAAGTTCATAAAATGAATAAAGTACAGTGATTCCCCGGTTACAATGACTGAACTTTATGCAAATTCTCCTGTACATTTTTAAAGTATTTTCAAGACCAGAGGGAGGGAGGGAAAACTAAGGGAATATCCATGTGGAAACCAAGAAAATACAGGCTAGAGCAGAATGAGTAACAAAAAAAGAATGCTGAACTGTGAAATACAGAGCATGGCAGCTGCTGGACGGAGAAAACTGGGAAAGCCCAGCAAATGTGGAAAAGAGTGAAACTGAGTTAGATCAAAATTGGCCTGGCACTGAAAAACAAAAAGCTGCAGATGCTGGGAATCGGAAATAGAAATGGAAATTTAAGGCAACTTTCAGCAGGCCAAGCACCATCCACGGGGAGACAAATGGAGCCCAGCTCCAGGTGGACAACTCCCCACCAAGACAGGTCACTTAGAAACTAACCTTATTCCTTTTCCAAGGGTGCCACTTAATATGTTTAGCAACCCCATAATTCCCTGCTCTTCCATCTACACTGGCCAATTCTGACACAAGTTGTAAAGGTTAGTTCCCTGAGGCTACTGAACTGGCATTGAACTCCAAGGGGTGAAGAATGCCTTAAATGAAGAGAGGATGTTGTTTCTTGAGATTATGTTAGTTTTGACTATGGAGTAGGTGAATATTTTGTTTCTGTTAAGAAACACTTAGATAAGATAGACTGAAAGATAATTCTGGCAAACTAAGTAAAAGCATCAGATTCAGGTTTATTATCACTGGCATGTGACGTGAAATTTGTTAACTTAGCAGCAGCAGTTCAATGCAATACATAATCTATTAGAGAAAAAATAAAATAATAATAAAAATAAATAAACAAGTAAATCAATTACATATATTGAATAGATTTTTTAAAATGTGCAAAAACAGAAATACTGTATATTAAAACAAAAGTCAGGTAGTGTTCGAAGGTTCAGTGTCCATTTAGGAATTGGATGGCAGAGGGGAAGAAGCTGTTCCCGAATCGCTGAGTGTGTGCCTTCAGGCTTCTGTATCTCCTACCTGATGGTATCAGTGAGAAAAGGGCATGCCCTGGGTACTGGAGGTCCTTAGTAATGGACTCTGTCTTTCTGAGACACTACTCCTTAAAGATGTCCTGGGTACTTTGTAGGTTAGTGCCCAAGATGGAGCTGACTAGCTTTCCAACCTTCTGCAGCTTCTTTCTGTCCTGTGCAGTAGCCCCTCCATACCAGACAGTGATGCAGCCTGTCAGAATGCTCTCCAAGGTACAACTATAGAAGTTTTTGAGTGTATTTGTTGACATGCCAAATCTCTTCAAACTCCTAATAAAGTATAGCCGCTATCTTGCCTTCTTTATAACCTCATCGATACCCAGTATCCTCCCAATATAAAAAAAAATCTAAGGTGTGTAATACAGGTCAGGCATCCTGAAGAAGGGTCTTGGCCTGAAACATCCTCTGTTTACTCGTCTCCACAGATGCTACCTGACCAGCTGAGTTCCTGCCCCATTTTGTGTGCATTGCTCTGGATTTCCAGCATCTACAGATTTTCTTGTGTTGGTGTATTACACACCTTCGATTTTTTTTTATATTGGGAAAATCTAGTATTTCTCAAACTTGTCTCTAAAACTGCTGCGAGTAGGAGATGATTCTTTTCCCTACAGTTCCACTGTTCCCCAACTTGAGGACAAAGCGTACCCTGGGGTGTGTAAAAAGAGCACTGTTCTGTCAACTAACTGGATATATGTTAGACTGACAGATAAATAAACATTGGACACAGTACTTCATCTTAACCTTTCTTGTGCTTGTTCCTCTGGCTGTGTTCCAGGTTTTTCAACTTCTACATGCTGCAGACAAACTCCATATGTCTGTCATAAGTCACAAGTGCCTGCTTTTACCAACACAGAAATATTGGGAGGGTTTTAAGATCATTCCAAAGAACAAGAGTTAAACATATTTTTCTGCATCCTGTATATACAGGATACATAAAGGAAAGCAATATCTTTTCAAAGATATACCAATAGCATCATTAACTCTACAGGAGATATGGACTTTAGTCCGATTTTATATTTAGTACATTTTCATATGGAACTTCTCACAGATTTTCTATTACACCAGACATCTGTGTGGTACTTTCACATCATTATTACTGTGTTGGAAAAGTCAATTCTTCAGTAATTCAGAGCAGATGCACATTGAGGAGGAAGGCCAGGATACAGAGTAATACAGGATGGTGATGAAAATTGAAGTGGTTGCAGACCACTGGTGCATAAAGTGGTGCTTTATGGTGGGAATGCACATCTGGTTTATGGTTCAAATGCATGGCATAAAGTCAAACATTCTCATGAAAAACAGGTCATCACAGCATGGCTCAGGTGAAGGGTTTGTTTTTTTTCCACAAAGTGGGTAACTCCTTCATCATACATCATGTGCACTAATTTATGTCCTGGAACTCTGACAACATTTTATCGCTTACCTTGAATGTTGACCATGGACTGACAGGCTAGATTCTAAAAACCTCCATTCCTTCATAATATCGTGCATTAGATTAGTGAAGGTCATTTTCACATTTCCTGAACAGTGCTGGTGGTTTTGAGATTTTTCTCCTGCTCTAATGTGATTAAATTGTTTTTCAATCTCAGTAACTCTGCATTTATTAATCAAGATTCTGTGCCCATCATCTGCTGTTTGATACCGCGTTTCATTATTTTCTTACTTTCATTTCGACAGAACTTTAGTGTTAGCCTTGGAGTGTGATCAGAGCAGAGTCGGAGTCAGGCAGCACAAAGATCAGCCTATGCTAACATAACTTACTTAGTTACATTAACCCCATAACAATCCCCTTTTTATTCTCCCCATATTCCACAACTCTCCCAGATTCTACCACTCAACAGCATGCTGGGGAAAATGTACAATTAACCCACCAACTTGCCCAACTTTAGGATGTGGAAGGAAATCAGAGCACCTGAGGGTGTAACAGGAAGAACATGCACTCAAAAACATTTAAGATTAGCACTGAAACAGGTTCTAAAGAGCAGAGTCACAGCTATGTCACTGTGCTGCATTCAAAAGCAATATTACTTACCATTGCAGCACTGTGATTTAGCGAGTGGGGTTGCCACATAGGTCAGGATTAAATTGTGTAATAATTTTTGTTTTGCCCTAAAGAAGTTCACATTTTCTCATCTTCGTCTTGTCATTTCTGGCTGCTTTAGAAAGCTCAGAAGCTGACCCATTTTCCAACATATGGGTGGGTTAACACTGACCCTGATTTGTTCCAATGGATAAAGCGAAATGAATCACAATGGTTGCCCTCGTCTTTTTCCTGTTGAAACAAAGCAGGCTAATGATCTGTTGCAAGTTTCATGACACCGATCGTCTGGAGGAGGCTGAAAGAGCGTTCATGGAAAAGATACAGATGCCCCATGTAGATGGCGAGGAGACGTTGTTGTTCTGATCCCAGATTACTCCTCAGCACAGTTAGGTATGGGGTGATGCGAAAAACCTCCCAGCGATGTGTATGTTATGTTATTTTTATATATTTAGAGAACAGCACTGTAGCAGGCCCTTCGGGCCCAAAGATCCCATGCTGCCCAATTACAACCTTGTGACCAATTAATCTACTTATACACATTATATATATTTTTATTGACTTATTGAGGTACAATGTACCAAAGGCCCTTCCGGCCCTTCGAGCCGCGATGCTCAGCAACCCCTGATTTAACCATAGCCTAACCATGGGCAATTTACCATAACTTATTAACCTACTGACCGTTATGTCTTTGGACTGCGAGAAGAAACTGGAGCACCTGGCAGAAACACGTGGTCACGGGGAAACATACTCACTCCTTACAGACAGCAGCAGGAATTGAACCCGAGTCACGGGTATTGTAAAAGCATTGTGGTAACCACTACACTGCCATGCCACCTTATTTTGAATGTGGGGGGAAACCGAATCACCCACGTGGTCACGGGCAGAACGTAGAAACTCCTTACAGGACAGTGCTGGTATTTGAACCCGGGTCACTGATGCTTTACCAGTGTTACACTAACCACTACGCTACTATGCTACTTGGAATTAAAATACTAAGACCCCTTATGGGAACGATTCTTGCCACCAAAAGCAAGACAGTTCATTTGGCAGACCTGAGTTATAGCAGTCAGTGTTTTCTTAATTTGCAGGTATGAAATGTGATTTGACGTATGCAAGAAACTGCTATGAAATAATTTTTTTAAAAGAACAGGAAAATTTTTGATGCAGTGAAAAAATTGTCTTCTGCACTTCCTCTTTAAGAAGCTTTTAAGAAAGAGACATTTTACCAAGGGACTACATATTTGTGTAGCGTGGAAGGTTGTTAGATGGTATTTAAATATTCATTCCATTCTTGGAGAAAGAAAGCTGATGAAACCTGAGTAAATAACAGGTACAGGTAACAGGATGTGTCACTAAAAGTTCATGGCAGAACAATGAAGTCTTTGTAAAGGAAAGGGCAAGGTAGTCACATGCTTAGAAAGAAGCAGAACAAGGCATTCTGTCACTCAGTGGTAGCTAATGCTAGTTTTTAGCATTGGTCCGAAAAAGATTTGCGCAAATATTTTTGGTTTTTCAGACAAAAAAAACTTTATTGGACAAGCTATAATTTAGCACAGAAAGGTACTAACTTAATCACTATATTCAGGAATAGGGTACAGATAAAATGTAATGGAACGCTACAGTAAAGGTCGTTCCAACCTGAACCCTGTCCAATGTTTGCACTGGTGGATTTACAACTGGGATTGGCAGTGAGGCTCAAAAGCTTTTATCTAAAATAGATGGGGCTTTGGAAACATGTTATAATTAACAGGAGGTAATGTGCAGCTGAATGCTCTATTTTTCTTATGGCAGTATTGTCCGAGTTCTTTATCATATATTAAATATTAGATATTTGTAGACGGAAAAGAGACATTTTAAATATGAAGATGTTAGACTGTGTGACCCTTATCGGGTACATATTGACCTTTGTAATTTCTGCCAGAGGATTTGTCGAAGGATTTATTTGAAAAGCTCCCTAACACTTGAAAATCTTTCTATTTTGTTTGATTGGAAGAGCACTGTGAGAAGAAAAATGAGAAAAAGTTATTAAAGAAACAAAAGAAACTGCATATAATGAGACAGCAGCTACCTGTCTTTACCTTTCCAATCAAGGATGTGGTCTAAAATAAATAGGACCCAAACTCATTAGTATTTGAAACTTGGTTGCAATCCAGCAGCATGTACAAAAGGCAAATTGCAATGGAATGACCCAAAAACTTCATCCTCATTATTGGAGTGAGCTGCAACTTTCAATTGTACTTCCTCGCTGATTTCTGGGATTGTTATGGGCATGGGGACTGATTGACCTTCACTTAAAGACACCCTTGATCTAATAATAATAATATTCCATCAAAAGGTTATACTTTCCAGCTGTATTGATACATTACTTTGATCCCATCAATGAATTTATTCACATCATAGTCATGCTAGACAAAAAGAGAATTTAAAAAAGGATGAGCCAAGTTTTCCTCTTGAGGGAAAACAGTAAAATGTCTGTTGCTTATGGAAATCTATGACTCACAGCAAATGGCATGCACTTGCAAAAAAGATCTATGAACATTTTGGAAGAAGCTAATAAGCCTTTTAAACAGTCTAAATATTGATTGCAAACGATGCAGTTTTTGTGAGAAATGGATTAATGCCAAACATTAGGAGTCCATTTCACAGACTAGCACTTGTCACATGCGTAAAGGATTGACAGTAGCAGATTTCTGGACAAGCTCCTGACAAAGGGCTAGAAACACAGCAGGAAATCACTGAGGGAAAAACATAATCAATGTCAGTGATTCAAAAATCCTGACAAATTTAGCAAAATTTAAAAATAGCATATTGATAAAATTAAGATAATATTGTGGCATTCTGGACAATGTGTGCTGGAAAGAAGAGTCAATTCTTTCAAGAAATATCAGCATTGCCAAATGGAAATTGCTGATTAACCACAGGTATGGTTATTATGACAGTGCTCTGGCCAAAATACACCAAATTTAGGAGAAAATATCTTAAAATAGAGGTAAATGTACCTTGCCTGGATATTATTTCTCACAAACATCAATTGCTATTTTATAACCAAGGAAATAAAGTATGCACAATTATAGAAAAATAAATATTGTGTTTAGTCTTATCATTCTACAAGCAAGTTCACAAAAAAGTTAAAATAGACAGATGAACACATAAGTAATTACTGTTAATTTTATTTTCACCCAATTTTATTTTCAAGAGAGCTCAAGTTGCAGTCCAGGAAGTTAAGCACAGAAGTCTCTGCCTACAGCCACAGAGGGAGTGCTGAGCCATTAGTAATGTTTTTTTTGGGCTAGACATTGAATTGAAGCTCTGAGGGCCCCTTTCAGCTGGATATAGATATATACTGTATATATATAAATCCATGACACTTTTGAAGAACAGGGCACGTATCCTTGGGTGCTTTCTAATATTTAATCTGCATTGCTAAGTTAGTCAACTGGTGATTATCATCTTGTTCTTTGATGCAGTCTGCTCTTTTTTTAAGTGGTCCTTTGACATTGAGAATGAGTTGATTCCATTCTGGTTTACAGCTGCTGGGGTAAGCAAAAAGGCCAATGTGTTGACTATAGCTCAACTATTGAAGTTTAGTGACCTTGGTGCAGAGGTAATGTAGGTTGAACGGTTTCCCACAGTATTGTCAATTAGTTCCCTCAGTCAGCAAGCTTGTTGGAAGTGAGGTGCACATTGAAGCTTGAAGATTTGAAATGGTGTCCGGGCAATGATGTAGTCTGCCCAAGACTGGTGTACACAGAAATGGGCTCTGTTGTAGATTCATTGCTTATTTTCATGGCTTGCACAGCAACATGAAGCAAGCGTGTAACGATGAATTTCTGCAACAGTTACATTTGAGGACAGTGCTCCATTCTCCTTTATGGTAACAGAAAAGCTTTAGTGAGGTGGAGTTGTGCATTGATTGGTGCTGCTCCCTACATTTCTCTTGGAGATAGAAAATGCCTCTAGATAGATGGAATCCACATGTAGGTGCTCAGTGAAGCGATATCTCAATCTATGTAGGGTCCCACCGATATACAAGAGGCCACACCGGGTATTGGTGAGACCCGATGTAGATTGGGAGACCGCTTTGCCAAGCACCTATGTGCTCCAGAAAAAGTGGGATCTCCTAGTGGCTGCCCATTTTAATTCCACTTCCCATTCCCGTTCCAATATGTCCATCCACGGCCTCCTCTACTGTTGTGATGAGGTCACACTCAGGTTGGAGGAGCAACACCTTATATTCCATTTGAGTAGCCTCCAACCTGATGGCATGAGCATTGATTTCTCGAACTTCCTGCAATGCCATCCCCCTCCTTCCCTATTCCCTGTCCCCTTTTCCCTCTCTCACTTTATTGCCTCAGACCATAGGCCATAAGGCATAGGAGTAGAATTAGGCCATCTGGCCCATTGAGTCTGCTCCGCCATTCCATCATGGCTGATACTTTTTTTCTATCACCTCCTCAACCCCACTTCCCGGCCTTCTCCCTGTAACCTTTGAGGCTACGTTCAATCAAGAATCTATCAATCTCTGCCTTAAATACACCCAACGACCCGGCTTCCACAGCTGCATGTGGCAACGAATTGCATAAAGTCACCACGCTTTGGCTAAAGAAATTTCTCTGCATCTCTGTTTTGAAGGGGCGCCCCTCTATCCTGAGGCTGTGCCCTCTTGTCCTAGACTCTCCTACCATGGGAAACATCCTTTCCACATCTACTCTGTCTAGGCATTTCAACATTCAAAAGGTTTCAATGAAATCCCGCCTCATCCTTCTGAATTCCAATGAGTACAGACCCAGAGCAATCAAACGTTCCTCGTATGATAACCCTTTCATTCCTGGAATCATCCTTGTAAACCTCGTCTGGACCCCCTCCAATGCCAGCACACCTTTTCTAAGATGAGGGGCCCAAAACTGTTCACAATACTCAAGGTGAGGCCTCACCAATGCCTTATAAAGCCTCAGCATCACATTCTTGCTTTGTATTCTAGACCTCTTGAAATGAATGCTAAAATGGCATTTGCCTTCCTCAACTCTGACTCAACCTGCAAATGAACCTTTAGGGTGTTCTGCACAAGGACTCCCAAGTCCCTCTGCATCTCATATTTTCGGATCTTCTCCCCATTTAGGAATAGTCCGCACATTTATTTCTACTACCAAAGTGCATGACCATGCATTTCCCAACATTGTATTTCATTTGCCACTTTCTTGCCCATTCTCCTAATTTGTCTAAGTCCTTCTGCATTCTACCTGTTTCCTCAACACTACCCGCCCCTCAACCAATCTTTGTATCATCTGCAAACTTGGAAACAAAGCCATCTATTCCATCATCTAAATTATTTATATACAGCATAAAAAGAAGTGGTCCCAACACCTACCCCTGCAGAACACCTTGCCTGCCCATCGCCTCCCTCTGGTGCTCCTCCCCCCACCCTTTTTCTTTCTTCCATAGCCTTCTGTCCTCTAATATTAGATTCTCCCTTTTGCAGCCTGGTATCTCTTTCACCGATCAACTTCCCAACTCTTTACTTCACCCCTCTCCCTTCTTGGTTTCACCTATCACCTTGTGTTTCTCCCTCCCCCACCACTCCACCCTCTGACTCCTCATCTTTTTTTTCTCCAGTCCTGCTGAAGGGTCTCGGCCTGAAACGTCAACAGCGCTCTTTTCCATAGATGCTGTCTGGCCTGCTGAATTCCTCCAGGACCTTGTGTTAGTTGGATTTCCAGCAACTGCAGATTTTCTCTTGTTTGATATTGGAGTTAGCCACACCCGTATTCATTATTCGCCATTGTGACTCTTGACTAACAGAATGGACAATTTATATTGCATATATTCGCTATGTCTCTATAATTTCCTGAAATGTTTTATCGCCAATAATATTTTTTCTGCAATTTAGCCACCAATAAGCCACTGAATATAGCAGAGAATTTGATAATATCAATTTTCAGGTAATTGTGGTGTTGTTTGTTAAGTAGCACTGGCCAGGATGCCAAGAGGTTTTCCTGCCTTTTGAAAAAATTTGTCAGTAAGTTCCAACATACCTCCATTTTAAAATAGTGAACAGGGATAAGAGGTAGTTTAATATATTATCAAAAACAGCCCTATGGATATTAGCCATATTGCTGGTTACTAAGGTAAGACTTTAACCTGAGTTTACCAGCATCTTGTCTTCCTCTTCTTGGGCTCTTAGCTCCTTTTGGAGCATAGGCCATAAGACCATAAGACATAGGATCAGAAGTAGGCCATTCAGCCCATCCATGGTGATGATTTAGTTAAGTTTCCAATCAAGAGTGAGATTGGAGAAGGTGAGGATTTGACAAAGGTAATAGCATTAAATGTCAAGGGGAGCCACTTTCACTTGTAATACAGATCAGATCAGAAGATGTCTCACTATTGCCCAGATCTTGCTGTGTGTGGGGATACACTGCTTGACTGTGCTGTCAATGAAAGCTGAATAAGAACAGAAAAACAGTGGACATTTGAAACTTTGGTCTCGATATATTTTACATCACTAACTTGGGGGCAGGAATGAAGGCAAGTATTGTGTAAACAATAACAATTAATTATAATCTTTCTATGTTATTTCATATGATAATGGAAGATTTTGTTGGCTCAGTGCAGATGAACAAAGATCCATTGTATATTTTTGCCATCATTTGTTCTTACACTATATCACAGTAATTAGCTGGATTGCTTCCTCCGTAATATGAGTTTCCCTGTTGGTCACAATAATCTATCATCAGCAACTGACAATTTCCTCCTAATGTGTTTCCTTAAACACTGGGGAGCTATTCTCCCTGGATGTTAATTTTAACGAAAAAGCAGACGTGAGTAAACAAACAAGCATGTGCAACAGGGAGGACTGACGGGCATCACGATTGTAACTGCTGCTGGCCTCAGTCTCGCTCCTCATCCTTTGAAAGGAAGTTATCAAGAAAGTCTTTGAAAGATGTTATCCTGAGCGACACATCCAATATTGTGCATAGGGGGATATAAGAGAATGGTAACTTTTACGCCATCAACTTCTTCTAGACATCCATGGGAGTCAGTTGCACCTCTGGTATATATCTTCCCACCTTCATATATCCAGCTCACATAGTTCTCAACAACAATAAAAGGACAACCGCAGCAGAATCAAATATGTATTTTCCAATATTAGTGACTTTTCTAAGGTACAGATGACCTCTGACTGCCTCCTTTAAATACTCATGTGGTTACCAGCCAAGGGATAACAGAATACCTGGAGGCAGATGTTGTTAATCATTAATAAGTGAGTAGTGTGCAACTCATACAAGAAGACGCACATCTGATGACATGAACATTGATTTCTGTGACCTGATAATTATTCTCCCTACCCCCTTCTCTCTTTTTCCATTCTTCATTTGGGCCCCGCTCTTACCCCTTTCCATCTCTGCACCTGCCTATCACCTCCCTCTGGTGCCCCAACTCATTCCCTTTCTCTCATGGTCCACAGTCCAATCCTGTCAGTTTCCTTCTTCTTCAGTCTTTTATCTTTTCCACCTATTGCCTCCCAGCTTCTCATATCATTCCCCCCCTCTCCACTTACCTACCTTCTCCTTCACTTAGTTTCACCTATCATCTTTGTATTGTACTCCTTCCCCTCCCCTCACCTTCTTAATCTGGGCTCTCTTCTTTCCTTTCCAGTCCTGTTGAAGGGTCCCAGCCCAAAATGTCAGCTCTGACTAGTGTTGAGCAAACTTGTGGTCCTAAAGATAGTCAGGTCCCCTGGTCCTGATGGAATGCATCTCAGGGTACTGAAAGAAATGGCAGAAGTTATAGTAGAACCTTTGCTGATAATTTACCAAAACTCTCTGCACTCTGGGCAGGTCCTGGCGGATTGGAAGATGGCAAATGTCACCCACTGTTCAAAAAAGGATGTAGGCAAAGGCAGGTAACTATAGACCAGTTAGTGTAACATCTGTAGTTGGGAAAATGCTTGAAGTTATCATTAAAGGAGATAGTGAAGCATATGGAAAGAAATGGATCCATCAGGCACTTGCAGCTTGGATTCAGCAAAGGCAGATCCTGTTTGACAAACCTACTGGAGTTCTCTGAGGTTATAACGAGCACAGTGGATAGAGGGGAATAGATGGACACCATTTACTTGGATTTCCGGAAGGTGTTTGATAAGGTGCCACATAAAAGATTTGTCCATAAGTTAAGGATGGATAGAGTTGGGGGTGATATATTAGCATGGATAGAGGATTAGTTAACTAATAGAAAGCAAAGAGTTGGGATACATGGGTGTTACTCTGGTTGGCAATCAGTGCTGAGTGGTGTGCCACAGGGGTTGGTGCTGGGCCCGCAACTGTTCATGATATACATTAACAATCTGAAAGAGGGGACTGCGTGTAGTGTATCTAAGTTTGCTGATGACACTAAATTGAGAGGAAAAACAAATCATGCAGAAGATACGGAGAGTCTGCAGAGAGATATGGATAGGTTAAGTGAGTGGGCAAGGGTCTGGCAGATGGAGTACAATGTTGGTAAGTGAAAGGTCATCCACTTTGGAAAGAAAAATGGAAAATGGTAAAAAAATTGCAGCATGCTGCTGTGCAGAGGGATATAAGAGTGCCTGTGCATGAATCTCAAAAGGTTGGTTTGCAGGTGCAGCAGGCTATCAAAAAGATTGGCCTTCATTGCTAGAGGGATTGAATTTAAGAGCATGTAGGTTATACTGCAGCTGTACAGGGTACTGGTGAAGCCTCACCTGGAGTATTTCATGCAGTTCTGGTCTCCTTACTTGAGGAAGGATATACTGGCTTTGGAGGCGGTTCAGAGGAGGTTCACCAGGTTGATTCTAGAGATGAGGGAGTTAGACTATGAGGTGAGATTGAGTCTCCTGGGACTCACTGGAATTCAGAAGAATGAGAGGAGATCTTATGGAAACATATAAAAGTATGAAAGGGATAGATAAGATGGGGGCAGGAAAATTGTTTCCACTGATAGGTGAGACCAGAATTAGCGAACATAGCCTCAAGGTTCGGGGGGAGTAGATTGAGGACAGAGATGAGCAGGAATTGCTTTTCTCAGGGAGTGGTGATTCGGTGGAATTCTGTGCCCAGTGAAGCAGTGGAGGCTACCTCAGTAAATATATTTAAGGCAAGGTTGAATAGATTTTCGCATAGTAGGGGAATTAAGAGTTATGGGGAAAAGGCAGGTAGGTGGAGATGAGTGCATGGCCAGATCAGCCATGTTCTTATTGAATGGTGAAGCAGGCTTGATGGGACAAATGTCCTACTCCTGCTCCTATTTCTTGTTCTTATGTTCTTATGTTCTCTTTGTTCCTCTCCATAGAACCTGCCTGACCTGCTGAGTGCTGGGTGTTTTATATTACACATCTGTCTCTGCTTTTTGGTAAACCTACCCTGGCATTGATGATCCACTGTACAACTGCCTTTGTGGAGAATTGGATCCCAGATCTGAGAAGTTTAAGGTTCATTCCATCTTATGTGAATGGCTCAATGAAGCTGACAAGTTCTGAGATTATATATGATTGTGATTTTAAACATTGTTTAAGACATATTTCTATTCTGAAATGTTCCAGCACCTATCCAACGAACTTTGCTAATTCCCATGATGTTAATCTTTAGTTGTTCCATTTCATTTATCACATTGTCCAGTCTTCCTGCTTGATATAGGGTTCTTTCATTCCAAGTGGCAATAAGTTTCTTTTGTGTTACTTGAATGTTATGAGCTGTAGCTTGATGATGGTTAGGGATCCCCTGCTGCCCAGAATCAACCCTACTGAGTGAAGCATCTTTAGAATTGTCTTGAAGATTCTCTTGACGCTGTTGTTATGTGATACACTTTGTGAGTTTGACCATGGTTTTCTTAGCAAATAGATTCTAGGAAACCTAGTATCTATCAATGGTGGTTTACTATTGCCTTCCGTTGGGCGAACTAAAGAAATCGCCATTCCTCTTCCCAAATGTTCATCCGCCTGTACTATAGCCGTTGAATTTATTCTTGTAGAACATCCCATACTAATGGAATAGGAATTCTTACGGATGAAAACATGGCAAAAAGTGTTTCAGGACATTGGGCAATATCAGAAAGAGTGCTCCTTGTTACATTCAGAGGACAACCATTTGATTTAGCAATTATACAGGTATATGCACCAACAACAGATGGAACAAATGAGGATATAGACAAATTCTATGAAGAGCTTGAACGAACAAAGAATGGATGCAAATCTCAAGATATTGTTATTGTCATGCTAAAGTAGGACAAAGTGCTGATGAAATACCATAGGAAAATTTGCACTAGGGGAATGAAATGAAAGAGGAGAGAAATGGGTAGAATGGTGCAAGATAAATAATCAGGTCATTATGAATATCTACTTTAAAAACCATCCAAGACACTTGTGGACCTGGAAAAGTCCAGGTGATAACACTAGAAATCAAATTGACTTTATTACTATAAACCAAAAGATTCAGAAACTCAGTGACTCAATGCAAAACATATCCAGGTGCAGACTGTAATAGTGATCATAACCCAATAGTATGTCACGTAAAAGTAAAACTTAAAAAGCTAAAGAAGCAAAAACCTGAACAATCCCTTGACTACTCACAATTAATTAAAGAAGAAAACTTAAGACAAAAATTTACAATTGAGTAAGGAATAGATTTCCAAGTCTAGAAATAGAATCTGTTGAAGATGATGGTAAACATGTCGAAATGAAGTTTAACTCTCTAAAGAATGCCTTGGTAGAATCAGCAAAGTCAGTGATTCCTAAAGAAGAATAAAGCACAAGGAAAAAATGGATGACAGATTAAATCAAAAATCTAATGGAAGAAAGGAGACAGAAGAAAGCAAATCCTATAGAATATAAGTCCTTAGATAAAAAAGTTAAAAGCTTATGTCAAAAAGCCGAAGAAGAATGGTTAAACCAGGAATGTGAGCAAGTAGAAAGAATCCCTATTACTGATCCAAAAAGGTTACACCAACAAATGAAGAATAACACTGGTAAAAAGCTCCTCTGTTCTTCAAGTGGATGTTTGAAAGCAAAGGACAGTACAATTATCATGGAAAAAGATGAGATTATGAACAGATGGACTGAGTATACAGGTTTCCCCCGCCATCCGAAGGTAGAGTGTTCCTACGAAACGGTTCGTAAACCGAAATGTCGTAAAGCGAAGAAGCAATTACCATTTATTTATATGGGAAAATTTTGTGAGTGTTCGCAGACCCAAAAATAACCTACCAAATCATGCCAAATAACACATAAAACCTAAAATAACAGTAACATATAGTAAAAGCAGGAAGGATATGATAAATACACAGCCTATATAAAGTAGAAATACTTTTCCACAATCATTACTGAACTGTTCGCTGAAGCGAACATCTCACGCAAGCGCCGTCGGCAGAAAATCTCACGCAAGCACTGTTGGCAAGAACACTCTCTCCAGTAACCTTTAAGCTATGAAGCTGCCAAATCATACCAAATAACACGTAAAAATACACAGCCGATATAAAGTAGAAATAATGTATGTACAGTGTAGTATCACTTACGGGAATCGGGAAGACAGCGCCGAGCACACGATGGTGTGTTAGACTTATTGGAGTTTGGGTGGTGCAGTGGCCCCACCCTCCGGACCCCCGCTGAGCGATACATTGCTGCGAAGAATGCAGGGGTCCAGCGGTAGCCGGGAGGTACACAGCACATCTTTAAGAAAAAAGCGGAAACAAACATGCTAATTAATTAGGTGCCGCCCGTAATTGTCGGCCCAGATCAGTGCCGATTTCCGATTGCGTCGTCTCTGATCTGGGCCGACAACTACGTGTCGGCGACACCTAATTAATTAGCATTTTAATTTCGGCTTTTTTCTTAAAGATGTGCTGTGTGCCTCCCGGCTACCTTTGCATTCTCCGCGAATCAGTATCTGTCCGTGGCCTGGGGGTTGAGGTGGTGGGACACTGGGGTGTCATCTCGTCGCCTGTTTCCATTAGAGCAGGCAGCTCATCTTCTGCTATCTCTGCCCACCTCGATGTTGAAGGTCGAGGTTCGTCATCTGCTGTGGCTGATGTGGAAAGCTTGCTTGACTGCTGAGCCTCTCGCATTTTTCTATCACACAGTTCTTTAATAAGGACTCAAACCATCCTGCAAATATCCCCTAAACCGACGTACCCTTTCAAAATTGAAATGGTACTTTATCATTACTCATTCGGTTTCCATTGTTATCCTCTTTTCTTCCAATTGCATTAGCTCTTCATCTGTCAGTTCTTGGTGATGGGATGCCAAAACTTCTTCAACATCATGATCGTCGGCTTCCACAAGCCAAACTTGCCTTGTCCTTACTTCGTTCACCACGATCAAAATGCTTAATTATGTCTAGTTTTACCGTAAGTGTAACACCCTTACGAGCTCTTTCAGGCTTTTCCGATACCATAGAACTCATCTTGCAAACAGCTGCTCACAGGCACGTGTTAAAGCAAAGCAGTTCTGAATCTGGGGGAGAGCGGCTGCTTGGGGCGCGCTGCCTTTTATCGCGCGCTGAATTTTTTTTTCGTAACAGTGAAAACACCTTCTGAAAGCGAAAACAGGGTACTAATGTAGGTCTTTTGTAACAGTAAGGTTTCGTAAAGCGAATGTTTGAAAAGCGGGGGACACCCCTATTCAGGAATTGTTTGAAGATGATCAAGGCAAAAAACCAGAAATTAAGAAAAACATTGAAGGTCCAAGTATTTTAAAATCTGAAGTTTGTAATGCAATAAATAAGATGAAGAAAGGAAAGGCAACAGGTCCTGATGAATTAGTAATAGAACAAATTTTTGCCCTTGAAGTAAGATACAAGCTGAAATAGGTAAAGAACAATGTGGTTTTGTGAAAGACAAAGGTACAAGAAACGCAATATTGATGTTAAGGATACTATCAGAACGAGCTATTCAAGTGCAAAAAGATTGTTTGTTTTATTGACTACACAAAAACATTTGATAAAGTGAAGCACAATAAGTTATTTTTTATATTACAGGAAACTCTAGATCTTGATTTGAAAGACCTCTGCCTAATCAGAAATCTATACTGGGAACAAACTGCCACATAAGAATAGATGTAGAAGTGAGTCAGTTTATGAAAATCAGGAGAGTTGTTAGACAAAGGTATGTTTTCTCCCTTGATTTATTTAATGTGTACAGTGAAACAATATTACAAAAAAGAAAAGACATCTTGGGAATCAAAGCTGGTTGTGAAAACGTCAATAATTTCAGATACGTGGATAACACTGTGTTAATTGCAAGTATGGAGGAAGAACTCCAATACTTAATTGATATCGTTGTTGAAGAAAGTGCAAAAATGGGTCTATCTATCAATTGCAAAAAGACAGAATGTATGGTGATATCTAAAAAGAAGGAGGATCCTATCTGCAGGCTGAGAATAAATGGGGAAGACATAAAACAAGTACAGAACTTTTGCTACTTAGGAAGCTGTGTGATATCAGATGGCAGGTACGACATGGACATCAAAAGAAGAATAGGGATGGCAAAAGACACCTTTACGAGAATGAAGAGTATACTGACCAACACTAAACTAGGCATGACAACCCGCCTCAGTGTACTGAAATGTTACGTTTATCCAGTTATGTTACATGGCTCAGAATATTGGACAATATCTAGTAACATGAGGAAACGAATTGTAGCAGCAGAGGTGTGGTTTTTGAGGAGGATGCAAAGAATATCATGGACGAAATGAATATCTAATGAAGATGTCATGAACAGAGCAAACACAAAAAGAGAAATAATGTATGAGATCATGAAAAGGCAACGTAACTTCATTGGACATGTGATTAGGAAAGAGGAGTTAGAATGCACGGTAGTTATGGGAAAGATTGAAGGGAAGAAAGCAAGAGGAAGACAAAGACAAATGATGATGGAGACAGCAGCCAGAGAACTGGAAATGAATACCAATGAATTGATCCACTTGACCCAAAACAGGAGTGTGTGGGCCATGGCAGTCAAAGCTCAAACTGGGTATGGCACCTGATGATGATGATGATGATGATGATGATGATTAAGGCATATGGTTGTAAGTCCCTTTGAACAGAAGAGATCAACCTTTTAAAACTGAGATAGATTGCATGACTAGCCACGAATACTTCCACAGGGTCTGTGCATCCTTGCAGGTGAACTGTGCAATGGGTTTGGGAAATCACACACATGAGTATGCATATTTCCCACCAATTAGTGTTTCATTGTAGTAGTATTTAACTCCCTTCCACTTGATTCATTCTTGTCAAGATTTGACCAAAAGCAGAGCAAAGTCAGTACTCCCTGCTTACCATTGTCCTGGCTCTGGGAAAGAAGACTAATGTTTAGACTGACGCTGTTAATAAGCGATATTAATTTACTATTAAGCTACTACTGCCAAGCCGCTGTATTGGCTTTAGTTATAGTTTGTTTGAAAGTTCTAGTTAATGGCCCTCTTGGCCTAATGTTTATTGTTTTTCCTTTATTTCTACACAGTTCCTATTAAAAGTCAGTGAACTTATGATCCACTTCAGTGTGTCTCTCTTGGCACTTAACTGTACATCCCTGTCAGCAACTCTCAACCAAAGAAAATGGACCCAGTAAAGAGAGAACACCCTACCCCGCCTCTCTCTCTCTCTCTCACATACTTTTCAGATTGTCTTCAACTTAACCATGAGCAGAGTCTATCAAAATTAATTTGTTTGCATTTCAAATGATCAGAATCAGGTTTGACATCACTGGTATATGTTACGAAATTCACTATTTTGTGGTACATCAAAATAAAAAAATCAATAAATTGCAATGAGAAACTATTGATTATTGATATTATTGAATATTATTGATATTGTGCAAAAAGGGAGCTAAAATATAGTGAGGTAGTTTTTATGGATTCATTGTCCATTCATAAATCTGGTGGAGGGGAAGAAGCTGTTCCTGAAATGTTGAGTGTGTGTCTTCAGGCTTCTGTAGCTCCTCACTGATGGTAGCAATGAGAAGAGGGCATGTCCTGGGTGAAGGGGGATCCTTAATGATGGATGGATGGCACCCTTTTGAAGCATCTCCTTTTGAAGGTGTCCCAGATGCTAGCGAGACTAGTGCTGGTGATTAAGCTGACAGAGTTACCAACTTTCTGCAGCTTTTTCCAATCCTGTGCAGTGGCCCTTCCATACCAGACAGTGTTACAACCAGTTAGAATGCTCTCCATGATACACCTGTAGCAATTTGTGAGAGTCTTTAGGGACATACATTGTCTCCTCAAATTACCAATGAAATATAGCCACTGTCGTGCCTTCTTTGTAATTCCATCAAAATTTTGGACCCAGGGTAGATTTTCGGAGATGTTGTCATCCAGGAACTTGAAACTGCTCACCTCTTCCACTGTTGATCACTTAATCACTTAATATGTTAATCACTTAAATGATCAGTTAGTATGAATGTTCCTTCCCTTCACCAAGATTTCTTTCTATCCGAGGAATCAAAAGCCGTTTATGTGTTTTTGGGGCCAGAATTTCGTATTGTTGTGCATCACAAACCATACAGCTGGTACCAGTTGTAAACTGCATAAGGTTTTCATTCTGAGATTTTCAAACATTGCATCGATCATCCTTGGAACATCTGGGAAGTAGAGATGATTTGTCAATGGTTTCACTTCTTTTCTATGGGTTTCATCCTATTTCACCTGGGATCTGCACTCGAAGATTGCTTTATAAGTGATCTGACCTAGCATGGCAAATGACAGTGTTCGTCACTAGCCATCAGATATAGGTTCACCGCCCCAAATAGTGTAAACTGCTGTGCAAACTCCTCCAAGGGACTAGGAGGACCGTTCCTCATTCAACAGTGTCATCATCTTCAATCTGCTAGAACTACATGCACATTATATCCCTAAAGAGGCAAGAAAAAATTGTTTATGATAGAAATAGATAGGACTGTCAGGTTAAGAGGCAGAGCCCCCAAAACATTGTAATAAAGAAAACAGGAGAGGGAATATGTCATTCAGCCCATCAGGCTTGCTGTACCATTCAATTCAATCATGGTCTATTAATCACTCTGTTCCTGCCCTCTTCCCATAAAACTTGATCCTTTCACAATAAGAGGTATATCAAAATCCTTAAAATTATTTAATAACTTGTCCTCCACTGTCTTCTGTGGTGGAGAATTTCCGGTGTGAAACTATTCTCTTGATCTCATTTCAATGCGAGAATGTCAGTTCAGTGACATTCCATTCATCCTGAGGGTGTCATTCTTGCTTCTGGGCTCTTTAGCCATTCCACTTTACCTCGTCATTTTTTTTCAGGTTTATTACACCTGACATATGTCATGAAATTTGTTGTTTTGCAGCGGCAATATGATGCAAGACCTAAAATTACTGTGAGCTAAAAAAACACAGTGAAAAGATGAACAACGAGGTAGTGTTCATGGGTCCACAGTCTGAAGGAGGAGGGCAAGAAGCTGTTCCTAATACTTTGAGTGTAGGTCTTCAGGCTCCTTACTGCCTCCCTGATGGTCATAATATGAAGAGCGCGTGTCCCAGTTGTTGAGGATCTTTAATCCTCTTGAAGATCTCTTCAGTGGCATGGAGGATCATACCTGTGATGGAACCCACTGAGTATACAACCCTCTGCAGTCTCCTGTGATCTCGTGCAACACAGGTTTCATACCAGGCTGGTGAGCAACCATACAGAATGCTCTCCACCACATATTTGTAAAAAGTTGAAAGAGATTTTGGCGACATACCATATCTGTATATCCAGTCTGTGCATGATCGGTGTTCAGACCATTTCTTTCACAGGTTATTTTCACAAATTTCATGATTTGGATGATGAAATTGAATGCTATGTGGTCAAGTTTGCAGATGATACAAAGATAGGTGGAGGGGCAGATAGTGTTGATGAAGCAGCAAGTCTGCAGAAGGACTTAAACAGTTTGAAAGAATGGGCAAAGAAGTGAAGATGGAATATAATGTAGTGAAATGTATGATCATGCTGTTTGGAAGAAAGAATAAAGATGTAAAACCATTTTCTAAATTCAAAACTCAGAGGTGCAAAGGGTCTCAGGAATCCTTGGGCAGGGTTCTCTGAAGGTTAACTTGCAGGTTGAGTCAGTGGTAAGGATGGAAAATGCAATGTTAGCATTCAGTTCAAGAGGATTAGAATATAAAATCAAGGATTTAATGCTGAGGCTTTATAAGGCATTGTTCTGACTGCACCTGGAATATTGTGAGCAGTTTTGGGCCCCTTATCTAAGAAAAGATGTGCTGGCATTGAAGAGGGTCATGAGAATGATTCTAGGAATGAAAGGGTTAATGTTTGAGAAGATTCTGGGTCTGTACTCATTGGAGTTTAGAAGAATGGGTTGGGGCAGGGGGGAACGGATCTCATTGAAACCTATTGAATAAGGAAAGACCTAGATGCAGTAGAAGTATGGGCAGAGAAAGTTTCCTATCGTGGGTGAGTCTAGGACAGGGGTTCCTAACATTCCTATTGTATGGGTCCATGGCATACAAAAGGTTGGAACTCCTGGCATCGGACCAGAGGGCATAGCCTCAGAGTACATCGTGATAGATATAGTCATAGTCATAGTCATACTTTATTGATCCCGGGGGAAATATGTATAGGGACATCCATTTAGAACAGACACGAGAAGAAATATCTTTAGCCAGAGGATGGTGAATTTGTGGAATTCATTGCCATGGAAGGTTATAGAGGCCAAGTCATTAAGAATATTTAAAGTGGAGGTTGATAGGTTCTTGGTGAGTCAGGGTGTCAAAGGATACAGGAAAAAGGCAGCAGAATGGGGTTAGAAGGGATACTAAATCAGTTATGATGGAAAGTCAGAGCAGACGCGATGGATCGAGTGGCCTAATTATGCTCCTATGTCTTATGGTCTTATGCTTTAATGTACTGCTGTAATGCTCTAGAATTGATTTTACTCACGCAGTTTGTATTATGTAATTAACCTTCTGTGATTGTATTTTGCTGCAGAAATAATCTTGCCATACTCAGGAGACATGGTTTCACTGATTTATTCAGAGACATTGTCAATGAAATTCAGAGGTCTCACTGCTTCTCAAACTTAATGGCTGACACATAGTGTCAATATTAACTTTAGATAAATTAAGACTTCATCTCTCGAGTCTTTCCTCCATTGGGCTGGTAACAGAAACTGTACTTTGCTCCATCCTAATGCTATCCAAAGTCCATATTCAGGGTCCTTCACACATCATTTTAAGAGAGCTGACTGCTCAGATGTTTAGGCTCTGGGGAAGACTGTGGCTACCACAGCAATATTCACTTCAGATCACTCCAAAAAAATTCTGTGGTATTGCTTCTCTTTTTCTAGGCCAAAGAAAAAGCTACTCTGCATTCTTCCAAAAATGACATGCCAAAAATGTACGATAATATTTTTCCTTTCCCTCAGGAACATGCCCTTTGATCTCAGGATATATTTTGCTGATGGAGACACCTCTCTTTAGAAAACCCTTGATGTTCTCCGTCCACTGTAACACACAAAGCACACAATTCAAAATGTTTTAAATTTTCAAATAGTCAGCCCCCATCACGGATCTAGATCACCAATAAATTCCGGCAATACTGGCTCAGCAGACTTCTGTGATATTCCTATTCTGAGAATAGATTTGGTTGGGTTTGAGGAAGATTCTGACTTGGATTCTTTTCTTCATGATTATAATCCTGGTGAAGGAGACATTTGGAGTGGACACTGGGCGTGTTGTCACAAACTTACGAGACAAGGCTGGGATCTGCTGTTCTTGGATCTTGAGCTAATTTCCGCCCACCCTGGGTTCAGGAAAAAGAGCACCTGAACAGCTGCCAATTGACTGCTCCTATATAAATAGGAAAAGATTTGTCAAGCTTCTTTTTCTCAAAGGCAGCATGCCTTTAATAATATTATTCTTTGGTACTAGAAATCTATATTTTTGAGATAATTTGTATAAATTCAACTTTCCAGTAATACTGTGTAGACAGCTTTTCAATAAAAATTCTCTGTTGCTGGATACTCTGCACTGAGAATGACTGAAAAAACAGGGCTAAAATACAACTTTGCTTATTATAAGTGATATGTGTTTCTCTGTAGTGTCAATCCACAAAACTGAAACTGACATTGCATTCAAAGAGAGTAACAAGTAAAACAACTAGAATAACTAATGTGAGTGTTAGTACTGTTTAAAGCACATAAATTTTTTTTGCATTAATTTAGTACATGGAACATTATTTGAACCTCTCTGCTTGATGCATGATAAAAATAAATCCAGATTAAATTTTAGTACTTCACTACAATGAATACCACAGAAGAATCCTCATGAGGACAATATATAAGTGAAACTATTGAAAGTAGCTCAAAGATACTAAAGAAAATACTATTTAGTTTAACTTCAATAGAGCAGAGCATACGTGAAAGCGTGTTTTGATCTGAATCCAACAATAACTCATTCATTCTGGCTGACAGGTGTGTTATGAAAACCCTTGGCAAGTGAACAAGTAAATGTCACAGCAAAGAAATAAAACTGACCTGCTCGTCAAATCATATTTTCTGGGAATAACTTCTTAGACCTAAACTGATAGAATTATTTGTGAACATAAGCTGATGTATAGACTTAGTGTTAATAATTAAAATAAAAAAATAGTGATGTACCTGAGGTATTGTCCCAATTGATTCCCATGAGTTATGAAACCTTAAAAATAATGTGGACATTCATTGAGAAGCTTAGGATAGGAAATCCTTGGGGAAATACCTGTAAACTAATAATATTGTATTGATCAGAATTTCATTATTAGATTGGAGGGTAGCAAATTGAGAATTGTCTAAAGGTTTGCTTTGTAAGACTTTTAGTGAAAAACATCCTTCATTGAGTCACATAAGCCCAAGGCTGCATTCAGTTTTCAGCCTGTTAAAGTGTGGGACCTGCTTGCTCAGTTGAATTAATGATCCGAGCTCCATGAATTGTTTTATTGGTATGACAACATAAAACAAAATATAATTCCTGCTGAAATGTTCATGAAAAATACAATACTCTATCAGCAAGCTAATTTTTTTTAACCACAAAGCATTACTATATGGACATATTGATTCACTGACAATTTCAGTTTGCTCCATATTCCTCTGATTCTGTTTTAGTTTATATTGCAGGTATTCATATTTATTTTAGAGTTAATGGTAGAAAGCTGGACCTTATGAATATTGACTGATAATTCACTCCAGTACTGAAATAATAAATGTTGCAATG
The DNA here is from genome assembly GCF_963921235.1 of Mobula hypostoma. Lineage (NCBI taxonomy): Eukaryota > Metazoa > Chordata > Chondrichthyes > Myliobatiformes > Myliobatidae > Mobula > Mobula hypostoma. Next base: position 33,404,400 of record NC_086099.1, on the reverse strand, counting down.
TCGGATCCATTTCCTCCTCGTTCAGTGTCTTGCACCCTGCATTGGATGACCCTCAGTCTGGGATATAACGATTTTCACCTAGGCCATCCAGGTCTCTCGATTAAATGCTGGCCCAGGTCTCTTGATTACAATGTCCACCCTCTGACTGCATGCTCTTTGAGACAGGACCTCTTGTTACCTGTTAGTGGAGAAATCTACTCGCCACACTTTTGATGCTATTTTGCCATGGCTATGCCTACCTCTGCCCTTTTAACATCATGATAAACACATAGATAATATACAACTATGAAGTGGGAATGACCTTAAAGCAAATTGGGCCTGTTTCTTCCAATTCCAACACTTTTATGGTACCATAATCATATACATTTTCACCTTCTCTCTTTCCTGTCAGCATTCTGTGGGCACTAATGCTTCTTTAACATCCTGGCCCATTCTTCAGTTACTCTGAATAAGATCAAAAGACACTGGAGCAGAATTAGGACATTTGGCCCATTGACTCTACCGCACCATTCCCTCATCAACCACCGCTTTAAATAATCCCAATGACTTAGTCTCCCCAGCTGTTCATGGCAATGAGCAATCCTTCCTCTTAATGCCAGCAAATGACTATGGACTCACTTTCAAGGTCTCTGCAACTCATGTTCTCAATATTATTTATGACTTCATTATTCTTATTATTGTAGTATTTTTATTTTTACTCACCTCAAGCTGATAAAACCTGAGGTCTGGGCATAGACAAGCACACTCAATTACTAGGAACTTTTGGACTATTTTAGTGGTGTTTAGTATTGTGCCTTTCTGGAGATTTACATAAATATTGTTGTTGTAGGCCTAATTATTTAATTCTATTGTGTATTGACTTTGGAGTAATACCAGTTGTAGATATTACAGTTGGGACAACGTATTCCCTGTTCATGTTCCATTGTCTTTCAATTTCCTCTTTTAATTCAGCATATTTCTGGTGTTTTTCACTTATTGATTTCTGAATATTATATGTGTTTGGAATGGCTATATCTATTAAGTAAGTTGTTTTTGTTTGTTTATCCTGTAATATTCTATCTGGACTATTATTATAGATTGTAATGTAATGAATGTGTTGTAATATGATTTCAGGACTTTGACTTTAAAACTTATTTATTATTATTATTATTTGCTTTTCTTTTTTGTATTTGCACAGCTTGCTCATTTATTGTTTGTCTGTCTTTCTATTGTCCTTTTGTGGTTCTTTGTATATACTGTGAATACCTGCAAGAAAATGAATCATAAATTTACTTTGAACTTTGAGCTTTTGAAGGAAGACAAATCTCTGCTTCCTGTACTCTTCTTTCCATCTTCCAGGATCCTAATAACATGCCCAGGTAAAAAAAAAACAATTACTGGTGCTTTTTGACACTGTACTTCTGATTCATCCATGTTTGAAGGATTAAAGGCAGACTGGGTGTCTGCTTTGCCTCTCAACATCTCAGATCAATCTGCAAGTTTGACCCTGAGCTTCTAGTTACAGGTCACTTAAACTCCCTGCCCCATCTGCACCCTGGTCTCTCCATTCTCTGCCCTCTACACTCATTCCAATAAAGTTCAATATGAGTGCCAGTAATGGCATTGTTTCCAACAGCTGAATGTCTTGCATTCAATGCTGAGTTCAACAATTTTAGACCATAAGCACCATTTCCAATTTAATTACTCTTAGTAACTATGGTTCTTATTTAATAAACTCTTCTTACTTGTATTACTGAGTATAATTATACATCATTATATTTGTGATGTGGCTAGGTTTCACCATGAAATAATATGACCCAAGACCATAAGACCAATAGATATAGGAGCAAAATGAGGCATTTCGACCCATTGAGTCTGCTCTGCCATTCCATCATGGCTGATTTATTATTCCTCTGAACTCCATTCTCTTGCCTTCTACCTGTGACCTTTGATGCCTTTACTAATCAAGAACCTATCAACCTCTGTTTTAAATATATCCAATGACAACTACTTGTGGTCATGGATTCCACAGATTCACCAATCTCTAACTAAAGAACTTCCTCGTCATCTCTGTTCTTAAGGGACACCTTTCCATTGTGACTCTAGTCTTCGACAACCCCTCAACATTCTCTCCCAGTTCACTCTATGCAGCCGTTTCAATATTCGATAGGTTCCCCCCCCGCCCCCCCACCATTCTTCTAAACTCCAGTGAGTACAGGTCTAGAGCCATCAAATGCTCCTTATATATTAACCCATTCCTTCCCAGGATCATTCTCATGAACCTGCTCTGGACTCTCACCAATGCCAGCCCATCCTATTTTGGGTAAGATGCTCAAAGCTGCTCATAATACTCCAAGTGAGATTTGACCAATACTTTATAAAACCTCTGCATTACATCCTTGCTTTTATATTCTACTCATCTCAAAATGAATGCTAACCTTGTATTTACCTTCCTCACTACCGACTCAACCTGCAAGTTAACCTTTTGGGAATCCTGCATGAGGACTCCCAATATTCGCATGAAGGCTTAATGGCAACTTGCATTAAAGAGCCAAATGAAACAAAAAATTATCTATGTCTTTTCTCTAAAGTATATTCACAATGATGGGACATTGAGCTAAAGTAGGAGCTACTTGGATTGGTAACCAAAAGTTTAATTCAAAAGGTGCACTTAAAAGAAGATTTTGGAAAAGTTGTGAGAAGACTAAGAGAATGCGAAGTGTATCACAAAGATTTCTGAATATAAACTACTGATGGTAGATTCAAGGAGGAGAAGGGAAGTTAATGGCAGAGTCAGAGGAAGAAGGAGTTTGTAGGAAGAGATAAAAATGCTGGAATGAGTGGTGTCACATCAGCAACCTTGCGCTCAACCTCAGTAAGACCAGGACTTCAGGAAGGGGGTGTCAAGGGAACACACACGAGTCCTCATAGAGAGTTCAGAGGTGGAAAGGGTGAGCATTTTCAAGTTCCTGAATGTCAACATCTCTGAAGATCTACAGTATCCCGGGTCCAACATATTGATGCGATTATAAAGTAGGCATGACAGTGGCTATATCGCATTAGGAGCTTGAGGAGACTTGGTGTGTTACCAAAGACTCTCACAAATTTCTACAGGTGCATTGTGGAGAGCATTCTAACTGGTTGCATGCCTGGTGTGGAGAGGCCACTGCACAGGATCGGAAAAAGCTCAGTCAGCTCCATCATGGGCACTGGCCTCCCCAGCTTTGAGGGCACCTTCAAAAGGTGATGCCTCAAGAAGGCAGCATTTGTCATCAAGGGACCCCCATCACCCAGAACATGCCCTCTTCTCATTGTTTTCAGGAAACGGTTCCAACGTTTCAGCAACAGCTTCTTCCCCTCCACCATCGGAATTCTGAATGGACATCGAACCCATGAACACCATCTCGCCATTATTTTGCCCTCTTTTTGCACCACTTACTTAATTTGATTTGTATGTATATTTCTTAATGTAATTAATCATTTGAAAAATTACTATATATTGCAATGTACCGCTGCAATAAAGCAACAAATTTCATGACATATGCTTGTGATATTAAACCTAATTCTGATTCTGCAAGATGTTGTAAAGCTATATTTACTCTGCGCTTTATCTAGCTTAAATAAATTGAGTAGTTTCACTCAAAATGGATCCACAAAGAATAGTATGATAAGCATAATCAGTTTAGCCCATGTTGTCAGATAGGGAGTATATTAGCTAGGATTTTAGGGATTGTTCCTCTGTGTTTTCCTTACAAATAGTACCTAGGGATCTTTTACATTTACCTGAGACCTTGCTTTGACATCTCATTCGAAAGAAGGCACCCCTAACATTGAACGTCGTCTCATCACATCAGGACTGACAGCTGGTATCTAACAAGCAATGAGGCAGAACAAAGGCAGTGTTGGTTTTGACAGAGGTGGTGAAGAGACTAGGGCTGAGCACGATCAGTGCACAAATACACATTTGCAGATGATTTAGTGAAGTGGCAGCATAGACTTGCGCCTTTATGATGGAAACATAAACCTTTAGCAGAAATCCTATATCCCATTGTCTATAGTAAATCTAAAATTTAAAAATTATGGAAGTTATGCATGAATTAAAAACAGTGCAACAGGCAGCTGAAAGAGAAAGATGGGTCAGCACCGAAGTACAATCATTTACAATAGCTAATTTCCAAATGCTGAATATGATGTATTCTTCCTTCTACCAAAGGTGCATATGATTGGAATCCATTTGGTTTTGAAAATATGTAGGAAATAGTATTGAATTCTTTCTGTACACCTCACTACAATATTCAAGATTATCTCTCCTCATTGATCTGCTGAGTCACAGGACATGGACGACTTTGCTTCTGTCAACCATCTTTTCGGGAGAGAGGTTCATTACCAATGTTGAAGAAGTAAATATCGTGGGACACGTTTACATTTTGCTTTGCCTACAGCATATTGATGGCATTCATAGAACATAGAACAGTACAGCGCAGTACAGGCCCTTCGTCCCGCAATGATTAATGAACTATAATACTGCATGGGTCAGGTGCAGTTCCACGGGAAATTCCGCATGGTTATAGTTTGTGTGTCAGTATATTCTGGACTTCTGAACCTATGCAAGGCAGTGGGATAGTCAGTAACAATATGGAGGTGGTGGCTTCTTGCTTTATCCTTAGACTCCACTGAGTCTACTGGCAATTCCTAATCCTATAGATCAGAAAATACTTTGTATTCGATTCCTGAGCTTAAAGTCAACTATGGCTGAGGCATCTCATGCAGCCTAATGCTGACCTTCGTTGGAAAAAATAAATGAAGGGTATTTTTTAATTCTGTAATTAATCTTAATGTCAAAAATTAATTTTCAACTGAATATGTATTAGAATAGATTTATTGTTCTGATATTTTAGGTAATTTTATATATTTGTCTCTTTTTCCTTTTCATGGTGAATGGGGGTCCTGTCAAAGACCCTGACCTAGAGCTGCATTCAAACTTTGGTTCTTTACGGTGTTATTTCCCGCTCTTGGGGCTCACAGACTGGCTGATTTTTGATATCCCAAGGACGCGGCCTAACCTTTGGGGTTTCAAGGCTTTGTGACCTTGGGGGGTGAGCTGATTCTATGCCAGTGTCACTGACTGAAGCTTTGTGGGAGAAATCAGAATATTGGGAACATTGGATTAGCTGTCGGGGGCTCTGTACTGTACTTGGCATATTGCGCACTGTCTCCCTTTCTCTCATTGGTGGGGAAGACATCATTGCTGTTTCTCGAGTCAGACTTTAGCACTGCAGATTAGCGAGTTGTTTTGTTTATGTCTTCCCTTTGAGTGACACCTCTCTGCCCCTTCTGTTAGGGAGAGAGAGAGACTGTGGTGTGTCAAATTGTCGGGTGAGTGATTAGTTTTTGTTGTACTGCAGGTCATGGTCTTTATTGGGGGCTTTGCTATTGCTTGCTTGGTGGGTGGAGCTTGCTGATGCTTTTTGCTGCAGTAAGTGGGGGATGGGGAGGATCGGTGCTTTGCCACTGCTTGTGCGTTTTAGGGGGAAGTGGGGGGGCTTTAGTGTTTTAACTGTCACTCATTCTTTCAGGCACTCTTCTGTTTTTGTGGATATCTTGAAGAACAAGAATTTCAGGTTGTATATTGTATACACTATCTGATATTGAATGGAACTATTAAACTTTTGAACTAACTATTGAACTATACTTTTTTAGTTATTTTCATTGCTAGTACAAGTCATCAGAAATATTTAAGTTCAAAGTAAATTTATTATCAAAGTACTGCATGTTACCATATAGTAACTTGAGATTCAATTTCTTGCAGGAAATATAAATACAATAGAAATTTATGATAATGTATACATAAGCAAAGATTGACAACCAATGAACAAAAGTAGACAAACTGTGTAAATAAAAATAATATTGAGAACATGATTGTAAAGTTTTGTATCTAGGTTAATGAAAGCCTGAGCTCTAAACTAAGGCGGCAATAAAGAGGCAAACAACAGGAATTCTGCAGATGCTGGAAATTCAAGCAACACACATAAAAGTTGCTGGTGGATGCAGCAGGCCAGGCAGCATCTCTAGGAAGAGGTGCAGTCGACATTTCAGGCCGAGACCCTTCGTCAGGACTAACTGAAGGAAGAGTGAGTAAGGGATTTGAAAGTTGGAGGGGGAGGGGGAGATCCAAAATGATAGGAGAAGACATGAGGGGGAGGGATGGAGCCAAGAGCTGGACAGGTGATAGGCAAAAGGGATACGAGAGGATCATGGGACAGGAGGTCCGGGAAGAAAGACAAGGGGGGGGTGACCCAGAGGATGGGCAAGGGGTATATTCAGAGGGACAGAGGGAGAAAAAGGAGAGTGAAAGAATGTGTGTATAAAAATAAGTAACAGATGGGGTACGAGGGAGAGGTGGGGCATTAGCAGAAGTTAGAGAAGTCTATGTTCATGCCGTCAGGTTGGAGGATACCCAGATGGAATATAAGGTGTTGTTCCTCCAACCTGAGTGTGGCTTCATCTTTACAGTACAGGAGGCCGTGGATAGACATGTCGGAATGGAAATAGGATGTGGAATTAAAATGTGTGGCCACTGGGAGATCCTGCTTTCTCTGGCGGACAGAGCGTAGATGTTCAGCAAAGCGGTCTCCTAGTCTGCGTCGGGTCTCGCCGATATATAAAAGGCCACATTGGGAGCACTGGACGCAGTATATCACCCCAGCCGACTCACAGGTGAAGTGTTGCCTCACCTGGAAGGACTGTTTGGGACCTTGAATGGTGGGAAGGGAGGAAGTGTAAGGGCATGTGTAGCACTTGTTCCGCTTACACGGATAAGTGCCAGGAGGGAGATCAGTGGGGAGGGATGGGGGGGACGAATGGACACGGGAGTCGCGTAGGGAGCGATCCCTGCGGAATGCAGAGAGGGGGGGAGGGAAAGATGTGCTTAGTGGTGGGATCCCGTTGGAGGTGGCGGAAGTTACGGAGAATAATATGTTGGACCCGGAGGCTGGTGGGGTGGTAGGTGAGGACCAGGGGAACCCTATTCCTAGTGGGGTGGCGGGAGGATGGAGTGAGAGCAGATGTACGTCAAATGGGGGAGATGCGTTTAAGAGCAGAGTTGATAGTGGAGGAAGGGAAGCCCTTTTCTTTAAAAAAGGAAGACATCTTCCTCGTCCTAGAATGAAAAGCCTCATCCTGAGAGCAGATGCGGCGGAGACGGAGGAATTGCGAGAAGGGGATGGCGTTTTTGCAAGAGACAGGGTGAGAAGAGGAATAGTCCAGATAGCTGTGAGAGTCAGTAGGGTTATAGTAGACATCAGTGGATAAGCTGTCTCCAGAGACAGAGACAGAAAGATCTAGAAAGGGGAGGGAGGTGTCGGAAATGGACCAGGTAAACTTGAGGGCAGAGTGAAAGTTGGAGGCAAAGTTAATAAAGTCAACGAGCTCTGCATGCGTGCAGGAAGCAGCGCCAATGCAGTCGTCGATGTAGCGAAGGAAAAGTGGGGGACAGATACCAGAATAGGCACGGAACATAGATTGTTCCACAAAGCCAACAAAAAGGCAGGCATAGCTAGGACCCATACGGGTGCCCATAGCTACACCTTTAGTTTGGAGGAAGTGGGAGGAGCCAAAGGAGAAATTATTAAGAGTAAGGACTAATTCCGCTAGACGGAGCAGAGTGGTGGTAGAGGGGAACTGATTAGGTCTGGAATCCAAAAGGAAGCATAGAGCTTTGAGACCTTCCTGATGGGGGATGGAAGTATATAGGGACTGGACATCGACTTCTCTAACTTCCGCTAATGCCCCACCTCCCCCTTGTACCCCATCTGTTACTTATTTTTTATACACACATTCTTTCTCTCACTCTCCTTTTTCTCCCTCTGTTCCTCTGAATATACCCCTTGCCCATCCTCTGGGTCCCCCCCCCCTTGTCTTTCTTCCCAGACCTCCTGTCCCATGATCCTCTCGTATCCCTTTTGCCAATCACCTGTCCAGCTCTTGGCTCCATCCCTCCCCCTCCTGTCTTCTCCTATCATTTTGGATCTCCCCCTCCCCCTCCAACTTTCAAATCCCTTACTCACTCTTCCTTCAGTTAGTCCTGACGAAGGATCTCGGCCTGAAACGTTGACTGTACCTCTTCCTAGAGATGCTGCCTTGCCTGCTGCGTTCACCAGCAACTTTGATGTGTGTTGCGGCAATAAAGAGTTCTGGGTGCAGGTGCCTTGGTTTGCTCTGTCCAGGGAATTATAGCAGTATACTGTAGAACAAAACCATTTATCTCATTTTTTTCTAAAACTGCAGCGAGTGTGTGTGCCTGTGTTCCTGAAATACTATTTTCCTAACATGTCTACTAACTTACTGAGGGAACAATTGATAAGCTATATTTGGAACTAAAATGTAAGCATCTCTTGCCTTCATTAAGACTGTATCTGGTTAGGAATGTAGAAATATCTTTTATTAGTTTGAGCTTCTAGAGTGCTTTTGGGTTTACTGTTTTGGTGGCAACCTGACTGTTCAACTTTTGTTTTCTGTAATTCATTACCATTTCACTGTTAGAATTTGCTTGGTCAGGGACTTCTGAGAGACCTAGGGATGGCTCCTAAAGATATTCGGTGAGGGGCTTACCCTCAGAGTCCCACGGTTATTTTTTTAAGAATGGAGTGCAGATGCGCTAGGAAACTGCTAGATTCTGCTCTGTCTCACCCACTCCCATCCACATTCTTCTTCAGGTTTTGATATTCAGGGGAACTTGAGCTTTTATCAATGGTGTTGGAGATGCTTTGAGAGGTCCATCACTGTGGTGTAACCTGTAGTGCTTGTACAGCAGCCCACTTGTTTTAAGTTTCATGTCACATGCAGTATTCTGGTTGGACCCAGACTGCAAAAGAGTCTCTCACATAGTGGATAGGCCACCATCCAGTGCACCAAGAAGTTCGTTTTGGATGGTTTTCAGTCATGTGTATGACAGATATCCAGTGTCTTCATCTGAATCCCAAGTATATTGGATAGGCTTTTTCCATTGAGCGTGGGGAAGATTCAAACAAGAGGACATGAGTTGAGAGTTAAAGGGCAAAAGTTTAGGGGTAATATGAGGGGGAACTTCTTTACTCAGAGAGTGGTAGCTGTATGGAACGAGCTTCCAGCAGAAGTGGTTGAGGCAGGTTCAATGTTGTCATTTAAAGTTAAATTGGATAGATATATGGACAGGAAAGGAATGGAGGGTTATGGGCTGAGAGCAGGTCGGTGGGATGAGGTGAGAGTAAGAATTTAGCGCTGACTAGAAGGGCCGAGATGGCCTGTTTCCGTGCTGTAATAGTTATTATGGTTATATATTATATTATAATTATGGTTACATGCAAAATTGATTTTCAACCCTCAGGTGAATTACCATTCACCAGGACTGTAACACTGTACCTTATCTCTTGCACTTTTGTAAGTAGTCTGGATGAATTTCAAGGGTAGGTGCTCTGGGGCATTTTGCATCAAGTGATTGTTTTGCACAGGAAGATGCCTCCAAAGCAATTTTTACCTTTTTTTTCTTTTTGCTGAATGTGACCTAATTTGGAATGATTGATAGTCGGCCACTTCAGGTATTTTAGTTCAGTTATTATTAGGGAGAGAAAAGGCAATCTAAGGTCACTACAAACCAAAAGTTCCATGTGTGAAAAAGAAGAGGCCATTGACTAAATTTTCCTTCTGAACTTCTGAAGGGAGTGTGTGAAATGACTTTCTGAGCAAAGATCAGCAAAATTTGAATCTTGCTTAATACCAATATTAATCTGACAAAATATTTTCGGACACAATTTTAGAAGCCAATGTACTTTATTTCCAGGCAAGGTTTTCTATGTCTTGCTTTCTTACAGTTCTTTGCAGTTGCAGTTTGCAAAATCTTAAATCAAGTTGGCATCCCCAAATTTTAACACAAGCACTTCCTGTGGAGTCAGTTCTGGGGAAGGTATGACCTTGTACATACCAAGCACTTCCTGTAGAGCCATTTCCGGGAAAGGTTGACTTGTACAAGAAGGATGGGTTACATCTAAACCCGAGGGGTGCTAATATCCACATAAGCAGGTTTGCTAGAGCTTTTGGGGAGGGTTAAAACTGATTTGGCAGGAGGATGGGAACTGGAGTGATAATGCTGAAGATGGGGCAGTTGGTATACAAGTAGATCAGTGTGTAGTGAGACTGTCAGGAAGGACAGGCAGATGATGGGGCAAAACTTCAGTCAGTGAGATAAGCTGAAGTGAAAATGGGGGCAAAATTGAAAAGGTTGATGAATGACTGAAAGCGTTGTATTTGAATGCACGCTGTATATGGAAAAAGGTAGATGAACTTTTCGTGCATTTAGAGATTGGCAGGTATGGCGTTGCAGGCAGAGGGTAGTGAATCTATGGAATTCACTGCCAGAAACAGCTGTGGATGTCATATAGGGGGCGCTGGGATCAGACCCAAATGCAAGACACAGACACTGAAGTACTAGGAACAGGACTTGACTAGAGAGCTGGGTTAGGGATGTGACTGAATGCAGACTAGGAGCTGGGACAAGAACACAGACTTGGGCTAGGACATTGGCTAGTCAAGTGGGACCAGGACAAGGAACCAGGAACTGGAAGCCTGGGCTTGGACTCCGAGCCAGTGACTGGACAAGGACCCAGAACCTGGGTCTTGACTCGGGCTCGGAACCTGGAGCTAGGCGAGGACATGACATGGCTACAGGACTGGACATGGCTTGGGTTCCTCGAGGCGAGGACATGACAAGGCTTGAGTTCCTCGAGGCGAGGACATGACAAGGCTACAGGATGAGGAGAGGCAACAGGACTAGACGTGAGACTTCTGGACTGGACGAGGACACTTGGACGTGGCTAGAACTGGACGAGACCCTAAAGCCTTGACTTGGTTTCGGGAGACAGGAATGCAGAACAGGGACCCTCTCTTTGGGAACAGGACCTAGGGCTGGAACTCATGCACAGAATGCTGAACACGACGAGACGGTTCCCAACACTAGGTAGCAGCAAACGGCCAGACCTACCTAGTGAAGGCGTGGACACAGACAGTTCAAAACAACGATAGACAGTTCCTTATCTTGCTCCGGCGGTTGAACTTGCCAGCAGTGCAGGTGAGGGTTACAGGTGGGGCTACAGGTGAGGCAAAGCTTCAGGCAAGGCAAGGTGAGGCAAGGCTCCAGAAGGAAGGGGAAGGGAAAGGAACAGTCCATCCTCAGGGTAATGGCAAAGATGGTCTGACTTACATCAGAGGCGAGGACAAGATACTGATGAGACAAACCAGCAACAACACTCGAACCCAGGACCACTTATATTCCCAGCCCCAAGACGAGCATCAGGTGCCTATGATTAAGCCCAACTGAAACAAGGGACAGCCAGAAGACCTGGAGTCCGGAGTCCACAGACCGGACCGTGAACCGGAATGTGGACTTCATGGACCGGACCATGACAGAATCCGCCCCCCCCCCCACCTTATGGGAGCCTCCAGGCGACCAAACCAACTCTCCAGGACCAAGGACGACCCGGGTGGGTGGGGGTGTGGTCAATCAGGAGGGAACCCAGGATGACGGGTGTTAGGCGACAGTGTCTGCGTTGCTGGGTCCATGCATGGCTGGTTTGTTCTGTCATAAGAGGGCGCTGGGAATGGACCCAAATGCAAGGCACAGACACTGAAGTACTAGGAGCAGGACTTGACTAGAGAAAAACAACAGGAATTCTGCAGATGCTGGAAATTCAAGCAACACACATCAAAGTTGCTGGTGAACGCAGCAGGCCAAGCAGCATCTGTAGGAAGAGGTGCAGTCGACGTTTCAGGCTGATACCCTTCGTCAGGACTAACTGAAGGAAGAGTGAGTAACAGATTTGAAAGTGGGAGGGGGAGGGGGAGATCCAAAATGATAGGAGAAGGCAGGAGGGGGAGGGATAGAGCCAAGAGCTGGACAGGTGATAGGCAAAAGGGGATACGAGAGGATCATGGGACAGGAGGTCCGGGAAGAAAGACAGGGGGGGGGAGACCCAGAGGATGGGCAAGAGGTATATTCAGAGGGACAGAGGGAGAAAAAGGAGAGTGAGAGAAAGAATGTGTGCATAAAAATAAGTAACAGATGGGGTACGAGCGGGAGGTGGGGCCTTAGCGGACGTTAGAGAAGTCGATGTTCATGCCATCAGGTTGGAGGCTACCCAGACGGAATATAAGGTGTTGTTCCACCAACCTGAGTGTGGCTTCATCTTTACAGTAGAGGAGGCCATGGATAGACATGTCAGAATGGGAATGGGATGTGGAATTAAAATGTGTGGCCATTGGGAGATCCTGCTTTCTCTGGCGGACAGAGCGTAGATGTTCAGCAAAACGGTCTCCCAGTCTGCGTCGGGTCTCGCCAATATATAAAAGGCCACATCGGGGGCACCGGATGCAGTATATCACCCTAGTCGACTCACAGGTGAAGTGTTGCCTCACCTGGAAGGACTGTTTGGGGCCCTGAATGGTGGTAAGGGAGGAAGTGTAAGGGCATGTGTAGCACTTGTTCCGCTTACTTGACTAGAGAGCTGGGTTAGGGACGTGACTGGATGCAAACTAGGAGCTGGGACAAGAACACAGACTTGGGCTGGGACATTGGCTAGTCAAGCGGGACCAGGACAAGGAACTGGGAACTGGGAGCCTGGGCTTGGATTCTGAGCCAGAGACTGGACAAGAACCTGGGTCTTGACTCAGGCTCGGACGCCGGAACTAGGCGAGGACATGATGTGGCTACAGAACATGATAAGGCGAGGACACAATGAGGCTACAAGACAAGGGAACCCCAGCACTGGACTTGACGATGTCCTTGGACGTGGCTAGGACTGGGTGACGTCCTTGGACTGGGCAAGACCCCAAAGCCTTGACTTGGTCTTGGGAGACAGGAACGCAGATCACAGAGCCGGAACCCCTCCTTGGGAACAGGACATAGGGCTGAGACTCATACACAGAATGCTGAACACAGTGAGACAGTCTTCAACACTAGGTAGCAGCAAATGGCTAGACCTACTTAGTGAAGGCATGGACACAGACAGTTCAAAACAACAGTAGACAGTTCCTTATCTTGCTCCAGCAGTTGAACTTGCCAGCAGTGCAGGCAAAGGTTGCAGGCAAGGGTTACAGGCAAGGCGAGGAGAGGCAAGGCAAGACTCCAGAAGGAATGGGAAGGGAACAGTCCAGCCTCAGGGTAATAGCAAAGACAGGCTGGCTTACCCAACAGAGGCAAGGACAGGAAGGGACCTAACCACAGGGTAACAGCAAAGACAGCCTAACTTACCCCACAGAAGCAAGAATACTGACAAGGCAAACCAGCAACCACACTCAAACGCAGGGCCATTTATAGTCCCAACCCTAAGATGAGCACCAGGTACATATGATTAAGCCCAACTGAACCAAGGGACAGCCGGAAGACCTGGAGTCCGGAGTCCACGGACCGGACCGTGAACCAGAACGCAGACGTCATGGACTGGACCATGACAGTGGAGGCCAATTCACTGAGTACATTAGATTCCTGATTGGTCAGGGTGTCAAACGTTATGGGGAGAAGGCAGGAAAATAGGATTGAGAGCGATAATAAATTAGCCATGGTGGAACGGTGGATCATTCTCGATGGGCCAAATGGCCTAATTCTTTTCCTATGTCTTATGGTCTTACTGTATCGTTCAGGTTTATACAATTAAGAGTTAGCATAAATTAAAGAGGAAGCATTCTCTGCTTAATGTGACAATGGCAATAATGCAGAGCAGGGAGTTGTGAAATGGACCAGAGGTCAGCCTTGCTCTGAGAGCACTTCAACCCTGCAGCAGAGGAAACTCATTCATGCAATTATGTAGGAGGGGTAAATAAGCAGACTATTATGTAAATGGACATTGTTGGGTGGGAGGGGATAGGGAAGAAATTGCTGGGGCCCTGGCAAAGATAATTGTCATGGGTGAGGTACCAGAAGACTGGAGGTTGGCTAATGTTGTGCCACTATTTAAGAAAGACAGCAAGGACAAGCTAGGGAACTACAGGTCAGTGAACTCAGCATTAATGTTGAGAAAGTTACTGGAGGGGATTTTGAGAGTGTATTTACCTGCATTTGCAAAGGCAAGGATTGTTTAGGGATAATCAGTCTAACATCATGCATGGGAAATGATATTTCATGAATTTCCTGAAGAGATGGCCAGGATTATTACCATGTTGATAATGAACAGCATTTACGAGGGGTGATTGATAAGTTCATGCCCTAAGGTAGAAGGAGTGTATTTTAGAAAACCTAGCACATTTATTTTTCAACATAGTCTCCACCTACATTTACACACTTAGTCCAGTGGTTGTGGAGCATACGGATCTTGGACCTCCAGAAAGTGTCCACAGCAGGGGTGATTGATAAGTTCATGGCCTAAGGTAGAAGGAGATGAGTTATTAACTTCAAACTTTCTGCATAATCACTCAAAGAGTTGACCTGCATGTGCATATAACGAGAGCTGTATAACTCATCTCCTTCTTACCTTAGGCTACTAACTTATCAACCACCCCTGCTGTGGACACTTTCTGGAGGTCCTAGATCCGTATGCCCCACGACCGCTGGACTAAGTGTGTAAATGTAGGAGGGGACTATGTTGAAAAATAAATGTGCTAGGTTTTCTAAAATTGCAACCTTCTACCTTAGGTCATGAACTTATCAATCACCCCTTGTAGTGTTCAGTAACTTTGGGTTATGGGTTTTGCAACAGATTTGACCCACACTTTGTAGCTTTTACAGATTCCTTTGTTTAATTACCATATCCCCATGGCAACAATGGCCTCACCTTATCACAGATATTCCCTCTGTCCTATCTATCCCTTCCCCACTCTCTCCACAATTTAACAAAATTGTTGTCTGACTTTGCCATTTTATGATGAAGGGTCTTCAGACTGACGTGTTAAAACTGATTTTCACTTATTGTACATTATACCCAACCTGCTGAGGGTTTCCAGCAGAATCCGAATCAGAATCAGATCTAGACGCAGACCTTTCAATCCTGTGTTTTGGAGACTCTGCACTGGGGTGTGAGGCAACCAGTCAGTATGCTCTCCATCATGAACCCATAGAAATTTGCAAGACTCTTTTTTGACCTACCAAATCTCCTCAAGCTCCAAATAAAGCAGAGCCACTGGTGTTTTTTTTAATGATTGCATCAATGTGTCAGGCCTAGGTCAGATCATTTCAGGTGTTGACACCCAGGAACTTAAATCTGCTTCCACTTTCCAGCACAGACCATCAAAAAGCACTGATCCTTGTTTACCTGACTTACCCTTCCTGAAGTCTACAGTCAATTCCTTGACCTTGCTGACACTGAGTTTGACGTCACCACTCAATCAATCTATCGCACTCCTGTATGCTTCCACATTACCACCTAAGATTCTTCCAGCAACAGTGGTGGCGTCTGTGAATTTATAGATGGTGTTTTCTCTGACTATATCATTTATTTTAAGCATGAGATTAAAAATATATTGGAGAAATTGTTATACTGCTGAATTAGTTGCATCAGGTAATGTTGGGAAAGCAAGTTCAGAATCCTCTCATGGCAGTTTAAGAATTTAAATCAAGTTTGGTGTTTTTGATGAAAAAAAATTGTATAGGAAGGAGGTGGAAGGTTTAGAGGAGGTGCAGAGCGGACTTACCAGAATGCTGCCTGGTTTAGAGGGCATATCTAATGAAGATAGGTTGAGCAAGCTGGTGCTTTTCTCTTTGGAGCAAAAGAAGATGACAGGTGACTTGATAATACGAGGCATAGACTGACATTTTTCCAGGGCAGAAATAACTTATACTCTACAGGGGGCCATAATATTAAGGTGATTGGAGGAAAGTATAGGGGGATTGCTAGAGGTAAGTTCTTTGTGGATAGCGGTGGGTGGTGGAGGCAGGTATACATCCTCCCGTCACCCCACTAGGAATAGGGTTCCCCTGGTCCTCACCTACCACCCCACCAGCCTCTGGGTCCAACATATTATTCTCCGTAACTTCCGCCACCTCCAACAGGATCCCACCACTAAGCACATCTTTCCCTCCCCCCTCTCTCTGCTTTCTGCAGGGATCGCTCCCTACACAACTCCCTTGTCCATTCGTCCCCCCCATCCCTCCCCACTGATCTCCCTCCTGGCACTTATCCTTGTAAGCGGAACAAGTGCTACACATGCCCTTACACTTCCTCCCTCACCACCATTCAGGGCCCCAAACGGTCCTTCCAGGTGAGGCGACACTTCACCTGTGAGTCAGCTGGGGTGATATACTGCGTCCGGTGCTCCCGATGTGGCCTTCTATATATTGGCGAGACCCGACGCAGACTGGGAGATCGTTTTGCTAAACACCTACGCTCTGTCCGCCAGAGAAAGCAGGATTTCCCAGTGGCCACACATTTTAATTCCACACCCCATTCCCATTCTGACATGTCTATCCACGGCCTCCTCTACTGTAAAGATGAAGCCACACTCAGGTTGGAGGAACAACACCTTATATTCCGTCTGGGTAGCCTCCAACCTGATAGCATGAACATTGACTTCTCTAACTTCCGCTAATGCCCCACCTCCCCCTCGTACCCCATCCGTTATTTATTTATATACACATATTCTTTCTCTCTCTCTCCTTTTTCTCTCTCTGTCCCTCTCACTACACCCCTTGCCCATCCTCTGGGTTTTTTCCCCTCCTCCCCCTTTTCCTTCTCCCTGGGCCTTCTGTCCCATGATCCTCTCATATCCCTTTTGCCAATCACCTGTCCAGCTCTTGGCTCCATCCCTCCCCCTCCTGTCGTCTCCTATCATTTTGGATCTCCGCCATCCCCCTCCCACTTCAAATCTCATTCTAGTTCTTCCTTCAGTTAGTCCTGACGAAGGGTCTCGGCCCGAAATGTCAACTGTACCTCTTCCTAGAGATGCTGCATGGCCTGATGCGTTCACCAGCAACTTTGATGTGTGTTGCAGGGACATTTAAGATGTTCTTAGTCAGGCACATGGATGATAGAAAAATAGGGAATTCTGTAGAAGGGAACAGTGATCTTCGAGTGGATTTAAGGGCCAGCACAGCATATTGGGCTGAAGGCCCTGTGCTGTGCTGTAATGTTCTACATTCTATGCGTATCAGTAAAAATACCCAAGAGATTTTTCACAAACCAAAATATTTTAGTAATTTTCTTATAGAAATAAAGATACCGTTCACAGCTGTTTTAGCTAAAATGTATCCCTGTCACTACTAGGGGTAACTTTCAAAAGAAAAAGATTTTTTTCAGTTTGTATATGGATTGTATTTTCTTGATGTCACCTTGTGGGCATGCACTGTTTACCTTTTATGTCTAATTGTTTGCCTTTGGACTAGCTCTGGTTTTTTACTTTGTTTTATAGGTGTCCCATTTGGTATCAAGGGATTTTTTTTAAGCTCTCTTTGTATTTATCACTTGTATTCAATTTGGGATAATTTAATTAGCACAGCATTTTAAATGTTAAAGGGCAAAAGTTTAGGGGTAACACGAGGGGGAACTTCTTTACTCAGAGAGTAGTAGCTGTGTGAAATGAGCTTCCAGCAGAAGTGGTTGAGGCAAGTTTGATGTCATTTAAAGTTAAATTGGACAGCTATATGGACAGGAAAGGAATGGAGGAATATGGGCTGAGTGCAGGTCGGTGGGACTAGGTGAGAGTAAGAGTTCGACATGGACTAGAAGGGTCAAGATGGCCTGTTTCCATGCTGTAATTGTTATATGGTTATATGGTTAATGTCTTGCAATGTAGTTGTTGTCTTTGGGGATTTTTGCTTCATCTGGTCACCTGGGTTGTCTGATTGGTCCTGAATTCTGACATGCTCCAGGCTGTATTTCAGGGGCATGCCAACCCCTCTTTGCTTGTTTGTTGTGGATCCTTGCCTAGTGAAACTTAGACCGATTTCTTCTGTGTATCGTGACTGATTTCATTTCTTCAAGATTCTGTATAGTTTGCCTGAGTTCTTGTTAATTTTGCTGGTTAATTTCTGTAATAATTCCTTTGATTCATTTGAATTGCCAAAGCCTCTGTGATTCCTGCACTTGAGTGAACTAGACCCCCTGACAATACCAGTTACATCGCCATCTTCCAAACCACACAATCGCCTACCAATTGGCCAAACTAACTCTCTGCCTTTTGCAGACCAACAGAAGGTAATAAATTGCAGCTTTGTCAATGATGCGAATACGCCACTGCAACAAAGATGTTGGAAAAATATTCAAGTACTGCTCTTATATAACACTTTCAATCTGCTTTAACAGGCAAAGTTGTTTCAACCAACTCAGGGAATACCAATTAATATCCATTCCAGCATAAAGACACACTTTCTTGTTTGCGATTAGAATTCTGGGAAGAAACTTATTTCAGTCCAAGATTGCTTGACGAAGAGAAGAAAGTGTCAGCCATCCGTTGTACTCACTTCCACACATTCAGTGTCGATAGATCCGGACACGTAGAGGTGGGAACAAATGGCAGCTGGTACTCGTAGTTCTCGTGACTAAAGACACATTTTCCTCCAAGTTTTTGCTCTAGAATGCCAATGAAATACCATTTTCCACCATGAAATCTGAATTCAGTTTACAACTTGGTGATTTTTGACAAGTCTTAAATTAATTAGCTGTAGGGAATGATAGAACTTTTACCCACATTGTTACAAAGCCAAAATATTCCTGGGTACTTAGATCAAATTCTGACTAAGACTTGGCCAAGCAGAGCTTAGATCTAGCAGCAAAAATACCAACAAGCAGGATTCTAGTTTCAAATTTTTTTGTCATGAACATTTATTGTATACCATAATTCTTAATTCTAAGATATATGGATATGCGTATTAATTACATGCTTATTTACTTGTAAATTATGTTGTCCTGTTTTTTTCCATAAATACACATTTGTATCACATTTCATCCCTGACTAACCTACATTAAATGCATTAATATTTTTGCACCTACACTGGATCTTATTGTGTTATATACCTTTTCTGATTGTTGAACTTTTGAATTAAACACCCTATAAAATTTAGAGCATTCAGAAAACACAATTGCAGTATAATTGTTAGAATCAGTTGGATTAGCCAATAGACATTCTTGAAGGGTTGCCAAAGTAGTCGGTACATAGCTTACTAATAAAACAGATCCATATCTCTGCCTGCATAACCATTAGTAAAAGCTGCTTTGTTTTTGATACAATAGCATGGACTACTGCATGTGAAAACTTTCATTAAAATATGGTAATTTGTTACTTGTAGTGGGAACTTTAGCAATTGCAGCTTTGATTTAAAACAATAGTTTTAGTTAAGCTGAATGTACAATTTACATTGGCAAAATTACTAAACCTAGTATTATCAAATGTTGGAGAACTTTTATAAAAAGACTACAAAAATAAGAAAGAAGATGGAGTAAAAGATTTTCACTTTGGTTTGTATAGCTTCTATTTTAGGAATACATTAGATGTACATTTATTTATGTAAAGAAACCAGTATGAATATCAAAGAGTTTAAACATGTTTTACTTTTGTTTGTAACATCTGTTCACTTTCCAAGCTGTCTAATCACAAAAGATATTTTTAGTCTTTTATTGAGTCTACTTGGTCCAAGATCCAGATAACGTTTGTGTAAATAAGCAGGTGATGCTGTATTGACTTACTAACCTTTCAGAGCAATCTTTGGAACAAGTACATTATGAAGTGAATTCTACCGCAGGCATGGTTATCTGGTTAGGAGATACATTCTTTCCATTAGTAAGTGAAGCCAGGATTTAACCCTTTAAAGACTCCTACTCTTCACTCTGAATAATACATTCATTTTACATCTCTCAGTTCCAGAACCTGGTGATTTTCTTTAGTGAATCACCTGAAAGACTTATGTCCCAACACTCTTGCACTGATTTATGCTGCCAGAATATTTGCTCAGATTTTTTACGGCACACAAACTCACAAGATTCTGATTCAGATATACGGCTGTTATCAAATGGGCCACGATAGAAAACCTTTAAGATGATAGTTGTTATAATGTTGGGAGCTTAAACTATTTAAGTCTTTGGGTTTGAAATGGGAAATCTGCCCAGACTAGGCTCAACCCTTACTCCACTCTGTGGTATCTAATTTGCTGGAGGGATATAGATTAGAGAATAATGTTGGTGAGGAGTGGGGAGTGTTTAAAAAGCCTTTGACAGCAAAAAGAAATAATGTTCAAAAGTTCTCTCAGTTTGTTGATATTTTATCAAGCCCTTTATGATGAAAGCATCCATGTTCTCCCTTCATAAATATTGCCTGCTTTTTCCATTTTTTATTTGGAACTTGGAATTATAACATTTTATAAATCTACAGCAAGTTATCAGTTGCCAGGCCAGCAGGCTTCACTAATTGCTAAACTGCTTTTGCAACAATGTGATTACTCCCTAATAAGGGACACAGCATTAGCTTAAACACATGAGCTACTATTTCGGCTGCGGAAACCTATTGAAGTTGCACAACTTAGAAAGTCCTCTATTGTACTGGACCTTCGTTGTTGGCATCCCAGTTCAATAAGATTCCTTTCCCATAACCTTGCCAACCCTTAAATGTCTTCGCCACATTCAGTTTCTTTAGATTTTGTTTTATTCTATAGACATGGATACAATATGGAAATCTAGCATGACTTGTAGAGTTTGACCTTTAATGGAGTTCTTATGTTAGTTGAATTTTGCACAGACACAGGAGTCTAGATTTCTAAAGTTATAGGAATTCCACCTTAGAGTTTTGAAATTTAAATGAATTCTGATATCGCTGAGGGAATAAATATTTAACATTTTAAAATTGAAAGCATTGGCTAGAAAGTTCCATAAAATGTGTCTAGAAATTGGTTGCATATTGTTTTTTTCACTTGTCTGAATAAAAGTTATTCTTCTGAAGAAGGTTTACAATCTTTAAGACTAATTTCAAACACACTAGTATTTTTTCCTTTTTTTATGGAGGATTAACGTATGGTCAAGCATAAGAGAAATATAATTTACTGCTATATTTGTTGCCATTTTTGAAATTCACAATTAAAGCCTATTTTGTTTTTTTATCACCTTCCATGAATGTATTTTTTGTTCCTTATGCCACTAACTAATTTCTCCAAGTGTCAGCAGTCTCCTAACATGCTTCATCCAAGGTACTTCATTGTCCTTTCCTTTTCCCTTCTGAATAATGAAAAGGCTGTCCAGTTTCAGGTACCAGTAGTTGCCTGAAATGAAGATAAAAAGCCAGATGGGGGTGGGGTTTGGGAATGCGGACCGGGAGTAAGCACTTTTCAGAATGTGTTGAAGTAAAGGCTGATCATATGACCGCTCCCACATAGCAAAGAGCCTGTTGAACTACATCAAAGGTGCAACAGGACTGCCAAGGTTTCAACATGTAGCGTGCAGTGGTGACTATGTACCCTGAGGTAAGAAGCTGCCATGCAGTGGGTCTGGGGGACTGTTTCACTGAAGAGTAGCATTGAACTGATTTGATTAAATAAGTGGATAATTCTATTTACCGTTCACTTCCCTTTGAGAATAAAGGAGAATTGAGGATGTTTATTTTATTATTTTTCACTTATTTTGTGATAAAGCACACTAACAGGCCCTTCCAGCCTCATGAGTACATGTTGCCCAATTCCACCAATGTGACCAATTAATCTCCTAACCTATGTGACATTGTAATGTGGGAGAAAACTGGAGAATCGGGAGGAAACCTATGCAGCCAATGGGAGAACGTACAAACTCCTTATAAGCAGCAGCAGGAATTGAACCGTGGTCTCTGCACTAAAGTGTTATGCTAAGTGCTACGTTAGCGAATGTACAGAAGGTTATTGTGCTTCGTTGAAAAAGAATCCCGAGAGATGATTAGTTTTTGACCTGTTGTATTTTGTGTTTAGATCATGTACAGACAGATTGTCTACCAACGTTTTGGAACTATGACTGTTATAAATTTTTGAATCTAGTGCTTTCCTATCACTGACAGAAAATTGGATTGAATGAGATTGAAAATTGATTCAACACAGTGTTAACCTTTTCTGGATTCAATCAGGAAAATGGACTGGTCATTCAGGGTTGTGAGCTGCCTTTTTGACACTGACACAATTTATGTGCCAGGGATGCACATTCTGTGGCTGTTGCTCCTTTTGGATCGTCACAAAGAAATATTGACCACCTTGTCCTTAGTCTGGAAGTGCCTGTCATTGGATGTTCCATGGAGGCCTTCAGCTTAGTGAATTGCTGACTAAAATTCTCAGACCACTTCGATCTAATCCATGACTGACCCACCCCCTGATCCATGGTTCACTTGATCCTGTAATAACCACCCCAGTGTTGATCCTTTCCACTCCATCTTGAATTGAACACCTATCGCCAATATCTTCCCTTCCAACTGTGGTACATCCTTACAACAGTGCTCCAAGTTTCTATGATCCCACCAGTTGCCCACTTACCAATTGCTGGGCAGATATCCCCTTCCCCACCTTCCAGATGTCACTGTGATTTCCCTAATCTTGGCATGTCTGGACTATAAACCCTACCCAAAAGATGCATACAGAGCTGTTGACACTGCTCAGTATATCCAAAGTCATTGTTGGCTCTAATGCCTGGCCTGTGGAGAGGAGGACCAGGAGGCATGGTTTTGTAATCATAAATATACTCCATGATTATTTGAAATGGGATGTTGGACGTTGCCCATAAGCTAATTTGTGAGACAATAATCAAAAACAGTTGACTACATTCCAGGGCATATTTTAGGATGATCAAAACTAGGTTCTTCTGTACTTTATAACTTCTCAGTTGGATCATTCTTCAGGGATGCAACCCAACTTTCTAAAATATACTCTGGTGTCGTTCTGTTTCAATCTATGTCGTAAACCTCCAAGGGAAAAATTTTCTCCTTGAGCTGCTGTGCCTATGCTTCAGAACTCCATATCGACTTCAAACAGCTAATGCATGCCATCAATATATTTCACTCCTGTAAGATAATGGGCAATGTTCCAATTGTACTTTTAATAAGTATCTCTTGCAAATTTTAGCGATTGGCAGTTTACTGCTTTAATCCCCCTTGTTTGCTTTTCTTTGTTAAAGAAATAATTTGATTTGATTTGTCTTTCCGAAGTGATTGACCTCATTCTGTTACACATCAGACGCAGCTTACATGGTTTTACCCACTCCTTTTTTCTAAGAATGTCACTTTTAGCTTCCTGCTTCCACTTGGATTACTCACTGTTCCTCCACATTTCATGTCATCTGCAGATCTGGACAAATACGCTTCCATTTCTCTTTTCCATTTTGTTATTGTCCTCCTTTATTCGTCATATTGTTTTTCCTGATTAAACTGCCATTTGCCTGCGATACTCAGGAAGAACTTGGCTGAATTTGGAGATAGTGGAGTAAGTTATGCTTGTGTCAATAAATGAAATAGGACGGTTGAATGGCAGAGTTGTCCTCTCTCATTTTGGCCGAGAACACTTATTTGGCTGGAGCTCATTGCTGGTTGAGGTCTGAATATGAACTTCCTTTTCTCTTCTGTAGGGATCCTTTGGAGTTGTAAATTTCCAATGTCCAGTGTCGGATGCCATTCAGCCCATTGAGCTGATACAGTTAAAAAACACTATATTCCAAAAATATGGGACTGGTGGTGGAAGGGCTTTGTTTGGATGGAGTTTATTATTGGACAGGGTAGAACAAATTCTGCTCTATTGCAGTGGGTCCCTGGGGCAGACCTAGCTGGATGGATGAAAGTATTTCTTGTAACAGTGGCATTGTGTGATTTGGTATTAGAGTCATATAGAAGTACAGCACTGAAACCAGACTCTCAGCCCACCTAGTCCATGCCAAAACCATTCAAAATGCCTACTCCCATCGACCTGCACCAGGACCATGGCCCTCCATATCACTGCTATCCATATACCTATCTAAACTTCTCTTAAATGTTGAAATTGAGCTCATTTGCACTACTTGCACTGGTAGCTTAGTCCACACTCTCACGACCCCAAGTGAAGAAGTTTTTTCTCATGTTTCCCTTAAACTTCTCACCCTTCAGCCTGAACCCATGACCTCTGGTGGTAGTCCCACCCAATCTCAGTGGAAAAAAGCCTGTTTGCATTTACCCTATCAATACCCCCTAGTCTTATACATTCTAAAGAATACAGTCCTAACCTATTCAATCTTTCCTTATAATTCAGGTCCTCCAGACCCACCAACATCCTTGTAAATTTTCACTGTACTCGTTTAACCTTGTTCACCTCTTTTCTATAGGTAGGTGACAAAAACTGCACACAGTACACTAAATTAGGCCTCACCAACGTCATATACAACTCCAACATAACATCCCATCTCCTGTACTCAATACATTTATATAACCATATAACAATTACAGCACGGAAACAGGCCATCTCGGCCCCTCTAGTCCATGCCGAATGCTTACTCTCACCTAGTCCCACCGACCTGCACTTAGCCCATAACTCTCCATTGCTTTCCTGTCCATTTAGCTATCCAATTTAACTTTAAACGACAACATCGAACCTGCCTCAACCACTTCTGCTGGAAGCTCGTTCCACATAGCTACCACTCTCTGAGTAAAGAAGTTCCCCTTCATGTTACCCCTAAACTTTTGGCCTTTGACTCTCAACTCATGTCGTCTTGTTTGAATCTCCCCCACTCTCAATGGAAAAAGCCTATCCATGTCAACTCTATCTATCCCCCTCATAATTTTAAATACCTCTATCAAGTCCCCCCTCAACCTTTTACAGTCCAAAGAAAAAAGACCCAACTTGTTCCACCTTTCTCCATAACTTAGGTGATGAAACCCAGGTAACATTCTAGTAAATCTTCTCTGTACTCTCTCAATTTTGTTGACATCTTTCCTATAATTCGGTGACCAGAACTATACACAATACTCCAAATTTGGCCTTACCAATGCCTTGTACAATTTCAACATTACATCCCAACTCCTGTACTTAATGCTCTGATTTATAAAGGCCAACATACCAAAAGCTTTCTTCACCACCCTATCCACATGAGATTCCACATTCAGGGAACTATGCACCATTATTCCTAGATCCCTCTGTTCTACTGCATTCTTCAATGCCCTACCATTTACCATGTATGTCCTATTTTGATTAGTCCTACCAAAATGTAGCACCTTACATTTATCAGCATTAAATTCCTTCTGCCATCTTTTAGCCCACTCTTCTAACTGGCCTAAATCTCTCTGCAAGCTTTGAAAACCTACTTTATTATCCACAACTAAACCTATCTTAGTATCATCTGCATACTTACTAATCCAATTTACCACCCCGTCGTCCAAATCATTAATGTATATGACAAACAACATTGTACCCAGTACAGATCCCTGAGGCACACCACTAGTCACCGTCCTCCAATCTGACAGTTGTCCGCCACTACTCTCTGGCGTCTCCCATCCATCCACTGCTGAATCCATTTTACTACTTCAATATTAATACCTAACAATTGAACCTTCCTAACTAACCTTCCGTGTGGAACCTTGTCAAAGGCCTTACTGAAGTCCAAATAGACAACATCCACCGCTTTACCCTCATCAACTTTCCTAGTAACCTCTTCAAAAAATTCAGTAATGTTTGTCAAACATGACCTTCCACACACAAATCCATATTGACTGTTCCTAATCAGATCCTGTCTATCCAGATGAATATATATACCATCTCTAAGAATACTTTCCATCAATTTACCCACCACTCACATCAAACACACAGGCAGATACTTGCTAGGTTTACTCTTAGAACCCTTTTTAAACAATGGAACAACATGACCAATAAGCCAATCCTCCAGCACCATCCCCATTTCTAATGATATTTGAAATATTTCTGTCAAAGCCCCTGCTATTTCAACACTAACTTCCCTCAAGGCCCTAGGGAATATCTTATCAGGACCCGGAGACTTATCCACTTTTATATTCCTTAGAAGTGCCAGTACTTCCTCTTCTTTAATCATCATAGTTTCCATAACTACCCTTCCTGTTTCCTTTATCTTACACAATTCAATATCCTTCTCCTTAGTGAATACCGAAGAAAAGAAATTGTTCAGAATCTCCCCCATCTCTTTTGACTCCACACATAGCTATCCACTCTGATCTCTAAGGGACAAATTTTATCCCCCACTATCCTTTTGATATTAATATAACTGTAGAAGCCCTTTGGATTAATTTTCACCTTACTTGCCAAAGCAACCTCATAACTTCTTTTGGGTTTTCTAATTTCTTTCTTAAGATTCTTTTTACATTCTTTATATTCCTCGAGCACCTCATTTACTCCATGCTGCCTCTATTTATTGTAGATATCTCTCTTTTTCTGAACCAATTTCCAATATCCCTTGAAAACCATGGCTCTCTCAAACTTTTAACCTTTCCTTTCAATCTAACAGGAACATAAAGATTCTGTACCCTCAAAATTTCACCTTTAAATGACCTCCATTTCTCTATTACATCCTCCCCATAAAACAAATTGTCCCAATCCACTCCTTCTAAATCCTTTCGCATCTCCTCAAAGTTAGACTTTCTCCAATCAAAAATCTCAACCCTGGGTCCAGACCTATCCTTCTCCATAATTATATTGAAACTAATGGCATTGTAATCACTAGACCTGAAGTGCTCCCCAACATAAACCTCCATCACCTGACCTATCTCATTCCCTAACAGAAGATCCAACAATGTCTCTTCTCTAGTTCGTATTTCTATGTATTGCGGCAAAAAACTATCCTGCACACATTTTACAAACTCCATACCATCCAGCCCTTTTAAAATATGGTATTCCCAGTCTATGTGTGGAGAATTAAAATCTCCCACAATCATAACATTGTGCTTACTACAAATATCTGCTATCTCCTTACAAATTTGCTCCTCCAATTCTCGCTCCCCATTTGGTGGTCTATAATACACCCTTATAAGCATTACTACGCCTTTCCCATTCCTCAATTACACCCAAATAGCCTCCCTAGACGAGCCCTCTAATCTACCCTGCCAGAGCACTGCTGTAATATTTTCTATAACAAGCAATGCAACACCTCCCCCTCTTGTTCCTCCGATTCTATCACACCTGAAGCAATGAAATCCAGGAATATTTAGTTGCTAATCACACCCCTCCTGTAACCATGTTTCACTAATAGCCACCACATCATACTTCCAGGTATCAATCCATGCTTTAAGCTCATCCACCTTTCTTATAGTGCTCCTAGCATTAAAATAAATGCATTTAAGAAATTTTCCTCCTCTTACTCTCTGTTTATCACTAACGGTGCAAACAACTTTACTATTTTCTTTTTCTTCCTTCTCCTCTACATCTGTTCCTACACTATGGTTCCCCTCCCCCCTTGTATCTAGTTTAAATCCACTGGAGCCTCTCTAGCAAACCTACCTGCAAGAATATTTGCACATTTATGAATGTGCCAAAGGCTTTCTTTACAATCCTGTCTCCCTGTGATGCCACTTTCAATGACTTATGTACCTGTATTTCCAGATCTCTTTATTTTATCACAACTCTCAATGCCTACTGTTCACTGTGTAAGACCTACCATGGTTGGTCTTACCAAAGTGCAAAACCTCACACTTCTTTGCCTTAAATTCTACCTGCCATTTTCAGCTCATTTTCCCGTCTGATGCAGATCCCTCTGCATTGTCTATTACACCCCCAATCGTGGTGTCATGCACAAAATTGCTGATCCAGTTAAACACATTATTATCCAGATCATTGATATAGATGACAAACAACAGATGACCCAGCACCAATTCCTACAGCACATCACTAGTCACAGACCTCCAGTCAGAGAAGCAACCCTCTACTATCACTCTCTGGCTTCTCACACACAACCAATGTCTAATCCAATTTACTACCTCATCCTGAATGCGGAGTGTCTTAACCTTCTTGACCAGCCTCCCATACAGAACCTTGTCAAATGTATTACTAAAGTCTATGTAGACAGCATCCACTGCCTTACCTTCATCCTCTTTCCTGGTAACTTCCACCAAAACCTGTAGAAGAATGGTTAGAAAAACTTACCACACAGGAAGACATGCTGACTATCCTTAATCATATCCAGTCCTTTATAATACCTTCCAATAGCTTTCCCATAACTCATGTCAGACTCACTGGCCTATAATGTCCTGGTTTATATTTAGAGCCTTTTTTAAACAGCAGAACACCATTGGCTATCCTCCAATCCTCTGGTTCCTCCCCTATTGCTAAGGATGAAATAAACATCTCTGCTAGGGCCCTGGCAATTTCTGCACCTGCCTTCGTAGAGTCTGAGGGAACATCTTGTCAGGCTCTGGGGATTAATCCACCCTGATTTGCCTCAGGGTAGCAAACACCTCCTCCTCTGTCATCAGTAGAGGGTCCATGAAGTTGAAGCTGCTTTGCCTCACTTCTCCATGTCTCTAGATCTCTACAAATTTGTTCCTCTAAGTCCGTAGGACTTTTGGATGGTCTATATTTTAGCCCAATTAATGTGGTCATTAGTTCTTTTTATAAAGTAAAAAGAATTCAGTAGCTCTGAGAGAATTTGTAGAAAAGGGAACAAGCTAAAGGATACCAGCTGATAACCTTTTGTTGTATATTTTCTGAGCAATTGAGTGTACATAGGGACACCGAGCTTGCCACACTGATAATGGTCAGTATGCGCAGGCTTCCAGCAACCGCAGTACTTTACTTTCTAGAAATTGCATTTGTGTTATTATCAAACAAACCTTAATGACTTTAACATATCAAAATAGTGGCAAAGGGCCATGTAAATGTTTATTCACTAATATAATAATAATGATGTTTGGTCTTTATTACGTGTAATTTCCAATACATTTGAAAATGTTATCTCCATGCCAACTGGAAGTCCACATATAATGTTGTTGCAAAATGAAATGTTAAATGGTACAATGCTTTGTTTACCAGACAGAATATCAGTCCTTCACTTTCACTTTGTTCGGTACTTCTCTGAAATTCTGAGCCAAAGTATGTTTCACACAGGAAATGGATGTTAAAACGGTCCTTAGCTCCTTCTGCTGCAGTGGAGTTCAAGTAGGTTTATTGTGAAGCAAACATACACATATATAGAGCTAAACAACATGTTATTCCTCTGGGGCCAAAGTGCAGAACACAGTACATATAGACACACACAACACAATACATATAGTTACGATCCAGCACATACAGTCACAAAGTAATATTAGCCCAAGCCTCTGAGTGGCAGGGTCTGGAGATTGACAGGTTGACATGAAGTGTGAAGTGCATGTGTATGTAAGGCGGTATAATGTTACTGGCACTATAAACGTTCCAGTTTAATACAGCACTACTGAAGGCAAGTGACTACTTACTGGTGGTTAACAAAACAAGGAGTACAACTAAATAGCTGTTACCTAGCCTGGTTCTTATGCTGCAGCACCTTCTGCCTGACAGTAGGAGGTCAAAGACATAGGGCAAAGGATGGGAGGGGTCTTTAACAATGCCAGAGGCACTATTAATGCAGTGCTTCTCATGTATGTCCTGAATGGAGTCGAGGGGGCAGAGGAGAGGATGATGTTTTCAGCAGTCTTCACTATCCATTGCAAGGTCTTGCCATCTGATACATTGCAATTTCCATATCAGATGGTGATGCAGTGTTGGTGGGGTATAGATTTTCCAATGTTCAAGGTTTAAAGTAAATTTATTATCAAAGTACCTATATGTCACCATATACAACCCTGAGATTCATTTTCTCCGGGGAGACACAGTAACTCCAAGAAACACAATAGAATCAATGAATGACTGCACCCAATGGACAGACAAAAAACCAATGTGTAAATGACAATAAATTGTGCAAATATGAAAGAGAAAAAAATAAACTAATAAGCAATAAAGATCAAGAAACTGAGATGAAGTGTCATTGAAAGTGAGTCCATAGGTTGAGGGAACAGTTTAATGATGAGGTGGGTGAAGTTGAATGAAGAGATTCCCACTGGTTTAGAGCCTGATGGTTGAGGGGTAATAACTGTTGCTGAGGCTTCTGTATCTTCCTCCTAATGGCAGCAGTGAAAAGCCAGTTTGGACTGTGTAGTGAGTGTCCTATGACAGGACTCTGTGTAGATGTGCTCAGTGGTGGGGAGGTCTATACCCGCCATGTACTTGGCGGCATCCATTACATTTTGTAAGATTTTCCATTCAAAGTCATTGGTGCTTCCATACTGGGCTGTGATGAAACCAGTCAATATACTCTCCATCACACGTTGAAACAAATTTGTCAAAGTTTTAGATGCCATGCCAAATCTTTGCAAACCCCTAAGGAAATAGAGGTGCTTTTTTTCATAATTGCACTTAAGTGCTGGGCCCAGCATAGATCTGCTGAAATGATAACACTGAGGAATTTAAAGTTCCACTCATTCTACATGGTCAAATAAGACAACCTGGCAACAATCAACAGATTAACGATCCTAGAGATTCTGAAGGATATCGCGACCAATAATTTGGGCAAAGTAACAACTAACATGAATGAGATGTCTCTGGATAGCCTATTCAACAAGTCTGAAGCAGAATTTGGGCAAGAAGAAAAGGTGGGCCTCCAAAGTTTTATTTGGATTGGCATTTTTGGGAATTTGAGAAATTGGCCAGACTGACTATCAAGGCTCAGGTATTAAAGAATTTAAAGTACTAAGATCTCCAACTCTTAGTTGAAATCACATTAAATGTGGAAAGGTCATCAGGTTATTAATGTCCTCCTCTTGAAATGTGGGCAGTACCCCATGAGATGTATGTGTAGTCGAGGAATGACCGATCACATCAAAACCTGTAGAAGGTGTGGACTGACTAATGAAACCCTTGCACGCATCTCAAGAAGGTGCTTGACAGAGAAAAACATGCAAATAAAGAGACATAATAAGGTCACCGACACATTGAAGAGCAAGGTGACGCAGTAAGGATGGGAATCATATGTTGAACCTCAAACACGAGCTGCAGAGAATTCCCTCTGGAAGCCTTACGTTGTCTTTGTAAAGGGTAACAGAGTGGCCATAGTAGGTGTAACAATTAGATACAAAGACAACTGCTAGTTGATTAAAAAGGCATGGTAGGAGAAAGCAGCCAAGTATAGAAATCTGGTTCCAAGAGTTAAAGATCTTGTTGGAGCTGAGTTCATCAAATTCTTTGGGTTCGTCATCAGGGTAAGAGGCCTCTGGGCCAAAGAAAACAATAACCTTATGAACTTTTTTGGCATTGAAAGTTTTAATGTACTTGCAGAGAGTATCTTCAGTCTTACCATCAGACTGGCGTTAGATCTCCTATGGATATTCATAGATATTAACTAACTGAGTCAGGCACCAACATCTGGCACTTACCAATGCCTGGTGTCAAGGTGGGACCCGGTCTCATTCAGGAGAACAGCTACGTGGATGCAACACCCAAAACTGTGAAAAATACACTTTGTCATCTTCTTGGTGATGTTTAAAGAGAAGAATTTCCCAGGATTTCAAAGTGCAGAGTAAATTTATTATAAAAGTTCAGTGTGCAACCCCTGAGAATCATTTTCTTGTGGGCATACTCACTAAATCCATAATAGAGTAATAACTATAATGACTGGGTTTCCAGTTTAAAATGGCACTAGTGAAGCATAGCGCTGACTTTCCGGCAGCAAACAAAACTACTAATGACTTTATTAATCACACGTTTTCTTGAAAACAATCACTGAAATCATTAGCCAGTAACTTTCTTTTCAGAGTTAAGCTTTTGAACTGCCTGTGCACCTTGGCATTTGTGGTGTGAATTGAAGCCTTGGAGGTGAAGGACAGTTGCAGTGTGGCAGGTACGAGCCAAATCGAGGCAGTGGGACCTTTCTGTGGCTTCCCCTGTAAGGAGAAGCAACTCAAGGTACAGTAGTATATAGTACCTACTTTGATAATAAATGTTCCTTGAACTTTGTATTTTGAACTTTGAATAGAATCGATGAAAGACCGCACCAACCTGGGCTTTCAGTCAGTGTGCAAAAGACAACAAACTGTATAAATACAAAAAGAAAGTAATAATAATAAAAAAATAAGCAATAAATATCAAAATGATGAGTCCTTCAATGTGAGTCCATAAGGTATGGGAACATTTCAGTGATGGGGCAAGTGAAGTTGAGTAAAGTTATGCCTTTTGGATCAAAAGCCTGATGGTTGAGGGGTAATAATTGTTCCTGAACCTGTTACTGTGAATCCTGAGGCCCCTCTACCTTCTTCCTGTTGGCAGCAGCAAGCAAAGAACGTGGCCTGGGTGGTGGGGGTCTCTGATGATGGATGCTGGTTTCCTGTGACAACACTTCATGTATATATGCTCACTGGTGGAGCAGCACCACTTCAGGAGCTGTTGGAAAAGTGCAGTCTTACTTGTAACTTTCTTGCCATCAGTAAGAGTGATGGTTTCAGTAGGAGGTCACGCTGCAAATGGTGAGAATGTCAAAGTTCATTCTGCAGTGGGTGGACGTAGAATTCAAGCTCTTTGATTCCCCATGGTGGTGGAGGTGTCAAGTATGACAAGGGTCAGAGTGACATGGCACACATCAGTGAGAGTAGACCTTCCCATTGGATTTGTCTAGTCTTCTGGTGCATTGAAAGTTGCTATGCTTCATGGCAGATTCCCACAAATGTTCCAGCAAGTGCCTTCTCTTTAACCCTTAAGCATGTCTTCTTTCTGTTGCATCCCAGTGTGATCATTTGCTGCTGATGCTCACCTACTTCAAGGTTTGACATGTTGTGCCTTCAGAGATGCTCTTCTGCACACTACTGTTCTAACACAGTTAATTGAGTTACTGTCGTCTTTCCTGAGCTTGAACCAGTCTGGCCATTTCACCTCTGACCTCTCTCATTAACAAGGCATTTTTGCCAACAGAACTCCCGATCACTGGATGTATTTTTTTTATTTTTTGCACCAATCTCTGGAAACTCTGGAGACTGTCATGCATGAAAATACCAGGAGATCAGCAGTTTCTGAGATACTCAAACCACCAATCACTCCACGGTCAAAGTCACTTAGATGAATTTTCTTTCCCATTCTAATGTTTGGTCTGAACAACAACTACACCTCTTGATCATACCTGCATGCTTTTATGCACTGAGTTGCTACTACATAATTGGCTGATTAGATACAGAGGATTCCAGTTAATTTTGCCATTTGTTAATCAGGTTAGCTGTTTTTTTGGGACAACTCTTAAACAACAAAAATTAATCGAGAAAATAACTGGGATTCCCTTTGTTTATTTGGGACACTATGCCCCTTAATTGGGTCAGAGGACTGTTTCCTAACAGTTTCAAACTGGCATCAGTTGCATGCTCTTCTATGGCCTTTAAATACCACACCATGTTTAGAATGAACAGATTTTAATTAGCATCAATTGTATGTCTTTGTATTCAAAAAGCAGTGACTTTGTTACTGATAATTGGGGAGAAGTAAACAGTAGGACAATTCAGAACTGTTTTGCTCACTGCGATTTCAAGCATTTGGTCTTGGAGATGGTAGAAATGGCTGGAAGTGAAAGGGAAATGGCTTCACTACTTCAACAAGTTAGGCACTATGAAGAATTTGAAGGAGTCGACAATTATCTTAAAAGTTAGCCTCCAACCTGATGGCATGAACATTGGCTTCTCAAACTTCCACTAATGCCGCACCTCCCCTTCATACCCCATGAAGGGGTATATATATATTTATATATTCTTTTTCTCTCTCTCTTTTTTCTTCCTCTGTCCCTCTCACTATACCCCTTGCCCATCCTCTGGGGTTTTCCCCCCTCCCCCTTTTCTTTCTTCCTAGGCCTCCTGTCCCATGATCCTCTCATATCCCTTTTGCCAATCACCTGTCCAGATTTTGGCTCCATCCCTCCCCCTCCTGTCTTCTCCTATCATTTTGGATCTCCCCCTCCCCCTTCCACTTTCAAATCTCTTACTAGCTCTTCTTTCAGTTAGTCCTGAGGAAGGGTCTCGGCCCGAAACATCGACTGTACCTCTTCCTAGAGATGCTGCATGGCCTGCTGCGTTCACCAGCAACTTTGATGTGTGTTGCATGAAAATAAAGATCTGGAGGACGTAATCATCGAAAGCATTGTATGAAGCTCAGAGTTCAAAGTAAATTTATTATCACAATATATACATGTCACCATATACAACTATTAAATTCCTTTACTTTCAGGCAATCATGATAAATACAAGAAAAATAATAGAATTAATGTAAAACCACACCCAACAGAGTGAAACAGAACAACAACCAATATGAAAAAACTGCAAGTACAAAAAGATTGAGAGAAAAATAAATAATAATAAATAAATAAGCAACAAATATCAATAATATATGATGAAATGTCCTTGAAAGTGAGTGCAGTTCAGTGGGAACAGTTCAGTGATCGAGTGAGTGAAGTTATCCCCTCTAGTTCAAGAGCCGGATGGTTGAAGGTGATAATTATTCCTGAACCTGTTGCTGAGGGTCTTGAGGCTCCTATTCCTTCTTCCTGATGGCAGCAGCGAGAAGAGGGCATGGCCTGGGTGGTGGGGGTCCCTAATGATGGATGCTGCTTTCGTGTAGATGTACTCAGAAAACGGGGAGGACTTTACCGTGGATGGACTGGGCCGAATTGGCTACTTTCTGTCGGCTTTTCTGTATGAGGGCATTGGTGTTTCCATATAAGGCACTGATACTATCAGTCACTATGCTCTCCACCACACATCTATAGGGATTTGTCAAAGTTTATTTGAAGACAGTCCATTATCTGCACTAGGTATCTGTGCTGATTTTGTTCATTTACAGTCAATCAACAGAACAGGGCAATGTACACACGAAGAACTATTGCTCAGTTTTATAGTACTGTTGTAGTATTAGCAGTGCTCTAATTTGCTCTGTATTTTACTTAAAAGCATATTTTGTCACAGTTCAATGGTAGTTTGTCTTTTTTATACTTTTTTATCTACTTCCATGAAATTTCGGCCAACTGGGGCAGGCACTTAATTGAGCCAAAATGTGTCCCAATTAACCGGAAACCGGAATCCACTGTATTGGCATTAATGTACAGGTGTACAGGTGTACCTAATAAATTGGACATTGAGTGCATGTTGTAGCAGCTTACTGAAAGAGCATGTAAATTTGTTTCACATGCATGGAAGGCTTGCAGTCTCTTAAGTGGCAATGTAGAAATGCAATCATCGAAGTTCACCTCTTGACTTTAAATTTATTTCTGTCATAAAATGTGTTTTTACATATCAAATATAGTTACAATTGGTGACTGAATTTCTATTTGTTGAATCATCTGTTGAATGATTAATGAATAATTGAGTTGGACCTGATGAAATTATTACTTTCCAAGTTTTCTTTCAATCAAATAATAGTTCCCGGTTTTCAAAGGAAAGGATGTTTATTTATTCCTTGCTTTGCTCTTCCAAACTCTAGGCAAAGATAGCTTCCTTTTTTGTATATTTTTACTTGAGTGAGCCATGACAGTTATGAGTAATTTATATATGATAATTAAAGTCACTCAGTTGCAGAATCAAATAAGCATTTGTCTATATGCCATGGGCCTTATGCACCTTGGCTTTCCCTGCAGTATGTTGCTTCATATGGGCCAGAATAATAGCAGAGGCAAAATTTAAGTAGGTGATGATGGTTCCTGCCTTCTACTTGTCCTGAACTTTGACGCTGTGTTGACTCTGTAAATGGTGATTCGATTTCAATGTGTTTAATTTCCATCTTCTTTATCTGTTCTTCCTGGGAACTTCTATTTTCTGTTTGTGGATGGGGGTGTGGAAATGTGACAGGCATCTTGTTGGAGGCCCCAAGTCTCTTTTTCCTTCACATTGCCTCCCTGATTTTTCTCCTAGATGCATATTTTTGCTGAGGGCTGAGAAGGTAAGAGCTTCCCAAAACTCCATATCACCTCTGGCTGTTTAAGATTTTATTTGATTCCCCTGGCTCTGCAGGATTGACCTTGCAAATGAACAAGGTGAGACGCAGCGTAAAATATTACACTGTTCCTCAAGGAAAATCCAGGTCAATATTTCAATCACCACCTTCAGATTCCCCAACTCGTTATTTCATTTGCCAAAATCTTCTCTACCTTTTGTGAGTCTGACTGTCATTATTACCATTGCGTTGTATCAAGGGGCACCTTTCATTTTAACCCAAATCTGATTGAGAATTTTTCATTTCCGGAGCCGCGGAGTAAAGGCACAACCAAAATGAAACAAGAAGGAAAATGGCTTGGCTAACTCCATAGATAATGATCAGATGGTGT
Organism: Mobula hypostoma; assembly: GCF_963921235.1. NCBI lineage: Eukaryota > Metazoa > Chordata > Chondrichthyes > Myliobatiformes > Myliobatidae > Mobula > Mobula hypostoma. The sequence goes on along the minus strand of NC_086099.1, from coordinate 33,368,200 downwards.
CTGTGGATACCTTTTATAATGAGGACAAGACGACAAAGGGATGTAGAGTGTCACTTCTTTAACCGATCAAACTTATCAGTTCTGAGTGCAAGATATGAAAGTGTAAATACCCTAATGACAAATATTCCCAATTTTCGGTACAGTGCTTGGTTAAATTACACAATATTGGCCAATTAAAGATAAATCTGGGACAAGATCATATAGCTCAGATCTTTGGAGTTCCAAGAAATGTAGATTTCAAAGTTCAATATTCAAAATAAATTTATTAATGAAGTACATATATGTCACCATATACCGCCCTGAGATTCATTTTCTTACAGGAATTCACACTAGAACAAAGAAATACATTAGAATTGGTGAAAAACTACACACAAAAAGAGGCTGACAAACACAAAAAGTACAAAAAAACCCAAATAAAAATAATAAAAAATAAGTAAATAAATACATAATAAAAAGAATATGAGTTGGAGAGTCCTTGTAATTGGCTCAAAGGTTATGGAATCAGTTCAGTGTTGAAGTGAGAGAAGTTATTCACAGCTTATGGTCATTAAGTGTTGTTATTGCCAGGGGTAGTAATGGGGACAAGATCCCTCTACCTATTAAATGCTCCCAATGGCATGTGTCTCAAATAACCTCTGACACCCAAGTCTAGCTCCTGGCTTTCACATGTGACTTAGCTACTAAACCCAGAAAAAACATTTCTACTGACAAGAGAAGGGACAAAGGGGTTACTGCCATCTTAAAACCAGTTGCTTTGGGCAGATGGGGCTCACCATCTGTGGTTGGTAGCTCATCTAGGAGAAGGAAAACTCTGATCTCAAACCTCCGCTGCCTTGCAGCTATACCCATTCATGGGGAAGGCTTCGGGAGTAATCCAAGAGGGAGAAATCCGGAGCTGGAGTCCCTAAGGCAATCCTTCATTGAGTTCAATGCAGACTGGCAACTCCTGCAATGCTGCTGGTGCCAAACTGTATCGGTCTCTGCCCTTCCTTTGGATTCATCAGCTGCGTGGACAGGGGGAGCTTGCTACATGGGCAACAGTTTGCTCCCTATATTGTCCTGCCCTGGCTTACGTATCTAGACAGTGAGGATGCAACATCCATAGTCGGCCCTGACCGACTGAGGCTTCATCTCATCGTAGACATCCAAAGGATATTCTTCACAAATTTTAAGAATAATGCACAAACTAAATGTTTTACCATCCACCACAATCTAGCTTCTGACTATGTTTGTAACTATGTAGTGTTCCCAGTGATGGATTTGCTCTTGTATTGGCTTAATGAAATGCAATGCATTACTGGTCTTTCTTCTCAACCAGTGGTTCATTTGAACAGGATGATTAATGCTCTCACCTATTCTACGCCTTTCTTGTGTTTAATTTAATCAGAGTTCTGCAAATTGTTTTATTGAATCCTTTCACATCATGCAAACCTTCAGTCATATTTACCATGGAGTATTGTCCTTTCCTGCATTCTGCTCTGATCATTTTCTACTATCTTTACAGCTGAAAGTAAGCAACCAGAATGAACTAGTAAATACAGCAAAGTATGTTACCAAATTAACAATTGCCTTCAAGTAAATTTAAGCAGAAAGCCAACAACAAAAGTAAATCCCTTATTAGGAACACCAGATAGCTATAAAAAAAATGTGGGCAAGTGAATCTTGATAGGTGGCTGCTTCATGCATCATTTGTAAAGTTCAAGGACACTGTAATATTCAGGAGCAGCCCACTGTATTACTGTTAGCATATAGTCCATTTTTGCAATTAATGGGATACATTCAAGGGAAAATTACCATCTGGTGGTCACGTAGATTAGAAAGAGGTTGTTCACTACATTATGCTTGTGTGAGACATTCATTACCTCATGTACTTTCTCCCCTATACCCGCAAAATGTCCCTTTCCAAATGTGTGCAAAATTACTTTTTGGAAGATAAAGTAAAGATAAAAATAACATGTCACATATACATGAAACATCGAAACACACAGTGAAATTTATCATTTGTGTCAACACCCAACACAGGCCAAGGATGTGCTGTAGACAGTCTGCAAGTGTTGCCATACTACCGGCGCTAACATAGCATGCCCGTAACATACCAATTCTTACCAACCTGTATGCCTTTGGAATGTGGGAGCACCTGGAGGAAGCTTGGAGATCTCGGGGAGAACGTAGAAGCACCTTACAGAACGTGGCAGGAATTGGACCTTGATCACAGGTGCTTTAAAGCATTATGCCACCAGCTGCGGTAGTGTGCCGCCAACTTCCTAACTCGTATTAACTCAGACATCTTTGGAATGTGAGAGGAAACCAGAACAACCGGGGCAAACCACCTGGTCATGGGGAGAACACACAAACTCTTTGCAGAGAGCAGTAAGAACTGAGCCCCAATCACTGGCACTGTAGAACATTGGGCTAGCCGCTATGCTATCAGTCAGAATGTTACAGTAAATGGAAATTAAGAAAAAACAACTGAAGATACTGGAAACTTAAAATAAAGAGCGAAGTATTGTGCTAGCCACCATGCTACCATTTGAACCTCCTTCTACCACTTCACAAGCTGCATAATCAACTTAGTCATTTTTTTAAGAGTTTGGTCCAAATAGGTTTAAGAGTGTTGTGACGAGAATACACATAAAATTAAGATGTTTGCTGGCCTAGGTTAGCCTCAGTGACATCAGCAAGTGGTCTGCCACCTGCCCTCAGGGGAAGGAGAGATAAGGAACAATGGAGCAGCGTCTGGAGATGTGTAATGAAGGGACGTGGGAGAGAGAGCTGTCTGGAGCGGCTCCCCCTTTGAACCCTGAACTGTTTGAAGTGATGGACAGGCAATACCCCAGCAGGGGGATAAAAAGGGACCGGTTCGCTAAGGCAGGACACACGCCACCCGAGGTAACGAGACCCTGGAAGCGGTATGCCTCTCACGAGTAGGTGGGAAGTACTAGACAATGGCCAGGGTGGAAAGGTACGATCAGCGGGAACCCGGTGTGTGTCCGCCCTTGCCTGGGTGCCGGGTTCACTGCAGAGGATCGACCGCATCTGGAGGAGGGGTCACAGTCGGTGACCTCAGATGACATCACCAAGGACCCGCCCAAAAGCTGCTTGTGAGCCATCTCGCCGGTCTGTGAGTGAAGCCGTGTCTGAATGATCAGTTGTTCCTGTTCCCTCTCTCTCTACCCCCCACGTTGTCCATCGCCATGGCAACGATTACTGCGAACTGAACTACTAAACTGGACTGAACTTTGAGTCACTTTGAAATTTGGTCATTTACCCCTAGACAACGATAGAGCTTGATTGATGCTGTTATCTTAATTCTGTGCACATGTGTGTTTATCATCGCTGAACTGTTGCATTTATTATCCTTTCGATTACTGTGTTGCTTGTTTCTTTAATAAAACTTTCTTAGTTCTAGTACTCCAGACTCCAACTGAGTGATCCATTTCTGCTGGTTTGGCAACCCAGTTACGGGGTACGTAACAGTGTGCAGATCTTTTAGGGTCACACAAAAGTAAACTCCAAATGTAGTGGGAAGAGCTGCTGCTTTGACTGCATGGTCAAAGTCAAGTTCAAGGTCAAATTCAAGTTTACTTGTCATGTGTGGGTAAGCACAAGTGCAATGAAAACTGGCAGCAGCATCACAGGTGCATGGTGATTCCTCACGTTTGCTAGTTTCTGCAAGCCGTCCCTCAGCTTGCGCCAGGCCTGGTGATTGGGAGACGGTGAGGGGTGGAGATGGGAAGGTGGTGGTTGCAAGAAATGAGCCGTTGTGCAGCGGATGTTTAAATCTTACCTGTGTGATGACGTCAAGGTAAAATGCTAAGTATTTGATCTGAAAATAGGAAAGCCTTAATAAAGAGATAAGAAAGCAGTTAAATAGATCTGGTGGTTATGAGAAGGAAGGTTATGGGCCTTCTGGACAAACGGGAGCACTTAGCCTGATCACTTGGTAGTGAGTGAGATACTGCTGAAGGGGTGTTTGCTTAGCCTGCTCCACTTAAATCAGGTGCCCCATGGAGCCCTTGCTTAATGGTATTGGTCAATGGGCGTAAAGAGGTTGGGAACCCCTGACAGCAGAAAACCTATGTCAACACATTATCAACACCTTGAACCAAAGTAAAGTACTTGTGTTTCGTAAGGCTCCAGGTAAGAGCAAGGACGTATGTGCATTCTATGCTGGCAGCTGAAGCGTGGTGACACTTGCAGGCCGCCTCCAGCACATCCTCGGATTGCGTTGATCACGATGCATTTCACTGTATGTTTTGATGTTTCAATGTACTTGTGACAAATTAAGCTAAGTTAATCATTAAAAATAACCTTATTTCAATTTGCTTTCATCACTGACAATGCAGCAATATGTGGATATGATATTGTTCTAGTGCACAATTCCAATAATTTGAAACTTCCTTTCCTGATTTAACTTAGAATATGTTTAAACATACTTATCTTTCAAATGACTGCTGAGCAAACACCGTATCACCAAAATTTTTCAACATATTCAACAAGTAAACACAGTATGTGAATATGTATGTCAAATGACCGTCGTGTGCTAATTCATTTATCTGGTGATCGAGTGTGCCAAAGCTTATGATGGGTCCCTTGAGTGACAGTTGATACCAACATAACAAGTATGTCAATGTTTGCATCAGATAGCTGAAGTGTGTCAATACATGCGTTATGACCTTGAAATGTATCAATATTTGGAACAGATAACTGGAATGTGTTAATAAATGCCGCAGGTCTATAAGTACCATACATGCATATACAGTGTGTGTGTATATATATATATATATATATATACACACACATACAGAAATCCCTGAAGAATGTTAATATATGCTTCAGGTAACTGAGAGAGTTAATGCTTGCAGCAGGTCACTGGTATGTGCCAATTGATGGATGGGGTAACTAGAATGTTTACTTGGATTCCACCACTGTAAATGATGGTTCCTTCAACCCTGGACACTTTCAAACTGCTAATTGCACTACGGCTAACTCTGGCTCCAGCTTGGACCTTGACTGACAGCAACTCCAGGCCCAGACTTTATGCAGTGCTGCCGGAAATGCAGTCTCCCCTTCCCCCACCACTCTGCAATCTCTCACCTCTCAGGCCCCACCGTCAGCTCTTGGGTCCTCAGAGCCTCCATTTTCCTCCCACACCATCTTCCCTAAACACCCCAACTCTTCTTCCTCCTCAGACACTACCAACCCTCTTCCCCCCTCTGATCCCGGCTCTCGTCAATGCTGGGTCTTCATAATTTCCTCCCACTTCCCCTTTCTGAGGCGGGACATTCTGTCCTCAATCCTTTGTCCCCCTGTGCCCGCACCTCAGTAAGTTCTGTACCAGCTACGGTGCTGAGCTCTTTTGTGGGTGTTGCTTTGGATTTCCAGCATCTGCAATATTTTCCCATGTTTAGAATGGTTCAATGTTTGCTTCAGGCAACTGAAGTGTGCCAATGCTGCATCAGTCCCCTGTGTTATTGTAAATGCTTCAGGTAAAAGCAGCACATTGTTCAGGTATATGTCAACGTAAGGTTCAGGTAACTGAAGTTGTTAAAAGGATCAGCTGCCTGGAGTGTGGCAATATGTTGTCTGGAATGTGGCAATGCACCCCATGGTACGTTAATGCATATTGTCTTCATGCAAGCTTCTCGTGTGTCAATGCGCGCTTCAGCAACTCTAGTGCATTAATGAATTCTTCAGGTAACTTTAGTATATTCACGCATGTTTCGGGTAATTCTTGTGCATTAATCCATGCTTCAGGCAATTCTAGTGTATTAATGCATTCTTCAGGCCACTAGTCTATTAATGCAAGATTCAGCTAACTCCAGTGCATTCATGCATGCTGGAGGTAACTTGAAAGGGGAAGTCAAAGTAATTTTATTATTGAAGTATGTATATGTCACCATATATGACATTGAGATTCTTTGTTTTTGCAGGTACTTAAAGGAAAATAAAGAAATACAAGAGAATTTATGAAAAACTATACATAAAGACTGATAAACAACCAATGTGCAAAAGAAGACAAATTGTGCAAACAAACAAATAAATAAATAATACTGAGGATATGAGCTGTAGGGTCCTTAAAATTGAATCCGTAGGTTGTGGAATCTGTTCCAACTTGAGGTGAATGAAGTTAACCACATTAGCTCAGGAGCCTGATGATTGTAGTGTAGGTAGATGGCAGTATGTTCTTCACATACTCAAAATATGTATTTCCATCTATAAGTTGCATGTTCCCTCCAGGTAACTGGATTGAGTCGATGCTTTCATCAGATAATTTCTATGTAGCAATTTGTGTTTACAGGTAAATGGAAACCTCAGTGTAAGTTCTGGATGACTTAATGTCAATGGAATCCACAGGTAATTGTAGCATGTCAATGGATGATTCAGGTCATTGCAAAGTGTCAACAAATATCTTGGGCAACTGGAATGTGATAATATATGCTTTTGTTTGTTCTGTCTATTAGTGTTTTAATTAGCCAGAGTATATCAATGGATATAGCTATCTTGTTGGGATAAGGTAACTGACATTGTAGACATCTATGCTTCAACTGGAGTGCATGCTATGAATCTCTGTTGGTTGTCAATACCAGTTTCAGGTAACCTAAATATGTTAATGCATAGTTCAGGTGATTGGCGTTTGGCAAATTAGGCTTTAATTTTATGGAGTGTGTCAATGCACACTTCAGGTAGCTGGACTGTGCAAAACATGTATCCAAGCTGCAGGTTGTGGCAGTACATGCTTCAAGGAAGTGTTGAATATGTGTAGCAGATAACTGAAGCATGGAGATTTATGCACAATGAGTGTGTGAGATCACTGAAGTGTACCACTATTTGTTCTGTGTATCTGGAATGTGGAAATACATGTTTCAGGTAATTGGAATTTGTCAATATATTCTACACGTAACTGAAGGATCAATGTGTGCCTCAGATAACTGAACTACTTTCATGCATGCTTCGTTGGAGTGATCTGTCAATACATGCTTCAGGTAACTGCAATTTGTCTGTAAATGCCTCAGGGAATCTGAATGTGACAATTTATGCTTCAGATAGACGCTTCAGGTCAGTGCATGTTTCAGCAAGTTGGTACGTGCCAATGCAGGCTGAATGTGTGAATGGGCATCGAGGAAACTGACTGTAGTTTTATATACGCTTGGTAACTTATATATCCCTGCTAACCTAAGTTTGACAGGTAACTCGAAAGTCTCAATAAAGGCTCCACGTAGCCAGATAGCTCCAGAAGCTGTGGATTTTGTAATGTTTGCATCAGGGCCCTGGAGTGTGTCAATGCCTAACATATATAATTAGCATGCATGAATGCATGTATCAGGTCAGTATTGTGTGTTCATGCCACTATTGTATCACTGCTCATATCATTCCAGGTAAGTGAAGTAAGTTAATATGTGCATTCAATCTCTGGAGTGTGACCATGTGTGTTTCAGGTCCCTGGAATGCATCAATAACTGCACTACGTCTGTGGATATGTGAGTGGTCCAGTAGTGACTGGAGAGGTTTGTGTGCTTAATAGTGACCTGTGCAAAATGAATACAGCTCCAATCTAAGTGAAGCCCTGAGGGAAGACAAGTCATGCCACTTATGAATTACTGTATATCAGGGTGGGTTGAAGGGTGGAGCGATCAAACTATATCCAGCCAATGAAACTGATGGAGAAACTTTCCTAGCCAAGTGGAATTTTTCTTATTTAGCCAGTTGTCAAAATAATTTAGCCCGATGCTTGGGTTTCACCTGGTGCATCAATAATTCCTTTCATCCCACAGATGCTGTTCAATCCATTGAGTTCCCCCAGCACATTGTTCAATGCTGTCAAAGTATGTGATTGTTTTGAATTTTCCTGACATTATTATTAAGAATCATTAAGAATCTCCAAGGTTATTAAAATTTAGTCCAACTATTAAAAGTTGAAATATAATTAACTTTTTGAGAAAATAAAATAATTAATGCTTCAATATTGGAAATCAGTTAAATCCACTCAAACAATTAAAATAAAATCTAAAAAATATGAAGATTTAGCTTCACGCATCACAACTGTTCTCCTGTGTCAAAATCAATAACGGAAAGCTCACTGCATCTGATACACCCACAGTGTCTTCAAATGGATCTTCCAGCTAATTATGCTACTGGACTCCATGTCCGATATTAGAACATGTCCAAGAAATTTTCAAATAGAATCAATAAGGTTTTACGAAAAGGAAATTTTATTTGAAAAACTTACTAGAGTTCTTTCAGGATACAACAAACAGGATGGATAAAGGGAAACCAGTAAATATAATATATTTGGATATCCATAAGATGGTACTCAGAAGAAAATCACTGTACAAGATAGGGCCATGCGGAGTTTGAGGATAATATTTTGGGATGGATTGACGAGTAGCTAATTAAAAGCAAACAGATTTGGGATAAATGGGGACATTCTTAGATAGACAAGTGAATGGAGTTTCACAGGGATCAATGCTGGGGCTCAATTACTTACAATCTAATTATGGGATGAAAGATCTGAGCATAGGGTTGCAGATTTTCTGATGTTATAGATTAAGCGGGCTAGCAAGTTGCAAGGAGATCACAAGAACCTGAAAAAGGATAAAATAAGTTTAAACTAGAGGGCAAGGCGTTGGCAGCATAATGTGAGGTTATCCATTTTGATAGGAAGAATGAAAAATACAGTACAATATATTGTACAGACTCCGTCCTGACGAAGGGTCTCGGCCTGAAACGTCGACTACGCCTCTTCCTATAGATGCTGCTTGGCCTGCTGCGTTCACCAGCAACTTTGATGTACGTTGCTTGAATTTCCAGCATCTGCAGAATTCCTGTTGTTTGCGTACAATATATTATATCACTTAGATGGACTACAAGATGTTTGAGTACAAAGGGACCTGGGAGTCCTAGTACATGAAACACACTTCATGGTATGGATACAAGGAATGCTAATAGAATGTTGCTTTATTGCAAGAGAAATGGAATATAAAATTAGGTAAATTTTGACACATCTTTTCAGCACTTTGTTGAGACAGCAGCTGGACTATGTCATACATTATTTTCTCATAATTAAGGAAGGATGTGTATGCATTGGTGCACGCACAGAGAACGTTTACTCAGTGGATTCCTAGGATGAGGGGATTGACATATGAGGAGAGGTTGAGCAGATTGGGCCTATCGTTATTGGAGTATAAAACAACGAGAGGAGACCTTATTGGAACTTATACCATTTTGATAGGGATTGACAGGTTGGATGCTGAGAAGATGTTTCTCCTACCAGGGTTATCTAGAAATGGGGAACAAAATTACAGTATAAGTGGCAATCTATTTAAGTGAGGGTTTAAGATATATTTTTTCCTCATAATTGTGGCTCTTTGAAAGTCTCTAGCCTAGAGAAGGAACTATAGAGTTGTGTTTCATTGATTGATAGACATTTGATCAACGATGGAATTGAGCGATGTGAAAGAATAGGAAAGTGATCTTGAGGCCAAAATTTGATTCACCAGAAAATATTAGAAATACTTCAATATTTGTATCCCATTTCTGAAATATGTCAATTTCATTAAATGCCAGCAAATTATCTCAATATTTATAACAAGACCTTTATATATGAATTTTGAATATTGCTATTCTAGATTTCTCTTACAAGCTTTCTGAGAGGCGGGACTGCGCAGGCGTGTGACGTCGGGCAGTGCAGCGCGGCAGATTTAAAAGGGCAGACATCCTGCTTCGGATTTGATTCGAAGAAGGAGTCTGAGAGTCTGAGTGGGAGTGCCGAGAAAGAGATTTTTGAAATTTTCGTTATTTTTTTTTCTCCAACGGCTTTCTGAGAGGCGGGACTGCGCAGGCGTGTGACGTCGGGCAGTGCAGCGCGGCAGATTTAAAAGGGCAGACATCCTGCTTCGGATTTGATTCGAAGAAGGAGTCTGAGAGTCTGAGTGGGAGTGCCGAGAAAGAGATTTTTGAAATTTTCGTTATTTTTTTTTCTCCAACGGCTTTCTGAGAGGCGGGACTGCGCAGGCGTGTGACGTCGGGCAGTGCAGCGCGGCAGATTTAAAAGGAACAAAGCCTCATAGAGCGGGCAGCGTAGTTTGCGGGCGGCGGAGTGAGCCGGGAGCAGAGTGAAGACTTAAGGGCTTCGGCTCAACGGGCTTAGGCGGAAGCGGGCGAGGCGAGGAAGGTTTGACATTCATTTTCTGTTGCTATTTGAGGAGAGGGGCATTATGACTGTGAGGGCAGTTTGCTGTTCTCGGTGTCGGATGTGGGAGGCCCTGGAGTCTCCAAGCCTCCCGGACGTCTACATCTGCGCCAAGTGCATCGAGATGCAGCTCCTAAGGGACCGCGTTACGGAACTGGAGCTGCAGCTCGATGACCTTCGTCTGGTCAGGGAGAGCGAGGAGGTGATAGAGAGGAGTGGAAGGCAGGTGGTCACGCCGGGGCCACGGGAGGCAGACAAGTGGGTCACGGTTAGGAGAGGGAAGGGGAAAAGGCAGGTGATGAGGAGTACCCTGGCGGCTGTGCCCCTTAACAACAGGTACTCCTGTTTGAGTACTGTTGGGGGGGACAGCTTACCCGGGGGAAGCGACAGTGGCCCTGCCTCCGGCACAGAGTCTGGCCCTGTAGCTCAGAAGGGTAGGGCAAGGAAGAGGAGGGCAGTTGTGATAGGGGACTCGATAGTAAGGGGGTCAGATAGGCGATTCTGTGGACGCAGTCCAGAGACTCGGATGGTAGTTTGCCTCCCTGGTGCCAGGGTCCGGGATATTTCTGATCGTGTCCAAGATATCCTGAAGTGGGAGGGTGAAGAGCCAGAGGTCCTGGTACATATAGGTACCAATGACATAGGTAGGAAAAGGGATGAGGTCCTGAAAGAAGAATATAGGGAGCTAGGAAGGGAGTTGAGAAAAAGGACCGCAAAGGTAGTAATCTCGGGATTACTGCCTGTGCCACGCGACAGTGAGAGTAGGAATGCGATGAGGTGGAGGATAAATGCGTGGCTGAGAGATTGGAGCAGGGGGCAGGGATTCAAGTTTTTGGATCATTGGGACCTCTTTTGGCGTAGGTGTGACCTGTACAAAAAGGACGGGTTACACTTAAATCCTAGGGGGACCAATATCCTGGCAGGGAGATTAGCGGGGGCTACTGAGGTGACTTTAAACTAGAATGGTTGGGGGGTGGGAATCAAATTAAAGCGGCTAGGTGTGAGGAGGTTAGTTCACAACAGAGGGATGGGAACCAGTGCAGAGAGACAGAGGAGTGTAAAGTGAGCGTAGAAGCAAAAAGTACAAAGGGGAAAAGTAAAAGTGGCAGGCCGACAAATCCAGGGCAAGCATTAAAAAGGGCTAAGAGAGTTGTAAAAGAGCGCCTGAAGGCTTTATGTGTCAATGCAAGGAGCATTCGTAATAAGGTGGATGAATTGAAAGTGCAGATTGTTATTAATGATTATGATATAGTTGGGATCACAGAGACATGGCTCCAGGGTGACCAGGGATGGGAGCTCAACGTTCAGGGATATTCAATATTCAGGAGGGATAGACACGAAGGAAGGGGAGGTGGGGTGGCGTTGCTGGTTAAAAAAGAGATTAACGCAATAGAAAGGAAGGACATAAGCCGGGAAGATGTGGAATCGATATGGGTAGAGCTGCGTAACACTAAGGGGCAGAAGACGCTGCTGGGAGTTGTGTACAGGCCACCTAACAGTAGTAGTGAGGTCGGAGATGGTATTAAACAGGAAATTAGAAATGTGTGCAATAAAGGAACAGCAGTTATAATGGGTGACTTCAATCTACATGTAGACTGGGTGAACCAAATTGGTAAAGGTGCTGAGGAAGAGGATTTCTTGGAATGTATGCGGGATGGTTTTTTGAACCAACATGTCGAGGAACCGACTAGAGAGCAGGCTATTCTGGACTGGGTTTTGAGCAATGAGGAAGGGTTAATTAGCGATCTTGTCGTGAGAGGCCCCTTGGGTAAGAGTGACCATAATATGGTGGAATTCTTCATTAACATGGAGAGTGACGTAGTTAATTCAGAAACAAAGGTTCTGAACTTAAAGAGGGGTAACTTTGAAGGTATGAGACATGAATTAGCTAAGATAGACTGGCAAATGACACTTCAAGGATTGACGGTGGATATGCAATGGCAGGCATTTAAAGGTTGCATGGATGAACTACAACAATTGTTCATCCCAGTTTGGCAAAAGAATAAATCAAGGAAGGTAGTGCACCCGTGGCTGACAAGAGAAATTAGGGATAGTATCAATTCCAAAGAAGTAGCATACAAATTAGCCAGAGAAAGTGGCTCACCTGAGGACTGGGAGAAATTCAGAGTTCAGCAGAGGAGGACAAAGGGCTTAATTAGGAAGGGGAAAAAAGATTATGAGAGAAAACTGGCAGAGAACATAAAAACGGACTGTAAAAGCTTTTATAGATATGTAAAAAGGAAAAGACTGATAAAGACAAATGTAGGTCCCCTGCAAACAGAAACAGGTGAATTGATTATGGGGAGCAAGGAGATGGCAGACCAATTGAATAATTACTTTGGTTCTGTCTTCACTAAGGAGGACATAAATAATCTTCCAGAAATAGTAAGGGACAGAGGGTCCAGTGAGATGGAGGAACTGAGCGAAATACATGTTAGTAGGGAAGTGGTGTTAGGTAAATTGAAGGGATTGAAGGCAGATAAATCCCCAGGGCCAGATGGTCTGCATCCCAGAGTGCTTAAGGAAGTGGCCCAAGAAATAGTGGATGCATTAGTGATAATTTTTCAAAACTCGTTAGATTCTGGACTAGTTCCTGAGGATTGGAGGGTGGCTAATGTAACCCCACTTTTTAAAAAAGGAGGGAGAGAGAAACCGGGGAATTATAGGCCGGTTAGCCTAACGTCGGTGGTGGGGAAACTGCTGGAGTCAGTTATCAAGGATGTGATAACAGCACATTTGGAAAGCGGTGAAATGATCGGACAAAGTCAGCATGGATTTGTGAAAGGAAAATCATGTCTGACGAATCTCATAGAATTTTTTGAGGATGTAACTAGTAGAGTGGATAGGGGAGAACCAGTGGATGTGGTATATTTGGATTTTCAAAAGGCTTTTGACAAGGTCCCACACAGGAGATTAGTGTGCAAACTTAAAGCACATGGTATTGGGGGTAAGGTATTGGTGTGGGTGGAGAATTGGTTAGCAGACAGGAAGCAAAGAGTGGGAATAAACGGGACCTTTTCAGAATGGCAGGCGGTGACTAGTGGGGTACCGCAAGGCTCAGTACTGGGACCCCAGTTGTTTACAATATATATTAATGACTTGGATGAGGGAATTAAATGCAGCATCTCCAAGTTTGCGGATGACACGAAGCTGGGTGGCAGTGTTAGCAGTGAGGAGGATGCTAAGAGGATGCAGGGTGACTTGGATAGGTTGGGTGAGTGGGCAAACTCATGGCAGATGCAATTTAATGTGGATAAATGTGAAGTTATCCACTTTGGTGGCAAAAATAGGAAAACAGATTATTATCTGAATGGTGGCCGATTAGGAAAAGGGGAGGTGCAACGAGACCTGGGTGTCATTATACACCAGTCATTGAAAGTGGGCATGCAGGTACAGCAGGCGGTGAAAAAGGCGAACGGTATGCTGGCATTTATAGCGAGAGGATTCGAGTACAGGAGCAGGGAGGTACTACTGCAGTTGTACAAGGCCTTGGTGAGACCACACCTGGAGTATTGTGTGCAGTTTTGGTCCCCTAATCTGAGGAAAGACATCCTTGCCATAGAGGGAGTACAAAGAAGGTTCACCAGATTGATTCCTGGGATGGCAGGTCTTTCATATGAAGAAAGACTGGATGAACTGGGCTTGTACTCGTTGGAATTTAGAAGATTGAGGGGGGATCTGATTGAAACGTATAAGATCCTAAAGGGATTGGACAGGCTAGATGCGGGAAGATTGTTCCCGATGTTGGGGAGGTCTAGAACGAGGGGTCACAGTTTGAGGATAGAGGGGAAGCCTTTTAGGACCGAGGTTAGGAAAAACTTCTTCACACAGAGAGTGGTGAATCTGTGGAATTCTCTGCCACAGCAAACTGTTGAGGCCAGTTCATTAGCTATGTTTAAAAGGAAGTTAGATATGGCCCTTGTGGCTACAGGGGTCACGGGGTATGGAGGGAAGGCTGGGTTCTGAGTTGGATGATCAGCCATGATCATAATAAATGGCGGTGCAGGCTCGAAGGGCCGAATGGCCTACTCCTGCACCTATTTTCTATGTTTCTATGTTTCTAAGCACTAAGAGAATATTTAAAGCTATCCACAATTTGTAGTTCAATGGATAATATGACCATGTAAAAAATATAAAGATACAGAATTATAGAGGTATACATTATGGAAACAGGCCCTTTAGTCCAACTAGTCCATGCCAACTTAGATAGCCATCTAAGTTCATTCTATTTGCCCATATTTGGTCTGTGTACATCTAAACCTACTAAATTTGGACATCCAAGGTGACGATATAAATCACTCTTTTCAGAAATGAACTTTTAACAATGAGATCATAAACAATGAGATCATTAATAGTTAACACTGAGATCATAAAAAATTGATTTAAATGCAAAGTGAGTATATAATGTGGAGCAACCTCCTTCACCTCCATGTGATTGAATGCTTGAGTAAAGCACGTATAAATGATGAACCTCTTAGTTTGGTTAAATGAAAATGCTAAGCTTACTCTATCGATGAAGCTCTGAAACAAATGAGTTCAGGATTTGTCAGTGATTAGAAACCAAGTCCAGAATATGATAATGTATTAACGAATGTCAATAAGACTTTAAGACCATAAGACATAGGAGCAGAATTAGGCCATCTTGTTCATCGTGTCTGCTCTGCAATTCCATCATGGCTGACCACAGATAGCAGTCAACCCCAGCCTTCCCGCCATATCCTGATGCCCTGACTGATCAAGAAACGATTAACTTCCACCTTAAATATACCCATGGATTTGGCCTCCACCGCAGTCTGTGGCAGGACATTCCACAGATTTGCTACTTTCTGGCTAAGAAAAATTTCTCCTTACCTCTGTTCTAAAGGGTTGCCCCTCAATTTTGAGGCTGTACCCTCTAGTTCTGGATACCCCCACTATGGGAAATATTCTCTCCGCTCCTATCCTATCTAGTCAATTCCCAAGAAATGTAAAAACTGGCAAATGAAGAAACTCCATGTCACCTGCTGATGATGAGAGAAACAGCAGAGCTTTAGATCTTGGATACTTTTCTACCCCTGCTGGCGTGTAATCCAGACATGCTGTATTCCTGTTTCGCTTTGAGTGTTGCATCAATCAGAACAGAGAATCTAAAAATGAAGTTCTATTACTGTTCTGAATTACTATTTTGATTCCAGTGTAGGAAGTACACATGTTACTCATTTACCTTGTTGGAGGAACACACGTGCTTGTAAGTACAGAGATCTTCATTTATTTTACATCTCAGTATGACTGAAGAGAACAAGTATTAAACAGAAGCACCATGCCAATGAGCATCTAATGACTCTTTTCCCTTTTGCATGCATTGCTCACATGTTTTAACAGTAGGGAAACACAGTAAAATGGCAAGAGCAGGATAGCAATTAAATTCTCACACAGCAAGGAGGGTCAGCAAAGCATTCACCTTGGTCTGAACTTCCTGGCAATCTCTTGTTTTAGTTCGGTTTTTGTTCCTGCCTTCTAAACAATTCACAGCTCTTGATCTTCAGCTTCCATCAACCTTTCCTTTGATACTGTATACGGCAAACAGCTTTGGGTTTCACTCACCTGCCAAACCTATTTCCAAACCTGTGAAGCAATTTGTTGAAACTCCATGGCAACTTCATCCCAGTGTGGGACTTGAACTCTGCACTTCCTCCCAACAACATGAGAAATATAACATTATAAGAAACATGAGCATGAGTTAGTGTAGACAGACTATAGAGCCTGCTCTCCCATTCAATCAAATCATGGTTGATCCTTTCTTGGCTTCAACACCACATTCTGCAGTCTCTCCCTATACATATTGAGTTTATTGTATTTCAAGCATTTGTCCATCTCACTTTGAATATCATGTCAGTCTTAAATGGATTCTTACTTATGAACTATGCTCCTGACTTTTAGATGCCCTCCAAGGGGAGATATCATCCCAACATCCATCAATTACCTTTAGAATCTTAACTGCTTCAATATTGTGACAATCTGTGGTTAGTACATTAGCCACTCATTTTTCCATGCCAGTATCTTACCTTAACCCCATGTGCTCTCAACCTTTTCTGTGGCACTTTATCAAATGTCTTCTAGAAATCCGAAAGCACTCAATCTACTTGTTCTCCTGAACGATACATCATCAAATTTGTCAAAAATTGTGTATACTTTGTAAAATCATGTTGATGCTGCATAATTCACTTATGATTTTCTGCTATTTCCTTCTTAATAATGGACTCTGGCATTTTCTTGTTGACAGATATAATGCTATCTGTCTTACTGTTTCATAGAACATAGAACAGTACAGCACAGTACAGGTGCTTTCACCCAATATGTTGTGCCAACCTTTTAACCAACTCCACAATCAACCTAACTCTTCCCTCCTACGTAGCCCATAACCTTCCATTTGTCTTTTATTCATGTGACTATTTAAGAGTCGCTCAAAAATCCCTAATTTATCAGCCTCTAAAACTGCTCCAGGCAGTGAATTCCTGCTGCTCATCATTCTCTATGCGTAAAACAAAACTATCTCTGACTGTAAAAAAAACTACCTCAGTTTCCTGCTTTCTGTCTGTGTCATTTCTGGAATAGTGCACTACCTGTGTGATTTTCTATTCCTCCGGGATCTGTCCAGAATCTTGGGAATTTTGGCGGATTTTGCAGCCAGTGCTCAGGTAATCCCTGTAGACCATAATTTTGGATCCCTGGAGACTGACCATCTGGTCCATAGGAATTGATGGTCTTTAGCCCCAAAAGAGGAAGTTCTTTTATGGCAATATAAAATGTACTAGGTTTCTCTCTCCTCGTAGGTTATTGTTTATTATTTATTATTGCCATGTTTTTCATATCTTTGACCATAAAAATATTAAAACAGCTATTTTGCATTTTTGCCATTTCTCTACATCCCATTATTACTTCCCCATTGCATTCTCGGAGCGATTTACCATTACTTCTTCACTTCTTTTTCTGATATATTTGTAGTCTTTTCCTGACTATGGTTATACAGCATAATTTCCTAATTTTCTCTCAAATTTTCTCTCCTGCCTTTTTATAATGTTTTTGCTCATCCTTGGGTTTCTCAAATTTCCCAATCCTGTATCCTGTTACTGATCTTCACAACATTGCCTATGTTTTCTCTCA
Organism: Mobula hypostoma; assembly: GCF_963921235.1. NCBI lineage: Eukaryota > Metazoa > Chordata > Chondrichthyes > Myliobatiformes > Myliobatidae > Mobula > Mobula hypostoma. The sequence goes on along the minus strand of NC_086099.1, from coordinate 33,350,865 downwards.
ATGTGATGGCTCCTTTTTTTATTCACTGAACAGATATAACCATTTCCTGATAACTTCAATGCAGTCAGGCCTATGTTCCATCTGTTTCTTCAAACCTCACTCACATGAGCTTTGACAGTTGTTTCAGATTAAAGCCCATGCTCATGCTCAGTCTCTGGATTTTCACTCAACTTCCACATCTAAACTTGCAAAACAATTCATAATTTTCATGTGTTACAAACCCAATTTACGTCAGTTTTATTCCACTTTTTCTCTGTTTTCTATTATTTTTCCTGTCATCACGCCTCCTTTCATTGATCTCTTTAGAGCGCTGAGGTCTCTTATACCTGCAGATAACCAATCAGCACTCCTCAACCATTCTGCTCTTATATCATCATTTCAAGCTCTCTTCTTTGAGGTAAGCCTGCAACATTTTTTCAGTGCCTCCCTTGGCACCTGAAAGGCATTTTGAAATTCTTATCTCTCTCCATATAAGTTCAAGTTCAATTGCCTCATCTTACTCTTTTACGAGGGGTGATTGATAAGTTCATGGTCTAAGGTAGAAGGAGTCAATTTTAGAAAACTTAGCACATTTATTTTTCAACATAGTCCCCTCCTACATTTATACACTTAGTCCAGCAGTCGTGGGGCATACGGATCCCTTCTTTGTAGAAGTTGGCATCTTGGACCTCCAGAAAGTGGTCCACAGCAGGGGTGATTGATAAGTTCATGCCTAAGGTAGAAGGAGATGAGTTATACAGCTCCCGTTACATGCACATGCAGTTCAACTCTTTGAGTGATTATGCAGAAAGTTTGAAGTTAATAACTTTCTTTCTCTTTTAGAATCTTTCCTGTAATGCCATGTAATACCATGTAATACCATGGCTCGTAGCTTGTTAAGCAGCCTCATGTGTGGCACTTTGTCAAGGCCTTCTGCAAATCCAAGTACACACCATCAACCAATTCTCCTTTGTCTATCCTGCTTGTAATTTCTTCAAAGAATTCCAACAGATTTGTCAGCCAAGATTTTCCATCTAAGAAACTAAGCTGACTGCAGCCTATTTTATCATGTACCTCCAAGTACCCTGAAATAACATCCTTAACAATTGACTCCAACATCTTCCCAATCACTGAGGTCAGACTAACTGGCCTATAATTTCCCTTTTTTCTGCCTCACTGCCTTATTGAAGAGTGGAGTGACATTTGCAATTTTCCAGTCTTTCGGATCCATTCCAGAATCTAGTGATTCTTGAAGGATCATTATTAATGCATCACAATCACTTCAGCCACCTCTTTCAGAATGCTGGCGTGTACACCATCTGGTGCTGATAACTTATCTACCATCAGGCCTTTCAGTTTCCCAAGAATCTTTTCTTTAGTAATGGTAACTTCACACACTTCATGACCCTTGACACCTGTAACTTCCACCATACTGCTTGTGTATTCCATAGTGAAGACTGATGCAAAAGACTTATTCAGTTCATCTGTCATTTCCTTGACCCCTATTACTACCTATCCAGCACCATTTTCCTGTGGCCCTATATCTACTTTTGCCTCTCTTTTGCACTTTATGTATCTGAAGGAACTTTTGGCATATTCTTTAATATTATTGCCTAGCTTACTTTCATATTCCATCTTTGCCTTCTTAATGACTCTTTAAGTTGCTTTCTGTTAGTGTTTTAAAGCTTCCCAATCATCTGACTTCCCACTAATTTTTGTTTTTGTTCTACTATATACCCTCTCTTTGCCTTTTATGTTGGGGTTGACTTCCCTTGTTAGCCATGGTTGTGTCATCTTGCCTTAGAATATATCTTCCTCTTTGTGATGCATATATCTTGTACCTTCTGAATTGCTTTGAGAAATTCCAGCCGTTGCCGCTCTGTTGTCTTCCCTGCCAGTGCTCTTTTACAATCAATTCTGACCAACTGCTCTCTGATGCCTCTGTAATTACGTTTACTCCACTGTAATACTGATACATCTGACTTAGCTTCTTCTTCTCAAATATCAGGGTCAATTTGATTATATTATGATCACTCTTCCCCAGCCCTGATGTGGATTGTCCACCTCTTGGTGTGGAATGTCAATTACCTATCGCCTACCAGCTTGCACTTCTTCTCCTCCCTCAACTTCTTAGTTTGGCTTCTGCCCCCTTCCTTCTCAGTCACGATGAAGGGTTTTGGCCAGAAACGTTGACTGTTTACTCCCCTCCATAGATGCCGATTGACTTGCTGAATTCTTCCGGTATTCTGTGCGTGTTGCTTCATAGCTTGGTATGGCAACTGCTCTGCTCATAACCACAAATGTTTGCAAATAGTTCTGCACACAGTTCAACGTGTCACAAAAGAAAGCCTCCCTTCCACGAATTTTGTTTATTATTCTCACTGCCTTTATAAAGGAGCTAATATGATCAATGGTCCCTCCCATCCAGGACATCTTTGTTCTCTCCCCCTCACATTAGGCAGAATATACAAAAACCTTAAATCACATAGCATCAAGCTCAAGGACAGCGTCTATGCTGCTGTTGTAAGACTGACCTCTTGTATCATAAGATGGATTCTTAACCTCACAGTCTACCTCCACCAGTAATGAAAGAGTTAAAATATGAGGAACATTTGATGGCTCTGGGCTCAGTATTTGCTGGAGTTTAGAAGAATGAGCAGGCATCTCATTGAAACAGTTTGAATATTGGAAGTCTGAGATTGAATGGACGTGGAGAGGATGTTCTCTATAGTGGGGGAGTCAAGGACCAGTGAGCACAGTCTCGGAATAGAAGGAGTAACTTTATAACAGAAATGGGGAAGAAATTCTTTAACCGGGGGTAGTGAATCTGTGGAATTCATTGCCACAGATGGCTGTGGAGGTAAGTCACTGGTTATATTTAAAGACCACAAGACCATAGTCATAGGAGCAGAATTAGGCCATTTGGTCCATCAAGTCTACTCTGCCGTTCAATCATGTCTGATTTATTATCCCTCTCAACCCCATTCTCCTGTCTTCTTGCCCATACCCTTTGAAACCCTTATTAATCAAAAACTTAACAACTTGCACTTTAAATATGTCCAAACTGGAGGTTGATAGGATCTTGATTAGTAAGAGCATCAGAAGTTAGAGAAGGCAGGAGAATGGGATTGAGTGGAATAATCATTCCGCCATGATGGAATAGCCCAATGGACTTGATGGGCTGAATGGCCTAGTTTTGCTCCTCTGACTTATGGCCTTATGGTCATTGCCTTGTACCTTTTTATATGCCTGCACTGCACTTTCTCTGTAACTATAACACTGTATTCTGTATTGCTTTTCTCTATACTACCCGGATGTACCAATATTTTGGAATGATCTGTATGGATGGCATGCAAAACAAAGTTTTTCACTGTATCCCTGTAGATGCTACAATAGCATACCAATTACCAATTCAGCTGTTAAAGCCCTAAATTCAGAAAATATTTTCAAAACCATCCCTGACTCTCTACACCCTTTAAGACATTTCTAAACCCAAACTCTATCTGGCTTAATGTGTCCTAATGTGGCTTGGCATAAAATGCTTTCCTCCAAGAAAATGGGTACCTGATGCAAGTGTATTTTAACAGTCTTGGTTGTTTCAAGCTTCGGCAAAATTACGTAAGCGTCCCTACACTTCATGCAGAGACATTGGCTCAGTTGTTTTGACATTTGTGTGCAAAGAGACAGTTGTTATTACTCATATTTTACTGAATATTGGCATGAGTCCAGCAAAAAAAATAGTCCCTGAACTTTATTAGGGAAAGGTAATTGATTCCAGTGGGATCTGACTTTCAGAAGAGGCCTCCTTGTTCTCTTGAGAGTAGCAGGGAGAAGAATTTCACAGTGGTCCCCTCTCCAGTGTAGGACTGATGTGGCACTGCTCCACTGGCATCCCACTGATGCTGTGGTGCTCGGTGGTTGTGATATTGAGGCAAGGGCATTGCCTTCTTCATGTCCAAAAGCCCAACCCTTAAAAAAGCTTCCCTATAAAAAAGATAAGAAATTGGACATTTACTGGAATTCTCCTTCACTGTTTAATGGTTAGTTCCATTCTGCTGGTCTCAGGAAAAGAAGGATTCCCCGAATAATACCACATGCACAATCCAGGACTTTTTATGAAGATGTGTTTATGCTTGTATGATTGACTTTTCCAATGTTAGCTTTAGTCGGAGCATATTTTTTTTTGTTGCAGCTTGACTTGTTAAGTGCTCTACTCCTCTGTGGAAAAGAAACTTTTAATTAAAATTGCTTTGCCTGATTTTGAGATTTGAATGTATTTTTTCAGCTTGAACTGATTTCAAACTGTTCTTAACTGAATGTCTGGTCTGCAGAAGTTCATAAACACAAAGCTGTTGTCAATCATAGTGAGATCCAAAAGCACATACTGAATGGCTGGCTGGCTGTATTAGTCTTATGCTCCCCTAACACCACTATGATTTACATCAGGTCTCTATTTACAAGTGGTGAGCCACAAGTGAAATTTTACCTCTATGAAAACAGCTTGAAATGAGGAAAAAAACAAATACAACATGATTTTCTTTCTCCCTTGCAGTAGTAAATTTGAATCAGGAATTATAATCATGGGGTGTTGTTACTTTAGCTATCACATTGGCAGGCAAACAAGCCATGGCTCTCCATTGATTTCTAATGTTGATCACAATGTATGGTACACTGACTTAGGAAGGATGGTATCTGTGCTAATAAAACACATGTGATTCATCTCTCTTTGAGAAGAATAAAAGGGAAGAAATAACTATATTATTCTGAGGTCAAAAACTTATATTGCAGTTGATTTTACATCCATAATTTGTTTATGACTCCAAGACAGCAATAATTAAAAATTCACTTCAGGTATGTCACTCCACTAAGACAGAGTTCCACTTAAAAATCTACTTCTATTGTTCCTGTGTCCACTGACCTATTCAAGTGCAAGCCATTCTACTATGAATACAAATTTCTGTACCTATTATTTCTAGCAATAATTACCATGAATTGCTCAAACAGTTTTGTTTTATGTTGGGATCCAAGTAATTCCACTCCATTTAAAAAAAATTCAGGCCATTTCAGGTTAGAAAATTCTCTACCAAAATTTGTGGCAAATTAATCGAAGTAGAGATATGGAGAGGCATTGTATTTATTATTATTGTTATTACTTAACAACCCCATCTGAATGAATTCTGCATGCTGAGATCCTCCAGCAATTTTTGTGTGTTGAATGAAAATTTTTGACTGAAAATTATCTAATCAGTCAATCATGTGGCAGCAGCTCAACGGTCAAGAGGTTCAGTTGTTGCTCAGACCAAACATCAGAATGGGGAAGAATATGATCTAAGTGACTTTGACTGTAGAATGATTGTTGCTGCCAGACAGGGTGGTTTGAGTATCTCAGAAACTGCTGATCTCCTGGAATTTTCATGCATGAGAGTCTCTAGAATTTCTAGAGAATAGTGTGAAAAACAAACAAAAAAATCCAGTAAGTAGCAGTTCTTTGGGCGAAAATGACTTGTTAATGAAAGCGGTCAATGGCCAGACTTTGATTAACGGCTCCAGCTGACAACAAGGTGACAGTAATTCAACTAACCATGTGCTACAACAGTGGTGTGCAGGAAACCATCTCTGTACACGTGACATGTGGAACCTTGAAGTGAATGTGCTTATTCAACTTAAGGAGTCAAATAAATACTGGACGTATAGCTGATAGCTGATAAGTTGTAGGGTTTGTTTATAGAACCTGCTGGCCTTGGTAGGTGGGTACACATTTTGTTTGAAATGGAAGATATCTTTAAAATCAAGATCTCATGTTATCTTGCTGACATTTAGAAGGTCCTACAATGGCAAAATAATGGAATATAAACAATGTGTAGTCTGCATAACTTAAATAACTATCAGATTCTCTGGAACTGACACAAACAATGGAATCAACAGAACATTTTGAAGTTAAAACAGGAATAAAATACAGCACTGTAATCATACAATACAAATCATCATTCTCTTTCCCCTGAATAAATGACTTAGTTGTGAGTTATCAACTGAAGAGATCTTGTACTTGGTTTCTGAGATCTCAAAAACATTCAACACCCACAGGACATGATTCTTCCTGCCTGCGGGAGAGAAAAAAGGAAGGAACATTATCATCACTTTCAGCATCAGTTTTACAAAGATTCAAGCAAGGATTTCTTTTTAATCTTTACATGGCATCAGGAGAAAGAGATAGACTCTTCGTAACTTTTTCAGTTCTGTCGAAAACTGCCATTTGTTTTATCTTTATCCTTCTCCACGTAGACTTATTTATCTCCCAAAATGAAATGACAAGCAGAACGAGTTATAATCTGCTGGATTTTGTAAGCCAGTTCTTTGAAGACGGCAGAGCATGTTTGCAACTTGTCCAACAATAATATAAGATTGGAATTTTCCATTATCCTCAGAACAGACCATAAATACTGTTATTGCTGAGGACTAGTTAACTGACTGAGATTTGTTACTCACAGATTCTTTGGACTCTCCCCAAGTCTAGCTGATCTAAATAAATCTTTAAAATGGGCTTTTGGCCCTTCATTCCCAAGCTTCCAATTTTTATAAAGCTCCTATGGATATTGTAAGATTTTGTAATTCTAAACATTTTCTAAAATGAAACACCATATTTATAAGCAATATGGTGAGCAAAGTTTATTTGCAGTTGCTGGACAGAGAATGCATGACACATAACTTCTTCTAGAACCATCACCTTACCGAATCAGAAAATCTTGGTGTTGCATGGGTGGGACGGAGAAGAGGAGAGCTGTCGTCATTGGAGACTCTATAGTCAGGGGAGCAGACAGGAGCTTTTGTGGGCGTGAGAAGGACACCCGCATGGTTTGTTGCCTCCCGGGTGCCAGGGTCCGGGATGTCTCTGACATGGTGCACGACATCCTGGTACGAGAGGGAAAGCAACCAGAAGTCGTGATACATGTTGGGACCAACAACATAGGCAGGAAGAGGGAGCGGTCCTGAAGTGTGAGTTTCGGGAACTAGGCAGAAGGCTGAAGAACCCGGACCTCAAGGGTGGCATTCTCAGGATTGCTGCCAGTGCTACGTGACAGTGATGCTAAGAATTGGAGGAGGTGGTAGTTGAATGCGTGGCTGAGGAGTTGGTGCAGGGAGTACGGTTTTAGATTTTTAGATCATTGGGATCTCTTCTGGGGAAGGTGGGACCTGTACAGATTGGATGGGTTGCACCTGAACTGGAGGGGGAGCAATATCCTTGCAGGTAGGTTTGCTAGCATGGTTCGGGAGGGTTTAAACTAATTTGCAAGGGGGACGGGACCCAGAGCGATAGAGCAGTGAAAGAAGTGCATGGAGTAAAGCCAGATCTAACATATAGAGAGGCTTTGAGGAAAGAGAAGCAGAATAAAGGGTGTAAAGGTAGTAAGGTAGAAGGGATAAAGTGCATGTGCTTCAATACAAGAAGCATCAGGAACAAAGGTGATGAACTGAGAGCTTGGAATTATGATGTAGTGGCCATTACAGAGACTTGTCTGGCAGCAGGGCCGGAATGGATTTTCAATATTCCTGGATTTCAGTGCTTTAAAAGGGATAGAGAGAGGGGGAAAAAGGGGAGGAGGGGTGGCATTACTGGTCAGGGATACTATTACAGCTACAGAAAGGGTGAGTAATGTAGTAGGATCCTCTTTTAAGTCAGTATGGGTGGAAGTCAGGACCAGGAAGGGAGCAGTTACTCTGTTGGGAGTATTCTATAGGCCCCCTGGTAGCAGCAGAGATACAGAGGAGCAGATTGGGAGGCAGATTTTGGAAAGGTGCAAAAATAACAGGGTTGTTATCATGGGTGACTTTAACTTCCCTAATAATGATTGGCACCTGATTAGTTCCAAGGGTTTAGATGGGGCAGAATTTGTTAAGTGTGTCCAGGACAGATTCCTGTCACAGTATGTTGACAGGCTAACTCGGGGGAATGCCATACTAGATCTAGTATTAGGTAACAAACCAGCTCAGGTCACAGATCTCTCAGTGGGTGAGCATCTGGGGAACAGTGACCACCGCACCTTGGCCTGCAGCATTATCATGGAAAAGGATAGAATCAGAGAGGACAGGAAAATTTTTAATTGGGGAAAGGCAAATTATGAGGCTATAAGGCTAGAACTTGCAGGTGTGAATTGGGATGATGTTTTTGCAGGAAAATGCACTATGGACATGTGGTCGATGTTTAGGGATCTCTTGCAGGGTGTTAGGGATAAATTTGTCCCGGTGAGGAAGATAAAGAATGGTAGGATGAAGGAACCATGGGTGACAAGTGAGGTGGAGAATCTAGTCAGGTGGAAGAAGGCAGCATATATGAGGTTTAGGAAGCAAGGATCAGATGGGTCTATTGAGGAATATAGGGAAGCAAGTAAGGAGCTTAAGAAGGGGCTGAGAAGAGCAAGAAGGGGCCATGAGAAGGCCTTGAAGAGTAGGGTAAAGGAAAACCCCAAAGCATTTTTCTGTTATGTGAAGAACAAAAGGATGATAGGAGTGAAGGTAAGACCGATTAGAGATAAATGTGAGAAGATGTTCCTGGAGGCTGTGGAAGTGAGCAAGGTCCTCAATGAATACTTCTCTTCGGTATTCACCAATGAGAGGGAACTTGATGACGGTGAGGACAATATGAGTGAGGTTGATGTTCTGGAGCATGTTGATATTTAGGGAGAGGAGGTGTTGGAGTTGTTAAAATACATTAGGACAGATAAGTCCCCGGGGCCTGACGCAATATTCCCCAGGCTGCTCCACGAGGTGAGGGAAGAGATTGCTGAGCCTCTGGCTAGGATCTTTATGTCCTCGTTGTCCACGGGAATGGTACCGGAGGATTAGAGGGAGGCAAATGTTGTCCCCTTGTTCAAGAAAGGTAGTAGTGATAGTCCGAGTAATTATAGAGCAGTGAGCCTTATGTCTGTGTTGGGAAAGCTGTTGGAAAAGATTCTTAGAGATAGGATCTCTGGGCATTTAGACAATCATGGTCTGATCAGGAACAGTCAACATGGCTTTGTGAAGGGCAGATCATGTCTAACAAGCCTGATAGATTTCTTTGAGGAGGTGACCAGGCTAATAGATGAGGGTAGTGCAGTGGATGTAATCTATATGGATTTTAGTAAGGCATTTGACAAGGTTCCACATGGTAGGCTTATTCAGAAAGTTAGAAGGCGTGGGATCCAGGGAAGTTTGGCCAGGTGGATTCAGAATTGGCTTGCCTGCAGAAGGCAGAGGGTCATGGTGGAGGGAGTACGTTTGGATTGGAGGGATGGAGGGAGTACACTGATGTCCCACAAGGATCGGTTCTGGGACCTCTACTTTTCGTGATTTTTATTAACGATCTGGGGGTTGAAGGGTGGGTTGGCAAGATTGCAGATGACACAAAAGTTGGTGGTGTTGTAGATAGTGTAGAGGATTATCGAAGATTACATAGAGACATTGATAGGATGCAGAAGTGGGCTAAGAAGTGGCAGATGGAGTTCAACCCAGAGAAGTGTGAGCTGGTACACTTTGGAAGGACAAACTTCAAGGCAGAGTACAAAGTAAATAGCAGGATACCTGGTAGTGTGGAGGAGCAGAGGGATCTGGGGGTACATGTCCACAGATCCCTGAAAGTTGCCTCACAGGTAGATAGGGTAGTTAAGAAAGCTTATGGGGTGTTAGCTTTCATAAGTTGAGGGATAGAGTTTAAGAGTTGCGAGGTAATGATGCAGCTCTATAAAACTCTGGTTAGGCCACACTTGGAGTACTGTGTCCAGTTCTGGTTTCCTCACTATAGGAAGGATGTGCAAGCATTGGAAAGGGTACAGAGGAGATTTACCAGGGTGTTGCCTGGTTTAGAGAGTATGCATTATGATCAGAGATTAAGGAAGCTAGGGCTTTACTCTTTGGAGAGAAGGAGGATGAGACGAGACATGATAGAGGTATACAAGATATTAAGAGGAACAGATAGAGTGGATAGCCAACGCCTTTTCCCCAGGGCACCACTGCTCAATACAAGAGGACATGGCTTTAAGGTAAGGGGTGGGAAGTTCAAGGGAGCTATTAGAGGAAGGTTTTTTACTCAGAGAGTGGTTGGTGCGTGGAATGCACTGCCTGAGTCAGTGGTGGAGGCAGATACGCTAGTGAAGTTTAAGAGACTACTAGACAGGTATATGGAGGAATTTAGGGTGGGGGTTTATATGGGAGACAGGATTTGAGGGTTGGCACAACATTGTGGGCCGAAGGGCCTGTACCGTGCTGTGCTATTCTATGTTCTATGTAAAGTGAGGCAGAAGAAAAGACACCATGAGTGCAATAGTGCAACATCTCTATCACATTTAATCTTAACTCCTGGAGGAGACAAAGATCATAAAGAGGAAAACCAATCAACTTTATGAAAGAGCAAATTTATTTCTCTCTGAATCTTCAAAAACCATTGACGTCTGGCCAGGCTTAACCAGCGACCTGGTTCCTTCTTACCTGTTGAATGCAAATGCAGCATGCAAACCCAAGTTTAGCTGCTCGGTGGAAGGATATACTGAGAACTGTGATGGAGAGTTCCGAAGATCTCAGACCAATCTCTGAGTGGGTAATTTACCTGCCACGGTAGGATAGAACAAACCTCTCTACCTTTTATTTGTGTGTAGCAATAAATTGTAATGGTAAGGCATGATGGGTAGTTTTATGAAGTAATTTAAAATCTAAAGACCTGTGGAGCTGACAGGGAAAATGTATTTCCAGGATGGGGGAGGATGGACCTGTATTGTGTATTTTTTTTGTGATAGAGCAGAAGACATTCCAAACCATATACGAGTTATATCTGGTACTAAGCACAATCTAGTGATCCAGTATTCATTTACATAGAGAACATTGTGTAATGCTTTTCTCAGCTCTCTACATGCTCGGATCAGTGAAGCTCCAAAACACTACAGACGCTCAACAACAGCCAGGAGAAAGCAACCCATTCGTTTTGTACTCCAACCACTGTAAACATTAACCTCCTGTACCAATGCACCATGGTTGCAGTGTATATTATCTGCAAAGTACACCACTGGTATTTACCCTGACAGTAACTCCCAATCCTATACAGCCGAGGAGGATAAGTGGGCATGAGGACATGATCTGATGGCTCCAGTCCAACTTGCAAAGTACAGTGAGGTGGCGAGCGATGATGAGGTGAGTTCAAGTTATGAGCTGAGATGGTGTGTTGCAGATGGAGATCCAATGACCATACAGCTGGTCTGGGTATGAGGTTGCACCACTCTGGGCACCAAAAGGAAAAGTCGAGCCCGGGCAGAGGAGGTTTAGTGCATGAACAAATGGCCCAGGCGTGAGGTTGGATCACTCTGGGTGCCAAGCTGATTTGAAGAGCTTGAGAGCAGGTTCGGGCAGGGCGACAAAATCTGGGCCAGAGCAAGGCGCAGGGTGGTGTGGTCTAGGCGATTTTGCTCACTCTCCACGATGGTCACTCCTTTCTCCAGGGTGCTGGAGCCTTTCCTCTGTTCCATTATTTGGTTAATTTAAATCGTGGCCTATTTAGACTGAAAAAAAACAGGGTGTTGGTTGGGATGAGAATCGATTTCGCTCCTTTTCCACAGGGGTCATCTTCATGGTGCTGAGGCTATGAAGACTGCCCCGGCTGCTGTGTTCCGTGCCCACTAATATGATGAACTGTTGAGTGAGGCTTTGGGCCTACTCCAGGCTGCTCCAGGGTTCGGATCTGAGGACTCAATTTCGGTTCAGAATGCTGTTGCTCGCTGCAATTGTTTGCATGATTTGTTTTGTTTTCTTTCTCTTGCGCATTGAGTATTGGTCTTTTATTTTTATTTTTATTCTTTTTTTTCTTTAATTGGATTCTTTCAGATTTCTTGCTTTGTGGCTTCCTGGAGGTAGCGAATCTCAAGGTTGTGTGATTTATACATTCTTCTATAATAAATGTACTTGAATCTTGACTTGCAAATGGAGTATAATGAGATTCTTTCGTTGTTATTCATTCAAAGATTTGGAATTCCTCGCTCATTGAGTCATGGAGTCATAAAGCAGTGCAGCACAGACATAGGCCCTTTGACTTATCCAGTTTGTGCCGAACTATTAATCTGTCAAGTCCCGCTGACCTGCATCCGGATTGTAGCCTCCATACCCCTAGTTAAATTTTTCCAGAATGTTGAAATCAAATCCACATCTACCACTTTCACTGGCAGCTCATTCTACACTCATACCATCCTCTAAGTTAAGGAGCTCCCCTTCATTTTCCCTTAAATCATTTTGTAACCTTAACCAATGACCTCTAGTTCTAATGTCTCCCATCCTCAGTGGTAAAAGCTTGCTTGCATTTACTCTTTCTATACCCTTCATAATTTTGTATACCTCTATCAAATCTCCCCTCATTCTCCAATGCTCTATGCTCAATGCTCTACTCAACAACACTGTGGGAGTAACTTCATTGTACAGACTGCCAAGGTTCAAGAACAGCCCTTCTGAACACCAGTTAGTAATGGGTAATAGATTTTAGCCTTATCTACCTGTAAATGAATAATAATAGAAAATATCTATGGAATGGATCGGAAAATTGGCATGAAAAATAAAAGTAAGTACGAGGCCCATGAACTGTTGGAATAACTGGTTCAATATAATCATGCATATGTGAAAATCCAGTTAAACTCATCTTTATACAAATAAAGTCAAGGTTAATATACTTTTCATTCTCCCTAATCTTCTTCACTATTGCACAAAGTTAATAAATATCCCCAACATATGTGCAGGTGGAATGATTTATTGCAGCAAGGGCTGCAAATAGTGGGAAATGAATCAGAAGTTTTCAGCAATCACACATCAAGCTGATTTTTTTTGTATTAGTTACTCATTGACTCAATTAGACATTTTATTCAGATTCAGATTTATTTATCAGTACATCAGTGAAATATGCCATTTGTGTTCAGAGCTAACACAGCCTAAGGATGTGCTGGGGGCAGCCTGCAAATATCACCACATAGCTTGCAACAACGTAACTTGCCCACAAGGTTCAACAGAAGAACACAAACAGCAACAAAAACAACAAAACAGCAAAAAAAGAGACAAACAGTGAAACAGACCATTTTTCCCACCCTCCCACCCAAGCACCCACCTGCTCAGACACACAGACAGACCCCCAATTCCAGGAAAGGCCACCTCCAGGCCTTCAGTCCTCAACCCCGAAGTCTCAAACTGGCAGAGTTGTGAGTGCATCAAAGATGATTCTTCCTTTGGTACATGCCTGCATAGTAGGATTATCCACGTGTTCTTCCAGGATTGTGACGTGCGAATGGGCTAATGACAATGGTCAGGAGCTGTGTTCATTATAGAACTATATTTGACCGACTTAGTCAAAATGTCTATTTTTACTCCTCATGCTCAAGTCTGTTTACGAAAGCAGCAGCAACCTAGGTGGTATATCAACCGCGTAGGTGCCAGTGCAGGGTCTCCTCCTGCAGCCTGGCTGGCCATATGATGCCACTGAACAATAATATCCTGCAGCAGTGGAGAAGAAGCCTGCTGGGATTGATGTAATGTAGTGAGCAGATTGACCAGAAAGACAACCTGCTGTGCTAATCGTGCCTGGCCAAATTGCATTAGGATATACAATATGGTCATGTCACTGTATGTCTGTGTGGATCCAGAACTCATCTTGCCATAATCGTATTTGCCTTATTGCATTGAACCATGATGTTGGAACAATTGAGCTGTCACTTTCACAAGGCTTGGAAAATAACTATTTGATACTCATTTCTCTACATCCGTTATATTATTTGCTTTATTCATCAACTTGAGATATATATTTGTAATACTTATCCATTCCACATGCTGCACTACTAATATTTTCACAATTTAAGAGATCATTTGTTCCTATTCTCAAATGTCTAATTAATACAAAAAAAGCTATGCTTGAGATGTAATTACCTGAAACTTTTTCCTCAATTTCCCACCATTTTAAGTGTTGATGCAATAAATATTTCCACCTGCTGATGTGAAATTCTTCATTATTGTTTGATCTGTATGTAACATTTCAATTGACTTCCAGTTGGATGGTTTAGTTTACTGCTAACGATAATTAAAAGTTTGTGGAACTCTAAGTGGCACCTCATTAGTGTGAACATACAGTTCTGCTGCAAGAGCTGCCTAAAATCACTTCATAGCTGTTGGAAAATAAAGCCACTGTTTGAAATGCTGTTCCATGCATTGCTGTGTAACATGAGACAAATTAAACAAGTAAAAAGGCTTTGGGTAAATGATTACATTTTCACCTGTATAAATTTTGTTTATTGTTTGAGAAGTCAAAGCAGGAATGTCTTGCTTTTATGTCATGTGTTTTTGAGCACACTCATCTTGAAGTACTTTTTCTTTTGTGCATGGTCCAAGTTGGAGTGGGAAAAAGTGCTAGGCAGTTTATTCAGAACAAGCTCTCTCAGAAAGCAATTCAGTAGTAACCAGTTCATCTGCATTTGTAATGTTTCTTGAGAACTAATTATTGGTTATGGCACAGGGCATAACAACACTGCTAATTTTTTAAATAGCCTGTGGGATCTACATCCAGCTAAAAGTACAGGCAGAGGTTAGTAATTGACCGAATTGTTATCAGTATCTATGATGCAGCATGGTCATTAACTGTCTGCATTGGTATAAAAACCCGACTTTTAAGCTTATGTATGAGGTTGAACATGATCTCACACCTTGTGGCTTTGAACATAACCCCTCTCACCTTAAATGCATGCCCTCTGGCATGTCATTGGGTAAAGCACTCCCCACTATTGAGCACATTTACGTGGCGTGCTGTTGCAGGAAAGCAGCATCCATCGTCAGGGATCTCCACCATCCAGATCATGCTTTCTTCTTGCTGCTGCCACCATGAAGAAGGAGCCCATATCTCCACGATCAAGAATAATTATTACTCTGAAACCATCAGGTTCTTGAACCAAAGGGGAGAATTTCGCTCGCCCCATTTCTGAACTGTCCCCATAACCTCTGGACTCCCTTTCAAGACCTGGTCATCTCACGTTCTCGATATTATCTATCTATCTATCTACAAACAGTTTGTATTTATTTATTTTTCTTTTTGTATTTGCCCATTTTGTTGTCTTTTGCACATTGCTTATCCATCCTGTTAGTGTGGTTATCTCATGTTCTCGATATTATCTATCTATCTATGTACTTACTTACTTATTTATTTATCTTTTTGTATTTGCCCAGTTTGATGTTTTTTGCTCATTACTTATCTATCCTGTTGGTGTGCTCTTTCATTGATTCTATTGTATTTACTGTGATTGCCCACAAGAAAATGGATCTCAGGGTTGTAATGATGACATATATGTACTTTGATAATATACTTACTTTGAAATTTGAACTTTAAATAGATACTAGCTCTCCATCTACATGGTATGTCTGTCATAATCTTATAAACCATAATAAACTCTTCTGTCAGCTTCTTCTGTTCCAGAGTAAACAATCCAAGTGTGTCGAAACTCTCTTTGTAGTGCATGCCCTCTAATCCAGTCAACGTACTGGTAAATCTCTTCTACAGCCTTTCCAAATCCTTCCGATAATGGGGGAGGGGAATTGAGTGCAATACTCTAGATAGGCCGTAACTAGAGTTTTATAAAGCTGCAAAATAACTTCATGATCCTTGGACTCAGTTGCAAGCATGCTACGTGCCTTCTTTACCACCCTATAGCTTGTGTACCCACTTTCAGGGAATTATGGTCTTCGATCCCAACATCTCTCTGTACACTGTGCTGTCCCTTTATGTTTGATCTCCCAGTGTGCAACACTTCACATCTGCCATTTCTTCGCCTGTATCTGCAACTGATCTCTTTCCTGCTGTATCTATTAGCAATCCTCTGCACCATCCAGAACACTATCCATTTTCGCATATCTGCTGACTGACTAATCCATCCATCTACTTTTTCATTACACCATTTATATGTATCACAAAGAGCAGAATTGCTAGTGTAGACCACTAGTCACTAACTTCCAGCCAGAATAAGCACTATTGACTACCACCCTCTGTATTCTGAATCCAAACGGCTAATTCACCGTGAATCTCATGCATCTTAATCTTCTGAATGAGCCTCCCATGAGGGATCTTGTCAAACGCCTTACTAAAATTGACATAGGCAACATCTGCGACTCTAACTCATCAATCACCTTCGCTACCTCCTTGAAAAACTCAATCAACTTAGTAAGGCGTGACTTCCCTGCACACAGCCATGGTGATTGTCTATAATTAGGCCATGGATTTCCAATACTCATAAATTCTATCCTTAAGAATCCTCTCCTGTACCTTCCCTCCCACTGAATGAGACTCACTTGTCTAGAGTTTCTAGGATTACCCCTATTTCCCTGCTTAAATCATGGAACATTAGCTACTCACTAGTCTTCTGGGACATCACCTGTGGCTAGAGATGGCATGAAGATGTTTGTCAAGACTTCAGCAATCTTATCTCTTGCCCGCATGCACCACCCCTGTACAACATCTACACGAATGAGCAACCTATAGATGACGTCACACGCCATTTTATATATGCTGAAGACTTATGCATCACTGCCCAAAGCACTGATTTTAACACCGTGGAGAAAACACTTGCTGAGGCCTTGGAAGGACTAACATCCTACAATGAAGAAAGCCACCTCCACGCAAACCCATCAAAGATGCAAGTTTGTGCATTCCACCTCAGGAACCGTGAAGCCAAACAGCAGCTTAAAGTAACCTGGTGTGGAGCAACACTGAGGCATTGCGAGCACCCTATCTACTGAGGAGTCACCCTTGACAGATGCCTCACTTTCAAGAACCACATCAATAAGACAAAGGCAAAAGTGAGCGCACGAAACAACATCCTGAATGAGCTCACTAACACAAAATGGGGAGCAAGCTCGAAAACATTGCGAGCCAGTGTGCTTGCTCTTTGCTATTCCACTGCCGAATACGCCTGCCCTGCATGAGAAAGATCTACTCATGCTAAGAAGATGGATGCCATTCTCAATGCAAGCTGCCAACTTATCACAGGTTGTTTAAAACCAACAAACACCAACAGCCTCTATATCCTGGCGGGTTTCGCTCCCCCGATGTAAGAAGAATGGTAGCCAACAAGAAAGAACGACTCCATCAAACATCAGATGAGAGGCACTCTCTACATGGTCACACACCTACACCCAGCCGCTTAAAGTCATGGACAGCTTCATGAACAGTGTTGTTCCATTACAATCAACCCCATCTGAAGCCCACATCACCTTGTGAAAGACCGGATTGCCATTCTCAAACAACCCCCAACGATGGAAATTCCACCGGATGAAAACCTTCCCCCAGGAGCTAATCGCAACTGGGCTACCTGGAAGTGCCTTAACAGACTTAGGACTGGTGTAGGTCATTCAAAGGTGTCACTAAGCAAATGGGGATATAGAACCAGCCCGACAACTTGTGAATGTGGAACCGAGCCACAAACTATGCAATATCTCCTGCAATGCCCATCGCTAGAGGAACCCTGTACTGTTGCAGATCTTGTCGAGTTCAACAACAAGGCGCAAAAATGTGTCCAGTTCTGGCTGGGCCATGTATAGACTGTCCGTGGATACGGTAAGAAGATCTCTTGCCTCTCACAATAACCTGAGGAGGCCTGAGACCTCCTCAGGCCTGGGGAGTTATCCACCTTAATGCTCATTAGGAGACCCGGCAATAACTCCTTCTTTATCTGAAAATACCCTAGCATATCAGCATGCTCTGTACTGATCTTTCTGTCCTCCACTTCCTTCTCCTTTGTAGATATTGATGCAAGGTATTCATTTAGGTGCCAGCCAGGGGTGTAGTGGCATCCGCACCAGACATCAAGGCGAGTAGTCCTGGGTTTGAATCCGGCTGGCTCCTCATACACTTTTCATTCATGCTGGGTTGACCGTCATACTACCAACTCGCCTCGTTAAAAAAACAGACAAAACTGCTGAAGAAACAGCAAGGTTGCCACCGGATGTACCACAAGGTGCAGAGAGGAACAATAACTCCTTTAGGACCTCATCCACATCTTCTGCCTCCAAGCACGTTTTCCTTCCTTTACCCTTGCGTAGTCCTACCCGCTCCCTAGTTATCCTCTTGCTCTTAATGTCTTGGAATTCTCTTTCATTCCACTGACCAAGGACTTTCATAGCCCCTCCTGGCTTTCCTAATTCACTTCTTGAATTCTTCAAGAAAAAATGTATTCCATTATCATTAATATTTAATCTCTACCATTACTTTTATTAACATGTTTGGGTAAACAGGTTCAATTTTTATAGGCAGCAATTTATTTATGTTTTGCTTTCATGGAAAATCTGCCTTAATTGTGACCTTTGTAAGAATTATTCTCTGCACACTTGCCATCATGTCTCTTCCCATAAATTTATGATTTATTCTCAGGACTTATTGTCCAATATATAAATGTGTTGTTAACTGGGTGTTCTCAGAGTTTTTTTAAAATTTTCCTTTTCCTGTTCCATTTCTTTTAATGCAGTTCATTTACAATTGGTTGTTTTTCTTAAGGGCTCAGTGAATATTTGCTTTGCAGATAAAAACTTCCCACATTTTCCTTTTGTTATTTCCCCTTTGTTTTGAAGCACTGACATGCACAGTATGAACTGTAATGTAAGCTTTCCTGTTTGCCAATCAAGTGGATTGATGTCTGAGACCTAGTGGCAGGTGATTGAATAGGGCATTTAAATTTAAATAAATGTTCACCCTTAAGCTACTGTATGTGTCTAGAGCTTAATTTCTACAGATATTCAATGAGTTGTGTCACAGAACAGACAGATCTGAACTATGACTATCCAAAACCTTAAACCCAAAAGCAAACATTTGGTTTAAATTTTAATACTTTGTTGCAATACTTCAAGCACAATTGCACAGTGTTACAAAATTCACTGAATCCCCAGACAAAACTGGGTTTAGGAATTGAGCCAATCCCAAATTCACCAACTCTGGACACATTGACAATAGGAAAAATGTTTGAATATCTTCTTTTCAGCAGATGACAGTTTGCATTGAAGTTACTACTCACTTGTTCTTGCAAAAATTATTTGTTTACTTTCTTAACAAGTTTGATTTCTATGTGCAGTACAATTTCAATCCACATTTATTAATATTATTGTAATGTCCCATAAAGTATTAGGTTAAATCGAATAAACATAAAAACAGGCTTGGGGACCACGATGTGCCAACCACTTACTTGTTGCATTCAAAGCCGCAGGACGTCAACTTTGCGAAGCCTGACGAAAGGTTCCGGTCTGAAACGGTGACTGATCGTTTCCACGGATGCTGCCCGACCTGTTGAGTTTCTCCAGCTTGTTGTGAGTGTTGCTGATCTGTTGCTCACCTCGCTCAGCATGAGGCCACTATTGTGAGTGGCGGGCAAAGCTTAAAATTAGTCAGCAGTAGCTACAGACAACTTGTGCCTCTGAAAGGAGAGGTTCATAACAGCTGCAGTATATGGTCAAAGTCAAAGGAGAAGGCAATTTGACATAGAAAATAATGGCATTGTATGGGAGAACGCAGATGCCAAGATTTAACAATGGTGCAAAGGAATCCTTGATGAATGAGTTGGAGAAGTGTACTTCCCAAAAATGGTGGGACTAGATAACTGTACAGACAGGAAATGAGACCGGCCCCAAAGACCTGGTTACTGAATTGCAAGGAGTTCAATAACCTCTCACAATTGTCAATGTCATGGAGTCATTTAATACTACCGCACAGGAACAGGTCCACCATATACATGGTGACCATTTGTACCCATTTATGTTAATTGCATTTACAAACACCTTCTATGCCTTGGTGATTCAAATACTTGTTTAGATACTCTCTATGAATGCTGAGAGAATATTTGCCTCCACAGATTCCAATCACTCTTGTAAACGTTATTCTTCAACCTGCTCTAAACTCCCACCCTGTATCCTGACCCCATTTCCCTATAATTTTAAACACTTCTGCTATAAGGAGAAGTTTCCTACTATCTCCCCTATCTATGTCCCTCATTATTGGTATACTCCTATCAAGTGTTCGATTGATCTTCTCCGCTCAAAGAAAAACAAATCCAGTTTATCCGTTCACAAACATGAGAAAATCTGCAGATGCTGGAAATCCAAGCAACACACACAAAATGCTGGAGGAACTCAGCAGGCCAGGCAGCATCTATGGTAAAAAGTACAGCTGATGTTTGAGTTGAGACCTTTCAGCAGGACTGGAGATAAAAAAGATCAGGAGTAGATATAAAAGGTGGAGGAGGGGAATTAGAAGTACAAGGTGATAGGTAAAACCTGAAGGGGGAGGGATGGAGTAAAGAGCTAGAAGAGCTAGGATGTTGATTGGTGAGATACAGGGCTGGAGAAGGGGGAGCCCAATAGGAGAGGACACAAGACCATAGAAGAAAGAAAAGGGGGGGGGGGGAGGAACACCAGGGAGTGGTGATGGGCAGGCAATGAGTTAAGGTGAGAGAGGGAAAAGGGGATGTGGAATTGTGAAGTGGGGGGGGGTGTCATTACCAGAAGGTTGAGAAATTGGTGTTCATGCCATCAGGTTGGAGACTACCCTGAGGAATATAAGGTGTCGTTCCTCTAACCTAAGTGTATCCTCATCATGACAGTAGCGGAGGCCATGGATTGACATATCGGAATGGGAATGGGAAGTGGAATTAAAATGGTGACCACTGGGAGATCCCACTTCTTCTGTGCTTGGTGAAACGGTTTCCCAATCTACATCAGGTCTCACCAATATACAGGTGGCCACACCAGGAGCATCAAACACATAAATGACCCCCACAGACTCACAGGTGAAGTGTTGCCTCACTTGGAAGGACTGTTTGAGCCCCTGAATGGTAGTCAGGGCGGAGGTGTAGGGGCAGGTGTAGCAGGATAACCAGTTTTCCAGATGAAACCAGAGGATGGAGATGGGCCTGTCAAGATTCTCCATCAGAACCACCTTCTACCTCTGGGACAAGAGGTGCGTGTTGACCCAGATCCTGACCTGGACCCTACACCTAGTGAGAGGACTCTGCAGCAACATGGAGAGACTGAAGGACCAGCAGCAGGAAGGATCAGACCGGCCCCCGCCCCTGTATGGGATATGGACTTGGAGGATGAGGAAATGGGGGTATGGTATATGCAGCCTTTTGCTAACTCCCCACTAATTGAGGAAGCAATTGCCAATCCTTCTCACGCCAAAGCAGGTGAAATTGGGGGTACTATCTGTGGACAGGCAGGATTCCAGCTGGACCACGAAGGGCGTCTGGGCTCTAAAGTAACCGGGGTTGAAGCTGAGCTCCACCAAGTGGCAGAGGGACCTGCGTTGCCGGAAGGCACGAGTAATAGACAGGGGGAGGCCTCTCCATATAGACCAGAAGTATCCCAAGAAGTGTCTGAAACTGAGACGTAGATGATGGGATAAGGAGGTCTCAAAGAGTCAGGAGACCCCCAGATAGGCTAGCCTAGGTAGCACCGGGGGAACAGAGGGTTGCGACTATCTCCCTCGTGAGGTATGTCACTACCATTTACAAATGGATTGGAGGTTCTGTCATCATGAAATTCCTTTGAAAGTGGTGTCATTAATGACAGGATGACAAATTATTTCCAAGTTATGAGGACGTGACTATTTTGGTGGGGGGAGAGTGTAAAGCCGTGGTTCATATTTTTACTGTTATGCAGTATGTATTTCATCTTGGCAGTTCTGTAAGAGCTGCTTGCTTTCAGTTTGCTCCATTTCGGCTTGTTTGGGTTTCTGTTGAAGATCAGGGATGATGTGGAATGTGTGCCAATCAATTAACGGGAGGTTTTCTTAGTGAGGGACAATAAGGTTGTCTTGGCCTTTTTTTGTGTCCGGTGGGAAATGAAGAGAGAGGACGCCAAGGAGAACCAGTCGTAGCATACGATCCGGTGGGAGAGCTATCTCAATCTCACTAGCTTGGCAGGGTCAGAAGTTGTCTTCCTGGATTTACGCAGCCAAGGAAACCAGGGTGTTTCAGATGGAAATTTAAAAAAAAGTTTGTGTGTTGGAAATTTGAAATAAAAGCAGAAAATGCTGGGAACACCCAACAATGCATCAGTAGAAAGAAAAAGGACTCTCATCAGATATTTTCTATTGGCTAGGATATGGAGATGGGACTTAAAATTGTTTTGTGGAGTTCAAAGTAGTGGAAGAAACTGCTGAACAAAGCCAGTAATCCTGCAGGCACCCTTGTGATTACAGCCATGAAATAGTGTCTGATGATCATTGCCTAGTATGATAAGCTGGACAATTGACCTCACAATCTACCTCTTTCTGATCTTGTACCTGCACTGTACTTTATCTGCAGCCGCTAAACTTCATTCCGTATTGTCTTTGTTTTACTGCCTTCTACCTCACTGCATGTCATGATGTGGAATGATCTGATCTGTATGGACAGTATACTAGCCAAGCTTTTTACTGTATCTCAATACATGTAGGAATAATAATCCAATTCCAATTCCAGTTCCAATGTTGAAACTTCTACAGCAGGCAAGCAGAGCTGCCCAAGGACTGGCTGTTGTACCCAAGCACCTGGAAAGTCAGCTTACTGCCCTACTGCACTGCCTCACTCTAGGGTCCTATGGGATGCCACAATGTGCACCAAGGTTCTGTTCTGAGAATATGTAAGTTCCACAGAGAACTGAACTGACCTCTCTCACCTTCCTGCTTCTGCCACCCATCAGTACCCTGCTTGCCTGAAATGACCCAACCAATCCAAAGTCATAGCACTTAAGGTCAGGCAGTACAATACGAGGCAGGTCATTCAGGTCACTAGGTTGTCCTTCAAAGCCAACTTTGGGAACCCTGAAGTCAGATTCATGATGTGCTACTTCAGGATGGGGAATAGTTCTGTCAAGGATACTTGCCTGCCCGGCCATTCCCTTTCTCTCCTCTATCTTTGGGTAGAGGATATAAGACCAGACTTGAGAATGACTTCTTTCCCACTCCTGTCAGAATGCTGAGTGAATCAGCTCCTTCATATCTTGGAAACTGATGGCTTTGTGGCCAAGTTTGCAAATGATGATACAAAGATGGTGGAGGGGCAGGTTGGTTGAGGAATCAGGGGGTTTGCAGATTAGGAGGCTGAGCAAAGAAGTGGCAGATGGAATACAGTGCAGGGAAGTGTATGGTCATGCACATTGGCAGAAGGAGAATAAGCATAGACTATTTTCTAGACTGGGACAAAAATTCAGAAGTCAGAGGCACAAAGGGACTTTGGAGTCCTAGTGCAAGATTTTCTAAAGCTTCAGTAAGTAATAAGGATGGCAAATTGTGAGAGCACTATTATGTAAAGGCAAGGATGTAATGCTGAGTCTTTATGAGGCACTTCTCAGACCACATCTGGAGCATTGTGAGCCACATATCTAAAAAAGGATGTGCTGGTACTGGAGAGGGTTCAGAGGAACTATCGGAGGAGGATCCCAGGAATGGAAGGAATCATGTAAGAGGAGATTTTGAAGGCTCTGGGCCTGTACTCACTGGAGTTTAGAAGAATGAGGTGGGGGGACCTCACTGAAACCTGTTGAATATTGAAAGGCCAAGATAGGGTGGTCATGAAGAAGATGTTTCCAATAGTGGGGCAGTCAAGGACCAGAGGATGTAGCCTCAGAGTAGGAGGACATCAGATATGAGGAGGAATTTCTTTAGCCTGTGGATGATGAACCTTTGATGGAATTCATTGCCACATACGGCTGTGGAGGTCACTGGGTATATTTAAAGTGGAGGTTGATAAGTTTTTTGTTAGTTGAGGCATGAGAGGTTACAGAGAGAAGGTAGGTGAATGTGGTTGGTGGGCAATGTAAATCAGCCATGATCAAATGGTGGAGTTGAGCCAAATGGCCTAATTCTGCTCCTATGTCTTATAGTCTTATCATCTTATCTCCTTCCTGATGGTGCTATTATGTTCTCATACTCCTAATTTACTTCTTATTAAATTTTACCAATTAGACTTTCTTCTAACTTCAGAACTTAGGTTTTCAGTACCTGCTACAAAATTACTTGTAAACTTTATCATATTAAAGTAGTCATAGAAAACTAGATACCTGCTATCTACAGTGCTATGGAAAATATTTAAATAGCAGTGCAGAAGCTCTGATCTGCTGCTGCTGAATGTTTGTTCATGTGTTTGACATTAAGAGAGTGTTAAACTGAAAACAAAATTACTAAAATTACCTCTGCCTCATCTTTATACTTCTGACAGTAATATTGCAATGCACAAATGCGTGAGAGTGCTTCTAAGAACTCAATGTACCATGTAGAATGACTTCTGATACATTGTTAGTTGAGAGTTTATTACTTTCAATAAAAGATATTCTATTGCTGGCTCCAGCTCTGTCCTTTGCTTTTTCAAGCAACAAGACTATGGGACCTACAGACACAACGCACTAATAAAGCATTTGGAACAAGTTACATCAAAAATGTATGAGTACAAGTTGGACATCAGCTTGGAACCATAATGGCACAGGCTTTGAAAAAGATGCATAAATTTTGAAATCCAACTTTTGACCACAGAGTGTTATTACATTTTGCTGTTATGATTTACTTTCTCCACTTGCTTTCATTGGAACCTTTTCAACCCAACTATTTGCCTTCAATACATTGAAGGTACTGTATAAGTTAATAGCATATTGGTTTACTTTTAGCATAGTGTACTGTTTTTGAGTCTGCATTAGACGTTAGAACATCAGCCAAATGCTATTGGACTGGATGGGCATCAGTCCTTTCCAAGCAATAAGATAACAATGTCACACTGTTTTCATGATTAGAACAGCTCACTTAGAGCAGGATAGTGTGAGAGGAGAGTAAGAGAAATAAATATACTTTGAGTTACTAATGGGGAGTCAACCAACAGTACATGTTGGGAACTTTGCTGTATTACATATCAGATTTTATGACCAGAGATTGTGTAGTGTCTGAGTCCCTGAATTTCAGACATGCTTTCTCTGTGGGTAAGGTTTGAATCTGAGTGTGAAAATGCATGTTACCTCTCTGTAGCAATTTAAACACTCAATTTCTTGCAGAAGTTCAGCCCATGCAGGAAAAGAGATGAGGAGTGGCTATTCTGATTGTCAGTAAACAGGAGTCACAAAACTGAAAGTCTTCCTTCATCTGGTTATTAATGGCAAGCTGCCTGAGCCACTTGTGATGCTTACTGTTGCCAAGAGCAGGAATATAAATGATGGCTTCCAACTATTCATTTCTGTTATGCGATTTTCACGAGTAACTTGGTCACTAAATTAGGAATCAATATTGTTGAGTTAAAGTAAACTTTGCTATTGAGCTGAATCACCCAGCTGAATAACTACAACATTTAAGTGATTATCATGAAGCCAGGCACTAATTTTCCAGCGGATTTAACTACTTTTTCCTCAAATCTATCACTCTTGGCATGTGGACATCACTTGAAAGATCAACACTGATTTCCCATCCCAAACTGCCTTTCAGAAATAATGCAGATAGTTGCAAATCTTCTACAACTAAAATCAGTGCAGTGTGATATTGTTAGGAAGGATTTTAATTTTCTTATGTCGTAGAAGGAAACAACAATGGCAGCTCTTGAACAACTTCATTATTTCTATTCCTTCATTTACTTTCCCTGTAAATTCTTCACTCTCACCTACCAATTACCTCAACCCACGTTCAAGCAATTACAGTGGCCATTTCACCAATCAGCCTGAATATCTTTGAGAAAGGAGAGGAAACTGGAGCATTTGGGGAAAGCCTGTGTGATCAAAGTTCAAAGTAAAATTTCAAGCCAAGTCAAGTCAAGTCACTTTTTATTGTCATTTCAACCATAACTGCTGGTACAGAACATAGTAAAAATGAGACAAAGTTTTCCAGGCCCATGGTCCTACATGAAACAATACAATAACTACACTGAACTTCATAAGAAAAAACATAAAAACTACACTAGACTACAGTCCTATCCAGGACTGCAGAAAGTGCACAAAACAGTGCAGGCACTACAATAAATAACAAACAAGACAGTAGACACAGTAGAGGGTACAGTAGGTTGGTGTCAAGCCAGGCTCTGGGTATTGAGGAGTCTGATGGCTTGGGGAAAGAAATTGTTACATAGTCTGGTCATGAGAGCCCGAATGCTTCGGTGCCTTTTTCCAGATGGCAAGAGGGAGAAGAGTTTATATGAGGGGTGCTTGGGGTCCTTCATAATGCTGTTTGCTTTGTGGATGCAGTGTGTGGTGTAAATGTCTGTGATGGCGGGAAGAGAGACCCCGATGATCTTCTCAGCTGACCTCACTATCCGCTGAGGGGTCTTGCGACCCAAGATGATGCAATTTTTGAACTAGGCCGTGATGCAGCTGCTCAGGATGCTCTCAATACATTTATTATCAGAGTACAAACATGTCACCACATACAACCCCGTGGGCATACTCAGCAAATCTATAGAACAGTAACTGTAAACAGGAGTAATGAACAACAAACTGCAAATGCAAATATAAATAAGTAGCAATAAATAGCAACAGCATGAAATAACAAGGTAAAGAGTCCTTAAAGTGAGACCATCAGTTGTGGGAACACCAGAAATAGAATAGGTGTAGTTATCCTCTTTTGTTCAAGAGCCTGATGGTTGTGGGGAACCAGGTGGTGTGAACTCTGAGGCATTTGTACCTTCTACCTGGTGGCAGCAGCGAGAAAGGAACATGGCCTAGGTGGTGAGGAGCTCTGATGATGGTTGCTGCTTTCCTATGACAAGTTTCATGTGGGGAAGGAGAATGCAGAAATTCTACACAGGCAATGCTGGGGATCTGGACTGTATCCAGTCACTGAAGCAGAGAGACAGCAGTATTATCTGCTTCAGTAATGACCATTCAGCAATAAACCTCTATCTCCAGGTGAGGTTGGCATGGAGAGAATCAATTATTCTAGGTGACAGATGGTGCATTTTCCGAGGTGCTGATGCTGAGTTGCAGCAGTGGGTCTTGCTTAAGGCACATATAACCAAACAAAGTGATCAACAGTTCACATGTCACAGGGCGTGCAGGACTGAGATATGCCAACTAGTGGAGTGGTGTCGTAGCAACAACCTGGCACTCAGTGCCAGTAAGATGGAAGAGCTGATTGTGGACTTCAGGAAGGGTAAGACAAAGGAACACATACCAATCCTCATTGAGGGATCAGAAGTGGAGAGAGTGGGCATTTTCAAGTTCCTTGGTGTCAAGATCTCTGAGGATCTAACCTGGTCCCAACATATTGATGCAGTTATAAAGAAGGTAGCATCCATTATTAAGGACCTCCAGCACCCAGGACATGCCCTTTTCTCTCTGTTACCATCAGGTAGGAGGTACAGAAGCCAGAAGGCACACACTCAGCGATTCAGGAACAGCTTCTTCCCCTCTGCCACCTGATTCCTAAATGGATATTGAACCCATGAACACTACCTCATTTTTTTAATATATGTTATTTCTGTTTTTTTGCACAATTTTTAATCTATTCCATATACGTATACTGTTATTTATTTATCTATCTATTTATTTATCTATCTTTCTATCTATCTATCCATCCATCTATCTATCTATCTATCTATCTATTTATCTATTTATTTATCTATCTATCTATCTATCAATCAATTAATTAATTAATTAATTATTTCCCCCGTCCTTCTATATTATGTATTGCATTGATCTGCTGCTGCTAAGTTAACAAATTTCACAACACACGCCGGTGATAATAAACCTGATTCTGATTGTGATTCTGATCATGCATATGCAGAGAGAGGCTGCCTGAGGTCATGGATGAGCTGTTGTTCATGTGGATGCCTTGACTTAGGTATGTTGTATTTCCTCAGTGTGGTTGTGGTTACAATATTTTCTGTCATGTTTCTCACAGAAGACCAGAGAATTCTCTGGAGAAACACAATAATTGTGCCCAAAGTGTGTTTCCCCAAGGGCTTTGACAATCTCCTGCTGAGGTTTTGTCTAAAGGACGGGGCATCAACCTTCTTCCAGAGCTTCAGGAATTTCTGCCTCTGTCAGATCCACCTCAGCCTTCTCTGCCACAAGGAAATCAGTTCCAGCCTCTCCATTCTCTCTCCTCATAACTGGTGAATCTCTTCCACACCCTCTCCAGTGCCAACACATCTTTCCTATAATGCAGCAAGCAGAACTGCATATAATATTCCAGCTGTGCTTTAGAAAGGTGTACCATGAACCCCCATACCCTTACACACCTTGCTAGTGAAGGCCAGTATCCCATGTGCCTTCATCACTTCCTTTCTATCCACCTTCAAGAATCTTAGTTCATTCTCTGAAAGAGCTTCACCTCATGTTTATCAGGATTAAATTTCATCTGTCATTGCTCTAGGATTAAGCTAAATCTGTCATTGCTTTGCCCATTTTATCATCTGATCAACCAATCAATTCCACCCTGTCGCCTTAGACTGTGCTCCTCATGATCATCACCACCACTATCAACATTCACACTTACTCATCACACACCCTAATATCAACCTATATTAATACAACTAAGTGTTTTCCCTCCAATCACAAAAACAGAACTTCACCATTGCCCACTGTCTCTCATTACTATTTTGCATACAACTTGCCAACTTGCATTGAATACCATGAGCTCTAACATTCAGATTGCAGATACAGAGAAGGGTGAGGCCATAGGAAGGTTTGAAAAGAATGAAACACATTTTCCATTGCTCAAATAAGAGCTGGTTTGTGTTTGCACCTTCAATTCTTTGTTTAAATTATGTATCAATATTTAGAGAAAATGCCCACATTCCTGAACTATGTAATTCAGTCTCTATCTTGCAGTAGAAAAGTTAATTGCATTTTATTTAAACAACGCCCACAAGATGCTGGAGGAACTCAGCAGGCCATGCAGTATCTATGGAAAAGAGTACAGTCGACGTTTTGGGCCAAAACCCTTGTGATTGCATTTTTTTTCAGTTTACGCAAGTTTGGAGCCAAAGAATATAGTGATGGATTGATTAACAACAGCCAATTGTATGCAATTCAATTTTAATTAATTGAATTTGTATTGTTGCTAAGGATCATCACCTGTAGCCTTAGTCATTTCAAAGTTTCAATTGATTACACAGAATTTTCAACCTTCAGATTAAATCAATGCTCCATCTTATGAATGGCTATACTGAGATCAGGAGTGTAGGAAGTACACATAAAAAAACTACATCATGAATCATCATTAAGACTATGCTTAATTTGCACTGCACTGCCAATCTTTTACAAGTAAAACCAGGTTAGGTGTTGATGGGGGACTCTCCACCCATTAAAGATTTCGGGCAAACTTATCATGAGTGACGTCTAAAAACAGCTTGTATTCACACCGGTTTCTCCAGTTCTTCCTCTGCAACTTGCTGTGATACTACAATCATGGATCTCTTCTCACGGAGTACTTTCCAAGACAGCATAAATAATGCCTATAGTTTCCTGTTATGAAGGCAAATCTGTCTCAAGGTTGAAAAATGACTGCAAGACAGGGCAAAAAGGATTGAACTCCAAAGAGTTTAAGAGATTGTATAAGCAAGTATTAAAAAAAACTTAACTGAGTAAATATTGATAAGAAGGTATTTTAGTGATTGTGCTGTAAAATAGTAATCTGACTACAATTTATTTGATATGATCTGTGACTGTAGGCAAAAATTCTGTTCAGTACAAAAACAATCTCTATGTTCAGCTAGATGCTCAAAGCTTGTCTTACCTATATTCCTCCAGAATAAAATAATTATGATTATTAATTGTGCTCACTGATGAGTCTTTGCGAAAGTACAGAGACAGTAATATATGCTTCTTGAAAGGTGTCGATTGGGTTCCAAAATTTATTGCATGAGCTGACGGCTATACCCCAGTCCCATCCAGAAAAGTTTTATGTATTATGTTCTGATATAATTTGTAATAAATTAAAGCTAAATTTCAGGAATAAAGAAAAGTGTTGCAAATGCCTTATTCAGAAAGAGGTCTAGGGATAACGACACTGTCAGCAGTCAAATCAGTTTAGTACTGGGGAGAATTTTAGAAATGATAATCAAGGGGCAGATGAATACACTTGGATGAGTGTGGATTGATGATTATGAGTTTGCATTGATGTTTTTCCTAAGGGAGTTGATGAACCCGGTGCTCTATACATAGACTTACAAATGCTGTATGATAAAATGCTGCATAACGGGCTTGTCAGAAAAATTGAAGGCTATGAAATAAAGGGGTCATTAGCAGCAGGGACAGACAATAAGTCACACGAAGTATAGAGTAATAGTGAAATGTTGTTTTTCAGAGTGGAGTGAGATCATTGCTAGGGGTGCTGTATTTCCTCAAACATACTCAGTGGTTACTTTATTAGATGGCTTCTGTACCTAATAAAGTGACCACTGAGTGTATGTTCATGGTCTTCTGCTGCTGTAGCCCATCCACTTCAAAGTTTGACATGTGTGTTCAGGGATGCTCTTCTGCATACCACTGTTGTAACACATAGTTAATTGAATTACTGTCGTCTTCCCGTCAGCTTGAACGAGTTTGGCCATTCCCCTCTGACCTCTCTCATTAAAAAAATGCTTTTGCCCACAGAACTGCCACTAACTGGATTTTTTTTTCATTCTCTGTATATTTTAGAGACCGTGTGTTATAGCAGTTTCAGAAATAAACAAACCACCCCATCTGTCACCAACAATCATTCCAGGGTCAAAGTCACTTAGATCACATTTCTTTCCATTCTGATGTCTGGGACAAATAACAACTGAATCTCTTGACCATGTCTGCATGCTTCTATGCACTGAGTTTCTGTGACATGATTTGTTGATTAGATATTTGCATTAACGAGCAGATGTACAGGAGCACTTAACAAAGTGCCCATCGAGTTTGTATTAATGATATGGACATGGGTGTGCAGGATAAAATTTCTAAATTTGCACGTGACATAAAACTTGGAGGAGTAAAGGAGCATGAGGATGATCGACATCAGGAAAGTACAATTGGACAAGTGGAATGGGAAAATAAGTGGCAGATTAAATGAGGTGCTGAGGAACAATAAGTGTTATATTTTGATAGGAGTAATGAAAGGAGGCAGTGAAAACTAAAGGGATCAATCCTAAATAGTGTGGCAGAACAGAGATTTTGGGGCACTTGTAGTGGGACCTATTACAAGTGGAAGGACAGACTGAGTACATGGTGAAATAAATATCCTGGGACTTATAAATGGAGGCACAGAGGGTAAGATGAAAGAAGTACAATGAAACTGTATTGAACTGGTTTGACCATAACTAGGATATTGTGTTCAGTTCTGGGTGCCACATTTTCAAAAGATCTTATAGCTTTAAAGAGGGAACAGAAGAAATTTACAAAAATGAGAAATGTTATTTAAATGAATAAACTGGAGGAGCTGGAATTGTTTTTTTTTGGAAATTAAAAGTTGCAAAGATATCTGGTCTAAATGTTTACAACCATGAATCATGAAGTCTTATAGACAGATTGAACAGAGGGAACTGTTCTAATTAGCAGCAGGATCATGAACCAGTAGACAGAGAATGAAGGTGATTGGCAAAAGAAGCAAAAATGAAACAAGAGAACTTTCTTTTTATGTTGTGAATGGATATGAGATGCCACAAATTCAATTACTGAATTCAAAAAGGGAAATGGAAAAGCATCTGAAGGGAAATGCAGATCTTTGGGGAGAGGTGAATTCCTCTTGCATAGAATGGCTTGAATGGCCTACTCCATGTGCTACCATTCTGCGATTCTGTATTTTAGCCACTGTCGAAAGCCAGTCGATACTGAGAACTAACCTATTATTTTTTGTGGTAAGTCCATTTTTAGCTGCACAATATGAACTTCACCAAATTTTCACTTTTAAATACAACAGGGAATATTATTTTGAGCAACAATTAAGATTTTAAAACCTGGACAAATGTACTAGATCATAATTGATTATGGGGAGCAAGGACATGGCAGACCAATTGAATAATTACTTTGGTTCTGTCTTCACTAAGGAGGACATAAATAATCTTCCAGAAATAGTAAGGGACAGAGGGTCCAGTGAGATGGAGGAACTGAGTGAAATACATGTTAGTAGGGAAGTGGTGTTAGGTAAATTGAAGGGATTGAAGGCAGATAAATCCCCAGGGCCAGATGGTCTGCATTCCAGAGTGCTTAAGGAAGTAGCCCAAGAAATAGTGGATGCATTAGTGATAATTTTTCAAAACTCGTTAGATTCTGGACTAGTTCCTGAGGATTGGAGGGTGGCTAATGTAACCCCACTTTTTAAAAAAGGAGGGAGAGAGAAACCGGGGAATTATAGGCCGGTTAGCCTAACGTCGGTGGTGGGGAAACTGCTGGAGTCAGTTATCAAGGATGTGATAACAGCACATTTGGAAAGCGGTGAAATCATCGGACAAAGTCAGCATGGATTTGTGAAAGGAAAATCATGTCTGATGAATCTCATAGAATTTTTTGAGGATGTAACTAGTAGAGTGGATAGGGGAGAACCAGTGGATGTGGTATATTTGGATTTTCAAAAGGCTTTTGACAAGGTCCCACACAGGAGATTAGTGTGCAAACTTAAAGCACACGGTATTGGGGGTAAGGTATTGGTGTGGGTGGAGAATTGGTTAGCAGACAGGAAGCAAAGAGTGGGAATAAACGGGACCTTTTCAGAATGGCAGGCGGTGACTAGTGGGGTACCGCAAGGCTCAGTGCTGGGACCCCAGTTGTTTACAATATATATTAATGACTTGGATGAGGGAATTAAATGCAGCATCTCCAAGTTTGCGGATGACACGAAGCTGGGTGGCAGTGTTAGCAGTGAGGAGGATGCTAAGAGGATGCAGGGTGACTTGGATAGGTTGGGTGAGTGGGCAAACTCATGGCAGATGCAATTTAATGTGGATAAATGTGAAGTTATCCACTTTGGTGGCAAAAATAACAAAACAGATTATTATCTGAATGGTGGCCGATTAGGAAAAGGGGAGGTGCAACGAGACCTAGGTGTCATTATACACCAGTCATTGAAAGTGGGCATGCAGGTACAGCAGGCGGTGAAAAAGGCGAACGGTATGCTGGCATTTATAGCGAGAGGATTCGAGTACAGGAGCAGGGAGGTACTACTGCAGTTGTACAAGGCCTTGGTGAGACCACACCTGGAGTATTGTGTGCAGTTTTGGTCTCCTAATCTGAGGAAAGACATCTTTGCCATAGACGGAGTACAAAGAAGGTTCACCAGATTGATTCCTGGGATGGCAGGTCTTTCATATGAAGAAAGACTGGATGAACTGGGCTTGTACTCGTTGGAATTTAGAAGATTGAGGGGGGATCTGATTGAAACGTATAAGATCCTAAAGGGATTGGACAGGCTAGATGCGGGAAGATTGTTCCCGATGTTGGGGAGGTCCAGAACGAGGGGTCACAGTTTGAGGATAGAGGGGAAGCCTTTTAGGACTGAGATTAGGAAAAACTTCTTCACACAGAGAGTGGTGAATCTGTGGAATTCTCTGCCACAGCAAACTGTTGAGGCCAGTTCATTGGCTATGTTTAAGAGGGAGTTAGATATGGCCCTTGTGGCTACAGGGGTCAGGGGTTATGGAGGGAAGGCTGGGTTCTGAGTTGGAGGATCAGCCATGATCATAATAAATGGCGGTGCAGGCTCGAAGGGCCGAATGGCCTACTCCTGCACCTATTTTCTATATTTCTATGTTTCTATATAACAGATTGTACACTGATGATGGGTAAATGATCTCAGAGGAAAATAAGATGAGGAAGATACCTCTAGGCTGATGAAGCATCATCAACCTTAACTCTGTTTCTCTTTCAGCAGATGCCGCCTGATTTGCTAATCCAATCCTCATTAGGGGATTGGAAGAGGAGAGGGGCAGTAATGGTAAATTTCTTGGCATGATCATATCAGGGCATCTGTCCTGAAAGTGGTGGATACAGGCCAATCCATCACAGGAAATGTCCTCCCCATCACTGAGCTCATCTGCAAGGAGTGCTGCATCATCAAGAACCCCCAGCATCCAGGCCATGCTCTCTTCTAGCTGTCATTGGCAAGCAGGTCCAGGAGGCTTAGATCCCATACCACTTGGTTCAGGAATAGTTACTACCCTGCAAACATCAGGCTCTTGTTCCCATGTGGATAACTTCACTTACCTCAGCACTGAACTGATCACTGAACACAACCTATGGACTCACTTTCAAAGACTCTACAACTCATGTTCTCTATTTATTTATCTATTTGGTTATCAAATTATTTATTCATTCTTCTATTTATTTATTTGCTTTGTATTTGCAGTTTGTCTTTATTTGCTCATTGGTTGCTTGTCAGTCTTTGTGTGTAGGTTTTCATTGTATTTCTTTGTTCTACAGTGAATGTCTGCAAGAAAATGAATCTGAGGGTAGTATACAGTGACATAAAGTATACGTACTTTGATAATAAACGTACTTTGGACTTTTGAACTTTTTAAACAAAGGCATCTTTGCATTGCGACACCGATACAGAAACTCTATCCCTATACTGTATCTTTCTCGTGTTAGTGAAACAATTTGGACATTCCTCATTGTTGAAGGGATAATTAACTGTTTAAATTCCTCATGCTAAAAAGAAAGAGAATGCATGTTTTTTTATATATCTAATAGTTAAAAAAGTAAAGGAACTGTTTGGTTTAGAATGTATTTTATTTGTAAATAAATTATGCTAATGTATCATTAACTATTGACAAACCATAGGCAAGGAGATGGATTTTAATTCTAAATAGTTTGTATTAAACAGAGACTTGCAATCTCAGGACAAGGATATTTTAATTCCCAGGTCTAATCTAGTTGCTGCTACTAGTTCGTCACCTAAAACAGGTGATAAGCAGCCAATGGATTCGAGAGGACATTTCCCTAATGTAGAGGCAACCCATCAACACATAGGTTCACACCATACTTATAAGTCACATTAGTGGAGGTGAGGCAATCACAACCAAGAGAAAATCTGCAGATACTGGAAATCTGAGCAACATACACAAAATGCTGGAGAAACTCAGCAGGCCTGGTAGCATCTATGGAAAAGAGTATAGTCAACGTTTCGGGCCAAAACCCTTCAGCAGGACTTAGAAAAAAAAGCCAAGGAGTAGAGTTAAAAGGTGGGGGAGGGGAGAGAGAAACACCAGGTGATAGGTGTCTGAAGGGGGAGAGATGAAGTAAAGAGCTGGGATGTTGGTTGGTGAAAGAGACAGAAGGCCATGGAAGAAAGAACGGGGGGGGGGGAGCACCAGAGGGAGATGATAGGCGGGAAAGGAGATAAGGTGAGAGAGGGAAAAAGGGATGGGAAATGGTAAAGGAGAGGGGGTGTGGGGCATTACCGAAAGTTTGAGAAATTGATGTTCATGCCATCAGGTTGGAGGCTACTCAAGTGGAATATAATGTGTTGTTCCTCCACCTATGTGTGGCCTCATCATGACAGAGGAGGAGGCCATGGATGGACATATCAGAATGGGAATGGGAAATGGAATTAAAATGGGTGGCCACTGGGAGCTCCTGCTTTTTCTGGTGGACGGAGTGTCGGTTCTCAGCAAAGTAGTCTCCAATTTACGTCGGTCTCCCCAATATACAGGAGGTCACACTGGGAGCACCAGACACAGTATATGACCCCAACAGACTCACAGGTGAAGTGTCGGCTCACCTGGAAGGACTGTTTAGGGCCCTGAATGGTAGTGAGGGAGGAGGCAGAGGGGCAGGTGTAGTACTTGTTTTGCTTCTAAGGATAAGAGGCCGGAGGGAGATCAGTGGGGAGGGACGAATGGATAAAGAGTTGCGTAGGGAGTGATCCCTGGGGAAAGCAGAAAGTGGTGGTGGGGGTGGGGGGGGGGAAGATATGCTTGGTCCTGGCATCCCGTTGGAGATGGTGGAAAATCATGTGCTGGACGCTGAAGCTGATAGGGTGGTAGGTGAGGACAAGAGGAACCCTATCCCAGGTAGGGTGATGGGAGGATGGGGTAAGAGCAGGCGTGCATGTAATGGAAGAGATGTGGTTGAGGGTAATGTTGATTGCGGAGGTTGGGAAGCCCCTTTCTTTGAAAAAGGAGGACGTCTCCTTCGTTTTAGAATAAGAAGCCTCATCCTGAGAGCAGATGAGGTGGAGACAAAGGAACTGAGAGAAGGAGATGGCGTTTTCACAAGTAGTAGTGTGGGAAGAGGTATAGTTCCAAGTAGCTGTGAGAAACGGTGGCTTTATAATAGACATCGTTGGATAAGCCATCTCCAGAGATAGACAGTGAGATCGAGAACGGGGAGGGAGGTGAGGGCTGTGTTTCCCTTGATCCATTGAGGGGTTTGATGAAAGCCCTGTTTGTCTGCACACTATAATCAGTGGTGGCTTCCCCTCTTCTCGAGAAAAAGTTAATACACCCTTGGGAACCTGTTGATGTTAGAGAACCTAATTAATGTTAATACATTAATGCACCTGACTGAGTGGTTTCTACAATCACTTTTACAAATATGTTAAAGCAAGTAAACAGTGGAATGGGAGTAGAAGGGGTGGTGCGTGTTGAGTGGCTGAAGGGGAAGGGTGGCTGGGAAAGAGCACTGGTGGTGCAGGATTCTATTTTAACCACCTTATGGCTGCCTTCCTGACCTGAGGAAAGTGTCAAATTTCCCCTCTAAAGCATTAAATGCTAACAAGAATCCACAAACCTGTAAATGTATCTTCTGAGTAAAAGCAAACAGTTTTACTTTGGAATCAGATTATGTATCAGTTTAAGTTATATGTATAAATATAAACAATCATGGAAATTGCGGGTGCAATTGTAGTATTTTCTGTGAGTCTATCTTGCACCTTATTATCTGCCTGCACTGTACATTCTCTGTGCCAGTTAAACTTGGTTCTGCATTGTTATTGCTTTTCCATGTACAACCCCAATGCACTGTTTAATGAAACAACACACAGCAAAGTTGCTGGTGAACACAGCAGGCCAGGCAGCATCTCTCGGAAGAGGTACAGTTGACGTTTCGGGCCGAGACAGGTCTTGGTCTTGAAACGTCGACTATACCTCTTCCTAGAGATGCTGCCTGGCCTGCTGCGTTCACCAGCAACTTTGATGTGTGTTGCTTGAATTTCCAGCATCTGCAGAATTCCTCGTGTGCACTGTTTAATGAATTGACGTGAGTGATCAGTCTGCAAGACTGGCTTTTCACTATACTTTGGTAGCTGTGGCGATAATGTACTAGCTCCTGGGCTGCTTGACACCATTGTGCATGACCAGATACTTCCAGGTTTAAGCAAATACTCAGGGGATGTGGAACCACACTGCCTCTTCATGGGAATTGCGTGGCAAATTATTGATGGTATTTTACCATATGTGATTCTGATTAAATTCCTTTGAAATATGCATAAGAATTTTGAGGCCCTTTTCCTTTCTGGCGTAGAACCAAGATCAATCAGGATGGAGCACACCAGTAATTTAGCCAGCTTGGAGCTCAGTACCACAGACAACACTTCCTGAGATAGATGGTCAAATCTTGCCCTGTGGTGGTTGTGAGAACACTTACTGCTTGAACTGATAATAAACTTATTTGATCTGTAATAGTTTCATTATGTTGCAGAAAGAAGTGCAGAGAAATGTATACCCAATATGGTCTAGTGTGGCACTATGAAAATGTCCTTATTTCCCCCATCGCTTTGCACATTGTGCAAAATCTAATAGCCATAACTCAGCTACAATTCCTGATGCAGAGTAACCCCAAATGAAGTGTAAACTTATTTTCTTCTTAATTTTTTAGAAGGTCTTTGCTGCAGTGTTTTAAATCATATATTTGGTATTTGAGACACTTAGAGTAAGCATTTTTGGTATAATAACAAGGATATATGTTCTTCTAGCTTGATGAACATGGTAAAGTCATGCCATGAAGAGTTTAATTGGATGTAATGGTCTTGATTCTGCCAAGAGATTATCCATGGATCGAACCCAATAGAAGTTCCCCCTACTGTTTATGATCAAACGAATGCAATTGTCCAAAGGTGCCAACATGGTGCTCTTGACTGAAGTCCTGAAATATGGAGCTTGATCAACGAGGATGAAACTACACTCATTGGAGATTAGAAGAATCTTACTGAAACACAAGGTTATGAGAGGATTTTTGATGGGCTGAAAGATAAGCTAGGACATTGAAAAGGACTGACATGGCACCGAATATCTCAAGGAGTTTTAAGCCTACTCAGGTTTCCGTGTTTTTATTTTCCTACGTCTTAAACAACAAAGATAGTAGAAAACATAAATGTCAATAGAGATCAGAGGATCTTGCTCCTGACCCAGACAATAAATTGTGAAAATCTGTTTTGTAATCGATTACTTTCTTGCGTGATGATAATATACTGTACTCTATACAGGCCACGTTCTCTTCTTTCTGCTGTCTTCACGAAGGAGGTACAGGAGCCTTAGGTTCCACATCATGAGGTTCAGGACCAATTATTACCCTTCAACCATCAGGCTCCTGAACCAGTGAGGATAACTTCACTGACCTGAATACTGAAATGATTCCACAACCTACGCATGGACTCACTTTTAAGGACTCTACAAATCATGTTCTCAGTATTATTTATTTACTATTTATTCTTACTGTTTTTTTTATTTTTCACAGCTCAAGCTGGTAAAACCAAAGGTACGGGCGTAGCCAGGCAACTCACTTCTAAATTGCTAGGAACTTTCAGACTATTTTATTGGTGTTTGGTATTGTGGCTTTCTGGATATTAACATAAATATTGCTAATTGTTTAATGCTGTCTTTGGCATGATACTGGTTATAAATGTTACTATTGGGGCTGTTCATGTTCATGTTCATGTTCCACAGTCTGGCAATTTCCTCTTTTATTTCTGGTGTTTTTCACTTCTGGATTTCTGTATGTTATGTGTGTTTGGAATGGCTATATCTATTGAGGAAGTTGTTTTTGCCCCGGTTTATCCTGTTATATTATATCCAGATGGTTTTAATGGATTGTCCTGTCTGTAGTAATGGAATGGTCATAATATAATTTGTAGCGCCCTGACTCCCTAAAACTGGTTCAGGTTTGTATTTGTAGCAAGGCATTGCGTCCTTTATGAGTTGGCATTTTAAAGCAAGATTTTGGTGAATGATGCTGGAGGATCTCGGCCCAAAATACCTTTCTCATAAATGAGGAGTTGGCTTGCTGAGTTCCTCCAGCACTTTGTATGTGCTGCTTGGATTTCCTAAATCTGCAGATTTTCTCATTGTTTTGGTGAATGATATTTGCCACTTGATTGTGCCTGTGTATGTAATCAGATTGAGTAAAATTGTTGCAGGATCCTGTAATGTGTTGGATTGTTTCTGGTTTCTCTTAGTAGTTTCTGCAATTATCATCTCAAACTTGTTTGTCTTTTGTTATGTACGTTTGCTTTTTTTGTATTAGCCACTATCGCTATTACTTTTTTTTAGTATCTGCACAATTTGTTTTCTTTTGCACATTGGTTGTTGGTCTTTGTGTGTAGTTTTTCATTGATTCTATTGTATTTCTTTGTACGACTGTGCATGTCCACAAGGAAATGAATTTCAAGGTAGTATATGGTGACATATATGTAGCTTGATATTAAATTTACCTTGAACTTTGAAGTTTAACAGGAGTTCAATCGAAATCTTGACATACCGAAATTATATAATTTATTCAAAGGAGTCTGATTTCAAATTATTATTTCTGAGAAATCCACAAACTTGAAGTGTAAGCTACAATTTACTTTAATCAAAAAAGTGTCTTTAATAATTATACATGTGAATGTTTAACCACTGATAGACTGATAAACATATATTGGTGTAATTTTTTCTTACTTCAATAAAATATTGTGATACTACTTCCAGCTTGTAATTCAATTTATTACATTGCTGCAGTAAAAGATATGGAAAAATATGGTGCTTCACTCAAATGCACATAGAGCATTAGACCATAGCGCTGACTTAAACATCCTATAAATTTTACATCAATAAATACTAATGAATAACAAATATCATACGCATGAGAAATTCTGCAGACATAATTGCTTTAATTGGAGAATGTGTTTTAAGTGTTACTGCTATAACCTCAGGCCCATCTATTATAATTAGCTCAATTAGATACAACAGTTATTTTTCTGTATGTTTAATTACTTTAGATTTGTATTTAATTCAGTGGAAGATAATAGCACAGAAGCTTCCGATTCGTTCACCATGCCAGCTGTCAATCACACAATTTTAAAAAAGCTAGACTTTACAAACAGTGATCTAAAATGACAGAAAGTTAAATGAGTTAGTTATATGAGTAGTTTCCTCAAGCATATTTGAATTTATTATATCTCAATGGCATCACTTCAGCAATTATGAATTATGATTTCCTCCATTTGGCTTAAATACTACTGAGCCTAAAGCAACACACAGGGCACTGGAGCACCTCAGTGGGTCAGGCAACATCTAGCCTGTGTTGTTCAACAACAATAACTGTTTCATGATAAGTATTGTTTTTGTTGAGCTAAAACTTTGGCTGTTCAGCACTCTGCAGGTTATAAGTATCAATAATGGGCTGAATCTTTAGACTTTCCCATTGTTGATGATAAGATGAAGGAAACGATTGGATGACGTCTCAGGGTGAACGTCTGCATGCTGACTTTTTTTGTGGGAAGGATATGACAATTGGAAACTGTCCTTTTAAGGCAAGGTTAAAAGTTTCTGTTATCAGTTACAGATTCCAGAGTTAGGTGACTGAACAAATTGGAAAAATACCAATTAAGCAAATATGATGATACGATTAAGTGGGTCATTTAGCAAGTTCTGTGTGGTTGTTGGGCCTGTGCAACTGTCACTTATCAAAGTAGCTTAAAGCTCTAACAAAACAGATCTTCCAATACCAAAATAACGTAGTAACATACAGGATTTTGTTTTGAGTTGACTAACATATTTATAGCATGTTTGAACCAAAGTAGATGACTTATCTGGTGGCTCATGTGATACCTTCCAGCTGTGCAATGAGATAAACCAAAACGACTGGAAATCTCTCTGCCTGCTGGTTCATGGAAGAGTCCATTGCTAAGCCTTGGGAATGTTTAATTGGACATTTGTAGCACATGGAAAGGATGTATGCCTTCTTGGCTCCTAAAAACAGGCAATAGGGGTGAAAATGCAGGAGCTGCTGGTGCTATGATGTCCTATGAGAGGGAGCTGGTGTTGAACTGGCAGCAGAGAGATGGTGAGATAAGGTAAAATAATTTCCTGTACTCATGGGGTCATAGAGTGATACAGTATGGATAACAGGCCCTGAGGCCTAACTCATCCATGACGATCAAGTTCTGTACCTGAGCTGGCACCATTTGCCCATCGTTTGGGCTATAAACATTTCTTATCCATTTACCTGTCTAAATATTTTAAACATTGTAATTGCACTGCATCTATAGTTTTCTCTAACATCCCTCAGCACGTAGGAGGTCCAATCGATTCAATGCACAATCAATTGGTGGCATGCACACTTGGCGCATTCTTGCAGTAGATCTGATATGGTTCAGATAGGGTCGGTAGCAGGGATACAATCCCTGTTAGATTCTCTTGTCAGGATGCACCATAGTTCAGGACAATTTTGATATCATTAGTATAGCTGATAATATAGCCTCAGATGGATGGAAAAGAGGAGCTGGGAACGGTTTAATCAGAGTCACAGCAGGGCTGTTGCAACTGTTCTGATTGAATCTCCTAAGGAATCCATTAGCTTCCAATTACTCTGTTTTGTTTTTGCAATGAATGAAGTTACTAAGTTACTAATTAAGTTACTGCTTGGAAATGATGTTTGTTGGTGCACTAAGCAGTCATTGTATTTGCACAAGTGCCCATTTGACTCCACTGTCACAAGTAGTGAAATGTTTAACAGAGATATCTGGAACAATGTTAGGTCGTTTCACACCTAGGAACATGCACTAAAATAGGCTCTTTGTGGTTCCAATTTGTGGAGCAGCAATCAGAGAAAGAGGTCGTTACCTGTAGACACAGTCTCCAAGGAAATAGATAAAAACATTGAACTTCTGGCTACCATGGAATAAAAGTAATTTGTGGGGAGATGGAAAGACTCCAAAATGTACTGTAGCAACAATCAAACCACTAGAGGAACTCAGCAGCGAAGCTGAATCTCGGGTGGAGAGGGAAGGAATTGTAGATGTTTCAGGTTGAAACCGCTTTTTGCAAGGGACTCACGACCACCCTGTCATGCGGCATCCTCCAATTTGGATTTCAGCTGCTGTGGAGGCAAATAGCTGAGCAACCACATACCGTTCCTATGTGGCGTCTTGGTGATCCCTCTATGGCTTTGACCTCTGCCACACGGGAACAGCTCAGGACTCTGAAGGAAAAACCAGCTGGAGTTCTTCACTGAGCATAGACCTATACCTAATAAAGTGGCCACTGAATGCATATTCATGGTCTTCTGCTGCTGTAAGCCCATCCACTCCAAGGTTCGTTATGCTGTGCACACCACTGCTGTGGTGCGTGGTTATTGGAATTACTGTCAGCTTGAACCATTCTGGTCACTCTCCTCTGACCTTTCTCATTGCGGCTCATCTGGCAATGTTTTTGGTGTTTCTGTTGCATCTGACTGTTTTTTAATGAGGCCAAGTCACTAGCTTGATGCTCAACCCAGCACGTATGGAAAGCCGGCTGGATTTGAACTTGGGACCATTCGCCTCAAAGTCCAGTGCTGGTGTCACTACACCGGCAGCAGACCTCTCTTATTAACAAGGCATTTTCACCCATTCTCAATAAACTTTGGAGACTGTTGAACATGAAAATTCCAGGAGGTCAGCATTTCAGCACCAATAATCATCCCATGGTCAAAGTCACTTAGATCTCATTTCTTTCCTATTCTGATGTTTGGTCTGAACAACAGATGAACCTCTTGACTATGTCTGTGTGATTTTATGCATTGAGTTGTTACCACATGATTGGCTGATTAAATATTTGCATTATAAAGCAGGTGTACAGGTGTACCTATAAAGCGGCATTGAACATCCTGCTGAAGGGGTTTGGCCTGAAACGTTGACCGTTTCTTCATTTCCATAGAAGCTGCCTGAGTTCCTCCAGTGTTTTGTGTGTGATGCACTGAGTGTATATATTTATTGATGTGAGTTGAAAGTGCCTGGTCCAAATTATCTTTGAGATATGATATGTCATGTAACTAGTCAAATTTGTATATTCTCAGTATGCCTATCACTCAATATTTTAGAAATGGCTTCATTTCCTCCATCACCAATTTCTGAATATTCCATGAACACTCAGTCACTACTCCTCTTTTGCACTAAAAAAATTTTTGTAACTTATAGTAATAGTTCTGTACTGCTGCCACAAAACAACATGTTTCATGATATATGTTAGTGATAATAAACTTTATTCAGTTTCTATGTTCTGATTGCTATTTGCTATCCTGAGTAGATGTTTGCAGATGTACCTTCTGTGCTCACATTTTGATAGTGACCCAGAAAAGTAAATGCCCTTTGATTGGTTCTGTGCTGATGCTCAGGGCTTTTGGAGGCCTAGGTCACAAGGCAGGTGACTGTACACCAGGAAGGTGCACGCTGCAGATTGTTTTCTCCTGGTTGATTAGTGAAAGGGAGGCACCGTACAGTAGACATCCACATTGTTTGTTATAGTTCATGCAAGGTAGCAGAAAGAAAGGTACTTACAATGAACAACCACAGGAAACACACAAACACAATAAACAGAAAAGGAAAAGATAAGCTCAGAAGAAAGAGAAAACAATACCCATTTTGATTTCTATCACAACCTTCTGGCCTTCATCAATCATCATTTATTGGCCTTCATCAATCGTGGAATTGAATTTAGGAGCTGAGAGGTAATGTTGCAGCTATATAGGACCCTGGTCAGACCCCACTTGGAGTACTGTGCTCAGTTCTGGTCGCCTCACTACAGGAAGGATGTGGAAGCCATAGAAAGGGTGCAGAGGAGATTTACAAGGATGTTGCCTGGATTGGGGAGCATGCCTTATGAGAATAGGTTGAGTGAACACGGCCTTTTCTCCTTGGAGTGATGGAGGATGAGAGGTGACCTGATAGAGGTGTATAGAGATGATGAGAGGCATTGATCATGTGGATAGTCAGAGGCTTTTTCCCAGGGCTGAAATGGTTGCCATAAGAGGACACAGGTTTTAGGTGCTGGGGAGTAGGTACAGAGGAGATGTCAGGGGTAAGTTTTTTAACTCAGAGAGTGGTGAGTGCGTGGAATGGGCTGCCAGCAACGGTGGTGGAGGCAGATACGATAGGGTCTTTTAATAGACTTTTGGATAGGTACATGGAGCCTAGTAAAGTAGAGGGCTATAGGTAAGCCTAGTAATTTCTAAGGTAGGGACATGTTCGGCACAACTCTGTGGGCCGAAGGGCCTGTATTGTGCTGTATGTTTTCTATGTTTCTAAGAACCCAGCACAGCTTATTTTACTTCATAAATTTCAACCAGATTTTTTTTTCTGATGTGTGAGAGTCACAGATTTCCAACTTCAGGCTCTTGTCTTTGAAAGGGAAATGTTACCTTCAATTGAATTTGACTGCCCTCAAACAAACGTAAAATTAATAATGCCAGAATGAGTCAATAGTATAACACAGGATGTATTTGACGTGCTGTGAGTTAACAAGTACTCTG
Organism: Mobula hypostoma; assembly: GCF_963921235.1. Classification (NCBI taxonomy): domain Eukaryota; kingdom Metazoa; phylum Chordata; class Chondrichthyes; order Myliobatiformes; family Myliobatidae; genus Mobula; species Mobula hypostoma. Next base: position 33,306,261 of record NC_086099.1, on the reverse strand, counting down.
GACTTATTAAAAATTGTTACCAATAATATACTAGCAATTAGGCTTATCGTGTAGTTTTCTTTTTGTACAGTCAGGCAGCTGAATTTGACATTACTGGAAGTTACTTACTAAAATGTGCTTTGATGTGCTGAAAACTAAATAAAACCATCTCTGCTTGATTACTGCTGTTAGATTTTGTGACATGCAAGACAGTGCGTCATGTAAGACAGTGTGACATGTGACAAGTGGCATCCTGCGCAATACGGCTTTTGCATTGTATTATCTTCATAATCTCTGAATGCAGGGAGAAAGTTATCTGGGACAAAGGGTGAAAGCAGGCTAAAGGCCGCATGGTAGTGTGGCGGTTAGAGCAACGCTTTGCTGTGATTGGTGTTCAATTCCTGTCATTATCTGCATGGTGTTTGTACGGTCTGCTCATGACCATGTGGGTTTCCTCTAGGTGCCCCAGTTTCCTTCCACATTCCAAACGATGTATGCAATACGGTTTGTAAAAATTTGTGGGCATGTTATATTGGCGCTGGAAACAGCATTTCAATTTATGTTTCAAAGTTTTGATGTACACATGAAAAATAAATCTAATCTTTACCTTTGAGCCAATTTTAAATCCACCTAACTTGTCCCCAGATTCCATGGGATCTCACCTTTCAGATGCAGGATATTGTCAAATCCTGCATCTATCAAATTGTCTTAAGTAGACGACATCTGCTGTCCTACCCTCTTCTACCTTTTTTGTTACCTCATCAAAAAGCTTTAAAAGTTTTGTCAAGCATGACTTTCCGCACACAAAGCCATGTGGACTCCTGGAACTCAAATTCTCTTCATCCAAAAGCTGGTAGCTCTTGTCCCTCAGAATTCCCTCCAATAGCTTTGCTACTACAGATGTTAAGCTGTCCAGTCTGTTGTTCTCTAGCTTGTCCCTTTTTTAAACAATGGAACAACATTGACCACCTTCTAGTCTTTGGGAACTTCACCAGTGGGTGACGATGAAGCCTCTGCAAGTTCTTCTCTAGCTTCACACAAAGTGTATGGACATACTCAGTCTGCCTACAGGGTTACGTCCACCTTCATCTGCTGTAGGCTGAAAATATATCCTTTCTGGTAATATGAATGTCCTCCAAAACATCTCGAGGCTTTTCGATGGGTATCTAGAAATTTCATCTTTTCATTGAAGGCGATACTTTCGGTGTGCATGCTGGAGTCCACAAACATATATTACATTCCAATTATAGCTTTTGACACATGTCAACATTAATGAGAACAGAAATGGTATGGAATGGGTTGCCCCCTAACTAACCTAGTAACACTGAAACACATATTGAACTTACATCATTAGAACGGGGCCAGGCTTTACCAAGTATTCCAAATGATGGCTGTCTCCCAACTTTATCTGACTCATTGTGTTCAGTTAGAGCAAACCTGACCAATGGCACAATTGGCTTAGAGGTGGGAATTCTGTTGAGGCAATGGATGACAAAGATCTGCTTATTTCTACTTCAAGAATTGCACAATTATTGCATGTTAGAATAGGTAATTGGTATCATGAAGAAATGTGGCTTCAAGTTTTCTTTTGAAGACAACTGGTTTTGAGACGGGGCTCAAAACTGTCAACTATATGGAAAGGAGTGTACCATAGGTCCTCACAAAGCAGAGACTGCAGGAGCCTGGATGAAGCTTGAAGATTAAAGGATGCAGATCTTTCTATTTGATGTCCGAAGCCCAATGTAATTACTTTGAAGGTTTAATGTGGGTCTTCCTTTTTTATTATTCATCCATTTTGTATGGAAAGGTTGGACAGATTAATCTTTTATCCACTGGGGCTCAGAGGACAGTGATGAAATACATAAGGTCCTGACAAAGTGAATGAGGACAGAATGTTTTTTCTTGTGAAAGAAAATAGAACTGTTGGCCATTTAAACATAATATGTAAGGAATTGCCTATTTAGGATGAAGTGAGGTGACATTCTTATTTGGATTGTGTGTCTTTGAACCCTGTTTCTCAAAGGGCAGTGGATTTACAGAATCACCTTCAAGGAATCTTTACAACTCATGTTCTCAGTATTATTTTTATTTGCAGAGTTTGTCTCCTTTTGCACATTGCTGTTTGTCAGTCTTTCCCCATTTATGAATAGTTTGTCATAAAATTCTATTGCATTTCCTTTTTCTCCTGTAAATACCTGCAAGGAAATGAACCTCAAGGTTGTATTGTAACATACACATCAATAATAAATTTACTTTGAGTCTTGAAGTGGAACCCCTAAATATTTTTAAGCAGAAGCAGATGGATTCTTGATCAGCAAGGGGGTGAAAGGTTGCTGAAAGTAGACAGGAATATGAAGTTGAGATTAGAATTAGATCATCCAAAATCTTATTGAATGATGTTTAAAACTTATCACCGCAGACTAACACATAACATATTGATATCTTAAGTCCCTCTCATGTTGAGTCAGATTAAAAGTGAATTGAGCTACACGATTGCATTTAATTCTCTGGCTTGAGCTTTCTTCAATCAGAGTGGGGGCCCAATGTGTATAAGTAGATGGTATTAAAATTGTAGATGTAAATATTACTATTTTAAAGATGACTTTGCATTGATCCTAGATACTTCACAAAGTGACTTGCAGAAGTAACAAATTGGCATGATTCAACTGATAATACCAAAGCAACCTCAATCAATAGTGGGCAAGTTGAAATCTCCCACAATCATTATATTGTTACTTTTTTCACCTTTTTTGCTTACATATCTGCTCCTTTACCTCCCAATTTTGGAGGCCCATAAATCATCCTCTAGCAAAGTGATTGGCCCTTTTAGTTTCTGAGCTCCACCCTTATCATCTCATTTAAATAATCTTCCAGGACATCTACCTGCTTATTGCAGGAATTAAAACCTTGAATAATTTGTATTGTCCTTTTACATCAACCTCTGTTTGTCTGAAGATACTCTATCCAAGAATACTGATGGCCCATCATCCATCACGAATGCAACAGCATCATATTCTCATGTCTTAATCAAAAGTTTATCTATCTTACTTTTGACTATTTTCAAAAGCATATGTTAAGTTTCATTTTTGGAACAATGAGCCATGCAGGGCATGCAAAGGCTTTAAATGCCTTTATCGATAAACTATGAATCAACATTACTGGTACTAAAAAGGCATGATACACGTGAAATGTTTCATTTTAGTTTAATGATAACAAATTGTTCTCATAGGAAGTGATTTGATTAATACGCATACAAATACACACAGTTAATTCCATGTCGATCTTAACTCATGTTTTATAGAAAAGAAGATGTATTTTATGTCTAGATGAAATATTGCCACTATAAATACTATCTACCATAAAACATAAATATTCTGAACTTGAAATATGACTACAACAGGACTGCTTGATGTTAAATTAGCCCTCTTTTTCTCTCAAACATCACCCACTGTGCGACGTATTGACTCACTTCTACTGTTACCCATCACTGCCTTCAAAGTAAAATCGCAAACACTTCCAGCTAGCTTTAACCAAACAATCTTTAAAAGCTTCTAGAAGAACATTTCTGCATTCATCTTGAGAGGGCCACAGCAGCAGTTCTTCAGCAAAATAATCATCAAAAGGAAGCACTGGTGTTTTACATCTTGTTCTGTATTTGCATAATTTTGTTTCTGAAATTAATATGATAACTCATTATACAGGAAGTGTTTAGACTGTGATGCCTACCACTGTTAATTGGCATGGCAATAAATCCTTTGTTTAATTTCACACAGAAAAAATATATTATTTGGATAATACTTCGGGTGATTAGGAATGTTGACAGGCGAAAGCTAGAACATTGACAAGAAAAATAGATTAGTTCATATCTTAGGATAACTATTTCAATCCAAAGTAAAGATAGTTAAACTAAATTATTTGTAATAACAGCTTAATTTTATGACATGTTATTTACAGTCTGTTTTCTTTGACACTCAATCTGATACACATTGTTAAATTGTGGCATGACCACATTTTTTGTATATCGATTCATTAGAGTTGTCATTGTCAAGCTAAGCATTCTACAGTGTAGAAATATGATTGCAACATTAGACTGGATTAATATATGTTTCAGAACGTGGTAATATTTTCCTTTTAGCTGCTGCAATTTGGATAAATATATATTGTAACTGCCTACATTTACCACAAGTCAGAAAATATTAGAGTGTATTTCTGACTGTGAATTTATTATCAACTGTGAGTTAATTCACTAGTTAGAAAAATATTTCAATAATGTTATTATTGATTAATTACTTAATCTTATTATTGATTAATTACATACAGATGTATACTGGTCTCTTTAAATGGGAATCAAGAGGTCAAGATTGAAATGTCCTTCATGGAGGCAGTCTGGAAATTTGGAACCATCACAAGTGCACCAGTCTTCTGTGGCTGTGGAATTGATGACTGAACAGTATAGAAAACAATCAAAAGGACAAATTGTACCAGTCATTTCTCATTATCAGCTGTGGCTCAGTGCTAGGTCGCACTCTTGTTCAGATGATTGTGGTTCGGAATCTTTCTGTATGACGCTTGAGAACAAAGTCGAGGCTGGCTCTTCAGTGAGTGTGGAGGTACTGTACCGTTTTTGGAGATGGTGTGTTCTACATGAGATGTTACATCAGGGCCATACTAATCTGTTTAAAAGAGTCGTAGAAGATCCCTTGACAGAAGTTGGTTCCTGTGTCCTGCTCACTGCTGAATTCTCATCTTAAATCCCTCGAACATGGAAATAGTCTGTCATCAGTTGTCACAGGCACCATGTTGTTTGCAGTATTTTGTGTATTTTGGTTGTTTTCCAGATTCCAGCAGTGATTTTATGATATGTAAATTACTTAGGAATGTTCTAACTGTACAGAAATCTATGACCTAACTGAGTAAATAACATTGCAGTGGTTCGTGAGCTTGCAAGGAGTTTTTTTTGTTTATATTGCCTGAAGAGCTCTTGGGTGTGCCTCTGAGTGTGAAACAGCAAGCTAAGCAATCTGTGAACTAACGCGTTACATACTTTTATTACTGGCTGTTACACCACTGGTGTTTATGGCAACAACAAAGGTCCTCCATCTCTGGTTGTGTTCAGGGCTTTCTTCATCATGTCAGTAGCTTCCTCTTGGTTTTCACTCCTGTCAGTCATAAGTCCCAGCTAGAGGCTCAGGAATACTATTGCACTCAGACATAGAAAAATTCCTCATTGCTGCTTCTGGAACAATTTTGTTTTACTAGTTTGGGTTGTTAGCTCTGAGCTGAGCCCCCAGACCCTGAAGGACCAGTGGACCACTTTTAGTCAGTCCTCTACCCCTTGACTTGTTTAGCATGGGTGATCCTATGAAGAGCCAACATAACTTTCCAGATCACTGAGGCAGGAAAGCTTCCAAACCAACAGCAAGGTCATGGTCCTCTTGAATATGGTTTATTTTACTTAACATAAAAGTCAATTTCTGAATTCATGTTGATTTGCTTCATCTCACATTCTCAATATTTATTGCTTATTTTAAAATAATTATTATTTTAAAATTATTATTATTTCTTTTTATCTTTCTTTTTGTATTTGCACTGTTTGTTGTCTTTTGCTCATTAGTGTGGTCTATTATGATTCTATTATGGCTATTGGATTTATTTATATGCCTGCAAGAAAATGAATCTCAGAGTTGTATATGGTGACATACGTATACTTTGATAATAAATTTACTTTGAACTTTAAACTTTTAAATAAGGATAACTTGATACACATGCTGCAAAACCACCCATGAACCTCAACATTTTTTTTATTTCTTTCAAGCCATGCTCCCTCTCTCTCAAGGTTTATCAATAACCACATAAAAGTGAATAAAGCAAATAGGTCTTGATTTTTGAAAATGAAAAGCATATGGGTAATCATTTAACACACACAAAAAATGCTGGTGAACGCAGCAGGCCAGGCAGCATCTATAGGAAGAGGTACAGTCAACGTTTTGGGCCGAGACCCTTCATCAGGACTAACTGAAAGAAGAGAAAGTAAGAGATTTGAAAGTGGGAGGGGAGGGGGAGATCTGAAATGATAGAAGACAGGAGGGGGAGGGATAGAGCTCAGAGCTGGAAAGTTGATTGGCAAAAGGGATACGAGGCTGGAGAAGGGAGAGGATCATGGGACGGAAGGCCTAGGGAGAAAGAAATGGGAGGGGAACCCAGAGGATGGGCAAGGAGTTATAGTGAGGGGGACAGAGGGAGAAAAAAGATAGAGAAACTAATAATAATAATAATAATAATAATAACAAATAAATAAATAAATGAGGGATGGGGTACAAAGGGGAGGTGGGGCTTTTACGGAAGTTAGAGAAGTCAATGCTCATGCCATCAGTTTGGAGGCTACCCAGACGGAATATAAGGTGTTGTTCCTCCAACCTGAGTGTGGCTTCATCTTGACAGTAGAGGAGGCCGTGGATAGACATATCAGAATGGGAATGGGACGTGGAAATAAAATGTGTGGCCACTGGGAGATCCTGCCTTCTCTGGCGGATGGACGCTCTGGTTGGAGGAACAACACCTTATATTCCGTCTGGGTAGCCTCCAACCTGATGGCATGAATATTGACTTCTCTAACTTCTGTTAATACCCCACCTCCTCTTCACACCCCATCCCTTATTTATTTATTTATTTATTTATTTATTTATTAATTATATTTTTTTCTTTCCCCTTTTTTTTCTCTCTTTTTTCTCCCTCTGTCCCTCTCACTATAACTCCTTGCCCATCCTCTGGGTTCCCCCCCTCCCCCCTTCTTTCTCCCTAGGCCTCTCGTCCTATGATCTTCTCCCTTCTCCAACCTCGTATCCCTTTTGCCAATCAACTTTCCAGCTCTTAGCTCCATCCCTCCCCCTCCTGTCTTCTTCTATCATTTCGGATCTCCCCCTCCTTCTCCCACTTTCAAATTTCTTACTATCTCTTCTTTCAGTTAGTCCTGACGAAGGGTCTCGGCCTGAAACGTTGACTGTACCTCTTCCTATGGATGCTGCCTGGCCTGCTGCGTTCACCAGCATTTTATGTGTGTTGCTTGAATTTCCAGCATCTGCAGATCTCCTCATGTTTGCGTGGGTAATCATTTTATACTTTAAGACCCTGCAAGGCCGAAGTTTCTCAGTCCTAGAAAAGGATCATACTCAGTGGCCACTTTATACCTCTTGAACCTAATAAAGTGACCACTGAGTGTATGTATCCCCGTGGCCGGCTGCTGCTGTAACCCAGGAGGTTCAACACTTCAGGTGGGAGGTGTAGCCCACTTCAAGGTTCAACATGTTTTGTGTTCAGGTATGCTCTTCAGCACACCTCTGTTGTAAGGCATGGTTATTTGAGTTACTGTCACCTTCCCATCAGCTTGAATTAGTCTGGCCATTCTCCTCTGACCTTTCTGATTAATAGGGCACTTTCCCCCCAGAAATGTGCTCACTGGATAGCTTTTTGGTTTTTTTTGTACCATTCTCTGTAAACTCTAGAGATTGTTGTCTATCCACATCCCAGGAGGTCAGCAGATTCTGAGATACTGAGATGATTGAACCAACAATCATTCCATGGTCAAAGTCACTTAGATTACATTTCTTCCCCATGCTGATGTTTCAGCTGAACAACAACTGAACCTCTTGACCATGTCTGTATGCTTTTATGCATTGAGTTGCTGTCACATGATTGGCTGAGTAGATATTTGCTTTGGTGAGCAACTGTACATGCGCACCTAATAACATGGCCACTGAGTGTAAGTTTGATAGAGTGGGTGTCCTTTGTCTCTGCTCCTGACTTTGCTGAGGCAGCTTGAATTTGGGCCAGCTCCCATACTGTAACTGATATCAGTCACCAGCAACGTGAGTATGGGCCCATCTAATGCACGGGAACGTTTAAGGTGCAGAGGCGAGTGCTCTCTATACAACTACAGCCACTCATAGTCAGTTTACTTTGCATCCAGCCTGACCACTTCCAGTAAACGCTTTTGTGCGTTGTGTAGCACACAAATGCAGTCATAAAGGTGTGCTGCCTTCTTTAATTTCTTAGACAGTTAAGGAGGAGCAGCACGTCACCAAACATTCTAACTAACTTCTGATGTATCCTGACTGGTAGCATCATGGTCTGCTAAGGTAATTCGAATACACAGGAATTCAAGAAACTGAAGAGAGTAGTGGACTCAGACCAAGACCTCATTGGCACGCACCCCCCACCACCCCCACCGCCGTCAAATCCTTCGCAATCCAAGTTAAAGTCGAGTTTATTGCCGTGCGCATAACCGCAGGTGCAATGAAAAACTTACTGCAGCATCACATGCACAATATTCAGCAGTATCCGATGCACAATATTCAAAATATAAATTAAACATCAATTGCACAAAGCTTATATGAGAAGGAACACAATTAGAACAAAAAGGCAACATCTATCATGAAAGACTATGGCATCTTCTCACAGCGATCATCAGCAGAGGGGAACAGAGGCGTCATGTCCCATTCCAAGAACTTCTGCTTTTCTTTAACCACTTGCTTCTTCAGACAACCTGCACAACCCATATCAGTACCTCATTATAGCAATGCTATGACCACTTTGCACTGCAGTGGACTTTTTCCTGTCTAATTGCGTTCTTTCTAGACCACATTTGGAATATTGTGTTTAGTTCTGGTTGCCTCAACATAGGAAGAATATTGAAACTTTAGAGATCGTTCAGCTGCCTGATCAGAGAGCACATCTTAATGAGGATAGGTTGGGTCAGCTCGGGCTTTTCTCTTTGGAGTGAAAGAGGATAAGTGGTGTACAAAATGACAAGAGGTATAGAGAGAGTGGAGAGCCGAGGACTTTTTCCCCAGTGTAGAAATGACTAATACCAGGAGGCATAATTTTAAGGTGATTGGAGGAAAGTATAGGAGGAATGTCAGAGGTAAGTTTTTTTACACAGAGAGTGATGTGTGTGTGGAACGCCCTGCAAGCGATGGTGGCAGATACATTAGGGACATTGATGAAACTCTTAAATAGGCACATGGGTGATAGAAAAATAGAGGGCTAAGGAGGAGGGAGTGGTTAGATTGATCTTACAGTGGGTTAAAAGGTTGGCGCAACATTATAGGCCAAAGAACATGTACTGTGCTTTAACGCTCAAAGAATAATATTTTTTGTGAATATTTTTTGAGGTATTTAGTGCATGTGATGCTACTGCAAGAAAGTTTTTCTTTGCACCTGTGCATACATGCCCTTGTGAACATGATAATAAACGCATTTTTGACTTTGATTATGGAGGATTCTGGAGGTGATTGTTGGGGGGCAGGTGGGTGAAGTGATCCAGGGCCAGTGCAGTAGAGCCATAGGGCAGATTCATCTTGCAAAGTAGGAAGAGCTATGGCATGGGGATCCTTCTCTCCCTTTGACGCTGGCAGACATGTCTCAAATGAGTAGCTGTTCGAGCCACAACCCCGCTCCATGAGTCAATCCTAATGTGGGCAGGGTTCTTAGTGGAAAAGTTTTTGTCTCTGGTTTCTGCCAAAAATACCGCACCAGCTGATGTTCAGAGAATTTCCGTCTGTTTCTGCACACATATCATTCTTAGTCAGAGGTTAATAACAATCTTAAAATGCTGGACCAGTGTGTAAAACCAAAGCTATTTAATTTTCAAAGCTTTCTGGCCTAAAAGCAATTAAATTGTGACTGCCCTGTTTTTTGACCTTGGCAATTACACTTGGAAAAATCATAAGAAAGAGTGAGTGACCTCAAGCTGACCTAAGTATTGATTGCAAAGCTCAAAAAAAATGCCTAATAGTCTTAAAGGGGACAGACCTACATTTTAAGCAGAACAATACACTGGGGATGTAAATAGTGCCAAAAGTGCCAAACCAGGCTCCTAGCGTTAATACAAACTATTTCATGCTGCAAATGATATTCTTTTTCATTTTAAATGAGAGTAGGGCTTGGTGTGACATGGGCTGATGGCTTATTATGGCCTATTATTCCATAATAGGAGTAAAAAAAGTGCACACCATTATGCAGTCTTGCTTTGATAAAATTTTGCAGTCTGTTTTTAAAAAAAACAATAAATAATTGGACTGTCTGTAACAGCAGCAGTCAGGTGAAGGAGTCTGCAGGCTGTCAACCCCGCTAAGGTAGCCGGGCTAGACAACATCCCAGGCCAAGTACTTGGAGTGTGCACAACAGCTCACTGATGTCTTCACGGACATCTTCAGCACGTCACTCATCCAGACTGCTGTCCCCACATGCTTCAAATCAGCCACCATCATCACTGAACCAAAGAATTCAATCATCATGAAGTGCTTCGCGTTGATCGGCTGGCAATGGCACATATCAAAATTCCATTTGTGGCATATTAGACACGTACCAATATGCTTACCAAAACAACTGCTCCATGACAGATTTCATAGCATCTATCGTGCACCTGGCCCTGACACACCTAGAAAACAAGGACACTTGTGTCAAAATGCTGCTTCTGGATTTCGGTTCAGCATTCAACACTATTGTCACACAGACTTCGGTGAACAAACTCCTGCTCCTCATAAAAGTGTTGGACTTCCAAACTAACAGACCTCAGATAGTCAAGATGCACAACCACTTCTCCCTCCCCATTCTCCTCAACACGGGTGCCCCCCAGGCCTGCGTGCTGATCACATTGTCGTACACTCTGCTCACACGTGACTGCATGGCCAAGCATCTGAATAATCACAGTGCCAGATTTGCTGACGACACGACAGTGGTTGGACTCGTTACCAACAATGATGAGATGGCCGACAAAGAAGAGGTGGAAAAGCTTGAAGATTGTAGCCAAGCAAAAAGCTCTTCCTCAATGTCAACAAGACGAAGGGGTTGATTATTGACTTCAGGAGAGCTCACACCACTCACACACCTCTTCACATCAGTGGCAACTGTGAGAAGTTTCAAACTCCTGAGACTACACATCTCGCATAATCTATGCTCCCTGAATACTATCAGGAAAGCTAGCTCAATGCTTTCACTTTCTGAAGAAGCTGAAGAGAGCTGGGCTATGCTCATCTATGCTCACATCATTCCATAGATGCATACTAACAAATGGCATCACTGCATAATCCGAAACAACAGTGCAGCAGACAGTGAGGCTCTGTGATGGGTAGTCAAAACTGCCCAGTCTATCACTGGTACCAGCCTACCTGCCACTAAGGACATATATACCGAAAGCTGCTGGGAAAGGGCCACTAACATCACAGAGGATCCCACTCACCCTGCTCATGGACCGTTTGTCTCACTCCCATCAGGGAGGAGGCTATATAGTATCCTCACCAGGACCACCAGACTCAAAAACAGTTACTTTCCCCAAAGCAGTAAGGCTGATCAACATCTCCGCACCCCCAACCACCACATCATTATTACTTCCTGTTAGTCACCTTATGTATAGACACTCCCATGCCATGTGTCACTTTATGGACATACAATCAATCTATGTTGCAGCCATATAGGACCCTGGTCAGACCCCACTTGGAGTACTGTGCTCAGTTCTGGTTGCCTCACTACAGGAAGGATGTGGAAACCATAGAAAGGGTGCAGAGGAGATTTACAAGGACGTTGCCTGGAGTGGGGAGCATGCCTTATGAGAATAGGTTGAGTGAACTCGGCCTTTTCTCCTTGGAGTGACGAAGGATGAGAGGTGACCTGATAGAGGTGTATAAGATGATGAGAGGCATTGGTCGTGTGGATAGTCAGAGGCTTTTTCCCAGGGCTGAAACGGTTGCCACAAGAGGACACAGGTTTAAGGTGCTGGGGAGTAGGTACAGAGGAGCTGTCAGGGGTAAGTTTTTTGCTCAGAGAGTGGTGAGTGCGTGGAACGGGCTGCTGGCAACGGTGGTGGAGACGGATACGATAGGGTCTTCTAATAGACTTTTGGATAGGTACAGGGAGCTTAGAAAAATAGAGGGCTATGGGTAAACCTAGTAATTTCTAAGGTAGGGACATGTTCGGCACAACTTTATGGACTGAAGGGCTTGTATTGTGCTGTAGGTTTTCTATGTTTCTATGCATATAAGCAATCTCATGTATTTATTATTACTGTATTTTTGTACTGCAGAAGAACAATTATTTCATTCTCCTTTTACACTTGTGTATTGGAAATGACATTAAACAGTCTTGAACAATCTTATAAATAGATTTTGTAATAAGTGTATCTTGTACTCAACTCCCTTTCTCTCCTGTACTCTACCATCAAGGTCAGCAGCTTGTACAGATGGAAAGTGAGCTGGGTGTTGCTAATTCCTAAGCAAGAAGAATTAAACTCTACCATCAGTGATTTTGAATCATAAACAATGTTCCCTCTAATTTTTTTTACTACTGCAGGGACCAACCATTGCTCTGAGCTGGCCGGGATTTTTTACACGGGTGTGAAAACTGTTCAGCACCTCAATAAAACATTTATATAGAAGAAAGTTCCAGCTGTGCAGCAACAAAGGCAATGTGCACAGGAGCATTTCAGTTACTGCGCGGCTGTGCACCCGTGCAGCTTAGAGGGAACAGTGATCATAAATAACTGCAACCAACGCAAAGGAACGTAGCCAAATAATTGGCTGAAGCGTACATCAAACAAAAATAGCAAAATGTTATGTCAAATCATTATTGCAGACTGTGCAAATACAAGTGCATCCTGTACTTCCCATTGAACCTTTGCTATTTTCTGAATGGTGGAGGTTTGTTACTTGTAAAGACTGAGACTATTGTTTCTGATGACAACATTTGATAATTTATTCTTTGGACTGTTGGCCGGCTATTATCATTGATGTAATCTACCATTCACAGATCTCTGTCTCTTTTATATTTACACCCCATATAGTATTACATACATTGTTTACTACAAATCCATTTTTCTCTAACTAGTATTGCTGGTGGGGACATTGTTATTGGTAGTTAACAAGCAGGATTTCCTGGTGGCCTACCATTTTAATTCCACTGCCTATTCCCATTTTGACATGTTGTTCCGTGACTCCTCTGCCTCCATAACGAGGCCATTCTCAGGCTGCAAGAGCAATATCCCGTATTCCATCAGGGTAACCTCCAACCTGATGACATGAACGTTGATTTATCTAACGTCCGGTAATTTCTACCCCTTCCATTTCCTCTCTTTTTCCATTCCCCATTCTGGCTCCCCTTTTATCTCTTCTCTTCTCTCCTCACCTGCCTATCACCTACCTCTGCTGCCTCTCCTCTTTCTCTCCTTCTCCCATGGTCCATTCTCCTCTACTGTCAGATTCCTTCTTCTTCAGTCTTTTACCCTTTTTGCCTGTCACCTTCCATCTTTTCACTTCACCCTCCTCCCCCACCCACCTACCTTCTCCCTCACCTTCCCTCTCACCTGATTTCCCCTATCACCTTCTAGCTTGAAGGGTCTCAACTGAAAGTCAGCTCTTTATTTCTCTCCGTAGATGCAGACTGACCTGCTGAGTTCCTCTAGAATTTTGTGTGGGTCTATTTGTAGTCTTTGTCTTATAAAAACATTACGCCATGGAATGCAGCAATTAAATATATTTTCAGTGTTTTGAGTATACACAGCACTGTGCTAAAGTCTTAAGCACATATATACAGCTAGGGTGTGTAAGTCTTTTTCGCACATTATTGTAGTAATTTTATGTATTGCACTCTACTGCTGTAGCAAAAAAACCTTCATGACATATATGAGTGATGATAAACCTGATTCTGATATAGGTCTCTGTTGTGGACTGAGGGTGGGAAGAGGGCAGGAAGAGGGGAATCATGGTTGGGGGAAAAGGGAAGGGAGACGGGAGGGAGCGGGAAGCACCAGAGAGACATTCTGTAATGATCAATAAACCAATTGCTTAGAATCAAATGATCTTGCCTGGTGTCTCAGGGCTGGGTGTGCCTGCATTCACGCCACCCCTCCTCCTTCTCTACCACCTGTCCTACATCCACCCTTGTCATTCCCAGTATCCTTTGCGCCTGCCAGATTCAGAAACTCGCTCTCTGCTCCACATTGATAAGTACAGTACTGTGCAAAAGTCTTACCTAGCTGTAAATACTGTATGGGCCTAAGAATTTTGCACAGTTCTGTATTAGCGCCCAAATACATGCATGAATTGTGAGCATGCAGGCTTAGAGCTTTTAGTGCTAATTGGTAAGCACATATCCCAGCAGTGATGCTAATTTGCGTCATTGCCAAGATGAGTCAAGGTGATCCAACTGATGTCCTGTGGGGTAGCTTACGCCGGGGGAAATCAGCATGTAAGCAGGTGACCTCTGTGCTAATCAGAGAGATTGTCAAAGATTTACAGGATTGTTGGTGATTCAGATGATTTTCAGTTCATTCAAGAAAACTGCTTAGTCATTGATTTGAAGATAAATTCTGCTATCTCTGTAGATTGTACTACTCTGTGTGGGCAAGGAAATCAATTGGCACTGATTTGTTTTCCTCTGGTCTGATATTGCTTTGCCTGCAAGTGACTGGAAAATGCATTCCTGAGTGCTATTATTGAATAGCTGGAAGTATGTGTAAACTGAAGTTGTGAAGATTGGAACCATGATAGGAATAGATTAAGATTAGACATGACAAATAAATGCTAAACTGGTGCTCTGATCAATTGAGACCACTGCTGGATGAGTTGATAGAGGTCTAAGGAATGAAATTGAGGTTGAGGATAATGATGCAGCTGCTGAGAATTGGGAATAAATTTTATCTTGTTGATTGCTACCTTGCATGTGAGGTACTTAATCTTCTGCATCAGTGCTCTTGATGCTTCATTCTTGGCACTGGCCTTGTTTGCAATTTCCTTCCACTGGTGCTCATTAATGGAACTGGAGGGCTTCCAGATCTCCTGTATTCAGAAAATGACTTGCTGATAGCTGCAGAACTTGTTCTTATTCACAACTGACCAGAATTTTTGCGGTTAGTTCGAATACATCGATGCAATGCAGACCTCACAGTTAAGAGGTGCCCTTCTAATTAGGCATTTGGTCAGGGTTGAGTGTTACTTGCCCTTTCTTTCAGAATGGAGGAGGCACGTATATGCATATCTTTAACAAGAAATAGTTGTAGCATACCAGATAACGCATGGCAACGCACGCAAAATGCTGGAGGAACTCACCAGTTCAGGGAAAATCTATGGAGGGGGTATAATCATTAAATGTTTTGGGCTGAGGCCTTTCATCAGGACTCACTTGGACTGACAAAGGGTCTTGGCCTAAAGCATCAACTGTTGATTCCCCTCCATTGATACTGCCTGAACTGATGGGTTCCTTCCACAAACAAGAGAAAATCTGCAGTTCCAAGCACCACACACAAAATGCTGGAGGAACTCAGCAGGCTACGTAGCATGTATGGAAAACAGTACAGTCGATGTTTTGGGCTGAGACCCGTCAGCAGAACCCCTCTCTGCCTTCTTCGATCTTACCTCTTATCCCTGTCCAGGCAGCTGTCCACAAACTGGCTGGGCACCATGGACTCGTTGGCCCGAAGGGTCTGTATTTTTCACTGTATTGATCTATGACTCTTTACGCACTTGAATAGGGAGGTGCAAAGGCAGGACTTGGAGGAATATGGGCTGAATACAGGAATTTGGGATCAGCTGGATGGGCACCACGGTCAGCATGAGTGGTTGGGCCAAAAGGCCTGTATCTCTACTGTATTGAGCTATGACTCCATGACTCTGTGACTTGCCTAGCCTTCACTCTCCTTGGCATCCTGAATTAGCTTAACTTTTTTCCTTCTCTATTAATGTATTGCATTGAACTGCTGCTGCTGCTAGGATAACAAATTTCACGACGCATGCCGGTGATAATAAACCTGATTCTGATTCTGATTCTGTTTCTAGACCCCTGAAGGTGAGCGTTGTGGGTGTGTGACAAAGAATATCTGTGGATATTAGCCTGTCTCAGGTTAGTCCCAGGATTAGATGGTTGTGCAAGCAGGAGGAATGGGGGGTGGTGAGTCGGTGAGACGGAGTCCAAGGATAGAAGTTCAGAGACTTGTCATTGGCTAGTCCAGGGGTCAATACTGAAGATTGAAGACAGAAGGTGAATTCGAAGTCCAGAAGTCAAGGCCCAATGGCAGAAGCCTGGAGCCCTGCCCTGCAGCTGGAGGCCAGTCCATGGGTCTGGGTGGGTGGGAGGAAGTAAAGAGGTTTGTTTTGCCTAGCATCGTGGGCAGGTTATGTTACTGCTGGAATATGTAGCAACACTTGTGGGTTGCCACTAGCACATCCTTGGGTGTGTTGGTTATTAACATAAATGACACGTTTCACTACTGTATATGTTTTCCATCTACAAGTAATAAATGACTCTGAACCCCCACTCAGCTCCTTTTCCTTCATTCACTCCTTCTCTCCTTCTTTCCCTGTTAATCTATCATCCATCTCATCCTTCCTGAACTCTCCAGTCAAATGCCATCATCCAAAGGATCCCAAACACCATTATGCCCAAGTATCTGTGCCTCACCTTCAGGGCTGTTGCTCAATTGTTGAACATCCTAACACAGTGCAATAAAACAATGCACATACCGGAACTAACTGACAGACTGTGACAAAAGGTAAAGATATTGAAAGGCACATTGGAAGCAACTGATGCACAAATTTTGCGACTTATCTCAGGTAAGGTAACCTGATTCTGATTCTAATGTATCCACTGGAAAACAATAAGTGTTATCGGGCCCACCAGCTAGCTGCTAGATATAATAACCACTGGAAGACATAAGTATTCCAAACCTCAGAAGTAAGTGTCTAAGTTGGCCTTAGTGGATGATTAATTGGGATGCTGGGTTAAGCAGTGGAACAAGATAGACATTGCTTTACCTGCTGTAAGCCCAAGCAAGAATTACAGAAATTTGAATGTGGTATCCAGCTTTCTATAAAAAGTGGCAAAACGCTCATCAAATAGACTAACGGCATTCTGGCCATCATGCACATTATCAGTATCAGTACACCACACATTCACGAATCATACAGTAGTACAAATACAAACACGAACATGAGCGAATAGTATCGCCTTCCATTCCGCATACAACAAGAATCATGATAACCTGTAAGTGTTTATTGAATAAATGGTTGGAATATTTGTAACATGAAACATTAATAAAATTGTGAGAAATTAAAGATACTTAAAAAGTTAAAAGATCTAGAGATCACTTGCTCTACCAATGTACCAAAGGAATTAGTCTGGTCTAAAATAAATACAGGAAATTCTTTCAAGGGAACCTGAGAAAAGCCAGAAGCAGGTCAACAACTAAGGTGCAAATTGCTGTTTGGAAGGAAGGTTCTTCTTGTACTCTTGCTGACAGTCTCTGGGATTTGGTGAATTATTTCACAGCTGACTCTGCTGCAGTGTTTGCCAGTTATGGCCTATCTGGGAAAGAAAATGAGGAATTACAAAGAAAGTGAGGAGGTTGTATAGCCAGCAGTCTGAAGTTAAAATTAACACCTATGAATTGATGGCTTCTCTTATGTTAAGGGAAAAAGATGTGAGATGTGAAAGCAAAATGAAACAGAAGAGAATGCCAAAAAATGCTAAAAATAGCCAAGATACAAAACATGTTCAAAATAATAAAATTAGAGAGGTTATTTTGCAGTTTTTATTCCCTTACAGTGAGATGCACTTGCTGAGAATCAAGTTGGGAAATTACCATAAACAAGAAAGGCTGTTCAGTGAATCACACTTACTAGCAATCCTCAGAATGGAAAATAAAATTAGCTCTGTTTTCTCCAAATCAACACAACTGGAAATAAAGCACCCGCTTTTATACTGTCAATGGTCAGGCTGCATGATGGTGTCCAACTGTTGAAAAAATACACAAGGTGAAGCTGGATCATGTGACCAACTTTACAGGATTTGTGTAGTGCAATTAATTTTCATTGGTTTATTTCAGTGCAGTACACATGAAATATTTGTCCTCTCTACATCCATATTTTCATGCTTTCAGTGTCCAACTGATATTTATTGAGAGTACTTGTGTTGATTGAAGCCTTTCCAGCACTTCTTGTCTTCTTGTCCAATCTCAGTAGCTTTCCTCCAAGCCCTGCTCTGACTCACTGAGTCTTGTCTTGAAGACTTTAGGACAATCTTCAGCCAGCTCTCCCAGTACTACCCTATTCACAAATCCTCATCTTCTGGTGTTCATTTCATTGCCATCATGAGTCTGCATATAAAGTTATCCTAACTGACCTGATCAAGTTATCCTCTGAATGCAGTGCCCCAGATCTTTCATCACTATTTTCAGCCATTCTGACCTATACCAGGAGATCCAATGAGTTTAAAGGCGACATGGAAACCAGGGAGCTTTATGAAGCAATGAGTGGTTCCCAAAACGTGTTGGAGGAACTCAACAGGTCAGGCAGCATCTGTGGAAGGAAAGGAATGGTTGATATTTTATGCCGAGACGTTTTAGCTGGAGTATCTTTTGTGTTGTTCATCTCCAGCACCTGCAGTCTCTTTTGTCTCCAGAGTATATCCAATGTGTGTGTGAGATGCACCCTAGAGAGCAATGGCCTTTTCCTTCAGGGACGGGTTCACCTCACAGGCTGCATCAGCCTCAGCTCACCTGCATAAGATGTCCTCCAGGCCTGGGGCAGCTGTTACACAAGAGATTCTGCAGTTGTTGGAAATCCAGAGCAACACACGCAAAATGCTGGAGCAACTCAGCAGGTTAGGCAGCATCTATGGCAATGAATAAACAGTCGGCACTTTGGGCCATGGCCCTTCATCAGGACTGGAAAGGAAGGGGAAAAATGCCAGAATAAAAAGGTGGGGTGAGGATAGCTAGAAGATGATAGGTGAAACAAGGTGGATGCAAAAGGTAAAGGCCTAGAGAAGAAGGAATCTGATAGGAGAGGAGAGTAGACCAGGGGGCAAAGGGAAGAAGGAGGGGCACAATGTAGAGGTGATAGGCAGGTGAGGAGAAGAGGTAAGAGACCAGGGTGGGGAATGGAAGAAGAGAGAAGGGTGAACTGAAAAGAAAAACAGAAAAAAAGAGGAAAAAAATTACAGGAAGGAGAAATTGATGTTCATGCCATCAGGGGTTGGGGGCTACCACTTCCTCCCTCACCTCCATTCAGGGGCCCCAACAGTCCTTCCAGGTGAGGCAACACTTCACCTGTGAACCTGTTGGGGCTGTCTATTGTATCTGGTGCTCTCATTGCAGTTTTCTCTACATTGGTGAGACCCGACATGAATTGGAGCTCCGCTTTGTGGTGCACCTCCGCTCCATCTACCAAGAGCGGAACGTCCTGGTGGCCAAGCATTTTAATTTCTATCCCCATTCCCGTTCTGACATGTTTAAAAATTAAAATAAAGAAGCACAGTGAGACAGTATTTGTGCATTCATGAGCCGAAGAAGCTGTTCCAATAATGTTATACCAAGTTATGACAGCAGACTGGAGGAACCTTCGAGGAATTCAAATCTCCGACAATGGCAGCCTTCTTTTCCGTTCTTTGGATGTTGTGTGTACCAAGATCCTTAGACATCTTACTATTTGTTGTGGACTCATAGAACATAGAATAGTACAGCACATTACAGGCCCTTCAGCCCACAATGTTGTGCCGACCCTCAAACCCTGCCTCCCATATAACCCCCCACGTTAAATTCCTCCATATACTTGTCTAGTAGTCTCTTAAACTTCACGAGTGTATCCGCCTCCACCACTGACTTAGGCAGTGCATTCCACGCACCAACCACTCTCTGAGTAAAAAACCTTCCTCTAATATCCCCCTTGAACTTCCCACCCCTTACCTTAAAGCCATGTCCTCTTGTATTGAGCAGTGGTGCCCTGGGGAAGAGGCGCTGGCTATCCACTCTACCTATTCCTCTTATTATCTTGTACACCTCTATCATGTCTCCTCTCATCCTCCTTCTCTCCAAAGAGTAAAGCCCAAGCTCCCTTAATCTCTGATCATAATGCATACTCTCTAAACCAGGTAGCATCCTGGTAAATGTACCCTTTCCAATGCTTCCACATCCTTCCTATAGTGAGGTGACCAGAACTGGACACAGTACTCCAAGTGTGGCCTAACCAGAGTTTTATAGAGCTGCATCATTACATCGCGACTCTTAAACTCTATCCCTCGACTTATGAAAGCTAACACCCCATAAGCTTTCTTAACTACCCTATCAGCCTGTGAGACAACTTTCAGGGATCTGTGGACATGTACCCCCAGATCCCTCTGCTCCTCCACACTACCAAGTATCCTGCCATTTACTTTGTATTCCCTGAATGTTCAAGGCAAGCAGGTTAGTGCCATTAACTTGTTTAAAAAACACACAGTTACAGGATTTGGGGGCCATCAAACTCTGACCAGGAATGTTGATTCCATTCTCAACGCCTGATAGACATGAGATGGTCTTTGGAAGCTCAGGCTGCCTTTAAGAACCAATTCATCATAAGCAAAGCTGCTGTAAAGTAACATAAACAGAACACTGGAGGAACCCAACAGGTCAAAAACAGAGTAAACAGTCAATGTTTTGGGCCAAGACCCTTCCTGAGGACAACAAATACTCAACAGATTAGACAT
Source organism: Mobula hypostoma (assembly GCF_963921235.1). Taxonomy (NCBI): domain Eukaryota; kingdom Metazoa; phylum Chordata; class Chondrichthyes; order Myliobatiformes; family Myliobatidae; genus Mobula; species Mobula hypostoma. Next base: position 33,285,774 of record NC_086099.1, on the reverse strand, counting down.
CAGCTTCTAGTTGATGCAGGACACATAATTTTCATACAAATCAGTCTACAAACAGGACAATAAATTTTGGGTGGTATGTCATTTTAACTCTACATTGAATGCGTACTTCTCTGTCATTGATTTCTTGCATTGTTTCAACAAATGTCATCTTTCATAGAGGCATAGAGAGGTACAGTGTTGAAATAGGCCCTTTGGCCCATCAAGTCCATGCCAACCTTCAAGCACCTATTAACACTAGCCCTGGCCTAACGCCTGTTTCCCTTTAGTTTTCTCACATTCACGTCGCCTACCACTCACCTACACCTTGGGGCGGGGGGGGGTGTAATTTACAGTTACCACTTGATCCATCATCACACGAATCTTTGGGATGTCGGAGTAAAGCAGAGCACCTGGTGGAAGCTCACGTGGTCACAAAGAGAATATGCAAACTCCTCACAGGCAGTGCTGGAGGTCAGGGCTGATACGGGTCACTGGAGCTGTGATGTAGCACCTCCACCAGTTGCACCATTGTGCCATCACTCAGGCATTATAAACCATCCCAAGTGCATCCAATGCCCTCAACTTTTCAGCTAGCAGTAATGAGGTTTAGTTCCATCATTCCCACTTAGGAATAGGCCTTCTGCCTTGTCACAAACTTTCCCTTTGTTCTTTCCTTCAAAACCTGTCTTCCTCTGTTTGATAACTGAAAATTTGCCATTGGTCTCTTAAGCAAAATGCAGAGTGTTGTAATTGTGGCTGCATGCTGGACTTGGTGGATGGGATTGAGGTAATTGGAACTGAGTTCTGGAAATAAAATGGAAAGCCCAGCTGTTCCTATGTTGATTTTAGGGCACACAGCCAATGACAGAATTTCACTCTCCATTTTCTTACAGTTCCGACAATAGACTTTTGACCTGAAGTTTTAAGTTTCTTTGCCCCCTCCCCAAACACCACATGACATTGCCTGACCTGCTGAACATTTCAAATAAATCAGCACCTCACAGCACTTTCTCTGTACCTTTATTCTGAATTCTGATATTGATTTCCCCTCGTGCTACCCTGATGTACTGATGTGGTGAAGTGACTTGTATAGACTGCACACAAAACAAGGTTTCTCTCTGTTCCTTTGGGGCATGTGACAATAATAAGCCAATTTACCAATTTACAGATTGAGGTGTAACAAGAATCAATTTGGCGACCATCCTTGTATACTCTCTGTCGCAGGCATATCATCCTGAGGAAGGAAGACCAGACCTGTACACGTTCTTTCAGGTGCAGTATCACTAGACCCCTCTTTAATTGCACTAACATGCAGAAGAGACGCTATACAATGATGGTTTGCAAAGCGCAGTGGACTTTGATTAAAAGGTGTAACTTTATAGCTTTTATTGGCTAAACCTATAATCTCTACCTGTCATAAAAATGCTTCTCAGTGTTGATTACATATCATAAATATATGTAGCTGAGCCAAAGTTCTCACGTACTATTTACAACTGTTTCTAAATTGCTCAGTGGTTTTACTCTGCAGATATATAGCACCTGATAATTAGTCATTTAAAGCATTACTGTGCCACGGTGAGTTGACAGACTTTTAATTCAGTTTACTTTTGGATAACAGACACATGTGATATATAGAATATGCGATTGTTAGAGGGTAAATTATTGTCTTTTGCTAGAATCATCCTGACTACAGTATTTGCTTTATTGGTGGAACAAATTGGTACCATGACCTTTACTGAAAATTTTACTATAATAAACACAAGCTTTCGTTTTGTGTGACTAATTCCGTGACCTGCTATCTAAGAAGGAAAACAACGTTTGAAGCAGCTTTTTAAATAGTGGAGCTTACATAAGCAAAACAAATTGACATGAATGAAAAAGGGAGGAATGCTTAAAAGCAAAACTCGTCACTCGAATTGCTCCTGAAATTACATTGTAGGATAGAACATATAAACATTTCTTGAATTAATTTTACTTTATTATTTCAGTGGAAAAATCCATTTGCAATAAACTAGATCAAGCCATTTAGAATAAACCTGTTGCTTCCAATGGAGCTAATTTTAAGCTTGGACAACCGTGATTTAGGATCAACACTGAACTGATTCCACACACTATGGACTCACTTTAAAGGACTTTACAAAACCTTTTCTCAATATTATTTATTACTATTTTTTATATTTGCGCAGTTTGTCTTCTTTTGCACTTCCATTGTTTGTTTTTGTGTGTCGATTTTCATTGATTTCATTGTGTTTTTTTTACCTACAAGAAAGTGAATCTCACAGTAAGATATAGGAGCAGAATTAGGCCATTTGGCCCAACGATCTGCTCTGGTTCATCATGGCTAATCCATTTTCCCTCTCAGCCACAATCTCCTGCCTTCCCCCCATATCCCTTCATGCCCCGACTAATCAAGACTCTATCAACCTCTGCCTTAAATACACCCAATGACTTGGCCTCCGTAGCTGCCTGTGGCAACAAATTCTACAGATTCACCACTCTCTGGCTAAGAAATTCCTCCACATCTCCATACTAAAATGTCGCCCCTCTAGTCTTAGTCTGTGAGCTCTGATAAAATATATGTACTTTGATAATAAATCTAACTTGAACTTTGAACTGTTGATTTTTTAATGCAATGCACAATGCTGTTAAACATTTATAATAATTAAGTCTTTATGGGAAAATTGCTTATGCAGTGGGTTTATTCGTATTCACAGTGCTGGAAGCCTAGTGCTTCTCAAAGGGATACTGTTGACATTGCCGTTATAACTTGCTGCAGCCAACAAGAACATTAACAAGAATAACAACAGCAAAAAAAAATTTCAGTGCACATATATTTAGCACCTTTAACATCAGGACCTGCCTCACAAGTACAATATTAGACAATATGCGACCAAAGGGACTGGCCTCGTGGAGTAACTAAAATAGGGAGAATGACAGATAGAGAGGTAGATATGTTTTTGGAGGGAACAGGAATGCATTGAGCATGTGCACTTGAAAATACCAGCACTGGAACAGGGGACTAAGGCTTCACAGAACCCCAGCAAGACAAGGTACCCATGTTGGTCTCCACAGGGAAGAGTTCAGTGACAGAGTTTGCTGGATTTGGACCCTCCAGAACCATCATCTTCAGCTAATAGTATTCTGTCCACTGCACAATGAGGCCCAGTGAAAACAAAGGTGGGGCTACAAAATTTCAGACGAGTTGTAGTGTTTCTCAGTACTTCAGCTTCTATAGTTTAACCTGTTACCTGATATTTCTACCCTTCCCTAAATAGAATGGCTATGATAGGATGGACTCATTACATAGAGAAGTTACTGTTTATAGATCCTTCTTGCCATAAAAAAAAACTCAACAGTCCCTTGGAAATGGCTTGAAGCCAATGCAAAGCCTTGGGAGCAAGTTACAAACTGGCATCACTGATGGTTTGAAGTTAGTCAACTGACCTCTCCAAGTCAGACCAGAGAACTTCCCACAGACTGGTGTTCTGCACCATTCTGATAAAATACCTTGTTTCTTCAGTCTATGTTAATATGGTGTATGATGTGAATGGTTTCATACTTATAAACGCTGTCTTTTGCTGAGTAGAGAAGTTCAAAGTCCAAAGTTCAAAGTAAATTTATTATCAAAGTACATATATGTTGCCATATTCTACCTTGAGACTCATTTTCTTGCAGGTATTTACTGAAAAATAAATATAGTAGAATTTTACATGGACCTCTGCCACAAGAAAGCAGCATATATCATCAAAAAATCCCACCATCTAGGTCATGCCTCCTTTTCACTACAACCACCAGGTTAACAGATACAAAAGTCTTAGATTCCACACCACCAGGTTCAGGAACAGTTACTACTCTTCAACCATCAAGTTGCTGATCCAGCATCTATAACTTCATCCACTACTCTGAACTCTGTGTTAATATTTGGGTGGCAGTGTGGAGATACGTCTATACCAAAGGAGGTGTAAGATGCTCCTTCCCTCCACTAGCCTGCAGGTCACCCCCTGATCAGAGTTACATGAGCAGGTGGTGGATGGCCATATGAGCAGCTGGTCTATATCACAAGTTCTGGTTATGCGACCACTGACGCCAGACAGACAGTCTCTGAACAGTATTGATAATGGCTGGGGTCACCAGGCTTGTAAAGACACTGCCCTGAAAAAGGCAATGACAAACCACTTCGGTACAAAAATTTGCTAAGAAAAATAATGGTCATGAAACTATGATTCGCTACATCATACGACACAGCACGTAATAATGATGATAGAAACATAGAAACATAGAAAATAGGTGCAGGAGTAGGCCATTCAGCCCTTCGAGCCTGCACCGCCATTCAGTATGATCATGGCTGATCATCCAACTTAGAACCCTGTACCTGCCTTCTCTCCATACCCCCTGATCCCTTTAGCCACAAGGGCCATATCTAACTCCATCTTAAATATAGCCAATGAACTGGCCTCAACTGTTTCCTGTGGCAGAGAATTCCACAGATTCACCACCCTCTGTGTGAAGAAGTTTTTCCTCATCTCGGTCCTAAAAGGCTTCCCCTTTATCATTAAACTGTGATCCCTCGTTCTGGACTTCCCCAACATCGGGAACAATCTTCCTGCATCTAGCCTGTCCAATCTCTTTAGAATTTTATATGTTTCAATAAGATCCCCCCTCAATCTTCTAAATTCCAGCGAGTATAAGCCTAGTCGATCCAGTCTTTCTTCATATGAAAGTCCTGCCATCCCAGGAATCAATCTGGTGAACCTTCTTTGTACTCCCTCTATGGCAAGAATGTCTTTCCTCAGATTAGGGGAACAAAACTGCACACAATACTCCAGGTGTGGTCTCACCAAGGCCTTGTACAACTGCAGTAGTACCTCCCTGCTCCTGTACTCGAATCCTCTCGCTATAAATGCCAGCATACCATTCACCTTCTTCACCGCCTGCTGTACCTGCATGCCCACTTTCAATGACTGGTGTACAATGACACCCAGGTCTCGTTGCACCTCCCCTTTTCCTAATCGGCCACCATTCAGATAATAATCTGTCTTAATGTTTTTGTTGCCAAAGTGGATAACCTCATATTTATCCACATTAAATTGCATCTGCCAATGTTAAAAGCTTACTCCCTAAGACCCCCTTTAAACTGCTCTCCTCTCACCTTAAGCCTATGTCCTCTAGTTTTAGATACCCCACCATGGGAAATAGACACTGGTTATCAATTCTATCAATACTTATCATAATTCTCTGAACCTCCATAAAGCCGCCTCTCAGCCTCCTTCACCCAGCCTACCTAATCTCTCCTTATAACTCATGAAGTGGTGGGTGGGTTCACCACCCATTCCTTGCTTGACACAGGTGACCCCATGTTATGGCCATCCACGTAATGTAAATTTGTCCTTAGTCACTACCTTAAATATGAGACATGGAATAAGATTTCCTTCCAGGAAACCTACCTGGAATAAATAAGTAAGTAAATACAAAACATGAAAGAAGCAGCACATCTTTTCAACTTTTATTTTTAGTCATTCAATACTGTAGGGGATAGAATTTGGATAAATTGTCACAGTGTGGATTGGGTTGGCAGTCACAGCTACATCTCTTCTTTGCTGCGCCCTCTCCAGTGAGGACACATGAATAGATGTCACAGAGTGAAGTGCTGCCAGGCTTTTCGTCTGCAAGTCATTTCCTCTGAAATGCTGCATTGTGGGGAGCCACCAGAGCCATGACAAGCTCCTTAAATAATCCTTCAGCATTTACTCCATCCCGCTGTCATCCATTAACCCCCTTAGCTAATCCCATACCACCTATCTCCTGTAAACCCCAAATCCTCAGAGTTTGTTTTCCTAAACCCTTTCCTAATCCACAAGCCTTGTCCACCTCTGAATATAAAGTTTGGCTCAACAGAAATAATGGCAGTGGGTCAGTTTGTTAGAGCTGGAATAAAGGCTTAATATGAGAAAACAACATTCCACAGGAACTTATCTCCACTTACATCTTGGGGTTCATTGGAAAGTAAGATGTTATGGAAAACTGCCGTACATTTGTTTTTCAGGAATAAGGACCCTTTGTAAAGCAAGAGTTGCCTATAGTGACTAAAAATATTTTGCTGTTTACAGAAAATAGTGAGTAGGCCAGGCAGCATTTGTGGAAAGAGAAACAGTCAAACCATTCATCAGATTTTCACCAATGGGCAGAGCACCTATTGTTCATTTCATTCACATGGAAGAATAGGCGCATTCATCAGTTTTTGCAGAAAATACAACCTTTCTTCACTCAGGCCGCAGGCTGCCCTTCTGTAGGTATTGAAATCTCATTCCATCTAACACAACTTTTACAAAAGACGACTGCTTGACAAAGCTCTGTTTCATTTTTTATGCACTAATTTGTGCCAATAATAAACTAATTCACCAATCCATCATAGCAACCGTTGCACTTTGGCATTAAATTGATCATTAAAATGGTAACATCTCTACTTCCCCAGTCCTCTCATGCAACCACTTCTGCATGTTCACTGACGCTATTTTACCTGGTTTCATGGAATCTACCTTATGAACTACCTTCAGGATACTTATTTGAAACTTGGCAAGATACGAGCGTCTATCTATCATCCACACACAATGGACATATCCATCACACTTTTATTTTAGCTCAAGAATTTAAGGAGAATGGTTGGTACTCATGTTCTGAGTAATGAAAACCATTGTGGTGGAAATATGATTTGTTTACTTCCTACCATTTACCTACAAGCCATTGAAATTTTCAGTCACGATGACCTACTTTTCTTATTGTGGCCCAAGTGAATTATTTTTGACCCATTAGTTGTGAAATGTCTTCTGGTAATTGGATCTAGGACACATCCTGGAGCTTTGTTATCATTTACCAGTTGTGCCATTTCTCTAGTTATGACAAATTGCTCTTGGAATGTACAGTCATGACTTCATCTTATTACCTCAGATACTTTAATAGAGCATGTTCGGTTTCTAATATTATTATGGATGATTTTAGAATAAGTTGAGTCAATTTTAATTATAGTTTTATTGTTATAAGATTAAACAGAATCACAATAACATTAACTTTTGTCAAAATTCAACAGCTTCATTGAAGGCTAAAGTTGTTACTATCTGTGATTTCACAATTTATTGGCTCCTTGAGACATCAACTGTTGGTAATTGGCTACAATTAAACCACTTTGTTCTGCATGTTGTAATAGAACTTAAAAGTATTGTTAGACAAGACTTGTTAAGGACAAGGCAGAGTTCTGGGTCTTGCTTCTGTCCTAAATCTGGAAACAAGATTCACAATTGGGCTGGGTTGATGAAATGAAATTCTTCTTGTTCTATAAGTTGAAATAAGCATTTGTGCAGTCTCAACATGGATCACTTCACAAAAATGACTCACAGTCTGATTTTGATTAATACTAAATTAACAATTTTGGTTGAAATGTTGGGATGAGAAACTTGGAAATCAAGGGATTTTTCCTCAAGTCCCATTCTGCCATGGTTCTGCAGCTCCATATATAATTGTGATGGGGAGAGGGAGTATTTGTTCTCCCTGCCCTATTTACTTTGTAGGTTCAAAGTATCAATGCCAAATGCTACTCACTATTAAAACTTGGTTTCAATTGAATTACTTCATTCAGTTTCTATCCTGACAAACAAGATCTGAATAAATTGGTTTGGGATTGTCTACTTCTGATCACTAAACGGGGAAATTTCCTCTCTGCAAAGGCAATTTGCAGCTTTTTTAAAAATATAGATGGGTGGACAAAAATGACATGGTCTCTGTACCAGGCAAGTTAGGTGGTAAGGAAAAGGGTAAAGAGGAAAAAATACACAAAGGAAAAGTATGCTCAAATCAGAATGGAAGTTTGAATCTGGAAATTCAATGTTGCTTTTGAAGCCTTGATGACTTGGAATATCTTTGCCTATTCGTTATTTAATTTTGCAACTCTCCTTCTTCTTGGGGTTAAGGATGAATTGTTTCTTCTCCATTTTTCAGAACCAAAATCAGAACCAGGTTTAATATCACCAGCATATGGTGTGAAATTTGTGAACTTTGTAGCAGCAGTACAATGCAATACATGATAATAGAAAGAAAAAAGAAAACCTGTAAATTACAGTAAGTGCATATATTTTAAATAGTTAAATTAAATAAGAAGTGCAAAAAAACTATAATAATAGGCATCTGTTAGTCTCATGAGACCATGGATTTGTGCCTTGGAAGGTTTCCAGGGTGCAGGCCTGGGCAAGGTTGTATGGAAGACTAGCAGTTACCCATGTTGCAAGTCTCCCCTCTCCACGCCACCGATGTTGTCCAAGGGAAAGGTACTAGGGCCGATACAGCTTTGCACCGGTGTCGTCGCAGAGCAAAGTCTGGTTAAGTGCCTTGCTCAAGGACACAACACACTGCCTCAGCTGAGGTTCGAACTAGCGACCTTCAGATCACTAGACCGATGCTTCAACCACTTGGCCACGTGCCAACACAGTGCAAAAAATAGGAAATAGAAAAAGTAGTGAGGTAGTGTTCATGGGTTCAATATCCATTCAGAAATTGGGTGTCACAGGGGAAAAAGCTGTTCCTGAATCATTGAGTGTGTGCCTTCAGGCTTCTGTATCTCCTTCCTAATGACAGCAATGAGAAGGGGGCATGTCCTGGGCAGTGGAGGTCCTTAATGATGGACCTGAGGCACCGCCCCTTGAAGATGTCCTGGAAACTACGGAGGCTAGTAGCCGTGATGGAGCTGATTAATTTTACAACTCTCTGCAGCTTACTTCGATCTGTTCAGCAGCCCCTCCCCATACCAGATGGTGATGCAGCCAGTTAGAATGCTCTCCACGGTACATCTGTAGAAATTTGCATGTGTTTTTGGTGACATGCCAAATTTCCTCAAACTCCGAATGAATATAGCCACTGTCTTGCCTTCTTTGTAGCTGCATCAATATGTTGGGTCTAGGTTAGGTTCTCAGAGATATTGACACCTAGAAACTTAAAATTGCTCACTCTCTCCAGTGTTCTAAGATGGCTGTTGAGACTAATGTGGAAGAAATTTGGGAAAATGACTTGCACCAGGGTGGTGGGATTGAGCAAACTATGGGAGCTGTGAGTTGACAAGACCGCAGTCCCAATGTACTTTGTCTCAGGTTCTTAAAAGATGTGGCTGGTGAGACAGCTCAACATTTTTTCAACTCATATATAATTCAAAGGACACTGAAAAAAGCGAGCTGTTTTAGAGGGTGTCAATGACTTAACTTGGACCCAAAATATCGACGCAGCTACAAAGAAGGCAAGACAAGGGCTATATTTAGTAGGAGACTGAGGAAATTTCATATGTCATCATCCTCTGGTATGGTGAGGGGCTACTGTACAGGATCAAAACAAGCTGCAGAGAGTTGTAAAAGTAGTCAACACTACTGTGGCCTTTGTTGTATCCAGGTCATTTTCAAAGAGCGATAATTAAATAATTGAATAAAAGTACCAAAGGTATTGTTGGGTAATTTCTGATGACATAAAGAAAGATAGGAAAGTAAGTTGTGAAGAGGAGCAAATGGGATAAGTAGGTTATGCCAGTGGTTAGAGTTTGTTAAATGTGCCAGAGGTTAATGTTTAGTTACAAGTAATTGAGAAAGCTAACATCTGTTTATTGCTGGATGAAATGAATACAAAAGTAAGGAGGTTATACTTTAATTATGTAGGCATTCGTAAACTCATGGCTCATGTATAAACATTTGAAGGAAGGATGTTAATGCAAAGTAATTGGTATACAGTAGCTGAAGTTTACTGGAGTGATAGGCAGGTTGTCTCAGGAAGAAAGGATGGACAGGCTAGGCTTGGATCTGCTGGAGTTTGGAAAAGTGAGAGCTGACACAATTGAAACATAAAATCCTGGTGTAACTAGATACGGTGGAAGTGAAGAGGATATTTCCTCTTGTGGACAAATCTACAATCAAAGGTCACTGTTTAAAAATAAACGTGTTGCATATTTAGGACAAAAAAAACAAAATTCTTTCTCTCAGAGGATTGTGAGTCTTCGGAGCTCTTTTCTGCAAAACACCGTGAAGGCAGAGTCTTTCAATTTTTTTTCAAAAGATAGAAAAATAACTTGACGTGTAACAGGGTAAGAAGTTACTGAGAATAGAAGGGCAATGTGGAAGTGAAGTTATCATTAGACCATGATTTTATTAAATGACAGAGCAGGTTTGAGGGGTTGAAGGGCCTATTCCTGCTTCTAATTAGTATGCTAATATGGCATTGAAGTTGCCTAGGAGGATTAGTTTGTCAGTTTGTCTTCCCTGGGTTTGTGCTAGTGTGTTTTCACGGTCAGAGTAGAAATCCTCTGTGGATAGCCCTATAGTTTACTACATAATGGGCTCTAGGACACCAACAGTCAGCCAGGTTGGACTCATCTGACAGATTACTGAAGGACAGATTCATAATCAGAAAGAATGCAGGGAGAGCAGAGTGAAACAGTTTGAGGGAATGATTTGTGGAGGGAGGGGGAAGGGAGAAAGAGGGAGACGGACACTAAAAGAAAATTTTATTTTATTTTCTTGGAAGGAAAGAATTCCAATTATTTTTCCCTTTGCTGAAGTATTTTTGCTGTAGTAATGTAGAAATTGCAGCTTTCAATTTGTGATTAGCGAACATTCATGATTGTTATAACACTAACCAAATAAAAGATCTAATTGAGGAATAAATATTGGTTAAATGTCAAGGATGGGTGTTCTTCAAAAAGTCCTCAAGGTTCGAGGCAGATGATGAACTTTGGTTTAACATTTCATACACAGTATGCCATCTCTGATAATACAACATTCCCTCCATTTACTACTGGAGAGTCTGCCAAGACTTACATGTTTAAGTTTCTGTAGTATTCAACCACCTTGGGCATCCTGGTCTCTCCTACAGTATAATCCCTTTGTCCTATCCATCTGCATTGTCCTACCCTATATGCCAACAGAAATACTGATGCACACATGCAGACACACACAGAGCCACACGTACATACAGACATAGATACACATACACACAGGTGACACACACAGCTGGCTAACCATCATCTCTGTAACTTAGAGCTTTCTTGCTTTCTCTCTTTTCCAGATCTGATGAAGGATGTCTGACCTGAGTTGTTTCTTTTGCTTCTAATGCTGCCAAGTTTTGTCTTGCATTTTCTGATTTAATTTCAGATTACCAGTGTCTGCAGCCTTTTGATTTTTCAGACACAATTGCTTCCAACAGATAATTTTAAACAGTTATTTTCTGTAAAAAATAACAAAGCATTAAATAAAAAGGATTCAACAATTTTATAGTTGGCTGGATTCCACTGAGTGTTGACATATAGATTGTCTAAATGTGGCATTCTTCCAGCTGACCTCATGGAAGTGCGCCGGAAGTGTCTGCACCCAATTAACATTTATCTGGTATGTGATTACAGCAAAATTATCATGCGCCTCACTGACCGTTATCCAGGATTTAGCTCTGGTGCATTCGTTGTGTGACAACTTACATTGCCGGTATTATCTGATAGAGAAAGTAGCTCTTCAGAAGCCAAGGCTCTGCGCTGGTTGATAGTCATTCCAATTGTAAACCTCCAACAGGTCATTGAACCGAATCAGTACTCTTTCTTCATGTAGCTTTTGTCATATTCTCTTCTAATATTTGTACATTTGTATATCTGTGCACTTGCAATGCTACTGTGACAACATCATTTCCTTTGGGATCAATGAAGCATCTATCTGTCCATCTATTTCTATTTTCCATTCACCTTTAGTGCTGAAGAAAGCACAGTATAGTAGCGTGTAATAGTGTTACAATAGTGTTGTATGTTGTGTATGCATTTGCACATGTATGTGTGTGTTTGTGTGTACCTGTGTGTGTCTGTATGTGCATGCATATAAGAAACAGGAACAGAAGGCAGGCATTCAGCCCACCAACCTGCTATGCCATTCAACAAGATAGAAGATAGAGCATGGAAGTTCTAATACAGAACAGGACAGCACAGGACCAGGCCCTTCCGCTGATAAAATTGTGCCAAACTAATGAAATGAGTTATCACAATCCCAACAAAACTAATCGCTTCAGCCTGTACAATGTCCATATCCTTCCACTTCTTGTCCATTCTGTGCCTATCTAAGAGCTTCTTGAATGACTCTGTCGTAATTGCCTTTACCACCACCGCTGACAGAGCTCTCCAGGCGCCCCGCACTCTCGGTGGAAAAGTTTCCTTTTAACATCTCAATATTTGGGGAGATTTTACTTTTAGGAAGGGCAGGGGAGAAAAGGAGATTGTGGTGTAATAGGTGAGATGATAGACAATGTAGAGTCCATTCTGGTGAAGTTAAAAAGTAGCAGTAGAAGGAAGGTAGACGCAACTGAAAACTAGCAAAGGGAAGACGATCGTGGTGCCAGTAACGTATAGTCTCAAACAGTAGCCATGATGTAGGAAAAAGTAAATCAGGAAATCTATGGAAAGGAATAAATAATCAACCTTTTCAGGATGAAGTGTCATGGCCTGAAATGTCGACTGTTTATTCATTTCCATAGATGCTGCCTGATGTGTTGAGTTCTTCCAGCATTTTGTTTGTGTTACTGTGGATTTCCAGCATTTTTGTTTAAATTGAGGAGATAATGGGGGAGTGGCAAAAGCATAGTGCATTAATCATGACCAACTTTAGTCTTCCTGTGGACTAGGTTAATCAAACTGAAAATAGCAGCTACTGTATGAGAATGCATTGATAAAGTACACTCGAGGTAATTTCTGAAAGCAAAGATTATGGAGGCAGATAATGGTAATTACCTGTTTAATAAGTGATTTTTGGAGTAAAACATCTTGGAAGTAATAATCGTGGCATGAAAGAATTTAGTGATCAGCTTGAGTATGATAAAACTTGGAATCAGAACAACTGCTAAACTTAAATAAGGGGAAATAATATAAATAAGGATAGCGTTGCTAAAGTCGAATGGGCTAATCAACAGGTAAGGCAACAGACAAGCAGAGGCAGACAGATAAGATAACGTTGTGCGCGAAAATCCCAGGAGATCAGCTGTTTCTGAGGCACTAAACCACCCTGTCTGGTCGCAACAATCATTCCACAGTCAAAGTCACTTAGATCATATTTCTTCCCCATTTTGATGTTTGGTCAGAACCACAACTGAACATTTTGAGCATGTCTACATGCATTTATACATTGAGCTGCTGCCACATGATTGGCTAATTAGGTATTTGCATTAACGAGAAGGTGTACACATGTACCTAATAAAGTGGCCACGGAGTGTATTACTGTAAACATCTGTGGTCTCAAATCTGGCCCCAAGTGATACCCCACTGGTTATAGGTTGCCATCCTTAAAGTGTCCCCTTATGACTCACAACAAAAATATATTTTCAAGAGGAAGAAAAATTCCAATGGAAGAAATAGACCAAGGATACTAAGGGAGCATTAAGTTGAAAGAGAAAATGGGAATTGTCAGAATCCAGAAAAAGGATATAAAATAAAAACAATGTGGAAATAAACTATGAAGGCAAAGCAATGAGAAATGTAAAAACTGACAATAAGAGGTTCTCTGAATGCTTAAAAAAGAGAGGGCAAAGAGACCTGAGGGAGGGAAGAAATAGTAATGGGGAATTAATATCTTTATGATAGAAGATCTTACAAACATCTAATTAAACATAAATGGGAGGAAGGAAAAGTAACCAAAATCACAAGAGAATTGGTATTAGGCAAACTGATAAGGCTAAAGTCTACTAATTCTCCAAGACCAAATAGTTTGATCTCAAAAGAAGTGAGTACAATGTTAATTGATGCAGTGATTCTCACCATTCAAAATTTTCAGATGCTGGAGAGGTGAGAAGTCTGTGGAACAGGGAATGTGATACCCTTTTTCTGAAAGGGTGGGGGGAAAAGTGGGCAACTACAGGCCAGTTAGCCAGATGTTTATTATTGCAAAGAAAAATAGAATCCACTATTAAGAAAATCACACAAAATTTGGAAAGTCATAAGCAGATCAAGGAGTGTCAGCATGGCTTCCTGAAAGGTAATACACATCCAACATATTTGCAGAGAAATTGCAGAGAGACATTGACAGGATGCAGAAGTGGGCTGAGAAGTGGCAGATGGAGTTCAACCTGGAGAAGTGTGAGGTGGTACACTTTGGAAAGACAAACTCCAAGGCAGAGTACAAAGTAAATGGCAGGATACTTGGTAGTGTGGGGGAGCAGAAGGATCTGGGGGTACATGTCCACAGATCCCTGAAAGTTGCCTCACGGGTAGATAAGGTAGTTAAGAAAGCCTATGGGGTGTTAGCTTTCATAAGTCGAGGGACAGAGTTTAAGAGTCGCGATGTAATGATGCAGCTCTATAAAACTCTGGTTAGGCCACACTTGGAGTACTGTGTCCAGTTCTGGTCGCCTCACTATAGGAAGGATGTGGAAGCATTGGAAAGAGTACAGAGGAGATTTACCTGGGTGCTGCCTGGTTTAGAGAGTATGGACTATGATCAGAGATTAAGGGAGCTAGGGCTTTACTCTTTGGAGAGAAGGAGGATGAGAAGAAACATGACAGAGGTATACTGTAGCGGTGGGCTACACACAGTGCTAAAATAACCACACGGAGTCGGTGAGTTGGAGTTGCGATAAAGAGATTTGTTCAAACTTCGTGGCCTGCTTTAAAGCCTTCCCGTTCCCGCCCTCCCTGGGGCGGGACTGCTGTGGGGAATGCATATTCCCAGACCCTTTCCGCGTGCGGGATTTTCCCTCTGCTGGTGAGGATGGCCTGGTGCCCTTTTTGGGGCCGGCCTTCTGCCTGCGCATGCTGTTTTGTGAGCCGGTTAGTGTGTGCTAGAAAGTGGGTTGCCGCATAAACGCACCGCCCCCTCCGAACCGGCGATACCTCCCCCAATGTCCACAGTCTGGATCGGCCTCTGTTTGGGAGGTCTGCCCCTGCGCCGCGGTGCCTGAGCCTGGACCGGCTGTGCCAAGTCCACATGGACCGGTTTGAGTCGGTCCACCGTGAAAACCTCCTCTCTCCCCCCAATGTCCAGCACGAACGTGGACCCATTGTTCCTGATTACCTTAAACGGCCCCTCGTAGGGCCGCTGTAGCGGTGCCCGGTGTCCGCCCCGTCGTACAAAAAGAAACTTACAGTTCTGCAGGTCTTTGGGTACGCAGGTCGGGCTCTGTCTGTGCTGTGAAGTGGGTATGGGGGCCAGGTTACCGAGCCTCTCACGTAGTCTGTCCAGGACTGCTGTGGGTTCTTCTTCTTGCCCCCTTGGGGCTGGTATGAACTCTCCTGGGACGACCAGGGGTGCGCCGTACACCAATTCGGCCGACGAGGTGTGCAGATCCTCCTTGGGCGCCGTGCGGATTCCAAGCAGGACCCAGGGAAGTTTGTCCACCCAGTTAAGTCCTTCCAGGCGGGCCATGAGAGCCGATTTCAGGTGACGGTGGAAACGCTTCACTAGTCCATTCGACTGTGGGTGGTAGGCAGTTGTGTGGTGTAGCTGCGATCCTAAAAGGCTGGTCATAGCTGACCACAGGCTGGAGGTGAACTGGGCGCCCCTGTCTGAGGTAATGTGGGCCGGTACCCCGAAGCGGGCTACCCAGGTTGCGATCAGTGCTCGGGCGCAGGATTCGGAGGTGGTGTCGGTGAGCGGGACTGCCTCTGGCCATCTGGTGAATCGGTCTATCATAGTTAAGAGGTACTGCGCTCCTTGCGACACTGGCAGGGGCCCCACGATATCCACATGAATGTGGTCGAACCTCCGGTGGGTGGGTTTCAACTGCTGCGGCGGAGCCTTGGTGTGCCGCTGCACCTTGGCCATTTGGCACTGCATGCACGTTTTGGCCCATTCACTGACCTTTTCCGCGCGCGGGATTTTCCCCCTGCTGGTGAAGATGGCCTGGTGCCCTTTTTGGGGCCTGCCTCTCTGCCTGCGCGCGCTGTTTCGAGAGCCGGTTCGTGTGTGCTAGAAAGTGGGTCGCCACAATACAAGATATTAAGAGGAATAGATAGAGTGGATAGCCAGCGCCTCTTCCCCAGGGCACCACTGCTCAATACAAGAGGACATGGCTTTAAGGTAAGGGGTGGGAAGTTCAAGGGAGCTATTAGAGGAAGGTTTTTTACTCAGAGAGTGGTTGGTGCGTGGAATGTACTGCCTGAGTCAGTGGTGGAGACAGATACACTAGTGAAGTTTAAGAGACTACTAGACAGGTATATGGAGGAATTTAAGGTTGGGGTTTATATGGGAGGCAGGGTTTGAGGGTCAGCACAACATTGTGGGCTGAAGGGCCTGTACTGTGCTGTACTATGTTCTATATATTTATCAGAGTTCTTTGAGGGAATATCAACCAGAGTGTTGCGAGGGAAAACAACTGAGGGAATATATTTGGATTTTCAGAAGGTGTTTAATGCTGTGCATACAGATGGTTACTTTACAAAATAAGAGTTTACGGTGTTGGAGGACATATAGAGGATTTGGCTAACAAGCAGGAAGCAGAGAGTAGCCACATGCGGTCACTTTAAAGTAGGCAACCTACAGTATAACCATTGGGTCCAGGGTTGAGACCACAGATGTTTACAATAATACACTCACTCTATTAGGTACACCTGTACACCTGTTTGTTAATGCAAGCTCAAGCGAAGCGGCCATCGAGTGAGTGGGCCAGTGAAGGAGTGGAGCT
This sequence comes from Mobula hypostoma, assembly GCF_963921235.1. Lineage (NCBI taxonomy): Eukaryota > Metazoa > Chordata > Chondrichthyes > Myliobatiformes > Myliobatidae > Mobula > Mobula hypostoma. The sequence goes on along the minus strand of NC_086099.1, from coordinate 33,269,133 downwards.
TTGAGGCTTTGACTCGAGAGACTTCGACGAGAAGAGGCGGAGGACAAGCTGGCTCGCAGTTAGTTTTTACAATGCCTCCTGAGACGGTGATGTGCCTCTCATGTGAGTTGTGGCAGTCTTGGGGGAACTCCCCTCTCCTGCAGAGTCACAGCTGCCAGAAGTGCATACGGCTGGGCGATCTGGAAGACCGTGTAAGGAATCTGGAGCAGCAGCTGGATGACCTTCGACTCATAAGGGAGAATGAGGCAGTCATGGATGAGAGCTACAGGGAGGTAGTCATACCTAGGCTGTCGGAAGCAGGTCATTGGGTGACAGTCAGAAGGGGGAAAGCGAAGGTGAGCAGACAGGTAGTGCAGAGCACCCCTGTAGCCATTCCCTTGAATAATAAGTTTACTGTCCTGGATACTGTTGGAGGGGACGACTGACCAGGTGTGAGCCACGGTGGCAGGGCCTCCGGCACTGAGTCTGACCCGGTGGTGCAGAAGGGTGGGACGGAGAAGAGGAGAGCTGTCGTCATTGGAAACTCTATAGTCAGGGGAGCAGACAGGAGATTTTGTGGACGTGAGAAGGACACCCGCATAGTTTGTTGCCTCCCAGGTGCCAGGGTCCGGGATGTCTCTGACCGGGTACACGACATCCTGGTATGAGAGGGAAAGCAACCAGAAGTCATGATACATGTTGGGACCAATGACATAGGCAGGAAGAGGGATGAGGTCCTGAAGTGTGAGTTTCGGGAACTAGGCAGAAGGCTGAAGAACAGGACCTCAGGGGTGGCGTTCTCAGGATCGCTGCAAGTGCTACGTGACAGTGATGATAAGAATTGGAGGAGATGGCAGTTGAATGCATGGCTGTGAAGTTGGAGCAGGGAGCAGGGTTTTAGATTTTTAGATCATTGGGATCTCTTCTGGGGAAGGTGGGACCTGTACAGATTGGATGGGTTGCACCTGGACTCGAGGGGGAGCAATATCCTTGCAGGTAGGTTTGCTAGCATGGTTCGGGAGAGTTTAAACTAATTTGCGAGGGGGATGGGACCCTGAGCGATAGAGCAGTGAAAGAAGTGCATGGAGTAAAGCCAGACCTAACATATAGAGAGACTTTGAGGAAAGAGAAGCAGAATAAATGATGTAAAGACAGTAAGGTAGAAGAGCTGAAATGTGTGTACCTCAATGCAAGAAGCATCAGGAACAAAGGTGATGAACTGAGAGCTTGGATACATATGATGTAGTGGCCATTACAGAGACTTGGCTGGCACCAGGGCAGGAATGGATTCTCAATATTCCTGGATTTCAGTGCTTTAAAAGGGATAGAGAGGACAGAAAAAGGGGAGGAGGGGTGGCATTACTGGTCAGGGATACTATTACAGCTATAGAAAGGGTGGATAATGTAGCAGGATCCTCTTTTGAGTCAATATGGGTGGAAGTCAGGAACAGGAAGGGAGCAGTTACTCGATTGGGGGTATTCTATAGGCCCCCTGGTAGCAGATTGGGAGGCAGATTTTGGAAAGGTGCAAAAATAACAGGGTTGTTATCATGGGTGACTTTAACTTCCCTAATATTGATTGGCACCTGATTAGTTCCAAGGGTTTAGATGGGGCAGAGTTTGTTAAGTGTGTCCAGGACAGATTCCTGTCACAGTATGTGGACAGGCCGACCAGGGGGAATGCCATACTAGATCTAGTACTAGGTAATGAACCGGGTCAGGTCACAGATCTCTCAGTGGGTGAGCATCTGGGGGACAGTGACCACTGCTCCCTGGCCTTTAGCATTATCATGGAAAAGGATAGAATCAGAGAGGACAGGAGAATTTTTAATTGGGGAAAGGCAAATTATAAGGCTATAACGCTAGAACTTGTGGGTGTGAATTGGGATGATGCTTTTGCAGGGAAATGTACTAAGGACATGTGGTTGATGTTTAGGGATCTCTTGCAGGATGTTAGGGATAAATTTGTCTCGGTGAGGAAGATAAAGAATGGTAGGGTGAAGGAACCATGGGTGACAAGTGAAGTGGAAAATCTAGTCAGGTGGAAGAAGGCAGCATGCATGAGGTTTAGGAAGCAAGGATCAGATGGGTCTATTGAGGAATATAGGGAAGCAAGCAAGGAGCTTAAGAAGGGGCTGAGAAGAGCAAGAAGGGGGCATGAGAAGGCCTTGGCAAGAAGGGTAAAGGAAAACCCCAAGGCATTCTTCAATTATGTGAAGAAAAAAAGGAAGACAGGAGTGAAGGTAGGACCGATTAGAGATAAAGGTGGGAAGATGTGCCTGGAGGCTGTGGAAGTGAGCGAGGTCCTCAATGAATACTTCTCTTCGGTATTCACCAATGAGAGGGAACTTGATGATGGTGAGGACAATATGACTGAGGTTGATGTTCTGGAGCATGTTGATATTTAGGGAGAGGAGGTGTTGGAGTTGTTAAAATACATTAGGACAGGTAAGTCCCCGGGGCCTGACGGAATATTCCCCAGGCTGCTCCACGTGGCAAGAGAAGAGATTGCTGAGCCTCTGGCTAGGATCTTTATGTCCTCGTTGTCCACGGGAATGGTACCAGAGGATTGGAGGGAGGCGAATGTTGTCCCCTTGTTCAAAAAAGGTAGTAGGGATAGTCCGGATAATTATAGACCAGTGAGCCTTACATCTGTGGTGGGAAAGCTGTTGGAAAAGATTCTTAGAGATAGGATCTATAGGCGTTTAGAGAATCATGGTCTGATCAAGGACAGTCAGCATGGCTTTGTGAAGGGCAGATCGTGTCTAACAAGCCTGATAGAGTTCTTTGAGGAGGTGACCAGGCATATAGATGAGGGTAGTGCAGTGGATGTGATCTATATGGAGTTTAGTTTGGCATTTGACAAGGTTCCACTCGGTAGGCTTATTCAGAAAGTTAGAAGGCATGGGATCCAGGGAAGTTTGGCCAGATGGATTCAAAATTGACTTGCCTGCAGAAGGCAGAGAGTGGTGGTGGAGGGTGTACATTCAGATTGGAGGATTGTGACCAGTGGTGTCCCACAAAGATCTGTTTTGCGACCTCTACTTTTTGTGATTTTTATTAATGACCTGGATGTGGGGGTAGAAGGGTGTGTTGGCATGTTTGCAGATGACACAAAGGTTGGTGGTGTTGTAGGTAGTGTAGAGGATTGTCAAAGATTTTAGAGAGACATCGATAGGATGCAGAAGTGGGCTGAGAAGTGGCAGATGGAATTCAACCTGGAGAAGTGTGAGGTGGTACACTTTGGAAGGACAAACTCCAAGGCAGAGTACAAAGTAAATGGCAAGATACTTGGTAGTGTGGAGAAGCAGAGGGATCTCGGGCTACATGCACACAGATCCCTGAAAGTTGCCTCACAGGTGGATAGAGTAGTTAAGAAAACTTATGGGGTATTAGCTTTCATGAGTCGACGGATAGAGTTTAAGAGTCGCAATGTAATGATGCAGCTCTATAAAACTCTGGTTAGGCCACACTTGGAGTACTGTGTTCAGTTCTGGTCACCTCACTATAGGAAGGATGTGGAAGCATTGGAAAGAGCAGAGAGGAGATTTACCAGGATGCTGCCTGGTTTAGAAAGTATGCATTATGATCAGAGATCAAGGGAGCTAGGGCTTTACTCTTTGGAGAGGAGGATGAGAGGACACATGATAGCGGTGTACAAGATAATGAGAGGAATAGATAGAGTGGATAGCCAGCGCCTCTTCCCCAGGGCACCACTGCTCAGTACAAGAGGACATGGCTTTAAGGTAAGGGGTGGGAAGTTCACGGGGGATATTAGAGGAAGGTTTTTTACTCAGAGAGTGGTTGGTGCGTGGAATGCACTGCCTGAGTCAATGGTGGAGGCAGATACACTAGTGAAGTTTAAGAGACTACTAGACAGGTATATGGAGGAATTTAAGGTGGGGGCTTATATAGGATGCAGGGTTTGAGGGTCGGCACAACATTGTGGGCCCAAGGGCCTGTACTGTGCTGTACTATTCTATGTTCTATCTATGTTCTAAATATCTAATTAGCCAATCATGTGGCTGCAACTCAATGCATAAAAGCATGCAGGCATGGTCATGAGGTTCAGACCAAACATCAGCATAGGGAAAAAATGTGACCTAAGTGACTTTGACCATGGAATGATTTTTGGTGCCGGATGTGGAGGTTTAGTATATCAGAATCTGCCAATCTCCTGAGATTTTCATGTACAACATTCTCTAGAGTTTACAGGGAAGGGTGTGAAAAACGAACAAAAAGAATCCAGTTCTGCAGGCAAAAATGCATTGCTAATGATAGAGGACCATGTCAGTCTGGTTCAAGCTGACAGGAAGGCAACAGTAATTTAAATAACTGCATGCTACAGCAATAGTGTGCCGACGAGCATCTGCGAATGCACAACACATCGAACCTTGAAGTGGATGTGCCAAAGCAGAAGCAAAACACAAACATACACTCAGTAGCCATTTTATTAGGTACAGGAGGTACCGAAAAATGAGGCAACTGAGTGTATATTAATGATTTTGAGGATGGAAGAAATGAGCAAATTTGCAGGTGAGGCAAAAATAGGGGAAGGGGAGGTAAGCAAGTTAAGCTGAGAGGAGGGCATAGGCGTTTATAGATAAATAAACATCGGCCATATGGATGGCAACAAAATGTTAAATTGTACAATAATGTGGGGAAAATGTGAAGCTGTTCACTTCAAGTAGAGAAAGACTGTGGAAAGCTACTGCACCAAATGGATTTGGGAGTCCTCATGTATTAAACACAGGAAGCAAGTATGTAGGACCAACAGGTAATTGGGAAGACTAATTGAATGCTGACTTTTATTTCAAGGAAGCTGGAGTGACAAAATAGACTTATTAAAACTGCTGAATTTATTAGTGAAGGTAAGACTCTAAGACATAGGAATAGAATTAGGCCATTCGACCCATCGAGTCTGCTCCACCATTCAAACATGGCTGATTTATTATCTCTTTCAAACCCATTCTCCTGCCCTCCCCATAACCTCTGAAACCCTTACTAATCAATATCCTATCAACCTCCACTTTAAATATACCCAATGACTTGGCCTCCTAAGGTATATGATTTAGGTCCCCTTATATTACCAATGGAAGCAGACCAGCGTAAGTTCATTTGGATGACCCAAGACATGGAGAACTTGTCTTATGAGAAATGGTTTTCTCAGTGCTAATTTGGTTTGCCCCAACTATGGATATATTAAAACTTCTCATGATTACTAAATTTCCCCAGTGACTTTCATCTTTAATTTCTTTATTTGTGATATGCACTAATCACTCTGAATATCTAGAGCCCCATAAATTTCCATCAGTATTTATTCCCCTGCAGCTCTTAAGATCCAGTCAAAATGATTCCAATTCTATACCAAGATTCTACCCAGCTACCTTGTCGATGCCGATATTATCACCAGTGCTCTCTCACCTCTTTATCTTTCCTTAATGTTGCTTATGCTGGAAAGCATATGTCTCATTTGGTAAAAAGATTTTTTGTTTCAGGACTAGTTCTGAGGTACAAAATCAATGACAGATCATTGAATGTGCAGACCTGAATTCCTAATAATAGTAGTAATCATAATAATAATAATAATAATAGTAAGTACTTTATTGATCCCGAGTGGGAACTTATTTTGTTACAGCAGCGACATTTAAAAAGGCACTTAGGAATAATAATAAATAATGTACAGAATAATAACATACATGATAATAATTTACCAATGTGCAATAATAATGTACAAAATAATAAAACAGACTATTGTACTATGATGTGTGTTCTCCTGTAACACAGAGATGAACTGTTGTATATGCTAATTGCATATAGTAGGTAAAAATTTCTGTAATGATCCTTGTCATAGTGGAGCTGAATGAATCTGTTCGAAATGGTGTTCCGTTACTTATTCAGCAGGTCATGGAGAGGATGTGCCTGATTGTCCATAATGGATAAGTTTATTTAGTGACCTCCTCTCCACCACTAACTTAAAAGAGTCCAGGTTTTATCAATGATGGATCCAGCCTTTTTGATGAATTTTTTCAGTCTTTTTTGCATCACCAGCTCCAATACTGATCCCACAACATAAAGCCACAAAGAAGACAGCACTTGCTACTACAGACTGGTAAAAGATCTCAAACATCCTGCTGCACACATTGAAGAATCTCAGCTTCCTTAGAAAATAATGTCTGCTTCTCCCCTTGGTGTTGGTTTCCCAGTCAAGTCTGTTGTCGAGGTGAATGCCCAAGTATTTGTACTCCCCCACCACCACAACATCGCTTCCCAGAATGTACAATGTATTATTTTATGGTAATCCACTATCTCCTGGATTACTGACTGCATGACAGATAGACCCTAGTGAGTAGTTCTCTGTCTGAGATGGTGGTGAGTGGCGTTGGAGGGCCACAGGGGACCGCCCTGTCTCTGTTTCTGTTCACACTGTACACCTCTGGCTTTCAGTGCAAATCTGAGTCTCGTCACTTGCAGAAGTTCTCTGATGACTCTGCGGTGGTTGGGTGTATCAGAGGTGGGCAGGAGTCGGAGTACAGAGGACTGGTGGACAAGTTTGAGGAGTGGTGCAGGAGGAATCAACTGCCCCTGAATGTGGCCAAAGCCAGGGAGATGGTGATTGATTTTAAGAGGAAGAGGTGTGTGAGGAGTCCTAATAATTAGTTCACAAAATTTTATCTCTTTGCTCCGTTATTGTTTTTGAATGGATTTTCTCAAGCATTTTATACAATAAGACCATAAGACACAGTAGCAGAATTAGGCCATTTAGCCCACCGATTCTGCTCTGCCATTCCATCATGGCTGATTTATTATCCCTATCAACATCATTCTCCTGCCTCCCCCTGTAACCTTTGACACCCTGATTAATCAAGAACTTATTAACCTCCACCTTAAATATACACAATGGCTTAGCCTACACAGCTATCCATGGCAATGAATTCCACAGACTCAACACACTCTAGCTCAAGAACTTTTTTCCTTATCTCTGATCCAACAGATGTCCCTCAATTTTGAGGCTATGCCCTCTATGAGAAACCACACCCACCCTATCTAGGCCTTTCAATATTTGATATGCTTCAGTGAGATCCCCCTCATTCTACTGAACTCTAGTGACTACAGGCCCAGACCCATCAAATGCTCCTCATACAGTACCCCTTAGATTCCTGGGATCATTCTCTTGAACCTCTTCTGGGCCCGTTCCAATGTCAGGACATCTTTTCTTAGATAAAGTCAAGTCCATAAGACCATATGACCACAAGATATAGGAGCAGAAGCAGGCCATTTGGCCCATCGAGTCTGCTCCACAATTCAATCATGGGCTGATCCAATTCTTCCAGTCATCCCCACTCCCCTGCTTTCACTCCATACCCTTTGATGCCCTGGCTAATCAAGAGCCTATCTATCTCTGCCTTAAATGCACCCAATGACTTGGGTCCACGGTCACTCGTGTCAACAAATTCCATGGATTTACCACCCTTTAACATAGTGTTGGGCACGTGGCTAAGTGGTTAAGGCGTTTGTCTAGTGATCTCAAGGTCGCTAGTTCAAGCCTCAGCTGTGGCGGTGTGTTTGTGCCCTTGAGCAAGGCACTTAATCACACATTGCTCTAGTCTGTGCGAGGAGTGGCGCCCCACACAGACTTCCAATCTGTGCCTTGTAAGGCATGAAAATGCCCGACGCAGGCCTCTCATGGTCTGAGTCGGTATTCCCTCCCTTGACTAAAGTAATTTCTCTGCATCTCACTTTTAAAAGAGTGTCCTTCAATCCTGAAGTTGTGCCCTAGAGTCAAGATTATTGTCATTTAGCTAAAACATGTATACTGCCAAATCAGACGTTTCTCCAGACCAGGGTGTAAAGCACAGTAGGACACATAACACACAATAACCTAGGAAAGTAAGATTTAAGGTTGTTGCTGGGACTTGAGAAACTCAGTTACAGAGAAAGGTTGAATAGGTTAGGACTTTATTCCCTGGAGTGTAGAAGAATGAGGGGAGATTTGATAGAGGTATATAAAATTATGATGGGTATAGATAGAGTGAATGCAAGCAGGCTTTTTCCACTGAGGCAAGGGGAGAAAAAAAACCAGAGGACATGGGTTAAGGGTGAGGGGGGTAAAGTTTAAAGGGAACATTAGCGGGGGCTTCTTCACACAGAGAGTGGTGGAAGTATGGAATGAGCTGCCAGACGAGGTGGTAAATGCGGGTTCTTTTTTAACATTTAAGAATAAATTGGACAGATGCATGGATGGGAGGTGTATGGAGGGATATGGTCCGTGTGCAGGTCAGTGGGACTAGGCAGAAAATGGTTCGGCACAGCCAAGAAGGGCCAAAAGGCCTGTTTCTGTGCTGTAGTTTCTATTAAATCTACAATTAAATTATGCATAGGTAAACAAGTAAAATGCATAAATTAAACATTGTAGGGTACAGTACAAATTATCCAGTGACACTTCGAATGTAATGTGGCAGGGGGTTCAGAAGACTAATGGCCTGTAAGAAGAAGCTGTTTCCCATCCTGACCGTTCTTCTATTTATGCATCAGAGTCTCCCGCTTGATTGTAAAATGTGAAAGAGGATACTGGATGGATGGGTGGGATCCTTGATAATACTAAAGGCCCTGCATACACAGTGCTCCTGATAACCGTGCCTGATGGATGGTAGGGAGACCCCTATGATCCTCTTAGTTGTAGTCACAGTCCTTTGCAGGGACTTCCGGTCTGATGCTCTGCTGCTCCCATACCAGATGGAGAAACAGCTTGTCAGCACGCTGTTAATGGTGCTCCTGTAAAACCAAGTCAAGATGTGGAGGTGGGGGAGGAGTCTCACTTGTCTCATCTCCTCAGGAAGGGGCCGAAAACTGTCAGAGTACTTCAAGTGAGTCTGATCAACTCCCTATAAAACCTCAGCATTGCATCATTGCTTTTGTATTCTAATCCTCTCCAAATGAATGCTAACATTGCATTTGCCTTCCTTACCACTCACTCAACCTTCAAGGTAGCCTTTAAGGAATCCTGCACGAGAACTCCCAAGTCCCTTCGCACCTCTGAGTTTTGAATTTTCTCCTCATTTAGAAAATAGACCACACCTTTATTCCACCTGCCACTTCTTTGCCCATTCTCCCAGTCTGTCTAAGTCCTTTTGCAGATATCCTGCTTCCTCAATGCCAATCTTTGTATCTTCTGCAAACTTGGCCACAAAGCCATCAGTTCCGTCATCCAATTAATTGACATAACCTGCAAAAGAAGCAGTCCCTACACTGACCCCTGCAACACACTAGTCATTGAGAGACAACCAGAAAAGGCCCCTTATATTCCCACTCTTTGTTTCCGACCAGAGCCAATCTTCTATCCATGCTAGTATTTTTCCTGTAATGCCATGGACTCTTAGTTTGTTAAACAGCCTCATGTATGGCACCTTGTCCAAGACCTTCTGAAAATCCAAGCGTACACCAACCACTGAATCTCCTTTGTCTATCCTGCCTGCTATTTCCTCAAAGAATTCTAACAGATTTGTCGGGCAACATGTTAATTCATTGTTTCATACCTTCTCTGATCTATTAATTATGCTTCAGTAAGACTTTCTGGTTGAAACCTCCCACTATGCATTAGCATTCCTGAATGGTGAGCTTCTAATTTCTCATGCATACTTTTCACATCTGGTTTCAATGCATGTGTTTTGTGAGCTACGGGTTTTGGACTAAAAGATATGAATTGCTTCATATATGTATATTAACACAGACGTCTGCAATTACTAATTCTAAATAAGTTGAGGATCAATTGTTTTTTTTCTGGAAAATCTTTTCAATTAATGCTCACATTGATGCTGGACAGTTACTGCATGCATTTGAAGCTCTTTATATCTCTATTGTTATTTTGTATCCCAATTTTGCTAGCTGACCCCTTTGTTTTGGTTTATATCTTGTCTTGATTCCGATGCTTTGGTCAGGATGCAGTATTGCGCATGACTGAAAGGACTCCAAACTCAGTTGCCATCTGTATGCAGGGTATTGACCCAAAACATCGATTCCTTTCCCTGAAAGATGCTACTCAGCATGCTGAGTTCCTTCAGTGGATTATTTATTGCTTCAGCTTCCAGCATCTGCAGTCTCGTGTGCCTGCCATCTGTATGCTGCCTTATTGGCAAAACCCTCTCAATATCTGTCCGTACAGTCTTAATTCTGGATTGGATGATAGTAAACAGATTCAAATTGACTGAACATATAGATAAAGAAGATAGCAGATAGTCTAAATTTATCTAGGCAATAATATGAAACCTTCCTTTGCCTGAGGCATGACTAACAAAACCTTGTAGAGTGCTTTATAATGAAACCATAAAAGAATGAAAACCAATTATTTTCTTTTCTCCTAACCACTGTCTAAGATGAACACAGGAACATAATCAACATGGCACTGATTGACCTCAGCCACATTCTTTTACAATAAGTGGAGACATACGGCTGTGTAAGCTGAACCCTCTGTTATGTGTGTAGATACACTCACGGCCACTTCATTAGGTACACCTTTATACCTGCTCGGTAATGCAAGTATCTCATCATGAGGCAGCTACTCAATGCATAAAAGCACGCTGACATGGCCACGAGGTTCAGTTGTTGCTCAGACCAAAAATCAGAATGGTGAAGGAATGTGAACTAAGTTACTTTAATCACAGAGTGATTATTGGTGCCAGAGGGGTTGCGTTAAGTATCTCAGAAACAGCTGATCTCTTGGGACTAGCATGCACAAGTCTCTAGAGTTTACCAAGAGTGGAGCAAAAAACAAAATAACATCCATTAAGCGGCAGTTCTGTGGGTGAAAATCCTTATTACTGAGAGTGGTCAGAAGAGAATGACCAGACCGGTTCAAGCTGACAGGAAGGTGACAGTAACTCAGATAACATAATAACAATGGTGTGCAGAAGAGCATCTCTGAATGCACAACAAGTTGGATCTTGAATTGGACTGGCTACTGTAGCAGAAGACCACAATTGTACACTCAGTGACCACTTTATTAGGTAGAGGAGATACCTAATGAAGGGGCCACTGAGGGTATTTATACCCCTATTTTATTCTCTGCTGGTGGGACTGGCTGGCCACTTCATACCTTTACAGGTAGTGCATTGATTTTACCACTGATGGGGTGTAAAACGAGTGTCTGTCTTAACCCAACCCGTTTACACCAGATGGGTTGAGTAAAGATTATAGCTCCTGCTATTATTCAGTGATGAAATATGTGTAACACATTTCAGTGAAAAATATCCTGGAGCATAATGTGGACTTGACCCCTTCAGACTTAAGAACAAAAACAAATGCTGCAGTTCATGTTACTTTAGGATTTCAATCTGGTCATTGCTTATACCTAAAGGATGTTGAGTGAGTGTTTAGAGATTACTGGAGCCTTTACAAGACAGATGGAGTGTTTTACTTTATAATTATTCCCCAAAGGATGGAAATAGAGAAGGAGAGAAAAGGAACAGGAATAAAGGCAACTTGAAATGTGTTATATCTTGACACAAAACGTAACTAGTTGAGTTTTGCTTTATGGGCGGATTATTTACTTGTAACAAACTGCTAAATCCATGTGTCTGCAGGTCGTGGAAATCCACAAAAAAGTGCATTTGCCAAAGACCAAGATGACGAAAAAGTTATCCCTCAAAAGCCACATTCCTCAGGAAGGTGTTGACCATCATTAAGGACCCCCGCCACTCAGGACATGCCTTGTTAGTGTCAGGTAGGAGGTACAGAAGCCTGAAGGCACACACTCAGTGATTCAGGAACAGCTTCTTCCCCTCTGCCATCCAGTTTCTAAATGGACTTTGAACCCACGAGCACGCCTTCACCCCTTTTTTTTGCATTGCTTATATATATATACACACACACATATATATATATGTATATATTTACTGTAATTCAGATTTTTTCCCTATATTTCACAACATATGCCGGTGATATTAAACCTGATTCCGGCAGGCTTGGAGGAGCATTGGGTGAAGTGGCGAGGTGAAATGTTTAAGGGGAACATAACAAGGAACTTCTTCACTCAGAGGGTGGTGAGAGGGCAGTGTGAGCTGCCGGTGAAAGTGGTGGATATGGGTTTGATTTCAAAATTTTAGAGAAACTTGGAGAGGTATATGGATAGGAAGAATATGGAGGGCTACGATCCAGTTGCAGGTCGATGATTCTAGGTGGAATAATAATTTGCCATGGACTAGATGGGCTGAAGGGCCTGTTTCCCTGCTGTAGTGGTCTTTGAACTGTATGACTTCATAACAGGTATCAGCTAAATGCATTCAGTAGTATATATACACTATGTGTATTGTGTACATTCCAACAAAATTAATCATGCCCAAAGTCAACAGCAGGAAATACTATTCAGATGATTTTTTTTCTCAAATTTAGCAGTAGGGCTATCTATTAATAATATATAGAACACCACAATTGATGCCAAAAAATTGTGATATGACCTTAATATTTGCTGGGAAGAAAGTTGAAAATATAAATAAGGAATTTTTAATGAATATGAATATATTCATTAGTAAAATGTCTTGTTGTTATATATGTTTCGCAGCTGAGCTGTGGAAAAAAAACATAAGACTAATATCCTAAATTCCTCTCATTTGGAAATCCCTGTACTTCTGAAAAAGAAAATGAAAATAAAAATACAATCAACTGTTCAAGTCTGAGAAAAAAATCAATAGAGCCTTTTCAGAGACTATTCTGTTTTGAAAGGAGCCCATTATATGCATCCACCGGAAAACAGATGTTTGCTGAAAGTGCATTCAAGGGCGAGTTCAAGAACCTGCTCTTTAGAAACTCACATGGGATTTTTTTGGCCCAATCTCACAGCTTGTAACAGAGGGTTTCTACACTATCGAATGTCTGAGGTCAAGCCCTGGTCACTCAAACCGCAAATATTTACAGTCAATCAGTTTCATCAGCAGTTTCAGCTAACACAGAGCACGTCGTATACCAAAGTATAATAGAGGTTACCATATCAGCTTGTTCCACCAGTCAGCCTTTGTTCAATTACTTCCCATGGGTTCGATGAAAACCCCTAGCTAACAAACAAAAAGGGTACTGTAGATAAAGCAGCCTCTGTCTGCATCTTTCTCATGGAGGGATTCGTATTACAGGTGCCTGAAAAATTCTTCTTAATGATTGCTGACATTCAGTAATTCTGGTGCACAGTATGAAAGCGTAATGGTTTAAAAATATAATTATTTTGTTCTATAAAAGACACTGATAAGTATTTACAATTTTTTGGGTTTCAAAAATGGTTGTAAATTGATAGAAGTGATATCTTTCTGAAGAAGAAAATGGAAGCTTTGTTTCGCGTAAATTCACAAAATACTGATTTGGGGAGAATTGGTATTAACTGTATACCTTCTATAAGAGTGCTTCGTGGGTGTATTTCAGGGAGAGGGAAATCTCATGCCTGTTTTATTACAGTCCCTCTCTTCCTGCAATGTAAGGCTGAATGCCCAGGTTGTGGCAACAAACAGGAAATATGACAGTAGAATACCAGAGCATTGTAGGAAATGGAATGTAATGAGCAGAGCTGGGAAAAAAATAACTTGTGCAAGTCAGTAGTCCACTGTATTCATCACCCCCAATCTCACCAAATAAAACAAATGTATGGGTCTACTTGGGAACTTCTACATTTAATTACTCTGAAGCCAATGAGGCTGCAGGGTTCAGCTACAACAACGATATTCTCCATTTCTTTCATGGCTGGAGAGTTTCAAGCTCTGCAGGATGTGCACAGGATACTGAGCAAATTTCTCTGAAGATGAATATAGCAGAAAGAAGACTGATACAGCTCATTAGCTTGATGCCATTTGAACTCTTCAACAATTCACCAGTGCAGCCACCTGAGCCCATGGCAAAGAGATCTGTTGTGAGAGCTGCAGGCCAGATCGGAGTTGCACTTGGGAGGTCTCCTCTTGCTTCTCTGTCCGTGTTCAGGACTTTGGTAACCGGCTGTTTAAAAGGCCCCAAAGGAGCCTTTCCAGTTGTAACATGGGTTCCAGAGTTCATTGCGTCAGTGGTAATTTTCACAACTGATAGTAAATGTTCTGGTGCAAAATTACAAGTCAGGAATTTAAGCTTCCAAAGCTTCGTGGTATCACTGAATCCAGAGAGTTAGTGGCAATGTTCCCTCTAATTTGTAATGATTAGTGTGTGCAAAAATCTTGTGCTGTGCAATTATTTGCCCCCTGACAACATGTGCGCATTGAATTTTATATATAGAGCTACTCATTTTAGCAGCTAGTAAAACACTGCCAATAAGACCTTAAGAGCTTTTGCACACCGTCCATATGTGATTTGCTTGCTAAATGACGCTTTAAAAACTCAAGTTTCCAAATATCACTCCACTTCTTCCCGGCTGCAAATACTCCATCAACTTTTGCATTGCGACAATACGCGCAGGTAAACCAGTTTCTGTATTATACATAAATATTTCTCATAGCTGTACCTTCCTGACCTCATGAGCTTTCAGTGTAGCAGTTTCTACTGTTTCATTAAGCCATTCCACTTTAAATGAATTAGCAATTCTTCTGTGCTTCACACCCTTTGGTTCTTTGGAATTCAACATTGTGAATCAATAATTTCTTCAATAAAAACAGTATAAATAAGCCAGTTCTAAAGTCTGCAGACAAATCATTGCAAAGTCCACATCCGCATCAGAAACTGGAAAAGGAAATGTGATTGTGTATGATCGTGAGATATACTTGACATGCCAAGAGATGAATGGCAACAACCTTTTTTGCACAGTTTAAATTTCTTTGTGTGCTAGTAGCAAAAAAATGCGTGCATGTACACATGTGCACACCTGAGAGAGAACGACTAAGCGGCTAGATCAGGAGATTTAAATTCCTGAAATGCAATTTGCATTCTGCTTTCATGTGAAAACTTGAACTCAAACTTGTTTCCTTTCCTGGAACTTATAAGTGCAGGGTAATGTAATTGGGAGAAATGTACATAATTCACAACCACCGATATTGAATTGGATTTTCACTTTAAGAGGCTAGTTTGACATGATAATGTTGTTATTTAACAATTTTCAGCACACTTCTGTGATTAGGTTTTGGAGTTCAATAAAGTGTGTTACAGGTTTGATCTAGTGCTTAAACATGAAACATGAAACATTAAACATAAAAACACCTCATTTCATTTTATGTGCGAAAACCTACACTGGTGACTCCGATGCTCTAGGACGATTCCAGAGTTATTGAACATGTCGGCCAATGAGTCACTTTGAAACTACCAGAGTTTTGGGAGCAAAATGCCGTCGCTTGGTTTGTACAAGTTGAGGCTCAGTTCGCTGTGCTAGAAATCTCTTCCAATTGCACCAAATTCTACTACGTGGTAGCTTCACTCAACTGAGAGAGTGGTGAGACTGCTTGA
Source organism: Mobula hypostoma (assembly GCF_963921235.1). Classification (NCBI taxonomy): domain Eukaryota; kingdom Metazoa; phylum Chordata; class Chondrichthyes; order Myliobatiformes; family Myliobatidae; genus Mobula; species Mobula hypostoma. The sequence goes on along the minus strand of NC_086099.1, from coordinate 33,253,758 downwards.
ACAGCCACCTGAACACGATAACACAATAATTCCAATGGCGGTTGCTGCCCATATGGTGATTACCGATGCCTTAACGAGGCCACCACCCCCAATCGTTACCGGCCCCACACATCCAAGACTTTTCAGCATGTTTAGCAGGAAAGTTAGTTTTTTTCTAATGCAGATCTAGTTAGGGGGTACCATCAAGTGCTATGTGCTCAGAGGACATTCCCAAAACAGCTGTGATAACCCCGTTTGGCCTTTTTGAGTTTTTGTGGATGCTGTTTGGACTGAAAAATGCAGCGCCAACTTTCCAACGGCTGATGGACTCTGTATTGAAAGACTTAGATTTTCTTTTTGTATTCCTGGATGGCATACTTGCCACCCATGTGTCCAAATCTGAACATGTATCTCATCTCCGCACACTTTTTGAGCATTTAGGCCAACAATGGTCTGCAAAATACCAGTTTGGTTTGTCAACCATTGACTTTCTCAGCTATTGGATCTCCACAGAAGGTTCAAAGCCCCTTCCATCAAAAGTAGCCACTCTTAAAGATTTCCCACCTCCCGCACTATAGGAAAACTACCGGAGTTTTTAGGTATAGTAGATTTCTATTACCACTTCATTCTGCAAGCTGTTGAACTTATGTTTCCCCTGTATAGTGCACTTAAAGGCAATACCCTTAATCACGTGCTTGAGTTGCCAGCAGACATGACCAGGGCATTTGATGATGCCAAACAAGCTCTTTCTAACACAACTCTACTGGTGCACCTATTCCCCAACACATCTATAGCTATTAAACTGACTTTTCAGCCTGTGCTGTGGAGCTGTGCATGAACAGCTGGTTGTAGGCACATAGCAGCTGCACACCTTGTTCAGCTGGCAGCTGCATCCCCCAAAAGGAGGTACAGCATGTTTAACCGTGAGGCTCTCAGTCTATATTTGGCTGTCCGCCATTTTTGTTTTCTTCTAAGAGGGTTGCCATTTCACAGCGTTCATTGGCCACAAACCTCTCATGCACGAGATCACCAAAATATCAGACCCTTGGTCTGCACGACAGCAACGCCATCTGGCCTACATATATCCAAGTTCACAACTGATATATTTCAGACAAGGTTGGATAGGTTTTTGCATAATAGGGGAATTAAGGGTTATAGGGAAAAGGCAGCTAGGTGGAGATGAGTCCATGGCCAGATCAGCCATGATCTTATTGAATGGCGGAGCAGGCTTGCTGGGCCAGATGGCCGACTCCTGCTCCTGTTTCTTATTTTCTTATGATATACAACATATCAAGGGGAAATATAATGCTGTGGCCAATTGCCTCTCATGGCCAGCCGCTGAGGCAGTACACATAAGGATTGACTATGCTGGCATGGCATCTGACTAAGTTACTTATCCAGAGGCCTAGGTTTACCAAACAGCATTCACAGGCCTGCGGTTCGCTGACATTAATTCGGGGAAGCTGGGGTTTCTCTCCTGTGCATTGTCGCAACAGGTCGCCCTTGCCCCATCGTGCCCACAAACTAGAGATAGACTATTTTCAACTCCATACATGGCCCCTCACATCCAGGCTGGAAAACCTCACAGAATCCGGTCGCACTAAAGCTTGTGTGGCATGGCCCAAGAAAGGATGCGCGTGATTGGACTGCAGCCTGCATGGACTGTGAGTGGGCAAAAATTAGCCATGATGTTCAGGAACCATTAGCACCTTTTGAGGTCCCTGAGCAATGGGTTGACTATGTTAATATGGACCTTATTGGTCCTCTTCCCCTCCCGCAGATTCACGCACCTTCTTGTCATGGTAGACCATGCCACCAAGAGGCCAGACACCATCCCCCTAGCATCGACAATGACCACAGAATTGGCTCTGGCGTTCATTAGCCCCTGGGTTACTCAGTCTGGCACTCCATCTGATATTTCCTCTGACTGCGGTGCCCAGTTCATTTCAGACCTCTGGACTGTGATGGCCCAGAACCTCGGCATTAGGCTATGTCACACCATGGCGTATCACCCGCAGTCCTATGGCCTATGTGAGCGGTTACATTGCTCCTTAAAGACTGCTCTGAGGGCTTCCTTGACCGATGAGTGGTGGCATGATCATCTCCCATGGACCCTGCTGGGGCTCAGAACAGCTCCAAAAGAGGACCTGGAGTCATCCGTGGCAGAGTTGGTATATAGGCAGCCATTACGAGTAGCAGGTGATTTCATTCCTGACACCATGGCCACCCGGTTGGTCTCTCAACAGCATTGCATTCTTCTCAGTAAATCCAGTTCCTTTTCACCTATCCCTACCTCTCATCATGGTGTGTGGCACTCATGACCTGTTGGCCTACATTCCACCTCATTTGTTTTTGCCTGCCATGATTCACACTAATATCCCCTTAGGTCCCCTTACAATGGTCCGTTCCACGTTTTGGAATGGGGAGAAAAGACTTTTATCATAGATAAGAGAGGGAAACATAAATGCATTTTGGTAGATTGCCTTCCACTGCCATGCCCTTGGTGTCACAACGTGACCATGAGCATGTCAATGCACCTCTGTACGAGCCAGGGGCACCTATGGTTCCTCCGCCCGTGGAACAGGACCTTAGCTGTGCGGCTGCTCTGAGCTCTAGGCAGGCTTACAATGCCGGTTTTACTGAATTCTGAGGGGCCCTGTGTTGGTTCACGTAATTGGGATAAACGAACATTACCCACAACCACCAACATTGAGTTGGGGTTTCGCTTTAAGAGTCTGACGTGATGCCGATGTTATGTGAAGAGCTTTAGCGCGCTGTTGTGTTCAGGCCTTGGAGTTCAATAAAATGAGTTACCGGTTTCATTAAGCGTATACGCCTCGCTTCATTTCACTTGTGATAACCTACATAAATGCAAGTGGCAATTGTAAAACAAATTTTAGGTTTGGAAGTGAGGCAGTTTTAAATGGAGTTGCTGTTTTCGTATAGCTTGTGTCAAAGCCTAGCAGGACTTGTCACAATGCTGAGGGTAGCTACAGGAGGACAATTGCTGCACAGTCCAAGTTTTGGGTTCCTCTTATCCCAATAGCACCTAGGCTTTCCAAATCCTTGCATAGGACATGAGTTTACCATACCTGATTTTCCACGTGATTGATCACATTTTGTAGTAGGGCAACATGGTAGCATTGCGGATAGTGTATCGGTTTACAGTGCAAGCGATCACCGATCGAGGTTTCAACTCCAGCCGCTGTCTGTATCTGTGACTGTGTGATTTTCCTCTGGGTGCTCCCACATTCCAAAGACATACTGATTAGGGTCGGTGAGCTGTGGGCATACTATGTTGGCGCCCGAAGCATGGCGACACTTGCGGGCCACCCAGCGTAATCCCCGCTGACTTGATTTGAAGCAATTCACTGTCTGTTTTAATGTTTTCATGTACTTGTGACAAATAAAGCTAATCTTCAGTGCTGTGTTGCATGAGAACCCATTCATATCTAAAGTGAATCCTTATCTTTTGCAGACCATTGTTACTATGGTGAAAATCATTCAATGAGTCACCCGTTCTCTGATGCTGATCAACACTTTATTTCTTCAGGGGACAGCCCCAAGGATTCAGCACCTGTGTTCAGCTGAGTTGAAGTCAGAAGGGACTGGGTGCGCACATGCATACATTCCACTGTTGTCATCAACACTATAATTTGCTTGGGATTTGTGAGTCATCAGGTGAAAACCCAACCAACTACCTCACTGGGCTCACCAGACTAAGAATATTTCAGCTTGTTCATGGTATGGATGAATTGTATTATGGTGGAGACACTTAGTAAAATTTTTCTCTGCAATCTTCCTCAATTCCTGCTGCATGACCAGACACCCAAAGGGAAATTAAATGCATGCAAGAATTTTGGAATTTATTATTTGGAATATGAACATCTGTCATTTACTATTGATAGAACTCTCCCCGAAGTAGCCAGCTCATCTCCCAGATAAGACAAAGGCTAATATTTATCCAGTCCACTTTCAAATCTACTTCCATTATCCTGCACATTACAATTCACACAAATCAGCATCCAACAGGGTTAGACAAAGTCAAAATAAAAGAGAAATATTGTTTGACACCCTGTCAAGAAACTTTTGTTGTTATAACTAACATAACAGGTAAGCAGGAATGAATGCTTTTGTGTATTTGTGTTTGGTTTCCTTCTCTAAGAAAGATTCCATTTGCCTCAGTTTCAGTTCTGTGAAAATACATCAGAGTACTCATGCGGGTGGGAGATTACTTTGCGAGACAGAACTAGCCTATTCTCTCTGGAAACCCAATAGAAGGTTTTCAATGAGGTGACATATCAGAGGTTATCAAAGAAATTTAGAGCGCATGATATCAGGACGTGGACTGAGGATTAATTAGTGGACAGGAAACAGAGGTGAGGCATGAACAGGTCACTTCTGAGGAGAGAGGCAGTGATTACTGGAATGCTGTGACTGTATGCATTTCACATTCCGTGTAACATAATCAGGTTTGCCCTTGATGCAATGCTGACAGGTAGTGTTGTTTGAGACTATGACACAGAGAATCTTTAGATGATGTAGTAGATTAACTGAGTGAGATAGGACATAGCAGATAGACTACAATGTGGCAACGTTTGCCACGATACACTTCGGTAGAATAAAAAATAGAAAAGCAGGGTTAATTTTGGTTTCCTTCTCGAAGGAAGATTCCATTTGCCTCAGTTTCAGTGCTGTGCAAGTACATCAGAGTACCTGAGTGGGTGGGGGGTTATGATGTGAGACAGAACTAGCCTATTCTTCTCTCGAATTTGAAAAACACAATTGAACATGTAAGGTTTTAAGGAGACTTGACAAGTTTGGATATTTCCCCCAGTAGGGAGAATGGAACAACGGTTATTTTCTCAGGGCAAGGGACAACAAGGAGCTGGTGAGAAATTCCTTCTCTCCATGCGTCATTAATTTTTGGAACTCTCTATGTCAGATTTAAGAAGAACGTTCCCCCCCCCCACTTCAATCAAACATCTATTTCACATCTGCTTCCCAGTGATGCAGCCAAATTCTAAAACCTGTAATTTTACTTTTTTAATTATTGCCAATTATTTGAACTGCAGTCATGGAGTCATAGAAAAGTACAGCACAGAAACAGGCTATTTGGCCCATCTAGTGCATGCCAAACCATTTAAACTGCCTACTCATTTTGACCTGCATGGAGACCATAGCCCTCCTTACCTCTACTATCCATGTATCTATCCAAACTTCTCCTAAACGTCGAAGTCAAGCTCACATGCACCGCTTACGGTGGCAGCTTGTTCCACACTCTCACTTAAGTTTGCACCATTCTGCTGCTTTGCACTTGTTGTTTACACTGCAAACTTCATGTGAGTAAGGGAACTTGATCGCACCCTGATGTACCTGACAATAAACTCATCTGAGTCTGTATCTGACGGTGAGGAATTGAAAGATGATGGAGAAACAAGAGACTGCAGGTGCTGGAATCTGGAACAGCTAGCAGTCTACTGGAAAAACTCAACGGATCAAGCAACATCTGTGGAGTGAAGGAATTGTTGAAGTTCTGCATCATGAAAGATGTTTTTTTTATTTTCGAGGACCTAGATATCCTTGTTCTCAAATCAAAAAGTAAACATGTATATTGAACAAAGAAGGGTATATAGAAACATAGAAACATAGAAAATAGGTGCAGGAGTAGGCCATTCGGCCCTTCGAGCCTGCACCGCCATTTATTATGATCATGGCTGATCATCCAACTCAGAACCCCGCCCCAGCCTTCCCTCCATACCCCCTGATCCCCGTAGCCACAAGGGCCATATCTAACTCCCTCTTAAATATAGCCAATGAACTGGCCTCAACTATTTCCTGTGGCAGAGAATTCCACAGATTCACCACTCTCTGTGTGAAGAAGTTTTTCCTAATCTCGGTCCTAAAAGGCTTCCCCTTTATCCTCAAACTGTGACCCCTTGTTCTGGACTTCCCCAACATCGCGAACAATCTTCCTGCATCTAGCCTGTCCAATCCCTTTAGGATTTTATACGTTTCAATCAGATCCCCCCTCAATCTTCTAAATTCCAACGAGTACAAGCCCAGTTCATCCAGTCTTTCTTCATATGAAAGTCCTGCCATCCCAGGAATCAATCTGGTGAACCTTCTTTGTACTCCCTCTATGGCAAGGATGTCTTTCCTCAGATTAGGGGACCAAAACTGCACACAATACTCCAGGTGTGGTCTCACCAAGGCCTTGTACAACTGCAGTAGTACCTCCCTGCTCCTGTACTCGAATCCTCTCGCTATAAATGCCAGCATACCATTTGCCTTTTTCACCGCCTGCTGTACCTGCATGCCCACTTTCAATGACTGGTGTATAATGACACCCAGGTCTCGTTGCACCTCCCCTTTTCCTAATCGGTCACCATTCAGATAATAATCTGTTTTCCTATTTTTGCCACCAAAGTGGATAACTTCACATTTATCCACATTAAATTGCATCTGCCATGAATTTGCCCACTCACCCAACCTATCCAAGTCACTCTGCATCCTCTTAGCATCCTCCTCACAGCTAACACTGCCACCCAGCTTCGTGTCATCCGCAAACTTGGAGGTGCTGCATTTAATTCCCTCATCCAAGTCATTAATATATATTGTAAACAACTGGGGTCCCAGCACTGAGCCTTGCGGTACCCCACTAGTCACCGCCTGCCATTCTGAAAAGGTCCCGTTTATTCCCACTCTTTGCTTCCTGTCTGCTAACCAATTCTCCATCCACATCAATACCTTACCCCCAATACCATGTGCTTTCAGTTTGCACACTAATCTCCTGTGTGGGACCTTGTCAAAAGCCTTTTGAAAATCCAAATATACCACATCCACTGGTTCTCCCCTATCCACTCTACTAGTTACATCCTCAAAAAATTCTATGAGATTCGTCAGACATGATTTTCCTTTCACAAATCCATGCTGACTTCGTCCGATGATTTCACCGCTTTCCAAATGTGCTGTTATCACATCTTTGATAACTGACTCCAGCAGTTTCCCCACCACTGACGTTAGGCTAACCGGTCTATAATTCCCCAGTTTCTCTCTCCCTTGACTTGAGAACTCTTGCTGAAATTAGATATGGTCCTGGTAGACAATATGGTATTTGGAATATTCTGCATGAGTCTGGTTTCCCTACCTAAGGAAGGATATATTTGTGATAAAGGTGCTGTATAGAAGAATTACCAGATTGACTTGTAGAAAGTAGGGAATATCCTATGTTGAGAGATCAAGCAAACTGGGCCTAGAAGCTCTAGAGTTTAGAAGCATGAGATACAATATTAAAATTTAAAAAATTCTTCTGAAGTTTTCCCTTGGGACAATGCCTGTATCAAGATTCACAGATTCAAAATTCAACTCTAAGGTGGAATAAATGTTTTCCCCGTGAGTGTAGTGGATCTTGCAATTCTCTGCTCCGGGGTTTTTGAATCTTGGTTGCTCAGTATATTCAAACAGAGATTGATAGATGTTTGGATATTAAAGGTTATGTACAGCAATAGGGGCAATGAGGTTGATCTTCCTGAACGACAGGAAAAGTGTCAGGGGGACTTACAGCTTATTCTTGCTTCTATTTCTTCATCTGTTTTTTTTGGCTATAAATCTTTCCATTACACAAGAGTACTTTTTCCCTTATTTTTCTTACTAAAACTGCTTTTGATTTTGCATTAATCTATCCAATCCAATCTCCATTTTACTTCTCAGCTCTAAGGAGAACTATCTGAGTTTTCTAAATCTTTCTGCCTAGTCCTGTATCATTGTAGCAAATCTCACTTGTACCAACTTTTAAACCTTAGCAGTTTACTTAGCACAGTGGCAAAACTGAGTGCCAGCTGAGGCTTAATCAATAGATTCTGGTGATTTTGCATTACATTCTTGCTTTTGCACTCTGCTTCCAACAAAAGAATTTAGATTCCAAATGGTTTTTTAAAATAACTACTCTCGTCCTGCCAAAAATCTTTCAAATCTGTTGCTGTACACACTGCAAACTGAAGTAACTGTACGCATAAACTCCTGAAGGAATGGGTCGCAACAGTTGTAATAGTTAATTTGAATGCCAAAGGGTTAACTGGCAACTGTTAATAAATTTTAAAATTGAAGTAGAAAATGCTGGAAGTACTCAGCAGGTCTGTGAGAAGAGAAAAAAAAGGTTAACTTTTCTGGTTGAAGAGTTTTCTGCTATGAAAACTCAGCAACTTCACATCAGACAATGCAAACAGAGGCTTTTACTTTAATGAAGTTAGTGCCAGACTGCTACAACTTGGACACCTGCCTTTGAATATTGGCATTAAACTCAGCTGAATTCAGTCATTGAATTGTACAGCACAAAATAGGATCCTTCAGTTTACCATATCCATGTTGGTCTTTTTGTCCATCTATGGTAATCTCAATTCCCTTCATTAGGACCATATCCCCTTTGGCCTCACATATTTCAGCGTTTGCACAAGTACCTCTTAAATATGGTAATTATAACTGCTTCTATCACTTCCACAGACTGCAGCCTCAAATTTCACCCACTCTGTGTAAAGTCTTATCTCTCAGAATCTATTTAAAAATTCCCCCACTTGTCATAACCTTATGTCCTCTTGTACCTCCATCAAGGCAAAAAGAGTTTGTCCATCTACCTTATCTATGTCTCTAATAATCCTATATACTTCTGCTAATTTATTCCTTGGCCTCCTTCACTCCAAGCCACACAATCTCTCTGCGTAACTAAAGTCCTCCATTCTAGGCAAAAATTCTGTGTCAGTTTGTGAAATCAGAATCAGCATTATTATTACAGGGTTATATGGCATGAAATTTGTTGTTTTGTGGCAGTACTACAATGCAAATACTATAAATAATACAAAAATACTATAAATTACAAAAATAATTAACCCAATAAAAAAAGGAATAATGTTCATGGCTCATGGTAAATTGAGAAATCTGATGGGAAGGGGAAGAAGCTTGGGAAAGTGACAGTGGATATACTCAGTCTCCAATATTTGAAATAACGATATGCCCCGTAAAAATAAACCTGATTCTCATTCAGATAATATTTAAAAAATTTAAGCATAAGATTAATTTTGTCTGCATTTTTTTCTTTTGGTGAAGTTCTGTTCTGATGCGTCCCTCCCTAAAGAGCTCAATGTCTTTTATGCATGCTTTGAAAGGGAGAATAACACCACAACCTCACACTTAACATCAGCAATACAGAGGAACTGATTGTAGACATTATGAAGGGGAAGTTGGCAGAACACACACCTGTCCTCATTGGGTGGGGGAGGGGGAGGTCAGTCGTGGAAAATGTAAGCAAATTTGAGCCCCTGGGTGTCAACATCACAGAGGATCTGCCATGGGGCTAATGCATTGATTCAATCATGAAGAAACGACAGCAGTGTCTCTACTTTGTAAGGAGTGTGTCGCTGAAAACTCGATCAAATTTGTATTGATGTACAATGGAGTGTGTTCTGACTGGTTACATCACAGCCTGGCAGGAGGCTCCAATGCACAGAATCACAAGAGGATACAGAGGGTTGTAGACTTAGCCAGCTCCACCATGGGAACAACCCTCCATCATTGACCTCAGTACCACATCAAAAGTCAGTGCCTCAAGAAGGTGGCATCCATCACTAAGGATCCTTGACACTTGGGGCATGCCCTCTTCTCACTGCTGCCACTGGGGAGGGGTTATAGTAACCAGAAGATCCACATTCAATGCTTCAGAGGCAGGTTCTACCCCTCCACCATTGGATAATTAACAGTTCATGAACACTACCTCATTATTCCTTTTTTTGCACAATTTGTTTATTTTATAATTTATGATCATTTTTGTCTTTGCACTGTACCACTGCCACAAAACAGCAAATTTCAATTCAGAAAAGACAGTAATAATACGCTTGATTTAGAATTCTGAATTTTGATTATTCAATCTCAGAAGTGAACTCTTCTTTTATCCTCTACACTCACTTTATCATCACTTAATTCCAATCCATTCTGTATTGGTTCTTGAATGATTCATCTTCAATATAAGCTGAAACATTTATAATATTATAAAGTGGCACTCATATTAACTAGAAAACTCAACCTCTCCTATCATTACATGACTGAGAAATGCTACTTCATGTGTATTTTGTATTACATCATAACTCATCGCAATTTACAAATGGTTAGAATAGACAGGAGCTCTTAGTTTGGCCCCACTGCATTGATTCATGCAGCTGGAGAAATCTACAGGCTGCATTATGTTCAAGGATGTAGTAGCATGCTTTTACATGCTTGTGTATTCTTTACACTGGGATACTTGACTCTGTCTAGGACAAAGCAATCTGCTTAAAATCAGCCCATTGAACAATTTTATCATCCATATATTCTGTTCTAAGTCTACTGTAGCTGCAATGTATATTTTGAATGCATCCTTCAAATCTCTTAAATTGGCAACTGAGATGGACAAGGTCAGCAAGTGACAAATAGCCAAGTTCCTCTCTAAATCTCCTGAGATGGAAATGTCATTCTGGCACCTCTTATTAAAAAACATTACAGAAGCACATTTACCAGAGATAAGGAGGCCTGTATCCTGTGTATAGTTGAAAAGAAATTGTTTGGCAACAGTGCAATTCACTGGTGAGGCCATGCCTGAAATACTGTGTACCATTTTTGGTTTCGTATTTTAAGAAAGTCAATATTTGCAATGAAGGTCTTTGAAGAAGGTATTGTCTTTTAGGGAAAGTATAAGCAGGTTTGGCTGATGGTTTAAAAGTGTGAGGGATGATATTCAAAGTTCAATGTAAATTTATTATCAAAATACCTATATGTCACCATATACAACCCTGAAATTTGTTTTCTTACGGGCGTGCACAGCAAATCCAAGAAAAAAAATAGAATCAGTGAAAAACCTCTCCAAAATTAATGTGCAAAAGAAAACAAACTGTGCAAATACAAATGAATAAATAAAACAATAAATATGGAGAACATGAGGTGAAAGGTCCTTGAAAGTGAGTCCATAAGGAAGAGTATTGTGATGGAGTGAGTCAAGTTGAATGAAATTGAAGAGCTTAATGGTTGAAGGGTAAGAACTGTTCTTGAACCTGGTGCTGCCAGTGCTGAGGCTTCTGTACCTTCTTCCTGATGGAAGAGTGAGACGAGGGATTGGCCTGTGTGGTGAGGGTCCTTGACGATGGATGCTGCGTTCCTGCGACAGAGCTCCATGTAGATGTGCTCAATGAGGAGAGCTTTACCCCATGATGGACTGGACCGTATTCACTACTTTTTGTAGGATTTTCTGTTCATGAGAATTGGTGCTTCCATCCCAAGCTGTGATGGAGCCAGTGAGTGAACACTCAAGGACTGATCATCAGAAACGATAACACAGAAGAATTTAAAGTTGATGACCCTCTCCACCTCTGAGCTTCCGATGAGGACTGGCTCATGGACCTCTGGTTTCGTCCTCCTGAAGTCAATAATCAGCTCCTTGGTGTTGCTGCCATTGAGTGAGAGGTTGTTGCTTTGGCACCACTCAGCCAGATTTTCAATCTCCCTCCTATAAGCTGATTCATCACCATCTTTGATTTGGCCAGTGATAGTAGTGTCATCAGCAAACTTAAGTATGGCATTGGAGCTATGCTTAGCCACACAGTCATAAGTGTAAAGCGGGCAGAGCAGGAGGCTAAGCTCACAGCCTTATGGTACACCTGTCTGATGGATAGTGAGAGGATGATATGGTTGGCAATCTGAACTGACTGGGGTCTGCAAGTAAAGAAATCAAGAATTCAATTGCACAAGGAGGTATTGAGGCCAAGGTCTTGAAGGTTATTGATTAGTTTTGAGGGAATAATGGTATTGAATGCTGAGCTGTATATAAGACAGTAAGGTAGAAGGGCTGAAATGTGTGTACCTCAATGCAAGAAGCATCAGGAACAAAGGTGATGGACTGAGAGCTTGGATACATACATGGAATTATGATGTAGTGGCCATTACAGAGAATTGGCTGGCGCCAGGGCAGGAATGGATTCTCCATATTCCTGGATTTCAGTGCTTTAAAAGGGATAGAGAGGGCGGAAAAAGGGGAGGAGGGGTGGCATTACTGGTCAGGGATACTATTACAGGTACAGAAAGGGTGGGTAATGTAGCAGGATCCGCTTTTGAGTCAATATGGGTGGAAGTCAGGAACAGGAAGGGAGCAGTTACTCTATTGAGGGTATTCTATAGGCCCCCTGGTAGCAGCAGAGATACAGAGGAGCAGATTGGGAGGCAGATTTTGGAAAGGTGTGAAAATAACAGGGCTGTTATCATAGGTGACTTTAACTTCCCTAATATTGATTGGCACCTGATTAGTTCTAAGGGTTTCGATGGGGCAGAGTTTTTTAAGTGTGTCCAGGACAGATTCCTGTCACAGTATGTGGACAGGCCAACCAGGGGGAATGCCATACTAGATCTAGTACTAGATAATGAGCCGGGTCAAGTCACAGATCTCTCAGTGGATGAGTATCTGGGGGATAGTGACCACCGCTCCCTGGCCTTTAGCATTATCATGGAAAAGGATAGAATCAGAGAGGACAGGAGAATTTTTAATTGGGGAAAGGCAAATTATAAGGCTATAAGGCTAGAACTTGAGGGTGTGAATTGGGATGATGTTTTTGCTGGGAAATATACTATGGACGTGTGGTCGATGTTTAGAGATCTCTTGCAGGATGTTAGGGATAAATTTATCCTGGTGAGGAAGATAAAGAATGGTAGGGTGAAGGAATCATGGGTGACAAGTGAGGTGGAAAATCTAGTCAGGTGGAAGAAGGCAGCATACATGAGGTTTAGGAAGCAAGGATCAGATGGGTCTATTGAGGAATATAGGGAAACTAGAAAGGAGCTTCAGAAGGGGCTGAGAAGAGCAAGAAGGGGGCATGACAAGGCCTTGGCGAGTAGGGCAAAGGAAAACCCCAAGGCATGTGAAGAAAAAAATGGATGACAGGAGTGAAGGTAGGACCGATTAGAGATAAAGGTGGGAAGATGTGCCTGGAGGCTGTGGAAGTGAGCAAGATCCTCAATGAATACTTCTCTTCGGTATTCACCAATGAGATGGAACTTGATGATGGTGAGGACAATATGAGTGAGGTTGATGTTCTGGAGCATGTTGCTATTAAGGGAGAGGAGATGTTGAAGTTGTTAAAATACATTAGGACGGATAAGTCCTCGGGGCCTGACGGAATATTCCCCAGGCTGCTCCACGAGGCAAGGGAAGAGATTGCTGAGCCTCTGGCTAGGATCTTTACATCCTTGTTGTCCAAGGGAATGGTACCGGAGGACTGGAGGGAGGCAAATGTTGTCCCCTTGTTCAAAAAAGGTAGTAGGGATAGTCCGGGTAATTATAGACCAGTGAGCCTTACATCTGTGGTGGGAAAGCTGTTGGAAAAGATTCTTAGAGATAGGATCTATGGGCATTTAGAGAATCATGGTCTGATCAAGGACAGTCAGCATGGCTTTGTGATAGGCAGATCTTGTCTAACAAGCCTGATAGAGTTCTTTGAGGAGGTGACCAGGCATATAGATGAGGGTAATTGCAGTGGATGTGATCTACATGGATTTTAGTAAGGCATTTGACAAGGTTCCACACAGTAGGCTTATTCAGAAAGTCAGAAGGCATGGGATCCAGGGAAATTTGGCCAGGTGGATTCAAAATTGGTTTGCCTGCAGAAGGCAGAGGGTCATGGTGGAGGGAGGTACATTTAGATTTGAGGATTGTGACTAGTGGTGTCCCACAAGGATCTGTTCTGGGACCTCTACTTTTCATGATTTTTATTAATGACCTGGATGTGGGGGTAGAAGGGTGGGTTGGCAAGTTTGCAGACGACACAAAGGTTGGTGGTGTTGTAGATAGTGTAGAGGATTGTCAAAAATTGCAGAGAGACATTGATAGGGTGCAGAAGTGGGCTGAGAAGTGGCAGATGGAGTTCGACCTGGAGAAGTGTGAGGTGGTACACTTTGGAAGGAGAAACTCAAAGGCAGAGTACAAAGTAAATGGCAGGATACTTGGTAGTGTGGAGGAGCAGAGGGATCTGGGGGTACATGTCCACAGATCCCTGAAAGTTGCCTCACAGGTGGATAGGGTAGTTAAGAAAGCTTATGGGGTGTTAGCTTTCATAAGTTGAGGGATAGAGTTTAAGAGTCGCGATGTAATGATGCAGCTCTATAGAACTCTGGTTAGGCCACACTTGGAGTACTGTGTCCAGTTCTGGTCACCTCACTATAGGAAGGATGTGGAAGCATTGGAAAGGGTACAGAGGAGATTTACCAGGCTGCTGCCTGGTTTGGAGGGTATGGACTATGATCAGAGATTAAGGGAACTAGGGCTTTACTCTTTGGAGAGAAGGAGGATGAGAGGAGACATGATAGAGGTGTACAAGATAATGAGAGGAATAGATAGAGTGGATAGCCAGTGCCTCTTCCCCAGGGCACCACTGCTCAATACAAGAGGACATGGCTTTAAGGTAAGGGGTGGGAAGTTCAAGGGGGATATTAGAGGAAGGTTTTTTACTCAGAGAGTGGTTCGTGTGTGGAATGCACTGCCTGAGTCAGTGGTGGAGGCAGATACACTAGTCAAGTTTAAGAGACTACTAGACAGGTATATGGAGGAATTTAAAGTGGGGGCTTATACGGGAAGGAGGGTTTGAGGGTCGGCACAACATTGTGGGCCGAAGGGCCTGTACTGTGCTGTACTATTCTATGTTCTGTGTTCTATGATAAATACCATCCTTATCTTTAGTGCTGAGCCAGATACCCCGTCTGGGCTGGTGCTTTCCATGGGTTCTTCCTCTTGAAGGATGCTTTCACATCATCCACAGAGACTGAAATCACAGGGTCATCGGATGCTGTTGGAGTTAATCAAGTTTTCTCCATGTTTTGTCAGTCAATGCAACATAAAAGGCATTGAGCTCATCTGGGAGTGAAGCCTTGTCATTTACTTTCACTTTGTAAGTGGTAATAACATTCAAGGCCTGCCACAGTTGTTGAGCATCCCCAAGTGACTTGATTGTTCCGGAATTGCCATTTTGCATGTCAGATAACTTTCTGGAAATTATACCCAGACTTCTTGTGTACTACTTGGTCACCAGGCCTGAAAGCCACTGATCTGGCCCTCAGCAGATTGTGGATCTCATGGTTTATGCAGGGCTTCTGGTTGGAGAAGATTGTAAATTATGTTGTGGGCGGCATAATTGTTTTAATACAGTCCATAAGAATCGTAGTGTATTCATTCAGATCCTCTGATGACTCCTTGACCATGGCCCAGTCCATTGACTCGAAGCAATCTTCAGCTGCTGCTCTGCCTCACGATGCTACCTCTTTGTTGTCCTTGTCTCTGGAGCCTTGCCCTTTAACCTCTACCTATATCAATGCAGAAGGACAACCAAGTGGTCAGATTTCCTGAAATACAGTCTAGGCATGGAATGGTAGGCATTCCTAATCGTAATGCAGCAGTGGTCTAGCATGTTGTGACCCTTGGTACTGCAGATTATATGCTGACGAGAATTGGGCGGAGATTTCCTTAAACAAGCCTGTTTGAAGCCCCCACATATGATTTGAAATGTGTCAATATAAGCAGTTCAATATCTCGAGTGCCTGATTAATGTTGGCTTTTTACGGCATGTAAGCTGCAGTGACGATCATGGGGGAGAACTCTCTTGGTAAGTAGAATGGTTGGCACGTAATGATTATATGTTCCATGTTGTGGGAACAAGACCAAGCTGCTGCGTCTGAGCACCACAAAGAATTTATGATGAAACACACCTCCGAATCAGCAGTTCAATCCGAACTGCGTATCGAGAAGCCCTTGGATACTACCAACATGCCCAGCGTGTCCAGAGTGAACCATGTCTCTGTGAAACACCAAATACAGCAATTCCTCATTTCCTTCTAATATAGTAATCTTGCCTTAGGTCCTCAGTCTTGTTCTCCAATGACTGTAAGCTTGTTAACAAGATGCTGGGTGGAGGAAATTTCATTCGTTCCTTTGTGGTTTTGCCTGGTTTGGAATCCTACCCTCCTTCCTCTCTTCTGACTCTGAAGATGTATCTTTGTCTGCTTAAAGGTGTGCACCTGCATGCTTGAGAGTTAAATCTGCGAATCCTTCAGAAGATGTGAAAGAATAGGACCAATCAAGTGTGACAGTGGAAAAGTGTGTATGGGACCGAAGGAGATAGCAGAGGTACTTAATGAATACTTTGCTTCAGTATTCACTACAGAAAAGGATCTTGGTGACTGTAGGGATGGCTTGCAGCAGACTGAAAAGCTTGAGCATATGGATATTAAGAAAGAGGATGTGCTGGAGCTTTTGGAAGGCATCAAGTTGGATAAGTCACCGGGACCAGATGAGATGTACCTCAGGCTTCTGTGGGAGATGAGGGAGGAAATTGCTGAGCCTCTGGTGAAAATCTTTGCATCATCAATGGGGTACAGGAGAGGTTCTGGAGAATTGGAAGGTTGCAGATGTTGTTTCGTTATTCAAGAAAGAGAGTAGAGATAGCCTAGGATATTATAGACCAGTGAGTCTTACTTCAGTGGTTGGTAAGTTGATGGAAAAGATCCTGAGAGGCAGGATTTATGAACATTTGGAGAGGCATAATATGATTATGAATAGTCACCATAGCTTTGTCAAAGGCAGGTGGTGCCTTATGAGCCTGATAGAATTTTTTGAGGACGTGACTAAACACATTGATGAAGGTAGAGCAATAGGTATAGTGTATATGGATTTCAACAAGGCATTTGATAAGTTACCCCATGCAAGGCTTATTGAGAAAGTAAGGAGGCACGGGATACAAGGGGACCTTGCTTTGTGGAGCGATGGAGGATGAGAGGTGACCTGATAGAGGTGTACAGTACCAGATGATGAGAGGCATTGATTGTGTGGATGGTCAGAGGCCTTTTCCCAGGGCTGAGATGGTTAGCACAAGAGGGCACAGTTTTAAGGTGCTTGGAAGTAGGTACAGAAGAGACGTGAGGGGTAAGTTTTTTACACAGTGAGTAGTGAGTGTGTGGAATGGGCTGCCGATGACAGTGGTGGAGGCGGATACGATAGGGTCTCTTAAGAGACTCCTGGATAGGTACGTGGAGCTTAGAAAAATAGAGGGCTATTGGTAACCCTGGGTAATGTCTAAGGTGAGGAGATGTTTGGCACAGCATTGTGGGTCGAAGGGCCTGTATTGTGCTTTAGGTTTTCTATGTTTCTATGTTTCTAAGAGCGTGAATTTGCTAGTTCATTGATGGTTCAAAAGTACATAACTTACAAGCTACAGATTGCAGTGAGTGTAGTTCAGATGAGGTATATTTAGAAGTTTTGTAAGCAGCATTCAACATATTGCCATGGTTCACCAGCACCATCTTGGCAAGGTACTTTCTGAAACGAACAAAATTCTTGGGGCCACAAAAGAATGCAGATATTGGAGTCAAGACAAGAAACTGAGCTGGTGGAGGAACACAGCGTCTTAGGCAGCACATCTGGAAGGAAATAGACAGTCGACATTTCAGGTTGAGATCCTCAGATGTTACAAGGATGTTTTCCTTCCTGGGGAACTCTCGAGCTAGGCTACATATTTTCAGTAATATTGTCCACTCCATAAGAAGGAAATGAAGAGGAAAGCCATAAATCATTGGAATGAAAAGAAATATAATGGGTCTATATGGCCAGCCAGATAGCATTCCAGTTTTGAATCCGAATCAAAATCAGAATGATTATCCCTGCTTTAAATGGGATGCAGGGAGGATGCTTTGTTCAGCTTGGAACAGTAGGGCCGAAGGGTTTGTTTCCTGCTATGATACTCCATAACTGAGAGGAATCTGCTCTAATTGCACGGAGATTCAATACTTTCATTACTTCAGTCATTACATTCAATTACACTATCTGAAGACTGACATAACTGCATTTATATTCATGGAGAAATTGTGTCTAATAAACTGTGCTGACAATCTATTACAGTATTGAAGCAATGACAGCAAGAAATGTTTTTCTTAGAATTTGGATTTCATCTTTTTTCAGTGTGTTAAACTGATATCAAGTTTCAAATCATGTCTGCCAGAAAAAAATGGCTAATAGTACCCCTAGAAATGCTCAATTAAACAGGAAATGCAAGATTCCTGTTGGGACCAATCTCAATCAAATGCAATTTCTGATAGAACTTAGAAGAGTACAGCACTGAGCAGGCTATTTTTGCCCACAATGTTGTGCTGATTTTGATGCTAATTTATAATAAACGTCCTCCTTCCGTTCCCTTAACATCAATGTGTATATCTAAAAGCCTCTTGAATTCCACCAAACTGCCTGCTTCCATTACCATCCATGGTACCATCTTCCTAGTACTATCACTCACTGTGATACTTAAAATATCTTGACCCTCATGTCACTTTTAAACACCATCCGTCCCCCACAATCTTATTTTAAATGCACCTCCTCTGATGTTTGACATTTCTAACCTGCAGAAGAAATTCTGACTGTCTACTCTATTTAGATTATGAGGACACTCAGTCCTCTTTTATTGTCATTTAGTAATGTATGCATTAAGAAATGATATAACGTTTCTCCAGAATGATATCACAGAAACACAAGACAAACCGACTGAAAAACTGACAAAAACCACATAATTATAACATATAGTTACAACAGTGCAAAGCAATACTGTAATTTGATGAAGAACAGACCGTGGGCACAGTAAAAAAAAGTCTCAAAGTCTCTTGAAAGTCCCATCATCTCGCAGACGGTAGAAGGAAGAAAAAAAACTCTTCCTGCCATGAGCTTCCAGCGCTGCAAACTTGCCGATGCAGCATCCTGGAAGCACCCGACCACAGCCGACTCTCGAGTCTGTCCGAAAACTTCGAGCCTCCGACCAGCATTCCAACACCGAGCACCGAGCACCATCTCTGCCGAGCGCTTCGACCCTGGCCCTGGCAACAGGCAATAGGCAAAGCCGAGGATTTGGGGCCTTCCCCTCCGGTGATTCTTGATCGCACAGTAGCAGCGGCAGCGAAGCAGGCATTTCAGAAGTTTCTCCAGGTGTTCCTCTGCGCTTCTCACGGCTGTCTCCATCAAATCAGGATTGTGCACGGCCCCTAGTTAACAGATATGATATCAATTCGGAGTGGCCGCGTGTGTTGCGTTATGCCGCCATCTTCTCCTCCCCCTCATGCCACTCATAATTTAAAAAAAACTTTACCTAATCTTCCCTCAGCCTGTGAACAACCCAAGTTTGTCTGACCTTTCCCTTGTAGTCCATACTTTCTAATCCAGGCAGCATCCCGGTAATCCTCTTCTGCACTCTCTCTGTGATCGCCACATCCTTCCTATTATGGGGTGCCCAGAGTGTGTAATGGGGTGCTCCAAGTGTGGACTGACTAAATAATTATTTAGTTGCAGCATGACTTCCTTATTTTTATACTCAACATCCATACCAAAGAAGGCATGTAACATGCATTCTTTACACTTTATTCACTTGCATTGCATATGTACTTTTACAATAAATTTACTTTGAACTTTTGAATTTTGACATTTGACGAGAGTTAGCAAACTGGGTACAAAATTAGCTGGATGGTAGGAAACAGAGGATGGTGGTAGAAGGATGTTTCCCAGACTGGAGATCTGACTTGTAGTGTGCCCTGGCGGTTTACTTATTGTTTGCACTCAGTGGCCTCTGCTGTACCTAATAAAGTGGCCACTGAGTGTATGTTCGCGGGCTTCTGCTTCTGCAGCCCATCCACTTGAAGGTTCAACATGTTATGTATTCAGAGATGCTCTTCTGCACACCACTTGGTAATTTGAATTACTGTCGTCTTCCTGTCAATTTGAACCAAGTCTGACCATTCCCCTCTGATCTCTCGCATTAACAAGGCACTTTCATCCACAGAACTGTTGCTTATTGGATGTATTTGTTTTGTTTTCTGCACCATTCTCTGTAAACTCCAAAGACTGTTGTGCGTGAAAATCCCAGGAGATCAGCAGTTTCTGTGGTACTCAAACCACCCCATCTGGCACTAATAATCATTCCATTGCCAAAGTCACTTAGATTACATTTCTTCCCCATTCTACTCTTCGATCTAAACAACCACTGAACCTCTTTACCATTTCTGTATGCTTTTATGCTCAGAAGAGAACAAATTTCGGAGTTGGTGTGGTGATGTATCGGAATCAGAATCAGGTTTATTATGACCGGCATGTGTCGTGAAATTTGTTAATTTAGCAGCAGCAGTTCAACACAATACATGATATAGTAGAAGAAAAAAATAAGAAAATCAATTACAGTATATGTATATTGAATTGATTAAAACCATGCAAAATCAGAAATAAGATAAATTAAAAAAGTAAGGTAGTGTTCATGGGTTCAAAGTCCATTCAGGAATTGAATGGCAGAGGAGAAGAAGCTGTTCCTGAATCACTGACTGTGTGCCTTCAGGCTTCTGTATCTCCTGCCTGATGGTAACAGTGAGAAAAGGGAATGCCCTGGGTGATGGGGGTCCTTAATAATGGACACTGTCTTTCTGAGACACCACTCCTTGGAGATGTCCTGGGTACCTTGTAGGCTAGTAACCAAGATGGACCCGACTAAATTTAAGACCCTCTGCAGCTTCTTTTCGGTCCTGTGCAGTAGCCCCACCCCCAAATCAGTCAGTGATGCAGCCTGTCAAAATGCTCTCCATGGGTACATTCTATAGAAGTTTTTAAGTGTTTTTCTTGACATACCAAATCTTCTCAAACTCCTAATGAAGTATAGCTGCTGTCTTGCCTTCCTTATAGCTGTATCAATATGTTGGGACCAGGTTAGGTCCTCAAGTAGATCTTGACACCCAGGATCTTGAAGCTGCTCACTCTCTCCACTTCCGATCCCCCTTTTGAGGATTGGGTATGTGTTCCTTTGTCTTACCCTTCCTGAAGTCCACAGTCAGCTCTTTCATCTTACTGGCATTGAGTGCAAGATTGTTGCCGCGACACCACTCCACTAGTTGGTATTTCTCGCTCCTGTATGCCCTCTTGTCTCCATCAGAGATTCTACCAACATTGGTTGTATCATCACAGTTGCCACACAGTTATGGATTTAGAGAGAATAGAGCAGTGGGCTAAGCACATATCCCTGTGGTGCACCAGTGTTGATCGTCAGCGAGGAGGAGACGTTATCACCAATCCACGCAAATTGTGGTCTTCCAGTTAGGGGATCAAGGTTCCAATTGCAGAAGGAGGTACAGAGGCCCAGGTTTTGTAACTTTTCATTTACTTATATTTATACTTAGACAATAAACATACTCTGAACTTGAACTTTCGACTTTGATTCAATATTCATGTGTACAGGTCTACCTAATAATGTGGCCGCTATGTGTATATTAATGACTTGGATGAAGAATAGCTATCAAGCTTACAGATGACATTAAAATACAAGGTGTCTTAGACAGTGAAGAGGAGTATCAACAATTGTATTGGGATCCTGACTGGCTGGTTAATTGGGCTATGGAACAGAGGGACCACTGGGTACAGCTGCATAGTTCCATTACTGTGGAGTCACAGGTAAGTAGATCAGTTGCATGCTGGCCATCATCAGTCAGGACATTGAATAGAGAAGTTGGAAGGTTATATGTGATTGCACAAGACATAGGTGAGGTCGTACTTAGAATATTGTGGTTGGTCATCCATTATAGGAAGGATATGATAAACCTAGAATGAGTGCAATAAATGATTTACAAGGATGCTACCAGGACTTGAGGTTACGGGGAGAGAATAGATAGTCGAGGCCTTTATTCTTGGAGCACAGGAGACTGAAGAGAGATCTTGCAGAGCTATATAGTATCATGAGGGGCATAGATCCTGTGAGCTGTCTTTTTTTTCCATGGTTGGGAAATCAAAAAATAGAAGACATTGCTTTAAATTTAAAGGCTAAAAGGTCTAATAACCCAAGGGGCCGTGGGTAGTGGATATATAGAACCAGCTGCCAGAGGAAGTGGTTGAGACAGGTATGTTATTTAAGAAGTGCGTGGACATGTATATGGATGACACGAGGCTAGAGGAATGTGGGCAATGGAACAGGAAATGGGATTAGCTTCAATATCCATCTTGGTCAGCATGGACACGTATGGGTCAAAGGGCCTTTCTTTGTGTTGTAGGACTCCATGACTCTGCATCTAAGTTGAGAGCGGAAACGTGGAAATCTGCGGCCAGGGACTTTCCATAGAGTGGTTGGTGTCTGAAACAGGCGGCCAGGGGTATAGTGGATGCATTTAGGTGTCTGTTAGCCACATGGGTATGCAGAGAGTTGAAGGATATGTATCATGTACAGGCAGAAGAGATTTAGTTAAATTCGATGTCATGTTTGGTGCAGACATTGTGGGCTGGCAGGGCTGTTCAAATTTTGTACTGTTCTAACATTTATGTAAAACATGGGTATTGATTGATTAAATTTCTAGGCTTTTAGATGAAGGCCAGCGTGCTAAAAGCCTTCTTTACTGTGACTGCACTCTAAGGGAACTATGCACCTGTAGTACAAGGTCATAGAATCATAGAGTCCTTGACGTAAATGGGCCCTTCAGCCCATCTAGTCTGTGCCAAGTTATTACTCTGCCTAGTCTTATCAACATTCACCTGGACCATAGCCCTCCATACCCCTCCCAACCACAGACTTATCCAAACTTCTCTGAAACGTCGACATCGAATCTGCATCCCACAACTGCCACTGGCAGCTTATTCCACAATCTCAACACCCTCTGAGAGAAGGAGAATCCCCCTCATGTTCCTCTTAAACATTTCACCTTTCATCCTTGACTCATGACCTCTTGTTCTAGTCTCACTCAACCTCCGTGGAAAAACATCTGCTTTGCATTTACCCTGTCTGTGCTCCTTATAATTTTATCAACTGTACCTCTATCAAGTCTCCGCTCAACCCCCAACACTCCAGTGGTTAAAATCTCTAACCTATTCAACCTTTCCCTATAACTCAGGTCCTCAAGGCCCAGCAACATCCTTGTAAATTTTCTCTGCACTTTTTCAACCTTATTGATATATTTCATATAGATAGGTTACCAGAACTGCACACAATATTCCAAATTAGGCCTCACCATTGTCTTAAATAAGTTAAACATAACATCCCAACTCCTGTACTCAGTACTTTGACTTATAAAGGACAATGTGCCAAAAACTCTGTTTATGACCCTATCTACCATGGATCTATATTCCCTGATGCCTTGGTTCTACTGAACTCCTCAGTGTACTACAGCCTACGCTGCTTTATCCTCCCAAAATGAAAGACCTCACACTTATTTACATTAAATTTCACCTGTCATTTTTCAGCCCATTTTCCAATTGGTCCATATCCTACTGCATGTTTTGATAGCCTTCCTTGCGGTCCATTACACTCCCAATCTTGGTGTCATCCACAAATTTGCTGATCCGGTTTACCGCATTATCATCCAGACCATTGGTAGACATAGACTACAAATAACAATGGACCCAGCACTGATCCCTGTGGCACGCCACTAGTCACAGACCTCCACTCAGAGAAGCAATCCTCCACTACCTGTCTTGACTCTCTGACTTCTTCCATTGAGCCAATGTCTAATCCAATTTACTACATTTCCATGTATACCTAGCTACTGAATCTTCCTAACTAACCTCCCATGCGGGACCTTGTCAAAGGCCTTACTGAAGTCCATGTAGACAATATCCACTGCCTTCCCTTCATCCACTTTCCTGGTAACCTCCACAAAAAACTTTAATAGATTGCTTAAACATGACCTACCACACACAAAGCCATGTTGACTCTCCCTAATAAGTCCCTGTCTATCCAAATACTTGTAGATCCTATTTCTTAGTACTCCTTCCAATAATTTACCTACTACCGACGTCAAGCTTACCAGCCTATAATTTCCTGGATTACTTTTCGATCCTTTTTTAAACAACAGAACAACATGAGCTATCCTCCAATCCTCCAGCACCTCACCCGTAGATAGTGACATTTTAAATTATTCTGCCAGGGCCCCTGCAATTTCAACACCAGTCTCCTTCAAGGTCCGAGGGAATACCCTGTCAGGTCCTGGGGATGCATCTACTCTGATTTGCCTCAAGATAGCAAGCAACTCCTCCTCTTCAATCTCTATAGGTTCCATGACCTCACTACTTGTTTGCCTTATTTCCATTGGACTCCATGCCAGTTTCCTTAGTAAATACAGATGCAAAAAAAACCCATTTAAGATCTCCCCCGTTCCTTTTGGTTCCATACATAGCTGACCACTCTGATCTTCAAGAGGACCAATTCTATCCCTTACCATCCTTTTGCTCTTAATATACCTGTGGAAGCTCTTTGGATTATCCTTCACCTTGACTGCCAAAGCAACCTCATGTCTTCTTTTTAGCCATCCTGATTTCTCTCTTAAGTATATTTTTGCACTTTATTTGCTCCATTTCCTATACATAGAAACATAGAAAATAGGTGCAGGAGTAGGCCATTCGGCCCTTCGAGCCTGCACCGCCATTTATTATGATCATGGCTGATCATCCAACTCAGAACCCCGCCCCAGCCTTCCCTCCATACCCCCTGACCCCAGTAGCCACAAGGGCCATATCTAACTCCCTCTTAAATATAGCCAATGAACTGGCCTCAACTGTTTCCTGTGGCAGAGAATTCCACAGATTCACCACTCTCTGTGTGAAGAAGTTTTTCCTAATCTCGGTCCTAAAAAGGCTTCCCCTCTATCCTCAAACTGTGGCCCTTCGTTCTGGACTTCCCCAACATCGGGAACAATCTTCCTGCATCTAGCCTGTTCAATCCCTTTAGGATCTTACACGTTTCAATCAGATCCCCCCTCAATCTTCTAAATTCCCCAACGAGTACAAGCCCAGTTCATCCAGTCTTTCTTCATATGAAAGTCCTGTCATCCCAGGAATCAATCTGGTGAACCTTCTTTGTACTCCCTCTATGGCAAAGATGTCTTTCCTCAGATTAGGGGACCAAAACTGCACACAATACTCCAGGTGTGGTCTCACCAAGGCCTTGTGCAACTGCAGTAGTACCTCCCTGCTCCTGTACTCGAATCCTCTCGCTATAAATGCCAGCATACCATGCGCCTTTTTCACCGCCTGCTGTACCTGCATGCCCACTTTCAATGACTGGTGTATAATGACACCCAGGTCTCGTTGCACCTCCCCTTTTCCTAATCGGCCACCATTCAGATAATAATCTGTTTTCCTATTTTTGCCACCAAAGTGGATAACTTCACATTTATCCACATTAAATTGCATCTGCCATGAATTTGCCCACTCACCCAACCTATCCAAGTCACCCTGCATCCTTTTAGCATCCTCCTCACTGCTAACACTGCCACCCAGCTTCGTGTCATCCGCAAACTTGGAGATACTGCATTTAATTCCCTCATCCAAGTCATTAATATATATTGTAAACAACTGGGGTCCCAGCACTGAGCCTTGCAGGTACCCCACTAGTCACCGCCTGCCATTCTGAAAAGGTCCCGTTAATTCCCACTCTTTGCTTCCTGTCTGCTAACCAATTCTCCACCCACACCAATACCTTAACCCCAATACATGTCATACATCTCTCTGTTCTTCTTTATCAGAGTTAATATATCCCTTGAGAACCAAGTTTCCTTATTCTTATTCACTTTGCCTTTAATTCTGACAGGAACATACAAACTCCGCACTCTCAAAATTTCTCCTTTGAAGGCCTCCCACTTACCAATCACATCCTTGCCAGAGAACAACCTGTCCCAATCCATGCTTTTTAGATCCTTTCTCATTTCTTCAAATTTGGCCTTTTTCCAGTTTATCACCTCAACCTGAGGACCAGATCTATCTTTATCAATGATCAAGTTGAAACTAATGGTGTTATGGTCACTGGAACCAAAGTGTTCCCCTATACATACTTCCATCACCTGTCCTAACTCGTTTCCTAATAGGATATCTAATATTACATCCGCTCTAGTTGGTACCTCTATATTTTGATTTAGAAAACTTTCCTGAACACATTTTACAAATTCTAACCTTAAAAACTCTAGACCTTTAACAGTATGGGAGTCCCAATCAATATGTGGAAAATTAAAATCCTCTACTATCACAAATGTATGTTTCCTGCAGTTGTCTGCTATCTCTGTGCAGATTTGCTCCTCCAATTCTCGCTGACTATTGAGTGGTCTATAATACAACCCCATTAATGTGGTCATACCTTTCCTGATTCTCAGCTCCACCCATATGGCCTCGGTAGACAAGCCCTCTAATCTGTCCTGCCTGAGCACTGCTTTAACTGTCATGGTCCGGTCTGAAGTCCATATCCCAGTTCACGGTCCGGTCCGTGGACTCTGGGCTCCGGGTCTTCCAGATGCCCCTTGTTTCGGTTGGACTTAAACATAAGCACCTGATGCTCATCTTGGGGCTGGGAATATATGTGGCCTTGGGGATCGAGTGTGGTTGCTGGGTCATCTTGTCAGTCTCCCCTTGGAGCAACCCACTGGTGGAAGGCTAGTGTGGTCATTGAGATAAGGACTTGGTTGTTCCATAGTTCACTGAAGTTACTGGCCACCTTGAGTCTTGGAGCCACCTTGGACCTAGCTCCCTTCCTGTCCCTTGCATCTGTCAGGTAAGCCAGGCTGCTTGCCGTTACCCTGTGATTGGTTCTGTCCCTTCCTGTCCCTTGCCTCTGTTGGGTAAGCCAGGCTGTTTGCTGTTACCCTGCGGTTGGGTCTATCCCTCCTGGTACTTGCCTCTGTGGGGTGGAGTCCTGTGTCCTACCCAGGAGTTGCCTTGAAGTACCCTTGCCCTGTCATGCCCTTGTTGAGCTTCCAGGAACCCGGAGCCTCGTCACGTCTTTGCCTGGTTTTGTGGTCCGAGCCCGAGTCAAGACCCAGGTTCTGGGTCCTCGTCCGGTCTCTGGCTCAGAGTCCACGCCCAGGCTCCTTGTTCCCAATTGCTTGTCCTGGTCTTGCATCCCTAGCCTAGTCTGTGTTTCTGTCCCCACTGCTTGTCTGCATCCTGTCCCTGTCATTTAATTTTGTCCATTCCTGTTCCTTGTACTTCAGGGTCTGTGTCTTGCTTTTGGGCCCATTTCCAGCACCCACCTTCTGACAGTAACATTTTCCCTGACTGAGCAATGCCACCCCCACCCCTGCCCTTCACTCATCTGCCTCTATTGTATCTGAAACATCGGAACCCTGATACATGAAGCTGCCAGTCCTGCCCCTCCTGTAGCCGTTTCACTAATGACTATAACGTCATAATTCCATGTGTCAATCCACACCCTCAGCCTGTCAGCCTTCCCCACAATACTCCTCACATTGAAATAGACACACCTCAGAAGATTATTACCACCACACACAACCCTTTCTATTTGTGACTTTGCATGAACTTTTAACATCATTTATTTTCACCCCTGCTCCACTATCTGCTCTGGTTCCCATCCCCCTGCAAATCTAGTTTATAGTTTTGTAATAGAGGAAAATGTGCAGACCATTTTCTAAATTGGTTGGAATTCCAAAAATCTGAGATAAAAAAGGACTAGGAAGTCCTTGTGCAAAACACCCTAAAGGTTAACTTGCGGGTTGAGTCAGTGGTGAGGAAGGCAAATGCAATATGAGTGTTCTTTTCAAGGGGTCTTGAATAGAAGAGCAGGGATGTGAACTTGAGGCTTCATAAGGCACTGGTGAGGCCTCACCTTGAGTATTGTGAACATTTTTGGGCTCCTCATCTAAGATTCCTGATTCCAGGAATAGAAAGGGTTATCATATGAGGAATGTATGATGGCTCTACATCTGTACTCGGTAGAATTTAGAAAGAAAAGGGTGGGGATCTCATTGAAACCTTTCAAATGTTGAAAGGCCTAGACAGAGTACATGTGGAAAGGATGAAAGGATGTTTCCCATGGTGGGGGAGTCTAGGACAAGAGGGCACAGCTTCAGTATAGAGGGATGTCCATTTTAAACAGAGATGCAAAGAAATTTCTTTAGGCAGAGGGTAGTGAATTTGTGGAATTCATTACCACAGGCAGCTGTGGAATCCAGGTTGTTGGGTATATTTAAGGCAGAGCTTGATAGGTTCTTGATTGGACATGGCATCAAAGGTTACAGGGAGTGAGGATGAGGAAGGGAAAACAGGATCAGCTGTGAATGAATGACTGGAGTAGACTCAATGGACCTAATGGCCTAATTCTGCTCCCATGTCTTATGGTCTAAATGGGATTGATGTGGAATGGCAAGGATTTAGTGGGGCAAAGGGCCTATTTCTGTGCTGTTTGATTCTATGACTTTATGAGAACCTTATTTATATGCATATCATTTAAAAAAAAAAAAATCTCAGGGCTTTCAGTGTAAAATTGCTCTTATTAATCTTCAATGGATTGTTAATTTAAACTACTAGAAGTTATTTAAAGTTTTATGGAGCATTATAGTATCTCATAAGTTTTAAATATTTCATTTTTAGCATTGTAAATTCCTTTTGTTTTTTGTTTGAGCACTGAATAGTTGGATTGGTAAAGTGGAGATTGAATTGGAAACAACTCAAGGCCATGTGTACGGGAGTGAGGTGTGAGTTGTCTTCAGGTAGTTTGAGAAATGTGTTCTAGAGGTTCGGATGAGTGTGTTTATAGAGATATGAGAATGGGCAATTGCCCAGCAGAGCACAGGAATAGCTAAGCTTTGAAGTGACTGAAGCATGGTTTAAAGTCAAACTTTTAATGGCTGGCACAGTAAGTGAAAACAGATGGTGTTCTGGAGGTTGACTTTGTAAGGGAGACAATATGAGACCGCAAGATCAGATCAGACTGACATTGTAAGAAATCGGGACCACAAGAAACTGCAGAGAGTTGTAGATGCCTGAGTTTATGGCATTGTGGTAACCAGGTTCCCATTCATGAAGTCTACCTATGCTTCTCACTGCCTCAGCCAAACAGCTAACATAACCAAAGACCCCACCACCCTGGGTATTCTCTCCTCTTCCCACCTCTCACTGGGCAGTAGATACAAACACCGGAAAGCATGTACCACCAGGCTCAAGGACAACTTGTTAAAAGACGACAGCTTACCTCATTATTTTTGCTCTCTTTTTGCACTACTTGTTTAATTAAAAATTTTAATATCTATTTCTTTTTGTAATTAGTAGCATTTTATGCATTGCACTGTACTGTTACTGCATATGTCAGTGATAGTAAACCAGATTCCGATTCTCATTCTGATTCTGAAGACAATTGAACAATCCCTGGTACAATAAGTATGGAAGCCTGAACTCTGAATTTACCTTGTTATGGTGTTAACTTTCTCTGTAACTGGAACATTTCATTCTGCATTCTGTCAATTGTGTCCCCCTCACCCTATCTCAGTGTATTCATGCGATGAAATGAGCCTCATGAAGAACAAAGTTTTTTACTTGATCCCATGTGACAATAATGTTAAAGATGCCGCTTTCTTTGTGCAGCAGTCCTTATAGATGTGCTCAATAGTGGGGATGACTTTTCATGCAATGGACTGGGCTGTATCCATCACTTTTTGTAGCCTTTTCTGTTCTTAAGCATTGGTGAATTCATAACAGTCTATGATGCAATCAGTCAGGATACTTTTCTCGGTGCATCTATAGAAGTCTCTCAATGTTTACGCTTGCATTCCGAAGATCTGCGCAAGCTCCTACGAAAGTAGAGGTGAATTGAATGAGGCCATTGGGCCCATTGAGTCTGTTCCACCAATCAATCATGGCTGAGTTATTATCCCTCTCAACCCCACTCTCCTGTCTTCTACCCATAATCTTTGACACCTTTACTAATCAAGAACCTACCAACCCCTGCTTTAAATTTCTCCAATGACTTGGCCTCCATAGGCATCTGTGACAATGAATTCTACAGATTCACCACACTCTGGCTAAAGTAATTTCTCCTCATCTCTTTTCTATAGGGACATCCTTCTATTGTGAGGCTATGTACTCTGGTCCTAGACTCCCCCACTATAGGAACATCCACTCTATCTAGGCCTTCTAACATTCGATGGGTTTCAATGAGATGCGCTTTCAGTGAATAGGTAAACATCGTCCTGTTGAGCAAGGCAAAGAGTAATTGGAGTATGGGGAGATGAGGTGCACTGATTTTATTTGAAGAAGAAATAAAAAAAGAATCAGCTTGTTTTACCATAGTTTGGAGGAGCAAGCGTGACAACTTTACAACAGCTACAGCCTACCTGGGAAGGAAATAAAATGATTCTCCTTTCAGCAGCTTGCCTTTCAGATGGAAAGAATTCCAGTGACATCTTCAGTTACGAATGATGTTCCTCAAGGTCGACAGGGGAGTTAATGGGGATAAACTTCCCACTACCTATTAAATACTCCCAAAGCAATGCAACTCACATTGTTTCTAACAACCAAGTCCAGCTCCTGCCTTCATATGTGGCTTGGTTACTAAGCCCGCTGGAACCATTTCTACTGACAGAAGGGGCAAAGGCAGATTACCAACACTAAGACCAAAGAGCTGATTGTGGAACACAAACCAATCTTCACAGGGATCAGCAGTGGAGTGAGTGAGCAATTTCAAGTTCCTGACTGTCACTGTCTCTGGGGATATAACCTGGTCCCAAGGTATTGATGCAGTCAGAAAGAAGGCAAGTCAGTGGCTATATTTCATCAGGAGTTTGAGGAGATTTAGTTTGTCACTTAAAGCACTTGAAAACTTTACCCGCAGATGTACCAAGGAGAGCATTCTGAGTGGCTGCGTCACCATCTGGTACGGGGAGGGGGACTACTGCACAGAATCAAGCTAAGCTGTAGAGAGTGGTAAAATTAATCATTTCCATCATGGGTTCTGGCCTCCATAATATCCAAGACATCTTCAAGGAGCGGTGCCTCAGAAAAGTGGCTTCCATCATCAATGACCCCATTACCAGGACGTGCCCTTTTCTCACTGTTACCATCAGGAAGGAGGTACAGAAGCCTGATGGCATACACTCTCTAATTCAGGAACAGCTTCTTCCCACTGCCATTCAGAATTTAAATGGACATCGAACCCATGAACACTACCTCAATACTTTCTTTAAAATTTCTCTTTCTGCTCTAATTATCTTAATCTAACTATTTAACATACATATTTACTGTAATTCAGTTTCTATATTTATCATGTATTGTACCGCTGCTGCAAAGTTAACATATTTCATGACTTATACCGATGATATTAAAACCGGTTGTTTCGTGCGGATAGGGGCTTGTCAGCCATGGTCGGCAGCTCATTTAGGAGAAGGAAAACACTAATCCCAAACCTCTGCTGCCTTGCAGCTATTCTCACTCCTGGGGAATGCTTTGGGAGTAAACCTGAGGAAAAATCTGGAGCTGATATCCCTAAGAAGGCCCCACATTGAGTTCAGTTCTGACTGGCAACTCCTGTGACATGACTGGTGCTGAACTGTATTGGTCTCTGCTGTCCCTTTGGATTTATCAGATTCATGGAGAGGGGGGATCCTTGTATGGGCAACTGCATGCTCTCCATATTTATTGTATTGCCCTGGCTTGTGTACCAGCTTATGTATCGTGTAGACAGCTAGGACATAATATCCAAGGTCAACCCTGATCAACAGAAGGCCTCAGTCAGATGGAGGAAGAGAAGGTTTCTTTCATGGAACTTTCGTGGAGGCTTGGGGAGTCAAGTTCCAAGAAGCAGTCAATGCCAGCTTAAATGTATGAGCAGTGCCTACAGACAAACATCAGGGAGCAATTTTGAGACATCATTGAGAGCATTTGTTGTGCGTTTAGTCAGGTTATTGAACCGTATGTAGAAACTGCCTCTAGCAGTGACATTTGTGGGGTAAAGTATGAGTATTTTAATGACAGGACATCAGTGTCAGTTCTCAACAGCTCCATCACCCTACACAGACAATGAGAGATGGCGCCGCCTTGGAATGAACAGAAACTTTTATGACTACAGCGCAAGGCACGGTGACACCACTGTCAAATACTCAGGAATCAACATCAGATTTATTATCACTGACCTAAGTCGTGAAAACAACAAATTTCACAGCATATGTCAGTGTTAGTAAATCTCGATTCTGATATGTTAAGCACCAGTATCAATTCCACAGAAAGACACAGTACATGGCGTTTAACTGCGACGAAGGTACTCTCATGACCATAGAGAATGATACCATTAAGAAAGTCTTTGACTACAAAGTACCTTGGGTCAAGAATGATGAGTTCGGAGAAGGACATAAAGATACGGAAGGCACTGGCGTGGAGGGCTATGAACGACATGAAGGAAAGCTGGAAGTCAAACCTGACCAGAGGGCTTAAAAAGAGGATTTTCATAGCAGTCATAGAGTCCATTCTCACGTACGGATGCGAGATGTGGACACTCACCAAGACGATGTGAAAGTCTCTAGATGGTTGCTATACACGAATGCTCCGGATGGCTCTTGATGTGTGTTGGCAACAGCACATGACGAATGTCAAGCTCTATAACAACCTGCCGATGTTCACCACGGTCTACGCCACCCCGAGCTACCTGCAAGCCTACGGGAGCCCAAGCACGGGAGGATGAACCCTGGGCGCCCTCCCAAGACTATGGTCAACACGCTCCTAGAAGACAGCAGCGTGGCTAATGTAGATGAACTGAACACATTGATGAGGGAGAGGGAGAAGTGGAGAGTCCGTCATCATGCCTGTCGCCGGCCCCCTAGGCCTGAGTTGACGTAGTAGTTGTTGTAGTAGTAGTAGTCGTCAATTCCACTGCTTCTAATTTCCTGTAAGTTTATAAGGAGAGGTAGTGCAGCACAACAAATTGAGTTGCTGCCTCACAGTTCCATATGGATTTTTCCCAGTGAAGTCCCGATAAAGGACCTCGGCCGGAAAGGTCAACTGTTTATTCCCGTCCATGGATGCTTCCTAATCTGCTGAGCTCCTCCAGCAAGTTGTGTGCATTACTTTCCTCAGTGCACTGGGGTGGCACGTTGGCTCAATGCTTTATGGTGAGGCCGGCTGTAAGATCAGGGCTCTATTCTTGCTGCTCTCTGTAAGGTGCCTGTACATCCTCTACATGATGTTGTGGGTTTCCTCCCACATTCCACAGACGTATGTTTAGGGTCTGTGAACTGTGGGCATGCTATGTTGTGGCTACCCAGTACAATTCTTGCTGATTGGATTTGATGCAAAATAATGTATTTCACTGTATGTTTCAATGCAGATGTAAAAGATAATGCTAATATTATTTGGTTTCCACCTGTATCCCAGAAGCACGCAAGCTGGTAGATTATTCAGTTACTGCAAATAGTCCCCAGTGCACAGGTGAGGGGAATATTAATGGGGGTATACATATTTCTCGATGAGCCATAAGATCTCAATGCACTGATGTGTTTTCCTTTTATGTTATAAAGAAATACGGAGAAATATCAACTGTGACTAGTACTTCATCCGGATCACCCAACAGAAAACAAGCCTGAACTAGCAAAGTAATAGGCAAAAAATAAGACATGTTAAATGTGATATCTATGGAAAAGATGTTTCAGATTTTTTCAGACATCCAGCATCTGCAGGTTAGCTTGACTTTTATTTTCCATCCCTAACTTGTTTGAATTCTTGCATCATAAGACATAGGAGCAAAGTTTGGCCATTCAGCCCATCGGGTCTTCTCCACCATTCCATCACGAGTAAAGTGTCGCGCCCAGGCCCCCTTTACTGCAGCACACTTCTACTGTTTACTGTTTCCAACAGTCATGACTACCCCAGTCCGTCGTGCCAAAGAAAGCGTAAAGCGAATGCATGCTTTCAGCAGACTAGATTTATACCTTACCGGCGCTGTGACATCATCAGCTAAATGGCAATTAGTGAAAGGGCTGCGAAGCTCCTTAAATGGGCCAATCCCTAGCGAGCATGGGGAGTGACATTTAACGAACGGTTAAGATGGACACCCAACTGCAACTGTATTCTGAGGCTGTACCTTCTGGTCCTGGAAATATCCTCTCCACATCAACTCTATTTAAGTCCTTTCAATATTAGTTAATTCAATTATGACTCCATTTACAATGGAGTGCTCAAGTAAGCAGTTGAATTCAAGAGCAATGAGAATGAATTATCAGAATCAGTTTTAATATCACTGGCGTATGTTGTGAATTTATTTTGTTCACTAATTCAATTTCTTTAAGTGACCTAATATTCTGGGTCAATTAAAGGTGTGAAATTAATGCAGCCTTCTTTTCATACTGCAAATGAAAATTCAACACAACACAGCTGCAGTTTGCAGACAGTCTGACTGGCACCAGTGAACAGGGCTAAGACAGGTCAGCAAATAAAAATTAGATTAACAATTGCATTAAATTTCAACTTCCATCAATTTCATTTTCGAATTGTGTTCCAAACTACAACAAATCAGGATATAGATCTGTTTGTGGGTGAAACAAATCATTTTTTTTTTTGACCAGTGCCTCTTTTAATTTTTGCTTAATTTTATTTTAAGGGAGAAAAGTTGTTTGGTATCACTTGTTTTTTCAGTCCCACAAAATTATAACAACATCTACTAATTACAGAGGTTGGTTAACCTTGAAACTGAGGGAGACATGACTATTTCTAAAAAGTAAGGTTGTCTGGTTGCTGTAATCACTGGAGGATCTCTCTTCTGTCTGCCACAAGGATACAGCACGAGTTCTCATCCATGTCTGTTTCCTGTTGGCTGAAGAGTTCCTTCTGGAGACACAGTAAGGATCCTAACCATTAGATGCAAAATGATCATGACATATACTAAGGATTAAATCAAAGAAAACACTGGAGACAACACAGATGTTGGAAAAACTCAGCAGGTTAGATAGCATCTGTGGAGGAAATTGGATGATCAAAATTTTTGGTCATAATCCTTCATCTAGGCTAGAAATGGGCAGTTGACATTTTGTTTCAAAATCCCTCATCTGGACCAACATCAACAGACTCTTGCATCCAAAAAAACATGCAGAGAGCAGAGTTAGCCACCGCATGCCCTTTATTGACCTCACCGTAATCTTCACGCCATCACCCAAGAGCCATTATGGAAGTAGAAGGGTAGACCTTAGTCTTTTGCACTTCTGAAAATCAAACCAGTGTTTCTTTTTAGTTTACAGCACATGGAAAATATGTGCATGTGTATGTACGTAGGGCTGAGCTCCAAATCATTGCTGATTCCCAGAGGATGAGCTTTACACCAAAGCTCTGGGGGGAAAAAAATAAACCTTCATCACCATATCCCACCAATTGTGATCTGTGGCAGAGCAGACATAAAGTTGATCATTCTCATATCTGTGAATCATCAAAATTCACCATCATCTCCAGTATTCTGGCACAAAACCTAGCTTCCTGAGGAAACAACAGAACATTAGCAATTATCTTGACAGAAACAATCATGGCCCAGTCAAAGTATGTATACATCATCATGTACAAACATCATTCCTCCACCGGAGCAAGTCCCACCTCCGCAAGGATGCTTCCTTTCTCGAATGGTAGCATCCACAGAATAAGGTTCTATAGACTTGTCTCAATGTAACTTGACTGACTGAAGAATCTCAGGGGCATTTGTCAACTACCTTGTAACATCAAGATTGAAGAAGCAGCCTTTAATTCACACTCCTAAAGATTTGAGAGTTCAATTTCTACAGCAAGAATGAGCTTGCAAATGTGATTCAAAATAAGACTATAAGAACTAGGAGCAGAACTACACCATTCGGCCCATCCCGCATGCTCTGCCATTCCATCATGGCTAATTTATTATTCCTCTTAACCCCATTCTGCTGCCTTCTCCCTGTAAGCTTTGATGCCCTGATTAATCAAGAACATATAAACCTCCACCTTAAATACCCAATGAGTTGGTGGGCACAGCTGTCTGTAGCAAAGAATTCCATGGATTCACCACACACTGGCTGAAGTCATTTTTCCATATCTCTGTTCTAAAAGGGTGTTCCTCAATTGTGAGGCTGTGCCCCCGGTCCCTCACTCCCCCACGATAGGAAACATCCTCTCTACACCCACTCTATCCAGAACCTTTCGAATATTTGATAGTTTTCAATGAACCCCCCCACCCCCGTTCTTCCAAACTCCAGTGAGTACAGGCCCAGAGCAATCAACAACTTCTCGTATGTTAACCCTTTCAGTCCTAGGATCATTCTTGTGCACCACCTCTGGAATCTCTCCAATGCTTTCCTAGATAAGGGGCCCAAAACTGCCACACAGTAGCATAGTGGTTAGCACAACACTTTAAAATGCAGGCGACCAGGGTTTAATTTCCTCCACTGCCTGTAAGGAGTTTGTATGTTTTTTTTTCAGGTGCTCTGGTTTCTCTCCCGCAGTCCAAAGACATGCCAGTTGGAAAGTTAGTTGGTCACTGTAAATTGTCCTGTCATTAGGCTAGGGTTAAATTTGGGCCTCGTTGGGCGGCATGGCTCGAAAGGCCGGAAGGGCCTGTTCTATGCTGCATCTCAATAAATGAATAATAAATAAACAAACCAAGAAGTACCCGAGCTCCTTTTAAACCCCACGCTGCATCATCAATGAATGACCTCCCTTGCTGATTGCTGCCTGCTGAGAAAAAAAGGACAAAAAATAAGAAGGGGAGTGCATGGAAAGGCCATATGTTGGATATTACATTTCCCCTGTATATGTCAAGGAGAATTGAGATTGTGCTGACGGTGGAATATTTGACTTTTATTGACGTGAATTATTCAGTATCATTGTGTAGCTGAATAACTCATATCTTTTTTCATCTTATCAAATTACTGTCAGTCATCTTTTGAAAAGATTACACATTCACACAACATAGTGCACGTGAAGGTATACTGCCCCAAAACATCTTTGTAGTGTTTTTATAAGCACAATGTATACATTAAGTTTCACATGCTTATTCTGAGTTGTTTTTTGTATGTGAGCATCTTATGCTGGTACTCTTTCAGTGCAGAGCCTCCCTGAAACAACCCAGAGTGATAACAAACCAATGGAAGTGTTACCAAGAGGATCAGAACTGGCAAATTTATTGAAGGTAACTGCTTGGATTGGAGGGAAAAATGGACAATTTTGGAAATGTACAGCAGGTCAGACAGCACCTGCAGAACAGGTCTGGGGCACCATTGAAACTGTGTGTGTGTGTGTGTGTGTGTGAGAGAGAGAGAGAGAGAGGAAACAAGTTAAATAATTTTAAAATTGTGGAGAAGTTGGGGGAAGGGATTTATTTGCACCACCTGTCCTTTTGGATTTCCAATTGTCCAATTATCTTTTCACTTCCCACCAGCCAGGGACCCATTATCTCCTTCCGTATCAGAGACATGCACTAGAGCACAGAAACAAGCTCTTTGGCCCATCTAGTCCATGCTGAACTGGGTGTGACTCTGCTAGTCCCATTGACCTGCACCTGGACCAAGACCCTCCACACTTCCACAGTTGTCCTGTCCATCTACGTAATCAAGCTTCTCTTCAGTGCTGAAATCGAACCTGTATCTACCACAGGAGAAGTAGTAATTCAATTTCATTGGAACAACTATGTTCAGTCTGTGATAGTGATCCTTAATTTGTGGTTGGCTGCCACCTTATTTATCCATCCCATTCCCACTCTACCCATTCTGTCTGTACCTCCTGCACAATTACAATAAAACTGCATGCAAGCTTGAAGAACATCAACTTGCATTCTGCAGAAATGTATTGAAGCTGTCCAGACTCAAAGTGACCGTTGTTAAGACTTAGAAACTTGTCCGTTCTTTTGGGAACTGCCCATTTCTGCCCATCATCCATTTGTGCTTTTGGTGTTCCGCCTTGCTGCTATTAATTTATAACACTGAAACACGGATGAAGGGTCATAATCTGTCTCTAACTTCTACATCAGCTCATTCAGCCTCAACTTATCGAAGCCATTTCCTTTGTTCCAACCATTACACATTTTGACCTTCATCTTCACCGTCGTTTAAAAATAATTTGATTTCTCTCTCTTTATAAGTCCTATTGATAGTCTAGGACAGGGGTTCCCAAACTGGCAGTCCACGGACCCCTTGGTTAATGGCAGGGGTCCATGGAGTAATTTTAAAATGTTACGATGTATGTCAATGATTTGGACTATGGGATTAATGGATTTGTGGCTAAATTTACCGATGATACAAAGATAGGTGGAGGAGCGGGTAGTGTTGAGGAAACAGAGCCTGCAGTGAGACTTAGATAGTTTAGGGGAATGGGGAAAAGAAGTGGCCAATGAAATACAATGTTGGAAAGTGTATGGTCATACACTTTGGTGGAAGAAATAAACAGGCAGACTATTATTTCGATGGGGGAGAGAATTGAAAATGCAGAGATGCGAAGGTACTTTGCGGTCCTTGTGCAGGATACTCTCCAGGCTCAGAAGGCTCACCAGGTTAACCTCCAGGTTGAGTCGGTGGTGAAGAAAGCGAATGCAATGTTGGCATTCATTTGTGGAGGCATAGAATATAAGAGAAGGGATGTGATATTGAGGCTCTATAAGGTGCTTGTGAGACCACATTTGGAGTATTGTGTGCAGTTTTGGGCTCCCTGTTTTAGAACGGATGTGCTGACTTTGGAGAAGGTTCAGAGAAGAATCACAAGAATGATTCCAGGAATGAAAGGGTTACTGTATGAGGAATGTCTGGCAGCTCTTGAGCTGTATTCCCTGGAGTTCAGGAGAATGAAGGGGATCTCAAAGAAACATTCAGAATGTTAAAACGCCTGAACAGATTAGATAGAGCACAGTTATTTCCCATGGTAGGGGAGTCTAGGACAAGAGAGCACAACTTCAGGATTGAAGGATGCCCATTTAGAGCAGAGATGTGGAGAAATTACTTTAGCCAGAGGGTGGTAAATCTGTGGATTTTGTTGCCATGAGCAGCTGTGGAGGCCAAGACATTTGGTGTATTTAAGACAGAGATAAATAGGTTCTTGATTAGCCAGGGCATCAAATGGTATGGGGAGAAGGCAGGGGAGTGCGGATGACTGGAAGAATTGGATCAGCCCCTGATTGAATGTCGGAGCAGACTCGGTGGGCTGAATGACCTACTTCTCCTCTTATATCTTCTGGTCTTATGGTCTTAATAAAAAAAAAAGCTGGGAACCCCCATTTCTAGGACCTGAAATGCTAACTCTCTTGGTCTTTCCACAATACTGCCTGTGTGTTTCTGCCATTTTGTGTTTTTATTTCACATTCCAGTATCTGAAGTTTGTTATTGATTTTCATACTGTGTTGCTTATATACAAAAAAGAAACTAGAAAATCTTGAACTGGGAAACCGGTTGCAAGCTCAGAGGATGAGCTAAATTTTGTTTGATGCAGTAGGCAACTCATTTCTATTAATTCTTGTGGACAATAGTCTCAAGGAATAGAAGTTCTAAATAACATTGATTGAGGTATGATCAATCAATCTAGATCCACGCATTGGGATTTTGCAGCGAGCAAAACTGGTCCAAGAAATCCATCAGCAACTGATGTTTCCAATCCAAATCTCCCTGTCTCAAAGTCAATAGTTGTAATGAGAGTGGTGACACCCAAACATATGAGGAAGAATGCGGCGATCTGAATAGCTTCTTCAAAAGACCTATGTTTCTTTGAGAATGGAATTGAATATGATATAGGAGCAAAATTTGGCCATTCGATCAAGGCT
Organism: Mobula hypostoma; assembly: GCF_963921235.1. Lineage (NCBI taxonomy): Eukaryota > Metazoa > Chordata > Chondrichthyes > Myliobatiformes > Myliobatidae > Mobula > Mobula hypostoma. Next base: position 33,214,219 of record NC_086099.1, on the reverse strand, counting down.
GATTTATTATCCCTTTCAACCCCATTCTCCTCTCTTCACGTAATCTTGGATACCCATACTAAACAAAAACTTATCAACCTCTGTTTTAAATATAACCATTGACTAGACTTCCACAGCAGTTTATGACAAAGAATTCCATAGATTCACCTCCCTCTGGCTGAAGAAATTCCTTCTCAGCTCTGTTCCAAAGGGATGTCCTTCTATTGTGGGGCTGTGTCCTCTGCTCCTAGACTCCCCCACTATAGGAAACATCCTCTCCATGTCCACTCCATCTTGGCCTTTCAATATTTGATATTTCAATTCTTCAATTAGATTACACCCTCACCCCCCAGACTCCAGCAAGTACAGGTTTCGAGCCATTAAACGTTCCTCAAGACATTAACCCTTTCATCTCAGGATCAATCGCGTGAACTACCTCTGTACCCTCTCTTCAGTGCTAGCATATCCCTTTTCAGATAGGGAGCCCAGAACTGCTCACAATACTCCAAGTGAAGTCTGACCAATTCTGTATAAACACTCAGAATCTTGGAGGAACTGTGCAATGAATTCTGAAGGCAATGGGGAATGAACTGAAACTCGTGCAGCACATTTGTATGAAATTCTGGGTAGAATTTAAGGGAATCCAGATGGCATAAAGATTATGTTTCAGAGAAATAAATCCAATCAAACAATTGCAGTGCACATTAGTGAAAGTAAGGACAAAGTCTGATAAATAGACAGACAATTGCTGACCAAAGCAGTAAGAGAGGGAGGAGTGTAATGTGACAGATAAAGGAATTTGGGGCCAGAGTAAACTGAAGCATCATATACTGCCTACTTGGTGTCAAGGTGAGACACATTGTAGGCTGATATGAAGGGTATTTAAAGCAATAAGTCATTTCCATTCTTTGACTATTAAGAGTCATAGAGCTCGGAAACAGGTCCATCAGCTGAACCCATTCATGACAATCAAGGTACCTTCCTGAACGAGTCTCATTTGCTTGCATTTCCCATACCCTTCTAAACCTTTCTTTTACATGTACTTGTCCAAAGTCTCTTAAAGATTGTATTTATTCTCTATCTCTACTATTCCCTCTGGTGGCTTGTTCCAAATATCTGCCACCCTCTTTGTGAAAAGCTGCATCTCAGGTTTTTTTAAAATCTAACACTTAAGGTTTACCCTCTAGTTTTCAACTCCCCTACTCTTGGAAAAAGATCACGTCCATCTACTTTATTCATGCCCCTCATGATTTTATAAGCTCCAATACGGTCACCACTCCTTCGGTCAAGGGAAACCAGTCCAAGATGGTCTTGCCTCTCTTTCTAACTCAATACTTCAGTCTTAGCAACATCCTTGTGAATCTATTTCAGCACCTTTTCATTGCATCCTTCCTCTGGTATAATGACCCAGAGCGTTCACAATTCAGAGTCTTGTACAGTTG